>NC_049173.1:30626530-31851176 GCF_009769625.2 Cygnus olor
GTCTTGGCTTCATTCCCGTCCCCGAGGGCACTTTTAAAAATGGGAGTGACAAAGTGAGACAAGCCTTGCTTGCACTGCAAGCTCCTTGCTGCCTCTTCCCTCCCAGATGTCCTCTTCCTAACTCATCATTGCTTCTTACCCTACTGTGGCTATCAGCACCCTACAGCAAGGTCCCCAAACTCTCTCTTTCAGAAATGGTCATTCCAGGACGTCAGCACTTGGTTGTTTCACATCCCAGTAGGTGTTTACCTGGTCTCTAATTATCCATAAATTTTCTGGACCGTTTGCGGTGAGCATGTAACACAGAAACCAAAATGAAGTCATTGCCTTTGAAAAACGTGTATACAAACATGTACACACCTATACTATGAGATGTTGGGGTCCTTTTTAATGATATTGGCTCACATAGCGGGAGATATTGTTATATCTTATATAGGCAAACAGTCTGTGATTTGTTCCACACTTGAAGGAAAAAAAAAAAAAAAAAAAAAAAAACAAGAGGAGACAGCACTAGTTATGGTTAAAATTGTGCAGACTGTGAAAGAGAAGACAGAGGAGCAGGCTAATGGTGATGAGGGGAGACCATGAGCTCTGTAACACCCGATTTCTCCCCCTGCTTTCCAGCGAGACAGATCTGCTCACCCTGTCCAATCCAAAGTTTTAAAGCAAGGGAGGTTCATTGGCAACACTCCATACTGCTGCTGCCACGGAATTCCCCTCATTTATGTCATCATAAGGAATGAAGGGCCATGAAGCACGAGACAAGCTGTAAGAGGAAATGCTCTTTTTTTTTTTTTTTTTTTTTTGAACAATGATTCCACCCATGGTTAATCCAGGAGGGACAGTAAGGTTATGAGCAGTCAAACCACCAGCAGTTGAATTACACTCTGTCAAATGCTGGGCATGGTGCATGTGTACTGAATTCCTCCAGGTACACGTGAGGGCTCCTGTGCATGCAAGAGAGAAAACAGAGGAGAAAGCATCTGTAAAAAAATAAATAAATAAATAGATAGATAAATAAATAAAAATAGAATTAATCTGTTTGGTTACTAAACAAAAATGAGAAGATGGCTTTTTTTCCCTTCTTTTTCAGAAAAAAATAAAATAAAAAGTGTATTTTTTTCACTACAAGCCACTGATGGTTGCTGCTACAAAGAGTATTCAGAAGTGAGAAGTTTCGTGTCCATGAAAGTAGAAAAGAAAACCAGTGGTGTGATTTATTCTCTGTAGAGAAAAACAGTCGATGTCGATGGGGTTATGAGTGATCTTACTGGTAAACCTGGACACATTTTGCCTAAATATGCACATTTGCAATTTGGCTTGCTGACAAATAGTCTGGCCCAGCCACATTACTATCCAAGCTATGGTACTATTTATGGTTTTTAAGTCACAAAACTTCTGGTATTCAAGTGAACCTTCCAAAACCTCCCATTTTCCTATGGGCTAAACCTCACTCTAGTAAAGTTTATGCCTAGCCTAAATTATTCATGTAGGCTTTCTTAATAACTAGCAGAAAGAAACAAGAGGCTGCAGAGTGACTCCTCCTGAACTGATCGTGTTCGGCTACCCAGAAGTATTTGTAAATACTGATTAATTTATTAGTGGAGTTGCTCTGGTGACACCAGATTTTTCAGTTCTGTGAGACAAACATTAACAGGCCTGCAGACAAATTGCACAATTTGCTGTAGCAAAAACACACACACACAAAAATATATATATATATATTTGAAGGCCAATCTGCTATTGCAAATGCCAAACACACCAGTCACAGAACTTACAACCTCATTTATTTACACTGTTCAGGTTCTTTTCCTGGCTCTGAGTTTCCTCAAAGCCTCCTTCACCTCCTGGTTCCTCAGGCTGTAGATCAGGGGGTTCAGCATGGGGGTCACCATGGTGTAGAGCACTGCAACCCACTTGTCTTCTTCTCTCGACTTGAGCGAGCTTGGCTTTAAATAAACAAAGAGGCCGTTCCCGTAGAAAATGCTGACGGTGGTGAGGTGGGAGGCGCAGGTGGAGAAGGCTTTGCACTTGCCCTTGGCTGAGCGGATGCTCAGGATGGTGGAGATGATGGCGATGTAGGAGACCAGGACAACAAGGCCGCTGGAGACGCCGAATAAAAATGTCGGAACTGTTATTGTAAGAGAAGTGAGAGTACTGTCAGATGAGGAGAGAGAGACCAGCAGAGAGAGGTCACAGAAGAACAGGTTGACCACGACGGAGCCACAGAAGGACAGGTTAAACATGCCGATGGTTTTCCCCATGCCATTCACCAGCCCGGTCAAGTAGGAGCCACCCACCAGCTGGACACAGAGCCTCGGGGACATAAGGACCGAATAGCGCAGCGGGTGACAAACGGCCATGTAGCGGTCGTAGGCCATCATGGCCAGCAGGAAGCATTCGGTGACCAGGAAGACGCCGAACACAAGGACCTGGGTGACACATCCCACGTAGGAGAGGGGCTTCTGCCTGACCAAGTCATCCAGCAGCTTGGGGGTGACAACTGTGGAGTAGAGGAGGTCTACCAAAGCCAGATTCCCGAGGAAATAATACATGGGGGAGTGGAGCTGAGGGCTGGTCCTGATTAATATGATTATCCCCAGGTTCCCTAGCAAAGTCATGAGATAAACTACCAGAAAGGCCGTGAAAAGGGTGAGCTGAAGCTCTAGATTTCCTGTGAACCCCATTAAGCTGAATTCGACTGTCTGCATGCAGTTTCTCCCTTGGCTTTTCATGAATGAGTACAGCAGAAGATAGTGAATAAGCTTTTGCAAATTGCCTATGGCTGAACTCACAAAACCAATACTGCAGCCCAAAGAGCTGGACCTGGAGGGGCTGTCACAGGTGGCATCCAGGAAATACAGTCATGAAAGACAGCCTGATCCTAAGAGAGAAAATCACAGCTAGGTTCATCAGAAATGACAAAGGAAAAATAAATAATGGATAAATAAAATCATCACTGCACATGCAAAATCACATATATCAAGAAAATATCTGTGGTCCATCCCTTAAAGTCCCTCCCAGAGGGATCCTGACTTTCCCTCCATCAATAATCTTTAAAAAGAAAAAATATCTAAAAACATCCCGCCCTAGGTCATCCTCAATTTGGAATTTACCTCTATGAATTCTTCTCATCTTAATATTTATCTGTTAGCTATAGAAGTCCCTGTTAAACCTCATGAAAACAGCAAGCGAGGGCAGCATTGCTTCTTCTACTTAATAGAAGAATACTTAATTCTTGCACATCACCAGCCCTGTGAATTGCAGTGTTGTTCAAAATTACACAATTTATCTCTATTCCCACAATGGTTCTTTCTTCCTCCTCCCCCTGTGACTTCTCTGAAACATGCAGCTATGAAGCAACTCTGCAAAGGGACTTCTCTAAGAAGCTGTCTTCACCCAATATTGCCTTACGGGATCTGGAGTCATCACTGCTTTGGGACCCAGGGACTTGAGGAGCAGTCCCAGCCCCAGGGAACTCATAAAACTCACCTTTGCTCTAAGGTGCAATATTAAAAAACGTTTATGTGCTAAGGCAAAATGAAGTTGGCTTGGTTTTCCTCTAGCTCTGAGAGAAAAGGGTTGGTCTCCAGGTTCCAGCTCTCCGGGAGCTGTCCACTCCTTTTTATTCAAAGGAGAATAAATATGTGTCTCCATTTTTGTGCCTTTGCTTACCCACCAACTTTAGTAGGAACCTCCAGAATGGGATTCGTTGTACCCCATTTCATATTCAGCACAGATTGAGACCCAAAGCTCAGTGCCTGCTGTTACCGTGAGCCTTGCAGTGAACACGGCTCTGGCCAACACAGTCAGCAGAGCCGATGCATCTCTCAGCTGATGAATGCTGGTGTCTGACCTGGACCACACCGATGTACTTGACCAAATCTCCCTCAGCCACAAAGGGCACTGACATACAGAGTCACGCAATCATGGAACAGCTTGGGTTGGAAGTGACCTTAAAGCTCATCTGGTTCCAACCCCCCTGCCACAGGCAGCGGTGCTACCCACCAGCCCAGGTTGCTCCAAGCCCCATTCAGCCTGGCCTTAACTTCTGAAGTTCAAGGCCCTGACTTTGCTCTTTGCCAGGCTCATGTTCCTCAAGGTCATTAACTCCTCAAGCGCATGGTTGCTGCAGCCCAGGCTGCCTCTGATGTCAACCTCCTCACTGAGTTAATCCGCGCTGGTGGGCACCAGGCCCCATAATGCATCTCCTCTGGCTGGTTGGTGACACGATGCTGCTTGATGCTAAGAGCCACGTCCTTTCCATTTGAGGTGTCTCCCAGCCCTAATCACCGAGTAAAAAAGGGGACGTGGATCCTACACCTGAGATAGCAGCATTTGCTCAGGCTTATGTTTAAATCAGATTTAACCAGAATTAAGGTAGCTCCACCTAAAACAGAGAGCTCCAGCGGATCTCTAAGATCCAGCACCTGCTTTCTGCAGGGGACAATTTCAGAAGCAAGACCCTGAAGACACGATAACCAGGGTTAAACCACTGTTTGTTGCCTTATTTCTGCCTCCTTAAGTAAAACAAACTTCAGCTAGAAGCTCATTTGCATCTAAAGTAGGAGGAGCGTTTGAGACGACACAGAGACAAAGCTAAAACAGTTTTTGAGGACGTATCCTGCCCGTCGAGAGGAGAGGCTGCCAAAGCAACTGGCAGCCCAACAGAGCAGATGCAGGTGCCAGCCCCATCTCTGCTCGCTGCTCATTTGCTCCCCACTCGTCAGGATTAGGAAGCTCCTTCTGGTTTCCCCAAGGACAGCAGGCACGGCTTGCAGGATGGGCAAGAAAATGGTGTCATTTGGCTCTGTGAGACAGGGCTCGGTCAGGAAGCCACAAAGAGCCAAGCAGACGTGCTGGAGCCACAGACTTGTATTTTAGCACACCAAAAGTTCTTGTTTGCATTTAAATTCAGAGGAGGGTGGAGGTGAGACCGGCTGGACACAAAGCCTGGGGGCCATGTTCATTAAATATTGTATTTCCCGCACTGCCAAATAACAGCCGCAGGTCACAGCAGCCAGACGAGGCACACTGGGGCCATAAACAAAACTTTAAAATAGTGTGGAAGCTTCTACAAAAAGAAATAGGTGTCAATTGTCCCTTTGCCTAGGTTAAACAGCATCCTGAGGATGGCAGTGGTGGAGCAGCAGGAGCACAGGGGATCGGCAGGGACTGTGCACCAAGAAATTCACTTTGCCTTGATACCACCAGCAAGCGCCCCATGGGCTTCACGTTAGGGCCGAGGAAGGAGCTCAGGCTGAGATTTCCTAGGGTGAATTTGCCACATGGGAAACCCCAGTGAGGTGCCCCCCTCGGCAGGGCGGCTGCAGAGCTGATAAGCCAGGAATGGGAGGGCGAACCCTGAGAGGGAGACAACCAGCACGCTCCGAGAGTGTGTTTGCTCCACAGTGATGGGAAAGACAACGACAGGCTGGATTAAAGAGTAACCAGGAGTTATCAAGATTCTCAGGAAACAAAGGAGGACTCAGACCCACTGCCTTACATGTCCCTGAACGCATAGGTCTGGGCTAGCCGTGTGTCAACAGATCGTCAGGTCACCGCCATCCAGATTTGATTTAATCCAGATAAGCAGCCTCTGCCCTGCCGCACCGCCAACCCAAACTATTGCATGGCCCTAGGGTATCACCAGAGCTCCAGGCGTCACCACAGTCCTTATAGATGGTACGGTATGGCTAAGGTGAAACCCAAACTGGAGCATTTGGGCTTTTTTTTTCATGCACACAGTGAGGCAGCACCCGCTTGTGCATCGTCTGCAGGAAAGCAGCAGGAGAGGCTCCAGGGCAGGCATCGGCACCTGTCCAGGCTGGCATGGGTGCAAAACTTTGGGTGGTTTGGGGCCTGAAGGAGAAGAGCACCATGGTTCCCATGAGCTATTGTAGGCAGGGTACCATGGGGACCATGCCTTGTCTCACTGTCCACGTGAAGACCAAAGGCAAAGGAGTAGAGCAGTGGGCAGGGGCTGTTTGGTAGCACCTACCCTCAGAGGGAGCCCTTGCTGCAGTACACAAATGCTTTGCACGTGTGCCTTCATTCACAACAGAGGTCACCTGACCATCATACTTAATTTTTTATCTGTTAATCATTGAATGATACTTGAGTATAAACAAGGAAAAACATTTCCCACATAGCATACCAGTTAGTTGCTCTCATCTTTCTTTTTCTTGATAAAGGTGTTTCCGTCCTGAGGCCAGCTTTGCTGGCCCTTAACGACTTTACAACACTTCCTTGAAAGAGAGCTAGATTTCCTGGAACAACATGATTCACCTCGTTTTCCCCGATGTGCTGAGCAGAAGGGACAGCCTATGCTGCTCATTGTGAGAAAAACACCTTATTTAACCAAAAAACTGAGCACATCACTCACATCTTTATTCTGCTTAGCCATACATGCACAACACACAATATCTTTTCATTTTTGTGAGTCTCCTCAAAGCCTCCTTCACTTCCTGGTTCCTCAGGCTGTAGGTCAAGGGGTTCAGCATGGGGGTCACCACGGTGTAGAGCACTGCTGCATGCTTATCATCCCTTGAGCTGGCCTTTAGGTACATAAAGATTGATGTCCCGTAGAAGACGCTCACAACAGTCAGGTGGGAGGCGCAAGTGGAGAAAGCTTTGCACTTGCCCTCGGCTGAGCAGATGCTCAGGATGGTGGAGATGATGGCAATGTAGGAGAGCAGGACAACGAGGCCACTGGAGACGCCGAATAGAGATGCTAAAGTCCTTAGCATAATTTGGTTGAGGGTGGTGTCAGAGGTAGAGAGCGATATCAGAGGGGAAATGTCACAGAAGAAGTGCTCGATGACGCTGGAGCTGCAGAAGGATAAACGCAACATGCCAATGGTCTGCCCCATGCCATTTGTCAGCCCCATGAGGTACGAGCAGGTCACCAGCTGGAAACAGCATTTTGGGGACATGGTGACCGAATACAGCAGTGGATGGCAAATGGCCACGTAGCGGTCATACGCCATCATGGCCAGCAGGAAGCCCTCAGCCACCCCCAAAAGGTCGAAAATGAACACCTGAGCTACACACCCAGCGTAAGTAATGCACTTCTTCTCTGACAGAAAGTCAGCCAGCATCTTGGGGGCGATAGCGGTGGAAGAACAGAGGTCTACAAAAGCCAGATTGCCCAGGAAATAATACATGGGGATGTGGAGCCGCGGGCTGGCCAGGATTAACATGAGCATCCCCAGGTTCGCCAGGATGGTGACAATATAGATGAGCAGAAACAGCAGGAAGAGGGTAGCCTGAGCCCTGGGGTCGTCGGTGAGCCCTGTTAGCCTGAACGCGGTCACCCGGGTGCAGTTACTTCCTGCCATTAGCCCAATGCACGCTTTCTGCGTGAAGCACGATCGTGACCTCCTTGCTGGCAGTTTCTTCTGCTACAGGCAGGTATGTCCCAGGCAAAAAGCCCTCTTCCCCAGTGGGCCCTGTTCAGAGACAAGACCTAAAGGAAGATTTCAGGCACGGATCAATTAGAGACAGCTTGCCGAGAGACATAACACCGTGTGGGTAACACAAACAGGGTGCTGCAAAACCCAAACTCTGCTTGAGCTGCACAGCACGGCTGGCGCTCACTCTGAGGCCATCCCACTCGAGCTGAAACAGCGACAAATGCAGTGAAAGGCAGAGAAACACAGTGCTCTTACAGTGTGGCACCGATTATTCACCCTTGCTCTCTTAGGCACATGCCACCCACCTGCTTCTTCCTTCTTTGCTGAGATTTCTTCTTAACTGTGAGCCCTGGGGACACAGAGGTTTTTCTTGGCTTCCTGATAGCCTCTTTTAGCTATAATTTTTTTCTCTGGTTCTCTCACCTGTTTTTAGAGAAATGGGGATTTTTCTAGAGCAACAGTCAACCCCAAAAGCTGAACAATCTCTCCTTGAAAATACTTTTTGGGAAGAAAAAAAAAAAATCACCCTTTCAACCTGCCCCCTGCCTTGGCGAGTGAGCTCCATGAGTGTTCTTTACAGGAAAGCTTCTGGTCCCCATCCAGCAGCCCTTCGTGGCCAGTGGGCAGAGGAAGCCCCCCGAGCGTGCCCTCCTCTCTCCCATGGAAAGCAAAGGCAAGGCTCAAAGAACAAAGCTGAGCATACGATGCTTTGCCCAGCTAAGCCACGCCAGCAGTGCCCACAACCTCCCTGTCCCACAGCCGTGCATGGACGCTCACAGCGCAGGTTCCTGGCGGTGAGGGACACAAAACCCACGCGCGTGTCCTTATCGCTTGCCCTCTCTGAGCTCTTTCCTTCTTGCAAGAGAAAACTGGACGAGATGGGCAGTGCAAGGCTCACTCACATTTCGGAGGTGTCTCCTTCTGCTTCCCTGGTGAGGACCTCAGTGATGGACACAAAGACATGCCTGCTCGAGGCTCTGCGGGGCAGCTGGGTATCTAACCACCATCAGCAAACGCCCCCACTATCACGTCACCCGGGGATTTGGGGGCCGAGAGCCCCAGGAGAGGGGCAAAGCACAAAGCAGGTCATTATCCTATCTCTGCGCACCTTGGCTTGGAGAAGCAGTGTACCCAGAGGAGATGACAAGATCAAGGGGTCTTCGGGCTCTCGTTAAAGCAAACCCCAGACCACCACGCGGCTGGCCATGTCCGCTGCTTGAACACCCCAAAGGTCACAACAGCTTCACCAGTGTGCAGTTTGACGTTATCACAACAGGGAGCTGGGCACGGGCAACAGAACACTTTTCTACCTATCTTCAGCTCCCTGTATGCAGGCCAATAGCATGCAAATTTAGCTACAAGGAGCCGGTGGGAGATGGTGGTGACCTTGCTAAAGCCGAAGCAAATATCCCCCACTGCTCTCCTTATTGCCCACAGGGCCACCACCTCAACATCCAAGCCACCCGGGTGGGTTGGGTGTGATTTCCCCTCAGTAAGTCCACGTCGGCTCCTCGCTACCACCTTCTTGTCCTTCCTCTGCCTGCAAAGGGTTTCCAGGATGGTTCCTTCCGTGATCCTGCTGAGGCTGTGCGCAGCCCTTCTGCGCTCCATGATGCTTGGGGTTGTGCCTGGCTTCGTGGCGAGGAGAAGCTGTGCCAAGTGGGGTCAGGTTAGCCAAGTACTAGGCCCAGGTGTACCACCTTGAGAACCTCGGGCTGTAGGAAGCCCCCTGCGGGGCACCAGTGGGCAAGCACCCAAGTGCCAGCAGAATCACTGCATTCATGGCCCCAAAATAGGAGGCTTGCAGCCTTGGGAAGGAAGAAGTGAAACTGAATGATGCTGACACCCCGAAGCAGCCACTTTCACAAGCCTTGTGGTTTTTTTTAAGCCAACCACCCCATTTTCTGGCATCTGGAGACCTCTCTCCCAAGGAGCAGCTGCTAAAAGCCAGGTTTGCTGCACGGTGTCCAACCCCCCAGTCCCCAAACCCCCTGCTGATGGTGACTGGAGAGGTTATCTTGGGCAGGCTTTGCTGAAAACCAGGGGAAAGCAGAAAAATCGGCTGCGGAGGCCGCGACACCATGGCTCAGCCATGCCGAGCCCCCGCCTCCGCTGTCACATCGCCGCTCGCACCTCCTCATCTCCCGCTCGATGCTGGCCCGCGGCTGACAGCAGGAGACGGATGGGGCCGAGCCAGCGCCGCAGGGGATGCAGGCAGGGAGGTGATGGATGGGGGGGGGGCTCAGAGAGGTGGTGCCCCCCACACACAGTCTGCTCCGGTCCCGCTCCCCAAAACCCAGTGCTTCTGGGGTGCTGATCCCGAAGGCGGCGTCACCGTCACCCCAGCTGTGTTAGTGGTCCCATGGCATTTGGGGACTCGCCCCCACTCTGTAGCACCGGTCACATCCCCGCACCTGCTCCTTCCCCAGCCCTGGGTACCCCCAGACCCAGCTGAGGGTCCCAAAGCCACCGTTCATCCCTCGTCCATCACCGTCGCATCAAGGCACGAAGGCAGTGTGGGAGGGGGGGGCTGTGCTCCCACCGCCCCCGAGGCCCCGCTGCTGCTCCAGCCCCCTCGTCTCCACCCCCGAGCAGGGGGATAAAACCCCCTCAGTGTGCTGGGGGGGCTGCAGTCCAGAGCTGGTGGAGCCGCGGCCGCATCCTGCCCACCCATGACAGGTAAAACCCACCCATGGCACAGCCGTGCCAGGGTCCCTGCATGGTCCCCGCGACACTCAGCCAAGGGGTGCACTCAGTCTATTCAGGGTGCTGGCTGCCCCACACACTGCAGGGCAGGCGCGTGGTCCAAACCGCGTAATTGTGGGGCGGCGGTGGGGTGGGGGGATGAAGCCATGCCATGCCGTGCTGGGGACCCCCCAGCCCTACCCGTGAATGAGGCTGGGGGTGCACGGGGTCATTTCCCAAAGAGGGGGCGCAGGAACCACAGCGCCCATCACCCCCCAACCCCGCAGCCTTCCTGGCCATGCCGGGCGAGGGCCCCCCCTCAGGCACCATCCCCGGGTGGGCGTGTGAGGGGCCGGGGGCCGGCGGCAAGAACCGGCGCGTGTGCCACGCTGCGGCACGGCTGGAGATGGGCAGCCTCTGGGAGGAGTTCAACCGCCTCGGCACCGAGATGATCGTCACCAAGGCAGGCAGGTAGGTGGTGAGGAAGGGTGCGGGGGGGTCCCAGGGCAGAGGGCACCCCCACAGCCTTCCCCTCCCCGCAGAAGGATGTTCCCCACCTTCCAGGTGAAGCTGTCGGGGCTGGACCCGTCGGCCGACTACGTCCTGCTGATGGACTTCATCCCGCTGGATGACAAGAGATACAGGTGGGGATGGGGAGGGCTGGGGGCATGGGGACCGCGTCCCGGTGGTGCTGAGCCCCCCCCCCCCCGGCCCTGCAGGTACGCCTTCCACAGCTCCTCCTGGCTGGTGGCCGGCCGCGCCGACCCGGCGGCCCCCGGCCGCGTCCACTTCCACCCCGACTCGCCTGCCAAGGGGGCCCAGTGGATGCGGCAGATCGTCTCCTTCGACAAGCTCAAGCTCACCAACAACCTCCTGGACGACAACGGCCACGTGAGGACGTGCCGGGGGGGGCACACGGCGGCGGGGGGGTGGCGAGGAAGGGGGATGCCCACTGCCCGTCCCCTGTGTCCCCCCCCAGATCATCCTCAACTCCATGCACCGCTACCAGCCCCGCTTCCACGTGGTGCTGGTGGACCCCCGGCGCGACAGCGAGCGCTTCGCCCACGAGAACTTCAAGTCCTTCAGCTTCCCCGAGACCCAGTTCATGGCAGTGACAGCTTACCAGAACCACCGGGTGAGCTGTGGCCGGGGTCAGGGGGGAGGACACACGGGGGTGCCCCCCACCCCACGCCCCCTGACCCCCCGATCCCCGCAGATCACCCAGCTGAAGATCGCCAGCAACCCCTTCGCCAAGGGCTTTCGGGATGGGGAGCCCGAGCCATGGTAAGACCCTGGGTGCTGCCATGATGCCACGGTGATGGGCTCCGTGCTGCCTGCCCTGAGCCACCCCCATCTCTCTTACAGGTGTGGGGGCACGCTGTCCCCCCCCCCGGGCTGCTGCACAGCAGAAAGGTCGGGGGGCTGGGGGCCGCGCTGCCCCCCCGCTGCTCCCCCACGGCCGTGGGGCGCTGGCAGCCATGGCCCCCCCTGGCTTCCCCGCGCCGCCCTTCCAGCCCCTCGCATACCCCCCCAGCGTCTATGTGGGGGCCAAGCCCCGTGCTGGCCCCTACCCGCTGCCCCCCCTGCGGCCAGCCAGCTTCAGCAGTGCCGCGAGCACCTTCGGCTATGGGCAGCAGTGAGGGGGGACCCCCTGCGCCCCCCCCTTGGACCCTCACCCAAGGAGGGGATGGAGACGGGGAGCTGGGGGGAGCCAGGGAGGCTTTATTCGCTGTGGAAGCCTCTGGGTTTGGAAGGGAGAGGAGGAGGCCTGGGGGGTGCTGCAGCCGGACCCCCCCCAGCCCCACGGCTCTGCGGGGTTCCTGGCGATGCTGCGAGCCCCCCAGGTCCACGCAGCATGGAGCGGCTTGGCTACTCCCAGGAATCAGGCGCGAAGGCGAAGGGGCACAGCTTGTAGCCAGCACCCACGTAAAACTTGTTCTGGAACTCCACCCTGCCGAGGAAGGGGGGCGCACGGTGAGATCCGGCGCGTCCTGTGGGGGTCCCGTCCCGCCACCCCCCCACCAGGCTCACCAGTGCAGCCGGAGGGCGTGCAGGAAGGCGGAGAGCCCCTCCATCACCAGCAGGATGGCCACGGTCAGCACGGCGAAGACGGCGAAGACGGGCACCAGCACAGCACCGCCCACGTAGCTCAGCCGCACGAAGCCATTGCGCATCACCATGGTCCACAGGACCTCCGAGAGCTCTGGGGGGCAGCGGAGGGACAGTGAGGATCAGCCTGGCTCGCGGGGGGGGGGGGTGTGGGGTGAGGTGGGGCACTCACGTGCGTGGGCCAGACTGAGCGCCCAGAGCCGCAGGTAGGACGCGGTGTTGGAGATGCAGCCCAGGCAGTACTCGATGGTGTGGATGGCTTGGTGCATGAAGACCTCAGAGAAGTCCATGTGCTGCGGGGACAGAGGTGGGATGTTTTGTGTGTGTGTGTTTGGGGGGGGGTCTGGACACAGCCCGACCCCCTTACCCACCCCCAGCCCTCACCTCGGCGTCGGGGCCGTGCCCCCCGCTCTCCACGTCCTCCTTGGTGGCGTTGACGGAGTTGCCGGCCTCCTGCCCCTCCAGCAGCGGCTCCTGCTCTGCCGCCGCCACCGGCTGCACAGGGACATCAGCCCCGGTCAGGCCATGCCACCGCACCCCGTGCCCCGTCCGAGCCCCCCGCCCTGTCCCCAGCCTCACCGGGGGGTGGCCTGTCTTCCGCCTGTGCCGCCGGCAGCACAGGTACAGGGGTGTCCCCAGGAGCAGGACGGGCACCGACGCCAGCGCCAGCACCACCAGCACCATCTGCACTGGCACCTGCACACGGCACACGGCATTACAGGGTCCCACCAGCACCCACATCCCACCCAACCCCACCAGGCGGTGTGGCCGGGCTCAGCCCCAGCTCGTGATGCTGGGCAGGGGTCCCGGAGGTGCTACCTGCCCCTCGTAGAGCGGGAGGTTGTCGGCGTTGGAGGTGAAGAGGAACATGTCGATGAAGTGGATGAGGATGCTGGGAGCCACCCGGGAGTCAGCAGCGCCGAACTTGATCCACTTGTAGAAGATGAGGAAGACGAGGTAGCCGAAGAGCGCCAGCAGGAAGACCACCTCGGGCAGGAGCTCCAGCACCAGCCGGTGCCGCTGCTGGAAGTGCCTGTGCAGGGGGCAGCAGCCGGGCTCGCCACGCTTGCACCCAGCTCTGACACATGGGGGCACGACCCCCCTTCCCCACCACACCCTGCCCCGGGTGAGTCCGGCCCCAGCCCCCTTGGCACGACGCGCTGAGCGGGACTCACACGTGGTTGAAGACACCCAGCAGGACGCCGAAGCCCATGTGCACAATGCCCAGCACCACCGACATCTTCATCTTGAAGGAGTTGAGGAAGTTGAGGTGGTTGGTGGCCAAGCTCCAGATCTGCCAGGGGCAACACAGGTGAGATGCCGGACCACCCCACTGCGGGTCCCGTCCTGTCCTCGCCCCTGCAGGACACTCACCGGGTCAATGCCAAAAGGATAGGGCCCTTGGAAGACGCCGGTAATGTTGGGGTCCAGGGTGAGGGATGGGTGGGTGGCGAGGTAGTCAGAGCTGCGGGCATAGCAAGGGGGTCAGTGCAGGCAGGGACCCGGGGGGCTCACGGGGGCTGGGGGTCCCACCTCCAGGAGGAGCGGTTGGCCATGGTGGCCACGCTCCAGGCCGAGGGGAAGATGACGGTGGCTTTGCTGAAGCACTCGTTGTAGATGAAGCCGGTGTAGATGGAGAAGGCCCCCATGAGCAGGATGAGGTAGCGCCCCTCGAAGAACGTCTGCCAGATCTGCGGGGGGCAAAACGTGGCTCCCTGCTACCGCCCCTGTCCCACGCTGTGCCCGTACCACACCACCCTGCCCACACCTCCAACCCTGCAGCCAGGTGGCCCTGTTCCACACCGACCCTATCCCATACCTCCAACCCCATCCCGTACCTCCAGCCCCATCCTGCACCTCCACAACCCCGTCCCGGCCCCCCAGCCCTGCCCCATGCCACGTCCCGCTCACCTCGTTGCTGGCCTGCCGCAGGCTGGGGCTGTTCTCATACAGCACCATCCAGAGGGCAAAGAGGAACATGAGCAGCCCGTGCCCAATGTCCCCGAACATGATGGCGAAGATGAAGGGGAACGTGATGATGGCGTAGGGCGCTGCGGGGGTACGGGCACTGCGTCACACCGGGCCCGCCCCCCCAACCCTGGGGTGCCAAGGGGAGGGTCCGGGGGTCCTTACCAGGGTTCACCTCCTGGTAGCTGGCCACCCCGTAGGCATCCACGATGCTCTGGAAGCCAGCGGTGAACTTGTTGGTGCGGATGAGGGTGGGGGGGCTCTCCATCGTGGGGATGCGCTGCACGAAGCACTCCACGCTCGAGCCGCTCTTGTACTGCAGGGAAGGCACCCAGGGCCTGACCCCCGTGCCATGACAGGAGGGGGCCCGTCGGGCTGGGGGATGCAAGATGGGGGTGGCACGGGGATGCAGGGCACCAGGGGATGGGGGACAAGCCTCGCCCCATGACACATCCCAACACGGGGCATGTCACGAGGGTGGCGCTTCTCACCCTAGCACAAAGACACTGTGGAACCCCTGGCATGAGGACATGGGGCCACCAAGCTATTCCTGGCACAAGGACACAGGGCCACCAAGCAATCCCTGCCATGTGGACACGGGGCCACCAAGCAGCCCTCGCCGCAGCGGGCACCCACCGATCCTTGGCGCAGGGCGTCCTGCACCTGGGTGAGGTCCCGCACAGGGCACCAGACCTCGGCGATGAGGCACTTCTCGGTGACGTCCAAGCTGCACTGGTTGAGGACGAGGTAGATGGCCTTCATCTTCTGCACCTGCACCCGCCACGTGGGCAGCGCCAGCACCACCTTGTCCAGCACCTGCGCCAGGTACTGCTCCGTCTCCTCCAGCACCTGCGTGCACCCAGACAGGGGGGTCAGGGATGGAGGGGTCCCAGTGCGCCCCCCCCCAGACGCCCTCACGGTGCCCTGCTCACCACGCTGAGGTCCTGGATCTGGCTGAGCAGCCCATTCAGAGTTTCCGCCCGGCTGGCCTCGCTCTCTGGGTAGGGGTACACCTGGCAGTGGAAGCTGGGACAGACAGACACCGCCGTGTCGGGGGGGGCAGTGCTAAATAAACCTTTTTGAGGCTGGATGGCACGAGGCTGCTCACTCACCAGTCCGAGATCTTGCGGATCTTCTGCCCGATCTGCTCGCCCCAGTAGGAGATGAGGAAGATGACCCAGGTGACACTCTCACCCTGGGGACAACGTAGGTCATGTCAGCCCTGGCCACTCCATCCCCCTTCCCCGCCACCCCCCCCGGCGCCGCGCTCACTGTGTCCGGGTCCTCCAGGGGCTCAGGCATCTCCACAAAGCTGGCCACCAGGTAGCCACGGCAGGCGCGCCACAGCAGCCGCTCGAAGGCGCTCACCCGCCACGGGTGGATGACACCAGTCACAAAGCTGCGGGGACGCAGCATGGGCGCTGGGACGGGCACGGCTCTGCCACTACCCCTGCCCTATTTCCAACCCATACCCTACAGCTTTGTCCCTGCCCTGTGGCCTGTCTCCAACCCTTGTTCTACAGCCTTGTGATGTGCCCCATGGCTCCTCTCCAACCCCTGTCCTACAGCTTTCCCAGGTGCCCCATGGCCATGCCCCTGCCCAAGTCCTACCTTCAACCCTAACCCTACAGCCTCACTCACTATGGACACCCCTTTGCCATTCTCCAACCCTTGTCCTACAGCCTTCCTAAATGCCCCATGGCCATGCCATTGCCCCGTGGTCCACCCCCAACCCTTGTCCTCCAGCCGTACCATTGCCCCACAGCCCACCTCCAACCCCCATCCTCCACCATGCCCCTGCCGCATGGTTCACCTCCAACCCTCGTCCTGCAGCCGTGCCCCTGCCCCACAGGTGACAGCCTCCCTCCAGGAGACCCCTCGGGCCCCCCTTACTTGATCTTGCGGTCAAGGTGCTGGTGCACAGAGGGGTCGAGCAGAGGATCATGCTCGGAGAACGCCCGGGTCGACGGCGGGGATCCGGGGGGGCCCTGCAGTGCCGGGGAGCAGAGAGAGGAGGCTGGGGGTGGCGGGGCAAAGGGCTGCGACCCCAAGGCTGGGGGGGCGAGGGAGGGTCCCGGCACCCACCGGCAGGCTGGTGAGGCGCTGCCCCTCGCGCAGGACGTGCAGGTACTGGCGCAGGTCCCGCAGGTGCCCGCGCAGGGCGGCGCGGTTCCGGCTGACCTCCCGCAGCTCCCGCGCCAGCTGCTCCGACTGCTCCTGCACCCGCAGCGCCTCGCGGGCCAGCGGCGCCGGGGGGTTTTCAGGGCACGGCCCCAGCTCCCGCCCGGCCCCGCGCAGCTCCTGCTGCAGGAAGGCTGCAAGAAAAGCAGTGGGAGAGGGGCTCGGGAGGGTGGGACCCCCGCCAGCAGCCCTGCGCCCCTCTCCCCGGCACTCACTGAAGGTCTTCTCCATCTCCTCACAGCGCCGCACCTCGCCCACGAAGCGCCGCTGGAAAGCGCTCACATGGGGGTTCAGCTGGGGAGGGAGGGGGCACGGTCATGGGGGGCTGGGGGACAGCGCGTGGGCCAGCACTGTGCCACCACCCCCGGCACCCCACACAGCTCGCGCCAGTCCCCTGCTCCCATAGCACCCCGGCCCAACCCCCTGCACCCAGAGCCCCCAAACTCCCCAACCCCTGCACCCAAAGCCCCCAAACACCCCAACCCCTGCACCCGGAGCCCCCAAACCACCCACACCAAAACTCCTGCACCCAGGGCACCCAAGCCCTTCCATCCCAACCCCCCTGCACCCAAAACACCCCAGGGTCCTGCACCCAGAGCACCCTAAACCATCCAAATCCAAAACCTTGCACCCATGGCACCCAAGCCACCCAATCCCAATCCCCTGCACCCCAAACGCCCCCAAACCCTTGCACCCAGACCACCCAACCCCCTGCACCCACACCCATCCATTCCAATCCCCCTGTACCCAGGGCACCCCAAACAACTCACGCCCATTATCCTGCACCCGTGGCACCCCAATTACTCAAGCCCAATCCACTGCACCCACGGCACCCAAACCTGTCCATCCCAATGCCCTGCACCCAAAATACCCCAAACCCTTGCACCCAGAGCACCCCAAACTACCCAAACCTAAACCCTTGCACTTGGAGCACCCCAAACCACCCAAACCCCAACCCTTGCACCCGGAGCACCCCAAACCACCCAAACCCCAAACCCTTGCACACGGAGCACCCCAAACCACCCAAACCTCAACCCTTGCACACGGAGCACCCCAAACCACCCAAACCCTTGCACCTGGAGCACCCCAAATCATTCAGAGCACCCCTTGCACCCACGCCACCCAAAACCCCCAGCCCGCCCTGCCCACCGCAGCCCACCCCGCCACCCCAAGGGCCATCCGGGCGGGGGTCCCCACGTCCCCCTACGTACGTCCCTGAACTCGAGCAGCCCCCGCTCGCCCAGCTCGCTGACGCAGCTGTACGCCGAGGCCGAGTGCAGGAAGAGCTGGGCCAGGCAGACCTCCTCGCTGCGGAACAGGGACCCCATGGCGGCCCCGGGGGGGCTGGGGGGCACCCCGCTGGTCCCGGGGCACCCGGCTGGGGACGGAGGCGGGCGGTCAGGGGGTGGGGACGGTCCCGGGGGTGCCGGTGCCGGGAATGCCGGTGCCGCTCGGTGTCCCCGGAGCTGGGGGTGCCGGGGACGGGGAAGTGCCGCGGCCCCACGTCGCGCCCCGGTTGCACAACGCCCGACCCCCCCCCCCCCCGCCCCGCTCAGCTGCCTCTGAGTCAGGGCCAGCGCATCCCGGGGGGGGCACCGGGACCGGGACAGACCCCCCCCCCAACCCCTCCCTCCCAGCCCCGCCCCCCCTCCCCCCAACCCGGTACCGGGACAGCCCCGGGACGGCGCCGCCAGCTCCTACCCGGGTGCGCGGCGGCGGGGCCGGGGCAGGGCGCGGGGCCGGCCGGGCTCCGCACTTCCTCTTCCCCCAGGAAGGGCCCGGCCGCGGGGAGGAGGCACCGGCACCGGGAACCTGCCCCGGTCCGCGTGGGGAGCGCGGAGCCGGAACGCACCGCCGGCTGCCCCCGGGACTCCCCCCCCAAAAGGCAACCCGCTGATGTGCGGACCCCCGGTACCACGAAGCCCCCCCCCGGCCCACGCTGCTGTGCCTCCCCCTGCCCCACTCGGCTTAACCCCACGGCGCCCACATCCCCTCCCACGGGTGCTCCCCATGCTCCCGTGCCACCCCAAAACGGGGTACGGATGGGAGGCCCTCACCAGCACCGCTGCCCCCCTCCCCGTGGCACAACCATGCCACCCCCTCCACTGATACACCCACCCAGGGGCTTCCCCAGCCCCAGGATTGACAAAGAAGAGACCACGGCACAAGCTCGGGGTTAGGAAGGGGCCGGTGCCCCCCCCCCCCAGCACAGGGGGGCTGTGGCAGCACCTGAGGGCCCTTTATTATGGGATCGGTGGGGACATGGCACGGCCCCCGGCCGTCACCGGTACAGGTAATCGGCCTGGATGTTGGCCGCGATCTCGGCCTCCCACTTGTCGCCGTTGTTGAGCAGCTTCTCCTTGTTGTAGAGCAGCTCCTCGTGCGTCTCCGTCGAGAACTCAAAGTTGGGGCCCTGCCGGGACAAGAGACGCTCACCGTGAGACCCCCACGTCCCCAGGCAGCTCAGCGTCCCCCTCCCCGGGCTGGAGGCTCCGCTCCCAGGCTCACCTCCACGATAGCGTCCACGGGGCAGGCCTCCTGGCAGAAGCCGCAGTAGATGCACTTGGTCATATCGATGTCGTAGCGGGTGGTGCGGCGGCTGCCGTCGGCCCTGGGCTCGGCCTCGATGGTGATGGCCTGTCACCGAGGTGGGGGAAGATGGCATCAGGGGCTCCCGGGAGCCCCCAGTGACGGAGGAAGGGGGTGCGGGGGGCTCACCTGTGCCGGGCAGACGGCCTCACAGAGCTTGCAGGCGATACACCTCTCCTCCCCAGAGGGATAGCGGCGCAGGGCGTGCTCCCCACGGAAGCGTGGGCTCAGCGGCCCCTTCTCAAAGGGGTAGTTGATGGTGGCCGGCTCACGGAAGAGGTAGCTCAGCGTCATGGCCAGGCCTGGGGGGGGGTTCCGGTGGGAGCAGGACATCACCCCAGGGGACAGCGGGGGGACCAGGGGGGCACATGCGGGGCCGTGCCACAAGGCTCACCTCGGAAGAGCTCCGTCCACAGCAGGGTCTGGGCGGCGCGGTCGGTGATGGACTTCATGTCCATGGCCGGCTCCTGGACATTGACGTACTCTGCGGGGAGCAGGACACCGTCCCCACCCTGCACAGCGCATGGGGATGGCAGCAGCCCCCTGCTGGGACAGGGGCAGGCGGGGGGTACTCACTGTAGCAGTCCCTGGGGGCGGTAGTGCTGAGCGGGCGCAGATAACATGGGGGGGGCGGCGGGCCTGGGAGGGGGCAGAGGAGGGAGGTAAGGGGGGGGCCGAGAGAATGGGGCCGTTTTTGGGGTGGGGGGTGCAGGGCGGCCGCTCTCACCTGTGCGGGCAGCCCGGTGCAGCAGGCGCAGTGCTGCCATGTCCGCTCCTGCCTGGGGGGGGCTGTGGGCTCCGAGTGCTGGGTGTTGGGGGGGGGGGCACACAGGGGGCGGGCTGGTGGCAACGGAGGGGTGCAGCCCCCCTCACCTCCCCCGAGGGATACGGGTGTCCTGGGCGCCCCCAGCGCACCCCCCCCAGCACCACACAGCACAGGGGCTTTCTGCCCCCTTCCCCCCAATTGACACACGCCCCCCCCCCAAAAAAAAAACCACCCAAGGGGCCCAGATTTCGCCTCCCCCGCCCAAAACCCACCCAAGGGGCCCAGATTTCCCACCCCCCCTCCCCAAAATCCACCCAAGAGGCCCAGATTTCGCCCCCCCTAAAAAAAAAAAAAACACACCCACATTTTGCCCCCCACCCCCCCCAGCACCTCTTCCCCCCCCCCCCCCAGACGCCCAAAGGACCCCTGCTCCTGCCGCCCCCCCCCCCCACAAGTGTCCCGGTGCCCTCCCCCAGCGGCCCCCCTGACACCCCGTTATCCCCCCCCCCGGGGACAGCCGCCCCCAGCTCCGGGCCTCCGCCGCCCCCGAGGAGCCCGGCAGCCACCCCCCCCCCCCGGCCCCCGGCCCCCGGGACCCCCCCCCAGGACCGGCCTCACCTCCCCCAAGGACCCAGCCGTCCTGACCCCTGGCCCGCCCCCAAGTCACGGCGCGCTGGCGCGAAGGGATACGGCGCATGTGCAGAGCGCCGCCGGCTTCACGGGGAGGGCAGCCGCGCTGAGGGCGGGACTTCGGAGTGGAGGGCGGGGTCGCAGGGCCTGATCTCGCTTTCTATTGGACAGCTCCGGCTGATTGGCGGTGCGGGGAGAGTCCGCGGGGGGGGGGAACGAGAGGGACTCCAGCCAGGTGCCCGCGGATTGGCTGAGCGGCGGCGGGGCGGGGCGGCGATTGGGCAGAGGGAGGTAAGGGCGGAAGCGGGCGGCCGTGGAGGCGCGGTCCCGCCCCAAGCCCTACTCTGCCCATTCCTCTCCCTCCCCTCGGCCGGCAGCTGCGCCCCGCACCCTGACTGACAGGAGGCGGAGGGGGGCACCGCGATGGCGGCGGGCGCAGGGAAGCATTCGGAGGCTGCAGGAGTTGACAGCATTCATTGACCTGCCCTGGAGGGCCTCCATGGCTGTGGTGGGCCTTCTGGCGGCACCATGGTGGGGCTGTGGTGGCCCCATGGTGGCCCCTCAGAGCAGGGCGCAGTCCCCTTGGCGCTTGACGGTGGTGGCGGCACGGACCAGCCCCATCTTGTGGGGGCTGTAGGGCGGGTAGCGCAGGACGTTGATGGGCTCCAGGCCGGTGCCACGCTGCAGGCAGCCGCGGCGGTGGGTGAAGGTGTCGAAGGTGAACCGGCCGTGGTAATTCCCCAGGCCGCTGGATCCTGCAACACACAGCACGGATCCCGTGTTGTGACAGCGCCCAATGAGGGCCACCCCGAAATTATCTCCCACCCAACTGCTGCCCGCTCCAAGTTGGAGGGGGCAGCAAGCCCTGGAGCCCCCCTCAGCATGCCCCATGGCACCACAACACTACCGAAGTGAAGCTCTCTCTGCTAAACGCGGCTCAGAGGACGTCTACAGAAGAGTACTTGCGCAGAACACCTTCTCCACGCAGGAGGGGCTGTCCTACAGGGCGTCTGAGCTGGGGTGCCAGGCTGAAGCCCTTCCCATCGTCCTGTGGCACTGGGGAGAGGACCCCAAATGCCACCTCCTCACTGCCCTCCTGTCCTCGCCCTCTGTGCAGGGCTTGTACTAGCCTGGGTCAGGTGGGTCTTCTTCACGGGGTGCCCCCGAAGATGCAGGGAGGTGGGTCCCCATCTCCATAAGCAACTAAAACCCTCGATAAATTTTCATTTCTTTGTCTTAAACTGGTTTCGTTTCTTTGTCTTAAAATCTTGTTGCACCACAGCTTCCACCTTCCCCTCTTAAGTTTCTGTTCTCTTCTTGGCTCAGTATGAAAATGGAAGTTCCTGGTTGCAAAACTTCACCTGGTGCCAGAGCAGGCGCCAGCAGCCCCACTTCCCTACCACAACATCTTCTCCACCACACGCACAGCCCCCCCAAACACCTCCTCGCCCTTCACACTGGCTCTGGCACCACAGCTGAAGAGCACAGAGGTAGCTCCTGTGTGGACATTCCCTGAGGATGGGTGGGCTGGCTGCAGGAGGTGAAAGCTGGCCGGCACCAGAAAGCCAGGCAGGCTGGCAGCAAGGAAGGAAACCCAACGGTGCGCCCACATCTGGTGGGATAAAATTCTGTGAGTCAGCTTGAGTTGGTCAGTCCACCTGAGAAAACACAAAGCCTGGTCAAGCTGAGGGATGGAGTGCTAGATAATCTCCTCTAGGCTCCCCTTTCCCAGTTAAGGTTGGACCTGACGGTTGTCTGAGGTCCCTTCCAGCCTGGGCTGTTCTGATTTGGTGATGGTTGTGTTCAGCTCCAACAAGGAGGAAAGCTGCTGTCAGCCAGACGGAGTCTCCAGTGGAAAACTGGAGCAGGTAGCAAGGCTTTTCATCAGACACAGGTGTCTCCATCAGCTGGACTTCTTCCTCTCCAAGGAGAGACAGAAGCACCTCTTGATGACGTGTTTTTTTCAGCCTAAGGAGACATCCAGAATGGGCCAGCAGAATCCCAGCCCCGGCATGCTGTTTCTCCCCATGAGATTTTAAACCCCTTGTCATACAGAAATTGCGGTGACCAGAAGTTCTCCTGGATTCAAGGAGGGCCTGGACAAGTGCCTGGAGACCCCCCAACGCATGGGATCCTTCTGGTGTAGCAAATCCTCTGAGCTGGAAACAGGTGGAGATACCTCTGGGATATCAGTCGTGCCTGCTCTGCTCCTACTCACACATTTGCGTAGGGTCGTGGTGGAAAAGAGTGAAGACCTGGACACAGCTGTGCTCTGAAGCCTTTGCAAGACTTCAGAGAAGGAAAGGAACCTCTTCCAGCTGATGCTCCGAATAGAAAACATCCCACAGGAGCTCAGTAATGCGTGCAGCCTCTGCAACATGGGGGCTACAGACCTTGCAGCAGATATTCACTTCCTTCATGTCACAGGGATCCTTGCCTGATGTCTTGAGTTCACCAAGCGTAAAGCTAAAAGTGCTGCGTGGTGGCCAGGGCACATGGAGAAGACCGCGACACTGCAGGAAGCCGAGTGACTGCCTTCTCAGCTGCCTTTCTGCAGCAGGAAACTCCAGCTCAGAATAAATATTGGACCTTCCCAGGGTCTGCCGATTGCAAGAAGCTTTGTGTGAAGCACCAGGGAGGACCACTGGAAATTGCACGCTCCTGGATGATTTCCCATCTCAGGGGGGATGATGGCAAGTGCCTGTAAAGCTGTTAGCCTTTGCAACGTCTCCAGATCCATGTGATCCCATGCTGTTTACTCCTCAACAATTTTACGCAATTTGTGTCTTCAGGAGTTTGTCTAAAGGAACATGTGGATGTTTGGGAATTCATAAGAAACTGGGCAGTATTCAGTCCCAGAGTCCAAAATGGAGATCCACAAAAAAATGAAGGTCTAGAGATGTGCTGGCCATGTTCTGATTCCCGCCTTTTAAATAAGACATCTCTTTATATGCAGGGAATGCTGCTTGGGCCAGCAGCCACAGAGAGAAGAAACCTTGCAGTGCTCGACATGTGCTCAGCACAAACAGAGCTGCAAAGCCCCAGGGCTCAGCCCCAGCGCAGTGAAGCAAAAAGCTTCTGGTCGGACAAACCGAGGACCCAGTCGTGTCTGCCTCAGGCAGGCAGGCTGGGGGCTCTGGACCTACCTATGCCACCGAAGGGCAGCGAGGTCAGTGTCACGTGCATCAGGGTGTCGTTGCCACAGAAGCCACCGCTGCTTGTCTTCTCCAGCACCTGGTTCACCACCTGGGATGGGAAGGGAGAAGGGGACATGGCTCGCTACCCTTGTCCCCACACCCCCAGCTGCCATCCTTCTCCCACGGCCACAGATCTCTGCTCCAACTAAGATATTTGGGACATGGCTGAAGGCACACCAAGGAGCGCAGAATGGGCTCCATGCAGCCTGTGCGCTCTACCTTGTCATCGGAGGAGAAGACATACACAACCAGCGGCCGCTCACGGCTGTTGATGAAGTCAATGGCTTCCTCCACGTTGGCCACAGTGATGATGAGCAGGATGGGCCCAAAGATCTCCTCCTGCATGGCAGGATCAGAGGGCTGCACGTCCACCAGCACCGTTGGGGCTGCAAAGGAAGAAACCCAAAGGCATCAGCCATGCACAAGCCTGGAGGAGACACCTTGACCTGTGCAGAGGGCAGGTGCCTCCTCCAAGGCTGGGTGGCTTGCCCACCTCCCATGCAGACCTTCTCTAAATATCCCTTCCAGCTCCCCTCGGGTTGCAAGCCCCTCTCCAAAACCTACATCCACCCCATGCAAGGTGGAAAAGACTTATCCGAAATGCAAGCCCTCACCGATGTAGCGCTCCTTCTCGTCCGTCTGTCCCCCGATGGCCACGCGCCCGCTGCACAGCAGCGCCCGCACACGGCGGAACTGCTTGTCCCCCATGATGCGGGCAAAGTCAGCAGACTTCTGAGGGTTGGGGCCATAGAACATGGTGATGGCCTCGCGCAGGGCTGGCACCAGCTTGTTCTGCATCTCCACGCTGCACAGGATGTAGTCGGGCGCGATGCAGGTCTGCCCCGCATTGAAGAAGCGTCCCCAGGCCACCCGCCTGGCCACGTTCTTCACGTCGCAGTTGTCGGACACGTAGCAGGGGTTCTTGCCCCCCAGCTCCAGCGTCACCGGTGTCAGGTGCTTGGCAGCAGCTGTCATCACAATCCTGCCTACGGAGGGGCTGCCTGTGGGCCATAAGTGGATGTGTCATGGTGGGGATCCCACCATGCTGCAGCCCAGCTCTGGGATGTGGTACTCCGGGGGAAAGAGCACCAAGTCCCGCCAGACCCTCACCCCAGATCCTCCATCAGGTCCCAGCCCAAGGCTTTGGCTCTAGGGACGTACCACTGAAGAAGATGTAGTCAAACTTGTTCTCCAGCAGCCTGGTGGTCTCCTGCACGCCTGCAGTCACCACGGCAAAGCAGTCCTGCGGTGTAAGAGGAAGGGTCCCCTGTGCCACTCCGTCCTCATCGCCACCAAGAGCACCCTGGGGCTGAGTATGCAGTGGGGCAGCCAGGGGCTTGTGCTCTAAGAGCCAAGGCCATAGGGACCCCAATACATGGCAGAAGCAGAACGGGCAAGGTCGAATGCAGCAGCGCATCTCCTGGAGGACTCAGAGGTGGGATGTACCCAGTGCATGGAGGGGGTGGGAAGAAGCCAGCCATGGGGAGAGCTTCTTACTTTGTCCAGGTACCTGGGCAGTGCCTCCACTGCGAGTCTCTCGCTGTTCTTGGTGACCTCCGAGGGTTTGACGACGACACAGTTACCTAGGGGGAGATGGAGAAGACATTAGAGCAGTGACGTGGTCACAGCCGGATGTGCTGGCACCCCGCACCAGGGTCCCCAGCCCCGGCACATGCTGCCTGCGTCCTGCAGGCAGGGGACGGGTTCAGCCTGACCGGCAGCGATGGCTCCAATGAGGGGCACCAGGAGGAGGTAGATGGGGTAGTTGCAGGGCGCGATGATGAGCACCACCCCATAGGGGTCTCTGCGGATGAAGGCCACGTCCAGCTGTGTCGCCTGCAGGACACCCACCGCATCAGGATCACTTTGTGGTGGGACAGGTCCCCACGTGAACGCCCCCTCCATGCTCCGGCCTTGCCCACAGCTCACCCTGGCAAGGTCCTTTCCCCCTCCTCTTCCCCCTTACCAGGTTCTTGTCCACCTGCTCGTCCTTCATCCAGCGGGACAGGTTGTTCAGGCTCTCATTGAGCTCGTTCTTGCACAGGAGGACCTCGGAGAACTCGGCTTCAAAGGGCGGCTGGGGACGCAGAGCACCGTGCCCATCGTCACCGCCACACGCTCTCACGCCCACCCCATGTGGAGTTTTAACCCAGGCAATGGGACAACACTAAGCCTTGTGAGGAGCCTCCAGCTGGCACTGGGGACTGTAGGGAAGGGGTGAAATGCAGCACGGGATTCCCCAAAGGGACTGAGCGTCGCTCTGCACCTCCTCCCAACGCAAGAGGTGGTGTTTACAAACAGAAGGTCATGGAGGAGGTGTCCATGGCACCAGCAGCCTCAGGACATCTCTGTGACAAAAACCAGGGAGGGTGTTTGCAAGTTTAGGTCCCCAAAGTGACCGAGCATTGCTCTGCACCTCCTTCCAATGCAAGAGCTGGTGTTTACAAACAGGAGAAGACAAAACTGCCAGGCTGTGGTGAGGACGGGGTGGTTGTCCGAGCAGAGGTTATCAACTTGGAGAACAGAAGATGAGGAGCCCTGTGAGGTGCCCACAGTGCAGGAAAACGAGCAGCACCAAAGTGGGGAGGTATCCGGCGGGGGGCCTGGGGCTCTTTGAAGGTCTGCTCTGCCCCATCTCTCAGAGACGCTGCACGCTGAGGCTGCTGCGCGTGGGGATGGAGGAACGTCTCCAAGTGCTCCCCACGCCCCCATCCACCGTGGGGGCTTTACAGGCAAAGGCTCCGGGGACAAGGCCGGGCAGCATGTCACCTCCGAGCCAAGCGCCACGCGGAGCTGGCTGGGTTGTGCAGCCCTCGTGGGCTGCTCCTGGTAGGGGTGGGAGCAGCTGGGCTGGGACGCGGTCTCCTCATCACTGCCTCCATCCACACCCACTGACTCCAAGCCCAGGGCAGAGCCCCCCAGCTCCCCCAGCCCCTTGCGTCCCCCAGTGCCCAACACCGGTGGCCTGACCTTGCGCATGTCCAAGGCGAGGGCCTCCAGGATGTCCTTCTTCTGCTCCTCCAGGAAGCGGCCCAGGGCCTCCAGCTGCGCCAAGCGGTACTCCAAGGGCCGCGTCCTCCCCGAGAGCCAGGCTGCCCGCAGGCGGCTCACCAGCCCCGCGTAGGGGTTCCCGCTGTGGGGACGGGGACATCAGGGGGACCCCATCCCCACTGCAGCCCTCCGGGTGCTGAGGCACAGGAGCTCCACATCCCCCAGCCCGGTGCCCACCCAGCATCAAACTGGGGCAGCCATGGAGCGGGCAGGGAGTCTGGGCACCTCCTGTCTCCCCTGCATCCTGGCCACACGCTGCCATCCCTTTGCTCTCACCTCGTGCCACCCTCATCCTCGGGGGCTGTGCCAGCATCACCGCCCAGGGGCTGCTGCCCGCAGAGCTCCTCCATGCCGGGCTGTGGGAAGCAGCTGACAGCCTCCAGCAGCCCTGGGGAGAGGCAGGAGGCTGCAAAGCCCGCGTTCCTGTGCGGTCCTGGCTAACGGGGAGCCTTACACCCGGTCGAGGTGGCTTTGGGGAGCCCGGTCAGCACCCTGGCACCGCAGCCACGTCCCTGCTGAGCGCAGGGCGCAGGCAGAGGCTGCCCCGCTTCCCTGGAGCTGGGAGGCTGCCAGCTTCCTGCCCTTCCCCTTGGCTCCCTGCGTCACTGCTGGCTCTGCTCCAGCCCAAACCGCCTGGGACATGGGATGCAACCAGAGATCGTGCTGTGGGGTGACGGTGAGCCCAAAACATGCCTCCAGCGGGGAAGTGGCTGGCGGCGAGGGGTTTGCAGTGCCACGGCTCCTTGCAACGGGACAGCCCTGCCTTGCCTCTCCGGGCCGGCCCCAGCACACAGTGCTGCAGCCAGGCATCCCTGCGGGGCTGCCAGTGCACAGAGTTCCTCAAGTGCCAACTGTCCCTGCGGCCATGTCACGAGTAAGGGTCCCCATCAGGGGCATGGGGACACCCGGGGACACAATAGGGTGTCCGGGGGCTGGGCAGGGGCGCAGGGTTAACCCCGCGACCGTATTTTCGTCTCGTCTCCTCCCACTCCCTGCACCCCCAGGCAGGTGAAGGAGGCACCAGGCCTCCTTCTGTGAGGCCGCAGAACTCAATGCAAAGTCTTTACTAAAGCAGAGTTACACAGAGGAAAAAGCAACAGCTGTCAGGAGAGCAAGGTTCACAGGGACGGAAAGGGTCATCTAACGAGAGATGGGGCTAACTGCTGGCTCTCAACATCCAGGGGGCTGCTTCTCTGCCAAGAAGAGAAGTCTGGGGTGAGAACAAGAAATTTTTGACATTTCAGCTATATCACGGCACACGGTCCAGAGCAGAGGAAGCTGGGCAGGAGTGAATGTGCAGGAGGGGTCTGTCCCTGCTGTCCAACACACATCTGGGTGGCAGTGAGGCAAAGGATGTGGCACGGGACAGAGGGAGCGGTGCAGACAAAGGGGGTTTCACTCTGCAGGCCCCAGCCACGCATCCCCAGCCCGGTCAGTCCATGAGCGGCGCGGGGCACTCCTCAGAGCAGGGTGCACATGCCCTTGCGCTTGATCTCAAAGGTGGCCGTCATCAGCCCCAGCTTCTGCTGGTTGTAGGGCGGGTAGCGCAGGCTGTTGATGGCCTCCAGGCCCATGTTGCGGTGCAGGCAGCCGCGGTGCTGAGAGAAGGTGTCGAAGGTGAACTTGCCATGGTATTCCCCAAGCCACTGTTACCTGCAACAGAGAGCACAGGTCCAGACTTCCTACAGGACTCTCCTCCTGCCCACCCTGACCCACAGGGCTGCAGGCTTTTCTCATGGAAATCTCCTGCTGCCAGGCGATGGCCGACGCGGTGCAGGACCTCTTGCCCTTCCCTGTTCCTTGTCGAGCTCTACGGCTCCTCAGTCACACAGTGCCAGATAATCCCTGCAGCTCACCACTGCTTGGAGTTCCACGTGCATCACTGTGACTGGTCTCCGCTTGCTACGTGGTCACAGGCTCTTCACAAAGCTCTGCTGGGTCTACGAGGCCTGATTTCCCTCTGCAACCTCAGCGGTGCCTTACCGCATGTACCCACGGCTAGGGGCCACCACCCTGCCTGGAACGAAGGTCAGCCAATTCCTGGAGCTCTTAAAATCGGCAGCGCATTGGCAATGCTGGTTACCCTGATTCTTGTGGCTGATTTAAGCTTGAGGCTGCACGTCACGGCTAATAGCCCAGTGACTTCACAGCCAGGTTACTGCGGAAGCTTTGGCAGATGCCATCTCACCCTGATGACTTCAGGCCCTCCACCTGATAATTTGAGGCCGTTTCTCTGAATCATTTCCATAAAGATAAGTTACGGCACAGGAACCACCAACAATTGTTCCCTGATCCACAGTCAGGTAAGGAATTAATTCTGCTTTCCTGTCTCGGCATCTTATTATGTCTGAATCAGCTGTCAGCTCTGACAGAGATGCTGAGCACGTGGAGTTTCTTCCCCACAATAATCTCCAGAGAATATTCTAGGGAAGAGACCACGAGATCAGGAAAGTATTCTGGGGAAGCATCATCAAATTCTTCCTGTATTCCTGTGCTGCTCTCCCCTGGACATCTCACTGTAGGCAATGCCACAACCAGGACCCAGTGCTCAGGAGACCTCACTTTTTACCTGAAAAAACAATTGTTGTGTTCATATAAGGACACTGAAAAGCAGGTACTTCTTCCTCTTGGCTGAGGAGGATCTCCACATTACCACAGGCAGATTTCCCTGACATTCGTAAGTGTTTTACTCTTAATACTTAGTCTTAAAATGCAGAATGAAAGTATAAGCCTGCTCCTGAGTGATGTTAAGGGCTCCGATCCAGCACCACGCTGCCTGCAGGAGGAAAGCTCGCCTACCCAAGAAGCACAATGATGCCAGACAAGGAGCAGTGATGGACTGACCAAAGACAGCAGCGCCTGAGGAGCTCCCAAGTAAGCCCAAGCAGAGAAGGCACAAAATCCACTCACATTGCCTGCATTTGACAAATGTCAAAAATTGCTCACATTGCTGCTCAGAAATACCAAGGAAATACCCAAGTGGTACAAACTTCCCTACATTTTACATGAGGCATTTCCCCTGACACACTGTGGAACGCTGCTTGGGCCAGCAGCCACAGAGAGAAGAAACCTTGCGGTGCTCCACACGTGCTCAGCACAAACAGAGCTGCAAAGCCCCAGGGCTCAGCCCCAGCGCAGCAAAGCAAAAGGCTTCTGGTGGGACAAACCAGGGGCCCGGTCACATCTGCCTCAGGCAGGCAGGTTGGGGGCTCTGGACCTACCAATGCCACCGAAAGGCAGTGAGGTCAGTGTCACTTGCATCAGGGTGTCGTTGCCGCAGAAGGTGCCGCTGCTCGTTCTTTCCAGCACCTGGTTCACCACCTGGGAGGGGAAGGGAGAAGGGGATGTGACTGTGGTCTGCTGGCTCGGTGGCAGCGCTCCTCAGACATCAGCCAACTCTTCCCCCAGGCCAGGGTGCCCAGAGCATGCCCCAGGGCGTCAGCGGGGTGGGCACCAGCCCTGCTGCCCCATTTCCTTCAGTCCCTTTTAGGCTCCGTGGACCGCACGCACCTTGCTGTCACAGGAGAAGGCGTAGACGGCCAGCGGCCGGGGCCGCGCGTTGATGAAGTCAATGGCTTCGTCCATGTTGGCCACGACGACGATGGGCAGGATGGGCCCAAAGATCTCCTCCTGCATGGCAGGATCAGAGGGCTGCACGTCTGCCAGCACTGTGGGGGCTGTGGAGAAGGGTTAAAGCAATGCATCACCCACTGCACAGGCACAGGCGCTCACACAAGCCCCGGGCTCACCAGGGACCTGCTGCTTCACAGATTCCTTTCCCCAGGAGAAGATGCTATGCATCCCTTGCAGACTGCAGCTTTGAGCCCTCCACGATCTCCCTGCGTCTCTGCCTAAAGGCAGCTGCAGAGCCTTCCCCGCAGTCGTGGCTTGCACCATATCTCTGGTTCCCCATCTCACATCCCCATGCCAGGCACTTCTTCGCTCCCCACATGACAAACCACGCTCAGGCGCCCTCACCGATGTAGCGCTCCTTCTCGTCCGTCTGTCCCCCGATGGCCACGCGCCCGCTGCACAGCAGCGCCCGCACGCGGCGGAACTGCTTGTCCCCCACGATGCGGGCAAAGTCGGGGGACTCCTGCGGGTTGGGGCCAAAATATTCGGTGATGGCCTCGCGCAGGGCGGGCATCAGCTTGTCCTGCATCTCCACGCTGCACAGGATGTAGTCGGGCGCGATGCAGGTCTGCCCCGCATTGAAGAAGCGTCCCCAGGCCACCCGCCGGGCCACGTTCTGCACGTCGCAGGTGTCGGACACGTAGCAGGGGTTCTTGCCCCCCAGCTCCAGCGTCACCGGTGTCAGGTGCTTGGCAGCAGCTGTCATCACGATCCTGCCTACGGAGGGGCTGCCTGCGGGCCACAAGGGGATGCATCACAGTGGGGATTCCACCATGCTTCACCCTGGCTCTGGGATGTGGTACTCCAGGGGAAAGTGCATCAAGCCCTGCCAGACCCTCACCCCAGGTCCTTCATCAGGTCCCAGACTGAGGCTTTGGCTCTAGGGACGTACCAGTGAAGAAGATGTAGTCAAACTTGTTCTCCAGCAGCCTGGTGGTCTCCTGCACGCCCGCGGTCACCACGGCGAAGCAGTCCTGCGGTGTAAGAGGAAGGGTCCCCCTGTCAGCACCTGCCCAGGTCACTCTATCCCCATCCCCGCTAACAGCACCCCGGGCTGCTGGCCCATGGCCACTGGCTGAGCACAGAGGAAGGAGCCACATTGCCAAGGAGGCACAGGGCACAGCTCAGTGTGAGCAAGGGGTGGGAATGCCCCAGCCACGGGACAGGGACAGGGAGAGCTTCTTACACTGTCCAAGTAGCAGGTCAGCATTTCGGCGACAAGCCTCTCGGTGTTCTTGGCTATCTCTGAGGGTTTGACAACTACACAATTCCCTGCAGGGAGAGGGACAGGACATCAGGGCAGTGACATGGTCCTGGCACCCCAGACCAGGTCCCCCTGCTGGTGCCTGGGCGCTGCCTGCATCCTGGGGCAGGAGACAGATCTGGCTCCATGCAGCCGAGCCTCACCGGCAGCGATGGCCCCGATGAGGGGCACCAGGAAGAGGTGGATGGGGTAGTTCCAGGGCGCGATGATGAGCACCACCCCATAGGGGTCCCTGCGGATGAAGGCCGAGTCCAGCTGCATCACCTGCAAGAAAAGCCCCACCTCAGTGCCATTCCCGAACCCGCTCTGCCCCTTTTCATTTTGTCTCCCCCTCTTCCCTTCCCAGGTCAGCCCGGAGCTTCTGCCCTACCAGGTTCTTGTCCACGTACTCGTCCTTCATCCAGTGGGACAGGTTGTTAAGGGTGTTGTTGAGCTCGTTCTTGCAGAGGAGGATCTCAGTGAAATAGGCCTCAAAGGATGGCTGGGGACAGACATCACCATAAGTGTCACCCCAACACCAACCCCATCTCCTCCCCACCCACAGGAGACATCTGCCCCCCCGTCTGCCCACGAAGGGCAGAGCAGAAGAAGCTATTAAGCAGAAATAGCCATTATCTCCTGCAGCCACTGGGGAACATCACAGTCACTGAAATTTTATGAAAACAGGTATTTGGCCAGAGGAAAAAAAAATATATGTATTTTGGACCACACTGTGTTCTTGTACTGGTGCCTTTGCCCTTGTGGCCGCAAGTCACTGCACGCTGACCACTCGGGCACAGGAGCTGGAAGCAGAGCCCAGCGCCTCCTTCCACAGCCCACGCACAAGAGCTGGCCTCAAAGAGCTCGCTTTGTTCAAACAGCAACACGAAGAAGAGCAAGCACCTCGTGACCGCCCCGCGGGACGGAGCTCGGCCCAACGCCACCAGGCAGAAAAATCCCCGCAGCTCCCGGGGCTGCTGCGCCGAGCCAGCACACGGCTGGGACAGGCAGGTTGGGCAAGGTGCGGGGAATTAAACAAACCCAGCAGGTTTCTGCGAGATAAACCGTCCCAACAGGCAGTGACTAAATTGACCATGACTCGGGAGCGGCGTGCGGGCTGGGCGTCAGAGCCAGAATCGCAGGGGCTGTGGAGGCATTTCCTGCGCACGAGTCCTCTCCGCTGACATAACCGTGGCACAGCAGCACGGCCAAGGCCCGCTCTTGGGGGAAAAGCACGAAGACACCAGAAGTGAGTTTGGCAGGGTCGGGAATACCCCATCGCCCTGGAGAGAGAAGCTCTTTGCGCTATTAAGGCGAGTCTGCAAAGCCCCCGAACTCTGATGCTCCCAGGAGGCTCCACCACCAAGCCCCACTCGAGGGACCTTCGGGTCCCCAGCAGCTCCCAAGCTCCTCGACACGTGCCCGGCAGGCACATCGGACCTCCGGCAAAGCAACGGGGCTGCTCTCAGTGCAGGCAGCCGGTTACAGCACTGGGAGGATGAGGAAATCGCTGGTGAAGATGGGGCCATTGAGGGTTTTGGTGGGACACGAAGGGTGGCTGTGTGATGGGACATTAAGTCTGAGGTCACCCAGGTGCCTTCGATCATCAGCGGAGAGAAACCGGCATCCCTGGGGGCGAGGCACCCACCTCGGTGCGTAAGAGCAGATGAATTGTCCATCTAGCTATGAAGGCCTGCCTGCATAACAAGCGTATTACTAGACAACCGGCTCTAATTACATACAATTAGGAGAGGTGAACGACGCACTTCGAGTGCCGATGCATATCTACCCCTGGCTGAAGCAGAAGGTTCTCACCCCAAACAAACAAGGCAATTAGGAGCCCTGGGAGATTTCGGGCGGGCACAGCCACCGCACTGATGTGTGCACAGATGTGGCCCCGATGAGCCAAGCGCTGCCACAGCCAGATAAGCCCAGTTACGCTGCGCCGGGGCAAAACACCCCAAGGAAAACCTTTCCTAACACCGCGTGACCAAAGCAAGCAGGTGACTGTTGAGCTGCACGACACGTCAAGAAAGGAAGAAGCGAGAAAAGGGTCCTGAAGCACTGAGCAGAGAATACATTTGTCCCTGGTGGGGAGGCTCCCTGCTTCCTCGACAGATCATCTGAGAGATCTTGGGGTGCCGCAATCCCCAGAGCCACATCAGGTCCCTGCCCGTGCCACGGCACCGTGCCGCTGACACGCAGGAGGAATGTGCAAGGCCAGCACGTTGCACAACGCCGGTAATCCCGGCTGCGACCGGGCCAGCGAGGAGCTCCCCGGGACACAGCCTCCGCACCTGGGCCTCTGCGAGGCCACTTGGGGCACGGCGCTTGTGGCAGATGCCAGGGGAAGCTCGGTAATGCCGAGGCTCCCACCTGGCACTGGCCAACACGGGGGACAGGGACAGGGCGAGTGACACTGAGCCCATCCAGCAGTGTGGCCCCTCGTGAGCTCCGGCTAATCCCAGCTACAGAGAGCTCTGCGGGGACCCAGCACCTATGGGTGCCCCGTGCCAGCCCGCAGCACACCATGGGGGATGCAAGAGCCTATCAAGGGGACTCCAATGCCCAGAGCCCCACACCTGCACCCAGGAGGATACAAGACCCAGAGAAGGGGGTTTGTGAGACCCTGACGAGGCAACCGCAGCGCCCAGCTGCCAGCTCCTCTCACCTTGCCCATGTCCAAGGCGGTGGCCTCCAGGATGTCCTGCTTCTTCTCCTCCAGGAAGCGGCCCAGGGCCTCCAGCTGCGCCAAGCGGTACTCCAAGGGCCGCGTCTTCCCCGAAAGCCAGGCTGCCCGCAGGTGGCTCACCAGCCCCGCGTAGGGGTTCCCGCTGCAGGGATGCAAGCGTCAGAGGGACCCGGCCCTGCTCTTAACCCCGGTGGTCCGGGTGACGAGGGACAGGAGCTCCATGTCCCAGCATCATCCCACACCACCCGGGCCTTCCCCTCGGTGCCAGGAGCTGGGGCTCCTCCTGCTCACCTTGTCCCCAAGCCCCTGCTCCCCAGGACCCCATTGTGGCTCCCCGAATTTGTCCCCAGTGCCCCACCGGCACCGCCACAGCACCCCCTGCCCACCTCCCTGCTGCCCCCAGCCCCTCGCTCTCACCACACGGTGCTGCAGATCACCGGTCCCTTCGGGATGGCACCGGCGCACCCACCGGCGTTGCCGCCCACGGGGATGAGCTTGCCACAGCCGGGGGGCTGCTGCACGGGGGGCTCGTGGGGCTGCTGCATGCTGGGCTGTAGGAAGGAGCTGCCGGTCTCCACGGGCCCTGGAGAGAGATGCGGGACCAGTTACGGTGCAGGCAGCTGGGGTCTGCGCCCACCCCACTGCGGGGAACACCGGAGATGCCGGCGTGACCCCAGAAGCCACCTGCAGTGAGGCACCGTGCCCGTGCCGGCCCGCAGCACCTCTGACTGCGGCTTGGATGCTCGAGGCCGTCCCGGCTGTGGCGTGACTCAGCCCAGCAGCAGCCGGAGGCCCCAGTGCGCCCAGCAGGAGATGCTTGGGATTCCCGGGCCGTCCTCACGCGCCCAAGCAGCTGCCAGCCTCCGGCCACGGGCCTGCCCCGCCGACACGGGGTCACCCTGGGATGCACAGAGCCCCCGATGCGAGGCAGCATCCCAGGCTGCCCCAAAGGGATCCCCACGGACCCGGGCGTGAGGCAGCAGCGGTACTGCCCCAGCACGCCTTTGGGCACGGCATCGCATGAAGATGTGCCCAGACACGGGGCGCGGAGCCGCAGCCCTACATCTGCTCCCAGTGCCCCAATCCATGCCGATGCACCCACCCTTCCTCAGGTGAACCCCCCCAGTGGGGTGCCTCACAGCGAAGCCTGGCTGTGGGGCAGCCGAGCGCTGCGCAGGGAGCCCGGAGGCACCTACCTGTGGGGCTGAGCGGTGGCGAGAGGAGCGCGAGGCCGGGCTGGCACTGCCGAGGCTTGGGGCGTCCCTCCTAAATGCTGTGGGGCAGGTGGCCTGGCCCCATGGCCGGGGGCGGGCAGGACAGCGCCCCGCCTCCGTGGGGCAGGCAGTGGGGAGACAGCACCCCGCCTCCGTGGGGCTGGCAGTGGGGATGAGGCCCGGGATGGGATCTCCCCCATGGGACAGTGGGGCTGGGGAAGCCCTGCTGCCCCCAAACCACTATTGTCAGCCCTGACCCACACACACCCCACAGAAACCATTCACCCTGTGCCCCAGAGCCACCCTGACCCACAGCACCCCACAGGCACCCCTCACCCTGCTCCCCAGCATCGCCCTGACCCACTGACACCGCTCATCCTGTCCCCTAGGGCCACCCCGACCCAAGGGGACCCCACGGGGACACGCCACCAGCCAGCCCCTGACCCCGTCCATAGGGCTGCCCGCTGCCATCCCATCGCCACTGGGGTGAGCTCGCCCCACGCCTGCCTCCCCTCCACCGACTCCCCGCACACCCTAATTAATGACCCCGCTTCGTAAACAGGAAGGCAGCAGCCCTGCCCCATGCGCTGCGCCGTGCTCAGCCCCACGGCGATGCTCCCCAGATCCCGGGGAGCACAAACCCCAAAGGGAGCACAGATTCACCCCAAACCGGTGCCGTGATGGAGGTGCCCCCACCTCGCTGCGGGACCCTCCCGGCCCGTGCCCCCCTCCCGGTGAGCAGCGGGGCGGTGTGGGGGTGCTGGCAGCCGCCCGCCTGCCGGGGACACCTGCAGGGACATCGGGGTTCGTGGCACCTGGGTGCGCCCCAGGGCCCCGCACCCCGAGTTGGGACGTGCCCAGGGTGGGGACACTCTGCGTGGCCCCCAGGGGATGGAAAAAACAGGGGGGGTCCAGCTCTGCACCCACAGACCCAGGCAGAGAGGGCTGGGTGTCCTGGGAGGTGCTGGGGGGTCGTGGGCACCCGAATTTGGGGTGGGGGGCAGAGTGCAGGGCTGCACCCCCAGCCATCGCCCCAAATCGGGGCCGCGGAGGAAGGGACCCTGCGGGTCTTGGGGGCGTTGGGGGAAAAGGGGGGGCAGCAGGGGCAGGTTTGGGGGCGCGGGGGGGGTCCCGGTGCGGCTCCTTTAAACGCCCCCGGTCCCGCCCGCCCCGTCCGAAAGAGGAAGCGGCGGCGGCTCCGCCCCGGCCGGCCCGAGCGCGGCGGCGGGTCCGGGGTGTCGGTACCGGGGGTACGGGGCTGGGGGCACGGGGTGCGGGGCTTGGGGTGCTGAGTGCAGGGCCTGGGGGTGCGGGTCACGAGGGTGCGGGGTTTGGGGGCGCACGGCGTGAAGATGGAGAAAGAATGGGCGCAGGGTTCGGGGATGCAGGGTGCAGGGTTTGGGGGCACCGGGTCTGGGGGCGCTGGGTTTTGGGGTGCATAGTGTGAGGATGGAGAAAGAATGGGTGCAGGGTTTGGGGGTGCCGGGTCTGGGGGTGCCCAGTGAAAGGGTGCAGGGTTTGGGGGTGCAGGGTGCAATGGCTGGGGGTGCAGGACCTGGGGGTGCCCGGCACAAGGGTGTGGGGTTTGGGGGTGCACTGTGTGGAGACAGAGTGGGCACATGGTTTAGGGGTGCAGGGCACAGGGGTGCCAGCGTAGGGGTGCTGGATGTGGGGGTGCAAAGCACGTGGGTGCAGGGTCTGGGGATGCAGGACACAAGCAGTGCATGGTTTTGGGGTGCCAGGCACAAGTGCAGGATTTTGGGGTGCGGGACACATGGAGCACCCCCCTGACACCCCCAGTCAGCCCCACAGACGCAGCGATGGAGGAAGAGCCCAGCTGCTGCCAGGATGCGGCCAAGTTGGCAGCAGGCGAGGGGCTGGGCGCCGAGATGCAGGTGAGGGGGGGGCACACGAGGCCAAGGGGGGGCTCCCCACTAGTGGAGGCACCCCAAGGGCTGACCGGGGGGTGCCCGCAGCTGGACGACGTGGTGGGGACGCACCCCGACTACAACGAGGAGGAGGAGGAGCAGAAGTACTTCCGCCGCAAGCGCCTCGGCGTGGTGAAGAACGTGCTGGCCGCCAGCCTGGCCGCCACGCTCACCTACGGCGTCTACCTGGGTACGGCCCCGGCCCCTTGGGGACCCCCCGGGGACAATCCCCTTGGTGGTGGGGCAGCGGTGTGACGGCTGCTTGGGGCCCCCCCAGGCCTGCTGCAGATGCAGCTCATCCTGCACTACGACGAGACCTACCGGGAGGTGAAGTACAGCAACATGGAGCTGGAGGACATCGACCGCAAGGTGCTGATGGGCATCAACGTCACGCCGGTGGCGGCGCTGCTCTACACGCCCGTCCTCATCCGCTTCTTCGGCACCAAGTGGACCATGTTCCTGGCCGTGGGGATCTACGCCCTCTTCGTCTCCAGCAACTACTGGGAGCGCTACTTCACGCTGGTGCCCTCCGCCGTGGCCATCGGGGTGGCCATCGTGCCCCTCTGGGCCTCCATGGGCCACTACATCACACGGTAGGCAGCGGGGAGCGGGCGGGCAGGGGGGATCGGTGGGCGGGCTGACCGCCGCGTCCCACTGCAGGATGGCGCAGAAGTACTACGAGTACGCCAACTACAAGGAGGAGCACGTGCAGGAGCAGCGGCAAGCACCGCGGGGCGCCTGCAGCACCTACATCGTCATCTTCCAGACCATCTTCTACGCCTGCTTCCACGTGAGGGCCAGCGGGGTGCACGGTGGGGACCGGGAGGGGACACAGGGGACAGCTCAAGGCTGAGCACCCCCCTGCTCCGTGTCCCGCAGCTGAGCTTCGTCTGCGCACAGATGCCCATGCTCTTCTTCCTCAACAACTACCTGTACCAGCTCAACCACACGCTATATGGGGTGAAGCACTGTGGTGAGTGCAGAAGGTGGTGCGGGGCGGCGGGCGCTGTCCCGGTGGGTGCTGAACCGCGGCGTGCACCCCGCAGGGACGCTGAGCCACGGCACGCTGCCCGGCTTCAACAAGACGGTGCTGCACAGCCTGCCCCGCAGCGTCAACCTCATCATCGTGGAGAGCGCCCTGATGGCGGCCGCCTTCCTCGCCATGCTGGTGGTGAGTGTGGGGCCGGGCGGGAGGGGCTGGGCGGCCACCGGTGCCTCACCGGCTGCTGCTGCCACGATCAGGTCCTGCTGCTGTGCGGCTCGGCCTACCGGCCCACCGAGGAGATCGACCTGCGCAGCATCGGCTGGGGGAACATCTTCCAGCTGCCCTTCAAGCACATGCGGGACTACCGCCTCCGCCACCTCCTCCCCTTCTTCATCTACAGCGGCTTCGAGGTGCTCTTCGTCTGCACCGGCTTCTCCCTGGTATGGCGCGGGGACGGGATCGGGGTGGCGGCGGGGGGACGGCGCGGCCGGGCGACGCTGAGCCTGTCCTCACTGCAGAACTACGGCGTGTGCGCCCTGGGGCTGGAGAAGTTGGCATACCTCCTCATGGCCTACGGCTTCTCCGCCTCCGCCTGCTCCAGCCTGGCACTCTGCACGCTGCGCCTGCGGCGGCAGTGCCCGCTGCTGGCCGGAGCCTTCGTCCACGCCGCCATCCTGGTGACGCTCTTCTGCTGGGCGCCCGAGCCCCGGCATGTGGTGCAGGCACCTCTGCTCTACTCCATAGCCGTGCTCTGGGGCATGGGCAGCGCCCTCAACAAGACCGGCATTAGCAGTGAGTACCGGGAAGGTGCCGGCGCAGCCTCGTGTCCCCTGGTGTGGCCAGGTTGTGCCCAGCTCCCCGACACGTCCTCTCCTCGCGTACCCCGGCACCTCGGCGTGGCGGTGCCCAGCTCTGTGGGCCCACGAGCAAAGAGCAGGGCACCCGCAGTGCCTGGAGAGGGGACCCCGGCACGGGACAGGGACACTGACGGCCCGTGCCCGTCTCCTCCCGCAGTCCTCCTGGGCATGCTGTACGAGGACAAAGAGCGCCAAGACTTCGTCTTCACCATCTACCACTGGTGGCAGGCGCTGGCCATCTTCGCCGTGTACCTGTGGTCGGGGCTGCCCATGAAGGTGAGCGGGGACGGGAGATCCTGGGCTGTTCGGGGCCGGCCGGCCGCTGAGCGCCGCTGTCCCGCAGGCCAAGCTCTCCATCATGCTGCTGGCGCTGGGGCTGGCGGCCGGCTCCTACCTGTGGATGGAGCGCAAGCTGGCGCAGCGCGTGTCCTACCGCCTGCCCCGCATCCCCCGCCCGCGCCACAAGATGAAGGGCTACCGCTACCTGGAGGATGACGACTCCGACGAAACCGCTTCGGAGGGTGAGGGGGCGAGCCGCCACGAGGACGACGACGACGACCGGCACCCGGCCGAGGCCAATGGCAGGGACGAGCTGCCGAAAGACGAGGGGGAGGGAACAGATTAGACGTGGCCTGTGCCAGCAAAGCGCAAGCCCCCATGCCAAAGCCCAAATCCCGCAGAAAGCCCAAGTCCTGCAGAAATCCCAAATCTTCACAGCAGAGCCCAAGTCCTGCAGAAAACCCAAATTCCCATGGGAATCCTAAATCCCTGCAGAAATCCCAAATCCCCACAGCAAAGCCTAAATCCCGCAGAAAGCCCAAATTCCCATGGGAATCCTAAATCCCTGTAGAAATCCCAAACCCCTCAAAAATCCCAAATCCCCACAGAAATCCCAAATGCCCACAGCAAACCCAAATTCACATGGAAATCCTAGATCCCCACAGCCATCTCAAACCCCTCAGAAAGCCCAAATCCCCAACAGACCCAAAATCTCCACAGAATACCCGATCCCCACAGACATCTCAAAGCCCCACAAAAATCCCAAATCCCTCAGAATGCCCAAACCTCACAGAAATCCCAAATCCCTGCAGAAAGCCCAAATCCCCAGAGACATCCCAAATCCCCGGAAGTCCCAACCACCTGCAGAAATCCCAAATCCCCCGCAAAAATCCCAAATCGCCCGCAAAAATCCCAAATCCCCCGCAGAAACCCCAAATCCCCTCAGAAACCCCAAACTCCCTCAGAAATCCCAAATCCCTGCAAAAATCCCAAATCCCTGCAAAACTCCCAAACCCCCGCAAAACTCCCAAACCCCCGTAGAAATCCCAAACCCCCTCAGAGATCCCAAATCCCTCAGAGATCCCAAACCCCTCACACCTCACCCTCGCACCCCCCCGACACCCTCGGCCCCCCCCCCCCGGGACGCCGTCCCGGAGCCCCCCGCCGGCCCCCGGCCCCACAAAGCCGCTCCCGGCGCCGCCTCTCGCTGCCTTCGCGTCGCGGCGCCCCCACCGCCCTCCATGAGGGAGCGGGCGCGGCGCTTCCGCTCGCCTACCGCTTGTGAGGCGGGGGACTACAGCTCCCGGCGGGCAACGCGCTGCGCGCGTTGCCCGCCGGGAGCTGTAGTCCCCCACCCCGCCCCCTCCCATCCCCGTGCTACCCCTACGAACTCCCCGCCCCACAACGCCCCGCGCGCGGGCGGGCGGGCGGTCACGCGCGGCGCAGGCGCGCTGCGCGCTGTTGTTGTGGCGGCGCGGCCCGCGGCTCTCCGGCCGGCAGCGATGAGCGACAACGACGACATCGAGGTGGAGAGCGACGTGAGTCCGCCGCCGCCCCCCTTCCCCGTGCCCCCCGCCGCTGCCCGGGTGGCGGCGGCGGAGCGGTAACGCTTGGTTTCTCTCCCCCCCCCCCCCTCCCCCCGCCTCCTTCCGCGCACCCCCCCCCCCCCCCCCCCCGCCCCCGTCCTGCGGCCCCCTCAGGAGGAGCAGCCCCGCTTCCAGTCCGCGGTACGGGGGGCACGGGGGGGGGTGGAGGGCTGTGGGGGTGGGATTTGGGGGGGGCTGAGGGGGTCTGAGGGGGGATTGGAGGGGCTTGGGGGGGGGATTGAAGGGGCCGGGGGGGGGGTTGGAGAAGTCTGGGGAGGTATTGGGGGGTCTGGGGGGGTGCTGGGGGGGGATTTGGGGGGCCTGAAGGGGGTTGGAGGGATCTGTGGAGGGATTGGGGGGGGGGTCTGGGGGGGTTGGAGTGGTCTGGGGGGGTAATGGGGGGGCCTGGGGGGGGGGGTTGAAGAGGTCTTGGGGGGGTTGGGAGGGTCTGGGGGGGCTTGGAGTGGTCTTGGGAGGTATTAGGGGGGCCTGGGGGGGGGGTCGGGGGTTCTGGGGGTGTTTGGGGGAATCTGGGGTCTCTGATATTGGGGGGGGGTCTGGAGGGGTGGTATCAGGGGGTGGGAGTATCTAGGGGGGTGTTTATGGGGATCTGCTATTGAGGGGGGGTCTGGGGGAGTGCTATTGGGGGTGGGGGGGGCCTGGGGGGTGTTTGGGGGGGAGATCTGGGGGCTCTGCTGTTGGAGTTCGGGGGGGTCTGCTATTGGGGGGGTGCTATTAGGGGGGTGGGGGGTGGTATTGGGGAGGTGGGGAGCGGACTGGGGGTGGTTACAGGGATGTGGGGGTTCTGCTATTGGGGGGGCTGAGGGGGGTCCGGAATTGGGGGGGAACTTGGAGCTGTTATTTGGGGAGGTGTTTGGGGGGATCTGAGGGCTGTATTTGGGGGAATCTTGGGGGCTTCGTTATTTGGGGGGGGGAGGGAATCTGGGGGGATGTTTGGGGGAGCCTGTGGGCTGTGTTATCTGGGGGGAGCATTTGAGGGGATCCGGGGGCTGTATTGGGGGGGATCTGGAGGCTGTGTTGGGTTATGGTTCTGGGGGATGCCCGTGGGGCAGTGGGTTTGGGGTGTTTAGGGGGGATCTGAGGGTTTTGATCAGGGATCGCTGATTGTTGGGTGGTGACTGGGGAGGGCGCCCATGGGGTTTGTGTCCTGGGGAGGGGGGGGGGCTGGGTCTGTTTTAAGGGGATCCCACAACAAGTGGCTGTGCTTGGGGGGGCTGTGACAGACAACGCTTGCTCTTTTTGGGGGGGGGGGGGGGGGGGGGGCACGGGATGTGGGGCCACAGCTTGGGGGGGGGGGGGGGGTGGAGCTGTGTCTCATTGAGGGGGGATTTGAGGGGTTTGTGCCTTTTTCTTCCTGAGGGTAAGGGGGAAGGGGGGGTGGTGGCAAAGCTGCTGCCCCCCTTTTAGGGCCACCCCCAGACGGGGCCCCCCAGCTCCGCTGCAGGCTCCAGCGCTTCCCCCTGCAGCAGGAAGCCACCCACGGGCTGTGCCACGGGGAAACCGAAAGTGCTGCCGGGGTGGCCCCGTGACCCCTCCCCGCACGCACCCCGTGACCCTGGGTCACACGCTGTGTCCGTCTGTCTGTCTGTCTGTCTGTCGTCCCGTCCCCCCCCCCGCAGGCAGACAAACGAGCCCACCACAACGCGCTGGAGCGCAAGCGGCGGGACCACATCAAGGACAGCTTCCACAGCCTGCGGGACTCCGTGCCCTCCCTGCAGGGAGAGAAGGTGAGGTTGTGGAGCGCGACGCGGGGCAGGGGGGGGCGGCGTTTTTGGGTGCTCGCTCCAGCTTCCCTCCCTGCTCCCCCCCCCGCCCCCCTCAGGTAGCTTTGCTTCCTCCTCCTGCCTCGCCCGGCCCGACGTCACCCGGCCAAGGGTTTGGCACAGGCAGGGCGATGGCACGGCCAGGGCAGAAATAGGACAACGCAGCCACGAGGGTGCTGGCGGCCCTGAAAGCATGGCCCCTGCGGGGGGGCCACCCCCTGGGGATCTGCGTGGGGTCCCCGAGAGGAGCGGGAGGGATCCTGCTGTGGTTCCACGCGGCAAAGCCCCCGGTGCTGCGGCAGGAGAGCCCGCGGAGCCCTGCGGAGCCGAGGTCTTTATTTCGCCCCGTGCCGCTTCCCACTATTGCTACAGGCATCCCGGGCCCAAATCCTGGACAAAGCCACAGAGTACATCCAGTACATGCGCCGGAAAAACCACACGCACCAGCAGGACATCGACGACCTCAAGCGGCAAAACGCGCTGCTGGAGCAGCAAGGTGAGCGGGGCTGCGTGCCGGGGGGGGGGACGGGACGTGGTGGCACCCCCCCCCGGGGTGACAACACGGCCCTGCCTTGCAGTGCGCGCCCTGGAGAAAGCCCGGTCGAGCGCCCAGCTGCAGGCCAACTACCCCTCGTCGGACAACAGCCTCTACACCAACCCCAAGGGCAGCGCCATCTCCGCCTTCGACGGTGGCTCCGACTCCAGCTCCGATTCGGAGCCCGAGGAGCCGCAGAGCAGGAAGAAGCTGCGCATGGAGGCCAGCTAGGCTGCCCCCCCCTGCCGCCACTGCCACCCTCGCGCCGGGGCCTGCGCCCGCCCGCCGGCCCCGTAAGGACTCGTCCTTCTCTCCTCGGGGCTCTCGGACTGCGGCCTCGCAGCCCCCCCCGCGCCCCGACGGACTTGGGGGGGCCTGGGGACCGCACGGAGATGCCCCCACCGCCCCCCTGCCGCTAGCGAGCCCCTCTCCGCGCCCCCCCCTCTTCGATTTTATATGAGCATTTCTATTTATACCCAGGGACCACTGCAGCCCAGAGCTGAGCGCGAGGCTGTGCAGGAGACGGGCGGCCCCCGTCCCCCACCCGCCTGCGGGGGCCCCTGCCCTCCGGCCAGCGCCGGGGGGGGGGTCTCGCTATTTATTTTCTGCGTGTGCAATTCCACCTGGCCCCCCGCCGTGCCGCGGGGACGGCGCCCACCGCCCTCCACGGCACAGAGCTGCAGGGCTCGGGCTGGGTGGTCTGCGTGTGCGTCCTTCCCCGTCCCCCCCCTCCCCCCCCACGCATCCCCGAGCCCCCCTCCCACCTCTGTGTCATTTTCTGAACTGTCCCCGTAGGTGACCCCGTCCCCCTTTTAACGCCGTTCATTCCATGGATCTAAAGTATGTTGTACATACTGCCCAGAGTTGTCTTGCAAGTTAAGGCTTCCCTTTACTATAAGACTATAAATAATAAAAACAAAAAAACTTATTTTATCCTTCCCCGTGGTGGCCGCGTGTTCTTGGGGCTGCAGGGGGGGGGGTGGGGGGAGCAGCTCCCTGCGCATCCGGGGCGGCGCGGGGTCGGGGCTGGAAACCCCGCGTCCCCCGGCGGCAGCTCCGCGCCGCTCCGTGCTCCTACTCACCCCGCGCACAGCCGAGGGCGGGTGTCAGCTCTGCTTTATTGATGCCACGCCACCCGCGGCGCCCTCAGCTCCCGCCGGGGAGGGCGGCAGCGGCGGTGGCCGGCCTTTTTTTTTTTTTTTTTTTGGTATCGCTAGCACCCTGAGGACCTCGCTCTGCTCGGCCGCGCCGTCCGAGGGGGAGCGGGGCCCTTACCCCGCCGCCTCCAGGCTGGGCACGGGCTGCTGCAAGAAGTGCATCACCGCCTTCACCACCTTTTCCGGGGCGATGTTGTAGACGGGATGCGTGGGCTGCTGCCGGAGCGGAGGAGAAGGCGCCTGAGCCAGGCCCGGCAGAGGAACGTCCCCGGCGTGGGGGCCCTGCCCACCCTGCAGACCGCCCCCCCCCGGGGATGGCAGCACCTACCAGGCGGTTTTCGGGGACGCCCAGGACCACCTCGTGGTGGAGGTCGCCGCTGCCGAAGTGCTGGGCGATGGCCAGCCCGCTCAGGCAGTAGCAGGTGTGGTAAAAGTCCCGGGACCTGGTGGGGGGAACCCGGGGGCGGCTGAGCGGGGGGGGGGGCGCTGGGGGCGCGAGGCCGCCCCCCCGCCTCGGGTACTCACTTGCCCGGCTTGTCGAGCAGCCCGCCGGCCGGGCACTGGCAGCACAGGAGGATGTACTCCTGCAGCGCCGACTGGTCGAACATCCAGCGTGCCATGCTGAGCGCCGCGTCGTCTGCGGGGGCAAGGCGGGCAGTGAAACGCCTGGGGGGCCTCGGGATGAGAGCAAATCTCCCCCGCCCCGGGAAACACCGGCATGTTTGCCCAGAAGCCCCTTTCTGCCACAAAAAAGCCTTCAGGGAAGCCCATCAGGTCCCTCCCGTGCCTGCCGCACCCTCCAGTTGTTCCGCAGTTTGTCTCCTTGCTAAAACTCGCCTGTTTCTCCCCTCCACGCAGCCAATTTTAGAAGCAGACGAAGCCGGTGACCCCCGCCCGCTGCCGACTCACCCCGGGCGTGGAGCGCGCGGTGCAGCAGGGGCAGCAGCCCGGCCTGCCAGAAGGAGTAGCAGCCGTCCACCAGCTTGTTGCAGCGGCCCTGGAAGCCGCCCTCGAAGCGCATCTGCCGGCCGGTCACCCAGTGCTGCAGGGGACAGAGGGGAGCGGGTGGCACTGCGAGGACGGGGACATCCCCCGGCAGCTGAGGGCCCCCCCCCCAAAACTCACCAGCAAGCTGCGGAGGTTCAGCAGGTGCTCCTTCTTGAGAATGACCAGCGCCGCCACGCCGCAGAAGGTGTACCCGCCGTGGGCCTCCATGCCCGGCACCCCGCCGATGCCGCCCTCCCAGTTCTGGCACCTGCGCGGGGGCGACGCTGAGGATGGCACCTGCAGGGGGGGCACCCACCGTCCCCTGCGCCCCCTCGGCTGGCTCCTCACCTCGCGATCCACTCGGCCGTCCCGGCGAAGAGCGTGGGCGTGAGGACGTTGGTGAGCGACGCCACCGAGGCGGCGCAGTAGGCGCTCCTGCGGGAGAAGGGGGCTCGGGGCTGCGGCAGGCGCCTGCCCCCGTCCCCAGCCCTGGGGGCTCCGCGGGGCTCACCCCGCGCTGCGGTGGGGGGCAGAGACCCGCTGTGGGGCAGGTGCCTCATCCCCCACGGCGCTCACCCACCTCACGTCCACCTCGCCGCCGATGTGCATGAGGAAGGAGCCGTCGGGCTGCTTCAGCGCGTGCAGGTACTCCAGGAGCTTCTTCCTGCGGGACGCGGGTACGAGGGGCAGCGTGGACCCGGCCCCCACCCCGCTGCAGCCCCCGCGCCGTGCTGGCCCCCCGCTGTACCTGTCGATGACGCCAAACGCCTCCTCTGTGCCGATGATGCAGAGCGCGTTGACGGCGGCGTAGGTCGGGGCGAGGTGGGGGTGCTGGCCGGGGCCCCCCCCGAAGCCGCCCTGCGGGCTCTGGCAGCAACTCAGGAACTGGCAGACGCTGCGGGGACAAGCAGAACAGCTGGGGAGGGGACCCCAAAACGGCCACCAAGGTGGGGTGGGCAGGAGGACGAGCCACCGCGGGTGATGGCAGGAGCTGGCGGTGGCACCGAGCCCTCCCCTGAGCGGGCAGACCCCTCCCTCAGCGCTTCCCCCAGCAGCGAAGGGTTTCAGACCTGGCTGAACATCCCCAGGAGCTTCCGGAGGATTTCAACCTGCTCGTGACACGGGGACATCCCCCACCTGAGCGAGGGAGAACCTGGGAGAAGGGGACAGCCCCCGTGCCCCCCCAGGAGGTTGAAGCCAGGTCCCCTATCTCCCCCCTCTGTCATGAGACAGCACGAGCCGTGCCGCCCAGCAAGAATGGGCAGCATTGACGGCCCCGAAGGACACAAAGCACTTTTGTCCTGGCGCCAGGGCCACGGGGATGGTGGGAGGTGGCCCTGGCTGTGCCGGGCGGACACGGGAGCAGGCACCTCCAGGCTCACGTGGGCGCACGCGGAGCAGCTGCCTTCTCCCGGGGGTGCTGCGGGTCGGACCCAGCTCGGGGGGGTGCTCCCGGTGTCAGCACCGAGGTGCCCGGGCCCCCCAGCGCCCCGCAGGAACCGGGGGTGACTTACTCAGAGGCGACCGCCTGGGGAATGGGCTCCTCCAGCAGCTCCAAGCTGTGCAGGATCCAGTAGCAGAGCCAGGGGCGGCTGGCGTCCAGACACTGCGGGGACAAGAGGGGACGGGCAGGAGGCAGGGAGAGGGGCCAGACAGAACCCCCAAACCCGCAGCTCTGGGGCACCCTGTGGGGACAGGCAAGACCCAAGGGGACCCGCAAGCAGCACGGGAACTGCTCCGCCTGCCCCAGGGCCACCCGACAGCCAGCAGCGAGGGATTCGGGGCGAGAAACACCCGGTGATAATTAAAGCAGCACCCAGAGGCCGAAGGCATCGCCCAGGCGTGGAGCCCCGGGGCAGAACGCCGGGGCCGTGCCCGGTACCTCGTAGGCTTCACTCAGCTGCCGGAGGCCTCTCTTCAGGTAATGGAAGTGCTTCTCCCGCTGCAGGACGAATCTGCAAGGCAGGCAGGGCGCGGCGTCGCAGCGCCGCCAGCTCCAGCCCCGGGACCCGTTGGCCGCCAGAGCCAGAATTTTGGCTTTTTTTTTTTTTTCCCCCTATTATTGCTCTTTATCCTTATTCCAACTTCCCACAAGTGGAGGGAGCATGGTGGGGACTTACTGGGCGGCGTGGTGGTTCGTCTTGTAGGCGTCGAACACCTCCTGCACGATGTCCTCCACTTTGCTCTGCGGCACCGCGAGCACCCGGGTCAGCGCCGCCGGGAGCTGCCTCCCTGCACCCGGCCCCGCGGCGCCTTCCAGCAGCTTCCACCCGTTTTGGGTTTAAGGTCAAAGCCTCACGGAACCCTCCCCGCCCTGCACAACATCCCCGGGGGCTGAGGGCACTGATGCAAGAGGCGCAGCCGGGGTTCTCGGCTGGGCAACGCCTTTCACCCTGCGGGGGGCATCCCAGGATCGGGGTGGGGGTCGCGTTCGCCCCCCTACCTCTCTTGTACCCGGTCCCAATGCCCCCTGGAGCTCGGACCCCCGGCTCCAGGCTTCACAGGTCCCTCCGTCCCCAGACCCTGAGCCCCTTCAGCCCCTGGCCTCCCAGCTCCGTGCCCGTGCTCCTTGAGCCCCCAGATCCCCGGTCCTGAGCCCCCCCAGACCCCAGACCCCCACCTCCGGCCCTCCCCAGCCCCAAGCCCCTCGAGCCCCTCGGCCCCAGACCTCTGCCCCCGAGCCCCCTCTGCCCCCAAATCCCTTCAGCCCCCGGTCCCCCAGCTCCATCCTCGTGCTCCTCGAGCCCCCGGACCCCCGCCCCCAAGCTCCGGCCCTCCCCAGCTTCGGGCCCCCCCATCCCCGAGTCCCTCGGGCCCAGACCCCCGACCCCAAGCCCCCTCTGCCCCCAAGCCCCCCGCCCCCAGCCCCCCACCCCCGAGCCCCTTCAGCCCCCGGTCCCCCAGCTCCGTGCCCGTGAGGACCCTTGGCCCCCGAGACCCCCGGTCCCGAGCCCCCCCGGCCCCGAGTCCCCCGGTCCCGAGCCCCACGGGTCCCCCGACCCCAGCCCCCCCGGCCCCCGGTCCCCCAGCTCCGTGCCCGTGGGCCCCCTCCAGCCCCCAGCCCCCCGGCCCCAGCCCCCCCAGCCCCCGGCCCCGGGCGGCACCTGCTCGCTGGAGGTGTGCGTCCTCACGCCGTCGTCCCGCAGCCGCCGCCGCCCGCCGGGGCTCCCGGGGCAGGCTCCCGCCATGCTGCGGCCGGCCCGGGCGGGGGCAGCGGGGCCGACGGCGGCCGGGCGGGGACACGCGGCCACGCCCCCTCCGCCCCGCCCGGCCACGCCCCCTCCGCGCCCTGGCCACGCCCCCTCCGCCCCCGCCTGGCCACGCCCCCCCCCCCCTCCCCGCCACCACCCGGCCCGGGACCGGCGCGCGCGCGTGCGCGGGGCGACGGAGTCGGCCGGGGCGGAGGGCGCGGCGTCGCCGCGTGACGTCACCGCGTGGCGTCACCGCGCCGTGACGTCATGCCGGGATGCAGGGCTCCGTGCTCGGCGCGCTGCGGGCGCGTGTCGCCGGAGCCCGTCGCGACGTTGCCACTGCTGCGCTGTGCCGCTGCGACCCTGCAGCGCGTTGCACCATTGCACCGTTGCGCTGCTGGGGCGTGCGGTGCCATTGCACAGCTGCACCACCTCGCACTATTGCACCAGGTTGCCCCATTGCACAGCTGCACCGTGTTGCGCCGTTGCACGGCTGCTCCATATTACGCATTTGCAGTATTCCACCACGCTGCACTATTGCATCGCGTTGCACTATTGCACTGCTGCACCGCGTTGCACTATTGCACCATTGCACTTCTGGGGCACGTTCCCCATTGCACAGCTGCACCATGTTGTGCCATTGCACTACTGTGCCGCATTGCACTGCTGCACCACATTGCACTCTTGCACCACGCTGCACCATTGCACAGCTGCACCCTGTTGCACTGTTGCACGGATGCTCTGTGTTGCACGTTTGCACTATTCCACCACATTGCACTATTGCACCACGTTGCACCATTGCACGGCTGTTCCATGTTGCACCATCGCACTGCCGCACTGTGTCACACCATCGTGCAATGGCGCCGCGGCGTCGTGCTGCACTGCTGGGGCACCATGTTCGCTCTGCTGTGCTGCTCCGCACTGCACCTCCACATCACGGTGCTGCCGGGTAGCCCCGGTGCACGGCCCCGCTGCACGGCGTCACTGCCCTGTGCTGTGCTGCTGCATCACTGCGTGCGATGCTTCCCCATGCCACTGTCCCGGTGGCATTGCATCGCTGTGTGCAGCCCTGCCTCGTTGCACCGTGCCGCTGCTCCACGTCGCTGCGTGGCTGCACCACCGCTGTGCTGCTCCGTCTCCTCGTGCCACCACCGGGCTGCTCCGCACTACGAGGCCCGGGCCAGGCCCTACTGCACGTGGGGCTGCCCCACGCTGCCCTGCTCTGGGCCCCTCACCTCCAAGCCCACCCCCAAGTGTCCCCAGGTCCATGCCCGGGTGTCCCTCCCCACTGCATCCCCACATCTCTCTGTCCCCATAGCCCCCCGGTGCACCCCCATGCCCCAGGGCACCTCCCGGTGCCCCCCCGGTGCCCCCCCTTGCATCCCTGTGTCCCCCCAGCTGCATCCCCCCGCCGTCACCCCCGTCCCCTGCTCCAGCCCCGGTGTCCCCCCCGGTCCCCAGCGCACCCCCAGCTGCCCCCCACCCCCGGTGCAGCCCCGCGCTGCCTCCCGGTGCCCCGGCTCATCTCCCGGTGCCCTCACCGGTGTCCCCCGGTGCCTCCCGGTGTCCCCCCCCCCGGTGCCTCCCCGTGTCCCCCCGGGTGCATCCCCGCGTCCCCCCGGCGCATCCCCGCGCTCCGCCCCGGTGCCAGCCCGGCCGCCCGGAGCGGCGGCGCAGGAACCCGCCCCCGGTAACGGCGGCGGCAGCGGCGGCGGCGCGGGGCCGCCATGGCCAAGCAGTACGACGTGCTCTTCCGCCTGCTGCTGCTCGGCGACTCGGGCGTGGGCAAGACCTGCCTGCTCTGCCGCTTCACCGACAACGAGTTCCACCCCGCGCACATCTCCACCATCGGTACCGGCACCGGGGGACGCGCGGCAGCGGGGAGCCGCGGGCGGCAGGGAACCGGGGGCACCGGGGAAGCCGCAGCGCTGGGGGGGGGGGGAAAAAAAAAAAAAAAGAAAAAGAAAAACAACGGGAAAAACGGGGGCACCGGGAGCACCGCGGCACCACCGGGGAGCCGCCGCCGCGCCCCGCCGCCGGGAGCGGGGAAGCCGCGGGCACCGGGGAGGCGCCGCGCTGGGAAAACGGGGACACCGGGGATGGGAGCGCCGGGGAACCGGGGGCACCGCCGGCAGCTGGGGGCACCTGGGAACCGGAAAAGCGAGGAGCGGCGGCACCGGGGCGGCGGGGAGGTGGGGGGGAGCCCGGCCGGCACCGGGGGCATCGCAGAGCTCCGGCACCTTGGGGCACCGGGGGGCACCGCTTGGAGGCACAGCGTGGGCCGGGGGGTGCACCGGGGGGGGAGGGGGGGGGCACAGGGCAGAGCCCTGCCCCCAAATCCCCCCGCCCTCCCCAAAACCCCCCGTGTGCCCCCGGCCTGGCCAGGCGTGGACTTCAAGATGAAGACCATCGAGGTGGACGGCATCAAGGTGCGGATCCAGATCTGGTGAGTGCCGGGGGGGGCCGCATCCCGCTGATGTGCCCCCCCCCCCCGGGGTGGGGCTGGAGCCTGGAGCAAGCAACGGGGCCCCCCCCGACCTCCCCCCCATGTCCCCAGGGACACGGCGGGGCAGGAGCGGTACCAGACCATCACCAAGCAGTACTACCGGCGGGCACAGGTAGGGGCATGGCGGGGGGAAACTGAGGCACGGGGGGGGGGGGCAGTGGGGGAAAAATACTGCCCCCCCCTCCCCGGTGCCTCTCCCACAGGGCATCTTTCTGGTGTATGACATCGGCAGCGAGCGCTCGTACCAGCACATCGTCAAGTGGGCCAGCGACGTGGATGAGGTGGGGGTTTGGGGGGGTCCCCAAAGCGGTGACACGCTGGTTTTTATTGGGGGGGGGTGCTGATGCACACCCCCCCACACACACACAGTATGCGCCCGACGGCGTCCAGAAAATCCTCATCGGGAACAAGGCGGACGAGGAGCACAAGAGGCAAGTGGCCAAAGAGCAAGGGCTGCAGGTGAGCTGGGGGGGGGCAGGCACCCCCAGCATGGCCGCGCCCCCCCCAAAAAAGCCCAGCGGCCCCCCCCAGGGCCCCCTGCACCCCAAGCATCCCCAGGCCACCTGTGCTCCCTCCCGGCATGGCAAGGGACCCCGACCCCCCTGCGGTCTCCCCTATAGCCAGGGCCCCCCCTGCACCCCCAGCGTGGCCAGGACCCCCTGTCTGCCCCCCAAAATGCCCAGTGTCCCCCCTAATGCCCCCCCCATCCCCCCACGGCACCCAGCGCATGGCCCTGGGGTCGCACCCCACGGGACCGCTGCCGTCCGTCTGTCCACGTGCCTGCGGGGAGCAGAGGGGCTGGAGGGGGGAGGTTGGGGAGGGGGGAGAGGGGGCGAACCCCCCGCCCCCCACCCCCCAAAATCACATCGGCGCCGCCGAGCCCTCGCCTTGCAGCTGGCCAGGGAGTACGGCATGGACTTCTACGAAACAAGTGCCTGCAGCAACCTGAACATCAAGGAGGTGCGTGGGGCTGAAGGGGGGGGGAAAGGAGAGGCAGCCGGGGTGTGCCCCCCCCTCTCCTTCCCGGCCCCCCCGGGCTCACCCCGCTCTTTCCCCGCAGTCCTTCACGCGGCTGACGGAGCTGGTGCTGCAGGCACACCGCAAGGAGCTGGCGGGGCTGCGTGCTGCCGCCGTGCCCCCCGACCTGGCCCGGCTGGAGGAGGACGAGCAGCAGCCCCCGGGGGGGCAGGACAGCCCCAAGAGCTGCTGGTGTTGAAGCCCGTTCGTTCCTCCCCCCACACAAACCCCCCGGCTCCCCACCGCCGCCAGACCCGTTTTGGGGAGGGGGGCTTGGCGTGCGTGGGGGGGTCCCCAGGCGCTGTTTGCACACCCCGCGCCCCCTCCGCCCCCCGGTTTTGCACACTCGGTTTCCACAATAAAGGAGATGCTGGAGCCCCCCCCCCCCCCCCCAGCTGACTCGTCTGGTGCCACCGGGACGGTGTCCTCGGCACCGCAGGCAAAGCCGGGCCGCGGCAACCCGAGCGGCGATGAATAATGGAGGGGCCGGGCCAGTGTCCCCTTTCCTGGCTTGGGGACGCGGCTGGGGGGACGCAGGGACATCGAACAGCCTGGCAGCGGGCAGTGGGGTGGGTGGGCATCGGGATGGGTGGGCACTGGGATGAGTAGGCACGGGGGTGGTGGCTAGCACCGGGATGCTGTTCCTTACTGGGATGGCTGTGCACCAGGATGGGTGGGAAGTGGGATGCCGTTCCTTACTGGGATGGGTGGGCACCAGCAGGTACCAGCTTGCTGGTGGGCACTGGGACAGGGCCCACTGGTTCCAGTGGGCCGGGTTGGCCAGGGAAGGAGAGGCGTGGAGGCACCCGTCCCTCCCCATTGCCTGCCGGGGCGCACCCAGCACCCCACGAAGCCACACCACCCCATTATCTCCCAACGCCCCAGCTGTTTCCAGCTGTGCGGGGAACCCTTGCCCCAACAGGGACAGCGCCTGCGCCCCACGCCGCAGCGGTGTGAATTATTGAGGCGGGTAGGAGCATCGCCCCGGCCTTCCTCTGCCTCTTCCTCGTCCCCTTGGGCCGGTGCCAGCGGGTGGGACGGCTCCGGTTTCTGCCAAGTCACGGCGGGGCGCGGGGACCTTGGTGGCGTCACGTGGGCGCCGGGCGGCCCTTAAGGCGCGCGGGCAGCGGGCGGGCGGGCAGCAGATCCGGAGCGCACCCGCAGCCATGAGCGTCCCCATCGCCAAGTCCTTCTACGACCTGAGCGCCACCTCCTTGCAGGGGGAGAAGGTGGACTTCAACGTCTTCCGGGGCCGCGTGGTCCTCATCGAGAACGTGGCGTCGCTCTGAGGCACCACGGTGCGGGACTACACCCAGCTCAACCAGCTGCAGGCTCGCTACCCGCGGCGGCTGGTGGTGCTGGGCTTCCCCTGCAACCAGTTCGGCTACCAGGTAGGTGCCCAGCATGGGCGGGGGGGGGGGGGCAGGGGGGGCACAGAGCCCAGGGCTCGGGACAGCGGCGGCACAACCCCGGTGTCCCCTTCCCCGTCCCAGGAGAACGGCACCAACGAGGAGATCCTCAACTGCCTCAAGCACGTGCGGCCGGGGGGCGGCTTCGAGCCCAACTTCACCCTGTTCCAGAAGTGCCAGGTGAACGGGCAGGACACCCACCCCGTCTTTGCCTACCTGAAAGCCCACCTGCCCGCCCCGGTGGACGAGCCTGACCACCTGATGACCGAGCCCCGCTTCGTGGTGTGGAGCCCCGTGCGGCGCTCCGACATCTCCTGGAACTTCGAGAAGTTCCTGGTGGGCCCCGAGGGGGAACCTTTCCGCCGCTACAGCCCCCGCCTGCCCACCGCCCAGCTGGAGCCCGACATCCAGCGCCTCCTCAAGCTGGCCAAGTAGGGCTGTCCCCCCCCCCCCGGGGACGGCCCCAGCCCTCCGCCGGGTGACGGCCCCCTCTGAAACCCCCGTGGGGAGGGGGCCCGATGTGGCGGCGAGCCGGGGCCACCGGGGTGGTGGGCGCCCGGATGGGATCGGCTGCAATAAAGGAGCAGGAAGGAGCGCCCGAGCACCCCCGTTTGTGTCCCCCCCAGCCCGAGCGCATGGCGGGCGGTTGGGTCTGGGGAGCGGCTGTGCGGGGTGGATAAGAGCCAGGCGCGGTTGCAACCCCACCCTGGGGGGGAGGGGGGAAACAATTTTGGCAGCCCCAAGGTGAGGGTGTGCTGCCTGCCCTGCCCTGCCCGCCCCAGGAATGCGCACCCCTGAGCAGGACTGGGGGGGGGGCACTGCAGTGCTGGGGGGGGGGCAGCGATCCTGCTACACAGCCCCCCGGGGGGGAAATGGTTCAGGCGTGGGGTTTGGGAGGCTGCGTGTGCGCCTGGGACACAAGGAAGGGTGGTGGGAAGGGAAAAGACTGTTCCATCCCCGAGCAGGGCCCCAGCACCCTTTGCTGGAGGGGCTCGGGGGGCTGAAAATCACCCCCGCCCCCTCCTGTTCCCATCCACACAGGGGGAACGATCCCAAAGCTCCCCGAGCTGTTACACGCTCACATTTATTGCCCACGCGGACCCCTTTGGGGCAGGACGAGGCGGCTGTGCCACCCTGAGCCGTTTTGGGGGTGGGTTTCTGGGCCCCCTCCCTTTGTTCAGTGCGAGGGGGGCTCAGGAGCAGGCGCAGCACGGGGCTGGAGCAGAGCAGGCAGCATCCAGCATCGGGTGTCCACCGCATCCAGGCTGGAGGTTTGAACTGGAGCGGGAACAAAGCCCCCCAGCGCCAGCAGCGCGGTCCCACAGCTCCGTGGGGCACATGGGGAGTGGGGCCGGGGGCTGTGCCAGGGCACAGACGGGCTTCAGAAGAGCGGGGTCATCTGGCGCGGGTCGTCGGGCAGGATGCTGATGGAGTCCTCGGCCCGGCCGCACAGCAGGCACAGCATGGTGTACTCCTGCAGCGGGACACGGCCGCGGGGCTTTCAGGCTGCTCTGTCCCTCCCCGACTCCTCTCCACCGCTGGGGAAACCGGAGCCGGGGCCGGCACCTGATCCCCGATTGCAATCGGACCGCGGCGGATCGTGTTTCATCCCCCGGGACCCCATTTCCCCGGAGCCCATTTTCCAGCATTTAGCTGCTGAATGGGAAATGCGCCAGGGAGGAGGGCTGGGAAGCGCGAATCCGGCGCTGAGACAGCGCCGCGGTGAGCCCAAGGCTCCTGTTTCCAGCTCCTGCCCGTGCCGAGCTCCTGAGATGCCCCCGAGGCGCTCGCCCCCGAAGCTGCGCAGCTCCCTCCTGCGGCTGCGAGGGCAGGAGGGCAGCAGCAGGACTCAGGGCGCCTCTGGAGCCGGGGAGAGGCTGCTGGGGACCCCAGGGGGCAGCGGGGACCCCCGGGAGGACGGGGAGCCCCAGGAGGACGTACCTGGTAGTCATCCACCACGCTGAAGGTGTACTCGTGGCGTGCGATCAGGTGGTGGCAGTTCTTGCACAGGTCTGCGGGGCAGGAGCAGTTTAGGGGACGTGCCCAGCCCTGGCACCGCTGTCCCTGGGAACCCCCAGCCTCACCCCCAGACCCTTTGGTGCCCGAGCCCCCACCTGAGGGACTGACACCCCCCTACCCACCCCAGTCCCCAGGGTGGGTCCCCAAGCACAACTCACCCCCAGGCACCTCAGCGTGCAGCAGCCCCCCAGACCCTCACCCAACCCCCCCAAATAACCCCCGGAGCCCCCAGTAACCCACCAGAGCACCAGATCCTCCCCAGGGAGCCCTCCCAGAGCAACAGGACCCCCCGGATTATCCCTCCAGGGCAACAGGACCCCCCCATGACCCCCCAGAGCACCCGATGTCCCCCAATACCCCCCCCAAAGCACAAGACACTCCCCCAAATAACCCCCCAGAGCACCAGATACCCCATAACCCCGCAGACCACCAGGACCCCCCAACACCCCCAAAGAGCACCAGGACCCCTCAATAACCCCAAAGAGCACCAGATGCCCCCATAACCTCCCCCCAAAGAGTACCAGGCCCCCCCCCAATACCCCCACAAATCACGAGACCCCCCCCCCACAAATAACCCCCAGAGCATCAATACCCCATAACCCCCCAGATCATCAGGACCCCCCAATACCCCCTCCCAGAGCACCTGGACCCCCCCCCCCCCCCAGTAACCCCCCAAAGAGCACCAGGACCCCCCCAATACCCCCCCCCAGGACCCCTCCCCGGTAACCCCCAGCCCCCCAACTCCCCCTATATCACCCCCACCCCCCCCCCCCCGTCGCCCCCCCCCGCCCCCGTCCCCACACGATCGTAGGTGACGATCTCGTCGTCGCCCCGCAGGCCGGCGGCGCGGTTGCCCAGCAGCACCAGGTCGCGGCGGCCGCACTGCGCGCAGCCCACGAAGTTGAGCAGGAAGGAGCCGCCCTCCAGGCAGGTGGTGCCCTGCGGGGAGGCACCGAGAGGCCCGGTAACGGCCGGTAACGGCCCCGCTAACGGCCCCGCTAACGGCCCCGTAACGGCCCCGTAACGCTCCACCCCCCCCCCTCAGCCCCCCCCCCCCGCCCGTACCCTCTCGGGGAACTCGGTGCCCACACAGCCCCCGCACATCCCGCCCGCCGCCGCCGCTCTCGCGAGACTTCCGCCGCGGGGGTGGGGCTTACGGAAATGGGCGTGGCTTTGTGGAAGTGGGCGTGGCTCGCGGAAGCGGGCGTGGCCTGTGGAAGTGGGCGTGGCGAAGAGCTGCAAGTGGGCGTTCCCTCCCCGCTTCGTTGCCTCCCAGGGAGGGGAGTGGGCGGGGTTTGGGTGGGAAAGGGGCGTGGCCGTTCGTAGCCCCGCCCCCGCCCCGGGTAGCGGGGAGGGGGTGCGCAGCCCTGGGGGGGGGGGGGCACCTAGGGTTAATGGGGGGCACCCAGGGTTAATTAGCGGGTACCCAGGGGTGATTGGGGGGGGGGTGCCCAGGACTAATTGGGGACAGCCCAATCTTGCTGTGGGTACTCAGGGCTAGTGCGAGGTACCTGAGGGGGCACCCAGGGCTAACTGGGGGGCACCCAGGATTATTAATTGGGGGGGGGGTACCCAGGACTAATTGGGAGCACCCAGGACTAATTGGGGGTACCCGGGGCTGCTTGGGGGGGTACTTAGAACTAACTGGGGGCACCCCAAGCTGGCTGGGTTCCCCAGGGCTAGTGCAAGGTACCTGGGGGGGGCTATAAGGGGACACCCCCCAGGGCTAACCTGGGGGGGGCTACCCAGGACTGATTGGGGGGGGGGTACCCGGGATTAATTGGGGACAATCCAATCTGTTTGGGGGTACCCAGGACTAGTGCGAGGTAGCTGGGGGGGGCACCCAGGACTAATTGGGGGGGTACCAGGACTAATTGGGGGCACCCCAAGCCGACTCGGGGCGCCCAAGGCTACCGCGAGGCACCTGGGGGGACCCTGGGGGGGGGGCACCCAGCGCTACCGGGGGGGGGTCCCCGCGGCCGGTGGGTCCGTGGCGCTGCGCTGCGCCGCGCCGCGCCGCTCCGCGCCGCCAGGTGCCGGTGCCGGTACCGGTGCCGGTGGCGGCCGGGGGGGGCCGCTGTGCTGCATTGCGGGGCGGGCGGGCGGCCCGTCCCCGCCCGCCTCCGCCCGGCCCTCCCGTGGGGGGGGGGGGCAGAGCGGGGCTATCTGGGCCGGGCAAGCCGCTGGCCCCCGGCAGGAATGTCCCGATAATGTTATTTATAGCGGCGGCTCCGCTGCCCCCGCCCCGCTCCGCTCCCGGCCCGCCGCCGCCGCCGCCGCCGCCGCCGCTCGCCCTCCCGCCGCCGCCCCGCGCAGGTGAGCGCCCCCCCCCCCCCCCGGCAGCGGGACGCGACCCCTCCCCCTTCCCCCCCCCGCCAGGCAGCGGGGACACACGGGGCCCCGCTGCCACCCCCCCGCCGGGGTGGCCGCCCCCTCCGGTGCCCCCCCTCCAGGGCTGCTCCCGCTGTGGGATTTTGGGGGGGGCATGCGTGGGGAGGGGGGGTCACCCGTGGGGGCTGCGCACCGGGAGTGGGACGTGCCGGGGGGGGGAATTTAGCGGGGGGGGGGGGGACACGCGGCGGTGACACGGTGACCCTGGCCCACGCTGTCACCCGGTGGGATTTTGGGTCCCAAGAAGAGTTTGGGTGCCCTTGGCGGGGAGGATGCTCCGGGGGTGCCCCGTGCCTGCGCTGCTCCCCCCGGCTGTAATGCTGGGGGGGGGGGGGGGGGGGGATTTGGGGTGCCCGGGGAGGGTCCCGCGCGTTTCGGGGAAATTTCGCAGCCGCCTGGCTTTGGTGAGATAATAACTGCTGGTCGTGGGTGAGCGCTGCCGGGGTGTCCGGGACAGCAGCCCCGTGCGTGGCACGTTCCCGGGTGCTTTTGGGGCCCTGCATGGAGATTTGGGGGGTTTGGGTGCCCCCCGCCCCGGGGGCAGGAGCGGGGCTGAGCCCGGGCCTATTTATAGCCAGAAATGCGCGCGGCGTGTAAGCACGTGTGTGTGCCACGGCGGCGTGGCTCGGTGACACCGGACAGCCCGGCTGGGACAGTGACGGTGGCGGTGACGGTGACGGCCAGCCCAGCCCTGGGCAGCCCAGAGCCCCGCTCCTGCTTGGCCCCGGGGGGCGAGCGTTGGGCATCGAGGTCCGGCGGAGCCGTGCCGTGCCGTGCCATCTGCTCCCGGCCCTGGTCGCACGCCCGCGGCGCTGCCGGTGGCTGCGGGGCCGTCCCTCTGTTCGCAGCGGGGCTAGAAAGGAAAAAAATGACTGCTTTGGGAAAACGAAGCTGGGGAAAACGAAGCAGCCGGGGCGATGCTGAACGCCAGCACCCCGGCACCCCAGGGTGCTTTGTTGGGGCGCTTCACTCCGGTGAATGGAGCCCGCTCCTGTGCTGGTGGCTGGCACTTGCATGCAGCCTGGGTGAGCGGGGAAGGGGCTCGGGGCGCGGCGGGACCCCCACATTCCACGCGGACACCGGGCACAGCGGGGGGACCTTGGCGGCGGCGGCGGCTCAGTGCCAGCCCCTGGCCGGGAAGTGCTGATTCACGGCGCCGATCCGCGGCCGGGGAAGGCAGAGGGGTGCAGCCCGCAGGCTGGGTGCTCGCCGCCGGGGCTGCGGTGGTGGGACGCAAACCCCCGCGTGGAGCAGCCGCCGGTGGGCCCCTGCCGGGCGCCGTTGTTCTCCCGGCGGCGCTGGTGCGGCAGAGGGAGATTTAAAGGCTCGGAGAGCGCCCGCGTCGCCAACGCGCGGTGTTGGCTCGCCCAGGGCCCCACCGGAGGCTCAGAGGAGGAGGAGGATGCTCACTCCCCGCTGCTGTTGCAGGCACAGAGACCCGGCACAGCTCGGCACACCCGCAGTTCCAGGGGGTTCCCAAAATCTGGGGTTCCCCATGGTTGTATTTTTTTTTTTTTCTGAGCCTGGTGCTGGCTGGCAGCGGCACAGAGCCAAGGGGTGCCGGGGGTGCAGTGTGGAGGGCTGCGTGCCCCGCTCTTGCACACCCCCATGTGCTCCTGCACATGCTTGCGTTGCCCTGCATGTGCTCACAAACAACCTTGCATGCATCTGCTCGCACATGCACGCTCTTGCACACTCCTGCATGTCCTTGCACTTGTGTGCACACTCTTGAATGCTTTGGCATGTTCCTGCATGTCCTTGCTCGCAACTGCGTGCTCTTGCATGCGCGTGCTCACATGTGTGTACTCTTGCACACTCTTACATGCTCTGGCGTGCTCTTGCACGTTCTTGCTAGCACGTGCTTGCTCTTGCACGCTCTGGCATGCCCTTGCTCACGTGCGCACGCTCTGGCATGCCCTTGCACACTCTTGTGTGCATGTCTGCTCCCAAGCCAAACTCCTGCCTGCGCTGCCGAGATTAGGGTGCAGAGAAAGCGCCCAGCCCTGCCAGCCCCCGATAAAGGCCCCCCTGCCATGTACGGGTGTTTTCCCCCCCTGCAGCCCTGGGGGTCATCCCTATGCTCCCCAGTGTCCCTGTGCGTCCCCACAGGCCCCAGGTTTGGAGGGGTCACCCTGGGGGGCTGCTCAGTCCCAGGGGTGCCTGGCTGGGTGCACCCTATGAGGCAAGGAGGGTGCCAGGATTTTGGGGGGGGTGCTGTTGGGAGAAGGGGGGGTCCGAGCGAGTGCAGGAGGTGGCAGCCCTCAGCCTGGCTCCCTGCACCCTTCGGGGGCCCCAGGGTGGCCGCGCAGCCCCCCCGCCTTCCCGGCAGCTGCTGGCAGGCATTTTTAGATACCGGCCCGTCCTATCTGCGTCTCAAATGTCCCCGGGGGCGGGTGTCCCCTCCCGGCCCCCCCCCCCCGGCAGCTGTCATCCGCTCTCCCCGTGAAGCCCCTCCCGGCGCAGGCGTGGGGCGGGTGCCCGCAGCCCCCGTGTCCCTTAGGGGGTGTCCATGGGGACGCCACCCACAGGCGCTCTGGCACCCACATGGGGACGCAGCGGCGTGAGCCACCACAGGGTGACAACGGCACCCTGAGCGCGTGGCACCTCTGTGCCCCGAAACACCTGGGGCGTGGCGCTAAATCCCGTTGAGCCGATTAACCGGCAGGTCTTAGCCACAAATCCCGGTGCGTGGTGGGGCGGCAATGCCCGTGCCCGCGTCCCCGCCACCCCACAGCGGCCCCTTCCCCGCAGCCGACGGCCGCCCGGCCGCGGGACGCCGGGACCATGACCTCGGAGAACGACTACGACCACCTGGAGCTTCAGCAGTCCTACAGCCACTGGGACGCCTCTGACGATGAGCTGGACAATGACAACAGCTCCGCGCGCCTCTTCGAGCGCTCCCGCATCAAAGCCCTGGCAGGTGCGGGGATGGTTTTTGGGGTCCCCGTGGTCCCCACCGGCGTGGCGTGGGGTTGTCCCCGGTGCCACCGTGCCCGCTGTCATTGCAGACGAGCGGGAGGCAGTGCAGAAGAAGACCTTCACCAAGTGGGTGAACTTGCACTTGGCTTGCGTCACCTGCCGCATCTCGGACCTCTACCTGGACCTCCGGGACGGGCGGATGCTCATCAAGCTGCTGGAGGTGCTGTCCAAAGAGATGCTGGTACGAGTCCCCTCCGGCTGGGGAACCCGCCACCCGTGCCGTGCCATGCACTGCTGCCTCCAGTGCTGCACCACGGCTAGCGTCGGGCCGGGGTGGATATGGTGGAGGGGCGTCCCTGGGCAGGGCAGGGGGTGCCCAGGGGTGAGGGCAGGGTGCTGAGCACTGTCACGCCCCAGCCCAAGCCCACCAAGGGCCGGATGCGGATCCACTGCCTGGAGAATGTGGACAAGGCGCTGCAGTTCCTGAAGGAGAAGCAGGTGCACCTGGAGAACATGGGCTCCCACGACATCGTGGATGGCAACCACCGCCTCATCCTCGGCCTCATCTGGACCATCATCCTCCGCTTCCAGGTGGGCTGGGCGGCACCCATGGGCTCGACACCCAAACGGGAGCTGTCCTCCACCGCCGTCCTCTGACAGCCCGGGCTGTCCTTCTGTCCCCCAGGTCCAGGATGTCATCAAGGAGATGAAGGAAGGCCCGGAGACGCGCTCCCCCCGGGACGCGCTGCTGCTCTGGTGCCAGATGAAGACAGCGGGGTAGGTGGTGGGACCCTCATCCCCCTCCCTGGGGTCCAGGGGTGCGCAGAGGCTGACGGTGAGGTGTCCCCATTGCAGCTACCCCCACGTGAACATCACCAACTTCACCTCCAGCTGGAAGGACGGGCTGGCCTTCAACGCCCTCATCCACAAGCACAGGTATGCGGCGCGGTGGCCAGCACTGGGGCAGCAGTGGCACGGCAGCGTCACCATGTCCCATGTCCTCCTCTGTCCCCAGGCCCGAGCTGTTTGAGTTCAAAACCCTGACCAAGTCCAACGCCCGGCACAACCTGGAGCATGCGTTCAGCGTGGCAGAGCGGCATCTGGGCATCACCCCCCTCCTCGACCCTGAAGGTGAGGCCGCTGCCAACCCCCTGCCTCAGTTTCCCCCCTGGGATGTGCCCATGGAAGGACAGAGGTGTCCTACTCTGGGTGGGACAAGGACATGGGTGGCACCCCAGGGTGCTGCAGCGGCTGGGTCAGGGCTGACGCCTCTCTCATGCTTGCAGATGTGTTCACGGAGAACCCTGATGAGAAGTCCATCATCACCTACGTGGTGGCCTTCTACCACTACTTCTCCGAGATGAAGAAGCTGGAGGTGAAGGGCAGGCGGCTGGGCAAGGTGAGGACGATGTTGGGGCTGGGGGAGCTGCCGGGGTGCCCCGCGCTCACCGCCAGCCCCACCGCAGGTCATCGAGCACGCCAAGGAGACGGAGCGGATGATCGAGGGCTACGGGGGGCTGGCCTCCGACCTGCTCACCTGGATCGAGCAGACCATCATCTCCCTCAACAGCCGCAGCTTCGCCAACTCGCTGGCCGGGGTGCAGCACCAGCTGCAAGCCTTCAGCACCTACCGCACGGTGGAGAAGCCCCCTAAGTAAGCATCCCCCCGGCTCCCCGCCCGCAGCGAGCGCCCATGGGTGCCCCGGGCTGAGCTCTCTGCGGGTCAGGTTTCAGGAGAAGGGCAACCTGGAGGTGCTGCTCTTCACCATCCAGTCACGGATGCGAGCCAACAACCAGCGCGTCTACACCCCACATGAAGGGCGCCTGGTCTGCGACATCAACCGGGTATGGGTACCCTCCGGCTGTGCCCCATGGGGGGACATGTGGCTGCTCCTGGGATGCCTGAGGACTTGGGGGCAGCTTTTCCACCAGTACCCCAGGGGCTTTTCCCCTTAGGTTGTCTTGGGGCAGGTTGGGTCCGTCTTGGGGCAGGTTGGGTCCGTCTTGGGGCAGGTTGGGTCCATCCCATCCCAGGGCATGTTGGGGTTCTCCATCGATGCTCCCCCACCCTTGGAGCACACTGGGGTTCACCAGCAGAGTGAGATGGCGCCGGTGGGACGTGGCACATGTGTCCCACCCCATCCGGCGCTGCCTTTTGCCAGGCGTGGGAGCAGCTGGAGAAAGCGGAGCACGAGCGGGAGCTGGCGCTGCGCAACGAGCTCATCCGGCAGGAGAAGCTGGAGCAGCTGGCACGGCGCTTCGACCTGAAGGCGGCCATGCGGGAGGCCTGGCTGAGTGAGAACCAGCGCCTGGTGGCACAGGTGGGCTGCGGGGCACCCACCGCGGGGACGGGGACACCCTGAAATTGCCTCACCACCAGCTTTGCTCCTGGCAGGATAACTTCGGCCAGGACCTGCCAGCGGTGGAGGCGGCCAAGAAGAAGCACGAGGCCATCGAGACGGACACGGCCGCCTACAAGGAGCGGGTGCAGGCCATCGAGGCGGTGGCGAAGGAGCTGGAGGCAGAGGGCTACCACGACATCAAGCGCATCAAGGGGCGCAAGGACAACATCCTGCGGCTCTGGGAGCAGCTCCAGGAGCTGCTGCGTGCCCGGCGTCAGCGCCTCGAGATGAACCTCACCCTGCAGCACCTCTTCCAGGAGATGCTGCACAGCATCGACTGGATGGACGAGGTCAAGGTGAGCTGCAGATGCGGGAGGTTTGGCATCACCGTGGGCTGATGCCACCATGGGTTGGGTGCTTTGGTCCCACCAGGCAGGGGGTCAGCGGGACTTCTTGGGGAGGCAGAAGATCGTTATGGGGTGTTTGGGAGCTGGAGAGGGATGATGTGGCCACCGTCACCACGTTATGCTGGGACATGATGAATGCAATGCCCAGGAGATGCATCCATTCCCTGGTGCATGCATTGCTCAGGCGATGACAGAGCTGGCACCGGTGCTGGGTGCCCACCACCTGCTCGGAGCCTGCAGGTGACACCTGGGTCTTCCGCAGGCGCAGCTGGCATCGCCTGAATCCGGGAAGCACCTCCTGGAGGTGGAGGAGCTGCTGGAGACCCACCGGCTGCTGGAAGGTGACATGGCTCTGCAGGCAGAGAAGGTGCGGGCTGTCAGTGCTGCTGCCCTCCGCTTCGCCGACGCTGAGGGTAGGTGTGCTGCTCCAACGGGCTGGGGGTGCTCCAGGGGTTGGGTGCTCCAGGGGGGATGCACTGGGGTTGGATGCTCCAGGAGTCTCCAAGGGGTTGGGGTCTCCAAGGGGTTGGGGGCACTCCAGGGGTCAGGGTCTCCAAGGGTTCCCAAAGATAGGTCGCTCTAAGGGTAGGGTTGTTCCAAGGGTTGGGTGCTTCAGGGGTCTCCGAGGGGCTTGGGGCACTCCAGTGGTTGGGGACTCCAAGGGTCTCCAAGGATAGGGTTGCTACAAGGGTAGGGTCACTCCAAGGGCCCCCAAGGAGTTGGAGGCTCCAAGCGTCTGCAAAGGTAGAGCCACTCCAGGGTTGGGTACCCCAAGGATCTCCAAGGGTTGGGCTACTCCAAGGACTGTGCTGCTTCGAGGCTCTCCAAAAGAAGGATCGCTCCAAGGGTAGGGTCACTCCAGGAAGCCACAATGCATCCCAGGACCCCTCTGATGCCCACCCCCATGTCTCCCTGGCCAGGCTACCGCCCCTGCGACCCCAAAGTGATCCGGGACCGCGTGAGCCACCTGGAGCTGTGCCGGCGGGAGCTGCAGGCACTGGCGGCGAGGCGCAAAGCCCTGCTGGAGCAATCCCGGGCGCTCTGGCAGTGCCTGCGGGAGCTGGACGAGGCAGAGGACTGGATCAAGGAGCAGGAGCAGATCTGCTCGGCGCTGGATTACGGCAAGGACCTGGCGGGTGTGCTGCTGCTGCAGCGCCGCCATGCCGCCTTGGAGGCCGAGCTGGAGGCCCGGGGTGCCCGGCTGGAGCGGGCGCTGGTGGCGGCCGAGCGGCTGGCGGCTGCAGGGCGCGAGGCCAGGCAGCTGCGGGACCGGGCGGCCGCCGTCCGGGCGCTCTGGGGCCAGCTGCAGGAGCTGGTGGCTTTCCGCCGACGCGGGCTGCGGGACGCCGAGGGCTTCTTCCAGTTCCAGGCGGAGGCCGAGGAGCTGGCGGAGGCGCTGGCGGATGCCCGGCGGCGGGCGGCCAGCGAGGAGCTGGGCCACGATGAAGCCCGCACCCAGGTGCTGCTGCGGGAGCACCAGGAGCTGCTGGAGGAGCTGGTGGCCGCCCGGCAGCTCCTGGAGCGCTTGGGCCACCAAGCGGAGGGCTTCCCCCCGGAGCTGCAGGCTGGCCCCGAGGCACAGAGCTGGCTGGCAGCACTGCGGGCGCTGCACGCCGAGGTGGTTGGGCTGGCCGAGCTGCGTGGCCGCCGGCTGCAGGATGCCCTGGACCTCTACACTGTTTTTGGGGAGAGCGAAGCCTGCCATCTCTGGATGGCCTCCAAGGAGCGGTGGCTGGAGAAGCTGGAGGTGCCCGATGCGCTGGAGGACCTGGACGTGGTGCAGCACAGGTAGGGAGGTGCCACCACCTGTTGCCGCGAGCTCTGGCCCGTTCTCAGCCTGTTGCCACGAGGTCTGGCCCGTTCTCAGCCTGGACACCCCGCAGGCTGGACGGGCTGGAGCAGGAGATGGCCGGCGTGGCTCCCCAAATCGACGCCGTCAACCGCGCAGCCGACGGTCTGCTGGAGAGAGGGCACCCACGCAGCCCCCAGGTGCGGCAGTGCCAGCAGCAGCTCAACGAGAGGTACGTCCCTGAGTGGCGGGGGGGCCGTGCCCCGACGTGCCCCCCGCCCTGACCCCCGTGGCTGTGCAGGTGGGGCCGTTTTCGGGAGCTGGTGTCCCGGCGGCGCGCGGCGGTGGGCTCGGCGCTCAGCCTGCTCAACTACCGGCTGGAGTGCGAGGAGACCCGCTCCTGGCTGCTGGGCAAGACGCAGGTGGTGGAGTCCACACGGGACCTCGGCCGCGACCTGGCCGGCGTCCTGGCCACCCAGCGCAAGCTGTACGGCATCGAGCGTGAGCTGGCGGCCGCCGAGAGCCGCCTGGCCGCCCTGCGCCCCCAGGCTGGCCGCCTGGCCGAGGAGCGCCCCGAACTGGCCGAGGACGTGGCGGGGCGGCTGGCGGCGGCTCAAGATGCCATGGACGGGCTGCAGGATGCCCTGCGGGACCGGGCGGCCACGCTGGGGGAAGCCGGGCAGCTGCAGAGCTTCCTGCAGGACCTGGATGACTTCCAAGCGTGGCTCTTCGGGGCGCAGAAAGCCGTGGCGGCCACTGACGAGGTGCCGGTGTCGGTGGCCGAGGCGGAGGAGCTGCTGCAGCGGCACGCAGCCGCCCGTCAGGACGCCGAGGGGCACGCGGCTGCCTTTGAGGCGCTGGTGGATGCAGGCGAGCGGGTGACGAGGGGCCAGGAGGACCCCGAGTACGAGCAGCTGCGGGAGCGGCTGCGGGGCGTGGAGGCGGGCTGGGGCGCCCTGCGCAAGATGTGGGACGCCCGGCAGCGCTTCCTCGCCCAGTGCCTGGGCTTCCAGGAGTTCCTGCGTGACGCCAAGCAGGCGGAGATCCTCCTCACCAACCAGGTGGGTGCGCGGTGGGTGTGAGAGACCCTGACAGGGTGGGTCCATCAAGCAAACCAGGCACAGCACCCATCCCCGTGGTAGGAGAGGGCTGGTAGCTTCCCAGAAAGGGTGCTGAGCCCCCGTGCCCCACAGGAGTACACGCTGGCCCACCTGGAGCTGCCCACCACGCTGGAGGGCTCGGTGGCCGCCCTGCGCCGCTTTGAGGACTTCCACGCCAGCATGGAGAGCAGTGCTGAGAAGGTCCCCAGCGTGGTGGCCAGCGGCACCAAGCTGGTGGCTGAGGGCAACATCTTCTCCGAGAAGATCACCGAGAAGTGCCAGGCCCTCCAGGAGCGGTGAGCTGGGTGAGGGGCTCCGTGGGCACCCCCGTGGGTGGGGTGGCAGGGGGGTGATGCTGCCTGTCCCCCCCACCAGGCACCAAGCAATCGTGGCCAAGGCTCAGGAGGCAGCGGGCTTGCTGCAGGACAACCACGAGCTGCAGAGCTTCCTGCAGAGCTGCCGAGAGGTAGGCTAACGGCACAGCCAGCGGCACCGCGGGGTGCCCTGGGCCGAGCCGTGACGCCCTCGCCCGCAGCTCGCCGCCTGGGTGGAGGAGAAGATGCTGACAGCGCAGGACGCATCCTACGGGGAAGCCCGTGGTCTCCACGGCAAGTGGCAGAAGCACCAGGCGTTCATGGCCGAGCTGGCGGCCAACCGGGGCTGGATGGAGAAGATCGAAGAGGTGGGTCCTGGCGAGGGAGGACAGCTGTCCCCCAGTGTGGGGACACGGCTGCCGCTGACCGCGCCGACGTGCCACAGGAGGGGACGGAGCTGGCGAGCCGCAAGCCGCAGTACGGCGCCGTGGTGGGACGGCGCCTGGGCGAGCTGCGGGCGCTGTGGGACGGGCTGCATGCCGCCGCAGAGGAGAAGGGCCGGCAGCTCTTCGAGGCCAACCGCGCCGAGCTGTCTGCCCAGAGCTACGGCGACCTGGAGCGCTGGCTGGGGCAGGCAGAGGGCGAGCTGCGTGCCGCTGAGTGGGCCGAGGACCTCACCAGTGCCAACCTGCTGCTCAAGAGGCTGACGGTGGGCAGCGGGCGTGCAGTCGGGGGGCGTCATAAAATGGTGTTGTGGGCGGTGTGGTTGGGTCCTCACGGCTCTCCCCCTCCAGCGGCTGGAGGAGCAAGTGGGAGCGCGGCAGAAGGAGCTGGCGGAACTGGCGGCCCCGCTTGCCGGGGCTGCGCCGGAGCCTGATGGGCAGGAGCAGAGGCTCCAGCAGCGCTTCCTCGAGCTGCTGGAGCCACTGGGGAGGAGGAGGAGGGAGCTGGAGACCTCCAAGGCCATGTACCAGCTGGCGCGTGACCTGGAGGACGAGACGGTGAGCACCACAGCGGCAGTGGGGGCTGCGGTGCCGGGGGACGCGGGACACTCAGTGGGTGCTGTCGCCTGCAGCTGTGGGTGCAGGAGAGGATGCCACGGGCCAGGTCGACGGACCACGGCACTGACCTGCAGAGTGCGCAGCGCCTGGCCAAGAGGAACGAGGTGAGTCCGTGCCATGGCGGCACCCACCGCCCCACCTGGGGATGCCGGGTGCCGCCTCCCCTCATCCTGATCCCCTGGCCCCGTGGCAGACCCTGCAGAAGGAGCTGCAGGGCCATGCCCCCCGGCTGGCCGAGGTGCTGGCACGCGGTGAGGCGGTGGCCGAAGGACCGTGCCCAGAGCTGGCGGAGCGGGCACAGGAGCTGAGGGTGCTATGGGAAGCTCTGCGGGAGGAGGTGGCTGCGCGGCAGCGGAGGTTGCAGGAGGCCGGCGAGGCCCAGCAGTACTACCTGGATGCTGGCGAGGCCGAGGCGTGGGTCAGCGAGCAGGAGCTCTTCATGGGGGATGAGGAGAAGCCGAAGGTGAGGGCGACACCGCGTTGTGTGCCCGTGTCTCTCAGGGCCTCTGTGCTGTGCCGTGTCCTGCCGTGCCATCCTGTGCCATTACACGCCATTCCATGCCAAGCCGTGCTGTGCCATTACACACCATCTCACGGCATCCAATGCTGTGCCATTGCATGATATGTGTCACATCCCATGTTACTACATGCCATCCTATGCCACGTTGTGCCATGCCGTTGCATGCCATCCATCCCGTGCCATGTTGTGCCATCCTGCGCCATGCCATGCCATTGCACACTGTCCCATCCCATGCCATCCCGTGCCATGCTGTGCCATGCTCTGCCTGTGCACGCCATCTCATGGTATGTCACACTGTGCCATTGCATGCCATCCATCCAAAGCTGTTTCATGCAGGCTATTGCGTGCATCCATGCAGTGCCGTTACATGGCATACTGTGCCATGCCATTACACATTGTCCCGTGCCACACCATGCCATTACAGCTCATCCCATGCCATTACAAGTCCTCTCATGCCATCCAAGGTCATCCCATGCCATACCATGCTCTGCCATACAGTCCATCCCATGTTGTGGCACCCAACGCTATGCCTTTACGATGCCATCTCACGGTGTACCACGGCATCCTGTGCCATGCCATTCCACACCATCCTGTCCCCTACCATTATGTGCCATCCTGTGCCATTCCCCACCGTCTCACACCTTTACACACTATCCCATGCCATTGCACACCCTCCTATGTCATGCCATGCCATTGCACACCACGCTATGCTGAGCTCACCGCTGCTCCCTGCTGCAACGGAGGGAGGAAGGACGCCCTTGCAGGGTGGGCAGTGGGGCTGGACCCCAATCCCTGTTCTGTGGCCGTGCCTCGCGCTGACGTTTGGTGGTGCCGTCCCTGCTGCAGGACGAGGAAAGTGGGTTGGTGATGCTGAAGAGACACGTGCGGCAGCAGCGCTCCATTGAGGACTACGGCCAAACCATCAAGGAGCTGGCGGGGAGGGCGCAGCAGCTGCTCTCCGCCGGCCACCCCGAGGGGTAAGTGCCACCGTGCGTGTCCCAACCCTGGGGCAGCCCCATGCCTGCAGTGCCCGGGTGGGTGGAACGGCGGTTTGGTGGCATTCGCTGCCCCGCATGGCATTGCCCGGCAGTGGTGGAGGGACATGGGGAGCGCATCTATGGGGGGTTCTCCCCAAAACCCCCCCAAGGCATGGCAAAACCGTCGGGTTTGGGTACGAACTGGGGTGTCTGTGTGCCCGGGGCCGCGCAGGGAGCAGATCATCCGGCTGCAGGGCCAGGTGGACAAGCACTACGCGGGGCTGAAGGAGGCGGCTGAGGAGCGCCGGCGGCGCCTGGAGAACATGTGCCACCTCTTCCAGCTGAAGCGCGAGGTGGAGGACCTGGAGCAGTGGATCGCAGAGCGCGACGTGGCCGCCTCCTCCCAGGAGATGGGGCAGGACCTGGACCATGTCACGGTGAGCTCGCTGGCACAGGCCTAACGGTGACGGTGATTTTGGGGTGTTTTTGGGTGGCGTGAACAGGTCTCTTCCTCCCCACCCCAGCTGCTGCGGGAGAAGTTTCGGGAGTTTGCGCGGGAAACGGGCAGCGTGGGGCAGGAGCGCGTGGACCGGGTCAACCTGGCCATCGAGGACCTCATCGACGCGGGGCACATCGAGGCCGCCACCATGGCCGAGTGGAAGGACGGGCTGAACGAGAGCTGGGCCGACCTCCTGGAGCTCATCGACACCCGCATGCAGCTGCTGGCCGCCTCCCACGACCTGCACAAGTACTTCTATGACGGCGCTGAGCTGCTGGCCCTCATCGCCGCCCGCCACCAGGAGCTGCCCCAGGACCTGGGCGACGACTCGGGCTCGGTGGAGGCTTTCCACCGCATGCACAGCGCCTTCGAGCGCGACCTCCAGCTGCTGGAGACGCAGGTGCAGCAGTTTCGGGAGGTGGCGGCGCGGCTGCAGACCGCCTATGCCGGCGAGAAGGCGGCCAGCATCCAGCAGCTGGAGCAGGAGGTGGCGCGGGCACTGCGAGCGCTGCTGGAGGCGTGCAGCGGGCGCCGGGCGCGCTTGGTGGACACGGCCGACAAGTTCCGCTTCTTCAGCATGGCGCGCGACCTGCTCTCCTGGATGGAGAGCACCACGCGGCAGATCCAGACGCAGGAGAAGCCCAGGTAGGAGCGGAAGGGTCAGGGCGCCGTGCCTCTGCCCGCCGGCACAGCGCTCAGCCCCGTGTCTCCACTCCCCCGCCTCTGCCCCCAGGGACGTCTCCTCAGTGGAGCTGCTCATGACGTACCACCAGAGCATCCGCGCCGAGATGGACGCACGCAGTAAGAGCTTCGCCGCCTGCGTTGAGCTGGGCAAGAAGCTGCTGCAGCGCAAGCACCAGGAGTCACCTGAGGTGGGGACAGCCCCTGGATGGAAGGGGAGGGTGGGCGGTGGGGATGGACCCCCCCCCCCCGGTGACAGCTGCCCCTTGCAGATCAAGGCGAAGCTGATGGAGCTGCTGGACAAGAGGAAGGTCATGATGGAGCTGTGGCAGCAGCGCTGGGACCGGCTGCGGCTGTGTAAGTGTGATGACGGCCGGGTTGGGGAGCTGGGGGGGTGTCTGGGGCTGGTGGGACCCCCCAGGCGGCTGCTGAGCGCTCTGCCCCCGCTGCCCGCAGTGCTGGAGGTGTGCCAGTTCTCCAGGGACGCCTCGGTGGCCGAGTCGTGGTTGGTGGCGCAGGAGCCCTACCTGGCCAGCAGCGACTATGGGCAGACGGTGGACGGGGTGGAGAAGCTGCTTAAGCGGCACGAAGCCTTCGAGAAGTCCACGGCCACCTGGGAGGAACGCATCGCCGCCCTGAGGAAGCTGACGACGGTGAGGAAAGCTCAGGTGGCACCGTGGGTGGTGGTGGTGGGACGCGGCTGGGTGTCGTCCCCCCCCCCAACACCTGCATCCCCTTCCCCGGCAGCTGGAGCTCCTGGGTGGGCGGACACTGCGGGAGGAGGAGGTGACGCATGACGCCGCTCCCGAATATCGCCTGGATCTGGATGTTGAGCTGGAGGCAGGGTAAGGGGTGCGGGCACCGTGTCCCCAGGTGGCCGCCTGCAGGCAGAGTTTCCCCCCAGGCTGCCCCCGGCGGCGATTTTGGGGGCGCCCCGATGCCCACCTCTGTCCTTCAGGATGCTGAGCACCTCCCTCCCGCAGGTTGGAGGAAGAGGATGAGAAGAGGAAGGGGGTGACGCCGCAGGACACCTCTCCGCCTGCCACCGATGGGCTCCAACCGGTCAGTTCTGGCTTTTAGCTTTCTCCTTCCCCGGCACCAGGAATGTCCCCCCCGCATGGCCCCGCCGCGCCGACCGCTGCCCCTGGACGCGCCCGCGCCGACAGCTCCCGGCCCCGCTCCCTTCGCTCTCCCTCCCGTCCCGCATCGGGGACGGCCGCAACCCCGCACCTCCAGCCCTCGAGTTGTTCCTCGCGCTGAGTTGAATAAATGTTGAATGACCCCCGAAACTCCGGGCGGGCCCAAGGGCAGCGCCTTCCCCTGTGCCACGGCGCGTGTCCCCGTGGCGGCCGGCGGCTGGGAGCCCCGGGGTGAGGCTGGGGACAGCGGAGGCTGGCACCTGCGGGTGCGGGAGGCAGAGACGGAGCCGGCCACCCTGAATGAGGCAGGTCCCCAGCGCCGTTTGTCCCAGGAGACACCTGCAAGTCACAGGGACGCCGCACGGCCACCGCCACCTGGCACCCGGCTGTCCCAGCGCTGGGAGCGGAGCTGGCTCTGTCCTGGCACGGAGGGGACAGCCAGCTCTTTGGGGACACGGGGACACAGCAGTGGTGCTGCTGGATGGACGGATGTGCCTGTATCAGCTCTCTGGCTCGTGTCCCCAGGGGCATCGCTGCCCCCATGGGGATGCCACCCTGCGAGGCATCGTCACCCCAAGGGGCATCACTGATCTGCAAGGCGTTGTCACCCCGTGGGGCATCGTCACCCCAAGGGGCATCATCACCCCAAGGGGCATCGTCACCGTGAGGGGCATCGCTGATCTGCAAGGCGAGGCACCGTCATCCTGTGGTGCACCATCACCCCCTGGGGGTGTCACCGTGCGAGGCATCGTCATTCTATGGGGCATCACCACCCGATGGGACATTGCCACCCTGTGGAGGTGTCATCCTGCAAGGCGTCGTCGCCCCTGGGGTATCGCTACCCTCCAAGGCATTGTCACCCTATGGGGCATCGTCACCCCCTGGGGGTCACCCTGCAAGACATCGTCACCCCACAGGGTATTGCCCCCCTCTGGCATCATCACCTCGTGCTCGCTGCCACCCTCTGTGCTCCTCCTGCCTGCCTGGGGACAGGATTTGCTTTCTGGTTGTTCTACCTGCTCGGGGACAGCACCCCCTTCTGTCTCTCCTGCCTGCTTGGGGACATCTTCTGGCTCCTTGGGGACAAGATCGCTTTTCTGGGGACAGGATCCCCAACTTTCTGCTGGGGGACAAGATCACTTCTGCTGCTCAGGGACATGGGCATCTGCCGGCTCCTTGGGGACAGGGTCCCCCTCTGCCTGCTTGGGGACAAGACTGCTTTCTGCCAGCTTGGGGACACAATCCTCCTCTGCCTGCCTCCTTGGGGACACGGTCACCTTCTGGCAGCTTGGGGACAGCCTCCTTCCTCCTGTCCACCTCGGTGGGGCACACCGCAGGAGCTCCACGTGGCCCCAGCTCGTTTCTGCTACCGCCACCATGGGGCTGGGACCGTCCCCACATGAAGGAGGAGGGGGCTGTGGCATCACCGCGTTCTGCACCCAACCATGCCCCTGCCCAAAGCCTCACCCCGGGCATCCCATCTGCCGCACACCGCTGTCCCTGAGCCCTGTTTTGGGGGACATTCAGGGGTCCCCACACCATGCTGAGCCCCGGCTGCTGCTCCCAGCAGCTCCCAGTGGCCACCAGCTTCTCTGCGCAGCGCCGCTGTCACCAAGCACCGGGGAGCGACTGCTCCTGGCATTGGCGCTTGGGTTCTGTGTGTCCCCCACGGGGGGACACCACCGGTGCCACCATGCCCGGGGGCAGCACAGAGGGGAGGGGAGGGCACCCCGGGGACGTGGCTTGGTGAAGCGGGGAGGTGACAGCGGGTGACACCCATGGGGACGGGCTGTGACGTGGCTGTTGCTTCGCGGCAGCCGGCCCAGGGCGAGGAGGAGCCGGCAACAGTGCCACGGGAGGAGGTGGCCACGCTGCCTGCCCAGCCGGCCCGTGTCCAGCTTGAGGGCTACCTGGGACGCAAGCACGACCTGGAGGCAGCCACCAAGCGCGCGTCCAACAGGTAGGCACGGTGTGGCGGCCACCCCCGGCGGGCAGGGGGCACGGTGGCAGCCCGGTGGTGACGGGGCTGCCCGCAGGTCGTGGAGCACACGGTACTGCGTGCTGCGGGGCGGCGAGCTCGCCTTCTTCAAGGACGCCAAGAGCCGGGCGCTGGGGGTGCCCTGCCAGGGCGAGGAGCCCCTGGGGCTGCGCGACGCACGCTGCCAGGTGGCCGCTGGCTACAAGAAGAAGAAGCACGTCTTCACGCTCAGGTACGGCGTGGGTGCAGCGCCGGTACAGCATGGGTACGGCGCAGCACGGCACGGGTACGGTGTGGGTACAGCATGGGTACGGCGCAGCATGGCACGGGTATAGCATGGTATGGGTATGGGTATGGCACAGCTTGGGGCGGCGGGTGTCTCACCGCCCTGTGCTCTGACCCCAGGCTCAGCAACGGCAGCGAGTGGCTCTTCCACGGCAAGGATGAGGTGAGGGGTGCCCTGGGGGCCATGGGGTGGCCAGGGGACATGGGGGTGGCCAAAGGTACCCAAGGGGATGGAGGATGGCCAGTGGAGCTCAGGGGAGAAGGGGTGACCAGGGGCCACGGTGGTGGCCAGGGAAAGTGGTGGTGGCCAGAGGTCCCCAAGGGGAACGCTGGGGTGGCCAGAGGTGCCCAAGAGGACAGAATATGGTTAGTGGTACCCAGAGTGATGTTGGGTGGCCAGAGGTGCCCAGTGGGGACACGGGCAGCCATGGGATGTTGGGATGGCCAGTGGTGCTCAGGGAGATGCAGGGTGGCCAGGGGGACATTGGGGCTGCCAGGGGTGGCCAGGAGCCACGGGGGTGGCCAGAGGTGCCGGACGGGACAAAGGATGACCAGCGGTGCTCAGAGGGACGCAGGGCGCCCAAGGGGACATGGGGTGGCCAGAGGTGCCCAGGGGGCCACCGTGGGTCTGGTGCTCCCGGGACGAGCTGTGGGGCACCTGGCAGGGGCCAGGGGGTGCCGACCGCCCCGTGCCCCCCCCCCAGGAGGAGATGCAGACGTGGCTGCAGGGGCTGCACGCGGCCATCACCTCCTGCCAGACCCTGCCGGCCAAGGCGCGCAGCCTGCCCCCACCCCGCGCCCCCCCCGAGCCCGGCCCGCCCCGGCGGGACAAGGAGAAGCGCTTCAGCTTCTTCCCCAAGAAGAAATAAATCGGGGGGGGGGGGGGGGGCAGCACTGCACCCACACCGCGGCACGCACGTGTATATATATATGTATATATATATATGTTTATATTTATATATATACATATGTTTCCATGCTTAAAGGCATGCACGCACCCCGGTGTTGGTGCACGGACGTCTATGCACACGCACACGTGTGTGCATGTGCCCCCCCTGTGGCACACACTTGCGTGCATGTTTGCACACGCGTGGCCCCGCATGCATGCACATGCACCCACCCCACGCGGGCGCATCCCGGCTGCCCCCCCCCATCCCCTTTTCTAAGCCATAAGCCCCCCACCAGCGTGTCCCCCCCTCCCGGCCCCACGGGCACCAACCAAAGAGCGCGCCCCCCCCCACCCCCCCCCACGCTTGTCCCCTTGCTGCGGGTGGGGGTCCCGGTGCTGTTGGGGCCCCCCCCTGCACCCCCACGGCTGGACCGAGCGTCCCTGGGGGGGAGCGCACGGGTGGGTGGGTGGAGAGGAAATTTGGGTTCGGTTTGGGTTTTTCTTTTTGTAATAAAGATGTCAAAGCAAGGCGGGCCCGAGGCTGTGCACTGGGGGGGCCCTTCTGGCAGGCAGGGTGGGGGCCAGGGGGAGTCCCATCTCCTGGTGGTCCACAGGGTCACCCTTCTCCTGGGCGTGAAAGGTGGTTGTGGGGTCCTGCTTCTTCCGGGCAACCTGGAGGGTCCATGGGGTGTCCCTTCTTCTTGGGGTCCAGAGTTGCCCATCTCCTGGTGGCCTGGGGGTGCTCCATCTCCTGGGCCAGCTGGGCTCCATCGGGTGCACAACTCCTTGGGGCCCATGGGGGGGCTCTTTCTTTCAGGTGAGCTGTGAGTCCACGGGGTGCCCCTTGTCCTGGGTGAGCTGGGGGGTCCGTGAGGTGCCCCATCTCCTGGTGGCCCATGGGGTGCCCCATCTCCTGGTGGTCCATGGGGTGCCCCATCTTCTGGGGATCCACGGAGTGCCCCATCTCCTGGTGGTCCATGGGGTGTCCCTTCTGGTGGTCCATGGGGTGCCCCATCTCCTGGGGATCCATGGTGTGTCCCTTCTCCTGGTGGTCCATGGGGTGCCCCATCTCTCAGTAGCCCACAGGGTGCCCTATCCCCTGGTGGTCCATGGGGTGCCCCATCTCTCAGTAGCCCACAGGGTGCCCTATCCCCTGGTGGTCCATGGGGTGCCCCATCTCTCAGTAGTCCACAGTAGTCCATCTCCTGGGGATCCATGGTGCGTCCCTTCTTCTGGTAGTCCATGGGGTGCCCCATCTCCTGGGGATCCACAGGGCGCCCCATCTCCCGGCTGCCCCCCCTAGCTGGCGGCGTCGAGGGTCTGAAACTTCTGCCGCAGGTCCCTGACAAGGCCGTGCCGGGGGGGCTCGGGGGGCTCACCCTGCCCGGGAGGGCAGCGCCGCCGGTACTCCTCGGAAGCCTGGTAGGCTTTGCAGCGCTCCACCACCGCCTTCAGGCAGATCTTCTCGCGGGTGGTGGGCGAGCGGATCTGCACGTAGGCGGGGGGCTCGGTGGCAGCAGGGGGGGGCAGCCTCTCCAGCACCACCACCCGCTGCCCCCCGGGACCCAGGGGCGCCTGCGCCGTCACCCACAGCCCCCCGGGCTGCTGGTGGTGATGGTAGCCACCACCACCGCCGCCACCACCGCGCCGTGGGTCGGGGGTCCCCACGCCCGCCTCAGCGCTGCGGCTGCGGCCCCCGCCCCGCTCCTTGGCCGCCGGCCGCCCCCCACGTCCCGGCCCCTCGGGCGCCGAGCGGCTGCGGGTCACCGGCGGTGGCCGCGGGGCGCCGAAACGGGCACGCAGCTCCCGCACGTCCGGCCAGGAGAAGGGCTCGGTGCCGCCACCGCTGGGGCTGGGCGGGCTGCGGGGCACACTGGCCACCGTGGGGGCGACGGCATCCCCTGGGGACACGGGCGGCTTCGGCAAACCTGGAGGAAAAGAAAGCGGGGTGAGAGCGAGCGGGGCGGTGGCGGGGGGACGGTGCCTGTGGTCCCCCCCACCCCACCGTGTCCCACCTGGGGTGCTGGTGTGGGTGGCACTGTCCCCCAGCGGCACGCCGGCGCGGCGGCGGCGGCTCTTGATGCGCAGGCTGTACTGGCGGGCCAGCTGGTACACCCTGGTGGCGGGGCGCCCAGGGGGGCTCCCAAGAGCCAGCACCCCCGGGGGGTCCCCGGTGCCAACGTCCCCCTCCTCCAGAATGAGCAGCGGCTCGGCAGGAGGCTCCAGCCCGTTCTCCTGGCACGCAGGGGATGCTCCATCCACCGCCGGCACAGGCTCCAGAGGCGTTTTGGGGCTCACCGGCTCCGGAGGCGTTTTGGGGCTCACTGGCTCTGGGGGTGTTTTGGGGCTCACCGGCTCCGGGGGTGTTTTGGGGCTTCCTGGCTCCGGGGGGGGCCAGCTGTTGATTCTGGAGACCGAGGTCCTCACCAACCCCTTGGGGATGTAGGAGAGGCTCTCGCGGCGCTTGATGCTGAAGCCGGCGTCCTGGTGCTCGGCGTTGTCGTAGTAGCTCCGGATCTTGCGCAGCAGCAGCAGGTCCTGGGTGGAGAGGAGCGAGCGGCGCCGGGGGCCGGGGGGGGGCTCCGGGGACGGTGGGGGGCTGCGTGGCGCCCCGCTTTCTGGGGGGGGGCCATCGAGGCTGAGGGTGCTGCCGCTGCGCCCCTCCAGCGCCAGGCTGCCGCGGCGCGACAGGCTGCTGCCGAAGCGCTCGGCGATGACGCTGGCCTGGTCCAGCACCGAGAGGGGCAGGATGCTGCCCTCCCCATGGCCTTCCTCCTCCTCCTCCTCCTCGCTGCTCAACGCCCGCGGGTCCTCCCCGGTGCCCGCCTCCGGGTGCTGCTCGGGGTCACCCTCCCCATCAGGCAGCCCCGGTGGGGGGGTTCCTGGTGGGGAGGGGGGCGCCGGGGTCTCCAGCCCCTCACCGAGCTCCCCGGTGCGCAGCGGGGACACCGGTGACACTGGGGTGGCGGTGACCTCGCGGTGCCACTCGCAGCTCCCTGCCGGGGTCCCCTGGCGAGAGCAAAGTTTGGGGGGCCGTGCCCCCACCCTCTCAGCACAGCAGAACTTGAGTTGGTGTGCGGTGCCCTACGGCACTTATGGGGTGTCCCACAAGTGATGCGGGGTGCCACAGGTAGCAGGGGAGGGGGTGGGGGTCCAGTGCGGGTACCTGCTCCTCCTGGGGCTCCTCCGTCACGTCCCCATCCTTGTCCCCATCCCCATCCTGCTCCTCCTGGCTGTCCTTGCCCAAAGCCTCCTCTTCCTCCTCCTCCTCCTCCTCCTCCACGACGCCCCCAGCTGCAGCCCAGGCCCTGGGGGGCTGTGGGGGCTCCCCCGCCTCCAGGAGGGTCCCCTCGCTGCCTGCATGCTGGGGGGGACACGAGGGCTCAGCGCCTCCATGGGGGGCAGCCCCACACCACCCCATGCCCTGGCCTTACCTTGAGCCCTGCCAGCCACGTGTGTTGGGGGGGAGAAGAGCAGAGGTGAGCGGGGGGGGGGGGGGCAGCACCCCAAAATTGCCCCCCCCACCCAATGCCAACCCCCAGCCGCTCACCGTGCTCACCCAGCTGCCGCAGGATCTGCTTGGTGGGCTCTGCGGGGAGACACATGGGGGTGTCACAGCAGGGTGGTGGCATCATCCCCGTGTCCCCCCCCGCCCAAAAAATATACCCCAAACCCGGTCCCCATCCGCACCCGACTGCCGGCGCCCCGCGTGCCCCCACAGCCGGTCCGGCAGCGTCTCGGCGCGGTCGCGGCGCTGGAAGGGCTCTGCGGGGCGGCGTGGGGGGGGACACAGGCGTCAGCGCAGCACTGTCCCCGCAGGGGGGACACGGTGTCACGGGGTGGGGGGCTCACCCGACTGTCGGCGGCCGTGGCGCGGCTGGTCCAGCGGCTGGCAGGAGCGGCTCCTGTGCAGGCGCTCGGGGCTGTAGCGGGGCAGGCGCGGGGGGTCTGCAGGCACAGGGGGGTGACAAGGGGGTGCAGGGACGAGGGAGGGGGGCGCAGGGATGCGGAACGGGGGTGCAGGGACGGGGGCACTCACGGAACAAGTCCATCTCCAGGATGGCTTCCTTGGCCTGGCGCAGAGAGAGGCGGTTGGTGACTGGGGAGAGGTGGTGGTCCCAAGGGGGTGTCACCCCCCCACCCGAAAATAAAATTAAAAAAGGCAGGGGGACAACGCCGGGGTGTCCTCACCTTCTGGGGGACGATGGCGTGGTGGTTCTCCAGGATGAGCCGCTTGATGTGGTGGGTCCAGACACGCTTCTCCTCCACACTCTTGGCCTAAGGGGGAGGTGTGGTGGTGGTGGGAGCGGTCGGGGGTCCCCCATGCCCCCCACCCCGCAGCACCCTACCTGCAGGCCGTACTGCTGCTTGATGTGCTTGTAGTGAGCCACGCTGAAGCAGAGCGAGTCCCGCGTGCTCTCGATCAGCATCAGCGAGGAGCACTGCGCGGAGACGCCGTCAGCCCTGCGGTGCCCCCCTGGGACCCCCCCTCCCACCGGGGCGAGCACCCACCGGGATGTGGTTCTTGTAGACGTAGTGGTCCCCGCGGCGCTTGGTGATGAGGAGGAGCTTGTCGAAGAGGAAGACGGCGCGCTCGCTGCGCGCCCGCTGCACGCGGAAGGTGCCTTCCAGCACCAGCTCCCCGTAGCTGGTCAGGTCCGGCCCCTTCCACTGCAGCAGCAGCGACTGGATCTCCTGCGAGGGACGCGGGGACGGCAGCGTCACCGCAGCTGCTGCCCGGCCCCGCCACTGCCTTCCCCCCCCCCGCCCCCGTGGCCCACCTGCTGGCGGATGGCATGCTCGTGCTTGCGCTTCATGTCGTTGATGTACCAGGCTACGCAGGTCATGGTGTCGATGGCCTCCACCACCACCTCGTAGTCGTCCCCCGACTTGCGCTCAAAGTGCTTGGCGATCTCCTGCGGGCACGGGGAGCACGCCGTGGCACCGAGACGTGCCGTGCCATGAGCTCCCACCGTGCCAGGTGCACGGGCTGTGCCATCAAAGCGTGCCATGCTGGGTACCCGGGCTGTGCCACGGATACGCGCTGTGCCGGCTACCCGTGCCGTGCCATGCCCCGCGCTGTGCCAAGTGCCCACACCATGCCACGAGCTCCCACCACGCTGGGTGCCCAGGTTGTGCCATGGAGATGTGCCATACCAGGTGCCTGTGCCATGCCATGCCTCACACTGTGCTAAGCACCTGTGCCGTGCCATGAGCTCCCACCGCACTGGGTGCCTGGGCTGTGCCATCAAAACGTGCTGTACTGGGTGCCCGTACCACGTGGCCTGTGCCACAGATACGTGCCGTGCCAGATACCTGCACCGTGCCATGCCCTGCGCTGTGCCAAGTGACAGTGCCGTGAGCTCCCACCACGCTGGGTGCCTGGGCTGTGCCATGGATGTGTGCCACGGCGGGTACCCGTGCTGTGCCCCACTCTGTGCCATGCAGTCCCAACCATGCTGGGTATACGTGCCGTGCTGTGTGCCCGTGCCACGCCGTGCCACGCCATGCCGGCTCACCTGGAGCAGCAGGTGGTACTTGAGGATCCTCTGGACGGGCTTCAGCAGGTAGGCGCCCAGCGGCAGCGCGTGCCGCATCTGCTCCTGGCACTCGCGGAAGAACCGGGCCTGCTGCTTGCTCCTCATGCACTCGCTCAGCGCCGCCACCGAGCTGGGGGGGGGCACAGCACCAGGGGGTGCTCAGCCCTACGGCGCCCAGCCCCACAGCACCCCGTAGCGCCCAGCCCCATGGCGCCCGCTCACTTGGGGTAGTTGTTGCAGTACTGCGTGTAGATGTCGAACTCCTGGCTCTGCGGGTGGTGGGGGCACGGTGAGAGCCTGGCACAGCCCCTGCCGCATGCCCCCCGCCCCGGCACCACGTCCTCTTACCCGTGTCACGAAGCAGACGGCCACGGCCACCGGGTCGCAGGCGCAGCTCTCCAGGCTCTGCAGCAGGTTGCTGGGCGGAAGGGACGGACGGGGGTTGACCAGAGCCCCCCCGCCACATCACGGGGAGGGGACAGTGCCGCCACGGGTGCCGCTCACCTGCTGAGCTCGTAGATGTCCTCGATGTTCCCAAAAAGCGCGCTGACCTGCTCCGGCCGCAGCGGTGGCTCCTCGGCGTCGATGATCTTCCCCAGGTAGCCCTGTGCGTGCACGCAGCGGCTGCTCAGCACCACCCGAGGGTCCGAGCCCCCGCTGCCACGTCCCTGTGGTGCCCTCACCTCCACGATGCCGCGCAGGTCGCGGGCGTAGGTGCGCTCCGACTCCACGATCTCCAGCAGCACGCGCTGCAGGTACGAGGGCCCCTCACCCGGGGGCCGCACGCCCTGCGGACCCGGCCGCCCCCCCGGGGCCGCGTTGTTGTTGCTGTTGCCCAGCCAGGGCTCCTCGCCGTCGCACGCCGCCTCCTCCTCCTCCTCCTCCATGCCGCAGGCGGGACCCGGCACCTCGCCGAGGGCAGGGCGCTGTGGGCAGGCGGGCACTGGCATCCCCAGGGTCTGGGGGCGAGCGGCGCCGTCAGGGGGTGCGGCGGAGACACCGGGGTGACCCGGTGGCCCAACGGTGCCATCGGGCGCCTCGCCGGAGAGCTCGGTGCCAGGTCACCCTGCCCGCACCGGCTGCTCTCCCACCGCGGCCCCGGTGCCACCGAGCCGTCCGGGGGCACCGCGGCAGCGGGGCAGGAAGCGTGCCGAAACGGCGAGGGCCGCAGCTCCCGGCGGAAGGACGGTGCCGGCGGACGGCGGGCGACCTTGAGCCGGGCCACGTGCCGGTGGTGGGGCCACCCGGACCCCCCCTGCCCCGCTCCCGGTAGCGGCGTGGGGAGGGAACGGGACCCGAACCGGTCCAGCCGGTTCCCTCCGGCTCCTCCCGCGCCCGCCGCGCCGCATGGCCGCATCCTGCCGCCGCCACCCTCCACGGGCAAACGGGGAGCCCCCCAAAACCCAGCACCGTGCCCTCCGCACCCCCCCGGGGCAGCTGGCACGGCCACGGGGCAGCCGTCGCTCGAGGCAGATTTGGGGTTCGGGGCCCCCCCCAAGCCCACCAAATGCCCCACGGCCACCCCACGCCGCCGTGGGTCCCAGCCCCACAGCCACCATCGCCCACCCCCGGCCGCCCTAATCCGCTCAGCGCCGGGATTACGGCACGGCACGGGGCCAGCGTCACGGGGGGGTCATCCTGCCCCCCCCCCCCCGGGTGTTGCCAAAGCCTCGGCGCCGAGATTAACCCCGACCTTAGTGGGGGCTGCGCCCCGCAACCCACGGGGCTGAGCTGGGTACCCCCAGCCGGGCCCCAAAACGCCGGTTCCCAAATGTCCCCCAGTGCCCGCCGGGAGGGGGAAACTGAGGCAGGGGGAAAATCCTGCGTGGGAGCCGGGCACGGCCCACGGCGCGTTCCCAGGCCTGTGGCTGGCCGGAGGCGGGAGAACCCGCCGGAGCCATATAAGGGCAGGCGCTTTCACCATTTCCAGGCTTTTTCCAGGATTCCGCCGGCCCCACAGACGCGGGGCACCGGCGGGGCCGCACAGCGGGTCCCCATCCCCGCGGGACTCCCCGTCACCCCCAGCCCCACAGGGACCCGCAGATCCCTCTCCCATGGGACCCACAGCACCGGGCACCCCACGACCCACGGTCCCCAGCCCCAGGGGACCCCACAGCTCTTGCCCCACGGGGACCCACGGCGCCGGGCACCCTGGGGTCCACAATGCCCAGCCCCACGGGGACCCACGGTGCCTGGGACCCATGGACCCCAACCCCACAGGGACCCACGGTACTGGGCACCCCAAAGACCCACAGACCCCAACCCCACGGGGACTCACGGTGCTGGGCACCCCGAGGACCCACGGACCCCAGCCCCACGGGGACCCACAGCACCGGGCACCCCGGAACCCAGGCACCGCAGCCCCACGGGGCGAGGACCCCAAGACCCCAGCACCCCAGGACCCCAAGACCCCAGCACCCCAAGACCCCAGGCCCCCATCCCACCGCCCCCACGGGGAACCCCGGCCCCGCGCCCCCCGGCCGCACTCACTCACCGCGCTCCGCCGCCGCCGCCCCGTCCCGGCCGTGCCCGCAGGAAGCGGCGGGCGAGCCCCGGGGGCGGGGACAGCAGCAGCGCCCCGCCCGGCCCCGGCACCCCGGGGTGCGGCACCCGCCGGGGGGGGGAGTGGGGGGGCGCGGACACGCGTGGGGGCAGCGCCAAGGAGGGGAGGGGGCGCGCGGGGAGGGGGCGAGGGGGCGGGGCCTCCGCGGCGGGGGCCACGCCCACTCCGCGATCTGCCACGCCCGCTCATCCTCAAAGCCACGCCCGTTCCCTCGAAACCACGCCCCTTTCCTCAAAGCCACGCCCCCTCCTCCAAACGCCACGCCCACTCCCCCTCTCAGCTCTCTGTCTCGCGCCACGCCCCCTCTCGCGCGCCCCGCCCCCTCCACGCAGGCCACGCCCCCTCCACACAAGCCCCGCCCCCCATCCTCCATTTCCCGTGGTGCCCCGCGCGGCCCGGGCGGGAAGGCGGCTGACAAGATGGCGGCGGGGCTGGCGGAGCGCAGCTGCCTGGAGCTGGGCCCCGCGGCCCGGGCCCCGCCGAGGCGGCTGCGGGAGGTGGCGTTCAGCCCCCCCGGCACCTCGCCGCTACCCCTGGGGCGTTACGGGGACAGCGCCGGGGGGTTCTGCTACCGGGAGTGCGCGCAGCTGGGCGCCGCCACCAGGAACCGCTTCGTCAGGTGGTGAGTGAGGGGGGGAGTCTGTTGCTGGGGGGGGGGGGGGGGGGCGTGAGGGGATGGGGGGGCTTTGGGGCAGGTAGGGTCGGGGTTTGGGGCAGGTAGGGTCGGAGGGGGGCATGGAGGGGGCTTTGGGGCAGGTAGGGTCGGAGGGGGGCATGGAGGGGGCTTTGGGGCAGGTAGGGTCGGGAGGGGCATGGAGGGGACTTTGGGGCAGGTAGGATCAGAGCGGGGGCATGTGAGGGGCTTTGGGGCAGGTAGGGTCGGGGGGGCGGCCGGGGGCAGGCCAGAGGCCCTACCTGCCCCCAGCTCGGTCCTCCCCTCACCCCAAACCTCCTTTCCCTCAGGACAACATCAGGGGACACGCTGGAGCTGGTGGAGGAGTCCCTGGACAACGAGCTGCTGAACAACGCCGTGAGGCTGTGCATCCAGGGCTGCCCGCTGCTGCCGGGAGGCGTGCACATCTGCGAGGTGCAGAGCCACCTGGTCGTGCTGTTGGTCACCGTGCAGAGCGTGCACCGGGTGGTGTTGCCCCATCCGGCTTGCTCGTATCGCAGCGTGAGTACTCGGTGGCGCACGTGGCTGTCCCACACCTGAGCGTGGCTTAGAGAGCTTAGCACGTTGCTTAAACGCGCTGCAGAAATAGAAGTTGTCTTCCCTGTAGCTCATCCAGTGCTGCGTTTTGGATTTGTGACCAAAGCAGCGTTGATAACACGCTGATGTTCTAGCTTTCACTGAAAAGTGTTTGCACAGCTCTGAGGCTGCCCCTAGTGCTCGCTCTGCCCCTGCAGTGAGTGGGCTAGGGGTGGGCAGAGCCAGGATGTCCTGTGCTGTCCTTGATAATGAAAACAGAGGAGGGGGCTTGGGGAAGTCACGCATTGCTCAGAGACTGGCTGCGCAGCTGTCTGCTTGTAGGGCGTGCTGAGTGGTTGCCTTTGCATCACTTCTATTGATTTCTTTCTGAGTGGGGTTTGTACCGTGGGCTGGAACCACCACATGTTCCTAGAGGTGGAGAGCTGGAGCCTGTCAAAGTCTCTTGACTTTGTGGGGGGGAAACCCTGTGGTTTAATTTCTTACTCAAATGATATCCAAGTTTTGGTTTGTTTTTTTTTTTTCAGTTAAATTGCTTTACAAGTGTCAGAAATGACCAAAGTGCTCTAATTACTGGCCAGATACAGCAGTGCGTTGATCAATGCGTGGCAGCTCTGTGCACGGAAATGAGAACTGCTGGAAAAGCAGCCTGATAAGAAAAGCCAGCTGTCGGCCTCCCGCTTTGCTCAGAACCGAATTTGCCCGGGCTGTGGGCGAGGCAGCGGCCGTGGGAATCGCTGGTGGTGTTTCCCCCAGACCAGGGCGTGTTTGGGATGCCTGACGAAGGCTTGGGTTTCGATGACCGTCAGCCTGGCCCCTCGAAATGAGGCTCTGAGGGTGGAAGCAGCTCCGCTGGCGATGCTTGGGCCTGGCGTTGTGATACTGGGGACAAAGTACTGCTGGAGGCAGGGGCTGAGCGCTGCAGGGGGAGGTCTGGCTGTGCTTGCAACTTGCCCTGTGTCTGCAGCGAGGCACAGAACCTCCTGGTGTGGAAGATGGATCCTGTGCAAAACTTACGTTGGCTTTACCCATTGCTGTAACTTTTGACCTCATGTCTCCTGGTGCATCTTGTCCGGCCCCTTTCTTCTGGAGCACCCAGCCGTTGCTCTCAGAGTTCAGAGCAGCTTTTCCAAGCGACAGCGCTGTGCTGCTGCGGAGCTGCTCTGGTGGTGGGGCTCATTGTGGGGCTTGCAGCTGTCTGCTCGGGGCAGCTGCCGGACCGTGGGCTCCTTTGGGGACGTTACAGCATGCGAGGAGGGAGACAGTGGCCGCTCTGCTGGGAAATCTCGTGTTCTAAGACCCGATCTGCTCTCAGAGAGCAGCTGTCATGGGTTAAAAAGAATGAAAACGAGTGGCAGGGTGCGAAAAATCTTTTCCGTTGTGTAGCAGCGCTGCAGTTTTTGCTCTGCCGGTGCCGGTTTGTTTCCTCTGTGGCTTCTGTTTGTGTTCAAGGCTTATTCTGTTTTCTGTTTCCCTTCTTCAGGAGCTGATAATGGAGAGCCAGATTCAGTCCGTGTTTACAGATATCGGCAAAATCAACTTCAGAGACCCTGCCAATTACTACCTGATCCCCAGCGTGCCGGGCCTGGCGTCCAACTCGGTCGCCTCAGCGGCCTGGCTGAGCAGCGAGGGGGAGGCTCTGTTTGCGCTCCCCTCTGCGGCAGGGGGCATCTTCGTCATCAAGCTGCCCCCTCACGACCTGCCGGGTAAGGACGGGGGCACGCTGCACGGCGTCCCCTCTTCCAGCTCCCTTGGTTTGATTTTTGTCACGTGTGTCGTACGGCTTCTCTGCACACCCATGCACGCACATGCAGCAGCTCTTCTGCATCGTGCCTGTGAAACCCCTCCCTGTCGGCAGCAAATATTCTGTCGACAAGCACTCGGCGTGTTTGTTTTTCAACGTTGCTTTTATTTTGCAAGGAACGGTTTCGGTGGTGGAATTGAAACAGAGCTCGGTGGTGCAGCGCTTCCTTACCGGTTGGATGCCAACTGCCATCAGGTTGGTGTTTGGCGACAAACAGGTGGAGCTAGCTTTGTTTTTTTTAATTCCCTCACTTAGGGGGAGGTGTTGTTTCTGGTTGAAGTCAAAGGCGGGTAAGTCAGCGTCTGTAAACGCTATCGGAAAAGTTAAGTGGGTCACAGGACCTGTTGCAGTGCCGAAGCTGGGACTTGAAGGCTGGATTAGCTCATCTTAATGGGGGCCTGCTGATTCTTTGCGTCTGTGGCTATGAGCATGTTATATCGAGTAATTGGCCTCCGAGGATTTGCCCAGGATGTGGCTCGCAGCCAGCGCAGATTAAGGATTACAGCAGTTGGACGTTCTCGTCCTTGCTCCGAAACGTCAGGCCCGTTGCTGTCAGCAGAGGTTGTGTGTGGACGACACAGGCGCTCTGTGTGCAGACTGGGCTCCAGGGGTTGCACGACCAAACCGGAGGCCCCGTTACCAGGAAGCGGTGATGTGATGACCATCGGGGCGTGTTGCTTGGCGCTGGCCGTGCCCCTGCTTCCATCTGGATCCTTCACCTGCGTTCTGCAGGCAGGGGCTGGGGGAGACGCGGCAGCTGTGCTGAAGAGGGTGAAGAAGTGGGCGTTAGTGGTGTGGGGGCCCCTCTGTGCTGGACCACGTGGTCCTGAAAGGCTGCTCCTTTATGGTTTCAGACAGCTGGCTTTTTGTTTGTTTAACCTTGGATTAAACACTGTGATAGAAACCCTGTGTCCTGGGTCTGTGCACTAGTCTTGGCTTCCTTTTAACCTGCTGCAATAACACCTGTGCTTTCAGAGGTGACTGCGGCCCGTCAGACCTGCCCATCAGCCTCTCTGTGCACTGCCTGGATCACGATGCCTTTCTTTTTGCTCTCTGCCAGGACCACAAGCTTAGGATGTGGTCCTACAAGGTGAGTGAGGTCTGGGCTCAGGGAGCAGCATCTCCCTTCGCTGCTTGGGTCACGTTTTGAGGCTGGAGAAGCGAAGACTGGGTTCTTGGCACGTATCTCCCGTTAAACTGTGTTTGGGTGAACTTCCGCAGGGTGGGAAGTTTGTCAAATTTGTCACAGCATGTGTTTGTAGCCGCACCTTGGAGGCAGGTGGGTTTTCTCTACGGCCAGGCCTTGTCTGTAGCGTAACAGGTAGCATTGGGTTATTTCCAAACCTAGTGGAGTGTTCAGGAAGGCAGGTGGGAGCTCTTCAAGGTAAGAGGCAGCACACCAAATGTGTTTTCTGCTGCTTTCGTGGTAACAAGAGCGTCTTTGTAACGTGGCTCCTTTTCAACAAGAAGTTAATAAAAGCCTCCGCTCGCTGCGTGCGGCTTGCTCCAAATGTCGGTGCCAGAGCTAATGGAGCAGCACAACTGCTTTCACGGCCCATCTGCGCTGGAATGTGTGCGTGTTGAGGGCGGGGAGGAGGCCGCGTGGTACACGGGCTTTGAAAGCCTGGGTGCTCTGTGGGAGAGCACAGGTGAGGTGGGGAGAGCGGTTCCAGTACGCGTGCGGGTGCTCTATGCACACCCCGTGGGGGTGGATTTGTGCGGGCTTTGGCCACGCTGCTCCTGGAGGGGTGCAGTGGGTTTACGTGGCAAGGTTTCCCCTGTTTCCTGCAGGATCAAATGTGCCTGATGGTTGCGGATCTCCTGGAGTTCATGCCGGTCAGCAGGGACCTGCGGCTTGCGGCCGGCACCGGGCACCGACTGCGGCTCGCCTTCTCCCAGTCCCTGGGGCTTTACCTCGGCGTGTACATGCACGCGCCCAAGCGAGGGCAGGTATGGAGCAACGGGGCTTCCTCGCTGCGAGTGCATCTTGGTGTGTGCTAAGAGTACGTCAGTCCTCCTTGGAGCTGAGTTTGTGCGTGAAACAAAACATACAGAAAGGTTTCCTGTCCACCTTGATGGGGAGGCGGCGGCACTTTGAGTAAACATTTTTGTCCTCAAAGTACTGCAAGGCACGTGTGCCCTCGCCCTGGGAGTGGAATTCCCTGTGGGATTAAGCTGATCTGCGAGTGCTGGTCTGCTCATTCACCTCGTGTGTTTTGGGGATGCTACCGGAACAGATGTGCCGTGGGAAAGGTCTGAAAGGAGCTAAAAGCATGGAAACGCTGATAGCGCGTGTGTGTCGGGCTCCTGGGAGTGGACAAACGCATCTCTGCGCGTTGCCAAACATTGATTTCTGTAGAACTCCCGCTTCGTGCGGTAAATAATAAATATAGCAGGACAGGAATGACCTCACTCGTCTGTGGGACAGCTTGCCCTTTTGCTTCTCTGGGGTATTTGAGTGCAGAGCTGTACTCTGTGTGCACTGTGACTTGTGCTGTCCCCCCAGTGCTCTGCCTGCTCCTGTAGGAACGTGCAGAGCTTGGTTTGCAGCAGCTGCCCTGAGGATTCAAAGTTTTTTCCATCTCCTTTCTTGCCCACATCGTGTTGTCACAAGCAGGAACCAGCAGTGTTGTTACTGTTTTTCTAGTTTAGTCTTTCAAAAGACAACTAAAAGTCCTTCAAGTTCGGGCAGATGAGGCTGTCCTTGCCAGCAAGGCTGAAGTCAGGGACGTCAGCGCACGGCGCAGAGCATCGGCTCGGTCAGGCCAGCGCCTGGCGTGCTCTGCTTGGCCCTCGGCCAGGCAGCTGCGGCACCAGGGCCCTGGGGATGGTGGCATCAGGCAAGGAGTGGGACAGGAGAGGCGAGCTTTTTCCCTGCCACGTGCTGGTTATTGGTCGAGCGAATGGCTTACGAGATGTGTTTTGTAGTTCTGTGTCTTCCAGCTGGTGAGCACCGAGAGCAACCGCTACAGCCTTGACCACATATCCTCGCTGTTCTCCTCCCAGGTGAGTGCTGGGGCTGGGCTTTCCCCAGGAGTACCAAGATAAGGGGGAGGATTCCTCACCGAAAAGTAAGAGGCCTGGATTTAACTGTGAATAAAGAATTCTCTCCAAAGTATGGTTAACTGATAGGAGGGAATGTTTCGCTATTTTTAACTACGTGCATCTCTGCCGTACACGCGTGTACGATAAGAAAGTAAACCTGCACTCTCTCTCCTAGGAGACTCTTGTTGACTTTGCCTTAACCTCGGCTGAGATCTGGGCGCTGTGGCACAATGAGGAGAACCAGACCGTTGTGAAATACATCAACTTTGAGCAGTGAGTTTCTGCCCTGAAATGCAGGTGGGGAGAGCCTCAGCTGCTGGCGCAGCCCCAGGCACTGCTCGTTAAAAGTCCCTATCTAGCACCTCGACTCTTCTCCTACCTGTCTCTGCTGACCGGAGGGTGAGGAGATGCAGCGGCACCCAGTTCTTCGTATTGCAGTGTGTCACATGCACAGCTGTGTCTTCCTGCAGCGCGGATTACAGGGATTTATTTTTTTTTGTCCTGCTTTATCATAAAGCTACAGCTCAGCTGCAGGAATGTGAAAAATGTAGAAAGCTGGGCAGTAGGCTTGCTGTGAGCGTCTGAGGGAGGGCTGCACTTTACCAACAGCTCCTTCCAGCAGAACTGGCTGCTCTCTTTCAAGAAAGATCGTGTTTTGAGAAGATCAGCGATGTGAAAACATTGGCCTTATTTTTGTAAAGCTGAGAGGGTTGGTTTGATGCGTATCCATGCCAGGGAGTTAAAGTTAAATACTGGGTAAAAAATGCTGAGCGTTCGGGTTTTGGCAGGAGAATCTACTGGTCAGTCTGAGAGTTGTGTAGTGAGCAGGTGCAAAGGAGAGGACATCAGTGTAGGTGAAGGAGCCCAGCCTGTGCTGTTAGCTCAGGGCTGGGGATGCCACCGTGGAGCTCTGCTGGCTAAATCTGTCGCTTGTCAGAGCTCCTCTTTCACCAAACTCGAGGTTGCTGCAAAGTCTGTGATGGCTGGTGGAAGAGACAGGTTGGGTTCGGGGTGATGGCTCCCGGAGGCGCTCCGTTGGAGTGTTGCAATGCAAAGCTGATCCTGTTTTTGTAATTCTTAGAAATGTTGCGGGCCAGTGGAACCAGGTCTTCGTGCAGCCTCTGCCTGAGGAGGAGGTGACAGTTCGACATGATCAGGACCCCAGGGTGAGCTGGATATAAAAGAGCAACAGGAACTAATGAGGCTTCTCTGCCCAGAAGGAGAACATTAAGGCAGCTCAAGTGTACAATTTGTATTGTAACACTTATAAAATGACTCCAAGTTAAAGAGGACAAGCCTGAGGCTCTTAACACAGCATTAAGGCACTAAGCCTGGCTATGAAGCCAGAAGGCGAGAGAAGGGAAAAACTTCAAGTCAGTCAGGAGGGAGCCTTGAGACACGATGTGTGAATAAACAAGGTCTGGAGCATGTGGGGAGCTGTGTGCAGCCACAGGAACTGCAAATGGGGTGGAAGGGGAGGGGTTGGAGCAGGGCGTGGGGGTGAACTGAAGCTAGAAAAAAAACAGATCCAGGGGATGAGCTTGTGAATGAGAGGAAGAACCAGAAGCAGTATCTTAAATGCTCTCCTCCCGACACGTTTCAGTAAATCTGTCTTGTTCTCTTGACAGGAAACCTACCTAGAGTATCTCTTCATGCCTGGCCGTTTCACAAACGCAGCTATCCAGAAGGCTTTACAGGTTAGTGAGGGAGCATTTATGTGGTGCTCTCTCTGTTCAGCTTCTCATTAACTCACAGATTCTTTGTGAACTTGGCACTCTTGGCTGGCATCAGTTTGCGTGCAGCAGTTTGTGGATCTGTCAGGAGTCACTGAAGCAAGTCAGTGGCTGTTGTGCCGTACTTCAGCCAGCGCGCACTGGCAGCGGGAGGCAGAACCTGGCTTCCAGTAGCTGTTGTCCTTGGAGAGCTCAGCAGGTTGCTGAGCTTGCTGCCTGCTGCTTTAGCCAGGTGAACGGAGGCGCTCGTCCCTCTGTAGCACTGTTCCTCGGGATATATCTGCTCAGCTCTGGCGCCTCTGGGACTGAAGGGCAGAGCAAGGCGACACAGTGGTGCCTTTTCAGGAAAACCAGAAAAGCCAAACTTTTGCTACTCTTTCAGTTTCTCTGTGCTGCGACCTTATGAGGCCTATGGCAAGGTATAAGAGAGCTGGGGTGATGGTTTGCAGCGCTCCCCTTTGTCCCAGTGCTCTGCCTGCCAGGAGGACAGGCTCTTCCTCTGGTTCCACGGGAAGAGTGAAGCTGGCTGTACCTCCATGTGCCCTGCATTTAGCAGCCAGCCAAGCTTTTCCATACTTTGATCCTACAAATCACTGGATGGTGCTGTCGTGATTGTTCTGTGTTGCTGAATGCTGCTTGAACCTTGGAGAGGCAGCTCTCCTGGCTTAAAGTAAAAGTTTGCTGTGTTGCTTTGCAGATCTTTTCTCAAGGAACTGAGAGACACATGGACCTGACGTGGGACGAGTTAAAAAAAGAGGTTACCTTAGCTGTGGAAAACGAGGTGAGGGTTTTCTTTTTTCCCCATGATGTTTTGTTCTTAACATCCATTTTATGTAGTATTGTGATGGTGCAGTGAAGTTAGGTTAGATGCAGTGTGACCCCAGGCTGTGTGTTGTTCTCTGTCTCTCAAAAGAAGTTAAGTGAGGTTTTATTTTTTAAATAAAATCCTCTTTTCCTGCCTGTCTCTTTCATTTACCTTTCGTTTTTGGAGTCCTTTGTGGGAAGAAAAATATATTTTCCTCTGTAAGGAGGTGGGGAAGGGAAGAGAACTGCAACAGATCTTCACAGATCCTTAACATTGTAGTTGTGTGACACTGGTCACAGGGGACAAAACAGCGGTCCAAGCAGTACAGGTTTTTCTCTCGTGCACTGCCTGTTTTCATCTGAAGTCCTGTTTTGGTCCTGCTAGTTCCAGGGCAGCGTGACAGAATATGAGTGCTCCCCGGAGGAGTTCTGGCAGCTGCAGGTGGAGTTCTGGTCCAAGTTCTATGCCTGCTGCCTTCAGTACCAGGAAGCGCTCTCGCGGCCCCTGGCCCTGCACTTGAACCCCTACACCAGCATGGTGTGCCTGCTGAAGAAGGTGAGGCCGGGCAGCGGCGGCTCTGGGCTCTTTGTCCCGTTGGCCTGCAGATCTCTGGGGACTTCTGACCGAGAGGTGGATTTGGGGAGCTCAAAGAAGAGCTTTCTCTCTGCCTTTCTAGGGGTCCCTGTCTTTCCTTGTGCCCTGCTCCTTGGTGGACCACCTCTATCTCCTCTCGAACGAGCACCTGCTGATGGAGGACGATGCTGCCATCCTTGATGGTAAGTGAGCAGACAGCTCTTGCGCTGGGGGAGGCTGCAACGCTGCATTTCAGGGAAATCTGTGGCAGAGGGACGCAGGGGTTTCTGTAGTGGCCTGCTGAAGTGCTCCTCACTCCATGATTATCTGTATTTGGATAGTTTTCTAATTTTGGCACTTGTAGGGAGCTGTATCTTGTGAAACCTGCTGTGGTGCCCAGAGCAGGAACTAAAAAATCATGTCGAGGCTGCAAATCTGACGTGAGTCACTTCAGGTGACTTACTGAGGAAGAATCCTAGATTTCAGGCCACATGTTGCTCGGTGACAGTGGCGTGATCCTTTGCCCTTGGGCTATTCCAAACTGCCTGGGTAGTTTGGCACTGGTGCCTTCTTCGTGCCCCCTCTCCGTGGGACAGGCCTGGCAGGTCCTTCGGCCCTGCTGGGGAGCCTGACATTCAGAAGCACGTTTGTCCCCTGCGTTGCTGCATCAGTCTCTAAAAGCTGCCAGGTGAATTCAAGCCCAGGCCAGGAGGGCAGTTCCATCAAAAATCCTTCGTATTTTTATATCGCGTTAGCTGGTGACCCCGTATGTGGGGGTCTTATGGGCGACCCCCCGATATGAATCCTTAGCTCTGTCTCAATCAGATGCTTCTTCAGCTCTGCCATCCCCACCAGACTTGCTCTGATCAGTGTGAGCCCTTCCGTTTGGTAGAATTCCCCAGTCTCTGTGCCTTGCTGGTGGAACAAACTCCTTGAAAAGATGACAGATGGGAAGGAAACCTGTAGTACTCTACACACTCTGGTGCCCTGGGCTCAGTTGCTCAGTTCTGCATACTTAGTCTTTATTGAAATGTTTTCAGGTGAGCTGTGGAGAGGGACTGGGCAGTTTCTTTTCTCCTGGAAGTAAATGCTAGGGAGAGCAAAATTTGTCATCAGTATTGTCAACACAGTGCCCTCTATGCTTTGCTGCCCGTGGAATGACGTTTCACAAGAAAAAAGGCAGTGGAAAATGTTACTTAAGTTCCATTTTCATGCTTGAGTGACTTTTTTGTAATTATTTTTATAAGAATCATCATCATCCACTTGGTTGAGCTATTTCTGGCTCTGATGGAAGGAAAGCTGGAGGCCTGGGCTGGTTCTGGGAAGCCAGCAGTGCCTGCCCTGTTCCAAACTTCTCAAAAAAGTTACTTGATCTTTAAAAACACATACACAAACGATTGCGTTGCAAAGCAGGGATTTTTTTTTTTTCTGTAAACCCCCAGCCATGAATTTTCAGAACGCTTCTAAGAATGTGAAAATCCTCTCTCAGCTGCGAAAGGGTAACTGCTGCAGCAGGAGTGGCTCCTGCTTGGCACGTACACCAGGGCTGAGCTATTCGAGCCCTCTTTGTGCAGTGCAAGAGCAGAGAAATGCTAATTTGTTTCCTTTCAACCTGTAGCTGGAGAAAATTCTTTGGGAATGTGATGGCTTAATTGCTTAATTGCTGCATCAATTTTGTTTATTTTCCGAATAGTAAAGCCCAAATCTTTCCCTTGTCGACTGCCAAGTTTTTAGGGGGTCAGGGTCAGTTTGACATGTGGGGCTGAGACCACTCTGCTGCTGGTGGTTTGCCAATGATGGTCTGAACTAAGTGGTTTTGAATGGTCCTCCCATCTTTGCTTTGAAATCTCTTGTAAATATACAGTTAGATTCTTTCATTGCAGATTTGGAGATGTCTCGTGATGTTGTCTGTCTTGTCCAGTGCCTTCGACTGATCGGAGAATCAATTTCCATGGAAATGGCATTCATAATGGAAATGGCTTGCTCCCGCCTCCAGCCTCCAGAAAAGGCTGCAGAGCAGATCCTGGAGGACTTGATAGCTAATGACACGTAAGGAGACGTTTCTGCAGAAGCTCCCCGGCAGGCAGGGATGGCTGAGCAGGGATTGCCTGGAGATGTCCTTGATTGGCGTCAAAGCGCATTCGGAACGTGCAGGCTCTCCCAGTGCTGCAGGAAACTTTTCCAGCCCCCCTCAGAGGTGGGGGGCATGAGTATTGGTCCCATTAGCAGGGATTTCCACCCTGCTCTCTCCCGCCCTTCCCCCCACCGTTGCCTGTGGCCCTCCTGACCAGAAATTTTGGCAACTGTGAGGTGAGGCAGGGCAGAAGAGGAACAAGTTCTCGTTAGGTGATTGTTGCGGTGTGGAAGGCAAGAGCCTGCAGACAGCAGGTAAAGGTCAGAGCTGTGGTCAAGCCATGTGGTTACTGTGCTATCCTCCTGAAATCATTCCCCGTGGAATGCCAGCTATCTGGCTGCTATTTCCTGGTGCCCGGGGGAGTGGAATAAATAGACTGGTCCCTGCAGGCACTGACATAAAGCTGAGCCAGAAGGATTCCCTTCAGGAATGTCCAAGCTGATCAGATACGCTCCCTTCCAGAGAGGATCAGTAAGGGTGGAAAGGGAGCCCTCTTGAGTTTAAGCCTCATCTTGTCATTTTTTTTTCTTTTTCAGGGACAATGTGATGGAGGATATACACAGCAAACTGCAGGAGATCAGGAACCCGATCCATGCCATCGGAGTGCTCATCCGAGAAATGGACTACGAGACAGACGCTGACATGGAAAGAGGTGAAAGCTCTACAGCAGGGCACTTGGGCTGGGAAAGCAGCCTCTCAGCGAGTGTTCCTGTCGGTCTAGTTCCTCCCCTTATCGCAGTGACTTTACCTTTCAGCTCATCCTCTAAATATGCGCATGAACCTCACCCAGCTGTACGGCAGCGGTATGGCTGTCAGCGTGGTTTGCTGGGGGGTATGTAAGATTGCCACGATCCGTTTCCTGATCTGTCGGGACCTGTTGATCCTCCAACAGCTGTTGCTGCGGCTCGGAGATCCTGTGAGTACAGCCCTCGAAGCTACTGAGTACGCTCTTTGAACTTTGGGTCTGGGTTCCGCTGGTGCCAGACTGCGAGCTTTTCCCACAAAGCACTGATGGCTGTTTGAACTAGCCCGGGGCGTGGGCAAGCCCTGTTCTATCCTGCAGCCGCTCCTGTCATCCTAAGCAAAGCAGCGGTGCGCTGCTCACACCCAAACTCCCTGTTTCCATGCTGAGCGTCCAGGAAGCAGGAAGCAAATATCTCTGAGGGAGGAGGGCATCGTTTCCAGCCTCCCGTCTGAAACGGGGTTGCCTGAGCACGTACAGCTCCCATCTAGTCCCCATCCCTCCCACACCACTGCGCGCCCGGCACGCACAGCTGACAATCGCAGCCTTGTTCTCCGGCAGTGCAGCGCACGGCTCCGTTGCCTCACAGCAGCAGCGGTTACCCAGAGGCCGTGGCTTTGCCTTCCGTGTGAGGCTGCTCCAGCCAGTGCCAGCAGCCGCTGCGATGGCAGCTGTGTTTGTGGGGCAGAGCGCTCCGGGTCGATGCCGCGGCTGTGCGGCCCCACGAGCCGTGGCGCTGATGGTTTGAGGGGAGCAGGTCCCAAGGCAAGGGCAGGGGTGTTTAAAGCAGCATAATTTGCTTGGAGATGCTACTGCAGTAGTTTCCTCAGTGAAAAGAAGTCCCCTTCTTCCTGGGTAAGGTCGCCCTGGTGACATTCAAAGCACGTGGCAAGGTGCCCTTCTGGAGCCAGGCTCTGACAGACCGTAAGGCACGTGACTGCTGCTTGCTTGATGCAGGAGCTGCTGCCTTGCCACCTTGGTGCGTTTGTCCCCTTCACAAGCGTGGATTGCTTTTTCTTCTGTGTCATCCGACCGCACCGCTCTCAGCTGAGGTGTAAAAAGGGATGCAGTCCCTGCACATCGCTGCAGCAAAGTTGTGATTTCACTCTGACTCACTGCAGCAGTGCCAAGCACCTTGCTGCTGCTGTCCCTGCTATCAGCAGGTGCCGCCAGATGAGGGAAGCGGTCGGTCTGTTTGCACGTAGCTCCGCCTGCCCGACTTTCCCCATGGGACCTGGGCCAACAAAAACATTTACTTCGCCCCCTTGGTACCAAAGTGCCTGGGTTATTGCTTGGCCTCTCGGTGTGCCAGCCTCTGTGGTTTGCTTGCAGATGGTGTTGGGAGGGGGACAGCTGTTCCAGTCGCAGCAGGACCTGCTGCACCGCACCTCCCCTCTGCTGCTGTCGTACTACCTGATCAGATGGGCCAGCCAGTGCCTGGCGTCAGACGTCCCTGTTGACACGCTGTAAGTCTCTACCTTGCCCTTTCTGACTTTGCAGGTTGCTGCGAAATCCACCTGAAATGCCCTTCCCAGTACAAGGCGGTGGTGGTTGCTGTGGGAATATCACTCTCGGAGTCAGTTTGTGCTAGGTTTTTTTTTCTGTTTGGAGCTGACTCTTCGCCTTGTGCTAATTCTGTCGTGTGAGGTCTCGCTGTTCTGAGCGCTGTTGCCTTTTTCAGCAGTAGGAGTGATTCGAGTTGAACAATGAGTACAATTAAAGCAGGAGGCGTTTTGTTGTCTCTTCACTGATGGCTTTTTCTTCTCTAGGGAATCTAATCTGCAGCATCTCTCTGTGCTGGAGTTAGCAGACACTACTGCTCTAACAACCCATAAACTAGGTAAGATGTCCACAGTTTGCCAGCTCTTGGGTTCTGTTATTTATGCTACTTAAACTCCTTCTCTGTCAACCAAGGGAAATGGTTAATGCAGTGAGCTAATGGATTGCATGTTTGAACAACCCCAGCTCATGTGGAGCTATTTGTCGTGCTGTCCACTAACAACAACATCAGAGTGTCTTGCAACGTTGGAATGAGTGTAGTGGGTCACACTAGGTCTGTCCTGCTTGCTAGCCTTTATCGAGCAGGAGCAGCAGCTTAAGGAAGGGAGAGAGTACAGAAACGCGTCCCCCAGCGTGCCTGTGCTTCCAACGGTTTGCAGTTCAGAAGGTTCTGATGTGAGTGGTGCTCATTGCCACTAGCTCAAATGGGAAACTGCAGCAGATAATTAGTTCATGTTGTAAAAGTCTTGCTGCAAATCATGTTACACTTCCAGCTACCGGTTTGGGGGAAGGGGAGGGGGGTGGAAATCCTACTGGGGGAGAATATAAAGGAACTTAATTAAGGGATACGTACCTTGAAATAGTTACAGACAGCGGAGATGAGCAGGGCAGGGAGGAGGAGAAAGCACAGGTAAGAGCCTGCTGTAGCTAATTTGTGTGGCACTTCAAGCCTGAGACCTGTCAGGGAGCTGAAAAAGTAAGTGGGAAGCTCAGCGGTGGTAGCAGCGGTGTGCAGGGCTGCGAGGCTGGGGAGAATTCCCTCTGCTTGCTGCCAGGCCTGGGGGATCTGTGCTCTTTCTGTCTTCGGAGTCTGAACTCTCCGTGAGTGTCCTGGTTCAGGAGGCAGTTGCCTTGACGTAAATGTCAGCGCATGAAAGCAAAATTGAAAACATCCTTTGTGTGTGCCAGTGTCGTGGGTTATTTCTTGGCCCATTCATGAGGAAAGTCCTGTTTGGCCGCTGTGCTGCAGGAAAAATATGTGAAACGTGGGGAAGATAGAAAGGAGGTGGCAGCTTGGGAAGAGGCGTTGAAAACAGTTAGCTAATGAGAGATTGCACTGCTTAGGGGACTGGAATGAGGAGGGAGGCATTTGAAGAGAGCCAGATAGCAAAATCAGCACTCCCTCAGCCCTGCTCTGCAAAACATTCACTCATGTTAGAGAGCCGCAGATGGATTGCGAATGGAACAACTGGAGAGAGAGAGAGCGCAGCTCTTTTTCATGTTATAATTGAGCTGTGGTTAATAAACACTGCAGTATGTGGCTCTTTGATCTCCTGCTGCTCCCTCTGACTTAACCAGACGTCAGGAGAAATCCAAAACCAACACGTTTGGGTGCTGAGCATGCTTACTGTTTAGCTCTGGCTCAATCTGTGACGCTCGCGCTGATGAGTCCAGCGTGGCAGCTTGGTGCAGAAAGCCTGGGGCGTCTGCTGCAGGCCCTGTTCTCCGTGCTTCTTAACTTGTGTTTTAGTATCCAGCCCTCAGACAATCGTGGAGCTTTTCTTTCGGGAAGTGGCCAGAAAGCACATCGTATCTCGACTCTTCCTGCAACCCAACACCTCGTTGGCTGAAACAAGCTTGAACTGGCCCCATCTCATCACAGCGATAGTGGCCGACTTTCTGCCGCTCCTGTATCCTTGGCCCCGAACCCACCGCGAGGTGCGTGCTCTCACTGGGCTGCAACCCAGCGATCAGGGGCTGTGCGCTACCCAGCTTCTTGTTCCCAAAGTTTCCCACGCCCAAACTTCGAAGGCAGGTCTCCTGAACGAGTGACCGTTGTTAGTGTTAATGGGATTTGTGGGGGTTCCAAGATTTCACAGAATCCATCCCGTTTAGGTGCACAACAAAGGATTTGAGTTTTTGACTTTAAGCCCCTGAGCTCTGGAAAGTTGACGTGGCGAGGTGCGATGCTGGGAGATCTGGAAGGGTAACACGATTTGGGCAGTTGTGGATTAGATGTACTAACGGCTTTGTTCTAATGTGGATAAATCTTATTACAGAATAATGACTTGTAGAAAGAGCAGCTTAATATTCTCTCCTTCCCCCCACAAACTGAACGAGAGCGTGTGCAGAGTTTCAGACCAGCGCTCTGAGCTCTCCGAAACAGCTCGTCCTCTGTTCCTTAACCTCGGCTCAGATGGCCCAGCAATCCTGGCTTCCTCTTCCCGGAGTGCCTGATGGGGAGCTGTCAGTACACCCAGCTGCAGGTGAGTGCCTCGTGCTGCCTCTCTGTCCACGCTTTTACAGCGAAGCACCACAAAATGCCAAGCACCCTGCTTTGTGCTGCCCGGCAGGGAGGGCCCTGCTGGGCCAGGAGGGGCTGGCCAGGCAAGTGCCCCAGAGTCAGCAAGAGCCTGAAGAGAACAGCCCTTGCTTGGCTGCTTCCCTTCCACGCAGAGGTGCTTGTGTCGGCTGCAGCTTTTGAGTCTTGCCTGCCAGCAGTCCCTTCGGGAGAACTATCTGCATGTCTCCACTTGGACCCTGGCATGGCTCTCCTCCTCGCCAGACTCACCGGGGTGCAGCGTTTCAGCAGGGTTGCAAAACCAGTGCTGCTTTTGCCTTCAGGAGCTGAAAGAGGAAGAGCAGGAGGGAGTGCAATAGTCTCTTTCCACACGTGGGTTTTTTTTTCAGTAGCAGGTCTGTGCTTTGGCCAATGCAGAGGTGTGATGCAGCGTGATCTCTGGGCGCAGCTGCCTTACCCCCTGTTTAGAAAGCTACCCAAAGCATCACCTGTCCAGTCGCTGGATCTTGTTCTGCTTTCCCATGGTAGCTGCCCCCTGAGCTCACACACAAACTGACCTTCCCAAGCACTCTGCTCCCGTGACTCCCCTTTGGAGGTGCAGGGCTGGAAGTTTGCCGTGCAAATGAAGTGGGCTGCAAGGAACAATTCTGGGCAGTTGTCAGACTGCATCTAAAACTCTCTCTGTGTCAGCCCGGTGAACAAATTGTAAGGTAGCAAATAACTTCCATCTTTCTTGCCCATCCATCGTGTTTCTTTTAGTGGCCATCTCAACCTCTGCAAAGGGCTTTTTATGAAATGCTTCATACCTGGAAAACGCGGCAGTGTTTGTCTTGGATTTATTCAAGATGGTTGCCTCATGCATTTCCGCTTTCGTTTGTTTTCAGGCAAATCCAGGCACAAGCTCTCAGGATTGCTGCGTGTCCTTTTCATGGGGGAGCGCAGCCTCCCAGGGCTTGTCTGACAGCAGGATGCTGTGGGCAGGTCGCATCCTTGTGGAGCTTGTTTGACTCTCGCAGCGAGCCTGTAACCTAATAGCTCGTTAGCTGCTGATAAGCCCGCAGCCTCTTCTGCGGTACCGTGGCAAACACATTGTCCCTAGGACAGGGGATGCAGAAGGCTGGCTGCAACCTAGCAGCGGAAATGCAGCTTCAGGAGGCCTCATCCGTTTCTTAAACGTCCTCACTAGTAAAATATGGTGTAGGTAACGTCCATCCCTCACCAGCCATGCTCTCTGTGTCCTGGCAGCAGTGCCCAGTGAGCTGCTTTTTTTTCAGGTGTCTTCGCAGACTGCTGTATTTCAGGGGTTATTTCTTGCACCACAGAATCACAGTGTTAGGGATTGGAAGGGACCTTGAAAGATCAGCAAGTCCAATCCCCCAAGCAGTTCCCTGTCCTTCTGGAACTGAGAACACAGTCTCTTCCCGTGCTCTCCAGGGGCATGGTAGCTGCAGCTGCTCGTGCTCTACTTCTGAACTGCGTGATTTCTTGGCTGCAGCGCCACGTGACACGCGTCATTCCCCTACTGACGGCAGTCCTCAAGGCATTCAGGACTAGGCAGGGTGTTACTAATGAGATGTTTTTTCCTATGTTTAGCAGAACTTTTATTCTCCCAGTCCCTTACACCTGGGGGCTGAGCTGCTTTCCTTTGTGTTCTTCTCGCTGCTGAGAAGAATGTCAAATCCGCAGAGCTTTTGAGCCAGGAAATGCCAGCATGGTTCAGGCAGCATTGCTCTGCCTCCTGGCATATGTGCTCTTGTGGCGTGAGCACGCTTTGAATTTCCTTCCATTGCTTTCGCCTCGCTTGCGTCCCGCCTCGAGGAGATATGAGAGACTTGTCTCTGCAGGAGCAGGCTCTTCCTCCTCCCCGCTGCCTTCTGTTACACTTACTGATCCCAGTCGGTCACATAAACGTGGATTAAGTGCGTTGACCTCAGTGAGCTAACACCAGCTTTGCCTGTGAGTGCGCACGCGGTGACCCAAATAGAGGTGGTCGCTGGAAGCACCCTGCGAGTAACAGGCGCGCGCAGAGAAGGGCTAGTGACCAAAATGCTGCCCTGGGCCGAGGGCCAAACCCATCCTTGGTGCTTATTGTGTATAACAAGCTGTCAAGTGAGTCCAGGGTGGGATTTATCTGTTGTAGCTGGCTAATCTGAGCAGGGAATCCGGGCTTGGAGGATGCGTTACCATGTGGCTTTTCGCAGACGTGAGCCTGGGGTAGGCGAGTATCCGCTGGTGGCAGTGTGTGCAAACACCGAGGTGGGATGGCAAAACCTGGGCTCTGCTGCCCGGCCCTCGCTCCTCCGCGTCCCTCCTGCTGCGTCCCAGAGCCCTGCCTGTGGGCCTGGCACATCTGAGCGTGTGGGACAAACGCAGTTCTCCCAGGCACGAGGGATGCTGGCTCTTGAGTCTCCATCACGTGTCTTAGCCCCTTCCTGATAGGTGACGAGGTTTTGCAGCCTTTATTTTATCCTGACAAAGCAGCCTGACAGGGCCAGGGTGAGTTGTATCGCCCTGTTGTATCGGCCAGCGTCTGTGGTGTGGCTTTATTTGTAGTGTGTCCTCGGTGCCATCAGCACTCTAACCAGTGCCTGTCAGCTTGTGGCCTGTGGTCTCCCTCAGCTGCTCTCCCTCTCCTGCCCTGCTCCACAAACACCGTTCTTTTCACACCTGCTGTGCCTGTTCTCCTGGTGCCTTCACACACACCTGCACGCTCCCCTTCATGCTCTGTGCACACCAGTGCAATGCTTCCCTGCAGCAAGTTTGTCGAGAGCGTTGTGTGCGACTCTGGGGATGTTGGGCGCTGTTTGAGGCGTTTCTTACAGGCACCGGAGCTGTTCGCAGCCGGCTGTTTCCTGGGAGGCCATGGGGATGTCTCCCTCTCCCTGCACTGAAGGGAACTATGAGACTGGGAAAACAAAACTGCAAAAGGTGGTGACTGAAACTCCTCTTCCTCCTTTCCTGCAGGAGTACATCCGCCTGCTGCAGCCGTGGTGCCACGTGAATATGGGCTCCTGCTGCTTCATGATGGGCAGGTGCTACCTCGTCATGGGCGAGGGCCACAAGGTGAGGCGCTTGTCTCCTCCCAGCACTGGGGGTCTGAGACCTCCTCCTGTGATGGGGGCAGGAAACAGCAATCTCGAGCTCTGCCTCCTTTGGGCAAAGAGCAGGACTGGAGGGGGACAGTGGGATCTGCTCTCGGGGCAGCCCTCGCTAGCGTGGGGCCAGCAGCTCTCGTGGGCTGGTGCTGGAACGGGCAGCGCTGTCTCTCCGGTACGGCAGGCTGGGCCAGTCCCCCAAGGGGCACGCACGAGCTGCTTTCTGGTGTGCTTCCAGGCTCTGGACCGCTTCTGCCAAGCTGCCTCAGAGGTGGGAAGAGAAGAGTTCTTGGACAGGCTGATCCAGCCCGAGGAGGGCGAGATGGTCTCCACGCCGCGCCTGCAGTACTACAACAAGGTACGGCTGAGCCGATCCGGCGTGCGTGTCGAGCACATCAAAACCGAGTCATTCCACACCAGTGCTGCTTGCAGAGGGGCTTCCTGCTCAGCTTTTGGGGAAGGGACTTCAGACTCGGAAAACATTGTCTTTTTTGGGGGAAATGTCAGTGCAGTCCGTTTAGTTCCTTTGGGGGGTGATGATGAGGTGACTACAACACAAAAGCTAGGTACTTTCCACCTATTAATTTCCTAGCAGCAGAGGACTGTGAGATCCAGCTGCTGGAAGCAGAAGCCAGACGTGTCCAGGCTAGATGTAAGATGCTGCTTAAGGGAAGGTTATTAAGCTTTGAGACGAGTTAAAATTAACGTCCTTACATTGAGATAGGATCTTTCTTCTCACGTAGTACTGTAGTTCAGGCAGGCTGCAAGCTTGGACCTAGACCCTTTGTAAGGGATTCTCTGACTTTAAAGCTCAGCCTGAGAATTGTCCAGTGCCCTTGGAGAGGGAACTTCTGTCTTGTACAGCTGTGTGCATGCTTGGGGACAGAACTGTTTACCTCTCTGTCGCAAGGGTTTACTGTAACCACAGGGGTTCGTGTTTCAGGAAAGTCACGCTCCAGCAGAGGTGAATCCTCCAGAAAGGCCACGGCCTGGACCTGTTGTGCTGGATTGGTTCAGACCTCTGCAGCTTACCAAAATGTTTTGGTTTTTTTCGTCGAACCACTTAGAAATATTGGCAAAAATCTCTTGGCTGTTTTTATGGTTAGCGGGGTAGGAGTAGTGCTTAAAAACCTCCCCAACCTGACCCCTGTGGTAGTACCGCAGCCCACGTAGAGCCTTGTTGTCTCCAGGTTCTGCGCTTGCTGGACATGGTTGGCCTGCCAGAGCTGGTCATCCAGCTGGCTTCCCTGGCTATCATGGAGTCGGCAGATGACTGGAGAAGCCAGGTATGGGTTACTTCTTGGCATCAAGATGTTTCTTCAGAGAGCTTACACGGGAATTTCTTCTTAGTTTTATAACTTGAAACGTGCTCTGTGGTGTTTTCAGGCTACCTTGAGGACTTGCATCTTCAAACACCACTTGGATTTAGGACACAACAGTGAAGCATATGTAGCCTTAACGCAGAACCCAGATCCAAGCAGGTAGGCGACAGTTTTGTGCCTTTATGCTCGCTTGTCTTGGAGGTCCATGTAGGTGCCTGCCTCTTTCAATTTTTCTGTTAAACCAAAAGGAAGAGGACACTTCTGCTTCAGCTTGTGTAAAGGTGTGTTTAAAAAGGCATGCTTCGTTTTTGTAAGAACAGTTGTTATCGGCAGTATCTCAAAAGTGGAAACTGAAAGAAAAACTCTTCCCTTGATTCAGGGAGTAAACAAAAAAAAATAGGCTAAAGGATTGCTTGCAGCACTATATTTTGAAAAGCTTTAGGAGTCTGATCAATTTAGTTTAATAAAGGGAAGACTTGGGATTTAATTTTGGCTTGTACCTACTGGGTAGAGGAAGCTTCAGAGTAGCAGAGAAGGATGTGATGAGTAGGAACGGCTGGAAGCTGGAGTCACGGACATTCAGGGAAGAAGTAGGGATGAGTTCTGGTGTAGAGGCGGCAGAAAACCTTGCCAAATAGAGCTGAGGCAGGGAGACTGCCCTCCTGAGCGACCCAGGCAGAGAGGGGGCTCTCTGCTGTCCAGGCTCTTTGTTACCAATACGGGGAAAGCCTGAAGGGACCTCTTTATTCTAAGCCTGCAGAACCCACAGTGTTCACCACAAAGCAGCGTATTCGTGGCTTAAAACCTGCATCCTGGAGGTGGGTTTGTTCGTGTCCCTCTTGCTCCGCTCTTCCAGAAGGGTTGTGTTGTGTTTTTCCTCTCCGCAGGCAGCTGGACTGTCTGCGCCAGCTAGTGGTGGTTCTCTGTGAGCGCTCCCAGCTCCAGGACCTGGTGGAGTTCCCCTACGTGAACCTCCATAATGAGGTAATTAATTAGCCTGCGCTGGGAGGAGGGGGGCGCAGCTCTTCTGAAGAGGATTTTTGAGCTTCTCTGTGTCGCAGGTCGTGGGGATCATCGAGTCCCACGCTCGAGCAGTGGACCTGATGACCCACAATTACTATGAGCTGCTCTACGCTTTCCACATCTACCGCCACAACTACCGCAAGGGTAAGGCTCAGGGCGGCTCGGGATGCTCCTCGCCCTGCCCTGTGGGACCAGCAGGGACGGGCGGTGAAGCTGAGTGCCCCCCCGCCTTGTCTCTGCAGCTGGAACGGTGATGTTCGAATATGGCATGCGCCTGGGCCGGGAGGTGCGGACGCTCCGGGGGCTCCAAAAGCAGGGGAACTGTTTCCTCGCTGCCATTAACTGCTTACGGTTGATCCGCCCGGAGTACGCCTGGATAGTGCAGCCAGCTTCTGGAGCTGTGGTAGGAAACGCTGAGCTTGCTACCAAACCTCTGAGCTTTTGGCTGTAGGGACGTTTAGAGCTGTTCTTCCGGGAAGGTGCTTCCAAAATCCCTTCCAATGCAACGAGCAGAGGTGTTTGGTCTTCTCCCACCTTGTTGACCAGCCTGCTCAGCGCACACATCAGTCCTATCCATCACCCTTGTGTCACTGCCCCTTTCTGGAGCCAAGACAACTTTGGGTGCATACAGGAAACTGCTGGTGGATTGCTCAGTGTCAGACTTGCAAGGCCATGCTTTCACATGTCCCACACCATTCCTAATGTGGAGAGGGGCATGAGGGGAATTCAGTTCTAGGAGAAACATGCCTGTAAAAGGTGCAAAAAGTATTTCTACCCCCCTGCAAGTTCCACAAAATTGAAGATGGCACTTCAGGACAAATCAGACCTTGACCAGTCAAAAGGAGAATTACTGAAACACGCTTTGTGTTTCAAATCTGTTTGTGGAGAGGTAACCACAGCCTGATCGTCTAACGCTGTGCTGTGTTTGATAGCCAGAGATAAACAAATGTAACCTGAACTGCCCAGCAGTTGCACGGCTTTTCTGATTCAAATCAAGGCTTGAAAGGAGAGCTGAGGGCTGGAGTGTGTCAGGTGTTTTGTCCTTTAGAAGCCAGCTGGGTATCAGCCTTCTTTCTGCTTTTTCCTGCAAGTATGAGCGTCCTGGAGCATCTCCGAAGAGAAGCCACGATGGGGAGTACACGGCTGTTCCCAGTAAGTGCCCAGTGCTGGTGTGTCCCTGTATCTTGTGGTCCTCCAGTTTTTCCCCTTGTTTTGGAGCTTTGCTGCTCCCCTGTGAGCTGAGAGGAGGCTCATGGCTGCTCGTGGCAGCTCATCTCTGGCAGATTAATAATTTGGGGGATTGTAAGCAAGTTAACTCTGCCAGTGCTGGGGCCTCGCAGTTACAGTGTGCTGTTGTGGCTGTGCAGTGGCTCTTCCCCGAGGAATTTGTGCCCCCTTTTCTGTGGTTTGGTATTTGGTCAGTGGAAATAACTTCTAATTAAAAAAGAACAAACAAACCTCACCTTTGTGAGGCAATTAGTTGTTCCCTATACCTCTTGTTTGTGTTTCTAGAAGCCCTGCTGGTGTAGCTCATCTCTGCTGGCAAGGCCTCTGCCCTGCATGGTCAGGGCTCCTAACCCTCAGCATTACTCTAGAATAGTTTAAGGTCAGGTATTTTTAAAAACACTTTTACTTCTGAATGAGCTCCTTTGTAGCACATGCCGGGCAGGCAGAGCAGCAGCTGTTTCCACGCACAAGGTGACTTGGGAAGCTGTATCTGTAATAGGAGCAGGAGGTCTGTGACAAGAGGTGCACAGTTTGAGGCAGCAAGGAAGGGCAGCAAAACCTGATCCCTCCTTTGGTACTTTCTGTGCTATGGCTCCTCTGAGGATGGCAGGGAGGTGGAAATGGTTCTGCACCTTGCCAAAGGAGCTTTTTTTTTGTTGTAGTTGTCAATGCTGAGGGCCCTTCATGTCCATCTGTTACAGCAACGCGCCAAATCGAGATCCTGGAGCTAGAGGATTTGGAAAAGGAGTGCGTGCTGGCCCGGATCCGGCTGACGCTGGTGCAGCATGACCTGTCAACAGCTGCTGTGGCAGGTAAGAGGGATGCAGAGCAGCCACCTTGCTCTCCCCCGAGGTGTTAGAGCGCTCTGTCATAGCTTGGGTGAGTAAGGAGCAATAAGTTCTGACCCAGAGACAAAACCAGGAGCTGACAGGTTCTGTGCAGTTCGCCTCCAGGTGTGAAACATTGCCTCCAGCCTCCAAGTGCAGCAGCTTTGGAGAGGCAGATGGGGAGAACCAGTTTAGAGTTTTCTGTGGTTTTTGGCTTTGCCACACTGCAGTGTGAGGGGGTGGGTGACTGAGTTGGGTCAGTGGCATCCTCTTGTCTTGCTGGAAACTGCCGGTAAATCAAGCGGGATTAGAAAGTCCTGGAAGAAACACTTCTGGCAAGACTTAAATTACTGCCCTGGACAATACGGCATCACCATACACAGCTTACCAAAGGTTTTCCTTGTTGAGGAGCAGAAACCTGCAAGTCTCCTGTTTTTCGCCCTGACCCTTTAAGTACACCCTGCTCCTCTTTGGTACAAGCTATGCAATACATGCACAGTTTTCCCATGTAAATATCAGGAGGAGATTTAATTCCCAGTAAGGGAGTGTGAGAGGACCGAAAAGCTGGTTTGGGGACAAACCGCTCAGCAGGGGGAGCCAAGCATCCCAGGTTCATCTTGCCTCTTGCCCCTTGTGCTGGCAGAGCTGAGCTGGTGCCTTGTTTGCTGGGATACAGCTCTGCTGTGACAGGGCTGTCCCCTCCCTGCTTGCCCCAACAGTGGCAGCATTTGACTGTGGGCTCTGTGTTGCTGCTTGTGCCTGCTTGCTCTCCAGCCGATGCAGAAACGGGTCCCTGTGTCGTTGCACTCTAATGGGGAGTGTTGCTGCTTTGAGTGGACCTCCCAAGGATGGCTCCTGAGATGCTCCTGAGGCTGAAAAAGCCTCGGGCCCTGCGATGAGAGTTGCTGCTGCGGTGTCTTTCACCTGGTCGTGCTTTCCCACAGGCAGCTCCACGCCCGAGGAAATGGTTGCTCTCCTGGTCCGGGCTGGCCTCTTTGACACCGCCATCACCCTGTGCCAGACGTTCAAGCTGCTGCTGACGCCCGTCTTTGAGGGGCTCACTTTCAAGTACGTAGCGGGGTTCTGCCGCCTGCAGGGGCGAGGCGAGGCCCCGTGCTGTGTTTTTGGGGTGCACCTCGCTGCTGCCCCAACTTGTCTGCTCGCCATGGCTGCTAAAGCTGCGCAACGGCAGCTGCTATTGTAGTGGTTTTGGGGTGGATCTCTCCTCTTCACACCTGAAAAGGAGAAGTAAGGAACCCCCCTGAGCAGTAGTGATGAGGTCTCTCCTCTCTGAGGAGAGGGCTGACACTTGGTAGTCACAGGTGGTCCCACCCAGGCACAGCCAGCAGCTGGAGACCTTTCTGGTGAGCTGGCTCCTGCTGATGCTCAGTGAGCTGCTTGCAGGAGACTTGTTCAAGCTGTGTCGAGCAGCTCTCAAACAGCAGTTGGCAGAGCACGGGCTCTTCTCTGTGCTAGCTGCTTGTTCTCCTGCTCGTCCCCAGCCCCAGGATTCCTCTCCACTGCTGTTCCACACTCACAGAAGCTGCGTTACGCCTACGGAGCTCCTGGGGAGCTCTGCCACAAGATCTTCCTATGGCTGGATGCACAGAGAGCTTTCCTTACCCAAGCTCAGGCCACATAGAGCTTGCTAGCATCAGTTATTAATTCCTCCTGGGCACTTAGAGCAGCTTAGGAATCACTCAAGCAGCTCTTTCCCTGCCAAGCCTGTGAATTTGTAGCTGTTGCTTCGGAATGGTCCTCTGAGGGGCAGCATCGATACAGGCAGCTGGGGCAAGGCCGGGCAACGGGGCTGAAGGCAGCCACGTCTGCACTGCTCTGTCTTCCAGGTGCATCAAGCTGCAGCTGGGAGGGGAGGCAGCGCAGACAGAAGCTTGGGACTGGCTAGCAGCAAACCAGCTCTCTGCACTGGTTACCACCAAGGAGTCCAGGTAAGCCCTTGTCTTTGGTGGAGGGGAGCGGAGCCGCTCTCTGTGCAGAGGCAAAGTCTTGCAGGAGCCCCGAGGGTCGCTGGCTCGTAAATCCCTGTGTGGTGGCTGCCTTAGAGCAGACCCATGGGCCTGGGGCGGCCAGAAAGCTGTGCTTTGTGCTCTCCTCAGCACAGCACAACCCGCTTTGCCAGGACACAAGGGCGGGCGTTGAACCTGGGCAGCAGGACGGGTCCCCCGGGACACACGGTGGCACTGCGGGCAGTCGCAGCTGCTGGCAGGGCTGCTGAGGGGAAATACTGCCTTGCAGTGCCACAGATGAAGCCTGGCGGCTGCTGTCGTCCTATTTGGAGCGTTACCCATCGCAGAACAGCCTGTACCATCGCTGCGTCATCAACAAGCTCCTGGCACACGGGATACCTCTGCCCAACTGGCTCATTAACAGCTACAAGGTGAGACCAGGGCAAGCGTCACCCCCTGGCACGGCTTGCGTGCTGGCTTGGACCAAAAAAGCACCCAGGCAGGCACCTCCTGAAGGAGACGCAAGCTTCAGGAACGCGTCTCTCGTGCTTTGTGCCTACTCCTGAGGCTTGGATCAGGTTCCTTGGCCCTGGGGTGGCTCTGCCCAAAGCAGCTGGGCTGACCCCGGCTCTCTTTGCTTGCAGAAAGTGGATGCTGCCGAGCTGCTGCGCCTCTACCTCAACTACGACCTGCTGGAGGAGGCTGCGGATTTGGTCCTGGAGTACGTAGATGCTGTGCTGGGCAAGGGTCACCAGTACTTTGGAATTGAGGTGAGCAGCCTGGGGTGGGCTGGACTGGGCTGGTCCGTGGGCATCTCTACAGAGCCCTTCCAGCAGGACCAGTAGGTGTCAAAGTGTTCTTCCTCGCCGTGGGGAGCGGCGCTTCCCCTGTCAGCACGGCACAAGGTTTCCTCTCCCCTCCAGCACCCGCTGTCAGCCATGGCCCCCATGGTGTGGCTCCCCTACACTGCCATCGACCAGCTGCTCCAGGCCCTGCAGGAGAGCACCACCAACCACTACAACGTCATGGTAGGTGGGGGGAGGATGAGGGGGGGGCTCCCCACGGGGCAGCCCCGCTGCATCCTCTTCCTTCTCTGACCGCCCCCTGCCCCTCGCCCAGCTCTACGAGAAGCTGCACGACAAGCTGGAGGACTACCACCAGAAGGTCAGCCTGGTCTCCCGGGACCGCCTGTACCGGCACAACTAGCGGCAGCCCCCTCACCCCACGGCCGGGGAGCGGATCCCAGCCCCGGAACAGCTCGTGCTCGAGGTGACGGGGCTGTGTGAGCTGATGCAAGTCCCACCCTGCGCTCGCTCAGCCAGCGGTGCTATTTTTACTTGTTTTTTTTCCATGAGGGTCCAGTTCAGGGCAGTGCAGTGTCACGTCGCTGTCCCTGCACCCTTGGGCAGCACCCAGCCTGTGCCACTGCCCTCGCCTGTTTTTTTTTTTCTACAGAGCCCTAGCCCCAGGGCAGCTCCCCTCTTGCCATGTACGTACGATACGTGGAAGGTCTCGGCGTTTCTTTTATTTATTGTTGTCATTTTGGAAGAACTTTAATAAAAGCAAAGCGTTGTTAAGGCCTGCGTGGGGATGGGTGCTTCCAGAGGTGCCTCCCAGAGCACAGCAGAGATCAAAGAAGATGTGGGGCTGCAGAACAGCTGTAGGGTGCTGCCTATGGGGCCAGGTGGGCCTAGCACTGCTTTGCTCTAGGGCAGGACAGAGCTACGGGCCTGCGGGCCAGGATGGAGCAGCACTGCCCTGTAACATAAGCCTGGGGGGCAGGTGCTGCTAACCAGCAGCACCCACTATAGGGCAGAACAGAGTTACAGCCCTAAGGGCATGTGGGGGGGTAGGATGGGGCTGTAGGGCAGGGCTTGCATCCTTGATGGGTGATGTGGTACTGTAGGGCAGGACCCAGCTATGGGGGGCAGCACCCTGCTTATGGGGCAGGATTGAGCTATGGCGGCTTACACTATAGGGCAGGATCAAGCTGTAACCCCCCTCTGGGGCTGGATGAGCTATAGGGTTGGACTCACTATAGGGGGCTAGACTTGCTATAGGACCATACTCGCTATAGGGGGCTGTACTCACTATCGGGGGCTGGAGCCACACCTGCTACAGGGCCATACTCACTGTAGGGGGGCCATACTCACTGTAGGGGACTGTACTTGCTATAGGGAGCCATACTTGCTTTAGGACCATACTCACTCTAGGGAACCATCTTGCCATAAGGAGCCATACTCCCTATAGCGGACCCTGCTTGCTATAGGGAGCCATACTCACTATAGGGCTATACCCGCTACGGGAAGCTATATTCACTATAGGGCCGTACCCGCTATAGGAAGCCATATTCACTATAGGGCCGTACCCGCTATAGGCAGCCATACCCGCTATAGGACCGCCCCCTCCGGGCGTGTCCCCCCCCAACCCCCCCCCCCCGGACGCGGTGACGCAGCACGCCTCCTCCTTCCCCTCCCTCCCTCCCTCGCTCGCCGCCGCCATGGGCAAGAAGTCCCGCAGCGCGCCGTGCCGCCGGCCCATCCTGCAGCTCTCCCCGCCCGCCCCCCGACGGGAGGACGCGGGGCCGGCGCCGCAACCCCCCGAGGGCGCGGAGTCGGGCTCGGAGCCGGGTAAACCCCCCCCCCCCCCCCCCTTACCCCCCTACAGGCAGAAGGGCGACGCCTTTGTGGGGGGGGGGGGTGCGGGACGGACCGTTCCGGTTCGGTCCCGCACCCCCCCCCCCCACCCCGGTCCCGCGGGGCTTTGTCCGCGACCCCCCTTTGTGCTCCTTCCCCCCCGCAGACGAGCCCGAGGCGGGGCCGGAGCCGCCCCGCAGCGCCCCCAACCCGCCGCCCCCCGCGCCCGCCGCCGTCAAGCCCACAGGTAAGGGGGGGGGGGAACCCCAAAAATTCACCCTGCTGACCCCCCGGAGACACCCCGCGACCTTTTGGTTTTTTAATGTCATCCCTCCTCTATTTTCCTTATACGACAGCGTGGTTGTATAAATTAACTTTTTTTAATAATTATTTTTCCTTTGTTTATGTATTTTTAACCCGCTCTTTTTCTTTATGTAATAGGGTGGTTGCATAACTTAACTTTTTAACTCATTATTTTTGCATTAAATATATATTTTTTAACCCCCCTTTTTTCCTTATACAGCAGGGTGGTTGTATAAATTGACTTTTTCTACTAATTATTTTTTCATCGATTATGTTTCTTAACTCCCTCTTTTTCTTTATATGAGGTGGTTGCATAAATTAATTTTTTGCATAAATTATTTTTTAAATATTTTTTCTTCATTATTTACATTTTTTTAAATATAGGTAGCATAATCTCACCCTTTAAGCCCCTTTCATCTGGGGCAGTGCAACGTTTCTCTCACCCCCCAGATGTCTTTTTTTTGGAGGGGAGCAGGGTTATTGCCCCCCGACCCCCTTCACTGATTTTTGGGGTGCCCCCCCCCCCCCCCCCCCAGTGATGCACGGCTGATCCTCCTCAGCAGTTTGGGGTGGCAGATGCTGTTTTTCCACCCATTATTTTGGTGTGTATTTGTTTTTTTTGTGTGTGCACGTACGCGTTTTTTGTTTCCTTTTTTTTTTTTTTTTGTAAGACATTTTTTCCCTCTTCCTTCAGTTTTTTGGGGGTGGGTTGATGTCCCCTCGGTTTGCGGGTGGGATACGATGCCCCCCGCATCGAGGGTCGCTCTTTGCTCCTCGTTTCTCCTGGCTGCTCCCCCAGCAGCTGTGGGGTGCCCCCGCAGCCATCCCGGGAGGGATCGGGGGTGTTCCTCTCGTGGGTTCCCCGTCCCCTCCTGGCTGAGGGTCTCCTCTCCCCGGCCAGGCGGCCTGTGCCTGCTCGGCGCCTACGCAGACAGCGACGATGAGGAGGGCGAAGCCACCGAGAAGTCGGCGCGCTCTGGGGACGCAAACGGAAACAACTCAGCCGACATCGACAGCACGCTGGCAAACTTCCTGGCGGTGAGCAGGGGGCGCCGGGGGCTTCTCCTCCCCAAGAGGGAGCTGCGGCGAGGAGAGGGTGGCTCCTGGATGTGACGCTCCTGCTCTGCTCTCTCTCGCCCGGGGCTTTGACTCGCCTCGCGACCTTGTTTTTAAAGGAGATCGACGCCATCACGGCCCCCCCGCAGCCCGCAGAGCCCGCCGCCGCACCGCCCCCCACGCCTCCCCGCCCCGAGCCGAAGGAGCCGAGCGCTGGGCAGCCCGCCGGCACCGCCAACGCCAACGGCACGGACGCGGCGCCAGCCCCCGAGTGGCAGTATGACACCCAGTGCTCGCTGGCGGGAGGTGAGTGCTCGCCGCCGGGGCTCTGCCTGCACGGGGAACATGGGGAGGTGGCGGAAACGGGGGGGGGGGGGTGACAGAAGGGTGGGGGTATGGTGGGGTGTCCTGTGAGTGACCAACTCGTTCTCACCCCCCCAACAGTGGGGGAACTGGAGATGGGCGACTGGCAGGAGGTGTGGGACGAGAACACGGGCTGCTACTACTACTGGAACACGCAGAGCAACGAGGTGACCTGGGAGCTGCCGCAGTACCTGGCGGCGCAGGTTCAGGGCCTGCAGCACTACCAGCACAGGTGAGGGCGAGCTCAGCTGCGCGGCAGGAGCGGGGCTGCGTCCCCACGCCGGCCCCTTACTGCTCCTCTTCCTCCTCAGCGCTGCAGCAGCGGGTGCCAACGGGAGCTTCGCGGCGTCTGCGGAGCTGTACCCGCAGGAGAAAGGGGCCACAGCGGGTGGCCGCGGGGCCGGCATGGCCAAGCCGGTGAAGAAGGTGAGTGGGGCGAGCTGAGCACCGGGGGCTCGGGCCAGGGGCGCGCGGAGTCGCTGCCTGCAGGCTGATGTGGCTCTTGGTCCCCTCAGGAGGTGAACGAAGGTGTGCAGGCGCTCTCCAATAGCGAGGAGGAGAAGAAAGGGGTGGCTGCGGCCCTCCTGGCGCCGCTTCTGCCAGATGTGGTGAAGGAGGAAGAGGAGCGCTGGCGGAGAAAGGTGATCTGCAAAGAGGAAGTCGAGCCGCCCCCGGAAGAGGAGGCGAAAGCGGAGGAGGTGGCAGCTGCTGCTGCTCCTGAAGAGCCCGAAGCTGGCAGGGACCCGCTGGAGGACACGCTGCAGGAGGAGCTGTGCAGCGTGGTGCAATCGGGGGAGAGCGGGGAGGAAGAGGAGGAGCAAGACACACTCGAACTGGAGATGGTGCTGGAGAGAAAGAAGGTACGGGAAGTTCTTTGTCACGTGAATAAGGCTGTGGGTGCAGCCAAATAGCGGCTAGAAACAAACCAGGAGCAGCAGACGCTCGTGTCCCTCCCCGAGCCCTTTGGGAGGGGACCTGGCACATCCCGCGCTGCTCCCGGTCGGGCTCCTTGCAGAGCTGGGAGCTGATGGGCTGTGGTTGCGTGCGGCTGCTCCCCTGGCAGTCCCAGAGCTGTTGCTCCGTGTTCGCTGCCGTTAACGCCACATCCTGATTAGAGCAGCCGTTTCCCTTTCGCGCACAACTTGTACCCGTTGTCGTCCTTCTGGGGCGGTTCGGGCCCCTGCAGCGCAGCTCACCGGCTCGTGTCTCCGCAGGCAGAGCTGCGTGCCTTGGAGGAAGGAGACGGCAGCGTTTCAGGCTCCAGCCCGCTCTCTGACGGGAGCCAGTCGGCCTCGCAGGATGCGACCCGCAGGCTGGCCTCCAAGCGAGGGAAATGGAAACTGTTTGTGGGAGCTGCCAGCCCTGAATCCACTAGTCGAGGCTCCAGCAAAACGGGCCGGGAGAGCCCGGAGGCGGGAGAAGCAGGTAATTCGAAAGGCTCCCTTCGGCGGAGGGAGGCGCGGGTGTTTGGAAAGGCCGCAGCCCTCTCCCACCGGGGCATCTTCCCCCCGAAGATGCGGCTCGCCCGGAGCCCGCGAAGCCCCGCGCGGTGCGTAGCAAAGCCGGGAGGCGAGGTACGTGCGTGGGGCAGGAGGGCCCGGCCGTGGGGTGAGAGTCCCGCAGGCACAGGGACAACGTGGTGCTCTGCCTAATCCTCTCCTTTATTCTATAGCTAAAATACTTAGCAGAACACTGATACTGAGCACGTTATTGGAAAAGAGAAAGCAAAAGTATGGGGAGCGATGGCTTCATGCCCTGCTGCCTTCTGCTTTCCTCCAGATGCTATAAACCCTAACTGTGCTATGTGGGGAGCTGTTACCTCCTCTGTAAGCTCTGTGTGCATCGCTGGGGAACAGTCAACACGTTTCAGGCAGCTGAGGTGTCCCCTGAGAGCCGTCTGGCTCCGCACCCGGTGCATAGAAACCTATGGCAGGACCTCGCTGCGAGATCCCCCTCGTTCCTACGAGGCTGTTTTAGGAGAGGTGCGTTGGGTTTACCAGCGTCACCTGAGCAGCGACCACCCCGCACCCTGCACCTTACTGAATGCCTGCGGAGCTGCTCGTGTGCCCCTGAGCTCTCCGCTTCCTGTGCGGCGGTGAGAGGCCTTTCAGAGACCTCTGCCCAGTGGGCGTTGCAGAGCACCACGTGGATTTATTGCCTTGGGGAAATAGCACGGTCATGGCTGCTGCAGCGCATGCTCAGCTGGCTGTGGTGGCTGGAGGCTCCCCGGCTCTCCCCAAAATGCTATGGGAGAACAAATGGCGTGTGCCTGGCTGCCGGCCCCTCCTGGGAGTGCAGCTTCAGGCCAGCACCTGCCTGCCTCGTAACGGAGCAGCGCATCCCCTCTTGAACACAAAACGTGACGAATGAGAGCCATCAGCTTTTCCCAGGGAAAATTGGGCGCGGAAGTGCCCTGTGCCTGTAGCAGGCTGCGTCCTGCTGCAGTGGGAGGCAGCGTGAGCCCAGTTAGGGGCTGCTGCGACCCTGACACGTGTGTGCCTCATGCAGAGGTGTGATCAGGAGTCACACTGTGGAGCTTGCATGAAATTGGTGATGGTGTGTGTCCGAGTGGCCCCCGGGGGGTGGTTTTGCCACAGGGGTTTTGCCACGGAGCTTTTCCCTGTCCCTCGTGGGCTCGTGAACAGAATGTGCCTGGGACCGGCTGTCATGCAGCAGTGCTGTTTTCCCACTTGGCATCCCAAGGAAATGTGAAGCTGTTACTCCAAACCAACCTGCGTAATGCGTGCCTGCGCCCTGTACTGGGATGCAGCGAGGGGACCGAGCGCCAGGGATCGATCGCTGCTTTAACCTGAGGGCTTTCGGTTGGAGTCCCCAGCAAGGCCCCCGCCAGCACTCGGGCAGTTACTGAGTTGCTGGCGTCCTGTGATGTCACCCGAACAGGACATTATGATCAAAAAGCAGCTTTTTGGGAGCTCTCTGGTCTTTTTGACAGTTGCCTCAACCTGCTTAATACGTGACACCTCTTGCTGACAAATTATTAAGCTGCAGGAGTTCCGTGATTGCCCGCCCAGCGGCTGGCTCTCTCTGCACTTCCTTCAACCTCTGCTGCAGGCTCTCTGTTGCTCTTCCTGTCCTTGTGTCCTAGCAGCTGTAATTCACCGATTCCTGTTCTTCTGGAAGAACCATGGCCATCCGACATAGAGGGTCTGCAGCCCTTTCTGCTTTTGGTTTCAGGCTTTTTTTCCTAGGAAGGAGGCCGCCGGCTCCGGTCCTGCCCTCCCAGCAGCGGGCTTTGGCTCTGGCAGCGGCGCGTGGAGCCCGGGCAGCGCCGCGGTGGTGGCAGGACGCGAGGTTCACCTCTCGTTTCTTCTCCTGCAGCCGCGGGCACGGAAGCACCCGATGTGCATTCAGACAAAGAGGCAGAGTCTGAGGAGCCCCAGGAGAAAGCCAAAGCACAAGGGGCACCAAAAATAGAAGAGGAGGAGCAGGACCTAAAGGTAATGCAGGTGTGCGCGCGTGAGATCGCGTTCCGGCACGTGGCAGGGACAGTGGCAGGGCGCTCACCCAGGCCGGGAGTGGCTGGCGGCTCCCCCCAGTGCTGGCTGTGCCACGGGGCTGTTGGGTGCCTTAGCCCCCCCAGGCAGTCGGTGCTGGGGCTTTGGCCCTTTTTGGGGAAGGTGGGGGCAGTTTGATGCCTCAGATCCCGGGCTGCAGGAACAGCTCGCCCCATGAAAGGGCGGCTGTGCAGGATTGGGCCAGCGTCTCTGTAGCCCTGTATCCTGTCTCCAGCAGGAGCCAGCAGCAAAGGCTTGAGAGAGCCTCTTAAAAGAAGAAAAGGGGGGTGGGGGCACAAAGAATGGCCCCTGGGTCTTGTCATGAGAGAGAGCAAACGCTTTTGTCTTGACTTGTTGATACTAACGCCGTTACCGTCCTGCCTCCAGGCCGAAGACTCCTCGTCCGTAACCTCTGTGTCCGGAGGCTGCCAGTGTTCAGGTTCTGCCCTGTACCTGGCGTTACTTTATGAAGCAGCAATTGGCTGTTAGGTGCAAACTGGGGAAGCTCCGGGTGTTTCTGCACCATCGTTCTGATATTTTCTCTTCAGGGGCTCAATTTGCTTTTCTGACTGCGGCTGAACAATTCCCAGAGCTCCTTCCTGAGCCACATCAGTTGCACGCAGAGCTGCAGGTGCTGGGTGATGGTTACGCAGAGTGTCTGGGGAGATCTTTGTCAGTCCTAACCCGTCCCCTTCACTCCCCAGCCGCTCATTACTGTGAGATCTGCGGCGTTAAATTTGACTCCCGAGCGATTTCGTTTCGTTTGCAAACTTTGTTGCCTCTTTTTGCCGTGTCCTTTATGGATGCCATTTCTTTATAGATGTCCTTTATGGATGGGGAATTGCCAGCTCGTGGTAGAACCCCAGTGGAAACCTTCCGCAGAGAAACCTCATACTTAGTCCTTATTTCCACTCATTTAATCACTTTTACAGTGCGAAAGGGCTTTACCATCCTAGCGACAGATTTAGCCTCTGTCCTGTAAAAAAAAACAACTCTTAACGAGTTTTGAGATGTGATGTTCTCTGCACAGAACCAGCGAGCCTCCTCTAGTGTAGCATGTCCATGAGGCTTTTGTGGTTTTTTAATTTATTTCAAAAAAAAAAAAAGAAAAAGCCTGCAGCGAGGATCACGCACGCTGGCTGCTGTGTCCCTGCCAGCTGCCGAAAGCCTTTCAAACCGTCACAGTTGCTGTCACCTTTTCTTCTGGTGCTGGAGGTGCTCTGTGTGACGGACAGTATGCTGTAGCGTGGTGGTTTCACGTGCAGGAGCCCTCTAGCGCTGTTGGAGGAATGCCGTCTCCTCGGGTAATTTGCACCGCTCGCTTCGTCGGTTCGGGGTCATCTCTCTTCTGCCAGCCTCTAGTTTGTAGCAGATCCTCCGCTGCGGAGCCGCCCTCAGATGCAGGACCTTCCTGGCTTCTCGTAGGGATGTCGGTGCGGGAATTCATTTCCCTGCCTCAGGCTCCTCTAGCACAGCTCGTCTGCCCGGCCCGGCCCTGTCCCTGGGGACAGGCGCCACATTGTTGGCTTTGGAGACCTTCCAAAGCCTCTGCTGAAAAACGACGGAAAACAAAAATTGTTTCAGAGCCCTCCTTGAAGCAATCAGTCCCAATGTCCCTCGGAGGCATCTGTGCTGCCCTCGATTGCTTCCTGGCTTGTTACTTGCTCTCAGCCCCTTCTCTTCAGTCACATCCCAGTGCTGCGCCCGTCGCGGAGTTCCCACTCCTGCAGGGTGCTGGGGTTGAGCCACCGGTCACTGCAGGCTGGTCTGGATCTTAACACAGGCCCTGCCTCAGCTCCTGAGTAAATGCAGAGCGGGCACCTCTCTCCGCACTTCCAGCTAGTTCCATGGGAAGTGGCGATTTACAAAGGCTGAGGATACGTCCCGGCCCATATCCTTTGGGAAGCAGTTGAAGTACTTCTATTGAATGTTTTGTGCCATGGCAGTAGCTCTGCCGTGACTCCAAAGCCAGAGCGCACCGAGCCGTTGGCTGGTTTGGAGCTGGGGGCCGCGATGCAGAAAGGGGCTTGCTGAGAGGGGCCACCCTGCGCAGATCCCATCCCAGGGGGCACGGGAGGGAGCGGGCTTGAAGGAGGGGGTGGCCAGCGCCGGTTCCAGGGGGACTTCAACGCCCAGCCGTGCCAAAGGACCGCAGAGTCTCCCCGGAACGTCCTCGAGCCACGGGGCTGCAGCGGGTGCAGCAGCCTTGTGACGCCACCCGAGCGCGGCTCTTGACTCTTCCCCTTTCTCCCTGGCAGTTTCAGATCGGAGAGCTGGCAAACACTCTGACTAGTAAATTGGAGTTCCTGGGCATCAACAGACAATCTATCTCCAACTTCCACATGTTGCTGTTGCAGACAGAGGTAACCAAGCCTTCGCCCCTCGCTCCGGCCTTCCGTCCCGAAGCGGATCAGATACTGTCCGCCGCTCGAGCGCCGAGGGCCGGTGCTGCGTGAAGCTCGTGGCGGTGCCGCGCGCCCGCCCGCCCGCCTCCTGCGCCGCAGGGCCCTTCCTCCGCGGGGGGCGAGCATGGCTTTGCGCGGAGGCGGTCTCTTCCTCCTGGCCCCCCGAGTCCCGTGCCGTAAGGGAGCCTCCTGGACCTCGAGTCCTGTCCCGAGGGCCGCTTGCAGCCCCCCTCAACGGCTTCCCCCGGTTCTTGCCCTCTAGACCCGCATTGCAGACTGGCGAGAAGGTGCTCTCAATGGAAACTACCTCAAACGCAAACTTCAAGACGCAGCCGAACAGCTAAAACAATACGAAATAAACGCCACCCCTAAAGGCTGGTCCTGCCACTGGGACAGGTACGCGCTCTCCTACCTTTCTCACCTTTCATCTTTGACATCTCAGACATGATTTGTGACCATCACCACCTGAAACGACGTGGCGCCGTCCCTCTCGGAGACTCCGTTAGCGGTGCTGGGCAGGCAGAGCAACTTCCGGCACTTACAGAGTTGGGGCCAGCCGCCAAATTGGAGAATGCAAAGCGAGAGCTCAGTGCTTTGAGACGGAGCCGATTCACTGATTGGACAGAGCTGGTTTTCACTCTCGCGAGTGTAAAGCGCTGCGGAGGGCGGGCCTGGGGGGTCGCGCATGCGAGAGCTCTGTGAACTTTGCAGGATCTCTGGATCACCTCTTCTGACCAACAGCTCTGACAAAGGACAAACTTCAACTCATCGACGGAATGAAGAACAAGATTTCTGTCTCCTGCCAGCAGGTCAGACCCAAACATTTCTTTTTCTATTTGGCTTTCTTGATTAATTTTCCTTTATTTGAAATCTTTGCTCTTTTGTTTTTCAGCTCCCAGATCCGCTCCCTCTCTCTAGCATTCACTGTATGTTTGACACCAAGAGTATCATAAAAGCGACCTCCACGCACCGTGGGCTAGGGGGGCAGCCGCTTCTCTCACTGGGCTGTTCCCCGGTGCCCCTTCTTGGAGGGCGACTTTGAGCCAAGGCAGTGGCTGAAAGTCCCGGTGCTAGCCCGACCTCGCTCTGCTGCACGCTGGCCTGCTTTCTCAGCCCTCCCCTCCCCGGAGCGGGGGGCTCAGCGGTGTTCACGCAGCCAGCGGTGCAAGTAGCTTTGAGCGAGCCGGCTCGGGCCTCTCCTGCCTCTGTCCTCAAAGTTGTTTGTTGTGTTTGAGAGTGGCAGCCCAGCTGCAGAGGGTCTTCCCTGCGAGAGCACACTGCTGTCGTGGGCAGGCCCGCCTCGGAGTGTCGCTACACGGGGAGGGAAAGTAAAGACTCGTTTTCTTTCTTGTGATTTAGGGAGCATAGACGCTATTTCTATGTTAACGAGCACTCAGGAGAGTCGCAGTGGGAGTTCCCCGACGGGGAGGACGAAGACGAAGGACAGCAGACCACCGACAGAAAAGCCGACGGTCCTCCTAAACCACCTCCAAAAGAGAAAGGAGAGCGCGCCGGAGATGCCGCCGAGCGCTCCGCAGGTACAGCACGGGGGCAGGAGGAGAAGGGGGGGGTGCTGGGTTTTGTGCTCCCCAGGAGCAGGTTCCCATCCATGCGGACACGCGGCCACGTGGCGTGGGTCCTGCCGCACTGGCGGGAGGCTACCACCTCCCTCGCCGGGCGCCTCGCTCGCGGTAGCTTTAGCGGAGCCGGGGCAGGCACTGCTCCTGCGTCTGAGCCGTCCCCGTCGGTTGTAGCCGTCCCAGCGGAGCCGGGGAAGGCGGGGTGCTGCGGGGTCAAGCTCGTAGCCTGGCCTCCGCCTCCCCGTTCTGCGGCAGGGCCTTGGAAGGAGGCAGCACGCGCCCGTGCTGGCAGCAGGAGCGGCAGCGCGGTCAGTAGCGTGGGTTTTCAAGCCTGTGTCAATATGTATTCTTCAGGCTCCCTTTGTAAAGAATCCTTCTCAGGCCAAGTTCCCGCTACGTCTCTCATGCCGCTCACTCCATTTTGGACTCTGCTTCAGTCCTCTGTCCCGGTCCTCCAACCTCCCTTGCCTTTGGAAATGCCTCCGCCGCCTCCGCCTCCACCAGACTCGCCCCCACCGCCGCCGCCACCACCCCCGCCGCCGCCTGGAGAAGACGGCGAGATCCAGGAAGTGGAGATGGAAGATGAGGGGGGCGAGGAGCCGCCTGCCCCAGGAACAGAAGAAGACGCTCCCCTGAAGCCTCTCCTGCGCCCGGCCGTCAGCAGCAGCCAGGTGAGCAGCGGCGCAGGCAGCCGTGCGGCACGCGTGCCATGTTGGCGTTCGATCCCCAAGCACTTGAGGGCCGAGGGTGGTGGTGAAAGGGGGAGCGAGGGGTGAATGCCAGCCCCGTTGGGCTGCGTCCCTCCTGCCTGGGCTCTCACCTCGTCGCTCTCCGTTGCAGGGAGCCGCTGAACCCAGCCCTGCCCCGCTGCTCCCCGCCAAGCCTCAGAAGCGGAAAGCTGCCGAGATGAACCCGGGGCTGATGCAGCGAACAGCCACCATCGGCAGCTGCCCCGTCATCTACAGCCAGCCCCTCATGGCCGCCGGCAAGTACCAGCCTTCGGCCGTGCCCCTCGCCTCCCTGAGGCCACGCCAGCGGCTGCAGGGCGAGATCCAAGGCCGCGCCAACCTCCGCCTCGCGCCGGGCCACGCCGGCCCCCAGCCCGCCGGCCTGGCCATGCAGCCCGGCTACTTGGGCGTGACGGCGCCCGCGGCGCCTTCCGTCATGAGCTACTCGGAGTGTGCCGTGCCTGCCAGCCTCGCCGCTGCCCCCGCCGTGCCGCTGGCCCCGGCGCGCGGATCCCTGCCTGCCACCAGTGCTGCCGAGCAGCCGCCTCCCCCCCCGCCGCCCCAGACGCCCCCACCTCCCACCCCCAAGGCGCCGCCGCCGCCCGAGAAGCCCGAGAAGCCGAGGAAGGGGCGGAAGGACAAGGTAGGAGGATGTTCCTTCGCCCTTCCCTCGCCGGCTTGCCTGTTCCCTCTCCCTTCTTGCCCACCCTCACCACGGACCGCTGAATTTCCTACGCAGGGCAAGAAGGGCAAGACGAAAATGCCGTCTTTGGTGAAGAAGTGGCAGAGCATCCAGCGGGAGCTGGATGAGGAGGAGAACTCCAGCTCCAGCGAGGAGGACCGGGAGACGACGGCACAGAGGCGCATCGAGGAGTGGAAGCAGCAGCAGCTGCTCAGGTACGGGCTCGGGAGGCTGTCCCAGAGCCGGCAGCACTTCGTGATGGCGTGCTGCTTGGCTGCTCGCGTGGAGAGGCGTTTATTTGCCCCCCCCCCCCCTTAAAGGGAGTGGGATTTGGGGTCTCTGGCTGGGAGTATGAGGGGACGGGGTGCTGGGGAGTGTCCCTGTGCACCGCCCGCGCGCTGACACCCCTCTTTGTCCCCGCAGTGGCATGGCGGAGAGGAACGCCAACTTCGAGGCGCTGCCAGAGGACTGGCGAGCGCGGCTGAAGCGGAGGAAAACCGCATCGAGCACATGAGGCGCGCGCGTGGCGCTGTTTTTTTTTTTTTTTTTTTTTACAGTTGTACAGTTTAGAGCCCTTTACGACTCAAATCATTGTCCAATAAATTGTAGCAGTTTGGGACGTGCTGTCTGCTTGAAGGGGGGCTGTCCCTGCCCCACGGCAGGAGGGTGGTTTGGGTCTCGCGTGCTTGGGTGGCATTGGTTTGGGGGGTCGTTGCAGGCTGGGGCCAGAGCATCACCCACACTTTGGGGACGGGGGGAACCTTGCCATGGCCCGGCTCCCCTGGGTGTCTGCCAGGGATAACAAAATCCCCCTGGCTCCTTTCCCAGCTCCGCTCTGGGACCGCCCCGTCCCTCCCTGCTGCCACTGGTCGCTCAGCGACCGCGTCGCAGGCCCCGTTGCATTGCCAGGGCCGGGAGGAGGCTCGGGCACGGCTCGCGGCCATGGAGCCCTCAGGGTACCCCACTGCGCAGGTTGGGGGCCGGGATTCGGGGGAGGAGGGCTGGTGGCTGCAGCCCCTGGGGGTGGGGGGATCCCTGAGCAGAGCCTGACGGTGCTGCCCTGCCCAGGTGGTCCCCGAGCCCTATGACAGCTTCATGCGCTGCCACCTGCGCTACTACGGCTACTTCCGAGGTGAGCCCGGGGCTGTCCCCCCCTTGTCCCTCTGGGGTGCAGGACCCCTCGTTTGGGCTCCAGCAACGCTCTTCCCCAAGGCCAGAAGACGGGTGGGAAGCAGAGCCCCGTGTCCCCACGAGGACGCTCCGAGTGCCACCACACCGAGGCGTCTGGCCTGGGCAGCACCGGCCCTGGCTGCCAGCAGCGCGTGGGGAAGGAGCTGAGCCGTGAGTGAAGCCCCCCGGCACCGGGCTGTGGGGCTGCGTCACCCCTGCTGGGGTCCTTGTCCCTGCCTGGGGGTGCCGGGTGGTTTGGGGGGTGACACCAGGAGCGTTGTTGTCCCCAACCCTTCCAGCCTGTGCTCCCTGCGCTCCGCCAGTGCCGTGCCGTGGGGCCGGGAGCCCCCCAGCCCCTCCTGCAGCCCCCAGGGCGCTGGAGCCGGTCCGCTCGCGGGGCTGCGGGTTCCCCGGGGAGCCGCGGGCTCTCTTCGCCCTCCCCTCGGCGCGAGGACCCCTGCCTGCTCCCCGGTGGCCCATCGAGTGCGAAGTCATCAAGGAGGCCATCGAGCACATCGGTGAGGCAGCGCTCCGGCCTCTCCAGCCCTCATCCCCGTGTCCAACCCCTGCGGTGACGGCGGGGCACATCTGTCCCCCCCCCCAGAGTGGGTTCCCCCTGAACCCGAGCCCTTCTGCCAGCCCTCGAGCCACGAGCAGGCGCCGGCGGGCAGCAGTGAGGAGCAGGGCACTGTCGTCTACCACCTCAGCCCAGGTAGCGCCCATGGGTGCCGCCCGCACCCTCCCCGTCCCCACGCCGTCCCCTCAGGTGCTGAACCCCGCTGTCCCCCAGTGCCCCCAGGTTCCTGCTTCACCCGTGCTCGAGCCGGGGGGGCCCCAGGTCCCCTCTCTTCACTGGCGGCCACCCTGGAGGGCCCCCAGGACACCACGCTGCTGTTCGAGTCGCGCTTTGAGAGCGGCAACCTCCAGAAAGCCGTCAAGGCGTAAGAGCAGGGATGGGGCGGGGGCAGCCGGAGGGACGCGGCGGCAGGGCCGGGTGCCGGAGTGTGGCCCTTCCCCCCGGCAGGGGCCCCTACGAGTACGTGCTGACGCTGCGGCCGGACTTGTACACCGCCAAGCACACCCAGTGGTTTTATTTCCGCGTGCAAAACACCCGGAGAGACGCTGTCTACCGCTTCACCATCGCCAACCTGGCGAAGCCCAAGAGCCTCTATGGCGAGGGCATGCGGCCGCTGCTCTACTCGCAGCAGGACGCCCGGAGCCGTGGCATCGGCTGGCGCCGCGTCGGGGCCGAAGTCCGCTACTACCGGGGGGGCGGCGGGGAGGAGCCGGCCACCTTCTGCCTCTCCTGGAGCATGCGCTTCCCCCACGACGGTGACACCTGCTACTTGGCCCACTCCTACCCCTACACCTACTCGGACCTGCAGCGGTACCTGCGGGCGGTGGTGGGCGACCCGGTGCGCTCGCGGTACTGCGCGGTGCGGGCGCTGTGCCGCAGCTTGGCCGGCAACACCGTCTACCTGCTGACCATCACCGGCCCGGCCGGCGGCGCGGGCAAGCGGGCGGTGGTGCTGAGCGCCCGCGCGCACCCCGGCGAGAGCGGCGGCTCCTGGGCCATGCGGGGCTTCCTCGACTTCGTCCTCAGCGCCGCCCCCGACGCCCGGCTCCTGCGCCGGCTCTTTGTCTTCAAGGTGGTGCCCATGCTCAACCCCGACGGGGTGGTGGTGGGCAACTCCCGCTGCTCCCTGGCTGGCCGTGACCCCAACAGAGCCTACGGGACGGGGTGCCGGGGCTCCTTCCCCGCCGTCTGGCACCTGCGGGCCATGGTGGAGAGGTGAGGCTGGCGCACGGGGAGCCGGGGGGCTGGTGCCAGCGGCCGTATCCTGACGGGAGCCCGCAGGCTGCTGGCGGAGCGGGAGGTGGTGCTGTACTGCGACTTCCACGGGCACAGCCGCAAGAACAACGTCTTCATGTACGGCTGCGACGGCGGCCGGGCCGGTGCAGCGCCGCGGCTGCGGGAGCGCATCTTCCCCCTGATGCTGAGCAAGAACGCGCCTGACAAGGTGGGCTCTGCCATCCGCACCTACCTTTGGTGATGTCCAACACGTCCCCCCGCCGCACTGACCCTGGCGTCGGCCCCAGTTCTCCTTCCCCAGCTGCAAGTTCAAGGTGCAGAAGAGCAAAGAGGGGACGGGCAGGGTCGTCATGTGGCGGATGGGCGTCACCAACAGCTACACCATGGAGGCGGCCTTCGGCGGCTCCACGCTGGGTGAGTGGCCGCGCGGAGGCGCTGGGGACGGTGTCGTGCTGGGGAACGGGATTTCAGCCCCAAGGACGGGCTCTGGGGCCTGGCTCAGGAAGCCGCTGCTCGTTTTCTTGTCCCGTGTCTCCTCCAGGCGGGAGAAACTCACACTTCACCGTGGAGGACCTCAAATCGCTGGGCTACCACCTCTGCGACACCCTGCTTGACTTCTGCGACCCCGACCCTGCCAAGGTGGGTGGGTGGGTGGGTGCCCATGGCCGGCGGCACGCCCCGTGGTGGTGGCAGCAGTAACGTTGGTTCTGTCCCGCAGTTCCAGCGGTGCCTGGCAGAGGTGGACGCGCTGCTGCGGCAGCGGCTGGGCTCCGGCGAGAGCTGGAGCGATGTCCCCACCTCAGACCTCGAGTCCAGGTACGTCCCGGTGACACTGCCCCTGGGGCCGGCGGGGCCGGCGGTGGCTGCAGCCGTCCTCTCCCTCGTGCAGCACCAGCGGCTCTGACAGCTCTGTGTCTGAGGGACCCCTGGCACGGCCCGGGAGCCCCCAGGGACGGGAGGGACGAGGCACCCGGGAGGACGTTCTGGTGCCGCTGCGCCATCCAGGGCGGCTGGAGCCGAGGAGGAGGAAGCGGCTGCGGAGCCGCAGAGCGAGGAACGCCCTGCGGCGGCCAAACGCCGTCCACCAGGGCCACGCCGGTGTCCCAGTGAGCGTGGTTCACGCCCCACCGCCCCGTGTCTGCATCCTCACACTGCTCCCAGCTCGGGTGGCAGCGCCTGGGGCTGCATTGAGCCCCTCCTTTGCGCTCCCCCAGGTGCCACCATGGTCCCTCAGGCCCCGGGGACAACCACAGGTCCCCAACACCACCGGGGGAGGCCGCGGGGTGCCGGAGGAGCCCGAGCAGCCGCGTGGAGCCATCCCCCGTCAGCCCGACCCCACCGCAGCGGGAAGGGGCTCCCACGGCCGTGCCGCTGCAGGGGACGCCCGGCTGCAGGGGGGCACGAGGGCTACGGGGCCCCGCCGCACGCTGCAGCCTGCCTGTGCCGCCGCCGCCACCACCGGTTCCTCGCGGGGCACGGACGTGGCGCTGCCCACACCGGGGGCCGCCGCCGGTGGTCGTGGGGGGCGGCCGGGCCCCGCCAGCCCCCGCTGCTACGCCTGCGCCCGGCGTTAACGGGGCCGCGTCCCCCGCTGCCTGCCGGGCTCCCCCTTCCCCTGCGGGCCCCCGGGGGCCGCCGCCACCGCCCGGTGGCACCTCAGGGCCCGTCGCCGTGGCAACGCCTCAGGCCTCGAAGGCCCCGCCGGTGGCGCAGGCCGCGTTGCCATGGCGACCCGGGCGGAAGCGGGCGGCGGGCGCGGCGGAAGTACCGGGGGCGGAAGCGGAAGCGACGGCCGTGTCCTTCTGGGCCGTGGCGCCGGGGCGGCAGCAGCAGCAGCAGCAGCAGCAGCAGCAGCATGGCGGACGCGGCCTCGCAGGTGCTGCTGGGCTCGGGGCTGACGGTGCTGTCGCAGCCCCTCATGTACGTGAAGGTGCTGGTGCAGGTAAGGGGCGGCGCTACCGGGACCGGGGGGACGCGGTGGTGGTGGTGCCGGTGCCGGTATCGGGGGGTCTCGGTGCCGGTGCCTGGGCCGGGCCCCCGCGGGCTGCCCGGGACGGCGGGGACGGGCCGCGCCTCTCCCCGCAGGTGGGTTACGAGCCGCTGCCGCCCACGCTGGGCCGGAACATCTTCGGCCGCCAGGTCTACCAGCTGCCGGGACTCTTCGCATACGGTGAGTGAGCGTCCCCGGGAGCCCCGTGCCCGGTGCCGCGGGCGTTCCCCGGGGGGGCCCGGCGCGGCCTGACCCGCGTCTCCCCCAGCCAAGCACATCGTGAAGGTCGACGGGAGAGCGGGACTCTTCAAAGGCCTCACCCCCCGGCTCTGCTCCAGCGCCATCGGCACCGTGGTGCACAGCAAAGTGCTGCAGGTACCGTGCCCCGCGCACCGGCCCCGGCAGGGCTGCAGCTGCCGGCTCCCACCCGCTGACCGTGTGCCCTTCTTTCCGCAGCGGTACCAGGCTGCCAAGCAGGCTGAGGTACGTTGGAGGCGGCTTTGGTGGCGAATCCCTTCCTCCCCTCCTCCTCCCCTTCTGTCCCCAGCAGCTGCTCCTGCCAGGCAAGGCCGTGCCCTGCGGGTGCGGGGATTAACAGCAGCAGCCCGGCACGGAGCTGGCTCTTGGTGCCGCCCCAGCGAGGCGTGAGAGGAGGAGCAGGCTGCTGTGCGAGCTGGTGGGGCTGGTGCTGGGGGGCTGCGCAGCTGTGCCTGGGGAGGACAGGGTGAATTTCAGGGGCTGTACCCTGCCTGATGCCTCTGCCCGTCTCCAGCCAGGAGCCAGCAAGCAGGAGCCCGTGTCCTCGCTGGAGCAGGTCCTCAAGGAGGTGAGGAGCGCAGGAAGAGTAGGGTGCTGGGCTGGGCAGCTCTCTCATGCCCTTCCTCCCCTCGCTGACAGCCCCTTTCTCCTCCAGACTTCCCGAGAGATGGTTGCTCGCTCCGCCGCGACCCTCATCACCCACCCATTCCACGGTAGGTACCCCCGCACGGCCGCCTCTAGCTGCTGCTCCTCCCCACGGACAGCCCGAGTGCCGGGTGCTGTGGTGTCCCCACCGCCCTGGAGCGTCCCTTTGTCCCCTGCTGACCCTGCGTCGCCTGGCTCTGCCCGCAGTGATCACCCTGCGATGCATGGTGCAGTTCATCGGCAGGGAGACCAAGTACAGGTACGGGGCGCAGGGGTAGCCGTGGGGTGCCGTGTCCCTGCGTGGCGTGACCGGTGCTCTCTCCTCTTCCCCCCCGGCCCAGCGGGACACTAAGCGCCTTCACCACGATTTACCGAGAAGAAGGCATCCTGGGATTCTTTGCGTGAGTGCTGTTGATGTTGAATTTTTTGGGGGCAGCGAGATATCTCCCCAAAACCCACAAGCCTCACTCGTTGCTCGGATGTTGCTTCTTGCTTTGTCCGTCCTCCCATCTTCTTACCCGCTGGTACTAGGCCCTAATTTTGGTGTGCGGTGCCCGTTGTGCCCTCCTTCCTGGGCAGCTCCTGTGAGCCTCTGGCACCAGCCCTGTGTTGCGTGGCTGCTGCCCCGTGCCTGGGGATATGAAAACTGTAATCCTCCTCCCACAGCCGGCAGCTCGGCGTGCTCTGAAGCACCACAGCCCTTTCCTCCTGGCCATGCGTTCCTCCAGCCAACACAGGCCCTTTTTTCCAAGCCTCTGTGCTCCCAAGGCACGGAGCTGCCCGGCTTCACCCGGCCGTTGGGCGGAGGGCTGCCACCTCCTGTTCCTAAACCTGCCGCCTCTTCTCCTCTTCCAGCGGCCTCATCCCCCGGCTCCTCGGAGACATCCTGTCGCTCTGGCTCTGCAACATGCTGGCCTACCTCATCAACACGTACGCGCTGGAGAACGGGGTACGGGCTCTGCGCTGTGCAGGGGCAGCTGGGCTGAGGGATGCGCAGGTCCCTGCTCCGCATGGGGGCTGAAGCTGCCTTCCTCCTCCCCCAGGTCTCCATGGCAGAGATGAAGAGCTACTCGCAGGCAGTCACCGGAGTAAGTACAGCCCCGGCGCGTGTGTTTGCACGCCCACGTGCGTGACACTGTCACCCGGGAGGGTCCCTGGGGGGCCGGAGCTGCTGACCAGCCCTGCTCTCCCCTGCAGTTCTTCGCCAGCATGCTGACGTACCCCTTCGTGCTGGTCTCCAACCTGATGGCCGTCAATAACTGCGGGTGAGCGTGCGGCCACCACCTCCCTCACCTCCTGCGTTCCCCCCAAGGGCGCGAGAGTGCCCGGAGAGGTTAGCGAGAGCGATCCACGCGGGATCAGTCCCCAGAGCTGCCTTTCCAAAGCTCCGAGTGGTAAAGGAGGGTTTCAAACCCATCGTGGCCGTGGGTTCGATCCCTCGCTGCCTCGGGGGGCTCAGAGGGAGCTGGGCACGCCTGAGCCCAGCCCCGGGGGGGACTGCACAGGGGTTCAGCCCGGCGCAGGGCTGCAGAGCGACGGGTCTTACCTTGCCTGCTCGGCCCTGGGTGGAAATAACCCCGTGGTGCTCTCCTCCCCTCGCCAGGCTGGCTGGGGGCCTCCTCCCCTACGCGCCCACCTACTCCTCCTGGCTGGACTGCTGGAGCCAGCTGCACAAGGAGGTGAGTGGCTGGGGCTGCCGCGCCGCCTGGCCACGACCACAGGCTTGGGGGGAGCCCCGTGGTTCTCCGGGGCCGTGACGGGGCTGGGGGCAGCCCGGCCTCACCCTGCACTAACCTCTGTCCCCTTCCAGGGCAACATGAGCCGAGGGAACAGCCTGTTTTTCCGCAAGGTGCCCGCAGGGAAGCGATACGTGTGGGAGGAGAGGAGGTTCCGCTGAAGCCGAGAGCGGAGTCGCGAAGCTGAGGCCGAGCTCTGGAGGCAAAGAATTATGAGAGAGTTGTGATTTCTATACAGTTTTTTTTAAAAATCATTTAATCCTGAGAGACAAAGGTGGCCGTGTGAGAGTGTCTGTCGTGGGGCCGGGGGCTTCCTGCAGGAGAACCTGTGCGGCCCGAGCCGATCCCAGTTGATCCCAGCTGATCCCCAGCACCCTTTCCCCGACCCAGCCGCCGGAGCCGTGTCCCCGCTTTGTTTCAGCAGCGGAAATCCCACCGCAAGATAATGGCACCCGGAAACATGACCCTGCTCAGTATCTGTGTGCTTGTTTTAACGAGCGGCCGTGCCAACCTCTCGGGCAGCGGGGAAGTGACGGCCCAGGGTGGCGGCAGGGCCCCCCCCGTGCGAACACACCTCATGTCCGGCTTGCACACCTGCTGGCAGGGTTGCACGCCCAGCAGGCGTGTTCCCCAGGTGGAAGGAGGCTTGCACGCGCCGTGATGAGGCGTTGTGGCAGCAGGGAGGCTTGCACACCTGTTGGGAGGGTTGCACGCCCAGTGGTGGGGTTACATGCCCATTGGGAATGGTGCAGACCTAGCACGAGGCTCGCACACCTACTGTGGACATTACACACTTGGCAAGAGTGTAACAAACCCTGTGACTGGCTTGCACGTCCACGGGGAGCATTGCAAACCCCTGTGACCACGTTGCATACAGAGCAGGAGTGTTGCACGCCTGGTGACCGGGTTGCACACCTGCTGGGAGCATTGCACGCCCAATGACCGGATTACACGCAGAGCAGGCAGCTTTGCTCACCCAGCAGGAGCGCTGCGTGCCCTGTGACCACATTGCACACTCAGCAGGAGCGTTGCACGCCCGCTGGGAGCACTGAACGCCTCGTGCCCGGGCTGCACGCCCCATGACCGGGTCACACACTGACCAGGAAGCGTTGCACTCCCGCGGGGAGTACTGCGTGCCCTGTGACCGGGTTACACACCGAGTAGAAGCCCTGCATGCCCTGTGGCGGGGTTGCACACCCAGCAGAAAGTTCTGAACACCCCCCTGGGACCGCTGCACGCCCCGTGACCGGGTTGCACACCCAGCAGGACCATCGCACGCCCACGGGGAGCCCCGCACGCCCCGTGCTCTCTCTTCTCTCGCGCTCCTCCCGCGGTGCGGCGCTACCGGGAGCCCCGGGGGGGGGGGGGGCCGGGCCGGTCGCCCTCCCCTCGCCTCCTTTCCCCTCCCCTTCCCCCGGCGGCGCCATGGCGGGGCCGGGTTGGGGCCGCGTCCCCCCGCGCCGCGGGTACCTGAGCGGCGGCACCGAGCGGCGCTGCCGGGAGCTGCTGGCGGCGGCGGGGGGCGGCGGGGCGGCGGCGGGGGGGCGGCGGGGCGGCGGCGGCGGCGGCGGCGGGGGCGGCGGTGCTGGTGCCGCTGTGCTCGGTGCGCGGCCGCCCCTCGCTGCTCTACACCCTGCGCTGCCGCCGCCTGCCCGGGCCGCACAGCGGCGACGTGAGGTGAGCTGGGGGGGGGGGGATGATTTCGGTACCCCCCCCGGTTCCTCCCGTTCGCCCCCCGGTCCTCCCGTCCTCCCCCTCTCCGCTCCTCGCAGCTTCCCCGGGGGGAAACGGGAGGCGTCGGACGGCGACGCGGTGGCCACGGCGCTGCGGGAGACGCGGGAGGAGCTGGGGCTGGAGCTGGGCGAGGGCAGCGTCTGGGGCATGCTGAGAAGTCTGCCCGACCGGGTACCGGGCACCGGGGGGGTGGCGGGGGGGAGCTGGGGACATGGGGATGGGGACACCGGGGTCGGGGGAGGGGGTTTGGGGGAAAGGGGAGAGGGACAGAGGGGGCACCGGGGGCTGGGAGATGGCCTGGGGGGTGCCTGGGGACATGGGGACACGGTGACAGGGACGTGGGGATAGGGGGACATGGGGCTGGGGGGCTGGGAGATGGGCGGGGGGCACTGGGGACGCTGGGGTGTCTGGGGACACGGTGACAGGGATGTGGGGATAAGGGGACATGGGGCTGGGGGGCTGGGAGATGGGGCAGGGGGGGCACTGGGGGGGGGTGTCTGGAGATGCGGTGACAGGGACGTGGGGATGAGGACAGGGAGGCAGGGGGCACTGGGGACACGGGGACTAGGACACCAGGGTCAGGGGTGAGGTGGTGGGGAATACGGGGACGGGTTGTCTGGGGACACAGTGGCAGGGATGTGGTGGACAGGGGTGGTTGCTGTGTGGGCCATGGGGCAAAAAAAAGGGGGACGTGGGGCACGTGGGTGTCTGGGGGGGGCTCCAGGCGACCGGGAATGAGCTTTGGCATTTGCCACCCCCCCCCCCCTTCCCTCTGCCGCCCGCTCCCTTCCAGCAAGGGATGCTGGTGGTCCCCGTCGTGGCCAACCTGGGCCCCCTGGAGAACCTGAAGCTGTCCCCAAACCCTGAGGAGGTGGGTGACCCCGCACCGGGGCGGGGGGGGGGGGGGGGGGGGAGGGAGTCACAGGCACTCCGGACCCCCTTCCATCCCCATCCCTGCGCGTGTCCCCATCCCGGCAGGTGGCGGAGACCTTCACGCTGCCGCTGGCTCACCTGCTGCGGGAGGAGAACCAGGGCTACACGCATTTCCGCACCGGCGGCCGCCACGGCTACACCCTGCCCGTCTTCCTCCACGGCCCCCACCGCGTCTGGGGGCTCACGGCCATCATCACCGAGCTGACGCTGGAGCTGCTGGCGCCCGAGCACTACCGCAGGAAGACCCATGTGCCCGGCCGCCACCTCGCCGCCCCGCCGCGCAGGGCCTGACCCCACCCACCCCTTCCCAATTTTTGGGAGGAGACGGGGTGCCGCCTGCCCTTCGCAGGACGCCGGGGGTGCTGCCCCTTGGTTCGGTTTGTTGTTTTTTTTGGGCGCGTGGGGCTCAGCCCCGCCACGCGCTCGCAGAGAGGCGGCAGCCCCGGGGCTGTCACCTACTCCATGCTGCTGCCCAGCCTGCGATGACACTGTGATTGTAGTAAAAAGCCATGTTTTAAACCACTTACACCACAGCCTCCAGCTTGCTGGTGCAGGTAAGAGCCCTCCCTGGTGCCAGGGAGCTGCTTGGCTCAGGGGCCCAGGGAGAGGAGGGGAAGCAGGGGCTTGTGGAGAGCCAGGACCTCCCCCGGGGGCTTCCCAGCCCTTGGCCAAGCCTGGCCACATCCCCCATCGATCTCCCTTTTCCAGGGAGCCCCTGCTCCTGATTTTAAGACCGCAGCCTCCTCTTGCGCCCCCCCCAAAGCAGAGAGAGGAGCCTGCGAGCACAGCAGCGTTTATTAAGGAGCCCCCAACAGCGGCGAGAAGCCCCTCGCCCCCACGAAGCCCCCCCAGGCAGGGAAGCGCACTGCCACCCCCTGTCCTCCACCGCTGCCTCCTCACGCTGAGGCCGCTCGAGCTTTGGCCTCCCCGAAGCGCCGCATCCTGTCCTCCAGCTCCGGGCGAAAGTGGCGGATTAGGCCCTGGGGAGAGCAGACGAGGCGGAGTTAACGGGGCAGGGCAGCAGCCACCGCCAGACCCCCTCCCAAAATCCCGCTCGCGGCCCCCCAGCCCGCACCTGCACGGGCCAGGCGGCGCCGTCGCCCAGGGCGCAGATGGTGTGGCCCTCGATCTGCTTGCTGATCTCCCACAGCGCGTCGATCTCGGCCACCTGCGCGTCGCCCCGCACGAAGCGCGCCATCACTTTGTTCATCCAGTCGACACCTGCGGGGAGAGGAAGGCGGTGAGGGCCCCGCGGTGCCGGCTGCTGCCCCCCCCGTCCGTCCCGGCCCCATGCGCTCACCTTCCCGGCACGGGGTGCACTGCCCGCAGCTCTCGTGCTTGTAGAACTCGATGAGGCGAGCGATGGCTTTGACGATGTCGGTCTGGGGAGGAAGGGGACAGTGAGGGCCCGGCGGGGGCAGGCGGGCACCGGGGAGGGCTCGTCCCTTACCGATTTATCCATGACTATGACAGCGGCCGTGCCGAGCCCGCTCTGCGCCTGCACCAGGGAATCGAAGTCCATCAGCACGGTCTCGCACACCGACTTGGGGAGCAGCGGGGTGGAGGAGCCCCCCGGGATGACGGCCAGAAGGTTGTCCCAACCCCCGCGGACACCCCCTGCCAGAGAGGGGGGTTCAGGCTCAGCTGGGCCCGACGGGGACGTCCCGCTCGGAGGAGGGCCGCGGCACTTACCCGCGTGCTTCTCGATCAGCTCCTTCAGCGGCACCGACATCTCCTCCTCCACCGTGCAGGGGTGGTTGACGTGGCCGGAGATGTTGAAGAGCTTCGTCCCCGAGTTGCGCTCGCGCCCGAAGCTGGCGAACCAGGCGCCGCTGCGCCGGCAGATGGTGGGGGACACGGCCACCGTCTCCACGTTGGCCACCGTGGTGGGACAGCCGAAGACGCCTGGAAGCGGTCAGGGTTGAGTGGCTGGGCGGTGCCAGAGCGCAACCGCGTCCCTACGGCAGGACGGCAGCCGGGCGTTGCCCAGGATCGCTGCATCCTGCTCGAGAGGGGCCGCTTGGTGGGGAACTGGGGTTTGTGCTGCCATGACTAGCACACGGGGAGCTGAGAGCAGCTCGGGGACGTACCCACGTCAGCAGGGAAGGGCGGCTTCAGGCGGGGCTTGCCCTGCTTGCCCTCGATGGACTCGATCAGCGCCGTCTCCTCCCCGCAGATGTAAGCCCCGGCGCCCCTCACCACAAAGACATCGAAGGCGTACCCCGAGCCGCAGGCGTCCTTCCCCAGCAGCCCGGCCTCGTACGCCTCCCTGATGGCCACCTGCGGAGGGGACAGCGGGTGGGCAGGGGGGGGGGGCACGTCGCCGGCAGCGCCCCGCCAGGCCCCCGCCGCTCACCTGCAGGTTGGAGGCCTCGTTGTAGAACTCGCCGCGGATGTAGATGTAGGCGGCGCGGGCGCCCATGGCGCGGCCGGCCACCAGGCAGCCCTCCACCAGCTTGTGGGGGTCGTGGCGCATGATCTCCCGGTCCTTGCAGGTGCCCGGCTCCCCCTCGTCGGCGTTCACCACCAGATACTTGGGCCTGCCGGGAAGCGCCGTCAGCCTCCGGTACCGGCGCTCCGGGCGTGCGGCACCGGCGCCGGCCCCCACCTGCCGTCCGGGGGCTTGTTCATGAAGCTCCACTTGAGGCCGGTGGGGAAACCGGCGCCGCCGCGGCCCCGCAGCCCCGACGCCTTGATCTCGCCGAGGATCCAGTCGACGCCCTTCAGCAGGATCTCCTTCGTCTTGTACCAGTCGCCGCGCCGCAGCGCGCCCTTCAGCCTGCCGGCAGCAGCGGGGGGGGGACAGTAGCACCGGGAGGGACCAGAACCCCCCAGCACCCCCCGGAGTCCCCCCAGCACCTTGCAGTCACCCCCAGCACCCCCATCCAGCACCCAGAGACCCCCTCCCAGCACCTCCAACCCCCCACCCGGCACCCCCAAGCTCCCTCCCCAGCCCCCCCAGCGCCCCATCCAGCACCCCTGGGACCCTCCAAGCACCCCTCGGACCCCCCCCCCAGCACCCCCCAAGCCCCTTCCCCAGCACCCCCAAACCCTCCGAGCACCCCTCGGAGCCCCCCCAGGCCCCATCCAGCACCCCCCAAGCCCCCTCCCCAGCACCCCCCGAGCCCCCCCGTCCCCCACCGCCAGTCGTGCCGCCCGTAGAGGTTGGTGAAGATGCGGTCCTCATCCCGCAGCGAGCCGAACTGCGTCTTCTTGGGCGCCGTCTGCGGGGAGACCGGGCTCAGCACCGGCACCGGGCCCGGTACCGGCACCAGTACCGGTACCAGTAACAGTACCGGTACGGGTACGGGTCCGGGTCCGGGTCCCGGTGCCGGCACTCACCGAGAAGGCGGCGGCGTGGAGGCGGCGCAGCGCCTGCAGCTGCCGGGCGGCCATGGCGGGGCTCGCCGGGGCCCCGCTCCCACCGTCACCTTCAGGCGCCCCCCGCCGGTGCGCGCAGCAGTGACGTCAGCGGCGGGCGCCGGTGGCGCGGCGGTGACGTCACGGACCGGGACCGGGGCGGGGGGCGCGGGGGCTGCACCGGGGCCGGCACCGGGACCGCTCCCCGCTCCCGGCCCCGCGCCGCCGCCCGGCGGCGGGGCTGTGCCCGCGATGTCTCCGCGCTCGGAGCCCCCCCGGCCCCCCCCGTTAACCCCGCCGGTTCCTCCCCGTTAACCCCCCCCCGGTGCGCTCCCGCCTCGCTCCCCGCGGCCTCGCTCCCCGGTGCGGCCGGCGCGGGTCGGGTGTCCCGTGGCGGATCCGGTTTCCCGCTGCAATCTCACCCCGGCAGCGGGGGATCGGATTCGGGGCCGGCGGCGGCGGCGGGGGCGGCGACGGGGGGGGGGAGACACACACCGGCACCGGGCACCGGCACCGGGCACCGGCACCATGTTCCTCTTCTTCCGCGGGCCGCCCCGCCGCGCCCCCGGCAGCCCCCTGCCCGCAGCCGCCCGGGGGCCGCCCCGCCGGGCCCCCCCGGAGCCGAAGCGCGGTGCCCGCAGCCCCCCCCCCGCCAGGCCCCCCGGTCCCGGGGGCGGCGGAGCCCCGGGACCGGGGGCCCGGGCCTCTGCCGTGCGAGCACCGAGGAGCTGGGACCCGAGGTGCCCCCCGCCGGCGGGCAGGTAACCGGCGGCGTGCGGGGGGGGACGGGGGAGAATGGATGGCGATTTGGGGGGTTTATTTTAATTAATTTTATTATTTTGGGGGAGGAGGGTGGCGGTGGCACCGCTCGGTGTCCCCGTTCGGTGTGTGTCCCCCCCCCCCCCGCCCGGGGACAGCTGGGTGGCTCCCCCACATCTGGAGCAGCGCGGCCGAGCGGGCAATAATCCGGGGGATTATGTGTGTGTGCGGGCGCGTGCGGCCCCCCCCCCCCCCCCCGCCCCTCGCCTCGCCCTGCATATCCCGAGATATTCAATAAAAACCGCAAATCCCCACGCAGCCGCTGTTACTATAAAAAAACCCCGTCCTGGCGCGCCCGGGCCGGAGTCGGTGGCCCCCAGGACTGCGCCAGGCGGCCCCCCCGGGGGGGCCAGGTATGCCCGGGCACCCCCCAGCCATGGGCAACTGCACCAAGACCCCTGAGCGGAGGCTCTCCAAGGTAAGGCTGGCCCCGGGGGGGTGGCGGGCAGAGGGGGGGACACGGGGTGTGGGTTATCGGGGGGGGGGGGTGCTGGGCTCTGCCTCCCGCTACCGGCCGGCTCTGCCCGCAGGACGGGAGGCAGCGCTGCGGCCCCCCCGGCCCCCAAGAGGCCGAGGAGGCGGCGGAGGCCGCGCAGTCGCCGCCGCTGCAGAACTACTCGGTGCTGCACGGGCTGGTGGGGCCGGCGTGCATCTTCCTCCGCCAGAGCATCGCCATCACCCAGCTGGTACGTGCCGGTCGCGGCGCCCTCCCCCCCCCCCCCCAGCCGTTCACCCGGAGGCACGTCCCGGGCTCCTCGGGTCAAGGCAATGCCGCGGCGGTGCCTCGTGACCCCCCCTTCCCGGCCGAAGTTGTGGCACACGGCTCCCACGGGGTCACCCGCGGCCACCTCGCTGCCCGCCAGGTGGGGGTTTGGGGTGGGGGCCGTCCCTCCAGCCCGCTTTCTCTTCCCAGGACCGAGAGCTGCGGCCGGAGGAGATCGAAGGTAAAGCGTGGGGACGCTGCCCGCAGCTGGAGTCTCCCCTGTCACCAACTTGTCACCCGTTCCCCTCCACCCATCCCTCCCCGTGTCCGGGGAGGGGAAGGGGGGCGGCAGAAGGGGTATCCCCCGGTGCCACCCGCGTCCCCGCGCTGTCCCCAGAGCTGAAGCAAGCCTTCCGGGAGTTCGACAAGGACCGGGATGGCTACATCAGCTACAAGGACCTGGGCGAGTGCATGCGGACCATGGGCTACATGCCCACCGAGATGGAGCTCATCGAGCTGTCCCAGCAGATCAGTAGGTGTTGGGGCGCGGGGAGGGGGGACACCTGCACGTCCCCTCGGTGGTGGCCCCGGAGCTGTGCCTCACACTCCGGCCACACTTCCCTCCTCCCGCAGCAGGCGGCAAGGTGGACTTCGACGACTTCGTGGAGCTGATGGGCCCCAAGATGCTGGCGGAGACAGCGGACATGATCGGCATCAAGGAGCTGCGCGACGCCTTCCGCGAGGTGAGGGGGGGCCGGGGGGCTGCTGGGACGGGCTGCTGGGGGGGGGGACACACCGTCTTATCACCCCCCACCTGCTCCCGGCAGTTCGACACCAACGGGGACGGGCAGATCAGCATGGCGGAGCTGCGGGAGGCCATGCGCAAGCTGCTGGGGCAGCAGCTCAACCCCCGGGAGGTGGACGAGATCCTCAAGGACGTGGATCTCAACGGGGACGGCCTGGTGGACTTCGAAGGTAACGAGGCTGGGGGGGTGCCGGTTGTGGTACTGCTTTATTACCCCTTAATTAACCCCCCCCCCCGGTTCCATTACCCTTTAATTAACCCTCCCCCACTTGTGTTATCCCTTTATTAGCCGCCCCCCCGGTTCCATTACCCCTTTATTAACCACCCCCCCCCCCCGGTTCTGTTATCCCTTTTATTGCCCCCCCTGGTTCCATTACCCCTTTATTAACTCCCCCGGTTCCGTTACCCCTTTTATTGCCCCCCCGCCGGTTCTGTTACCCCGTTATTACCCCCCCCCCGGTGTATTACCGCCCTTCTCCCGTTAACACCCCGCTTCCCCCGGCAGAGTTTGTGCGGATGATGTCGCGCTGAGGGCGGCCCGTGCCAAGCCGGGACAGGAGCCCCCCGCCGTGCCTTACCGAGACCAGAGGGCCCCGGCACCGCCGCCCCCTCCACCCCGCCACCGGGAGGGGTCCCGGGGCCCGTCCGCCCCCCTCCCGGGCCCGTCCCCACGCTGCCCCCTGCGGCCTCCCGGGGGCGGCGGGGCCGGGTTGGGGCAGCCCCCGGTGCGTGCGGGGGTCCCGGTGCAATGAAGCCGTGTGCCGGGCGCCGCTGTCCGCGCCTCCTTCCTACCGGGGGGCGGTCACCGGAAAGGGGGGGGGGGGGAGGAGAAGAAAATGGCGGCGGAGGAGGGCGGGGCCGACGCCGCGCGTCTCCATGGTAACGGGGAGGGGGGTGGTGCGCTGACGTCAGCGCGGCGCGCGGCCTGCGACGTCATCGGCGCGAGCGGTCGGCGCCGGGAGGGGTGGGGGGGGGGGTGGGGGTGGGGGCCTGGCGAGCGGCGGCGGCCGGGCCGCGCTCTCCGCCGCGGGGCCGGGGGGCGGGGCCGGGCCGGGCCGGCGGCCAATCAGCGCGGCGGGTCCGCGCGGGCCGGCCAATCGGCTGCGGGGGGGCCGCCGCGCCCCGCCCCGCCCCGCGCCCGCCGCCGCCGCCGCCGCCGCCGCCGCCGCTCGCCAGGGAGCCGCTCGCGGCGCGGGCCCGCGGGGATGTCCTACAAGCCCATCGCGCCCGCCCCCGCCAGCGCCAGCCCCGCCCCGGGGCCCGCGGCGCCGCCCGCCGGTGAGAGGGGGTTGAGGCGGGGGGGGGGGGGGGGGGCTCCGGTAACGCCGTGCTAACCCCGCGCCCCCCCCCCCCCCCTCCGCTCCCCGTAGCCACCAGCGTCCCCTCGCCGTCCGGCTCCGCGCCCGGCGCCGCCGCCCCCTTCCGGCCGCTCTTCAACGACTTCGGGCCGCCCTCCATGGGCTACGTGCAGGTGAGGCGGGGGGAGGGGGGGCGGCGGGGCCGGTAACGGGGGGGGGCGGTGCTGCGCCCCTCCGTTAACTCCCCGCCCCCCACCCCCCCCCCCCCCGCAGGCCATGAAGCCCCCCGGTGCCCCGGGCTCGCAGAGCACCTACACCGACCTCCTGTCCGTCATCGAGGAGATGGGCAAGGAGATCCGGCCCACCTACGCCGGCAGCAAGAGCGCCATGGAGCGGCTCAAGCGGGGTACGGCACCGGCACCGGGGGGATTGGGGGGGGGGGGGGGGGGGGTGGGGGGGGGGGGGGGGGCCTCCCGTGCCACCGGGCTCACGACCCCCCCCCCCCCCCCCCTTCGTCCCCCCGCAGGCATCATCCACGCGCGGGCGCTGGTGCGGGAGTGCCTGGCGGAGACAGAGCGCAACGCCCGCACGTGACGGCCGCCTCCGGTGTCCCCCTCCCCTCCCCCCCCCCCCCCGGTCCCGGAGCCCCGCCGGTGGCCCCCCCCCCCCCCCATCCCAACCCTTCGTACGGGGCCGCCCCCGGGGCTCCCCCTGACCCCCCCCTCCCCCCCCCGGTTCCCTTTGCAGCCGCGGGTTTTTATAAATAAAGGACGTGCTCGGGACACGGCGCCTGGAGGGGGGCGGGGGGGGCGAGACCTGCTGTGACCCTAAACCTAATAAAATCACCCCAAAACCCCCAATTCCCCCCAACCCCCCCCCTAAAACTTCTCCAATCCCCCCCAACTCCCCCAATCCTCCCCCTCCAAACCCTAAATCCCACCCCAAACTCCCCAAATCCCCCCAACTCTCCCCAAATCCCCAACTCCCCAAATCCCCCCAAACTCCCCAAATCCTCCCCAGAACCCCTGAAATCCCCCCTCAAACCCCCCAAAACTCCCCAAATCCCCCCAAAACTGCCCAAGTCCCCCCCAGAACTCCCCAAATTCCCCCCAACTCCCCTCAAACTCTCCAAAACTCCCCAAATCCCCCCCATAAGTCCCCAAATCCCCCCAAAACTCCTCAGCCCCCAACCCCCCCCCCCCCTTCCCCCGTTTGAACGCCCCGGCCCCGCCGCCCGCGCAGCCCCCGTGCAGCGGCGCCGCCGCCGCCTGCCCGCTCTGACGTCACGCTCCCCCCCCCCCCGGGCTGACGTCAGCGAGCACCCCCCTTCGGGAGCGCGCCGTGACGTCACGAGGCGCGGGGCCGGCGCGGAGCGGGGGCGCAGGTTCGGCGGGGGGCGGCGGAGGGGGCCGAGCGCGGCCGGAGGGAGCCGAAGGTTGCCGAGGGGGAGCCGAGCGCGGCCGGAGGGAGCCGAGCGCGGGGCGGGCCGAGCCGAGCGCAGCCGAACGGGGCGGGCGGGGGGCGCGTTGCCATGGCAGCGGGGCGGGCCTGGCGGCGCTGCGGCGGGCGCCGTGCGGGCCGGGCCGGGGCCGGGGCCGGGGCCGGGGCCGGGGCCGGGGCCGGTCTGACGGCGGTGCCCGCAGGCGCTGCCCCCCGCCGCCATGCTCATCAAGGAGTACCACATCCTGCTGCCCATGAGCCTGGAGGAGTACCAGGTGGCTCAGCTCTACATGATCCAGGTGCGGCCGGGCCCGGCGGGGGGGGGGGGCGCGCCGGGACTGTGTGGGGACACCGGGACAGTGACGAGATGGGGGCCGAGGGGACACCGGGACCGCGTGGGGACACGGGGATGGCACCGAGATGGGGTCCCGGGGAGGCTGGGGGAGTCTGGGGGGACACCGGGGCTGTGTGGGGACACGGGGACAACGCCGAGATTGGGGCTCCGGGGGGGCTGGGAGGGATCTGGGGGGACACCGGGGCTGCGTGGGGACACTGGGACAGTGCCGAGATGGGGGTCCTGGGGTGCTGGAGGGATGCTGAGGGGTGCGAGAGTGCGGAGACGGTGTGGGGCTGAGGAAAGGGGGCTGAGGATGGGGGTCTGGGAAGGGCGGTGTGGAATCGGGGGGTCTCTGGGCAAGGGGCTGCCCCCAGGGGGGGGTTTTGGGGTGCGGGGCCAAGCAGGGGGGGGTCCCAGGAGCAGCTGTGGGGCTGAGGGGGTTTGTGGTTGGGGAAGGATGCGGGGGACCTGCATGCCGGTGAGGTGCTGGGTTTTGGGGCACGGGGTGCTGCGTGTGGGTTTTGGGGTATAGGGTCTCAACCAGCCCTCGCCCCGCAGAAGAAGAGCCGGGAGGAATCGAGCGGTGAGGGCAGCGGGGTGGAGATCCTGGCCAACCGGCCCTACAGCGATGGCCCCGGCGGCAGCGGCCAGTACACCCACAAGATCTACCACGTGGGCTCGCACATCCCCAGCTGGTTTCGGGCGCTGCTGCCCAAGGCTGCGCTGCAGGTGGAGGAGGAGTCCTGGAACGCCTACCCCTACACCCGAACTAGGTGGGACCCCGGGGGGGACGCGGGCTGGGCTTTGGGGCCACCTGCCGGGCTCAGCCCTGTCCCCGCACCTCCCACAGGTACACCTGCCCCTTTGTGGAGAAGTTCTCCATCGAGATCGAGACATATTACCGGCCAGATGCGGGCCAGCAGACCAATGTCTTCAACCTGAGCGCAGCTGAGAAGAGGCAGAGGATTTTGGGTGCGTAAGGCAGGGGTGCCATCACCACAGCCCAGCAGGATCCAACGCCTGCCGGGGTCCCTGTGCAGCTCTCCTGGGGCTGGCTGCACCGCAGAGCCCGAGGGGCTCGGCCTTTCACCAGGTAGCCCCGCGAGAGGCTCAGCGCCTGTGACGCAATGGGTTTTGCTCCCTCCTCTGGCCCTTGTGTTATGGGAGCGAGCTGGGGGGGGAACCCTGGAAGGAGAAAGGCACCTGTGCCCCGAGCACCCTGCCCAGTCTGGTGGCAGCACCGTTAAGCGAGAGTCTGCGTTAAAAACATTCTGGGGGATGATTTCATTTCCTGCCCCCTCGCCTTGCCTGTGTGTTTGTTTGCAGCTCTCCCCAGTGCCAGGCTGCTCCCCCGTCCCACGTCCCGGCCCGTCCCACGTGGTCTGGCACAGCTTCGCCCCTCTGGTAGTGCGAGTGGGAACCTGCACCGGGCTCTGGCAGGGCATTTTGGATCTGCTGGAGGTGGGGGAGCTGGGAAAGCGTGTCCCCATTTTCCCCCCTCGCTGCCCTGCTTCTCCTGCTCCCCAGAGCTTTGCTTGGCGTTGCTCTCCGGTCCCAGCCCCTCTGCGCTGGCTGAGGGCAGAGCTGGGGGTCCAGGGCAGATTCACCCCCCCCGGGGGGAGGTTTGTCCCCGGCTGCTGCCTGCTCCTGTTCCCGGCGGTGTCGGTGCGGTCGTTTTAGGCACTGGAGTGCAGCGCGTCACGCTCTGCTCTTAAAATGGAGGCCTAAAATAGGCACTCGGAGGAAATGATTCATCTGACCTATTTCTCTCATTGGTTCTTGCGGCACTGGGGATGTCCGGCTGGGACGCTGGCGGTGCAGGCCTGGGGGGGACAAATTTTGTCCCTGCCACCACCAAGCAGCAACCGGGGCCGAGGGGACAGCGGGCAGGGCACGGCCCCTGCTTGATTTCTCCCCCGGACCCAGTCCCGTGAGCTTCCAGTCCCTCTTCAAGGAGCACGGGGCCGCTGCTGACCCCGGGAGGGATTTTCTTTGCCAGCTCTCGCTCCCACCCCGGTGTCTTGTAGTGCCTCGGATGTAAAATCCCCTCTCACGTTTCAAAGGGCGGCTGGCAGCAGGGCGAATGCCAGGGCTGTCGGGGCCGAGCTGGCCACCTTGTCCTGTGAACCGCACCGATAGCAGCGTCCTCACGGGTTTTCTCCCAGCAAACAGACCCGCGGGGTTGTTGCGGGAACAACACGGGAATAACGCCGTCCCCGCGCCGTCCCCGCGCCACGATCCGAGCTGCCCCACGAGCTCGCTGGGCGCTGCTTTAAGGGCTGGTGCTGGCCCTGCTGCCACGGCACAGGGGGTGTCAGCGGGGACGAACAGATCCGGGGTTGCGAGGTTTTGCTTTGCTCCTCGCCCCGTTCCTGGGGGAGGCAGCGAGCGGGGCTCCCCGCTGCACCACGCCGCCTGGTTTGGCCTCAATCTCAGCCCCCACGTCCTCGGGGTCACCCGCGCCTTCTCCCAGCTGCCAAATCTCCTCGCTAATGCGCCTAAGTGTGTCAGCCCGGCTCGGAGCGCCCAGCCCCCCCGCGGCTGCCTGCGCCCCTTGCAGCCGCTCCTCGGGGCGCTGGATCCGGCCCTGGCGTGGGGACGGGACGCGCTCGAGTGCACCCAAAGGTGCTGTTGAGGTTACAGCCACAGGGATGGTGCTCGCTGGCGCTGCCAGCGTGAGCGCACGGCGCGTGGAAATAATTTGCAGGGTGCCCCCGGTCCTATTTTTTGTGCGTTTTTCTCCACTTTCCTCCCCTTTTCTTGCTCCTCTGAGCCTTGAGGGGTAACGAGTGCTGCTCTCCTTCCTCTCCCTCAGACACCATTGACATCGTGCGTGACCCCATCTCCCCCGGGGAGTACAAGCCCGAGGAGGACCCCAAGCTCTACCACTCGTCCAAGACGGGCCGGGGGCCGCTGGGGGACGACTGGCTGGAGGCGGCCGCCGGCGGGCCCCTGATGTGCGCCTACAAGCTCTGCAAGGTGGAGTTCCGCTACTGGGGGATGCAGTCCAAGATCGAGCAGTTCATCCACGACGTCGGTGAGCGCGGGGCGGCGGCACCGCCCTGCCCGCGGGGGCAGCGGGTTTGGGACGTGGGCGCCGGGGCCACGCCGCGCTCGCTCCCCGCTCCCCGTCGCAGGCTTGCGCAAGGTGATGCTGCGCGCCCACCGCCAGGCCTGGTGCTGGCAGGACGAGTGGACGGACCTGACCATGGAGGACATCCGGCAGCTGGAGGAGGAGACGGCGCGGATGCTGGCGCAGAAGATGGCCAAGTGCGGCGAGGCCGAGGAGCCCCCCGCCGCCGGCCCCAGCCCCGAGGGGCGGCCGGAGCCGGGAGCTGCCGGCGGGCAGGAGGGTGCCGAGGCACCGGGCACGTCTGATGCCTCCCCCGACGATACCTTTGCCAAGCAGTGGTCCACGTCTTCCCGCTCTTCCTATTCTTCCCAGCACGGAGGTGAGAGAACGGGTCCTGTGTTGGGTGAGTAGGACTCCAGCCTCCTGCGGCTCGGGGTGCGGGAGCAGCAGGGACCTGTGGGGCAGGAGTGGGGGCTCGCTGCCCTGGGGGCTCTGAGCCCTGACCCTGTGCTGGTGGCAGGGGGGGTGTCTCCTCAGAGCCTGTCCGAGTGGCGGATGCAGAACATTGCCCGTGACTCCGAGAACAGCTCCGAGGAGGAGTTTTTTCGACGCCCACGGTATGGCGGAGCAGCCCCACGACTTTGGGTTCTGGTGGTGGGGAGCCTGAGCAGGGGCTGCTCTGGGTTTGCCCCACGGGGGTCAGCAGGACGCCGGGGTGCGGGCTGCCCTTCGCCCACCCCCCGGCCCCATCCCTGCCACCACAGAGGACCTGTCTGACAGCGACGAAGTCTTTGCGAAGGAGATGACCAAGTGGAGCTCCAACGACTTCTTGGACACGCTGGAGCGGCCGGCAGAGCTGGACGAGGCTCTGGGTGAGCAGGGTGGGCACAGCCTGCCCCAAACCTGGGGGCTGACCCCCGCGTGGATGCCCTGCCTCAGCTCACCCGAGCCACGTGCTCACAGGGGACGGACCCAGCGCTGCCAAGGCAGACGGCGAAGGGCTGGCGGCGGCTGGTTTCTCTGAGGTGTGTGCAGCCTCATCCTGTCCCTTGCGCCCCCCTGCTGGGACCCCGGAGTGGGTGCAGACAGGAGCTCTCTCCTTCCTGCAGGGCGTCTCGGCCGAGAGCGCGGCGCAGGCGTGCCGGATCCACGCGCTCTTCCTCATCCTCCACAGCGGCAACATCCTGGACCAGGGGGTGGGCGAGCCGGGCTCCAAGCAGGCGGACGTGCAGACGCTGGCGGCCACCTTCGACGCCGTCACCCGCGTCCACTTCCCCGAGGCGCTGGGGCACGTGGCGCTGCGCCTGGTGCCCTGCCCGCCCATCTGCGCCGCTGCCTACGCCCTCGTCTCCAAGTGAGGATGGCGGCACGGCGTGCCGGGGCTGTGGGGTGAGAGGGGGCTTTCCCCACGCAAACTGCTCCCGGGAGGGGACGTGGGGAGGTGGCGGGCTCAGGGAGGGGGCTCTTCTTCTCTTGGTGTGGTATCTGGAGAAGCGAGCATCGTGCGATGGCTTGGGGATGCCGGGGCAGCCCTGCTCACCCGCTCTCCGTGCGCCTTTCAGGCTCAGCCCCTACAGCCACGACCGGGACAGCCTGTCCAGCAGCCAGGACCACATCCCGCTGGCAGCCCTCCCGTTGCTGGCCACCTCCTCGGGGAGCTACCAGCACGCCGTGGGCACCGTCATCACCCGCGCCAACCAGGCGTACAGCACCTTCCTGCACTCCGGCGAGGGCGCCGGCTTCTGTGGCCAGGTGAGAGGGGCGGGGAGCTCGGGGCAAGCTTCACCCTGGGTTCCAGCTGGGACTTGGCTCCCACCGGGGACATTTTCAGCCCGGACAGCGTGCCGTCCGCAGGTGGTGCTGCTCGGGGATTGCGTTGGAGGCATCCTGGGCTTCGACGCGCTGTGCCAGAGCCGGGCGGGCGCAGGGGGCAGCCGGAGCAGCAGCCGCCGTGGCAGCCTGGTGGGTGCCCGTGTCTTCGAGCCATCGGTGTCGGCAGTGGCTCAGCAGCAGCCAGCCACTCGCTGATGCTTTTCCTCTCCTCCTGCAGAGCACGGAGCCCATCTCCCCCGAGCTGTGTGGCGGCAGGGACCCGCTGGCCGACGGGGCGGAAGGAGCAGCAGGGTCAGGCCAGGCCAGCCCCGAGCCGTGTGTGCAGGGGGACAGCCAGCATCCCGGCTCCTCGTGCAGGTGAGAGCAAGGGGGACAGTCAGCAGTGCCACCCCCTGTCCCCGTGGGAGTGCTAGTGGCATCCTGGAAAATCTTACACTCTATGCAAAGGGTGAATTTTTGATCTGCACCAGCCCGGGAGGGAGCATGGTGTAGGTGCAGTGCCCTGCTGTAGCTCCCCTGCTTCCAGCAGCTCCTCCGGGCTAACGGGGCTGCAGTGGGTGCAGCGCTGGCTTTCCCATGCCCACTGGCTCTGCTGTTGCAGCCTGCAGCTCAGTGAGGCCCCGCTGGAGGCAGAGGCACCGCGAGGCAATTCTGCAGCGCCGGATGGGGCGGAGGGCGCCAGCACCCGCCTTGACTTTAAGGTATCCGGCTTCTTCCTCTTCGGCTCCCCGCTGGGGCTGGTGCTCGCGCTGCGCAAGACCGTCATGCCCGCTCTGGACGGTGAGGACCCCCTCTGGCTGCGGTGTGAGCCCCCAGGCCTCCCTGCGGGGCTTGAGCCCTTCTCCTGAGTTGTGTTCCCCCTTGCCCCGTACGAGTCTGAATCCCCCAGACCTCCTGAAACAGCTCTGCTTAGGTTTGGGCCCCTTGCACGCCCTGGCTGTGGGGGTCTTGGTGTTGGCACGTGCCTGATTGTCCCCCTTCCTGCCCCGTGCCAGCCCAGTCTGTCCCACGGCATCACAGGCTGTCACCGGCATCCTGGGTTTGTCTCCCTAGCCTTTCCTGCCTCTGCGTACTGCTTTCTCCTCCCCGGGTGCCGCACTCCCCCGTGTCTCCCAGCCCTCCTACCCCATCCCTGCCGTGCTCCTGGCAGCCCTGACCCCCCCCCCCCCCCTCTCTCTGCCCCAGTGGCCCAGCTGCGTCCCGCCTGCGAGCAGATCTACAACCTCTTCCACGCGGCCGACCCCTGCGCCTCCCGCCTGGAGCCCCTCCTGGCCAAAGCCTTCCACGCCGTGCCGCCGCTCAGCGTGCCCCGCTACCAGAAGTACCCGTTGGGCGACGGCACCTCCTCCCTGCTGGGTGAGCGGCCCCGCTGCCGGTCCGGTCCCGGGTTCTTGAGGGGGTCGCCAGGGGGGCTCTGGGTGGCCTGACTCGATGCTGCCCGCAGCGGAGGCCCTGCAGATGCACTCTGCCCTCTTCCTGCCCGAGGTGGACCTGGCTGCTCCCCCCACTCCCACCGGCAGCTTCGGGGGCTTTTGGAGGGGCAGCGAGCCTGGAGAGCCCCCCACGCCCGCCAGCACCAGTGAAGTTGTCAAGAGTGAGTGTCATCCCCTGCCCACCCCATCCCAGCACCTCGGCTGGGCACGAGGCACCAGGATGTCCAGAGGTCCTGTGCGGGGCGTGAAGTGGGGACGGGGAGCAGGGTGTGGGATAAGGCCCAGGGACGGATTCATGTGAGCTCTCCTGGCAGTCCTGGAGCGCTGGTGGGGCCCAAAGCGCATCGACTACTCGCTGTACTGCCCCGACGCGCTGACCGCCTTCCCCACCATCACCCTGCCCCACCTCTTCCACGCCAGCTACTGGGAGTCCTCTGACGTGGTGGCCTTCATCCTGCGCCAGGTACGGCAGGGGCAGCGGGGCGGGCGGCCCGGCTCACCCGCCGGAGGCTGAGCTGTGCCGTGCCACCCGGCAGGTGATGGAGAAGGAGGGCCCGCAGCCGGCAGAGAGCGAAGAGAGCTCTATCTACAGCCCCGCCATCCCCCGGGAGAAGTGGCAGCGTAAGCGCACCCAAGTGAAGATCCGGGTACGTACCCCATGGCCAGCTGCTGGTTTCGGGGCTGCAGCTGCCGGGAGCCCGACCCTTTGCCAGGGCAGCCTCGGGATCAAGCTCGGGTGGCCAGGCAAATCCCAGTCCCTGTGGTGATGCGGCTGGGAAGGTTTGCTGCTGCCTGCTGCGAGGGTGCCACGCTGGTCCCACAGCCTGGCGGGGGCTGCGTGCCACCTCGGGGGCTCTCGGGTGCCATGCGCAGCCCCAGCGCTGGCTGCTGAGCCCCGCGCGTCCCTGCAGAACGTGACAGCCAACCACCGGGCCAGCGACATCATCGTGTGCGAGGGCAAAGCGCAGGTCCTCAGCGGGCGCTTCATGTACGGTCCCCTGGACGTGGTGACCCTGACTGGGGAGAAGGTACTGCTGGGGCTTGCGGGTGCTGCCGGGGCATCCCTGGAGGTGCAACGAGAGGGCAGAGATGTCTGGGGGTGGACACGGGGCCGATGTCACCTGCAGCCAAGGGGCGGGGGAAGGGCTGGGGACCAGGACCTTGTAGGATATGGTGGGAGAGGATCGTAATGACCTGTGGGTTAGGGAAACAGCAGCTAGCAGGCTCTGTGCTCAGCCCTTTTCCCCTCCCTCAGGTGGATATCTACATCATGACGCAGCCGCTCTCGGGGAAGTGGCTGTACTACGGCACCGAGGTGACGAGCGGCAGCGGGCGCCTGACCTTCACCATCCCTCCGGACAAGGCCCTGGCCATCGGCATCTACCCCGTGCGCATGGTGGTCAGGTGAGGTGTGGCTGCCTGCTGCTGGCAGGGACGCCTCGGCCACCTTCTTCTCCAGCTCGCTGGGCAGAAATCTGGGGGCTGAGGGAGGTGACAGAGCTGGCTCTGAGCCTCCTTGCTGTCCTGTCCCAGGGGCGACCACAGCTACGCAGAGGCGTACCTCACGGTGGTGGCACGGGGCACCGAGTCGGTGGTGTTCAGCATCGACGGCTCCTTCACTGCCAGCGTCTCCATCATGGGCAGCGACCCAAAAGTGCGGGCGGGTGCTGTTGATGTCGTACGGTAGGTGCTCTTGTTGTGAGGGTAACCGGCCTTTTGTGGTGTGGTGACAAACTGATCAGGGCGGCGAGGGCATCAGAGCCATCCCGGGGATGTGATAGGTGTGATAGGCCACAGCTCTGCCAGCGTTGCTAAAATCCCCACAGAGGACAAGGTTTTGGAGCCAGCGCCCATGCCTGCTCTGTCGGGAGCTGTCTGGTGGCTTCCCACCAGCGGGACTGTCCTCGGGGTGGGCTCCCGGCAGCAAGGTGTGTACCCCCCAGGCACTGGCAGGACTCGGGCTACATGATCATCTACGTGACGGGGCGCCCCGACATGCAGAAGCACCGCGTGGTGGCCTGGCTCTCGCAGCACAACTTCCCTCACGGCGCCGTCTCCTTCTGCGACGGTCTCACCCATGACCCCCTGAGGCAGAAAGCAGCCTTCCTGCAGAGCCTGCGCACCGAGGTGGGCGAGGGGTGGCGGTGGGGGGTAGGGTGGGCTGAGCTGTAATCCCTGGCCCTCTCCATCCTTGGAGGAGCCACGTGTGGAGATGCTTGGAGCTGGACCAGTAGCACTGGTACCAGGACTGTGATCCGGGGCGTAGTGACCCAGCGCCCTGGGGGCTGGCCACGATCAGGGCACACGTGGCTGCCCCCGGGGCTGTGGGAAGGGTCTGTCCCTGCCTTACCCCTCCTCTCCGTGGGCAGGCAGAGATCACCATTGTCGCCGGCTACGGCTCCACCAAGGACGTCTCCGTCTACAGCTCCCTGGGGCTGGCACCGTCGCACATCTACATCGTGGGCCGGGCCGTCAAGAAGTTTCACAACCAGTGCCAGGTACAGGGGCAGGGCTGGGGGTGAGCTGGGGCTGTGGGATACGTGCGCTGCTCCTGCCGGGGTCTCAGGCTGTCCTTGTGTCCCGCAGTTCCTGTCTGAGGGCTACGTAGCCCACCTAGCCCAGCTGGAGGCGGCAGCCCTGGCCCATTCCCCCAAAGGACCCCCCCGGCCCGTGCTGGGCAAAGGCACCTACGGCTGCCCGGCGCCCGTCGACTTCCTCCGCAAGCAGAGCCAGCTCCTGCGCTCGCGGGGCTCCAGCCAGGCGGAGCGGGACGGGGGCCCCCCGCCCGCGCCCCCCAGCCTGCCCCGTGCCAAGCCCCGCAGCGTCAGCCTCAAGCTGGAGGGTGAGGAGTGAGCGCGGCGCGGCCCCCGTCGTCTTCCCCCCTCCCCGGACGCAGCCTTGATTTCCCAGCCAGGAGTGCCTGGGGCTGGAGCACACGGCGGGCCCTGAGCCGAGAGGAAGGAGAGGAGGGCGCCGCGCCCCAAAACCGCGGGGCCCTGCGAGACCGCTCCGAGCTGCTCTAGGGGCAGGAGTGACCCCCCCGTCAGGGCTGAGCCCCCCCTGGTACCACCTGCAGCCCCCCAGCTCTGCCTCCACCCTGCTGCCCCATCGCGTGGGCCCCCCCTCTCCCTTTTGTGGGGCAGTGCCCTTTGGGGTTTGCCTCCCAGCCAGCTCTGGGGGGCTGAAATGGTGCCCCCCGGGCTCTGTTTCACCTTTCCCTGCCAGGGGTGGGTGGTGACGTGGGGGTTGTGGTTGCGCCCTGCGGGCAGCAGCCCCCTCCCTGCGACCGCGTATTTATTTCCGTTCGGTGTTGCAAGTTGTTGGGGGTAGGGGGAAGGGCTGGGATTAAAAACAAACAAACAAAAAAAACGGTTCCTCTGTTACAGTTCATTTCGTTGTGAATAAAGCGATGTAAAGCAGAGCTGCTGCATGTCTGCTCTGTGCCAGCACAGGGGCTACGCCTTCCCTCCCCCCCCCCCCCTTCAGCCAAACCCTGGCCCCAGGGAGCCAGCGACCCAGGGCCTCACGTGGTGCCACACGCGGAGCAGGCACGGCAGGCAGGTGGCCGCAGGGGCCGGGCCGTAAGCGATTTAGGACACGTCACAGGGGACTGACTTTGTGTCCCTGCCAGTAAACGCAGCCCGGGGCTGGGGGGGGGGGCTGTCCTGGTGCCCCCGGCTCCGTGCTGTGGCTCAGAGGCCGCCGCAGCAGGCAGCACGTGGCTGAGCAGCAGAGGCAGGCGAGCACTGAGGAGCAGGGCAGAGGACACGCGTCCTTGAGACTCAAGGGTGAGCACCAGGGCCGCTGCCTGCACGCCGAGCTCTCGGCAGCGAAGGGAAGGGGCTGGCCTGGTGGTTTTACACCAACGGGCTGCACCCCTCAGTGTAGCACCTGCTTGTGCAAGCTCCTGACTGACACAAAACCATGCAGCCCTAGACACGTTAGCAGCTATAGTACACGAATGACGTGGAGCACTTACCAAACCAAGGAACAGCTCAGTTTTGCAGTGAGTCTGCAGGACCCCAGGGCCGAGGCTTGCCAGGCTCGCTCTCGTGCTCCTGCCCTGCCTGCCACTTTGTTTTACTTGAGCTATCACTAACAGCAATTTTCTAAGTGGCCAGATGGCTGTGATGAGTTTTACTTTTGTTTATCTTGGTATTTCATGACCACAGCTTTATATAGATAGCAGTAACAAGCAGTCAGTTTAGATAAAATATTTACGACTGACGTGGTGACGTAGCACAGGAAATGCAGACTCGGGACGACAGCAGCAGCCTTGAGCAGTGACGACGCAGGATGTGGTGTGCAGTACAGGCACGAAGGGGCAAGAGAGGGGGCCCAGGCTTGGCACTGGTGACCCCACGGCCCTGAACAGCTCAGCCAGACCCATGCAGAGCGGCGTAGCCCAACGTAAAAGATAAAAATCAATGAACGAATAAAAGAAACGTGGAAGAAAGCAGCGGGCTTGAGCTTGTTTCACCCCGTGTAGTCCTTCGCAGCACTTGGGGCTGCCCGGCACCGTGACGACGAGCACAGTCTAGTGACCGGTTGGGAGATGCACGCTTATATTGCGACTCAACTGTATGTGGCGATTGCTATACTCTTGAGTAATACTGCGACTTAAGCGTGCTGCTGTATCACCGTGCTGTGTCGAAATCCCGTGCAGCTTCCCATGACTTCAAATAAGTAAACTTTGTATTAAACATTAATAAACATCGATAAAACATTCCACATGGGGAATATCTAAAAACCTGGTCCGAGAGCGTCGCACTCTCACATGTGGCCATGGGCTCTACTGCGAGAAGATGTCCTTGAAGCGGATCTTGTCCTCCGCGTCCTTCTCGCGCAGGCGTGCTTCCAGGCTCCGCAGCTCCCTAGAGACGACAGGGCGCAGCGACGGGTCGAGTGCCAGCACCTTGGCGAAGTCAGCCCGTGCCTCTGCCACGTTCCACACTGCCGCGTGGGCCTTGCCCCGCTTGAAGTAGGCCTTGACGTTGTCTGCGGGGAGAGCTGTTGGCTGGGGAGCGTGGGGGCATCCCCAGCAACCCCTCGCTCTGCCAGCACTCGTCACAGCCGGCCGGGCCGGCCCGCGGCTCCTTACCCTCGTACTTGTTGAGGATGGAGGAGCAGTGATCCAGCACCTCGTAGTACTCCTCACACTGCAGCTTGCACTGGCAGTAGTTTAACAGTAGTGGTGTGATCTTCTGGTCGAGCTCGATCCAGTCCGGAGAGCCAGGCTGTTCCTGAAGGATGAAAAGGAGGGGGGAGAATCCTGCACAGCGGGAGGGATGGGGGGGGCCCCGAGAGGGCCGGGAAGCCCCACCTTCATCTGCAGGTTCTTGAGGCAGGCAATGGCATCGTAGTATTTGGCCGCTGCCTCCTGCACCTTGCCCTGCCGGTACAGCTCGTTGCCCTCCTTGTGGATCAGGGGTACAGCCTGCAGCTTCTCCTCGTCCGTCATGGCCCACGGGTCCTGCTGGTAGGAGCCGGGCTCCTCCACCTGCCGGCACCCCCCTGTCACACGGGCGGCGGCTGCCCCCAGGAGAGGGGCAGCCCCAGCACCCTCACCCCCAGAACCCCCCAAGGGGGCAGGGGTGCACGCAAGCGCTTCCCTCGCCCCGCCCCGAGCGCGCGCGCGCGCCCGCCGAGCGCGTCCTCACCTTGAGCACCTCGATGTCGAAGATGAGGGGCTGGGGGTTCTTCTGCAGCTCGTCCAGGTCGGGGTAGCCGAGCGAGTAGTGGTCGTGCAGCTGGGCGACGCTGCAGCAGTGCCGCTGCCCCTCCAGCGGGTCCTTCCCCGCCGCGATGTTGCGCAGGCTCTTGGCCACCAGCGGGTACAGCACCACGTGCTGGGGGGGCGGACATTGGGACCTCGCACCCAGGGGGGTGCAACCACCCCCGGGCTGGCCCCGCCCCTCACCAACAAGCCACGCCCCCCCAATGATAAACCACGCCCCTTACCACCAGGCCAAGCACACCTACATGGCAAAGCCCCGCCCCCACAATCAAACCACGCCCCTCCCGCCAAAGCCCCCGCCCCCCCGGTACACGAACGCCCCGCCCCCAACACGTAGCCCCCCGCCCCCCAACCTGGAAACCACGCCCCCCGCCGGGAAAAGCCCCGCCCCACCTTGGCGTCGCAGCGGAAGCGGGCGCGCTCTCCGGGCCGCATGGTGCGCAGCGCCGCCTCCCAGACGGGCAGCTTGAACTTCTTGCCGGCGATCAGCTCCATCGGCTTCCCGCGGGCGCGGCTGTCGTCCAGCGGCGCCTCGTCCCCCCCGCACCGCAGCGTGCGGTAGTGGAAGGTGGCCTGCGGGCGGGACGCGCCGTCGCCATGGCAACCGCGCCTCCCTCCTCCGCGCACGCGCCACGCCCCCCCGCCCCCCCCCCCGCCCCTCCGGTCACCGTCCCCGGTCCCGGTCCCGGTCCTCTCCCCCCCCCCCCCCCGCCCCCCCGGCGGTCCCGGCCGCACCTTGGTGCCGTCGCGGAAGTCGGGCAGCGGCCCGGTGCCCTCCCGCAGCACCTCCTTGTGCACGCCGTCCGCCCGCAGCCGCTCCGCCAGCTGCGCCATCGCCCCGCCGCCTCCGCCCGGCACCTTCCGGGGGAGCGGGAGGGGACGCACGGGGAGAGGGGGGCGGCGGCGGCGCCCCCTGGCGGCCGGAGGGCGCAGTGCGGGGGGGGAGCGGCCGGGCCTCCTGCGGAGGGGCTGCGTGTAGGGAACCGCCTGCCGCTGCCGCCGCTCCTGGGGCTGACCGCCCCACCAGGGGGTTGGGGGCTGAAGCCCGGCCCGGGGCTTTCTGAGCAGCCCTGGAGCCGCAGCCCCTTGGCAGAGCCCGGCCCTGCAGCCGTGGACCCAGGAGGCCCCAGTCCCCAGCGAGCCGTGCCGCCACGCGCTCCTCCTGCAGCGGGGCTGCGCCAGAAGGGCAATGCCCTGTGTCCCGGCCCTGCGTACGGGCAGGCTTCGCTTTTGAGAGGCGCCTGCACATCCAGCACACAAGTAGCACGTGGACTTTCCGCATCCACTGGTGGAGCTCAGTCCCCAAGAAGCCGTGCAGGTCCCTTGGGCTCAGCCTCGGCTCCAAGCCCCGTTGGTAGCATCCCTGCTGCTGCACAAAGCCACGATGCTATCGCCAGCAGCGCAGGTGGCCCAGCAGCTGCGTGCAGTCGATGCCGACTCAGTGTCCCTGGCAGGGGAAAAACGCCCCCCTCCTGCCTGCACTGTTGGGAGGGCGAGGGGCCATGGGTACGCACGTGCAGTGAGTGCCTGTGCCACCGGCCGCTGCAAGGGGCTGGAGATGTCCCTCCTGCACGTGTCAAGGCCAGCACAGGGAACAGATTCTCCCTGGTGATCCCCGGGCTTGTTGAAGGTGGGCAAGGCCACCCCCAACAAAGGCTGAGTATTGGGGTGCTGAGGGAGGACCCCATTCTGGGGAAACCCTTGTCCCCGTGGGGACCTGCTCTCCTCAGGCACAGCCCCAACCCCAGCTCAGGGGGACACGGGTGCCAGGCAGGCTGGCTCCCCTCGGGGACATTTGGGTGCTGAGCCCCAGTGGGGAGGCGGGGGGGTGCGTGACGCCAGAAGCGGAGCTGAGTCTCATATTTGGGCACGGAGCAGGTTATTGGAGGCTGGGCCCCGGCAGGCAGCAGATAACCCTCCTGATAGCGGCTCACAAGGTGCCTCCGCCGCCCCCATTGGCTCCTGCCAGCGGGGGCTGCCTATATATCCCCCTCCCCGCTGCGGGGCTGCGTCGGGCACTGGGGTCAGGATGGTGCCTGCCAGGGCACTGGGGCTGCTCCTCTGCGTGCAGCTCTGCGGGGGTGAGTGGTGGGGCTGGCCGTGGGGCAGGGGCTGGCCGTGGGGCAGTGGGCAAGCGGTGGGGCAGGGAGCAGCCGTGGGGCAGGCACCCCCCGGGCTCAGCAAGGTCCCTGGGGTTGCCCGCAGGCAGCGGGGAGCTGCGGCTGGTGGATGGCGGCGGGCGCTGCGCCGGCCGGGTGGAGGTGAAGCACGAGGGCGAGTGGGGCTCCGTCTGCAGCTACGACTTCGACTGGGACGACCGGGGCGCTGGCGTGGTGTGCCGTCAGCTGGGCTGCGGTGCGGTGGCCCGGGCATCCCCGTACGCCCCGTTTGGGCAGGGCAAGGGACGCATCTGGCTGCATCCATTTTGTCGAGGCGGAGAAGCCACCTTACAGGAGTGCCTCCACTTTGGCTGGGGCCAGCCGTTCTGTGGCCACGAGTGGGACGTGGGGGTGACCTGCACAGGTGAGGCGGGGTGGTGGTGACGGGGATGCCGTGCCAGGACCCCAAGGACTGGACTGAGTCTGGTCCCTGATGCAGAGGAACTGGAGCTGCGGCTGGCGGCTGGCAGGGGACCCTGCGAGGGGAGAGTGGAGGTGAAGCTGCGGGGACGCTGGGGCACGGTGGTGGACGACTCCTGGGACATGGAGGACGCTGAGGTGGTGTGCCAGCAGATGGGCTGCGGCTCGGCTGCTAGCGCCTCCCAAGGTTCCCAATTTGGTCAAGGAGACGGTCCCATCAGCTTAGCCTTTATCAACTGTGACGGGAATGAGAAGGCCCTCTGGGACTGCAAGATTCGGGGTTGGGGACCCTATACCAGCCCAATTAAATACGAGAGCACTGTGGTCTGCCAAGGTGAGTGCTGGGGACATGCGGTGCTGCAGGGAGCCCCATCGTCCGCATCCCCCTCAGGAGCCCTCCTCTCCCGGCAGGGTTCTCCCGTCTGGCTGGAGGGGACGGCGCCTGCTCGGGGCGGCTGGAGGTGCGGCAGGGCCGGGCCTGGGCCACCGTCTGCCACGGCCACGTGGACCTCAAGGCCGCCCAGGTGGTCTGCAGGGAGCTGGGCTGCGGCACGGCAGTGGCCGTCCCCGGTGCCGGCCATTTTGGGGCAGCAACGGGGCCGCTCTGGGACGGCGCCTTTGAGTGCAACGGCAGCGAGCCACTCCTCGCCAACTGCGCCCGGAGGCCAACCCACGGCCAGTCCTGTGCTGGCCCCGCTTCTATCGTCTGCTCACGTAAGTGCTGGGGCTGGGGGGCTGGGGTGGACCCTTGCAGAGTGGGGTGCCCAGTGGGTCCCTGCTGTGCTGCCCCCCCAGCGCCCTCTCTGCGCCGCAGCCTACACCGGTTTCCGTTTGGCGGATGGCGGCTCGGGCTGCGCCGGGCGTGTGGAGGTGGAGGCGCAGGGGACATGGGGACCCCTGTGTGCCACCGCCTGGGACCTGCCCGACGCCCATGTCCTGTGCCGCCACCTGGGCTGCGGCCCTGCCGCCTCCCTGCCCCCAGGAGGCCATTTCGGGACGGGCACGGCGACGGGGCCGCTGCGGCGCGATGCCCTGAGCTGCAGCGGGAGCGAGCGGCACCCGGGCGAGTGCCCCGTGGCGGTGCTGGGGGAGCCCGCCTGCCCCCCTGGCCATGCCGCCGCCGTCAACTGCTCAGGTGGGTGCAGGGGACGCGGGGACCCGTGGCAGGCGGGGAGCAGTGCCCGTCCCCACGGCATGGCCGGGCTCTTGCAGGTGCCGCTGAGCCCCTGCGGCTGCTGGACGGGGAGAGCCGGTGCGACGGGCGGCTGGAGGTGGCCACTAGCCCCGGGGACTGGGCCCGTGTGACTGCGGGGCCGTGGGACGACCGAGCTGCCTCCGTGGCTTGCCGGCAGCTGGGCTGCGGTGTGCCAGAGAAGGTCTACGCTGTGCCGGCCGCCAGCTTGGGCCCTGTGGAGCTGCAGGAGCTGCGGTGTGCTGGCACCGAGGAGCGCCTGGCGCAGTGCAACGCCTCGGGGCCTGCCGCAGCGCCCAGCCACAGCCCCACAGAGGCGGCCGTTGCCTGCTCAGGTGAGTGCGCCGGGAAGGGCCGCGGGTGCCCAGCGGGTGCCCCCAGCCCCATCCTGGCCCTCCCGTGCAGGCAGCCGGCGGCTGAGGCTGGCGGGCGGCCCCGGGCGCTGCGCCGGCAGGGTGGAGGTGTACACCGAGGGCGCCTGGGGCACCGTCTGCCAGGACGCCTGGGACCTGCCAGATGCCGACGTCGTGTGCCGCCAGCTGGGGTGCGGACGGGCCCTGGAGGCGCCCGGCTCTGAGCGCTTCGGGCCCGGCGTGGGGACGCTGTGGCCGGGTGCCGGGGGCTGCTCGGGGACGGAGGCGGCTGTCTGGGACTGCCCAGCCCCAGCACGGCGTGGCTGCCGCCGGGGCGGTGGTGCCGGTGCCGTGTGCTCAGGTGAGCACTGTGATCCCTGAGCTGGGGAGCAGTCCCCACTGCCCGTGGGGTGCGCGCTGCCCCGCGAGGTGCCGTGACCCCGCTGTCCCCTGTTGTTGCAGGGCTGCTGCGTCTGGCGGGGGGCAGCAGCAGCTGCAGCGGGCACCTGGAGGTGCTGCGCGAGGGGACGTGGGGCCGCGTGTGCGCCAACGACACCAGCCCCGCCACAGCTGCCGTTGTCTGCCGCCAGCTGGGCTGTGGCACCGGGGGGAGGCTGGAGGCCGTCCCCGCACAGGGCTCTGTCCCCGCCTGGCTGGGCTGGGTGCAATGCCAGGAGGGGGCCCCCTCGCTCTGGCGCTGCCCCTCGGCGCCCTGGCACCTGCAGTCCTGCGGCCCTGCCGGGGTCACCCACATCACGTGTGACGAGGACACTGAGGGCACGAGCGGGGCCACCACAACTGCAGGTAGCAGCTGCCGGCACGGGGATGCTTGCACAGGTGGCTCTGCCCGTGCCCACTGCCCCTGCCCCTGCTGCCGTGCGGATCCCGGCCTCACACTGCCCCTCGCCATCCCTGCAGGTGTCACCAGCAGCGTTGCCCCACTGACAGCAGTGTCGGGGAGCGTGCCGGTGCCCACGGTCCTGTGCGTGCTCCTGGGGACGTTGCTGGGCCTGGCCCTGGCAGCCCTGGCTGTGCAGGCACACCGCACATGGGTGCAACGCCGAGGTGGGCACTGCTTTGAGAGTCCCTTTGGGGCTGAGGGGAAATGTGGGACATGCTAGTGCAACACATGCTTCGTTGCAGGCCCCAACAGAGCCACGGACGCCGGCTCTGAGGCCGTGTATGAGGAGCTGGATTACAGCCTGATGCCCGAGTACCAGGAGGTGCCCAGCCGCACAGGTGGGAGCATGGTCGTCCCTGGGGCCTGGGGCTGTCCAAGCCCCTGGCCGAGCACTCAGTGCCCCGTTCTCCACCGCAGGCTCCCTGTCCAAGGGCTCAGGCATGAAGCTGCAAGATGAGAACTGGGATAGTAACAAAGAGGAGAGCAACCCCGGGGAGGCCCCAGGTAGGGGAAGGGGTACTCAACAGGGACTGGAAGGCACAGGGGACCTAAGGATAAGGGTCATGGCTGAGAAGTGGTGCTGGGGAGCTGAGGGGATGTGGCCCTTGCGGCTGCGTCCTCAGCCCCGGTCCCTCCATGCCTGGTGCAGCCCCCCAGCCCCAGCACAGGCACGGCCTCCTGGATGGCTATGACGATGCTGCGGCTGTGCCGGAGGAGCCCCCCGCTCCCCACAGCGGGGATGCCCCGGTGCAGTCCCACGGGGACATGGGCTATGACGACATTGACATCAGCACTCTGGGGACAGCGCCGTGAGGAGACCCTGGGGACATGGCTGCAAGAGGGGGCTCCAGCTCCAGGGAGGGGTGGCCGTGCCCCTGGGGGGGCACCCGTCCCTGCCCAGCCCTCAGCACGCTGCAGAAACGGCTCCATCGGCCCGCCCGCACCCGTTGCCCAAGGTCACGCCAGGGTCCTTGTGAAGTTTTTCAGCATGGCCTTTCCCTGCGCAGCGCTCTTTCCGATTAAAGCCCCCAAGTGCTTGGAACCTCGCTCCCAGCACCGGCGCCTCTCTCTCTCCTGGGTCCATCGTCTATCCCTCGGGGCCACGGGGCAGAGCTGGGCCCACAGGCACGTCCCCATGGCTCTGGGCATGCAGGAAGGATGGGGAAGAGCCCAGGACCTGGCCCTGGGGCCTTCCTTTGGCCCCAGAGCTGCACGCTCTCCCCGACAGAACAGGCTGAGGGAAGGCCATGGCGCTTCCCAGGGACACTTCCCCTGCCCCAGCACCCCCAGCGCCACACGCCCGGGGCGCGGCGAGGGGATCGTGTGCACCCTCAGCAAGCTGGCAGAGGACACCAAGGTGGGCAGGAGTGTTGATGTGCCTGAGGGCAGGAAGGCTCTGCAGAGGGACCTGGATAGGCTGGACCGATGGGCCTTGGCCAACTGTACGAGGTTCAACAAGGCCAATGCCGCGTCCTGCACTTGGGGCACAACAACCCCATGCAAGGCTGCAGGCTGGGGGCAGAGTGGCTGGAAAGCTGCCCGGCGGGAAGGGAGCTGGGGGGATTGGTGGGCAGGCGGCTGAACAGGAGCCAGCGGTGTGCTGACGTGGCCAAGAGGGCCAACAGCCTCCTGGCTAGTGTCAGAAATAGCGTGGCCAGCAGGGCGAGGGAAATGATTGTCCCCCTTGTACTCAGCCCTGTTGAGGCCACACCTTGAGTACTGCGTTCAACTCTAGGGCCCCCACTACAAGAAGGACACGGACCAGTCCAGAGGAGGCCATGAGGGTGATCAAAGGGCTGGAGCAGCTCTCCTCTGCAGACAGGCTGAGGGAGTTGGGGTTGTTCATCCTGGAGAAGAGAAGGCTCCGGGGAGACCTTCCAGTGGCTTTCCGCTACTTAAAGGGGACTACAGGAAAGCTGGGGAGGGACTCTTCATCAGAGACTCTGTATCATGGCCTCTCATCCCTGCAGGGAGGCAACCGCACCTCCCACTTGAGTGTTATCAGCAAACTTGCTGAGGATGCATTCCATTCCTGCATCCGGATCATGGATAAAAATGTTCCCCAGAGATGGTTAAGGGTGTGGAGGGGAAGACGTGTGAGGAGCAGCTGAAGTCCCTTGGTTTGTTCAACCCAGAGCAGAGCAGGCTGAGGGGAGGCCTCATGGCGGCCTGCAGCTCCCTCACGAGGGGAGCGGAGGGGCAGGCGCTGAGCTCTGCTCTCTGGGGACGGCGACAGGACCCAAGGGAATGGCATGGAGCTGGGACAGGGTAGTGTCAGGCTGGGTGTTAGGGAAAGGTTCTTTACCGGGAGGGTGGTTGGGCACTGGGACAGGCTCCCCAGGGACGTGGTCATAGCACCGAGCCTGCCGGAGTTCAAGAAGCCTTTGGACAACATTCTCAGACACATGGTCTGATTTTTGGGTGGTCCTTTGAGGACCCAGGAGTTGGACTCGATGATCCTTGTGGGTCCCTTCCAACTCGGCACATTCCATGATTCTGTGATTCTTCCTCCTGCCATGGCCACGTGGCCCTGCCTTGGAGTAGCCTGCCTCATCCTCTTCGTCCTCCTCCTCCTTCTCAGTAGGAGTTTCTGCCCTTACTAAACGAGGTGACTTTGGCATCCATTGTTTCGTCTTGTGGACAGAGGTGACTGAGAGCGGCATGGGTTGGTTCTCTGGCCCAGCCGCAGGGCCTGTCGCAGGGGCTGGCATGGCTGCATGTTGTAGTGATTTCTGTCTCTTTGGAATTGCCGGCGTGATGGCCCACCTTTCTCAAACATTTAACTAGGTTTTTAGGATTCTGCACCCGTTCAGGGCAGACGTTCCAAAGCATTGGAGGTGCTTATGGAAGAACTTCTTTACTGAAAGGGTTGTGAGGCATTGGAATGGGCTGCCCAGGGAAGTGGTTGAGTCACCATCCCTGGAGGCCTTTAAAAGACATTTAGATGTAGAGCTTAGTGATATGGTTTAGTGGAGGACTTGTTAGTATTAGGTCAGAGGTTGGACTGGGTGATCTTGGAGGTCTCTTCCAACCTAGATGATTCTGTGATTCTGTGATTCTGTGATGTATGTATATGTGTATGTATGCATATATATAGCCAGTGATATAGCACCTGTCAGGCTGAAGTTAACACAAATGAAGATATAAGAGCATGTCATAAAAAGATTGATTTTTTTTTACACTAGGCTTTCTGATATGCCTACGGGAGTATTGCCAAAGGAATTTTCCCAAAGGAAAACAACTGCCATTTCTCAAAAACTGAAGAAGAAGGAATATTAATTATGTTAATTAAACTGAAATACATTTTACATTTTCAAATATTTATATCTGAAGACAGTGGCAGAGAGGGCCGGGTCCTGCTGTGATGGTTTTACCCTGCTACGCAGCTGAGCTCCACCAAAACCGCTCTCTCACTCGGCCTCCTTGATGACAATAGGGGAGATAATATGATGGAAAGGGCTCAAGGGTTGAGTTAAAGACAGGGAGATTGCTCACCAGTTACGGCACGGGCAATACAGATCAGTGTAGAGAGATCAATATAATTTCTTTCCTATCATTAGCAGACTAGAAGAGTGAGGAACTAGAAGCGTGCTAAAAACACCTTCCCCCATCCACCCTCTTCTACGTCCCCCCCCGAGCGGCGCAGGGGAACAGGCAATGGGGGCTGCGGTCAGTCCCTGACGCTTTGTCTCCACCGCTCCTTCACGGTCACTCTCTGCCCCTGCTCCACGTGGGTCCCTCCCACGGGATGCCGTCCTTCCCGAACTGAGCCTGCGGGGGTTGCCCACAGGCAGCAGCTCTTCAAGAACTGCTCCCACATGGCTCCATACCACGGGGTCCATCCGTCAGGAGCAAACTGCTCCAGCACGGGTCCCCCGACGTGTGGCAGCTCCCCCCAGACCCTCTGCTCCTGCGTGGGCTCCTCTCCACGGGCTGCAGCTCCGGCCCGGGGCCTGCTCCTGCAGGGGCTCTCCATGGGCCACAGCCTCCTCCAGGCCACATCCACCTGCTCCACCGGGGGCTCCTCCACGCGCTGCAGCGTGGAGATCTGCTCCGTGTGGGACCCATGGGCTGCAGGGGGACAGCCTGCTCCACCAGGGGCCTCTCCACAGGCCGCAGGAGAACTGCTGCTGGATCGGGGAACGTCCTGGATCGGGGCCCCCAGCACAAGAAAGATGTGGACCTGTTGGAGCGAGTCCAGGGGAGGGCTGCAAAGGTGATCAGAGGGCTGGAGCAGCTCTCCTATGAAGAAAGGCTGAGAGAGCTGGGGCTGTTCAGCCTGGAGAAGAGAAGGCTCTGGGGAGACTTCCTTGCGGCCCTTCAATACTTAAAGGGGTCTTATAAAAAGGATGGAGAAGGACTCTTTACTCAGCTAGGCAATGCCAGGAACCAGTGGGAATGGCTTTATACTAAAAGAGGATAGATTTAGATTAGACATTAGAAGGAACTTCTTCCCTGTGCGGGTAGTGAGGCAAATGTAGTAAGCTAGTGGGTGGCATCTGTGCCTATGGCAGGGGGTGGGAGTTAGATGGTCACAGAATCACAGAATTGCAGGGAGTGATGCCAGAGCAGTGCCAGAGTGAGCGCCGCAGGGGCGGGTGGCTCCATGTGACGTCACACGCGAGGCAGCGTGATGTCACCGAGCAGGCAGTGTGACGTCACCGCTCGAGGCAGTGTGACTGCGCAGCCCTCCCCGTTTATGTCCAGGAGCCGGCAGAGCCCGGCCCAGCTTGGCTCGTGCCTGCACTCCTGCCCAGCGTGTCTGCGAGGCTTGGAGGGCTGAGCGAGGATTCGGTCGGGCCGTGCTGTGGGGCCGCCGGCAGCTGCTCTGGGTGCCCGTCCCCACAACATTCGCCTGTGTTTCCCTGGCCCTGTGCGCTCGCAGCAGCGCAGGTGAGCTGTGCGGGGACGCGTCCCCGTGGGGGGGCGTGGGGCAGGCGCTGGGGCTCAGGGAGCTGCCAGGGGCAAGGCCTCAGCCTGGCTCCATGCCAGCAGGGAGCACGGGATGGCACAGCCACGAGGCCCATGGGTTTCCTGCTGCTGGACCGGGCCATCGCTGCCGCCTGCACTGGGAGTGCCATTGACCGTGACCTCGCTCTCTCTTGCAGTTGGTGGCATCTTTGCAGCACCCTGTGGCCATGGACGGGTTGTCGGGCTGGGCCTGCTCACTCTGTCGTCATGACCAGCATGACGTGGCCTACCTGATGCCCTGCCTCCACCAGCTTTGCTTGGGTTGTGCGCTGCGGTGGGCCAAGGAGAAGCCGAGTTGCCCCCTGTACGGGGGCAGGCTCCAGTCCATCAAGTACTCGGTGCGGTCGGCTGATGACTACCTGGAGTGTCCCGTCCAAGAGCCCGCAGAGCAGCAGGAGGACGGCCGGCAGGACGAGCAGGGGGCTGCGGGGCCGCTGCTCAGGGCTCCTGAGCACAGCTTCCCGCCCCAGCTCTGGGCAGCCTTCTTCCGGGAGCAGCTGGCTGACGCCAGGCCCCTGCTGGCGTGGCTGCAAGAGGAGCTGCGGAGGATCTACGGCAGCCAGTGGTGGGACGTGGCTGTGGTGCAGGGAATCGTCCTCGCCTCCCTGTGCATCTTCGGGCTGGACCAGCAGGCCCTGGTGTGGCAGCTGCAGCCTTCCCTCCACAGCCACACGGTGCCCTTCGTGGCACGGCTTGTCACCGTCACTGCAGAGCTGTACAGAACCGAGGTGCGCCGGCAGCGAGACCGCTGGGATGCCCGTGCTGCCAGGGGGCAGGAGGGCAGCCCTGCGGCCACCCCTGCTGTGGGAGGAAGACCAACAGGAAGGGCTGGGAGAGGCAGCAGCAACAGGGCCGTCTTCCCTTGGAAGCAGCCCCAGCCCCTACACCCCTGGCCGGGGCAGGGACCACTCACTTGGGGGGCCCTGGCACCCCCCAAAGAGGAGGGCCAGCAGCAGCCCCCAGGACTCTTCCCAGCCCCACAAGAGACCGCCCCGACAGCAGCATTAGACGTGGCACCCTGCAGAAGCACCAGCCACAGCTGCAAGGAACAACGGGGAGGCTCTTGGTCCTTGGCCTAGGCTGCCACAAAATAAAGATATCTAAAAGGAGATGCGTGCCTTTCTTTCCTGGACGGCGTTTCATCTTCCTCCCCTTGTTGCTGACATCACCCCATAAGCCCCAGCTGCTACCTCTGCTCCCTCCAGAGCTATGGCACGGTGCCTGGAGCATCCTTGCTGTTGCTTGCGGCCCCACCAACACCACCCCAGCAGCTCTTCTCTTGGGGTCAGCTGGTGGCAGCTTTGGCTGTCCGTTTGGGTGGCATCCCTGCCTATGGCAGGGGGTTGGAGTTAGATGATCTTTTAGGTTAGACATTAGAAGGAACTTCTTCCTTGGAAGGGTAGGGAGGCACTGGAACAGGTCAAGAGTTGCCAGGAGAAGTTGTGGATACCCCATCCCTGGAGGTGTTCAAGGCCAGGCTGGAGGGGGCCTTGGCCAACCTGACGTAGTGGGTGGCATCCCTACCTATGGCAGGGGGTTGGAGTTCCAACCCAAGCTAGTCTTTGATTCTCCCCAGCACCCAGAGCAGAGCTCACACGCAAACAGGGCCTGGAGGCGAGGGAACCGCAGGACGGGAGCAGCAAAGGGGCCGGCTCTTACCCCATCTGCAAGGGCCCTGATGGCCCCGCTCTGCTTCATCGTGTCCCTGCAGCTGGCAGCCTGCGTGCCTGTGCTGCACATGGGCTCTTCTCTTGTGTTCATGGAGAGAGAGTGAGAGCGAGCACAAGAGAGCTCTCAGACCCCTCCTGTGTCTGCAGGAGCAGAGCACAACAGCGAAGGCAGATCCTGCGCGCCTCCTGCGTGCACAGGGAGGTCTTTGGGACTGCCGAGAACGGCCTGACAGGAGGCCGGGAAGGAGCCCCCTGCACAGGCTGGCAGCTTGTAGCATTCATGAGCTGCTGCCTTGAGGATGGTTGCTCTGCTGCTGCTGGAGCATTGCAGGCTTCTGCAGAGGAGTCAGTAAGAGAAAACAGGAGTCCCTGCCCCAGCGACCGCAGGTACAAGCTACATCAAATAGCTGCAGTTAATCTGTTTAAGCACTGAATTCACTCTGGGGAAGCACACTGCCTATCAGATCATATGCCCTGATACGGAAAGCAGCCTTCGAAAATGCTCTTCACAGCTCTGCTTTTCTCATTAGTGCACTGTGAGTAGCTTCTGAAAGCAAAACCTGTCCCAGCAAAATAGGCAACAGCATTCGCCTGTCCTTGTCCTTCCTGGACCAGACAGCAACCTGCTAAACCTCAGGATACGTGGTGGTTAAGAAGCTAGTAGTGAGCTGTTTCTTTATGGGTTTTGCTTCTTCCTTTTCTCAGATGATGGTTGTGATTGGTAATTTCCAGCACAGCTGCTTGAGTTGGCGCAGGTTGCTGTCGTTTAACCCAGCAGGCAGCTGAGTACCACAGAGCCCTTCACTGGCTCCCCTCCCCTGCCCAAGTGGGATGGGGAAGAGAACTCAGAAAAATAAATAAATAAATAAAACAGAGGGCATGAAAGGGCCGGTGGTGTGTGGAGCGGGGCTGGGCACCTCTCCTTAGGCAGAGGCCTGTGCCTGCTGCTAGGGTCAGGCTGCCTCCACCTCCTCCACCTCCTCCACCTCCTCCACCTCCTCCACCTCCTCCTCCTCCTCCTCCTCCTCCTCCTCCTCCTGCTCCTCCTCCTCCTGCTCCTCCTCCTGCTCCTCGTCCTCCTCCTCCCACTTTGGGGCTCCTTCTTTCTGCCCCCAGCGCAAGTAGCACGTGGACTGTCTGCTATCAATGCTGAAGCTCAGTCCCAAAGAAACCGTGCAGGTCCCTAGGGCTCATCTTCGGCTCCAAGCCCCGTTGGTAGCATCCCTGCTACTGCACAAAGCCACGATGCTATCGCCAGCAGCGCAGGTGGCCCAGCAGCTGCGTGCGGTCGATGCTGAAGCCTGGTCCCTAAGGAGGGGAAACCGTCCCCCTTGTGCCCTGTGCCACCGGCCGCTGCAAGGGGCTGGAGATGTACCTCCTGCACGTGTCAAGGCCAGCACAGGGAACAGATTCTCCCCAGTGACCCCCAGGCTTGTTCCAGGTGGGTCAAGCCACCCCCCGACAAAGTCTGGGCACTGAGGTGCTGAGGGAGGACCCCATTCTGGGGATAAGCCACCCCCCCGACAAAGTCTGGGCACTGAGGTGCTGAGGGAGGACCCCATTCTGGGGATAAGCCTGTCACCTTGGCGAACTGCTCTCCTTGGGCACAGGCCCAACCCCAGCTCAGGGGGACACGGGCGCCAGGCAGGCTGGCTCCCCTCGGGGACATTTGGGTGCTGAGCCCCAGTGGGGAGGCGGGGGGGTGCGTGACGCCAGAAGCAGAGCCGAGTCTCATATTTGGGCACGGAGCAGGTTATTGGAGGCTGGGCCCCGGCAGGCAGCAGATAACCCTCCTGATAGCGGCTCACAAGGTGCCTCCGCCGCCCCCATTGGCTCCTGCCAGCGGGGGCTGCCTATATATCCCCCTCCCCGCTGCGGGGCTGCGTCGGGCACTGGGGTCAGGATGGTGCCTGCCAGGGCACTGGGGCTGCTCCTCTGCGTGCAGCTCTGCGGGGGTGAGTGGTGGGGCTGGCCGTGGGGCAGGGGCTGGCCGTGGAGCAGTGGGCAAGCGGTGGGGCAGGGAGCAGCCGTGGGGCAGGCACCCCCCGGGCTCAGCAAGGTCCCTGGGGTTGCCCGCAGGCAGCGGGGAGCTGCGGCTGGTGGATGGCGGCGGGCGCTGCGCCGGCCGGGTGGAGGTGAAGCACGAGGGCGAGTGGGGCTCCGTCTGCAGCTACGACTTCGAATGGGACCACCGGGGCGCTGGTGTGGTGTGCCGTCAGCTGGGCTGCGGTGCGGTGGCCCGGACATCCCCGCACGCCCCGTTTGGGCAGGGCAAGGGACGCATCTGGCTGCACCCCTTCTTCTGCCGTGGGACAGAAGCCACCTTGGAGGAATGCCCGAACTTCGGCTGGGGCCAGCACTTATGTGGCCACGAGTGGGACGTGGGGGTGACCTGCACAGGTGAGGCGGGGTGGTGGTGACAGGGATGCCGTGCCAGGACCCCCAGGACTGGACTGAGTCTGGTCCCTGGTGCAGAGGCGCTGGAGCTGCGGCTGGCGGCTGGCAGGGGACCCTGTGAGGGGAGAGTGGAGGTGAAGCTGCGGGGACGCTGGGGCACGGTGGCGGACAATGCCTGGGACATGGAGGACGCCGAGGTGGTGTGCCAGCAGATGGGCTGCGGCTCGGCTCTTGGTGCCTACCACAGCTCCCTCTTTGGCCAAGCAGAAGGTTCTATCAGCTTGGGCTTTGTTGACTGCCATGGGGCTGAAAAGGCCCTCTGGGACTGCAAGATTCAAGGCTGGGGACCCTACAATGCCCCTCATGGCTTTGACACTGCTGTGGTCTGCCAAGGTGAGAGCTGGGTACATGCGGTGCTGCAGGGAGCCCCATCGTCCGCATCCCCCTCAGGAGCCCTCCTCTCCCAGCAGGGTTCTCCCGTCTGGCTGGAGGGGACGGCGCCTGCTCGGGGCGGCTGGAGGTGCGGCAGGGCCGGGCCTGGGCCACCGTCTGCCACAGCCACGTGGACCTCAAGGCCGCCCAGGTGGTCTGCAGGGAGCTGGGCTGCGGCACGGCAGTGGCCGTCCCCGGTTCCGGCCATTTTGGGGCAGCAACGGGGCCGCTCTGGGACGGCGCCTTTGAGTGCAACGGCAGCGAGCCACTCCTCGCCAACTGCGCCCGGAGGCCAACCCACGGCCAGTCCTGTACTGGCCCCGCTTCTATCGTCTGCTCACGTAAGTGCTGGGGCTGGGGGGCTGGGGTGGACCCTTGCAGAGTGGGGTGCCCAGTGGGTCCCTGCTGTGCTGTCCCCCCAGCGCCCTCTCTCCGCCACAGCCTACACCGGTTTCCGTTTGGCGGATGGCGGCTCGAGCTGCGCCGGGCGTGTGGAGGTGGAGGCGCAGGGGACATGGGGACCCCTGTGTGCCACCGCTTGGGACCTGCCCGACGCCCATGTCCTGTGCCGCCACCTGGGCTGCGGCCCTGCCGCCTCCCTGCCCCCAGGAGGCCATTTCGGGACGGGCACGGCGACGGGGCCGCTGCGGCGCGATGCCCTGAGCTGCAGCGGGAGCGAGCGGCACCCGGGCGAGTGCCACGTGGCGGTGCTGGGGGAGCCCGCCTGCCCCCCTGGCCATGCCGCCGCCATCAACTGCTCAGGTGGGTGCAGGGGATGCGGGGACCCGTGGCAGGCGGGGAGTAGTGCCCGTCCCCACGGCATGGCCGGGCTCTTGCAGGCGCCGCTGAGCCCCTGCGGCTGCTGGACGGGGAGAGCCGGTGCGACGGGCGGCTGGAGGTGGCCACAAGCCCTGGGGACTGGGCCCGTGTGACTGCGGGGCCGTGGGACGACCGAGCTGCCTCCGTGGCTTGCCGGCAGCTGGGCTGCGGTGTGCCAGAGAAGGTCTACGCTGTGCCGGCCGCCAGCTTGGGCCCTGTGGAGCTGCAGGAGCTGCGGTGTGCTGGCACCGAGGAGCGCCTGGCGCAGTGCAACGCCTCGGGGCCTGCCGCAGCGCCCAGCCACAGCCCCACAGAGGCGGCCGTTGCCTGCTCAGGTGAGTGCGCCGGGAAGGGCCGCGGGTGCCCAGCGGGTGCCCCCAGCCCCATCCTGGCCCTCCCGTGCAGGCAGCCGGCGGCTGAGGCTGGCGGGCGGCCCCGGGCGCTGCGCCGGCAGGGTGGAGGTGTACACCGAGGGCGCCTGGGGCACCGTCTGCCAGGACGCCTGGGACCTGCCAGATGCCGACGTCGTGTGCCGCCAGCTGGGGTGCGGACGGGCCCTGGAGGCGCCCGGCTCTGAGCGCTTCGGGCCCGGCGTGGGGACGCTGTGGCCGGGTGCCGGGGGCTGCTCGGGGACGGAGGCGGCTGTCTGGGACTGCCCAGCCCCAGCACGGCGTGGCTGCCGCCGGGGCGGTGGTGCCGGTGCCGTGTGCTCAGGTGAGCACTGTGATCCCTGAGCTGGGGAGCAGTCCCCACTGCCCGTGGGGTGCGCGCTGCCCCGCGAGGTGCCGTGACCCCGCTGTCCCCTGTTGTTGCAGGGCTGCTGCGTCTGGCGGGGGGCAGCAGCAGCTGCAGCGGGCACCTGGAGGTGCTGCGCGAGGGGACGTGGGGCCGCGTGTGCGCCAACGACACCAGCCCCGCCACAGCTGCCGTTGTCTGCCGCCAGCTGGGCTGTGGCACCGGGGGGAGGCTGGAGGCCGTCCCCGCACAGGGCTCTGTCCCCGCCTGGCTGGGCTGGGTGCAATGCCAGGAGGGGGCCCCCTCGCTCTGGCGCTGCCCCTCGGCGCCCTGGCACCTGCAGTCCTGCGGCCCTGCCGGGGTCACCCACATTGCCTGTGACGAGGACACCGAGGGCACGAGCGGGGCCACCACAACTGCAGGTAGCAGCTGCCGGCACGGGGATGCTTGCACAGGTGGCTCTGCCCATGCCCACTGCCCCCTGCCCCTGCTGCCGTGCGGATCCCGGCCTCACACTGCCCCTCGCCATCCCTGCAGGTGTCACCAGCAGCGTTGCCCCACTGACAGCAGTGTCGGGGAGCGTGCCGGTGCCCACGGTCCTGTGCGTGCTCCTGGGGACGTTGCTGGGCCTGGCCCTGGCAGCCCTGGCTGTGCAGGCACACCGCGCACGGGTGCGACGCCAAGGTGGGCGCCACTTTGGGAGTCTCCATGGGGCTGTGGGGAACAGTGGATTATGTCGTTGTAACGTGTACTTCCTTACAGACCCCGTCAAAGCCACGGACGCCGGCTCTGAGGCCGTGTATGAGGAGCTGGATTACAGCCTGATGCCCGAGTACCAGGAGGTGCCCAGCCGCACAGGTGGGAGCACGGTTTTCCCCGGGGTCTGGGGCTTTCCCCATCTGTGGCTTTGCACACAGTACCCCCTTCTCCACCGCAGGCTCCCTATCCAAGGGCTCAGGCACGAAGCTGGATGATGATAACTGGGATGGTTACAAGGAGAAGAGCAACCCCAGCGCAACCCTAGGTAGGGGAAGGGGAACTCAGCAGGGACTGGAAGGCACAGGGGACCCAAGGAGAAGGGTCATGGCTGAGCAGTGGTGCTGGGGAGCTGAGGGGACGTGGCCCTTGCGGCTGCATCCTCAGCCCCGGCCCCTCCCTGCCTGGCGCAGCCCCCCCAGCCCAGCCTGGGCACGGCCCCCTGGATGGCTACGACGATGCTGCGGCCGTGCCGGAGAAGCTCCCGGCTCCCCACGGCGCGGACGCTCCGGCGCAGCCCCACAGGGACATGGGCTATGACGACGTTGATGTCAGCACCCTGAGGACAGTGCCGTGAGGAGACCCTGGGAACACAGCTGCAAGAGGGGGCTCTGGCCCCAGGGAGGGGTGGCCATGCCCCTGGGGGGGCACCCGTCCCTGCCCAGCCCTCAGCACGCTGCAGAAACGGCTCCATCGGCCCGCCCGCACCCGTTGCCCAAGGTCACGCCAGGGTCCTTGTGAAGTTTTTCAGCATGGCCTTTCCCTGCACAGAGCTCTTTCCGATTAAAGCCCCCAAGTGCTTGGAACCTCGCTCCCAGCACCGGCGCCTCTCTCTCTCCTGGGTCCATCGTCTGTCCCTCAGGGCCATGGGGCAGAGCTGGGCCCGCAGGCACATCCCCATGGCTCTGGCCACGCAGGAAGGATGGGGAAGAGTCCAGGGCCTGGCCCCGGGGCCTTCCTTTGGCCCCAGAGCTGCATGCTCTCCCCGACAGTAGAACAGGCTGAGGGAAGGCCACGGCGCTTCCCAGGGACACTTCCCCTGCCCCAGCACCCCCAGCGCCACACGCCCGGGGCACGGCGAGGAGATCGCGTGCACCCTCAGCAAGCCGGCAGAGGACACCAAGGTGGGCAGGAGTGTTGATGTGCCTGAGGGCAGGAAGGCTCTGCAGAGGGACCTGGATAGGCTGGACCGATGGGCCTTGGCCAACTGTACGAGGTTCAACAAGGCCAATGCCGCGTCCTGCACTTGGGGCACAACAACCCCATGCAAGGCTGCAGGCTGGGGGCAGAGTGGCTGGAAAGCTGCCCGGCGGGAAGGGAGCTGGGGGGATTGGTGGGCAGGTGGCTGAACAGGAGCCAGCGGTGTGCTGACGTGGCCAAGAGGGCCAACAGCCTCCTGGCTAGTATCAGAAATAGCGTGGCCAGCAGGGCAAGGGAAATGATTGTTCCCCTGTACTCAGTCCTGTTGAGGCCACACCTTGAGTACTGCATTCAACTCTAGGGCCCCCACTACAAGAAGGACACGGACCAGTCCAGAGGAGGCCATGAGGGTGATCAAAGGGCTGGAGCAGCTCTCCTCTGCAGACAGGCTGAGGGAGTTGGGGTTGTTCATCCTGGAGAAGAGAAGGCTCCGGGGAGACCTTCCAGTGGCTTTCCACTACTTAAAGGGGACTACAGGAAAGCTGGGGAGGGACTCTTCATCAGAGACTCTGTATCATGGCCTCTCATCCCTGCAGGGAGGCAACCGCACCTCCCACTTGAGTGTTATCAGCAAACTTGCTGAGGATGCATTCCATTTCTGCATCCGGATCATGGATAAAAATGTTCCCCAGAGATGGTTAAGGGTGTGGAGGGGAAGACGTGTGAGGAGCAGCTGAAGTCCCTTGGTTTGTTCAGCGCAGAGCAGAGCAGGCTGAGGGGAGGCCTCATGGCGGCCTGCAGCTCCCTCACGAGGGGAGTGGAGGGGCAGGCACTGAGCTCTGCTCTCTGGGGACGGCGACAGGACCCGAGGGAACGGCATGGAGCTGGGACAGGGGAGGGTCAGGCTGGGTGTTAGGGAAAGGTTCTTTACCGGGAGGGTGGTTGGGCACTGGGACAGGCTCCCCAGGGACGTGGTCACAGCACCGAGCCTGCCGGAGTTCAAGAAGCCTTTGGACAACATTCTCAGACACATGGTCTGATTTTTGGGTGGTCCTTTGAGGACCCAGGAGTTGGACTCGATGATCCTTGTGGGTCCCTTCCAACTCGGCACATTCCATGATTCTGTGATTCTTCCTCCTGCCATGGCCACGTGGCCCTGCCTTGGAGTAGCCTGCCTCATCCTCTTCGTCCTCCTCCTCCTTCTCAGTAGGAGTTTCTGCCCTTACTAAACGAGGTGACTTTGGCATCCATTGTTTCGTCTTGTGGACAGAGGTGACTGAGAGCGGCATGGGTTGGTTCTCTGGCCCAGCCGCAGGGCCTGTCGCAGGGGCTGGCATGGCTGCATGTTGTAGTGATTTCTGTCTCTTTGGAATTGCCGGCGTGATGGCCCACCTTTCTCAAACATTTAACTAGGTTTTTAGGATTCTGCACCCGTTCAGGGCAGACGTTCCAAAGCATTGGAGGTGCTTATGGAAGAACTTCTTTACTGAAAGGGTTGTGAGGCATTGGAATGGGCTGCCCAGGGAAGTGGTTGAGTCACCATCCCTGGAGGCCTTTAAAAGACATTTAGATGTAGAGCTTAGTGATATGGTTTAGTGGAGGACTTGTTAGTATTAGGTCAGAGGTTGGACTGGGTGATCTTGGAGGTCTCTTCCAACCTAGATGATTCTGTGATTCTGTGATTCTGTGATGTATGTATATGTGTATGTATGCATATATATAGCCAGTGATATAGCACCTGTCAGGCTGAAGTTAACACAAATGAAGATATAAGAGCATGTCATAAAAAGATTGATTTTTTTTTACACTAGGCTTTCTGATATGCCTACGGGAGTATTGCCAAAGGAATTTTCCCAAAGGAAAACAACTGCCATTTCTCAAAAACTGAAGAAGAAGGAATATTAATTATGTTAATTAAACTGAAATACATTTTACATTTTCAAATATTTATATCTGAAGACAGTGGCAGAGAGGGCCGGGTCCTGCTGTGATGGTTTTACCCTGCTACGCAGCTGAGCTCCACCAAAACCGCTCTCTCACTCGGCCTCCTTGATGACAATAGGGGAGATAATATGATGGAAAGGGCTCAAGGGTTGAGTTAAAGACAGGGAGATTGCTCACCAGTTACGGCACGGGCAATACAGATCAGTGTAGAGAGATCAATATAATTTCTTTCCTATCATTAGCAGACTAGAAGAGTGAGGAACTAAAAGCGTGCTAAAAACACCTTCCCCCATCCACCCTCTTCTAAGTCCCCCCCCGAGCGGCGCAGGGGAACAGGCAATGGGGGCTGCGGTCAGTCCCTGACGCTTTGTCTCCACCGCTCCTTCACGGTCACTCTCTGCCCCTGCTCCACGTGGGGTCCCTCCCACGGGATGCCATCCTTCCCGAACTGAGCCTGCGGGGGCTGCCCACAGGCAGCAGCTCTTCAAGAACTGCTCCCACATGGCTCCGTACCACGGGGTCCATCCATCAGGAGCAAACTGCTCCAGCTCGGGTCCCCCCACGTGTGGCAGCTCCCCCCAGACCCTCTGCTCCTGCGTGGGCTCCTCTCCATGGGCTGCAGCTCCGGCCCGGGGCCTGCTCCTGCAGGGGCTCTCCATGGGCCACAGCCTCCTCCAGGCCACATCCACCTGCTCCACCGGGGGCTCCTCCACGCGCTGCAGCGTGGAGATCTGCTCCGTGTGGGACCCATGGGCTGCAGGGGGACAGCCTGCTCCACCAGGGGCCTCTCCACAGGCCGCAGGAGAACTGCTGCTGGATCGGGGAACGTCCTGGATCGGGGCCCCCAGCACAAGAAAGATGTGGACCTGTTGGAGCGAGTCCAGGGGAGGGCTGCAAAGGTGATCAGAGGGCTGGAGCAGCTCTCCTATGAAGAAAGGCTGAGAGAGCTGGGGCTGTTCAGCCTGGAGAAGAGAAGGCTCTGGGGAGACTTCCTTGCGGCCCTTCAATACTTAAAGGAGTCTTATAAAAAGGATGGAGAAGGACTCTTTACTCAGCTAGGCAATGCCAGGAACCAGTGGGAATGGCTTTATACTAAAAGAGGATAGATTTAGATTAGACATTAGAAGGAACTTCTTCCCTGTGCGGGTAGTGAGGCAAATGTAGTAAGCTAGTGGGTGGCATCTGTGCCTATGGCAGGGGGTGGGAGTTAGATGGTCACAGAATCACAGAATTGCAGGGAGTGATGCCAGAGCAGTGCCAGAGTGAGCGCCGCAGGGGCGGGTGGCTCCATGTGACGTCACACGCGAGGCAGCGTGATGTCACCGAGCAGGCAGTGTGACGTCACCGCTCGAGGCAGTGTGACTGCGCAGCCCTCCCCGTTTATGTCCAGGAGCCGGCAGAGCCCGGCCCAGCTTGGCTCGTGCCTGCACTCCTGCCCAGCGTGTCTGCGAGGCTTGGAGGGCTGAGCGAGGATTCGGTCGGGCCGTGCTGTGGGGCCGCCGGCAGCTGCTCTGGGTGCCTGTCCCCACAACATTCGCCTGTGTTTCCCTGGCCCTGTGCGCTCGCAGCAGCGCAGGTGAGCTGTGCGGGGACGCGTCCCCGTGGGGGGGCGTGGGGCAGGCGCTGGGGCTCAGGGAGCTGCCAGGGGCAAGGCCTCAGCCTGGCTCCATGCCAGCAGGGAGCACGGGATGGCACAGCCACGAGGCCCATGGGTTTCCTGCTGCTGGACCGGGCCATCGCTGCCGCCTGCACTGGGAGTGCCATTGACCGTGACCTCGCTCTCTCTTGCAGTTGGTGGCATCTTTGCAGCACCCTGTGGCCATGGACGGGTTGTCGGGCTGGGCCTGCTCACTCTGTCGTCATGACCAGCATGACGTGGCCTACCTGATGCCCTGCCTCCACCAGCTTTGCTTGGGCTGTGCGCTGCGGTGGGCCAAGGAGAAGCCGAGTGGCCCCCTGTACGGGGGCAGGCTCCAGTCCATCAAGTACTCGGTGCGGTCGGCTGACGACTACCTGGAGTGTCCCGTCCAAGAGCCCGCAGAGCAGCAGGAGGACGGCCGGCAGGACGAACAGGGGGCTGCGGGGCCGCTGCTCAGGGCTCCTGAGCGCAGCTTCCCGCCCCAGCTCTGGGCAGCCTTCTTCCGGGAGCAGCTGGCTGACGCCAGGCCCCTGCTGGCGTGGCTGCAAGAGGAGCTGCGGAGGATCTACGGCAGCCAGTGGTGGGACGTGGCTGTGGTGCAGGGAATCGTCCTCGCCTCCCTGTGCATCTTCGGGCTGGACCAGCAGGCCCTGGTGCGGCAGCTGCAGCCTTCCCTCCACAGCCACACGGTGCCCTTCGTGGCACGGCTTGTCACCGTCACTGCAGAGCTGTACAGAACCGAGGTGCGCCGGCAGCGAGACCGCCGGGATGCCCGTGCTGCCAGGGGGCAGGAGGGCAGCCCTGCGGCCACCCCTGCTGTGGGAGGAAGACCAACAGGAAGGGCTGGGAGAGGCAGCAGCAACAGGGCCGTCTTCCCTTGGAAGCAGCCCCAGCCCCTACACCCCTGGCCGGGGCAGGGACCACTCACTTGGGGGGGCCCTGGCACCCCCCAAAGAGGAGGGCCAGCAGCAGCCCCCAGGACTCTCCCCAGCCCCACAAGAGACCGCCCCGACGGCAGCACTAGACGGGCACCCTGCAGAAGCACCAGCCACAGCTGCAAGGAACAACGGGGAGGCTCTCGGTCCTTGGCCTAGGCTGCCACAAAATAAAGATATCTAAAAGGAGATGCGTGCCTTTCTTTCCTGGACGGCGTTTCATCTTCCTCCCCTTGTTGCTGACATCACCCCATAAGCCCCAGCTGCCACCTCTGCTACCTCCAGAGATATGGCACGGTGCCTGGAGCATCCTTGCTGCTGCTTGTGGCCCCACCAACACCACCCCAGCAGCCTTTCCCTTGGGGCCAGCTGGTGGCAGCTTTGGCTGTCCATTTGGGTGGCATTCCTGCCTATGGCAGGGGGTTGGAGCTAGATGATCTTTAACATCACCTCCAACCCAAGCCACTCTTTGATTCACTCCAGCACCCAGAGCAGAGCTCACACACAGTCGGGGCCCAGAGGCGAGGGCACTGTGGGCTGGGAGCAGCAAAGGGGCTGGCTCATACCCTGTCTGCAAGGGCCCTGATGGCCCCACTCTGCTTCATCGTGTCCCTGCAGCTGGCTGCCTGTGTGCCTGTGCAGCACGTGAGCACTTCTCTTGTGTTCATGGAGAGAGAGTGAGAGCGAGCACAAGAGAGCTCTCAGACCCCTCCTGTGTCTGCAGGAGCAGAGCACAACAGCGAAGGCAGATCCTGCGCGCCTCCTGCGTGCACAGGGAGGTCTTTGGGACTGCCGAGAACGGCCCGACAGGAGGCCGGGAAGGAGCCCCCTGCACGAGCTGGCAGTTTGTAGCATTCATGAGCTGCTGCCTTGAGGATGGTTGCTCTGCTGCTGCTGGAGCATTGCAGGCTTCTGCAGAGGAGTCAGTAAGAGAAAACAGGAGTCCCTGCCCCAGCGACCGCAGGTACAAGCTACATCAAATAGCTGCAGTTAATCTCTTTAGGCACTGAATTCACTCTGGGGAAGCACACTGCCTATCAGATCATATGCCCTGATACGGAAAGCAGCCTTCGAAAATGCTCTTCACAGCTCTGCTTTTCTCATTAGTGCACTGCGAGTAGTTTCTGAAAGCAAAACCTGTCCCAGCAAAATAGGCAACAGCATTCGCCTGTCCTTGTCCTTCCTGGACCAGACAGCAACCTGCTAAACCTCAGGATACGTGGTGGTTAAGAAGCTAGTAGTGAGCTGTTTCTTTATGGGTTTTGCTTCTTCCTTTCCTCAGATGATGGTTGTGATTGGTAATTTCCAGCACAGCTGCTTGAGTTGGCGCAGGTTGCTGTCGTTTAACCCAGCAGGCAGCTGAGTACCACAGAGCCCTTCACTGGCTCCCCTCCCCTGCCCAAGTGGGATGGGGAAGAGAATTGAGGAAAAAAAAAAAACAAAAACTTTAAACTCATGGGTTACTGTCATGAGACAGTTAAATAGAACAGAAAGGGAAGGGAAAATATTAATGATGATAACGAGAAATATATATATAGACTTGAAACAAGTGGTGCACAGTGCAATTGCTCACCATGCTCTGACCGATGCCCAGCCCGTTCCCAGGCAGCAGTCCCCCTCGGCCTACCCTCTCCATTTTTATTGTTCAGCATGATGCCATACAGGATGCAGTGTCCCTTTGGCCAGTTTGGCTCACCCGATGTGTTTGGGAGAAGAGCCGGACCCCCACCTCCCTACAACGTCCTTTAAGGTATTTCAAGAGCATGATAAGGTCACCCCTGAGACTCCTTTTATCCAGGCTAAATTATCCCACTCAGCCGCTTCTCATAAAACTTGTTCTCTAGACACTTCAACAGCTTCGCCGCCCTTCTTTGGACACACTCCAGCACCTGCCTGTCCTTCTTGTAGTGAGGGGCACAAAACTGAACACAGTTTTTGAGTTCCAGCCCCTCCAGTGCCGAATAGAGAGGGACAATCATTTCGCTCTCTACTGATCACCTGGGTGTCGTGCAAGTGATTGTACTCAAGATAATCTGCTCCATGATCTTCCCCAACACTAGGGTCAGACTGACGGGCCTGTAGTTCCCTGGATCCACCTTCCGGCCTTTCTTGGTGGTGTGTGTCACATTTGCTAGCCGCCAGTCAACTGTGACCTCCCCTGATAGCCAGGACTGCTGATAAAAGATGGGAAACGGCTTGTTGAGCACTTCTGCCAGCTCTCTCAGTATGCTTGGGTGGATCCTATCTGGTCCCATAGACTCAGATTGTGCATTTCCCAGTGGTACAGGAGGTCGCTAACCATTTCCTCGTGGATTATGGGGGCTTCATTCTGCTCCCTGTCCCTATCTTCCAGTTCAGGGGGTTGGGTACACGGAAAACCACGGGTCTTGCTGCTAAAGACTAAGGCAAAGAAGGCAGTAAGTACCTCAGCCTTTTCCTCATCTCTGGTCAGTGTGTTTTTCCCCCACATCCAATAAAGGCCGGAGATTCTCCTTCATCCTCCTTTTGTTGCTAGAGTATTTAGAGAAGCATTTTCTATTGTCCTTGGGGGCCGAAGCCAGACTCAGTTCCAGCTGGCCTTTGGCCCTTCTCCTTTTCTCCCTGCATAGGTTCACACCATCTTTGGACGATGCGCCTGAGTGGCCTGCCTCTTCTTCCAAAAGTCATAAGCTCTCTCTTTTTTCTTTCTCTCTTTTTTTTTTTTTTTTTTTCCCTGGGCTCAAGCCCCAGCTCTCTGTTCAGTCGGGCCCATCCTGTTCCCTGGGGGCTCATCTTTCGGCACATGGGGTCAACCTGCTCCTGCACCTTTAGGATTCCCTTCTCAAAGAGTGTCCAGCCTTCCTGGACTCCTTTCCCTTCAGGACTGCCTCCCAAGGGACTCTGCCAACCAGTCTCCGGAGCAGGCCGAAGTCTGCCCTCCTGAAGTCCAAGGTGGCAGTTCTGCTAACCCCCCTCCTTACTTGCCCCAGAATCAAAAATTCTGAATTCCTGATCACTAGGGCCAAGATAGCCTCCAGCCTTCACATCTCCCACAAGCCCTCCGCTGTTGACAAGGAAGAGGCCCAGCAGGGCGCCTTCCCTACTTGGCTCCCTCTGCAGCTGCATCAGGAAGTTCTCTTCCATGCACTCCAGGAACCTCCCTGACTGCTTCCCGCCCGCTGTCTTATATTTCCAGCAGATGCCTGCTAAGTCCAAGTCCCCCCAGAGATCAAGGTCTAGCTCTCGGGAGTCTTCTCCCACCTGCTGAGAGAATATTTCACCGTCCCCTTCGTCCTGGTTGGGCAGTGTGTAACAGCTGGGGGCTCCAGCAGCGGCCTCCCAGAACCGAGCAGAGGGAAGGAGCACCTCTGTGGAGCTGCTGGCACCCCTGTGCCTGAGGCAGCCAAGAATGCCGGTAGCAGCAAGGGCACGCAGCTGCCCTGTGCCCCGCTCAGTGTCCACCAGGAGCCCTGGTCCCTTCCTGCCAAGCTGCTTTCCAGCTGGGTGCCCGCAGCAGGTCCTGGTGCTGGGGCTGCTCTTCCCCAGGGGCAGGGCTCCTGCTGAGGGTGCGCTCTCGCTGTCGTCCAGGCCCTGTGGGAAGATGCCCAAGAGGAGCGCAGCCCGTGCTGGGCCCCGGGCTCCTCCACTCGGCCAGAGCCGAGCCTCCCCATCACAGCAGTTGGTGGGCTACCCCTCTGCAGGCCCAGCTGCAGGAAGGTCGCGGGCAGAGCTCTGCGGCCGCCTGCGGTGTGCGGGGGAAGGGAGCAGCAGGAGCAAGGGCGGGCAGGCAGAAGAGGGCACGAAAGGGCCAGTGGTGTGTGGAGCGGGGCCGGGCAGCGCTGCTCGGGCCGAGGCCTGCACCTGCTCGCCGCAGCCTGTCCTATCTTCCTGCCCTGCCTGCCCACGGCTGGAGCTTCCCGGGGCAGAAAGCGAGAGAGGGAAGAGCTGGGGGGGAGAGCAGCACTGCTCTGGCACCCCGAGGACGTCCCCTGGGCCTGGTCCCCAGGCTGGGGTGGCCGCTTCCCACTCTGCTCCTGGGGCTGACCTCCCCTCCAGGGGGTTTGGGGCTGGGCGCCCAGCTTGCCGGCATGGCAAGGTCCTGTGGGCTGAAGCCCAGCCCGGGGCCTTCTGAGCAGCCCGGAGCCACAGCCCCTTGGCAGAGCCCGGCCCTGCAGCCGTGGACCCAGGAGGCCCCAGTCCCCAGCGAGCCGTGCCGCCACGCGCTCCTCCTGCAGCGGGGCTGCGCCAGAAGGGCAATGCCCTGTGTCCCGGCCCTGCGTACTGGCAGGCTTCGCTTTTGAGAGGCGCCTGCGCATCCGGCACACACTTCCTCCTGCCCCAGCACCGGGCTGCACACAGAGACAGGAGCAGGGAGGCCTGCTCCTGGCCCCTTCTAAAGCTGGGGGCTTCTGTGCTGGCCCCACAGCAGCTGGACCCCCCCACACCAAGCTGCGCTCTGTGGCTGTCCCTGTGCCTGCTGCTAGGGTCAGGCTGCCTCCTCCTCCTCCTCCTCCTCCTCCTCCTCCTCCTCCTCCTCCTCCTACTTTGGGGCTCCTTCTTTCTGACCCCAGTGAAAGTAGCACATGGACTGTTTGCTATCAATGCTGAAGCTCAGTCCCCAAGAAGCCGTGCAGGTCCCTAGGGCTCATCTTTGGCTCCAAGCCCCGTTGGTAGCATCCCTGCTGCTGCACAAAGCCACGATGCTATCGCCAGCAGCGCAGGTGGCCCAGCAGCTGCGTGCAGTCGGTGCTGAAGCTGGGTCCCTAAGGAGGGGAAACCGTGCCCCTTGTGCCCTGTGCCACCGGCCGCTGCAAGGGGCTGGAGATGTACCTCCTGCACGTGTCAAGGCCAGCACAGGGAACAGATTCTCCCCAGTGACCCCCAGGCTTGTTCCAGGTGGGTCAAGCCACCCCCCCGACAAAGTCTGGGCACTGAGGTGCTGAGGGAGGACCCCATTGTGGGGATAAGCCTGTCACCTTGGCGAACTGCTCTCCTCGGGCACAGCCCCAACCCCAGCTCAGGGGGACACGGGCGCCAGGCAGGCTGGCTCCCCTCGGGGACATTTGGGTGCTGAGCCCCAGTGGGGAGGCGGGGGGGTGCGTGACGCCAGAAGCGGAGCCGAGTCTCATATTTGGGCACAGAGCAGGTTATTGGAGGCTGGGCCCCGGCAGGCAGCAGATAACCCTCCTGATAGCGGCTCACAAGGTGCCTCCGCCGCCCCCATTGGCTCCTGCCAGCGGGGGCTGCCTATATATCCCCCTCCCTGCTGCGGGGCTGCGTCGGGCACTGGGGTCAGGATGGTGCCTGCCAGGGCACTGGGGCTGCTCCTCTGCGTGCAGCTCTGCGGGGGTGAGTGGTGGGGCTGGCCGTGGGGCAGGGGCTGGCCGTGGGGCAGTGGGCAAGCGGTGGGGCAGGGAGCAGCCGTGGGGCAGGCACCCCCCGGGCTCAGCAAGGTCCCTGGGGTTGCCCGCAGGCAGCGGGGAGCTGCGGCTGGTGGATGGCGGCGGGCGCTGCGCCGGCCGGGTGGAGGTGAAGCACGAGGGCGAGTGGGGCTCCGTCTGCAGCTACGACTTCGACTGGGACCACCGGGGCGCTGGCGTGGTGTGCCGTCAGCTGGGCTGCGGTGCGGTGGCCCGGGCATCCCCGTACGCCCCGTTTGGGCAGGGCAAGGGACGCATCTGGCTGCATCCATTTTGTCGAGGCGGAGAAGCCACCTTGCAGGAGTGCCTCCACTTTGGCTGGGGCCAGCCGTTCTGTGGCCACGAGTGGGACGTGGGGGTGACCTGCACAGGTGAGGCGGGGTGGTGGTGACGGGGATGCCGTGCCAGGACCCCCAGGACTGGACTGAGGTTGGTGCCTGGTACAGAGGCGGTGGAGCTGCGGCTGGCGGCTGGCAGGGGACCCTGTGAGGGGAGAGTGGAGGTGAAGCTGCGGGGACGCTGGGGCACGGTGGCGGACAATGCCTGGGACATGGAGGACGCCGAGGTGGTGTGCCAGCAGATGGGCTGCGGCTCGGCTGTTGGTGCCTACCACAGCTCCCTCTTTGGCCAAGCAGAAGGTTCTATCAGCTTGGCGGTTGTTGACTGCCATGGGGCTGAGAAGGCCCTCTGGGACTGCAAGATTCAAGGCTGGGGACCCTACAATGGCCCTCATGCCTACGACACTGCTGTAGTCTGCCAAGGTGAGAGCTGGGGACATGCGGTGCTGCAGGGAGCCCCATCGTCCGCATCCCCCTCAGGAGCCCTCCTCTCCCGGCAGGGTTCTCCCGTCTGGCTGGAGGGGACGGCGCCTGCTCGGGGCGGCTGGAGGTGCGGCAGGGCCGGGCCTGGGCCACCGTCTGCCACGGCCACGTGGACCTCAAGGCCGCCCAGGTGGTCTGCAGGGAGCTGGGCTGCGGCACGGCAGTGGCCGTCCCCGGTTCCGGCCATTTTGGGGCAGCAACGGGGCCGCTCTGGGACGGCGCCTTTGAGTGCAACGGCAGCGAGCCACTCCTCGCCAACTGCGCCCGGAGGCCAACCCACGGCCAGTCCTGTGCTGGCCCTGCTTCTATCGTCTGCTCACGTAAGTGCTGGGGCTGGGGGCCTGGGGTGGACCCTTGCAGAGTGGGGTGCCCAGTGGGTCCCTGCTGTGCTGCCCCCCCAGCACCCTCTCTCCACCGCAGCCTACACCGGTTTCCGTTTGGCGGATGGCGGCTCGGGCTGCGCCGGGCGGGTGGAGGTGGAGGCGCAGGGGACATGGGGACCCCTGTGTGCCACCGCCTGGGACCTGCCCGACGCCCATGTCCTGTGCCGCCACCTGGGCTGCGGCCCTGCCGCCTCCCTGCCCCCAGGAGGCCATTTCGGGACGGGCACGGCGACGGGGCCGCTGCGGCGCGATGCCTTGAGCTGCAGCGGGAGCGAGCGGCACCCGGGCGAGTGCCCCGTGGCGGTGCTGGGGGAGCCCGCCTGCCCCCCTGGCCATGCCGCCACCGTCAACTGCTCAGGTGGGTGTAGGGGACGCGGGGACCCGTGGCAGGCAGGGAGCAGTGCCCGTCCCCACGGCATGGCCGGGCTCTTGCAGGCGCCGCTGAGCCCCTGCGGCTGCTGGATGGGGAGAGCCGGTGCGACGGGCGGCTGGAGGTGGCCACAAGCCCCGGGGACTGGGCCCGTGTGACTGCGGGGCCGTGGGACGACCGAGCTGCCTCCGTGGCTTGCCGGCAGCTGGGCTGCGGTGTGCCAGAGAAGGTCTACGCTGTGCCGGCCGCCAGCTTGGGCCCTGTGGAGCTGCAGGAGCTGCGGTGTGCTGGCACCGAGGAGCGCCTGGCGCAGTGCAACGCCTCGGGGCCTGCCGCAGCGCCCAGCCACAGCCCCACAGAGGCGGCCGTTGCCTGCTCAGGTGAGTGCGCCGGGAAGGGCCGCGGGTGCCCAGCGGGTGCCCCCAGCCCCATCCTGGCCCTCCCGTGCAGGCAGCCGGCGGCTGAGGCTGGCGGGCGGCCCCGGGCGCTGCGCCGGCAGGGTGGAGGTGTACACCGAGGGCGCCTGGGGCACCGTCTGCCAGGACGCCTGGGACCTGCCAGATGCCGACGTCGTGTGCCGCCAGCTGGGGTGCGGACGGGCCCTGGAGGCGCCCGGCTCTGAGCGCTTCGGGCCCGGCGTGGGGACGCTGTGGCCGGGTGCCGGGGGCTGCTCGGGGACGGAGGCGGCTGTCTGGGACTGCCCAGCCCCAGCACGGCGTGGCTGCCGCCGGGGCGGTGGTGCCGGTGCCGTGTGCTCAGGTGAGCACTGTGATCCCTGAGCTGGGGAGCAGTCCCCACTGCCCGTGGGGTGCGCGCTGCCCCGCGAGGTGCCGTGACCCCGCTGTCCCCTGTTGTTGCAGGGCTGCTGCGTCTGGCGGGGGGCAGCAGCAGCTGCAGCGGGCACCTGGAGGTGCTGCGCGAGGGGACGTGGGGCCGCGTGTGCGCCAACGACACCAGCCCCGCCACAGCTGCCGTTGTCTGCCGCCAGCTGGGCTGTGGCACCGGGGGAGGCTGGAGGCCGTCCCCGCACAGGGCTCTGTCCCCGCCTGGCTGGGCTGGGTGCAATGCCAGGAGGGGGCCCCCTCGCTCTGGCGCTGCCCCTCGGCGCCCTGGCACCTGCAGTCCTGCGGCCCTGCCGGGGTCACCCACATTGCCTGTGACGAGGACACCGAGGGCACGAGCGGGGCCACCACAACTGCAGGTAGCAGCTGTCAGCCTGGGGATGATTGCACAGGTGGCTGTGTCCATGCCCACTGCCCCCTGCCCCTGCTGCTGTGCGGATCCCGGCCTCACACTGCCCCTCGCCATCCCTGCAGGTGTCACCAGCAGCGTTGCCCCACTGACAGCAGTGTCGGGGAGCGTGCCGGTGCCCACGGTCCTGTGCGTGCTCCTGGGGACGTTGCTGGGCCTGGCCCTGGCAGCCCTGGCTGTGCAGGCACACCACGCACGGGTGCGACGCCGAGGTGGGCGCTGCTTTGGGAGTCTCCATGGGGCTGTGGGGAACAGTGGATCATGCCGTTGCAACGTGTACTTCCTTACAGACCCCGTCAAAGCCACGGACGCTGGCTCTGAGGCCGTGTATGAGGAGCTGGATTACAGCCTGATGCCCGAGTACCAGGAGGTGCCCAGCTGCACAGGTGGGAGCATGGTCGTCCCTGGGGCCTGGGGCTTTCCCCATCCGTGGCTTAGCACACAGTACCCCCTTCTCCACCGCAGGCTCCCTATCCAAGGGCTCAGGCACGAAGCTGGATGATGATAACTGGGATGGTTACAAGGAGAAGAGCAACCCCAGCGCAACCCCAGGTAGGGGAAGGGGAACTCAGCAGGGACTGGAAGGCACAGGGGACCCAAGGAGAAGGGTCATGGCTGAGCAGTGGTACTGGGGAGCTGAGGGGATGCGTCCCTTGCGGCTGCGTCCTCAGCCCCGGTCCCTCCATGCCTGGCGCAGCCCCTCCAGCCCAGCCTGGGCACGGCCCCCCGGATGGCTACGACGATGCTGCGGCCGTGCCGGAGAAGCTCCCGGCTCCCCATGGCGGGGACGTCCCGGCGCAGCCCCATGGGGACACGGGCTATGACGACGTTGATGTCAGCACTCTGAGGACAGCACCGTGAGGAGGCCCTGGGGACACAGCTGCAAGAGGGGGCTCCGGCCACAGGGAGGGGTGGCCGTGCCACGGGGGGGCACCCGTCCCTGCCCAGCCCTCAGCACACTGCAGAAACGGCTCCATCGGCCCGCCCGCACCCGTTGCCCAAGGTTACGCCAGGGTCCTTGTGAAGTTTTTCAGCATGGCCTTTCCCTGCACAGCGCTCTTTCCGATTAAAGCCCCCAAGTGCTTGGAACCTCGCTCCCAGTACCAGTGCCTCTCTCTCTCCCGGGTCCATCGTCTGTCCCTCGGGGCCACGGGGCAGAGCTGAGGCCCGCAGGCACGTCCCCATTGCTCTGGGCACGCAGGAAGGACGGGGAAGAGCCCAGGGCTCGGCCCCGGGGCCTTCCTTTGGCCGCAGAGCTGCATGGTCTCCCCGACAGGAGAACAGGCTGAGGGAAGGCCACGGCGCTTCCCAGGGACACTTCCCCTGCCCCAGCACCCCCAGCGCCACACGCCCGGGGCGCGGCGAGGAGATCGCGTGCACCCTCAGCAAGCTGGCAGAGGTCACCAAGGTGGGCAGGAGTGTTGATGTGCCTGAGGGCAGGAAGGCTCTGCAGAGGGACCTGGATAGGCTGGACCGATGCGCCTAGGCCAACTGTACGAGGTTCAACAAGGCCAATGCCGCGTCCTGCACTTGGGGCACAACAACCCCATGCAAGGCTGCAGGCTGGGGGCAGAGTGGCTGGAAAGCTGCCCGGAGGGAAGGGAGCTGGGGGGATTGGTGGGCAGGTGGCTAAACAGGAGCCAGCGGTGTGCTGATGTGGCCAAGGGGGCCAACAGCCTCCTGGCTAGTATCAGAAATAGCGTGGCCAGCGGGGCGAGGCAAATGATTGTCCCCCTGTACTCAGTCCTGTTGAGGCCACACCTTGAGTACTGCGTTCAACTCTAGGGCCCCCACTACAAGAAGGACACGGACCAGTCCAGAGGAGGCCATGAGGGTGATCAAAGGGCTGGAGCAGCTCTCCTCTGCAGACAGGCTGAGGGAGTTGGGGTTGTTCATCCTGGAGAAGAGAAGGCTCCGGGGAGACCTTCCAGTGGCTTTCCGCTACTTAAAGGGGACTACAGGAAAGCTGGGGAGGGACTCTTCATCAGAGACTCTGCATCATGGCCTCTCATCCCTGCAGGGAGGCAACCGCACCTCCCACTTGAGTGTTATCAGCAAACTTGCTGAGGATGCATTTCATTCCCGCATCCGGATCATGGAGAAAAATGTTGAACAGGACTCGCCCTAGAGCTGAGCTCTGGGGAACAGTGCTAGTTACTGGCCACCAAACACCTGGAGAAGCAAGCGCATTCCCCAGAGATGACAAAGGGTCTAGAGGGGAAGACATGTGAGGAGTTGCTGCCCTGGCAGCCAGGAGGGCCAACCGCACCCCGGGGTGCATCAGGCACGGCATTGCTCGCTGGCAAAGGAAGGGATTGTCCTGCTCTGCTCTGCCTGCTGCGGCCTCACCTCGAGCACTGCGTGCAGTTTGGGCACCACGGTATAAGGACATAAAATTTAGAGAGTGTCCAAAGGAGGGCTACAGAGATGGTTAAGGGTGTGGAGGGGAAGACGTGTGAGGAGCAGCTGAAGTCCCTTGGTTTGTTCAGCGCAGAGCAGAGCAGGCTGAGGGGAGGCCTCATGGTGGCCTGCAGCTCCCTCACGAGGGGAGCGGAGGGACAGGCGCTGAGCTCTGCTCTCTGGGGACGGCGACAGGACCCAAGGGAATGGCATGGAGCTGGGACAGGGGAGGGTCAGGCTGGGTGTTAGGGAAAGGTTCTTTACTGGGAGGGTGGTTGGGCACTGGGACAGGCTCCCCAGGAACATGGTCACAGCACCGAGCCTGCCGGAGTTCAAGAAGCCTTTGGACAACATTCTCAGACACATGGTCTGATTATTGGGTGGTCCTTTGAGGACCCAGGAATTGGACTCGATGATCCTTGTGGGTCCCTTCCAACTCGGCACATTCCATGATTCTGTGATTCTTCCTCCTGCCATGGCCACGTGGCCCTGCCTTGGAGTAGCCTGCCTCGTCCTCTTCGTCCTCCTCCTCCTTCTCAGTAGGAGTTTCTGCCCTTACTAAACGAGGTGACTTTGGCATCCATTGTTTCGTCTTGTGGACAGAGGTGACTGAGAGCGGCATGGGTTGGTTCTCTGGCCCAGCCGCAGGGCCTGTCGCAGGGGCTGGCATGGCTGCATGTTGTAGTGATTTCTGTCTCTTTGGAATTGCCGGCGTGATGGCCCACCTTTCTCAAACATTTAACTAGGTTTTTAGGATTCTGCACCTGTTCAGGGCAAAAGTTCCAAAGCATTGGAGGTGCTTATGTGTAGATATATATATATATGTATGTATATGTGTATGTATGCAGATATATAGCCAGTGATATAGCACCTGTCAGGCTGAAGTTAACACACGTGAAGATATAAGAGCATGTCATAAAAAGATTGATTTTTTTTTACACTAGGCTTTCTGTTATGCCTACGGGAGTATTGCCAAAGGAATTTTCCCAAAGGAAAACAACTGCCATTTCTCAAAAACTGAAGAAGAAGGAATATTAATTATGTTAATTAAACTGAAATACATTTTACATTTTCAAATATTTATATCTGAAGACAGTGGCAGAGAGGGCCGGGTCCTGCTGTGATGGTTTTACCCTGCTACGCAGCTGAGCTCCACCAAAACCGCTCTCTCACTCGGCCTCCTTGATGACAATAGGGGAGATAATATGATGGAAAGGGCTCAAGGGTTGAGTTAAAGACAGGGAGATTGCTCACCAGTTACGGCACGGGCAATACAGATCAGTGTAGAGAGATCAATATAATTTCTTTCCTATCATTAGCAGACTAGAAGAGTGAGAAACTAAAAGCGTGCTAAAAACACCTTCCCCCATCCACCCTCTTCTACGTCCCCCCTGAGCGGCGCAGGGGAACAGGCAATGGGGGCTGCGGTCAGTCCCTGACGCTTTGTCTCCACCGCTCCTTCACGGTCACTCTCTGCCCCTGCTCCACGTGGGGTCCCTCCCACGGCATGCCGTCCTTCCCGAACTGAGCCTGCTGGGGCTGCCCACAGGCAGCGGCACTTCAAGAATTGCTCCCACATGGCTCCGTACCACGGGGTCCATCCATCAGGAGCAAACTGCTCCAGCTCGGGTCCCCCCACGTGTGGCAGCTCCCCCCAGACCCTCTGCTCCTGCGTGGGCTCCTCTCCATGGGCTGCAGCTCCAGCCCGGAGCCTGCTCCTGCAGGGGCTCTCCATGGGCCGCAGCCTCCTCCAGGCCACATCCACCTGCTCCACCGGGGGCTCCTCCACGGGCTGCAGCCTCCTCCAGGCCACATCCACCTGCTCCACCGGGGGCTCCTCCACGCGCTGCAGCGTGGAGATCTGCTCCCTGTGGGACCCATGGGCTGCAGGGGGACAGCCTGCTCCACCAGGGGCCTCTCCACAGGCCGCAGGAGAACTGCTGCTGGATCGGGGAACGTCCTGGATCGGGGCCCCCAGCACAAGAAAGATGTGGACCTGTTGGAGCGAGTCCAGGGGAGGGCTGCAAAGGTGATCAGAGGGCTGGAGCAGCTCTCCTATGAAGAAAGGCTGAGAGAGCTGGGGCTGTTCAGCCTGGAGAAGAGAGGGCTCTGGGGAGACTTCCTTGCGGCCCTTCAATACTTAAAGGGGTCTTATAAAAAGGATGGAGAAGGACTCTTTACTCAGCTAGGCAATGCCAGGAACCAGTGGGAATGGCTTTAAACTAAAAGAGGATAGATTTAGATTAGACATTAGAAGGAACTTCTTCCCTGTGCGGGTAGTGAGGCAAATGTAGTAAGCTAGTGGGTGGCATCTGTGCCTATGGCAGGGGGTTGGAGTTAGATGGTCACAGAATCACAGAATTGCAGGGGGTGATGCCAGAGCAGTGCCAGAGTGAGCGCCGCAGGGGCGGGTGGCTCCATGTGACGTCACACGCGAGGCAGCGTGATGTCACCGAGCAGGCAGTGTGACGTCACCGCTCGAGGCAGTGTGACTGCGCAGCCCTCCCCGTTTATGTCCAGGTGCCGGCAGAGCCTGGCCCAGCTTGGCTCGTGCCTGCACTCCTGCCCAGCGTGTCTGCGAGGCTTGGAGGGCTGAGCGAGGATTCGGTCGGGCCGTGCTGTGGGGCCGCCGGCAGCTGCTCTGGGTGCCCGTCCCCACAACATTCGCCTGTGTTTCCCCGGCCCTGTGCGCTCACAGCAGCGCAGGTGAGCTGTGCGGGGACGCGTCCCCGTGGGGGGGCGTGGGGCAGGCGCTGGGGCTCAGGGAGCTGCCAGGGGCAAGGCCTCAGCCTGGCTCCATGCCAGCAGGGAGCACGGGATGGCACAGCTGCGGTGGGCCAAGGAGAAGCCGAGTTGCCCCCTGTACGAGGGCAGGCTCCAGTCCATCAAGTACTCGGTGCGGTCGGCTGACGACTACCTGGAGTGTCCCGTCCAAGAGCCCGCAGAGCAGCTGGGGGACGGCCGGCAGGACGAGCAGGGGGCTGCGGGGCCGCTGCTCAGGGCTCCTGAGCGCAGCTTCCCGCCCCAGCTCTGGGCAGCCTTCTTCCGGGAGCAGCTGGCTGACACCAGGCCCCTGCTGGCGTGGCTGCAAGAGGAGCTGCGGAGGATCTACGGCAGCCAGTGGTGGGACGTGGCTGTGGTGCAGGGAATCGTCCTCGCCTCCCTGTGCATCTTCGGGCTGGACCAGCAGGCCCTGGTGTGGCAGCTGCAGCCTTCCCTCCACAGCCACACGGTGCCCTTCGTGGCACGGCTTGTCACCGTCACTGCAGAGCTGTACAGAACCGAGGTGCGCCAGCAGCAGGACCGCCGGGATGCCTGTGCTGCCAGGGGGCAGGAGGGCAGCCCTGCGGCCACCCCTGCTGTGGGAGGAAGGCCAACAGGAAGGGCTGGGAGAGGCAGCAGCAACAGGGCCGTCTTCCCTTGGAAGCAGCCCCAGCCCCTACACCCCTGGCCGGGGCAGGGACCACTCACTTGGGGGGGCCCTGGCACCCCCCAAAGAGGAGGGCCAGCAGCAGCCCCCAGGACTCTCCCCAGCCCCACAAGAGACCGCCCCGACGGCAGCACTAGACGGGCACCCTGCAGAAGCACCAGCCACAGCTGCAAGGAACAACGGGGAGGCTCTCGGTCCTTGGCCTAGGCTGCCACAAAATAAAGATATCTAAAAGGAGATGCGTGCCTTTCTTTCCTGGACGGCGTTTCATCTTCCTCCCCTTGTTGCTGACATCACCCCATAAGCCCCAGCTGCTACCTCTGCTCCCTCCAGAGCTATGGCACGGTGCCTGGAGCATCCTTGCTGTTGCTTGCGGCCCCACCAACACCACCCCAGCAGCTCTTCTCTTGGGGTCAGCTGGTGGCAGCTTTGGCTGTCCGTTTGGGTGGCATCCCTGCCTATGGCAGGGGGTTGGAGTTAGATGATCTTTTAGGTTAGACATTAGAAGGAACTTCTTCCTTGGAAGGGTAGGGAGGCACTGGAACAGGTCAAGAGTTGCCAGGAGAAGTTGTGGATACCCCATCCCTGGAGGTGTTCAAGGCCAGACTGGAGGGGGCCTTGGCCAACCTGACGTAGTGGGTGGCATCCCTACCTATGGCAGGGGGTTGGAGTTCCAACCCAAGCTAGTCTTTGATTCTCCCCAGCACCCAGAGCAGAGCTCACACGCAAACAGGGCCTGGAGGCGAGGGAACCGCAGGACGGGAGCAGCAAAGGGGCCGGCTCTTACCCCATTTGCAAGGGCCCTGATGGCCCCGCTCTGCTTCATCGTGTCCCTGCAGCTGGCAGCCTGCGTGCCTGTGCTGCACATGGGCTCTTCTCTTGTGTTCATGGAGAGAGAGTGAGAGCGAGCACAAGAGAGCTCTCAGACCCCTCCTGTGTCTGCAGGAGCAGAGCACAACAGCGAAGGCAGATCCTGCGCGCCTCCTGCGTGCACAGGGAGGTCTTTGGGACTGCCGAGAACGGCCCGACAGGAGGCCGGGAAGGAGCCCCCTGCACAGGCTGGCAGCTTGTAGCATTCATGAGCTGCTGCCTTGAGGATGGTTGCTCTGCTGCTGCTGGAGCATTGCAGGCTTCTGCAGAGGAGTCAGTAAGAGAAAACAGGAGTCCCTGCCCCAGCGACCGCAGGTACAAGCTACATCAAATAGCTGCAGTTAATCTGTTTAAGCACTGAATTCACTCTGGGGAAGCACACTGCCTATCAGATCATATGCCCTGATACGGAAAGCAGCCTTCAAAAATGCTCTTCACAGCTCTGCTTTTCTCATTAGTGCACTGCGAGAAGTTTCTGAAAGCAAAACCTGTCCCAGCAAAATAGGCAACAGCATTCGCCTGTCCTTGTCCTTCCTGGACCAGACAGCAACCTGCTAAACCTCAGGATACGTGGTGGTTAAGAAGCTAGTAGTGAGCTGTTTCTTTATGGGTTTTGCTTCTTCCTTTTCTCAGATGATGGTTGTGATTGGTAATTTCCAGCACAGCTGCTTGAGTTGGCGCAGGTTGCTGTCGTTTAACCCAGCAGGCAGCTGAGTACCACAGAGCCCTTCACTGGCTCCCCTCCCCTGCCCAAGTGGGATGGGGAAGAGAACTCAGAAAAATAAATAAATAAATAAATAAAACAGAGGGCATGAAAGGGCCGGTGGTGTGTGGAGCGGGGCTGGGCACCTCTCCTTAGGCAGAGGCCTGTGCCTGCTGCTAGGGTCAGGCTGCCTCCTCCTCCTCCTCCTCCTCCTCCTCCTCCTCCTGCTCCTCGTCCTCCTCTTCCCACTTTGGGGCTCCTTCTTTCTGCCCCCAGCGCAAGTAGCACATGGACTGTCTGCTATCAATGCTGAAGCTCAGTCCCAAAGAAACCGTGCAGGTCCCTAGGGCTCATCTTTGGCTCCAAGCCCCGTTGGTAGCATCCCTGCTGCTGCACAAAGCCACGATGCTATCGCCAGCAGCGCAGGTGGCCCAGCAGCTGCGTGCGGTCGATGCTGAAGCCTGGTCCCTAAGGAGGGGAAACCGTCCCCCTTGTGCCCTGTGCCACCGGCCGCTGCAAGGGGCTGGAGATGTACCTCCTGCACGTGTCAAGGCCAGCACAGGGAACAGATTCTCCCCAGTGACCCCCAGGCTTGTTCCAGGTGGGTCAAGCCACCCCCCCGACAAAGTCTGGGCACTGAGGTGCTGAGGGAGGACCCCATTGTGGGGATAAGCCTGTCACCTTGGCGAACTGCTCTCCTCGGGCACAGCCCCAACCCCAGCTCAGGGGGACACGGGCGCCAGGCAGGCTGGCTCCCCTCGGGGACATTTGGGTGCTGAGCCCCAGTGGGGAGGCGGGGGGGTGCGTGACGCCAGAAGCAGAGCCGAGTCTCATATTTGGGCACGGAGCAGGTTATTGGAGGCTGGGCCCCGGCAGGCAGCAGATAACCCTCCTGATAGCGGCTCACAAGGTGCCTCCGCCGCCCCCATTGGCTCCTGCCAGCGGGGGCTGCCTATATATCCCCCTCCCTGCTGCGGGGCTGCGTCGGGCACTGGGGTCAGGATGGTGCCTGCCAGGGCACTGGGGCTGCTCCTCTGCGTGCAGCTCTGCGGGGGTGAGTGGTGGGGCTGGCCGTGGGGCAGGGGCTGGCCGTGGGGCAGTGGGCAAGCGGTGGGGCAGGGAGCAGCCGTGGGGCAGGCACCCCCCGGGCTCAGCAAGGTCCCTGGGGTTGCCCGCAGGCAGCGGGGAGCTGCGGCTGGTGGATGGCGGCGGGCGCTGCGCCGGCCGGGTGGAGGTGAAGCACGAGGGCGAGTGGGGCTCCGTCTGCAGCTACGACTTCGACTGGGACCACCGGGGCGCTGGCGTGGTGTGCCGTCAGCTGGGCTGCGGTGCGGTGGCCCGGGCATCCCCGTACGCCCCGTTTGGGCAGGGCAAGGGACGCATCTGGCTGCACCCAATCTTGTGCAATGGTACTGAAGCAAACCTTCATGACTGCTTCCACTTTGGCTGGGGCCAGCACTTCTGTGGCCACGAGTGGGACGTGGGGGTGACCTGCACAGGTGAGGCGGGGTGGTGGTGACGGGGATGCCGTGCCAGGACCCCAAGGACTGGACTGAGTCTGGTCCCTGATGCAGAGGAACTGGAGCTGCGGCTGGCGGCTGGCAGGGGACCCTGTGAGGGGAGAGTGGAGGTGAAGCTGCGGGGACGCTGGGGCACGGTGGCGGACGACTCCTGGGACATGGAGGACGCTGAGGTGGTGTGCCAGCAACTGGGCTGCGGCTCAGCCGCTGGCGCCTCCCAAGGTTCCCAGTTTGGTCAAGGAGACGGTCCCATCAGCTTAGCCTTTATCAACTGTGACGGGAATGAGAAGGCCCTCTGGGACTGCAAGATTCGGGGTTGGGGACCCTATACCAGCCCAATTAAATACGAGAGCACTGTGGTCTGCCAAGGTGAGTGCTGGGGACATGCGGTGCTGCAGGGAGCCCCATCGTCCGCATCCCCCTCAGGAGCCCTCCTCTCCCGGCAGGGTTCTCCCGTCTGGCTGGAGGGGACGGCGCCTGCTCGGGGCGGCTGGAGGTGCGGCAGGGCCGGGCCTGGGCCACCGTCTGCCACGGCCACGTGGACCTCAAGGCCGCCCAGGTGGTCTGCAGGGAGCTGGGCTGCGGCACGGCAGTGGCCGTCCCCGGTGCCGGCCATTTTGGGGCAGCAACGGGGCCGCTCTGGGACGGCGCCTTTGAGTGCAACGGCAGCGAGCCACTCCTCGCCAACTGCGCCCGGAGGCCAACCCACGGCCAGTCCTGTGCTGGCCCCGCTTCTATCGTCTGCTCACGTAAGTGCTGGGGACGGGGGGCTGGGGCAAAGCCTTGCAGCGTTGCCTGCCCAGGGGGGTCCCTGCTGTGCTGCCCCCCCAGCGCCCTCTCTCCACCGCAGCCTACACCGGTTTCCGTTTGGCGGATGGCGGCTCGGGCTGCGCCGGGCGGGTGGAGGTGGAGGCGCAGGGGACGTGGGGACCCCTGTGTGCCACCGCCTGGGACCTGCCCGACGCCCATGTCCTGTGCCGCCACCTGGGCTGCGGCCCTGCCGCCTCCCTGCCCCCAGGAGGCCATTTCGGGACGGGCACGGCGACGGGGCCGCTGCGGCGCGATGCCCTGAGCTGCAGCGGGAGCGAGCGGCACCCGGGCGAGTGCCCCGTGGCGGTGCTGGGGGAGCCCGCCTGCCCCCCTGGCCATGCCGCCGCCGTCAACTGCTCAGGTGGGTGCAGGGGACGCGGGGACCCGTGGCAGGCGGGGAGCAGTGCCCGTCCCCACGGCATGGCCGGGCTCTTGCAGGCGCCGCTGAGCCCCTGCGGCTGCTGGACGGGGAGAGCCGGTGCGACGGGCGGCTGGAGGTGGCCACTAGCCCCGGGGACTGGGCCCGTGTGACTGCGGGGCCGTGGGACGACCGAGCTGCCTCCGTGGCTTGCCGGCAGCTGGGCTGCGGTGTGCCAGAGAAGGTCTACGCTGTGCCGGCCGCCAGCTTGGGCCCTGTGGAGCTGCAGGAGCTGCGGTGTGCTGGCACCGAGGAGCGCCTGGCGCAGTGCAACGCCTCGGGGCCTGCCGCAGCGCCCAGCCACAGCCCCACAGAGGCGGCCGTTGCCTGCTCAGGTGAGTGCGCCGGGAAGGGCCGCGGGTGCCCAGCGGGTGCCCCCAGCCCCATCCTGGCCCTCCCGTGCAGGCAGCCGGCGGCTGAGGCTGGCGGGCGGCCCCGGGCGCTGCGCCGGCAGGGTGGAGGTGTACACCGAGGGCGCCTGGGGCACCGTCTGCCAGGACGCCTGGGACCTGCCAGATGCCGACGTCGTGTGCCGCCAGCTGGGGTGCGGACGGGCCCTGGAGGCGCCCGGCTCTGAGCGCTTCGGGCCCGGCGTGGGGACGCTGTGGCCGGGTGCCGGGGGCTGCTCGGGGATGGAGGCGGCTGTCTGGGACTGCACAGCCCCAGCACGGCGTGGCTGCCGCCGGGGCGGTGGTGCTGGTGCCGTGTGCTCAGGTGAGCACTGTGATCCCTGAGCTGGGGAGCAGTCCCCACTGCCCGTGGGGTGCGCGCTGCCCCGCGAGGTGCCGTGACCCCGCTGTCCCCTGTTGTTGCAGGGCTGCTGCGTCTGGCGGGGGGCAGCGGCAGCTGCAGCGGGCACCTGGAGGTGCTGCGCGAGGGGACGTGGGGTCGCGTGTGCGCCAATGACACCAGCCCCGCCACAGCTGCCGTTGTCTGCCGCCAGCTGGGCTGTGGCACCGGGGGGAGGCTGGAGGCCGTCCCCGCACAGGGCTCTGTCCCCGCCTGGCTGGGCTGGGTGCAATGCCAGGAGGGGGCCCCCTCGCTCTGGCGCTGCCCCTCGGCGCCCTGGCACCTGCAGTCCTGCGGTCCTGCCGGGATCATCCACATCGCCTGTGACGAGGACACCGAGGGCACGAGCGGGGCCACCACAACTGCAGGTAGCAGCTGTCAGCCTGGGGATGATTGCACAGGTGGCTGTGTCCATGCCCATACCCCCTGCCCCTGCTGCTGTGCGGATCCCAGCCTCACACTGCCCCTCGCCATCCCTGCAGGTGTCACCAGCAGCGTTGCCCCACTGACAGCAGTGTCGGGGAGCGTGCCGGTGCCCACGGTCCTGTGCGTGCTCCTGGGGACGTTGCTGGGCCTGGCCCTGGCAGCCCTGGCTGTGTAGGCACACCGCGCACGGGTGCAACGCCGAGGTGGGCGCCACTTTGGGAGTCTCCATGGGGCTGTGGGGAACAGTGGATCATGCCGTTGCAACGTGCACTTCCTTACAGACCCCGTCAAAGCCACGGACGCCGGCTCTGAGGCCGTGTATGAGGAGCTGGATTACAGCCTGATGCCCGAGTACCAGGAGGTGCCCAGCCGCACAGGTGGGAGCATGGTCGTCCCTGGGGCCTGGGCTTTCCCCATCCGTGGCTTAGCACACAGTACCCCCTTCTCCACCGCAGGCTCCCTATCCAAGGGCTCAGGCACGAAGCTGGATGATGATAACTGGGATGGTTACAAGGAGAAGAGCAACCCCAGCGCAACCCCAGGTAGGGGAAGGGGAACTCAGCAGGGACTGGAAGGCACAGGGGACCCAAGGAGAAGGGTCATGGCTGAGCAGTGGTGCTGGGGAGCTGAGGGGACGTGGCCCTTGCGGCTGCATCCTCAGCCCTGGCCCCTCCCTGCCTGGCGCAGCCCCCCCAGCCCAGCCTGGGCACGGCCCCCCGGATGGCTACGACGATGCTGCGGCCGTGCCGGAGAAGCTCCCGGCTCCCCACGGCGGGGACACCCCGGCGCAGTCCTACGGGGACACGGGCTATGACGACGTTGACATCAGCACTCTGGGGACAGCGCCGTGAGGGGGCCCTGGGGACACAGCTGCAAGAGGGGGCTCTGGCCCCAGGGAGGGGTGGCCGTGCCCATGGGGGTCATCCCGTCCCTGCCCAGCCCTCAGCACGCTGCAGAAACGGCTCCATCGGCCCGCCCGCACCCGTTGCCCAAGGTCACGCCAGGGTCCTTGTGAAGTTTTTCAGCATGGCCTTTCCCTGCACAGCGCTCTCTCCGATTAAAGCCCCCAAGTGCTTGGAACCTCGCTCCCAGCACCGGTGCCTCTCTCTCTCCTCCATCGTCCGTCCCTCGGGGCCCCACGGGGCAGAGCTGAGGCCCGCAGGCACATCCCCATGGCTCTGGGCATGTGGGAAGGATGGGGAAGAGTCCAGGGCCTGGCCCCGGGGCCTTCCTTTGGCCGCAGAGCTGCACGCTCTCCCCGACAGGAGAACAGGCCTAGGGAAGGGCACAGCAAGTCCCAGGGACGCTTCCCCTGCCCCAGCACCCCCAGCGCCACACGCCCGGGGCACGGCGAGGGGATCGCGTGCACCCTCAGCAAGCCGGCAGAGGTCACCAAGGTGGGCAGGAGTGTTGATGTGCCTGAGGGCAGGAAGGCTCTGCAGAGGGACCTGGATAGGCTGGACCGATGGGCCTAGGCCAACTGTACGAGGTTCAACAAGGCCAATGCCGCGTCCTGCACTTGGGGCACAACAACCCCATGCAAGGCTGCAGGCTGGGGGCAGAGTGGCTGGAAAGCTGCCCGGCGGGAAGGGAGCTGGGGGGATTGGTGGGCAGGCGGCTGAACAGGAGCCAGCGGTGTGCTGACGTGGCCAAGAAGGGCAACAGCATCCTGGCTAGTATCAGAAATAGCGTGGCCAGCGGGGCGAGGGAAATGATTGTCCCCCTGTACTCAGCCCTGTTGAGGCCACACCTTGAGTACTGCGTTCAACTCTAGGGCCCCCACTACAAGAAGGACACGGACCAGTCCAGAGGAGGCCATGAGGGTGATCAAAGGGCTGGAGCAGCTCTCCTCTGCAGACAGGCTGAGGGAGTTGGTGTTGTTCATCCTGGAGAAGAGAAGGCTCTGGGGAGACCTCCTTGCGACCCTTCAATACTTAAAGGAGTCCCTCTGCTCCTGCGTGGGCTCCTCTCCACGGGCTGCAGCTCCGGCCCAGGGCCTGCTCCTGCGGGGGCTCTCCATGGGCTGCAGCCTCCTCCAGGCCACATCCACCTGCTCCACCGGGGACTCCTCCACGCGCTGCAGCGTGGAGATCTGCTCCGTGTGGGACCCATGGGCTGCAGGGGGACAGCCTGCTCCACCAGGGGCCTCTCCACAGGCCGCAGGAGAACTGCTGCTGGATCGGGGAACGTCCTGGATCGGGGTCCCCAGCACAAGAAAGATGTGGACCTGTTGGAGCGAGTCCAGGGGAGGGCTGCAAAGGTGATCAGAAGGCTGGAGCAGCTCTCCTATGAAGAAAGGCTGAGAGAGCTGGGGCTGTTCAGCCTGGAGAAGAGAAGGCTCTGGGGAGACCTCCTTGCGGCCCTTCAATACTTAAAGGAGTCTTATAAAAAGGATGGAGAAGGACTCTTTACTCAGCTAGGCAATGCCAGGAACCAGTGGGAATGGCTTTAAACTAAAAGAGGATAGATTTAGATTAGACGTTAGAAGGAACTTCTTCCCTGTGCGGGTAGTGAGGCAAATGTAGTAAGCTAGTGGGTGGCATCCGTGCCTATGGCAGGGGGTTGGAGTTAGATGGTCACAGAATCACAGAATTGCAGGGAGTGATGCCAGAGCAGTGCCAGAGTGAGCGCCGCAGGGGCGGGTGGCTCCATGTGACGTCACACGCGAGGCAGCGTGATGTCACCGAGCAGGCAGTGTGACGTCACCGCTCGAGGCAGTGTGACTGCGCAGCCCTCCCCGTTTATGTCCAGGAGCCGGCAGAGCCCGGCCCAGCTTGGCTCGTGCCTGCACTCCTGCCCAGCGTGTCTGCGAGGCTTGGAGGGCTGAGCGAGGATTCGGTCGGGCCGTGCTGTGGGGCCGCCGGCAGCTGCTCTGGGTGCCCGTCCCCACAACATTCGCCTGTGTTTCCCCGGCCCTGTGCGCTCGCAGCAGCGCAGGTGAGCTGTGCGGGGACGCATCCCCCTGGGGATGCATGGGGAGGGCGCTGGTGCTCGGGGAGCTGCCAGGGCCACAGCCGCAGCCAGGCTCCATGCCAGCAAGGAACACGGGATGGCACAGCCACTGGGCCCAAGGGTTTCCTGCTGGGGGACCGGGACATCGCTGCTTCCCACCCTGGGAGCGCCAGTGACCGTGGCCTCACTCTCTCTTGCAGTTGGTGGCATCTTTGCAGTGCCCTGCCGCCATGGACGGGTCGTCGGGCTGGGCCTGCTCACTCTGTCGTCATGACCAGCATGACGTGGCCTACCTGATGCCCTGCCTCCACCAGCTTTGCTTGGGCTGTGCGCTGCGGTGGGCCAAGGAGAAGCCGAGTGGCCCCCTGTACGGGGGCAGGCTCCAGTCCATCAAGTACTCGGTGCGGTCGGCTGACGACTACCTGGAGTGTCCCGTCCAAGAGCCCGCAGAGCAGCAGGAGGACGGCCGGCAGGACGAACAGGGGGCTGCGGGGCCGCTGCTCAGGGCTCCTGAGCGCAGCTTCCCGCCCCAGCTCTGGGCAGCCTTCTTCCGGGAGCAGCTGGCTGACGCCAGGCCCCTGCTGGCGTGGCTGCAAGAGGAGCTGCGGAGGATCTACGGCAGCCAGTGGTGGGACGTGGCTGTGGTGCAGGGAATCGTCCTCGCCTCCCTGTGCATCTTCGGGCTGGACCAGCAGGCCCTGGTGTGGCAGCTGCAGCCTTCCCTCCACAGCCACACGGTGCCCTTCGTGGCACGGCTTGTCACTGTCACTGCAGAGCTGTACAGAACCGAGGTGCGCCGGCAGCGAGACTACCAGGATGCCCGTGCTGCCGGTGGGCAGGACAGCCCCGCGGTCACCCCCGGCCGGGCCGGCTCTCCCTGGGGGATGACTGCCACTCGCCCAGGCCGCTGTGCCAGCACCATGGGCCCCAATGCCAAGGAGCTCCCGGGCATCCGTCTCAGGGGTCCCGGGGAGCCCCCCAGCACCCCTGTCACCGCAGAGGAGGAAGACCAACAGGAGGGGCCGGGACAGGCAGCGGCAGCAGGGCCGTCTTCCCGGGGCAGCAGGCCCAACCTCTACGCCCCTGGAAGGGGCAGGGAACACTCGCTTAGGGGGCCCTGGTGCCCCCCAAAGAGGAAGGCCGGCAGCAGCCCCCAGGACTCTCCCCAGCCCCACAAGAGACCGCCCCAACAGCGGAACTAGGCAGGCACCCCACAGAAGCACCAGCCACGGCTGCAAGGAACGATGGGGAGGCTCTCGGTCCTTGGCCTAGGCTGCCATAAAATAAAGATATCTAAAACAAGATGCGTGCCTTTCTTTCCTGGACGGCTTTTTGTCTTCCTCCCCTTGTAGCTGACATCACCCCAAGAGCCCCAGCTGCCACTTCTGCTACCTCCAGAGATATGGCATGGTGCCTGGAGCATCCTTGCTGCTGCTTGTGGCCCCACCAACACCACCCCAGCAGCCTTTCCCTTGGGGCCAGCTGGTGGCAGCTTTGGCTGTCCATTTGGGTGGCATTCCTGCCTATGGCAGGGGGTTGGAGCTAGATGATCTTTAACATCACCTCCAACCCAAGCCACTCTTTGATTCACTCCAGCACCCAGAGCAGAGCTCACACACAGTCGGGGCCCAGAGGCGAGGGCACTGTGGGCTGGGAGCAGAAACGGGGCTGGCTCATACCCTGTCTGCAAGGGCCCTGATGGCCCCACTCTGCTTCATCGTGTCCCTGCAGCTGGCAGCCTGCGTGCCTGTGCTGCACATGGGCTCTTCTCTTGTGTTCATGGAGAGAGAGTGAGAGCGAGCACAAGAGAGCTCTCAGACCCCTCCTGTGTCTGCAGGAGCAGAGCACAACAGCGAAGGCAGATCCTGCGCGCCTCCTGCGTGCACAGGGAGGTCTTTGGGACTGCCGAGAATGGCCCGACAGGAGGCCGGGAAGGAGCCCCCTGCACGAGCTGGCAGCTTGTAGCATTCATGAGCTGCTGCCTTGAGGATGGTTGCTCTGCTGCTGCTGGAGCATTGCAGGCTTCTGCAGAGGAGTCAGTAAGAGAAAACAGGAGTCCCTGCCCCAGCGACCGCAGGTACAAGCTACATCAAATAGCTGCAGTTAATCTGTTTAAGCACTGAATTCACTCTGGGGAAGCACACTGCCTATCAGATCATATGCCCTGATACGGAAAGCAGCCTTCGAAAATGCTCTTCACAGCTCTGCTTTTCTCATTAGTGCACTGCGAGTAGTTTCTGAAAGCAAAACCTGTCCCAGCAAAATAGGCAACAGCATTCGCCTGTCCTTGTCCTTCCTGGACCAGACAGCAGCCTGCTAAACCTCAGGATACGTGGTGGTTAAGAAGCTAGTAGTGAGCTGTTTCTTTATGGGTTTTGCTTCTTCCTTTCCTCAGATGATGGTTGTGATTGGTAATTTCCAGCACAGCTGCTTGAGTTGGCGCAGGTTGCTGTCGTTTAACCCAGCAGGCAGCTGAGTACCACAGAGCCCTTCACTGGCTCCCCTCCCCTGCCCAAGTGGGATGGGGAAGAGAACTCAGAAAAATAAATAAATAAATAAATAAAACAGAGGGCATGAAAGGGCCGGTGGTGTGTGGAGCGGGGCTGGGCACCTCTCCTTAGGCAGAGGCCTGTGCCTGCTGCTAGGGTCAGGCTGCCTCCACCTCCTCCACCTCCTCCACCTCCTCCACCTCCTCCTCCTCCTCCTCCTCCTCCTCCTCCTCCTCCTCCTCCTCCTCCTGCTCCTCCTCCTCCTGCTCCTCCTCCTCCTGCTCCTCGTCCTCCTCCTCCCACTTTGGGGCTCCTTCTTTCTGCCCCCAGCGCAAGTAGCACATGGACTGTCTGCTATCAATGCTGAAGCTCAGTCCCAAAGAAACCATGCAGGTCCCTAGGGCTCATCTTTGGCTCCAAGCCCCGTTGGTAGCATCCCTGCTGCTGCACAAAGCCACGATGCTATCGCCAGCAGCGCAGGTGGCCCAGCAGCTGCGTGCGGTCGATGCTGAAGCCTGGTCCGTAGGCAGGGGAAACCGTGCCCCTTGTGCCCTGTGCCACCGGCCGCTGCAAGGGGCTGGAGATGTACCTCCTGCACATGTCAAGGCCAGCACAGGGAACAGATTCTCCCCAGTGACCCCCAGGCTTGTTCCAGGTGGGTCAAGCCACCCCCCCGACAAAGTCTGGGCACTGAGGTGCTGAGGGAGGACCCCATTCTGGGGATAAGCCACCCCCCCGACAAAGTCTGGGCACTGAGGTGCTGAGGGAGGACCCCATTCTGGGGATAAGCCTGTCACCTTGGCGAACTGCTCTCCTTGGGCACAGGCCCAACCCCAGCTCAGGGGGACACGGGCGCCAGGCAGGCTGGCTCCCCTCGGGGACATTTGGGTGCTGAGCCCCAGTGGGGAGGCGGGGGGGTGCGTGACGCCAGAAGCAGAGCCGAGTCTCATATTTGGGCACGGAGCAGGTTATTGGAGGCTGGGCCCCGGCAGGCAGCAGATAACCCTCCTGATAGCGGCTCACAAGGTGCCTCCGCCGCCCCCATTGGCTCCTGCCAGCGGGGGCTGCCTATATATCCCCCTCCCCGCTGCGGGGCTGCGTCGGGCACTGGGGTCAGGATGGTGCCTGCCAGGGCACTGGGGCTGCTCCTCTGCGTGCAGCTCTGCGGGGGTGAGTGGTGGGGCTGGCCGTGGGGCAGGGGCTGGCCGTGGGGCAGTGGGCAAGCGGTGGGGCAGGGAGCAGCCGTGGGGCAGGCACCCCCCGGGCTCAGCAAGGTCCCTGGGGTTGCCCGCAGGCAGCGGGGAGCTGCGGCTGGTGGATGGCGGCGGGCGCTGCGCCGGCCGGGTGGAGGTGAAGCACGAGGGCGAGTGGGGCTCCGTCTGCAGCTACGACTTCGACTGGGACCACCGGGGCGCTGGTGTGGTGTGCCGTCAGCTGGGCTGCGGTGCAGTGGCCCGGACATCCCCGCACGCCCCGTTTGGGCAGGGCAAGGGACGCATCTGGCTGCACCCCTTCTTCTGCCGTGGGACAGAAGCCACCTTACAGGAGTGCCTCCACTATGGCTGGGGCAAACACTTCTGTGGCCACGAGTGGGACGTGGGCGTGACCTGCACAGGTGAGGTGGGGTGTTGGTCCTGGGGATGCTGTGCCGGGATCCCCAGGACTGGACTGAGGTTGGTGCCCGGTACAGAGGCGGTGGAGCTGCGGCTGGTGGCTGGCAGGGGACCCTGTGAGGGGAGAGTGGAGGTGAAGCTGCGGGGACACTGGGGCACAGTGGCGGACAATGCCTGGGACATGGAGGACGCCGAGGTGGTGTGCCAGCAGATGGGCTGCGGCTCGGCTCTTGGTGCCCACCACAGCTCCCTCTTTGGCCAAGCGGACGGTCCCATCAGTTTAGCCTTTATCAACTGTGCCGGAAACGAGAAGGCCCTTTGGGACTGCAAGATTCGGGGTTGGGGACCCTATACCAGAAGTGCTATATATAACAGGGCTGTAGTCTGCCAAGGTGAGAGCTGGGGACATGCAGTGATGAGGGGAGCCCAATCGTCCGCGTCCCCCTCAGGAGCCCTCCTCTCCCAGCAGGGTTCTCCCGTCTGGCTGGAGGGGACGGCGCCTGCTCGGGGCGGCTGGAGGTGCGGCAGGGCCGGACCTGGGCCACCGTCTGCCACGGCCACGTGGACCTCAAGGCCGCCCAGGTGGTCTGCAGGGAGCTGGGCTGCGGCACGGCAGTGGCCGTCCCCGGTGCCGGCCATTTTGGGGCAGCAATGGGGCCGCTCTGGGACGGCGCCTTTGAGTGCAACGGCAGCGAGCCACTCCTCGCCAACTGCGCCCGGAGGCCAACCCACGGCCAGTCCTGTGCTGGCCCCGCTTCTATCGTCTGCTCACGTAAGTGCTGGGGCTGGGGGGCTGGGGTGGACCCTTGCAGAGTGGGGTGCCCAGTGGGTCCCTGCTGTGCTGCCCCCCCAGCGCCCTCTCTCCACCGCAGCCTACACCGGTTTCCGTTTGGCGGATGGCGGCTCGGGCTGCGCCGGGCAGGTGGAGGTGGAGGCGCAGGGGACATGGGGACCCCTGTGTGCCACCGCCTGGGACCTGCCCGACGCCCATGTCCTGTGCCGCCACCTGGGCTGCGGCCCTGCCGCCTCCCTGCCCCCAGGAGGCCATTTCAGGACGGGCACGGCAACAGGGCCGCTGCGGCGCGATGCCCTGAGCTGCAGCGGGAGCGAGCGGCACCCGGGCGAGTGCCCCGTGGCGGTGCTGGGGGAGCCCGCCTGCCCCCCTGGCCATGCCGCCGCCGTCAACTGCTCAGGTGGGTGCAGTGGACGCGGGGACGCATGGCAGGTGGGGAGCAGTGCCCGTCCCCACGGCATGGCCGGGCTCTTGCAGGCGCCGCTGAGCCCCTGCGGCTGCTGGACGGGGAGAGCCGGTGCGACGGGCGGCTGGAGGTGGCCACTAGCCCCGGGGACTGGGCCCGTGTGACTGCGGGGCCGTGGGACGACCGAGCTGCCTCCGTGGCTTGCCGGCAGCTGGGCTGCGGTGTGCCAGAGAAGGTCTACGCTGTGCCGGCCGCCAGCTTGGGCCCTGTGGAGCTGCAGGAGCTGCGGTGTGCTGGCACCGAGGAGCGCCTGGCGCAGTGCAACGCCTCGGGGCCTGCCGCAGCGCCCAGCCACAGCCCCACAGAGGCGGCCGTTGCCTGCTCAGGTGAGTGCGCCGGGAAGGGCCGCGGGTGCCCAGCGGGTGCCCCCAGCCCCATCCTGGCCCTCCCGTGCAGGCAGCCGGTGGCTGAGGCTGGCGGGCGGCCCCGGGCACTGCGCCGGCAGGGTGGAGGTGTACACCGAGGGCGCCTGGGGCACCGTCTGCCAGGACGCCTGGGACCTGCCAGATGCCGACGTCGTGTGCCGCCAGCTGGGGTGCGGACGGGCCCTGGAGGCGCCCGGCTCTGAGCGCTTCGGGCCCGGCGTGGGGACGCTGTGGCCGGGTGCCGGGGGCTGCTCGGGGATGGAGGCGGCTGTCTGGGACTGCCCAGCCCCAGCACGGCGTGGCTGCCGCCGGGGCGGTGGTGCCGGTGCCGTGTGCTCAGGTGAGCACTGTGATCCCTGAGCTGGGGAGCAGTCCCCACTGCCCGTGGGGTGCGCGCTGCCCCGCGAGGTGCCGTGACCCCGCTGTCCCCTGTTGTTGCAGGGCTGCTGCGTCTGGCGGGGGGCACCAGCAGCTGCAGCGGGCACCTGGAGGTGCTGCGCGAGGGGACGTGGGGCCGCGTGTGTGCCAACGACACCAGCCCCGCCACAGCTGCCGTTGTCTGCCGCCAGCTGGGCTGTGGCACCGGGGGGAGGCTGGAGGCCGTCCCCGCACAGGGCTCTGTCCCCGCCTGGCTGGGCTGGGTGCAATGCCAGGAGGGGGCCCCCTCGCTCTGGCGCTGCCCCTCGGCGCCCTGGCACCTGCAGTCCTGCGGCCCTGCCGGGGTCACCCACATCACGTGTGACGAGGACACCGAGGGCACAAGCGGGGCCACCACAACTGCAGGTAGCAGCTGTCAGCCTGGGGATGATTGCACAGGTGGCTGTGTCCATGCCCATACCCCCTGCCCCTGCTGCTGTGCGGATCCCGGCCTCACAGTGCCCCTCGCCATCCCTGCAGGTGTCACCAGCAGCGTTGCCCCACTGACAGCAGTGTCGGGGAGCGTGCCGGTGCCCACGGTCCTGTGCGTGCTCCTGGGGACGTTGCTGGGCCTGGCCCTGGCAGCCCTGGCTGTGCAGGCACACCGCGCACGGGTGGAACGCCGAGGTGGGCGCTGCTTTGGGAGTCTCCATGGGGCTGTGGGGAACAGTGGATCATGCCGTTTCAACGTGTACTTCCTTACAGACCCCGTCAAAGCCACGGACGCCGGCTCTGAGGCCGTGTATGAGGAGCTGAATTACAGCCTGATGCCCGAGTACCAGGAGGTGCCCAGCCGCACAGGTGGGAGCATGGTTTTCCCCGGGGTCTGGGGCTTTCCCCATCTGTGGCTTTGCACCCAGTACCCCCTTCTCCACCGCAGGTTCCCTATCCAAGGGCTCAGGCACGAAGCTGGATGATGATAACTGGGATGGTTACAAGGAGAAGAGCAACCCCAGCGCAACCCCAGGTAGGGGAAGGGGAACTCAGCAGGGACTGGAAGGCACAGGGGACCCAAGGAGAAGGGTCATGGCTGAGCAGTGGTGCTGGGGAGCTGAGGGGACGTGGCCCTTGCGGCTGCATCCTCAGCCCCGGCCCCTCCCTGCCTGGCGCAGCCCCCCCAGCCCAGCCTGGGCACGGCCCCCTGGATGGCTACGACGATGCTGCGGCCGTGCCGGAGAAGCTCCCGGCTCCCCACGGCGCGGACGCTCCGGCGCAGCCCCACAGGGACATGGGCTATGACGACGTTGATGTCAGCACCCTGAGGACAGCGCCGTGAGGAGACCCTGGGGACACAGCTGCAAGAGGGGGCTCTGGCCCCAGGGAGGGGTGGCCATGCCCCTGGGGGGGCACCCGTCCCTGCCCAGCCCTCAGCACGCTGCAGAAACGGCTCCATCGGCCCACCCGCACCCGTTGCCCAAGGTCACGCCAGGGTCCTTGTGAAGTTTTTCAGCATGGCCTTTCCCTGCACAGCGCTCTTTCCGATTAAAGCCCCCAAGTGCTTGGAACCTCGCTCCCAGCACCGGCGCCTCTCTCTCTCCTGGGTCCATCGTCTGTCCCTCAGGGCCATGGGGCAGAGCTGGGCCCGCAGGCACATCCCCATGGCTCTGGCCACGCAGGAAGGATGGGGAAGAGTCCAGGGCTCGGCCCCGGGGCCTTCCTTTGGCCGCAGAGCTGCATGCTCTCCCCGACAGTAGAACAGGCTGAGGGAAGGCCACGGCGCTTCCCAGGGACACTTCCCCTGCCCCAGCACCCCCAGCGCCACACGCCCGGGGCACGGCGAGGAGATCGCGTGCACCCTCAGCAAGCCGGCAGAGGACACCAAGGTGGGCAGGAGTGTTGATGTGCCTGAGGGCAGGAAGGCTCTGCAGAGGGACCTGGATAGGCTGGACCGATGGGCCTTGGCCAACTGTACGAGGTTCAACAAGGCCAATGCCGCATCCTGCACTTGGGGCACAACAACCCCATGCAAGGCTGCAGGCTGGGGGCAGAGTGGCTGGAAAGCTGCCCGGCGGGAAGGGAGCTGGGGGGATTGGTGGGCAGGCGGCTGAACAGGAGCCAGCGGTGTGCTGACGTGGCCAAGAGGGCCAACAGCCTCCTGGCTAGTATCAGAAATAGCGTGGCCAGCAGGGCAAGGGAAATGATTGTTCCCCTGTACTCAGTCCTGTTGAGGCCACACCTTGAGTACTGCATTCAACTCTAGGGCCCCCACTACAAGAAGGACACGGACCAGTCCAGAGGAGGCCATGAGGGTGATCAAAGGGCTGGAGCAGCTCTCCTCTGCAGACAGGCTGAGGGAGTTGGGGTTGTTCCTCCTGGAGAACAGAAGGCTCCGGGGAGACCTTCCAGTGGCTTTCCACTACTTAAAGGGGACTACAGGAAAGCTGGGGAGGGACTCTTCATCAGAGACTCTGTATCATGGCCTCTCATCCCTGCAGGGAGGCAACCGCACCTCCCACTTGAGTGTTATCAGCAAACTTGCTGAGGATGCATTCCATTTCTGCATCCGGATCATGGATAAAAATGTTCCCCAGAGATGGTTAAGGGTATGGAGGGGAAGACGTGTGAGGAGCAGCTGAAGTCCCTTGGTTTGTTCAGCGCAGAGCAGAGCAGGCTGAGGGGAGGCCTCATGGCGGCCTGCAGCTCCCTCACGAGGGGAGTGGAGGGGCAGGCACTGAGCTCTGCTCTCTGGGGACGGCGACAGGACCCGAGGGAACGGCATGGAGCTGGGACAGGGGAGGGTCAGGCTGGGTGTTAGGGAAAGGTTCTTTACCGGGAGGGTGGTTGGGCACTGGGACAGGCTCCCCAGGGACGTGGTCACAGCACCGAGCCTGCCGGAGTTCAAGAAGCCTTTGGACAACATTCTCAGACACATGGTCTGATTATTGGGTGGTCCTTTGAGGACCCAGGAGTTGGACTCGATGATCCTTGTGGGTCCCTTCCAACTCGGCACATTCCATGATTCTGTGATTCTTCCTCCTGCCATGGCCACGTGGCCCTGCCTTGGAGTAGCCTGCCTCGTCCTCTTCGTCCTCCTCCTCCTTCTCAGTAGGAGTTTCTGCCCTTACTAAACGAGGTGACTTTGGCATCCATTGTTTCGTCTTGTGGACAGAGGTGACTGAGAGCGGCATGGGTTGGTTCTCTGGCCCAGCCGCAGGGCCTGTCGCAGGGGCTGGCATGGCTGCATGTTGTAGTGATTTCTGTCTCTTTGGAATTGCTGGCGTGATGGCCCACCTTTCTCAAACATTTAACTAGGTTTTTAGGATTCTGCACCCGTTCAGGGCAGACGTTCCAAAGCATTGGAGGTGCTTACGGAAGAACTTCTTTACTGAAAGGGTTGTGAGGCATTGGAATGGGCTGCCCAGGGAAGTGGTTGAGTCACCATCCCTGGAGGCCTTTAAAAGACATTTAGATGTAGAGCTTAGTGATATGGTTTAGTGGAGGACTTGTTAGTATTAGGTCAGAGGTTGGACTGGGTGATCTTGGAGGTCTCTTCCAACCTAGATGATTCTGTGATTCTGTGATGTATGTATATGTGTATGTATGCAGACATATAGCCAGTGATATAGCACCTGTCAGGCTGAAGTTAACACAAATGAAGATATAAGAGCATGTCATAAAAAGATTGATTTTTTTTTACACTAGGCTTTCTGATATGCCTACGGGAGTATTGCCAAAGGAATTTTCCCAAAGGAAAACGACTGCCATTTCTCAAAAACTGAAGAAGAAGGAATATTAATTATGTTAATTAAACTGAAATACATTTTACATTTTCAAATATTTATATCTGAAGACAGTGGCAGAGAGGGCCGGGTCCTGCTGTGATGGTTTTACCCTGCTACGCAGCTGAGCTCCACCAAAACCGCTCTCTCACTCGGCCTCCTTGATGACAATAGGGGAGATAATATGATGGAAAGGGCTCAAGGGTTGAGTTAAAGACAGGGAGATTGCTCACCAGTTACGGCACGGGCAATACAGATCAGTGTAGAGAGATCAATATAATTTCTTTCCTATCATTAGCAGACTAGAAGAGTGAGAAACTAAAAGCGTGCTAAAAACACCTTCCCCCATCCACCCTCTTCTACGTCCCCCCCCGAGCGGCGCAGGGGAACAGGCAATGGGGGCTGCGGTCAGTCCCTGACGCTTTGTCTCCACCGCTCCTTCACGGTCGCTCTCTGCCCCTGCTCCACGTGGCGTCCCTCCCACAGGATGCCGTCCTTCCCGAACTGAGCCTGCGGGGGCTGCCCACAGGCAGTGGCACTTCAAGAACTGCTCCCACATGGCTCCGTACCACGGGGTCCATCCATCAGGAGCAAACTGCTCCAGCTCGGGTCCCCCCACGTGTGGCAGCTCCCCCCAGACCCTCTGCTCCTGCGTGGGCTCCTCTCCATGGGCTGCAGCTCCGGCCCGGGGCCTGCTCCTGCAGGGGCTCTCCATGGGCCGCAGCCTCCTCCAGGCCACATCCACCTGCTCCACCGGGGGCTCCTCCACGGGCTGCAGCCTCCTCCAGGCCACATCCACCTGCTCCACCGGGGGCTCCTCCACGGGCTGCAGCGTGGAGATCTGCTCCCTGTGGGACCCATGGGCTGCAGGGGGACAGCCTGCTCCACCAGGGGCCTCTCCACAGGCCGCAGGGGAACTGCTGCTGGATCGGGGAACGTCCTGGATCGGGGCCCCCAGCACAAGAAAGATGTGGACCTGTTGGAGCGAGTCCAGGGGAGGGCTGCAAAGGTGATCAGAGGGCTGGAGCAGCTCTCCTATGAAGAAAGGCTGAGAGAGCTGGGGCTGTTCAGCCTGGAGAAGAGAAGGCTCTGGGGAGACTTCCTTGCGGCCCTTCAATACTTAAAGGGGTCTTATAAAAAGGGTGGAGAAGGACTCTTTACTCAGCTAGGCAATGCCAGGAACCAGTGGGAATGGCTTTAAACTAAAAGAGGATAGATTTAGATTAGACGTTAGAAGGAACTTCTTCCCTGTGCGGGTAGTGAGGCAAATGTAGTAAGCTAGTGGGTGGCATCTGTGCCTATGGCAGGGGGTTGGAGTTAGATGGTCACAGAATCACAGAATTGCAGGGGGTGATGCCAGAGCAGTGCCAGAGTGAGCGCCGCAGGGGCGGGTGGCTCCATGTGACGTCACACGCGAGGCAGCGTGATGTCACCGAGCAGGCAGTGTGACGTCACCGCTCGAAGCAGTGTGACTGGGCAGCCCTCCCCGTTTATGTCCAGGAGCCGGCAGAGCCCGGCCCAGCTTGGCTCGTGCCTGCACTCCTGCCCAGCGTGTCTGCGAGGCTTGGAGGGCTGAGCGAGGATTCGGTCGGGCCGTGCTGTGGGGCTGCCGGCAGCTGCTCTGGGTGCCCGTCCCCACAACATTAGCCTGTGTTTCCCCGGCCCTGTGCGCTCGCAGCAGCGCAGGTGAGCTGTGCGGGGACGCGTCCCCCTGGGGGGCATGGGGAGGGCGCTGGTGCTCGGGGAGCTGCCAGGGCCACAGCCGCAGCCAGGCTCCATGCCAGCAAGGAACACGGGATGGCACAGCCACTGGGCCCAAGGGTTTCCTGCTGGGGGACCGGGACATCGCTGCTTCCCACCCTGGGAGCGCCAGTGACCGTGGCCTCACTCTCTCTTGCAGTTGGTGGCATCTTTGCAGTGCCCTGCCGCCATGGACGGGTCGTCGGGCTTGGTCTGCTCACTCTGTCGTCATGACCAGCATGACGTGGCCTACCTGATGCCCTGCCTCCACCAGCTTTGCTTGGGCTGTGCGCTGCGGTGGGCCAAGGAGAAGCCGAGTGGCCCCCTGTACGGGGGCAGGCTCCAGTCCATCAAGTACTCGGTGCGGTCGGCTGACGACTACCTGGAGTGTCCCGTCCAAGAGCCCGCAGAGCAGCAGGAGGACGGCCGGCAGGACGAACAGGGGGCTGCGGGGCCGCTGCTCAGGGCTCCTGAGCGCAGCTTCCCGCCCCAGCTCTGGGCAGCCTTCTTCCGGGAGCAGCTGGCTGACACCAGGCCCCTGCTGGCGTGGCTGCAAGAGGAGCTGCGGAGGATCTACGGCAGCCAGTGGTGGGACGTGGCTGTGGTGCAGGGAATCGTCCTCGCCTCCCTGTGCATCTTCGGGCTGGACCAGCAGGCCCTGGTGTGGCAGCTGCAGCCTTCCCTCCACAGCCACACGGTGCCCTTCGTGGCACGGCTTGTCACCGTCACTGCAGAGCTGTACAGAACCGAGGTGCGCCAGCAGCAGGACCGCCGGGATGCCTGTGCTGCCAGGGGGCAGGAGGGCAGCCCTGCGGCCACCCCTGCTGTGGGAGGAAGACCAACAGGAAGGGCTGGGAGAGGTAGCAGCAACAGGGCCGTCTTCCCTTGGAAGCAGCCCCAGCCCCTACACCCCTGGCCGGGGCAGGGACCACTCACTTGGGGGGGCCCTGGCCACCCCCGAAGAGGAGGGCTTGCAGCAGCCCCCAGGACTCTTCCCAGCCCCACAAGAGACCGCCCCGACGGCAGCACTAGACGGGCACCCTGCAGAAGCACCAGCCACAGCTGCAAGGAACAACGGGGAGGCTCTCGGTCCTTGGCCTAGGCTGCCACAAAATAAAGATATCTAAAAGGAGATGCGTGCCTTTCTTTCCTGGACAGCATTTCATCTTCCTCCCCTTGTTGCTGACATCACCCCATAAGCCCCAGCTGCTACCTCTGCTCCCTCCAGAGCTATGGCACGGTGCCTGGAGCATCCTTGCTGTTGCTTGCGGCCCCACCAACACCACCCCAGCAGCTCTTCTCTTGGGGTCAGCTGGTGGCAGCTTTGGCTGTCCGTTTGGGTGGCATCCCTGCCTATGGCAGGGGGTTGGAGTTAGATGATCTTTTAGGTTAGACATTAGAAGGAACTTCTTCCTTGGAAGGGTAGGGAGGCACTGGAACAGGTCAAGAGTTGCCAGGAGAAGTTGTGGATACCCCATCCCTGGAGGTGTTCAAGGCCAGGCTGGAGGGGGCCTTGGCCAACCTGACGTAGTGGGTGGCATCCCTACCTATGGCAGGGGGTTGGAGTTCCAACCCAAGCTAGTCTTTGATTCTCCCCAGCACCCAGAGCAGAGCTCACACGCAAACAGGGCCTGGAGGCGAGGGAACCGCAGGATGGGAGCAGCAAAGGGGCCGGCTCTTACCCCATCTGCAAGGGCCCTGATGGCCCCGCTCTGCCTCATCGTGTCCCTGCAGCTGGCAGCCTGCGTGCCTGTGCTGCACATGGGCTCTTCTCTTGTGTTCATGGAGAGAGAGTGAGAGCGAGCACAAGAGAGCTCTCAGACCCCTCCTGTGTCTGCAGGAGCAGAGCACAACAGCGAAGGCAGATCCTGCGCGCCTCCTGCGTGCACAGGGAGGTCTTTGGGACTGCCGAGAACAGCCGACAGGAGGCCGGGAAGGAGCCCCCTGCACAGGCTGGCAGCTTGTAGCATTCATGAGCTGCTGCCTTGAGGATGGTTGCTCTGCTGCTGCTGGAGCATTGCAGGCTTCTGCAGAGGAGTCAGTAAGAGAAAACAGGAGTCCCTGCCCCAGCGACCGCAGGTACAAGCAACATCAAATAGCTGCAGTTAATCTGTTTAAGCACTGAATTCACTCTGGGGAAGCGCACTGCCTATCAGATCATATGCCCTGATACGGAAAGCAGCCTTCAAAAATGCTCTTCACAGCTCTGCTTTTCTCATTAGTGCACTGCGAGTAGCTTCTGAAAGCAAAACCTGTCCCAGCAAAATAGGCAACAGCATTCGCCTGTCCTTGTCCTTCCTGGACCAGACAGCAACCTGCTAAACCTCAGGATACGTGGTGGTTAAGAAGCTAGTAGTGAGCTGTTTCTTTATGGGTTTTGCTTCTTCCTTTCCTCAGATGATGGTTGTGATTGGTAATTTCCAGCACAGCTGCTTGAGTTGGCGCAGGTTGCTGTCGTTTAACCCAGCAGGCAGCTGAGTACCACAGAGCCCTTCACTGGCTCCCCTCCCCTGCCCAAGTGGGATGGGGAAGAGAACTCAGAAAAATAAATAAATAAATAAAACAGAGGGCATGAAAGGGCCGGTGGTGTGTGGAGCGGGGCTGGGCACCTCTCCTTAGGCAGAGGCCTGTGCCTGCTGCTAGGGTCAGGCTGCCTCCTCCTCCTCCTCCTCCTCCTCCTCCTCCTCCTCCTCCTCCTCCTCCTGCTCCTCGTCCTCCTCTTCCCACTTTGGGGCTCCTTCTTTCTGCCCCCAGCGCAAGTAGCACATGGACTGTCTGCTATCAATGCTGAAGCTCAGTCCCAAAGAAACCGTGCAGGTCCCTAGGGCTCATCTTCGGCTCCAAGCCCCGTTGGTAGCATCCCTGCTGCTGCACAAAGCCACGATGCTATCGCCAGCAGCGCAGGTGGCCCAGCAGCTGCGTGCGGTCGATTCTGAAGCCTGGTCCCTAAGGAGGGGAAACCGTCCCCCTTGTGCCCTGTGCCACCGGCCGCTGCAAGGGGCTGGAGATGTACCTCCTGCACGTGTCAAGGCCAGCACAGGGAACAGATTCTCCCCGGTGACCCCCAGGCTTGTTCCAGGTGGGTCAAGCCACCCCCCCGACAAAGTCTGGGCACTGAGGTGCTGAGGGAGGACCCCATTGTGGGGATAAGCCTGTCACCTTGGCGAACTGCTCTCCTCGGGCACAGCCCCAACCCCAGCTCAGGGGGACACGGGCGCCAGGCAGGCTGGCTCCCCTTGGGGACATTTGGGTGCTGAGCCCCAGTGGGGAGGCGGGGGGGTGCGTGACGCCAGAAGCAGAGCCGAGTCTCATATTTGGGCACGGAGCAGGTTATTGGAGGCTGGGCCCCGGCAGGCAGCAGATAACCCTCCTGATAGCGGCTCACAAGGTGCCTCCGCCGCCCCCATTGGCTCCTGCCAGCGGGGGCTGCCTATATATCCCCCTCCCCGCTGCGGGGCTGCGTCGGGCACTGGGGTCAGGATGGTGCCTGCCAGGGCACTGGGGCTGCTCCTCTGCGTGCAGCTCTGCGGGGGTGAGTGGTGGGGCTGGCCGTGGGGCAGGGGCTGGCCGTGGGGCAGTGGGCAAGCGGTGGGGCAGGGAGCAGCCGTGGGGCAGGCACCCCCCGGGCTCAGCAAGGTCCCTGGGGTTGCCCGCAGGCAGCGGGGAGCTGCAGCTGGTGGATGGCGGCGGGCGCTGCGCCGGCCGGGTGGAGGTGAAGCACGAGGGCGAGTGGGGCTCCGTCTGCAGCTACGACTTCGACTGGGACCACCGGAGTGCTGGCGTGGTGTGCCGTCAGCTGGGCTGCGGTGCGGTGGCCCAGGCATCCCCATACGCCCTGTTTGGGCAGGGCAAGGGACGCATCTGGCTGCATCCCTTCTTCTGCCTTGGGACAGAAGCCACCTTGCAGGAGTGCCCGAACTTCGGCTGGGGCCAGCACTTCTGCGACCATGACAGGGACGTGGGGGTGACCTGCACAGGTGAGGCGGGGTGGTGGTGACGGGGATGCCGTGTCAAGACCCCCAGGACTGGACTGAGTCTGGTCCCTGGTGCAGAGGCGCTGGAGCTGCGGCTGGCGGCTGGCAGGGGACCCTGTGAGGGGAGAGTGGAGGTGAAGCTGCGGGGACGCTGGGGCACGGTGGCGGACAATGCCTGGGACATGGAGGACGCCGAGGTGGTGTGCCAGCAGATGGGCTGCGGCTCGGCTCTTGGTGCCTACCACAGCTCCCTCTTTGGCCACGCAGAAGGTTCTATCAGCTTGGGCTTTGTTGACTGCCATGGGGCTGAGAAGGCCCTCTGGGACTGCAAGATTCAAGGCTGGAGACCCTACAATGCCCCTCATGACTATGACACTGCTGTGGTCTGCCAAGGTGAGAGCTGGGGACATGCGGTGCTGCAGGGAGCCCCATCGTCCGCATCCCCCTCAGGAGCCCTCCTCTCCCAGCAGGGTTCTCCCGTCTGGCTGGAGGGGACGGCGCCTGCTCGGGGCGGCTGGAGGTGCGGCAGGGCCGGGCCTGGGCCACCGTCTGCCACGGCCACGTGGACCTCAAGGCCGCCCAGGTGGTCTGCAGGGAGCTGGGCTGCGGCACGGCAGTGGCCGTCCCCGGTGCCGGCCATTTTGGGGCAGCAACGGGGCCGCTCTGGGACGGCGCCTTTGAGTGCAACGGCAGCGAGCCACTCCTCGCCAACTGCGCCCGGAGGCCAACCCACGGCCAGTCCTGTGCTGGCCCCGCTTCTATCGTCTGCTCACGTAAGTGCTGGGGCTGGGGGGCTGGGGTGGACCCTTGCAGAGTGGGGTGCCCAGTGGGTCCCTGCTGTGCTGCCCCCCCCAGCGCCCTCTCTCCACCGCAGCCTACACCGGTTTCCGTTTGGCGGATGGCGGCTCGGGCTGCGCCGGGCGGGTGGAGGTGGAGGCGCAGGGGACATGGGGACCCCTGTGTGCCACCGCCTGGGACCTGCCCGACGCCCATGTCCTGTGCCGCCACCTGGGCTGCGGCCCTGCCGCCTCCCTGCCCCCAGGAGGCCATTTCAGGACGGGCACGGCAACAGGGCCGCTGCGGCGCGATGCCCTGAGCTGCAGCGGGAGCGAGCGGCACCCGGGCGAGTGCCCCGTGGTGGTGCTGGGGGAGCCCGCCTGCCCCCCTGGCCATGCCGCCGCCGTCAACTGCTCAGGTGGGTGCAGGGGACGCGGGGACCCGTGGCAGGCGGGGAGCAGTGCCCGTCCCCACGGCATGGCCGGGCTCTTGCAGGCGCCGCTGAGCCCCTGCGGCTGCTGGACGGGGAGAGCCGGTGCGACGGGCGGCTGGAGGTGGCCACTAGCCCCGGGGACTGGGCCCGTGTGACTGCGGGGCCGTGGGACGACCGAGCTGCCTCCGTGGCTTGCCGGCAGCTGGGCTGCGGTGTGCCAGAGAAGGTCTACGCTGTGCCGGCCGCCAGCTTGGGCCCTGTGGAGCTGCAGGAGCTGCGGTGTGCTGGCACCGAGGAGCGCCTGGCGCAGTGCAACGCCTCGGGGCCTGCCGCAGCGCCCAGCCACAGCCCCACAGAGGCGGCCGTTGCCTGCTCAGGTGAGTGCGCCGGGAAGGGCCGCGGGTGCCCAGCGGGTGCCCCCAGCCCCATCCTGGCCCTCCCGTGCAGGCAGCCGGCGGCTGAGGCTGGCGGGCGGCCCCAGGCGCTGCGCCGGCAGGGTGGAGGTGTACACCGAGGGCGCCTGGGGCACCGTCTGCCAGGACGCCTGGGACCTGCCAGATGCCGACGTCGTGTGCCGCCAGCTGGGGTGCGGACGGGCCCTGGAGGCGCCCGGCTCTGAGCGCTTCGGGCCCGGCGTGGGGACGCTGTGGCCGGGTGCCGGGGGCTGCTCGGGGACGGAGGCGGCTGTCTGGGACTGCCCAGCCCCAGCACGGCGTGGCTGCCGCCGGGGCGGTGGTGCCGGTGCCGTGTGCTCAGGTGAGCACTGTGATCCCTGAGCTGGGGAGCAGTCCCCACTGCCCGTGGGGTGCGCGCTGCCCCGCGAGGTGCCGTGACCCCGCTGTCCCCTGTTGTTGCAGGGCTGCTGCGTCTGGCGGGGGGCAGCAGCAGCTGCAGCGGGCACCTGGAGGTGCTGCGCGAGGGGACGTGGGGCCGCATGTGCGCCAACGACACCAGCCCCGCCACAGCTGCCGTTGTCTGCCGCCAGCTGGGCTGTGGCACCGGGGGGAGGCTGGAGGCCGTCCCCGCACAGGGCTCTGTCCCCGCCTGGCTGGGCTGGGTGCAATGCCAGGAGGGGGCCCCCTCGCTCTGGCGCTGCCCCTCGGCGCCCTGGCACCTGCAGTCCTGCGGCCCTGCCGGGGTCACCCACATTGCCTGTGACGAGGACAGCGAGGGCACGAGCGGGGCCACCACAACTGCAGGTAGCAGCTGTCAGCCTGGGGATGATTGCACAGGTGGCTCTGCCCGTGCCCACTGCCCCCTGCCCCTGCTGCTGTGCGGATCCCGGCCTCACAGTGCCCCTCGCCATCCCTGCAGGTGTCACCAGCAGCGTTGCCCCACTGACAGCAGTGTCGGGGAGCGTGCCGGTGCCCACGGTCCTGTGCGTGCTCCTGGGGACGTTGCTGGGCCTGGCCCTGGCAGCCCTGGCTGTGCAGGCACACCGCGCACGGGTGCGACGCCGAGGTGGGCGCCACTTTGGGAGTCTCCATGGGGCTGTGGGGAACAGTGGATTATGCCGTTGCAACGTGTACTTCCTTACAGACCCCGTCAAAGCCACGGACGCCGGCTCTGAGGCCGTGTATGAGGAGCTGGATTACAGCCTGATGCCCGAGTACCAGGAGGTGCCCAGCCGCACAGGTGGGAGCACGGTTTTCCCCGGGGCTTGGGGCTGTCTCCATACCGGGCTGAGCTACTAATATCCCCTTCTCCACCGCAGGCTCCCTATCCAAGGGCTCAGGCATGAATCCGATGATAAACAGCAGGGATGGCAATGAGGAGGACAGCGACACCGGGGCGGTTCCAGGTAGGGGAAGGGGAACTCGGCATGGACTGGAAGGCACAGGGGACTGAGGAGAGGGACCATGGCCGAGCAGTGGTGCTGGGGAGCTGAGGGGATGCGTCCCTTGTCGCTGCGTCCTCAGCCCCGGCCCCTCCCTGCCTGGCGCAGCCCCCCCAGCCCAGCCTGGGCACGGCCCCCCGGATGGCTACGACGATGCTGCGGCCGTGCCGGAGAAGCCCCCTGCTCCCCACAGCGGGGACGCCCTGGCGCAGCCCCACGGGGACTCGGGCTATGACGACGTTGATGTCAGCACCCTGGGGACAGCGCCGTGAGGAGACCCTGGGGACATGGCTGCAAGAGGGGGCTCCGGCCCCAGGGAGGGGTGGCCGTGCCCCTGGGGGGGCACCCGTCCCTGCCCAGCCCTCAGCACACTGCAGAAATGGCTCCATCAGCCCGCCCGCACCCATTCCCCAAGGTCACGCCACGGTCCTTGTGAAGTTTTTCAGCATGGCCTTTCCCTGCACAGCGCTCTCTCCGATTAAAGCCCCCAAGTGCTTGGAACCTCGCTCCCAGCACCAGCGCCTCTCTCTCTCCTGGGTCCATTGTCTATCCCTCGGGGCCACGGGGCAGAGCTGGGCCCGCAGGCACATCCCCATTGCTATGGGCATGCAGGAAGGACAGGGAAGAGCCCAGGGCCTGGCCCCGGGGCCTTCCTTTGGCCGCAGAGCTGCACGCTCTCCCCGACAGGAGAACAGGCTGAGGGAAGGCCATGGCGCTTCCCAGGGACACTTCCCCTGTCCCAGCAACCCCAGCGCCACACGCCCGGGGCACGGCGAGGGGATCGCGTGCACCCTCAGCAAGCTGGCAGAGGTCACCAAGGTGGGCAGGAGTGTTGATGTGCCTGAGGGCAGGAAGGCTCTGCAGAGGGACCTGGATAGGCTGGACCGATGGGCCTTGGCCAACTGTACGAGGTTCAACAAGGCCAATGCCGCGTCCTGCACTTGGGGCACAACAACCCCATGCAAGGCTGCAGGCTGGGGGCAGAGTGGCTGGAAAGCTGCCTGGCGGGAAGGGAGCTGGGGGGATTGGTGGGCAGGTGGCTAAACAGGAGCCAGCGGTGTGCTGATGTGGCCAAGGGGGCCAACAGCCTCCTGGCTAGTATCAGAAATAGCGTGGCCAGCGGGGCGAGGCAAATGATTGTCCCCCTGTACTCAGCCCTGTTGAGGCCACACCTTGAGTACTGCGTTCAACTCTAGGGCCCCCACTACAAGAAGGACACGGACCAGTCCAGAGGAGGCCATGAGGGTGATCAAAGGGCTGGAGCAGCTCTCCTCTGCAGACAGGCTGAGGGAGTTGGGGTTGTTCATCCTGGAGAAGAGAAGGCTCCGGGGAGACCTTCCAGTGGCTTTCCGCTACTTAAAGGGGACTACAGGAAAGCTGGGGAGGGACTCTTCATCAGAGACTCTGCATCATGGCCTCTCATCCCTGCAGGGAGGCAACCGCACCTCCCACTTGAGTGTTATCAGCAAACTTGCTGAGGATGCATTTCATTCCCGCATCCGGATCATGGAGAAAAATGTTGAACGGGACTCGCCCTAGAGCTGAGCTCTGGGGAACAGTGCTAGTTACTGGCCACCAAACACCTGGAGAAGCAAGCGCATTCCCCAGAGATGACAAAGGGTCTAGAGGGGAAGACATGTGAGGAGTTGCTGCCCTGGCAGCCAGGAGGGCCAACCGCACCCCGGGGTGCATCAGGCACGGCATTGCTCGCTGGCAAAGGAAGGGATTGTCCTGCTCTGCTCTGCCTGCTGCGGCCTCACCTCGAGCACTGCGTGCAGTTTGGGCACCACGGTATAAGGACATAAAATTTAGAGAGTGTCCAAAGGAGGGCTACAGAGATGGTTAAGGGTGTGGAGGGGAAGACGTGTGAGGAGCAGCTGAAGTCCCTTGGTTTGTTCAGCGCAGAGCAGAGCAGGCTGAGGGGAGGCCTCATGGTGGCCTGCAGCTCCCTCACGAGGGGAGCGGAGGGACAGGCGCTGAGCTCTGCTCTCTGGGGACGGCGACAGGACCCAAGGGAATGGCATGGAGCTGGGACAGGGGAGGGTCAGGCTGGGTGTTAGGGAAAGGTTCTTTACCGGGAGGGTGGTTGGGCACTGGGACAGGCTCCCCAGGAACATGGTCACAGCACCGAGCCTGCCGGAGTTCAAGAAGCCTTTGGACAACATTCTCAGACACATGGTCTGATTTTTGGGTGGTCCTTTGAGGACCCAGGAATTGGACTCGATGATCCTTGTGGGTCCCTTCCAACTCGGCACATTCCATGATTCTGTGATTCTTCCTCCTGCCATGGCCACGTGGCCCTGCCTTGGAGTAGCCTGCCTCGTCCTCTTCGTCCTCCTCCTCCTTCTCACTAGGAGTTTCTGTCCTTACTAAACGAGGTGACTTTGGCATCCATTGTTTCGTCTTGTGGACAGAGGTGACTGAGAGCGGCATGGGTTGGTTCTCTGGCCCAGCCGCAAGGCCTGTCGCAGGGGCTGGCATGGCTGCATGTTGTAGTGATTTCTGTCTCTTTGGAATTGCCGGGGTGATGGCCCACCTTTCTCAAACATTTAACTAGGTTTTTAGGAATCTGCACCCGTTCAGGGCAGACGTTCCAAAGCATTGGAGGTGCTTATGGAAGAACTTCTTTACTGAAAGGGTTGTGAGGCATTGGAATGGGCTGCCCAGGGAAGTGGTTGAGTCACCATCCCTGGAGGCCTTTAAAAGACGTTTAGATGTAGAGCTTAGTGATATGGTTTAGTGGAGGACTTGTTAGTATTAGGTCAGAGGTTGGACTAGGTGATCTTGGAGGTCTCTTCCAACCTAGATGATTCTGTGATTCTGTGATGTATGTATATGTGTATGTATCATAGAATCATAGAATATCCAGAGTTAGAAGGGACCCATAAGTATCATCTAGTCCAACTCTTGGCACCACACAGGTCTGCCCAAAGTTTAGGCCATGTGACTAAGTGCACAGTCCAATCACTTTTTAAATTCAGACAGGCTTGGTGCAGTGACTGCTTCCCTGGGGAGCCTGTTCCAGTGTGCGACCACCCTCTCGGTGAAGAACCTCTTCCTGATGTCCAGCCTAAACTACCCCTGCCTCAGCTTAACACCATTCCTGCGGGTCCTATCACTGGTGTTTACAGTGAATAGGTCACCTGCTTCTCCACTCCCCTTCGCGAGGAAGTTGTAGATCGTGATGAGGTCCCCCCTCAGCCTCCTCTTCTCCAGGCTGAACAGGCCCAGTGCCCTCAGTCGCTCCTCATATGTCTTACCCTCTAGGCCCTTCACCATCTTCGTCGCCCTCCTCTGGACACTCTCCAACAGTTTAACGTCCTTTTTGTACTGTGGTGCCCAGAACTGCACACAGTACTCGAGGTGAGGCTGCACCAGCGCAGAGTAGAGCGGGACAATCACATCCCTCAACCAACTAGCGATGCCGTGCTTGATGCACCCCAGGATACGGTTGGCCTTCCTGGCTGCCAGGGCACACTGCTGGCTCATATTCAACTTGCTGTCAACCACAACCCCCAGATCCCTCTCTGCAGGGCTGCTCTCCAGCGTCTCATCGCCCAGTCTGTACGTATAGCCAGGGTTGTCCTGTCCCAGGTGCAGGACCCGGCACTTGCTCTTGTTAAACTTCATGTGGTTGGTGATCGCCCAGCTCTCCAATCTGTCCAGATCTCTCTGCAAAGCCTTTCCACCCTCATCAGAGTCCACAACTCCTCCAAGTTTGGTGTCGTTGGCAAATTTGCTCAAAACACCTTCTAGTCCTACATCCAAATCATTTATAAAGACATTGAAGAGGACTGGCCCTAAAATGGAGCCTTGAGGTACCCCACTAGTGACCATCCGCCAGCCAGATGTGGCCCCATTAACCACAACCCTTTGAGCCCTGCCCGTCAGCCAATTGCTCACCCATCGTATGATGGTTTTGTTAAGTTGTATGCTGGACATTTTGTCCAGTAGGATCCTATGGGAAACCGTGTCAAAAGCCTTGCTGAAGTCCAAAAAGATCACATCAGCTGGTTTCCCTTGGTCAACTAGATGGGTGATCTTATCATAAAAGAAAATCAAATTTGTTAGGCAGGACCTACCCCTCATGAGCTCATGTTGGCTGGGACCAATGACTGCATTGTCCCCCAGGTGTGCCTCAATAACTTCAAGAATCATCTTCTCCATAATTTTACCAGGCACTGACATGAGACTGACAGGCCTGTAATTGCTAGGGTCTTCTTTCTTACCCTTCTTGAAAATTGGGACAACATTTGCCAGCTTCCAGTCTACTGGGACCTCTCCAGATTCCCAAGATCATTGAAAAATAATTGAGAGAGGTCCCGCGATGACATCAGCCAGCTCTTTAAGCACCCTGGGATGGATCCCATCTGGACCCATGGACTTGTATGGATCCAGGTGGAGCAGCAAATCCCGCACACGTTCAGGGTCGGTAGGGAGTTTGTCATTCCCACCGTCATGGTCCTCCCGCTCAGGGCACCCAGGGTCCCGAAGCCCATCATCAGCATTGAAGACAGAGGTGAAGAAGGCATTAAACGTCTCTGCTTTGCCTATGTCATTGTCTGTGAGGAGACCTTCCACGTCAAGTAGCGGACCTATGTTTTCTTTGGTTCTCCTTTTTCTGTTAACATATCTAAAAAAAACTTTTTTATTTTCTCTCACAGACATGGCCAGCTTCAACTCTAGTTGGGCTTTGGCCCCGTGAATTTTCTCCCTACAAACACGAACAGCATCCCTGTATTCCTTCCTCGTCGCCTGACCCTCCTTCCAGTAGCCATACACTTTCCTTTTCCGCCTAAGCTCCAGTAGAAGATCCCTGGTCAGCCAGGCCGGCCTTCTGCCCCGCCCGCCTGCCTTCCGATATTTTGGAATCGCCTGATCTTGTGCTTTTAGGAGGCAGTGCTTAAAGATTGACCAGCACTGATGGACGCCTATGCCTTCAAAAGCAGCTTCCCAGGGGACCTTGCTGACTAGTTCCCTGAGCAGCCTGAAGTCTGCTTTCCCCATATCCAGGGCTGAAGTTTTCGTGGCAGTTTTCCTTCTGTCACCATAAATTCTAAACTCAACCACTTCATGGTCACTATGACCGAGACGGCCGCCAATTGCCACATCTCCCACAAGACCCTCTCTGTTTTCCAGTAACAGATCAAGGAGGGCACCTTTCCTAGTTGGCTCCCTTAGCACCTGCACCAAGAAGTTATCATCTAGGTGCTTTATGAACCTCTTGGACTTGCTCGTGTCAGCCTTGTGGTGATCCCAGTTGACGTCTGGCAAGTTGAAATCTCCCCTAAGGACAAGGGGAGTTGATCTTGAGGCATCTCTTAGTTCTGCAAGACATGTATGTATGCAGACATGTATGTATGCAGACATATAGCCAGTGATGCAGCACCTGTCAGGCTGAAGTTAACACAAATGAAGATATAAGAGCATGTCATAAAAAGATTGATTTTTTTTTACACTAGGCTTTCTGATATGCCTACGGGAGTATTGCCAAAGGAATTTTCCCAAAGGAAAACAACTGCCATTTCTCAAAAACTGAAGAAGAAGGAATATTAATTATGTTAATTAAACTGAAATACATTTTACATTTTCAAATATTTATATCTGAAGACAGTGGCAGAGAGGGCCGGGTCCTGCTGTGATGGTTTTACCCTGCTACGCAGCTGAGCTCCACCAAAACCGCTCTCTCACTCGGCCTCCTTGATGACAATAGGGGAGATAATATGATGGAAAGGGCTCAAGGGTTGAGTTAAAGACAGGGAGATTGCTCACCAGTTACGGCACGGGCAATACAGATCAGTGTAGAGAGATCAATATAATTTCTTTCCTATCATTAGCAGACTAGAAGAGTGAGAAACTAAAAGCATGCTAAAAACACCTTCCCCCATCCACCCTCTTCTACGTCCCCCCCTGAGCGGCACAGGGGAACAGGCAATGGGGGCTGCGGTCAGTCCCTGACGCTTTGTCTCCACCGCTCCCTCACGGTCACTCTCTGCCCCTGCTCCACGTGGGGTCCCTCCCACAGGATGCCGTCCTTCCCGAATCTGAGCCTGCAGGGGCTGCCCACAGGCAGCGGCACTTCAAGAATTGCTCCCACATGGCTCCGTACCACGGGGTCCATCCGTCAGGAGCAAACTGCTCCAGCACGGGTCCCCCGACGTGTGGCAGCTCCCCCCAGACCCTCTGCTCCTGCGTGGGCTCCTCTCCATGGGCTGCAGCTCCAGCCCGGAGCCTGCTCCTGCAGGGGCTCTCCATGGGCCGCAGCCTCCTCCAGGCCACATCCACCTGCTCCACCGGGGGCTCCTCCACGCGCTGCAGCGTGGAGATCTGCTCCGTGTGGGACCCATGGGCTGCAGGGGGACAGCCTGCTCCACCAGGGGCCTCTCCACAGGCCGCATGGGAACTGCTGCTGGATCGGGGAACGTCCTGGATCGGGGTCCCCAGCACAAGAAAGGTGTGGACCTGTTGGAGCGAGTCCAGGGGAGGGCTGCAAAGGTGATCAGAGGGCTGGAGCAGCTCTCCTATGAAGAAAGGCTGAGAGAGCTGGGGCTGTTCAGCCTGGAGAAGAGAAGGCTCTGGGGAGACTTCCTTGCGGCCCTTCAATACTTAAAGGAGTCTTATAAAAAGGATGGAGAAGGACTCTTTACTCAGCTAGGCAATGCCAGGAACCAGTGGGAATGGCTTTATACTAAAAGAGGATAGATTTAGATTAGACATTAGAAGGAACTTCTTCCCTGTGCGGGTAGTGAGGCAAATGTAGTAAGCTAGTGGGTGGCATCCGTGCCTATGGCAGGGGGTTGGAGTTAGATGGTCACAGAATCACAGAATTGCAGGGGGTGATGCCAGAGTAGTGCCAGAGTGAGCGCCGCAGGGGCGGGTGGCTCCATGTGACGTCACACGCGAGGCAGCGTGATGTCACCGAGCAGGCAGTGTGACGTCACCGCTCGAGGCAGTGTGACTGCGCAGCCCTCCCCGTTTATGTCCAGGAGCCGGCAGAGCCCGGCCCAGCTTGGCTCGTGCCTGCACTCCTGCCCAGCGTGTCTGCGAGGCTTGGAGGGCTGAGCGAGGATTCGGTCGGGCCGTGCTGTGGGGCCGCCGGCAGCTGCTCTGGGTGCCCGTCCCCACAACATTCGCCTGTGTTTCCCTGGCCCTGTGCGCTCGCAGCAGCGCAGGTGAGCTGTGCGGGGACGCATCCCCCTGGGGATGCATGGGGAGGGCGCTGGTGCTCGGGGAGCTGCCAGGGCCACAGCCGCAGCCAGGCTCCATGCCAGCAAGGAACACGGGATGGCACAGCCACGGGGCCCAAGGGTTTCCTGCTGGGGGACCGGGACATCGCTGCTGCCCACCCTTGGGAGCGCCATTGACCGTGGCCTCACTCTCTCTTGCAGTTGGTGGCATCTTTGCAGTGCCCTGCCGCCATGGACGGGTCGTCGGGCTGGGCCTGCTCACTCTGTCGTCATGACCAGCATGACGTGGCCTACCTGATGCCCTGCCTCCACCAGCTTTGCTTGGGCTGTGCGCTGCGGTGGGCCAAGGAGAAGCCGAGTGGCCCCCTGTACGGGGGCAGGCTCCAGTCCATCAAGTACTCGGTGCGGTCGGCTGACGACTACCTGGAGTGTCCCGTCCAAGAGCCCGCAGAGCAGCAGGAGGACGGCCGGCAGGACGAACAGGGGGCTGCGGGGCCGCTGCTCAGGGCTCCTGAGCGCAGCTTCCCGCCCCAGCTCTGGGCAGCCTTCTTCCGGGAGCAGCTGGCTGACGCCAGGCCCCTGCTGGCGTGGCTGCAAGAGGAGCTGCGGAGGATCTACGGCAGCCAGTGGTGGGACGTGGCTGTGGTGCAGGGAATCGTCCTCGCCTCCCTGTGCATCTTCGGGCTGGACCAGCAGGCCCTGGTGCGGCAGCTGCAGCCTTCCCTCCACAGCCACACGGTGCCCTTCGTGGCACGGCTTGTCACCGTCACTGCAGAGCTGTACAGAACCGAGGTGCGCCGGCAGCGAGACTGCCGGGATGCCCGTGCTGCCAGGGGGCATGACAGCCTTGTGGCCACCCCTGTCACCGCAAGAGGAAGACCAACAGGAGGGGCTGGGACAGGCAGCAGCAGCAGGACCGTCTTCCAAGGGCAGCAGGCCCAGCCCCTACACCCCTGGCCGGGGAAAGGACCTCTCACTTGGGGGGTGCCGGAACCCCCCAAAGAGGAAGGCCAGCAGCAGCCCCCAGGACTCTCCCCAGCCCCGCAAAAGACTGCCCTGACGGCAGCACTAGACGGGCACCCTGCAGAAGCACCAGCCACGGCTGCAAGGAAGAACGGGGAGGCTCTCGGTCCTTGGCCTAGGCTGCCATAAAATAAAGATATCTAAAACAAGATGCGTGCCTTTCTTTCCTGGACGGCTTTTTGTCTTCCTCCCCTTGTAGCTGACATCACCCCAAGAGCCCCAGCTGCCACCTCTGCTACCTCCAGAGATATGGCACGGTGCCTGGAGCATCCTTGCTGCTGCTTGTGGCCCCACCAACACCACCCCAGCAGCCCTTCCCTTGTGGTCAGCTGGTGGCAGCTTTGGCTGTTGGTTTGGGTGGCATCCCTGCCTATGGCAGGGGGTTGGAGCTAGATGATCTTTAACATCTCCTCCAACCCAAGCCACTCTTTGATTCACTCCAGCACCCGGAGCAGAGCTCACACACAGTCGGGGCCCAGAGGCGAGGGCACTGTGGGCTGGGAGCAGCAAAGGGGCTGGCTCATACCCTGTCTGCAAGGGCCCTGATGGCCCCACTCTGCTTCATCGTGTCCCTGCAGCTGGCTGCCTGTGTGCCTGTGCAGCACGTGAGCACTTCTCTTGTGTTCACGGAGAGAGAGTGAGAGCGAGCACAAGAGAGCTCTCAGACCCCTCCTGTGTCTGCAGGAGCAGAGCACAACAGCGAAGGCAGATCCTGCGCGCCTCCTGCGTGCACAGGGAGGTCTTTGGGACTGCCGAGAACGGCCCGACAGGAGGCCGGGAAGGAGCCCCCTGCACAGGCTGGCAGCTTGTAGCATTCATGAGCTGCTGCCTTGAGGATGGTTGCTCTGCTGCTGCTGGAGCATTGCAGGCTTCTGCAGAGGAGTCAGTAAGAGAAAACAGGAGTCCCTGCCCCAGCGACCGCAGGTACAAGCTACATCAAATAGCTGCAGTTAATCTGTTTAAGCACTGAATTCACTCTGGGGAAGCACACTGCCTATCAGATCATATGCCCTGATACGGAAAGCAGCCTTCGAAAATGCTCTTCACAGCTCTGCTTTTCTCATTAGTGCACTGCGAGTAGTTTCTGAAAGCAAAACCTGTCCCAGCAAAATAGGCAACAGCATTCGCCTGTCCTTGTCCTTCCTGGACCAGACAGCAGCCTGCTAAACCTCAGGATACGTGGTGGTTAAGAAGCTAGTAGTGAGCTGTTTCTTTATGGGTTTTGCTTCTTCCTTTCCTCAGATGATGGTTGTGATTGGTAATTTCCAGCACAGCTGCTTGAGTTGGCGCAGGTTGCTGTCGTTTAACCCAGCAGGCAGCTGAGTACCACAGAGCCCTTCACTGGCTCCCCTCCCCTGCCCAAGTGGGATGGGGAAGAGAATTGAGGAAAAAAAAAAACAAAAACTTTAAACTCATGGGTTACTGTCATGAGACAGTTAAATAGAACAGAAAGGGAAGGGAAAATATTAATGATGATAACGAGAAATATATATATAGACTTGAAACAAGTGGTGCACAGTGCAATTGCTCACCATGCTCTGACCGATGCCCAGCCCGTTCCCAGGCAGCAGTCCCCCTCGGCCTACCCTCTCCATTTTTATTGTTCAGCATGATGCCATACAGGATGCAGTGTCCCTTTGGCCAGTTTGGCTCACCCGATGTGTTTGGGAGAAGAGCCGGACCCCCACCTCCCTACAACGTCCTTTAAGGTATTTCAAGAGCATGATAAGGTCACCCCTGAGACTCCTTTTATCCAGGCTAAATTGTCCCACTCAGCCGCTTCTCATAAAACTTGTTCTCTAGACACTTCAACAGCTTCGCCGCCCTTCTTTGGACACACTCCAGCACCTGCCTGTCCTTCTTGTAGTGAGGGGCACAAAACTGAACACAGTTTTTGAGTTCCAGCCCCTCCAGTGCCGAATAGAGAGGGACAATCATTTCGCTCTCTACTGATCACCTGGGTGTCGTGCAAGTGATTGTACTCAAGATAATCTGCTCCATGATCTTCCCCAACACTAGGGTCAGACTGACGGGCCTGTAGTTCCCTGGATCCACCTTCCGGCCTTTCTTGGTGGTGTGTGTCACATTTGCTAGCCGCCAGTCAACTGTGACCTCCCCTGATAGCCAGGACTGCTGATAAAAGATGGGAAACGGCTTGTTGAGCACTTCTGCCAGCTCTCTCAGTATGCTTGGGTGGATCCTATCTGGTCCCATAGACTCAGATTGTGCATTTCCCAGTGGTACAGGAGGTCGCTAACCATTTCCTCGTGGATTATGGGGGCTTCATTCTGCTCCCTGTCCCTATCTTCCAGTTCAGGGGGTTGGGTACATGGAAAACCACGGGTCTTGCTGCTAAAGACTAAGGCAAAGAAGGCAGTAAGTACCTCAGCCTTTTCCTCATCTCTGGTCAGTGTGTTTTTCCCCCACATCCAATAAAGGCCGGAGATTCTCCTTCATCCTCCTTTTGTTGCTAGAGTATTTAGAGAAGCATTTTCTATTGTCCTTGGGGGCCGAAGCCAGACTCAGTTCCAGCTGGCCTTTGGCCCTTCTCCTTTTCTCCCTGCATAGGTTCACACCATCTTTGGACGATGCGCCTGAGTGGCCTGCCTCTTCTTCCAAAAGTCATAAGCTCTCTCTTTTTTTCTTTCTCTCTTTTTTTTTTTTTTTTCCCTGGGCTCAAGCCCCAGCTCTCTGTTCAGTCGGGCCCATCCTGTTCCCTGGGGGCTCATCTTTCGGCACATGGGGACAACCTGCTCCTGCACCTTTAGGATTCCCTTCTCAAAGAGTGTCCAGCCTTCCTGGACTCCTTTCCCTTCAGGACTGCCTCCCAAGGGACTCCGCCAACCAGTCTCCGGAGCAGGCCGAAGTCTGCCCTCCTGAAGTCCAAGGTGGCAGTTCTGCTAACCCCCCTCCTTACTTGCCCCAGAATCAAAAATTCTGAATTCCTGATCACTAGGGCCAAGATAGCCTCCAGCCTTCACATCTCCCACAAGCCCTCCGCTGTTGACAAGGAAGAGGCCCAGCAGGGCGCCTTCCCTACTTGGCTCCCTCTGCAGCTGCATCAGGAAGTTCTCTTCCATGCACTCCAGGAACCTCCCTGACTGCTTCCCGCCCGCTGTCTTATATTTCCAGCAGATGCCTGCTAAGTCCAAGTCCCCCCAGAGATCAAGGTCTAGCTCTCGGGAGTCTTCTCCCACCTGCTGAGAGAATATTTCACCGTCCCCTTCGTCCTGGTTGGGCAGTGTGTAACAGCTGGGGGCTCCAGCAGCGGCCTCCCAGAACCGAGCAGAGGGAAGGAGCACCTCTGTGGAGCTGCTGGCACCCCTGTGCCTGAGGCAGCCAAGAATGCCGGTAGCAGCAAGGGCACGCAGCTGCCCTGTGCCCCGCTCAGTGTCCACCAGGAGCCCTGGTCCCTTCCTGCCGAGCTGCTTTCCAGCTGGGTGCCCGCAGCAGGTCCTGGTGCTGGGGCTGCTCTTCCCCAGGGGCAGGGCTCCTGCTGAGGGTGCGCTCTCGCTGTCGTCCAGGCCCTGTGGGAAGATGCCCAAGAGGAGCGCAGCCCGTGCTGGGCCCCGGGCTCCTCCACTCGGCCAGAGCCGAGCCTCCCCATCACAGCAGTTGGTGGGCTACCCCTCTGCAGGCCCAGCTGCAGGAAGGTCGCGGGCAGAGCTCTGCGGCCGCCTGCGGTGTGCGGGGGAAGGGAGCAGCAGGAGCAAGGGTGGGCAGGCAGAAGAGGGCACGAAAGGGCCAGTGGTGTGTGGAGCGGAGCCGGGCAGCGCTGCTCGGGCCGAGGCCTGCACCTGCTCGCCGCAGCCTGTCCTATCTTCCTGCCCTGCCTGCCCACGGCTGGAGCTTCCCGGGGCAGAAAGCGAGAGAGGGAAGAGCTGGGGGGGAGAGCAGCACTGCTCTGGCACCCCGAGGACGTCCCCTGGGCCTGGTCCCCAGGCTGGGGTGGCCGCTTCCCACTCTGCTCCTGGGGCTGACCTCCCCACCAGGGGGTTTGGGGCTGGGCGCCCAGCTTGCCGGCATGGCAAGGTCCTGTGGGCTGAAGCCCAGCCCGGGGCCTTCTGAGCAGCCCGGAGCCACAGCCCCTTGGCAGAGCCCGGCCCTGCAGCCGTGGACCCAGGAGGCCCCAGTCCCCAGCGAGCCGTGCCGCCACGCGCTCCTCCTGCAGCGGGGCTGCGCCAGAAGGGCAATGCCCTGTGTCCCAGCCCTGCGTACTGGCAGGCTTCGCTTTTGAGAGGCGCCTGCGCATCCGGCACACACTTCCTCCTGCCCCAGCACCGGGCTGCACACAGAGACAGGAGCAGGGAGGGCTGGGCCCCTGCTCCTGGCCCCTTCTAAAGCTGGGGGCTTCTGTGCTGGCCCCACAGCAGCTGGACCCCCCCACACCAAGCTGCGCTCTGTGGCTGTCCCTGTGCCTGCTGCTAGGGTCAGGCTGCCTCCTCCTCCTCCTCCTCCTCCTCCTCCTCCTCCTCCTACTTTGGGGCTCCTTCTTTCTGACCCCAGCGCAAGTAGCACATGGACTGTTTGCTATCAATGCTGAAGCTCAGTCCCCAAGAAGCCGTGCAGGTCCCTAGGGCTCATCTTTGGCTCCAAGCCCCGTTGGTAGCATCCCTGCTGCTGCACAAAGCCACGATGCTATCGCCAGCAGCGCAGGTGGCCCAGCAGCTGCGTGCAGTCGGTGCTGAAGCTGGGTCCCTAAGGAGGGGAAACCGTCCCCCTTGTGCCCTGTGCCACCGGCCGCTGCAAGGGGCTGGAGATGTACCTCCTGCACGTGTCAAGGCCAGCACAGGGAACAGATTCTCCCCAGTGACCCCCAGGCTTGTTCCAGGTGGGTCAAGCCACCCCCCCGACAAAGTCTGGGCACTGAGGTGCTGAGGGAGGACCCCATTGTGGGGATAAGCCTGTCACCTTGGCGAACTGCTCTCCTTGGGCACATCCCCAACCCCAGCTCAGGGGGACACGGGCGCCAGGCAGGCTGGCTCCCCTCGGGGACATTTGGGTGCTGAGCCCCAGTGGGGAGGCGGGGGGGTGCGTGACGCCAGAAGCGGAGCCGAGTCTCATATTTGGGCACAGAGCAGGTTATTGGAGGCTGGGCCCCGGCAGGCAGCAGATAACCCTCCTGATAGCGGCTCACAAGGTGCCTCCGCCGCCCCCATTGGCTCCTGCCAGCGGGGGCTGCCTATATATCCCCCTCCCCGCTGCGGGGCTGCGTCGGGCACTGGGGTCAGGATGGTGCCTGCCAGGGCACTGGGGCTGCTCCTCTGCGTGCAGCTCTGCGGGGGTGAGTGGTGGGGCTGGCCGTGGGGCAGGGGCTGGCCGTGGGGCAGTGGGCAAGCGGTGGGGCAGGGAGCAGCCGTGGGGCAGGCACCCCCCGGGCTCAGCAAGGTCCCTGGGGTTGCCCGCAGGCAGCGGGGAGCTGCGGCTGGTGGATGGCGGCGGGCGCTGCGCCGGCCGGGTGGAGGTGAAGCACGAGGGCGAGTGGGGCTCCGTCTGCAGCTACGACTTCGACTGGGACCACCGGGGCGCTGGCGTGGTGTGCCGTCAGCTGGGCTGCGGTGCGGTGGCCCGGGCATCCCCGTACGCCCCGTTTGGGCAGGGCAAGGGACGCATCTGGCTGCACCCTATCTTCTGCCTTGGGACAGAAGCCACTTTGGAGGAATGCCCGAACTTCGGCTGGGGCCAGCACTTCTGTGGCCACGAGTGGGACGTGGGGGTGACCTGCACAGGTGAGGCGGGGTGGTGGTGCTGGGGAAGCTGTGCCAGGACCCCCCAGGACTGGACTGAGGTTGGTGCCTGGTACAGAGGCGGTGGAGCTGCGGCTGGCGGCTGGCAGGGGACCCTGTGAGGGGAGAGTGGAGGTGAAGCTGCGGGGACGCTGGGGCACGGTGGCGGACAATGCCTGGGACATGGAGGATGCTGAGGTGGTGTGCCAGCAACTGGGCTGCGGCTCGGCTCTTGGTGGCTACCACAGCTCCCTCTTTGGCCAAGCAGAAGGTTCTATCAGCTTGGGCTTTGTTGACTGCCATGGGGCTGAGAAGGCCCTCTGGGACTGCAAGATTCAAGGCTGGGGACCCTACAATGGCCCTCATGCCTACGACACTGCTGTAGTCTGCCAAGGTGAGAGCTGGGGACATGCGGTGCTGCAGGGAGCCCCATCGTCCGCATCCCCCTCAGGAGCCCTCCTCTCCCGGCAGGGTTCTCCCGTCTGGCTGGAGGGGACGGCGCCTGCTCGGGGCGGCTGGAGGTGCGGCAGGGCCGGGCCTGGGCCACCGTCTGCCACGGCCACGTGGACCTCAAGGCCGCCCAGGTGGTCTGCAGGGAGCTGGGCTGCGGCACGGCAGTGGCCGTCCCCGGTGCCGGCCATTTTGGGGCAGCAACGGGGCCACTCTGGGACGGCGCCTTTGAGTGCAACGGCAGCGAGCCACTCCTCGCCAACTGCGCCCGGAGGCCAACCCACGGCCAGTCCTGTGCTGGCCCCGCTTCTATCGTCTGCTCACGTAAGTGCTGGGGCTAGGGGCCTGGGGTGGACCCTTGCAGAGTGGGGTGCCCAGGGGGGTCCCTGCTGTGCTGCCCCCCCAGCGCCCTCTCTCCACCGCAGCCTACACCGGTTTCCGTTTGGCGGATGGCGGCTCGGGCTGCGCCGGGCGGGTGGAGGTGGAGGCGCAGGGGACATGGGGACCCCTGTGTGCCACCGCCTGGACCCTGCCTGATGCCCATGTACTGTGCCGCCACCTGGGCTGCGGCCCTGCCGCCTCCCTGCCCCCAGGAGGCCATTTCGGGACGGGTACGGCGACGGGGCCGCTGCGGCGCGATGCCTTGAGCTGCAGCGGGAGCGAGCGGCACCCGGGCGAGTGCCCCGTGGCGGTGCTGGGGGAGCCCGCCTGCCCCCCTGGCCATGCCGCCGCCGTCAACTGCTCAGGTGGGTGCAGGGGACGCGGGGACCCGTGGCAGGCGGGGAGCAGTGCCCGTCCCCACGGCATGGCCGGGCTCTTGCAGGCGCCGCTGAGCCCCTGCGGCTGCTGGACGGGGAGAGCCGGTGCGACGGGCGGCTGGAGGTGGCCACTAGCCCCGGGGACTGGGCCCGTGTGACTGCGGGGCCGTGGGACGACCGAGCTGCCTCCGTGGCTTGCCGGCAGCTGGGCTGCGGTGTGCCAGAGAAGGTCTACGCTGTGCCGGCCGCCAGCTTGGGCCCTGTGGAGCTGCAGGAGCTGCGGTGTGCTGGCACCGAGGAGCGCCTGGCGCAGTGCAACGCCTCGGGGCCTGCCGCAGCACCCAGCCACAGCCCCACAGAGGCGGCCGTTGCCTGCTCAGGTGAGTGCGCCGGGAAGGGCCGCGGGTGCCCAGCGGGTGCCCCCAGCCCCATCCTGGCCCTCCCGTGCAGGCAGCCGGCGGCTGAGGCTGGCGGGCGGCCCCGGGCGCTGCGCCGGCAGGGTGGAGGTGTACACCGAGGGCATCTGGGGCACCGTCTGCCAGGACGCCTGGGACCTGCCAGATGCTGACGTCGTGTGCCGCCAGCTGGGGTGCGGACGGGCCCTGGAGGCGCCCGGCTCTGAGCGCTTCGGGCCCGGCGTGGGGACGTTGTGGCCGGGTGCCGGGGGCTGCTCGGGGACGGAGGCGGCTGTCTGGGACTGCCCAGCCCCAGCACGGCGTGGCTGCCGCCGGGGCGGTGGTGCCGGTGCCGTGTGCTCAGGTGAGCACTGTGATCCCTGAGCTGGGGAGCAGTCCCCACTGCCCGTGGGGTGCGCGCTGCCCCGCGAGGTGCCGTGACCCCGCTGTCCCCTGTTGTTACAGGGCTGCTGCGTCTGGCGGGGGGCAGCAGCAGCTGCAGCGGGCACCTGGAGGTGCTGCGCGAGGGGACGTGGGGCCGCGTGTGCGCCAACGACACCAGCCCCGCCACAGCTGCCGTTGTCTGCCGCCAGCTGGGCTGTGGCACCGGGGGGAGGCTGGAGGCCGTCCCCGCACAGGGCTCTGTCCCCGCCTGGCTGGGCTGGGTGCAATGCCAGGAGGGGGCCCCCTCGCTCTGGCACTGCCCCTCGGCGCCCTGGCACCTGCAGTCCTGCGGCCCTGCTGGGGTCACCCACATCGCCTGTGACGAGGACACCGAGGGCACGAGCGGGGCCACCACAACTGCAGGTAGCAGCTGTCAGCCTGGGGATGATTGCACAGGCGGCTGTGTCCATGCCCATACCCCCTGCCCCTGCTGCTGTGCGGATCCCGGCCTCACACTGCCCCTCGCCATCCCTGCAGGTGTCACCAGCAGCGTTGCCCCACTGACAGCAGTGTCGGGGAGCATGCCGGTGCCCACGGTCCTGTGCGTGCTCCTGGGGACGTTGCTGGGCCTGGCCCTGGCAGCCCTGGCTGTGCAGGCACACCGCGCACGGGTGCGACGCCGAGGTGGGCGCCGCTTTGGGAGTCTCCATGGGGCTGTGGGGAACAGTGGATCATGCCGTTGCAACGTGCACTTCCTTACAGACCCCGTCAAAGCCACGGACGCTGGCTCTGAGGCCGTGTATGAGGAGCTGGATTACAGCCTGATGCCCGAGTACCAGGAGGTGCCCAGCCGCACAGGTGGGAGCATGGTCGTCCCTGGGGCCTGGGGCTTTCCCCATCCGTGGCTTTGCACCCAGTACCCCATTCTCCACCGCAGGCTCCCTATCCAAGGGCTCAGGCACGAAGCTGGATGATGATAACTGGGATGGTTACAAGGAGGAGAGCAACCCCAGCGCAACCCCAGGTAGGGGAAGGGGAACTCGGCAGGGACTGGAAGGCACAGGGGACCCAAGGAGAAGGGTCATGGCTGAGCAGTGGTACTGGGGAGCTGAGGGGACGTGGCCCTTGCGGCTGCGTCCTCAGCCCCGGTCCCTCCATGCCTGGCGAAGCCCCCCCAGCCCAGCCTGGGCACGGCCCCCCGGATGGCTACGACGATGCTGCGGCCGTGCCGGAGAAGCTCACGGCTCCCCATGGCGGGGACGTCCCGGCGCAGCCCCACGGGGACACGGGCTATGACGACGTTGATGTCAGCACCCTGAGGACAGCACCGTGAGGAGGCCCTGGGGACACAGCTGCAAGAGGGGGCTCCGGCCACAGGGAGGGGTGGCCGTGCCCCTGGGGGGGCACCCGTCCCTGCCCAGCCCTCAGCACACTGCAGAAACGGCTCCATCAGCCCGCCCGCACCCGTTGCCCAAGGTTACGCCAGGGTCCTTGTGAAGTTTTTCAGCATGGCCTTTCCCTGCACAGCGCTCTTTCCGATTAAAGCCCCCAAGTGCTTGGAACCTCGCTCCCAGCACCAGCGCCTCTCTCTCTCCCGGGTCCATCGTCTGTCCCTCGGGGCCACGGGGCAGAGCTGAGGCCCGCAGGCACGTCCGCATTGCTCTGGGCACGCAGGAAGGACGGGGAAGAGCCCAGGGCTCGGCCCCGGGGCCTTCCTTTGGCCGCAGAGCTGCATGCTCTCCCCGACAGGAGAACAGGCTGAGGGAAGGCCACGGCGCTTCCCAGGGACACTTCCCCTGCCCCAGCACCCCCAGCGCCACACGCCCGGGGCGCGGCGTGGAGATCGCGTGCACCCTCAGCAAGCCGGCAGAGGTCACCAAGGTGGGCAGGAGTGTTGATGTGCCTGAGGGCAGGAAGGCTCTGCAGAGGGACCTGGATAGGCTGGACCGATGGGCCTAGGCCAACTGTACGAGGTTCAACAAGGCCAATGCCGCGTCCTGCACTTGGGGCACAACAACCCCATGCAAGGCTGCAGGCTGGGGGCAGAGTGGCTGGAAAGCTGCCCGGCGGGAAGGGAGCTGGGGGGATTGGTGGGCAGGTGGCTAAACAGGAGCCAGCGGTGTGCTGATGTGGCCAAGGGGGCCAACAGCCTCCTGGCTAGTATCAGAAATAGCGTGGCCAGCGGGGCGAGGCAAATGATTATCCCCCTGTACTCAGCCCTGTTGAGGCCACACCTTGAGTACTGCGTTCAACTCTAGGGCCCCCACTACAAGAAGGACACGGACCAGTCCAGAGGAGGCCATGAGGGTGATCAAAGGGCTGGAGCAGCTCTCCTCTGCAGACAGGCTGAGGGAGTTGGGGTTGTTCATCCTGGAGAAGAGAAGGCTCCGGGGAGACCTTCCAGTGGCTTTCCGCTACTTAAAGGGGACTACAGGAAAGCTGGGGAGGGACTCTTCATCAGAGACTCTGCATCATGGCCTCTCATCCCTGCAGGGAGGCAACCGCACCTCCCACTTGAGTGTTATCAGCAAACTTGCTGAGGATGCATTTCATTCCCGCATCCGGATCATGGAGAAAAATGTTGAACGGGACTCGCCCTAGAGCTGAGCTCTGGGGAACAGTGCTAGTTACTGGCCACCAAACACCTGGAGAAGCAAGCGCATTCCCCAGAGATGACAAAGGGTCTAGAGGGGAAGACATGTGAGGAGTTGCTGCCCTGGCAGCCAGGAGGGCCAACCGCACCCCGGGGTGCATCAGGCACGGCATTGCTCACTGGCAAAGGAAGGGATTGTCCTGCTCTGCTCTGCCTGCTGCGGCCTCACCTCGAGCACTGCGTGCAGTTTGGGCACCACGGTATAAGGACATAAAATTTAGAGAGTGTCCAAAGGAGGGCTACAGAGATGGTTAAGGGTGTGGAGGGGAAGACGTGTGAGGAGCAGCTGAAGGCCCTTGGTTTGTTCAGCGCAGAGCAGAGCAGGCTGAGGGGAGGCCTCATGGTGGCCTGCAGCTCCCTCACGAGGGGAGCGGAGGGACAGGCGCTGAGCTCTGCTCTCTGGGGACGGCGACAGGACCCAAGGGAATGGCATGGAGCTGGGACAGGGGAGGGTCAGGCTGGGTGTTAGGGAAAGGTTCTTTACCGGGAGGGTGGTTGGGCACTGGGACAGGCTCCCCAGGAACATGGTCACAGCACCGAGCCTGCCGGAGTTCAAGAAGCCTTTGGACAACATTCTCAGACACATGGTCTGATTTTTGGGTGGTCCTTTGAGGACCCAGGAATTGGACTCGATGATCCTTGTGGGTCCCTTCCAACTCGGCACATTCCATGGTTCTGTGATTCTTCCTCCTGCCATGGCCACGTGGCCCTGCCTTGGAGTAGCCTGCCTCGTCCTCTTCGTCCTCCTCCTCCTTCTCAGTAGGAGTTTCTGCCCTTACTAAACGAGGTGACTTTGGCATCCATTGTTTCGTCTTGTGGACAGAGGTGACTGAGAGCGGCATGGGTTGGTTCTCTGGCCCAGCCGCAGGGCCTGTCGCAGGGGCTGGCATGGCTGCATGTTGTAGTGATTTCTGTCTCTTTGGAATTGCCGGCGTGATGGCCCACCTTTCTCAAACATTTAACTAGGTTTTTAGGATTCTGCACCTGTTCAGGGCAAAAGTTCCAAAGCATTGGAGGTGCTTATGTGTAGATATATATATATATGTATGTATATGTGTATGTATGCATATATATAGCCAGTGATATAGCACCTGTCAGGCTGAAGTTAACACACGTGAAGATATAAGAGCATGTCATAAAAAGATTGATTTTTTTTTACACTAGGCTTTCTGATATGCCTACGGGAGTATTGCCAAAGGAATTTTCCCAAAGGAAAACAACTGCCATTTCTCAAAAACTGAAGAAGAAGGAATATTAATTATGTTAATTAAACTGAAATACATTTTACATTTTCAAATATTTATATCTGAAGACAGTGGCAGAGAGGGCCGGGTCCTGCTGTGATGGTTTTACCCTGCTACGCAGCTGAGCTCCACCAAAACCGCTCTCTCACTCGGCCTCCTTGATGACAATAGGGGAGATAATATGATGGAAAGGGCTCAAGGGTTGAGTTAAAGACAGGGAGATTGCTCACCAGTTACGGCACGGGCAATACAGATCAGTGTAGAGAGATCAATATAATTTCTTTCCTATCATTAGCAGACTAGAAGAGTGAGAAACTAAAAGCGTGCTAAAAACACCTTCCCCCATCCACCCTCTTCTACGTCCCCCCTGAGCGGCGCAGGGGAACAGGCAATGGGGGCTGCGGTCAGTCCCTGACGCTTTGTCTCCACCGCTCCTTCACGGTCACTCTCTGCCCCTGCTCCACGTGGGGTCCCTCCTACGGGATGCCGTCCTTCCCGAACTGAGCCTGCTGGGGCTGCCCACAGGCAGCGGCACTTCAAGAATTGCTCCCACATGGCTCCGTACCACGGGGTCCATCCATCAGGAGCAAACTGCTCCAGCTCGGGTCCCCCCACGTGTGGCAGCTCCCCCCAGACCCTCTGCTCCTGCGTGGGCTCCTCTCCATGGGCTGCAGCTCCAGCCCGGAGCCTGCTCCTGCAGGGGCTCTCCATGGGCCGCAGCCTCCTCCAGGCCACATCCACCTGCTCCACCGGGGGCTCCTCCACGGGCTGCAGCCTCCTCCAGGCCACATCCACCTGCTCCACCGGGGGCTCCTCCACGGGCTGCAGCGTGGAGATCTGCTCCCTGTGGGACCCATGGGCTGCAGGGGGACAGCCTGCTCCACCAGGGGCCTCTCCACAGGCCGCAGGGGAACTGCTGCTGGATCGGGGAACGTCCTGGATCGGGGCCCCCAGCACAAGAAAGATGTGGACCTGTTGGAGCGAGTCCAGGGGAGGGCTGCAAAGGTGATCAGAGGGCTGGAGCAGCTCTCCTATGAAGAAAGGCTGAGAGAGCTGGGGCTGTTCAGCCTGGAGAAGAGAAGGCTCTGGGGAGACCTCCTTGCGGCCCTTCAATACTTAAAGGAGTCTTATAAAAAGGATGGAGAAGGACTCTTTACTCAGCTAGGCAATGCCAGGAACCAGTGGGAATGGCTTTATACTAAAAGAGGATAGATTTAGATTAGACATTAGAAGGAACTTCTTCCCTGTGCGGGTAGTGAGGCAAATGTAGTAAGCTAGTGGGTGGCATCTGTGCCTATGGCAGGGGGTTGGAGTTAGATGGTCACAGAATCACAGAATTGCAGGGAGTGATGCCAGAGCAGTGCCAGAGTGAGCGCCGCAGGGGCGGGTGGCTCCATGTGACATCACACGCGAGGCAGCGTGATGTCACCGAGCAGGCAGTGTGACGTCACCGCTCGAGGCAGTGTGACTGCGCAGCCCTCCCCGTTTATGTCCAGGAGCCGGCAGAGCCCGGCCCAGCTTGGCTCGTGCCTGCACTCCTGACCAGCGTGTCTGCGAGGCTTGGAGGGCTGAGCGAGGATTCGGTCGGGCCGTGCTGTGGGGCCGCCGGCAGCTGCTCTGGGTGCCCGTCCCCACAACATTCGCCTGTGTTTCCCTGGCCCTGTGCGCTCGCAGCAGCGCAGGTGAGCTGTGCGGGGACGCGTCCCCCTGCGGGGGCGTGGGGCAGGCTCTGGGGCTCAGGGAGCTGCCAGGGGCAAGGCCTCAGCCTGGCTCCATGCCAGCAGGGAGCACGGGATGGCACAGCCACGAGGCCCATGGGTTTCCTACTGGGGGACCAGGACATCGCTGCTGCCCACCCTTGGGAGCGCCAGTGACCGTGGCCTCACTCTCTCTTGCAGTTGGTGGCATCTTTGCAGTGCCCTGCCGCCATGGACGGGTCGTCGGGCTTGGTCTGCTCACTCTGTCGTCACGACCAGCATGACGTGGCCTACCTGATGCCCTGCCTCCACCAGCTTTGCTTGGGCTGTGTGCTGCGGTGGGCCAAGGAGAAGCCGAGTTGCCCTCTGTACGGGGGCAGGCTCCAGTCCATCAAGTACTCGGTGCGGTCGGCTGACGACTACCTGGAGTGTCCCGTCCAAGAGCCTGCAGAGCAGCTGGGGGACGGCCGGTAGGACGAACAGGGGGCTGCGGGGCCGCTGCTCAGGGCTCCTGAGCGCAGCTTCCCGCCCCAGCTCTGGGCAGCCTTCTTCCGGGAGCAGCTGGCTGACACCAGGCCCCTGCTGGCGTGGCTGCAAGAGGAGCTGCGGAGGATCTACGGCAGCCAGTGGTGGGACGTGGCTGTGGTGCAGGGAATCGTCCTCGCCTCCCTGTGCATCTTCGGGCTGGACCAGCAGGCCCTGGTGCGGCAGCTGCAGCCTTCCCTCCACAGCCACACGGTGCCCTTCGTGGCACGGCTTGTCACTGTCACTGCAGAGCTGTACAGAACCGAGGTGCACCGGCAGCGAGACTGCCGGGATGCCTGTGCTGCCAGGGGGCAGGACAGCCCCGTGGCCACCCCTGTCACCGCAAGAGGAAGACCAACAGGAAGGGCTGGGACAGGCAGCAGCAACAGGGCCGTCTTCCCTTGGAAGCAGGCGTAGCCCCTACGCCCCTGGCCGGGGCAGGGACCACTCACTTGGGGGGCCCTGGCACCCCCCAAAGAGTAGGGCCAGCAGCAGCCCCCAGGACTCTCCCCAGCCCCGCAAGAGACCGCCCCGACGGCAGCACTAGACGGGCACCCTGCAGAAGCACCAACCACAGCTGCAAGGAACAATGGGGAGGCTCTCGGTCCTTGGCCTAGGCTACCACAAAATAAAGATATCTAAAAGGAGATGCGTGCCTTTCTTTCCTGGACGGTGTTTCATCTTCCTCCCCTTGTTGCTGACATCACCCCATAAGCCCCAGCTGCTACCTCTGCTCCCTCCAGAGCTACGGCATGGTGGCTGGAGCATCCTTGCTGCTGCTTGTGGCCCCACCAACACCACCCCAGCAGCCTTTCCCTTGGGGCCAGCTGGTGGCAGCTTTGGCTGTCCATTTGGGTGGCATTCCTGCCTATGGCAGGGGGTTGGAGCTAGATGATCTTTAACATCACCTCCAACCCAAGCCACTCTTTGATTCTCTCCAGCGCCAAGAGCAGAGCTCACACACAGTCGGGGCCCAAGGCGAGGGCACTGCAGGCCAGGAGCAGCAAAGAGTCTGGTTCCTACCCCGTCTGCAGGGGCCTTGATGGCCCCACTCTGCTTCATTGTGTCCCTGCAGCTGGCTGCCTGCGTGCCTGTGCTGCACATGGGCTCTTCTCTTGTGTTCATGGAGAGAGAGTGAGAGCGAGCACGAGAGCTGTCAGACCCCTCCAGTGTCTGCAGGAGCAGAGCACAACAGCGAAGGCAGATCCTGCGCGCCTCCTGCGTGCACAGGGAGGTCTTTGGGACTGCCGAGAACGGCCCGACAGGAGGCCGGGAAGGAGCCCCCTGCACAGGCTGGCAGCTTGTAGCATTCATGAGCTGCTGCCTTGAGGATGGTTGCTCTGCTGCTGCTGGAGCATTGCAGGCTTCTGCAGAGGAGTCAGTAAGAGAAAACAGGAGTCCCTGCCCCAGCGACCGCAGGTACAAGCAACATCAAATAGCTGCAGTTAATCTGTTTAAGCACTGAATTCACTCTGTGGAAGCACACTGCCTATCAGATCATATGCCCTGATACGGAAAGCAGCCTTCAAAAATGCTCTTCACAGCTCTGCTTTTCTCATTAGTGCACTGCGAGTAGTTTCTGAAAGCAAAACCTGTCCCAGCAAAATAGGCAACAGCATTCGCCTGTCCTTGTCCTTCCTGGACCAGACAGCAACCTGCTAAACCTCAGGATACGTGGTGGTTAAGAAGCTAGTAGTGAGCTGTTTCTTTATGGGTTTTGCTTCTTCCTTTCCTCAGATGATGGTTGTGATTGGTAATTTCCAGCACAGCTGCTTGAGTTGGCACAGGTTGCTGTCGTTTAACCCAGCAGGCAGCTGAGTACCACAGAGCCCTTCACTGGCTCCCCTCCCCTGCCCAAGTGGGATGGGGAAGAGAACTCAGAAAAATAAATAAATAAATAAATAAAACAGAGGGCATGAAAGGGCAGGTGGTGCGTGAAGCGGGGCCCAGCAGCTCTCCATGGGCCGAGGCCTGCGCCTGCTCGCTGCAGCCTGTCCTATCTTCCTGCCCTGGTTGCCCATGGCTGGAGGTGGAGCTGCCTGGGGCAGAAAGCGAGAGAGGGTGGAGCTGGGGGGGGGAGAGCAGCACTGATCTGGCACCCCGAGGACGTCCCCTGGGCCTGGTCCCCAGGCTGGGGTGGCCACTTCCCACTCTGCTCCTGGGGCTGACCTCCCCACCAGGGGGTTTGGGGCTGGGCGCCCAGCTTGCCGGCATGGCAAGGTCCTGTGGGCTGAAGCCCAGCCCGGGGCTTTCTGAGCAGCCCGGAGCCACAGCCCCTTGGCAGAGCCCGGCCCTGCAGCCGTGGACCCAGGAGGCCCCAGTCCCCAGCGAGCCGTGCCGCCACGCGCTCCTCCTGCAGCGGGGCTGCGCCAGAAGGGCAATGCCCTGTGTCCCGGCCCTGCGTACTGGCAGGCTTCGCTTTTGAGAGGCGCCTGCGCATCCGGCACACACTTCCTCCCGCCCCAGCACCGGGCTGCACACAGGGACAGGGGCAGGGAGGGCCGGGCCCCTGCTCCTGGCCCCTTCTACAGCTGGGGGCTTCTGTGCTGGCCCCACAGCAGCTGGACCCCCCCGCACCAAGCTGCGCTCTGTGGCTGTCCCTGTGCCTGCTGCTAGGGTCAGGCTGCCGCCTCCACCTCCTCCTCCTCCTCCTTCTCCTCATCCTCCTCCTCCTCCTCCTCCTGCTCCTCCTCCTCCTGCTCCTCCTCCTCCTGCTCCTCGTCCTCCTCCTCCCACTTTGGGGCTCCTTCTTTCTGCCCCCAGCGCAAGTAGCACATGGACTGTCTGCTATCAATGCTGAAGCTCAGTCCCCAAGTAACCGTGCAGGTCCCTAGGTCTCATCTTCGGCTCCAAGCCCCGTTGGTAGCATCCCTGCTGCTGCACAAAGCCACGATGCTATCGCCAGCAGTGCAGGTGGCCCAGCAGCTGCGTGCGGTCGATGCTGAAGCTGGCTCCCTAAGGAGGGGAAACCGTCCCCCTTGTGCCCTGTGCCACCGGCCGCTGCAAGGGGCTGGAGATGTACCTCCTGCACGTGTCAAGGCCAGCACAGGGAACAGATTCTCCCCAGTGACCCCCAGGCTTGTTCCAGGTGGGTCAAGCCACCCCCCGACAAAGTCTGGGCACTGAGGTGCTGAGGGAGGACCCCATTGTGGGGATAAGCCTGTCACCTTGGCGAACTGCTCTCCTCGGGCACATCCCCAACCCCAGCTCAGGGGGACACGGGCGCCAGGCAGGCTGGCTCCCCTCGGGGACATTTGGGTGCTGAGCCCCAGTGGGGAGGCGGGGGGGTGCGTGACGCCAGAAGCAGAGCCGAGTCTCATATTTGGGCACGGAGCAGGTTATTGGAGGCTGGGCCCCGGCAGGCAGCAGATAACCCTCCTGATAGCGGCTCACAAGGTGCCTCCGCCGCCCCCATTGGCTCCTGCCAGCGGGGGCTGCCTATATATCCCCCTCCCTGCTGCGGGGCTGCGTCGGGCACTGGGGTCAGGATGGTGCCTGCCAGGGCACTGGGGCTGCTCCTCTGCGTGCAGCTCTGCGGGGGTGAGTGGTGGGGCTGGCCGTGGGGCAGGGGCTGGCCGTGGGGCAGTGGGCAAGCGGTGGGGCAGGGAGCAGCCGTGGGGCAGGCACCCCCCGGGCTCAGCAAGGTCCCTGGGGTTGCCCGCAGGCAGCGGGGAGCTGCGGCTGGTGGATGGCGGCGGGCGCTGCGCCGGCCGGGTGGAGGTGAAGCACGAGGGCGAGTGGGGCTCCGTCTGCAGCTACGACTTCGACTGGGACCACCAGGGCGCTGGCGTGGTGTGCCGTCAGCTGGGCTGCGGTGCGGTGGCCCGGGCATCCCCGTACGCCCCGTTTGGGCAGGGCAAGGGACGCATCTGGCTGCATCCCTTCTTCTGCCTTGGGACAGAAGCCACCTTGGAGGAATGCCCGAACTTCGGCTGGGGCCAGCACTTCTGTGGCCACGAGTGGGACGTGGGGGTGACCTGCACAGGTGAGGTGGGGTGGTGGTGCTGGGGAAGCTATGCCAGGACCCCCCAGGACTGGACTGAGGTTGGTGCCTGGTACAGAGGCGGTGGAGCTGCGGCTGGCGGCTGGCAGGGGACCCTGTGAGGGGAGAGTGGAGGTGAAGCTGCGGGGACGCTGGGGCACGGTGGCGGACAATGCCTGGGACATGGAGGACGCCGAGGTGGTGTGCCAGCAGATGGGCTGCGGCTCGGCTCTTGGTGCCTACCACAGCTCCCTCTTTGGCCAAGCAGAAGGTTCTATCAGCTTGGCGGTTGTTGACTGCCATGGGGCTGAGAAGGCCCTCTGGGACTGCAAGATTCAAGGCTGGGGACCCTACAATGCCCCTCATGCCTACGACACTGCTGTAGTCTGCCAAGGTGAGAGCTGGGGACATGCGGTGCTGCAGGGAGCCCCATCGTCCGCATCCCCCTCAGGAGCCCTCCTCTCCCGGCAGGGTTCTCCCGTCTGGCTGGAGGGGACGGCGCCTGCTCGGGGCGGCTGGAGGTGCGGCAGGGCCGGACCTGGGCCACCGTCTGCCACGGCCACGTGGACCTCAAGGCCGCCCAGGTGGTCTGCAGGGAGCTGGGCTGCGGCACGGCAGTGGCCGTCCCCGGTGCCGGCCATTTTGGGGCAGCAACGGGGCCGCTCTGGGACGGCGCCTTTGAGTGCAACGGCAGCGAGCCACTCCTCGCCAACTGCGCCCGGAGGCCAACCCACGGCCAGTCCTGTGCTGGCCCCGCTTCTATCGTCTGCTCACGTAAGTGCTGGGGCTGGGGGGCTGGGGTGGACCCTTGCAGAGTGGGGTGCCCAGTGGGTCCCTGCTGTGCTGCCCCCCCAGCGCCCTCTCTGCGCCGCAGCCTACACCGGTTTCCGTTTGGCGGATGGCGGCTCGGGCTGCGCCGGGCGGGTGGAGGTGGAGGCGCAGGGGACATGGGGACCCCTGTGTGCCACCGCCTGGGACCTGCCCGACGCCCATGTCCTGTGCCGCCACCTGGGCTGCGGCCCCGCCGCCTCCCTGCCCCCAGGAGGCCATTTCGGGACGGGCACGGCGACGGGGCCGCTGCGGCGCGATGCCCTGAGCTGCAGCGGGAGCGAGCGGCACCCGGGCGAGTGCCCCGTGGCGGTGCTGGGGGAGCCCGCCTGCCCCCCTGGCCATGCCGCCGCCGTCAACTGCTCAGGTGGGTGCAGGGGACGTGGGGACCCGTGGCAGGCGGGGAGCAGTGCCTGTCCCCACGGCATGGCCGGGCTCTTGCAGGCACCACTGAGCCCCTGCGGCTGCTGGACGGGGAGAGCCGGTGCGACGGGCGGCTGGAGGTGGCCACAAGCCCCGGGGACTGGGCCCGTGTGACTGCGGGGCCGTGGGATGACCGAGCTGCCTCCGTGGCTTGCCGGCAGCTGGGCTGCGGTGTGCCAGAGAAGGTCTACGCTGTGCCGGCCGCCAGCTTGGGCCCTGTGGAGCTGCAGGAGCTGCGGTGTGCTGGCACCGAGGAGCGCCTGGCGCAGTGCAACGCCTCGGGGCCTGCCGCAGCACCCAGCCACAGCCCCACAGAGGCGGCCGTTGCCTGCTCAGGTGAGTGCGCCGGGAAGGGCCGCGGGTGCCCAGCGGGTGCCCCCAGCCCCATCCTGGCCCTCCCGTGCAGGCAGCCGGCGGCTGAGGCTGGCGGGCGGCCCCGGGCGCTGCGCCGGCAGGGTGGAGGTGTACACCGAGGGCACCTGGGGCACCGTCTGCCAGGACGCCTGGGACCTGCCAGATGCCGACGTCGTGTGCCGCCAGCTGGGGTGCGGACGGGCCCTGGAGGCGCCCGGCTCTGAGCGCTTCGGGCCCGGCGTGGGGACGTTGTGGCCGGGTGCCGGGGGCTGCTCGGGGACGGAGGCGGCTGTCTGGGACTGCCCAGCCCCAGCACGGCGTGGCTGCCGCCGGGGCGGTGGTGCCGGTGCCGTGTGCTCAGGTGAGCACTGTGATCCCTGAGCTGGGGAGCAGTCCCCACTGCCCGTGGGGTGCGCGCTGCCCCGTGAGGTGCCGTGACCCCGCTGTCCCCTGTTGTTGCAGGGCTGCTGCGTCTGGCGGGGGGCAGCAGCAGCTGCAGCGGGCACCTGGAGGTGCTGCGCGAGGGGACGTGGGGCCGCGTGTGCGCCAACGACACCAGCCCCGCCACAGCTGCCGTTGTCTGCCGCCAGCTGGGCTGTGGCACCGGGGGGAGGCTGGAGGCCGTCCCCGCACAGGGCTCTGTCCCCGCCTGGCTGGGCTGGGTGCAATGCCAGGAGGGGGCCCCCTCGCTCTGGCGCTGCCCCTCGGCGCCCTGGCACCTGCAGTCCTGCGGCCCTGCCGGGGTCACCCACATCGCCTGTGACGAGGACACCGAGGGCACGAGCGGGGCCACCACAACTGCAGGTAGCAGCTGTCAGCCTGGGGATGATTGCACAGGTGGCTGTGTCCATGCCCATACCCCCTGCCCCTGCTGCTGTGCGGATCCCGGCCTCACACTGCCCCTCGCCATCCCTGCAGGTGTCACCAGCAGCGTTGCCCCACTGACAGCAGTGTCGGGGAGCATGCCGGTGCCCACGGTCCTGTGCGTGCTCCTGGGGACGTTGCTGGGCCTGGCCCTGGCAGCCCTGGCTGTGCAGGCACACCGCGCACGGGTGCGACGCCGAGGTGGGCGCCGCTTTGGGAGTCTCCATGGGGCTGTGGGGAACAGTGGATCATGCCGTTGCAACGTGCACTTCCTTACAGACCCCGTCAAAGCCACGGACGCTGGCTCTGAGGCCGTGTATGAGGAGCTGGATTACAGCCTGATGCCCGAGTACCAGGAGGTGCCCAGCCGCACAGGTGGGAGCATGGTCGTCCCTGGGGCCTGGGGCTTTCCCCATCCGTGGCTTTGCACCCAGTACCCCATTCTCCACCGCAGGCTCCCTATCCAAGGGCTCAGGCACGAAGCTGGATGATGATAACTGGGATGGTTACAAGGAGGAGAGCAACCCCAGCGCAACCCCAGGTAGGGGAAGGGGAACTCGGCAGGGACTGGAAGGCACAGGGGACCCAAGGAGAAGGGTCATGGCTGAGCAGTGGTACTGGGGAGCTGAGGGGACGTGGCCCTTGCGGCTGCGTCCTCAGCCCCGGTCCCTCCATGCCTGGCGAAGCCCCCCCAGCCCAGCCTGGGCACGGCCCCCCGGATGGCTACGACGATGCTGCGGCCGTGCCGGAGAAGCTCACGGCTCCCCATGGCGGGGACGTCCCGGCGCAGCCCCACGGGGACACGGGCTATGACGACGTTGATGTCAGCACCCTGAGGACAGCACCGTGAGGAGGCCCTGGGGACACAGCTGCAAGAGGGGGCTCCGGCCACAGGGAGGGGTGGCCGTGCCCCTGGGGGGGCACCCGTCCCTGCCCAGCCCTCAGCACACTGCAGAAACGGCTCCATCGGCCCGCCCACACCCGTTGGCCAAGGTCACGCCAGGGTCCTTGTGAAGTTTTTCAGCATGGCCTTTCCCTGCACAGCGCTCTTTCCGATTAAAGCCCCCAAGTGCTTGGAACCTCGCTCCCATCACCGGCGCCTCTCTCTCTCCTGGGTCCATCGTCTGTCCCTCGGGGCCACGGGGCAGAGCTGAGGCCCGCAGGCACGTCCCCATTGCTCTGCGCACGCAGGAAGGACGGGGAAGAGCCCAGGGCTCGGCCCCGGGGCCTTCCTTTGGCCGCAGAGCTGCACGCTCTCCCCAACAGGAGAACAGGCTGAGGGAAGGGCACGGCGCTTCCCAGGGACACTTCCCCTGCCCCAGCACCCCCAGCGCCACACGCCCGGGGCGCGGCGAGGAGATCGCGTGCACCCTCAGCAAGCTGGCAGAGGTCACCAAGGTGGGCAGGAGTGTTGATGTGCCTGAGGGCAGGAAGGCTCTGCAGAGGGACCTGGATAGGCTGGACCGATGGGCCTAGGCCAACTGTACGAGGTTCAACAAGGCCAATGCCGCGTCCTGCACTTGGGGCACAACAACCCCATGCAAGGCTGCAGGCTGGGGGCAGAGTGGCTGGAAAGCTGCCCGGCGGGAAGGGAGCTGGGGGAATTGGTGGGCAGGCGGCTGAACAGGAGCCAGCGGTGTGCTGACGTGGCCAAGAGGGCCAACAGCCTCCTGGCTAGTATCAGAAATAGCGTGGCCAGCGGGGCGAGGCAAATGATTGTCCCCCTGTACTCAGCCCTGTTGAGGCCACACCTCAACTCAAGGTGAGGCCGCACAGTGCAGAGTAGAGCGGGACAATCACAATCCTCAACCGACTAGCAATGCCGTGCTTGATGCACCCCAGGATACGGTTGGCCTTCCTGGCTGCCAGGGCACACTCCTGGCTCATATTCAACTTGCTGTCAACCACAACCCCCAGATCCCTCTCTGCGGGGCTGCTGTCCAGCATCTGGTCCTCCAGTCTGTACATACAGCCAGGGTTGCCCCGTCCCAGGTGCAGGACCCGGCACTTGCTCTTGTTAAACTTCATGTGGTTTAGGCTGCATGAACAGGCAGACGGAAGGGCACGTCACGTCACAGGGATGCTTCCCCTTCCCCAGCACCCCCAGCACCACCCGCCCAGGGCACGGCCAGCCGGCACAGAGGGGCCACAGCCGGGTACCCCGTGAGCATCCAATCAGCAGGCAGGTGCTGTGCCCGGGCCTGGCCCAGCAGCAGGACGGGGGCACCCAGTGGCACCAGCGGGCCCAGGGGGCACGCCGCGCACCACTGGGGAGCCCAGCCCTGGGGCCTCCTGATGGGCACGGAGAGGCTGAGCCAAAAAGACCTCTCCTCAGCTCCCTGGCGCAGGGGGCTGAGGCACTCCTGTGTTGCGCGGGATGGAGCTACATCCTGCCGGGGCCTCGGCCAGGCTCACAGCCAGAAGCCTTCCCTCTCCTTTGTTTGCGAGGGAACTGCAGCCTCCTTGGATGTGGGGACCAGTAGAAACAACGGCGCGCAGCGTAGTGTCATTGTAGCCATGCTTAGCTTTGCCCCCACTGGCAAGAATGCGCTGAGTGCTGCACAGCAGCAAGAAGAACCTAAGTGTTTTGCCACTTGTGGCAAATGGTGGAGGATCAAATCCAGGCAGTGACAAACTCGTGCTCCTCCAAGCTGACGGGAGATCCTCAGAAACAACTCGGCTCTGGGCAGTGCTGTGGCATCTCCAAAGTGAGAGGGCCAACAGCATATTGGCTTGTATCAGAACTGGTATGACCAAGAGAGCAAGGGAAGTGATTGTTGCCTTCTACTCAGCCCTGGAGAGGCTGGAACTTGAAAACTGTGTTCAGTTTTGTGCCCCTCACTACAAGAAGGACAGGCAGGTGCTGGAGTGTGTCCAAAGAAGGGCGGCGAAGCTGTTGAAGTGTCTAGAGAACAAGTTTTATGAGAAGCAGCTGAGTGGGATAATTTAGCCTGGATAAAAGGAGTCTCAGGGGTGACCTTATCATGCTCTTGAAATACCTTAAAGGACGTTGTAGGGAGGTGGGGGTCCGGCTCTTCTCCCAAACACATCGGGTGAGCCAAACCGGCCAAAGGGACACTGCATCCTATGTGGCATCATCCTGAACAATAAAAACGGAGGGGGTGGGCTGGGGGGGGAGTGCTGCCTGGGGACAGGCTGGCATCGGTCAGAGCATGGTGAGCAATTGCACTGTGCACCACTTGTTTCAAATCTATATACTTATTTATTTACTGCTATCATCATTATTATTTTCCCTTCACTTTCTGTTCTACTTGACTGTCTCATGACAGTAACCCATGAGTTTAAAGTTGTTTTTTTTTTTTTTCCTCAATTCTCTTCCCCATCCCACTTGGGCAGGGGAGGGGAGCCAGTGAAGGGCTCTGTGGTACTCAGCTGCCTGCTGGGTTAAACGACAGCAACCTGCGCCAACTCAAGCAGCTGTGCTGGAAATTACCAATCACAACCATCATCTGAGGAAAGGAAGAAGCAAAACCCATAAAGAAACAGCTCACTACTAGCTTCTTAACCACCACGTATCCTGAGGTTTAGCAGGTTGCTGTCTGGTCCAGGAAGGACAAGGACAGGCGAATGCTGTTGCCTATTTTGCTGGGACAGGTTTTGCTTTCAGAAACTACTCGCAGTGCACTAATAAGAAAATTCTGTTCTAATAGGTCCATGTCCTTCCTGTAGTGGGGCCCTAGAGTTGAACGCAGTACTCAAAGTGTAGCCTCAACAGGGCTGAGTACAGGGGGACAATCATTTGCCTCGCCCCGCTGGCCACTCTATTTCTGATACTAGCCAGGAGGCTGTTGGCCCTCTTGGCCACGTCAGCACACCGCTGGCTCCTGTTCAGCCGCCTGCCCACCAATTCCCCCAGCTCCCTTCCCGCCGGGCAGCTTTCCAGCTACTCTGCCCCCAGCCTGCAGCCTTGCATGGGGTTGTTGTGCCCCAAGTGCAGGATGCGGCATTGGCCTTGTTGAACCTCGTACAGTTGGCCTAGGCCCATCGGTCCAGCCTATCCAGGTCCCTCTGCAGAGCCTTCCTGCCCTCAGGCACATCAACACTCCTGCCCACCTTGATGACCTCTGCTGGCTTGCTGAGGGTGCATTCGATCCCCTCACCTTTCACTGGGAGGTGGCAGACTGGGGCAGGGGAAGCGTCCCTGAGATGCGCCGTGCCCTTCCCTCAGCCTGTTCTCCTGTTGGGGATAGCGTGCAGTTCTGGGGCCAAAGGAATGCCCCAGGGCCAGGCCCTGGGCTCTTCCCTGTCCTTCCTGCATGCCCAGAGCCATAAGGATGTACCTGCGGGCCCAGCTCTGCCCCGTGGCCCCGAGGGACAGACGATGGACCCAGGAGAGAGAGAGGCACCGGTGCTGGGAGCGAGGTTCCAAGCACTTGGGGGCTTTAATCGGAAAGAGCGCTGTGCAGGGAAAGGCCATGCTGAAAAACTTCTCAAGGACCGTGGCGTGACCTTGGGCAACGGGTGCGGGTGGGCTGATGGAGCCGTTTCTGCAGTGTGCTGAGGGCTGGGCAGGGATGGGTGCCCCCCCATGGGCACGGCCACTCCTCCCTGGGGCCGGAGCCCCCTCTTGCAGCTGTGTCCCCAGGGCCTCCTCACGGTGCTGTCCTCAGAGTGCTGACGTCAACGTCGTCATAGCCCGTGTCCCTGTGGGGCTGCTCTGGGGCGTCACCGCCGTGGGGAGCCAGGAGCTCCTCTGGCACAGCTGCAGCATCGTCGTAGCCATCCGGGGGGCTGTGCCCAGGCTGGGCTGTGGGGACTGCACCAGGCATTGAGGGACCGGGGCTGAGGACGCAACCGCAAGGGCCATGTCCCCTCAGCTCCCCAGCACCACTGCTCGGCCACAGCCCCTCTCCTTGGTCCCCTGTGCCTTCCAGTCCCTGCTGAGTGCCCCTTTCCCTACCTGGGACCTCCCTCGGGTTGCTCTCCTTGTTGCTATCCCAGTTCTCTTCTTGCAGCTTCATGCCTGAGCCCTTGGATAGGGAGCCTGCGGTGCAGAATGGGGCACTGAGTGCTCGGCCAGGGGTTGGACAGCCCCAGGCCCCAGGGACGACCGTGCTCCCACCTGTGCGGCTGGGCACCTCCTGGTACTCGGGCATCAGGCTGTAATCCAGCTCCTCATACACGGCCTCAGAGCCAGCGTCCGTGGCTTTGACGGGGTCTGTAAGGAAGTACACGTTGCAACGGCATAATCCACTGTTCCCCACAGCCCCATGGAGACTCCCAAAGCGGCGCCCACCTCGGCGTCGCACCCGTGCGCGGTGTGCCTGCACAGCCAGGGCTGCCAGGGCCAGGCCCAGCAACGTCCCCAGGAGCACGCACAGGACCGTGGGCACCGGCACGCTCCCCGACACTGCTGTCAGTGGGGCAACGCTGCTGGTGACACCTGCAGGGATGGCGAGGGGCAGTGTGAGGCCGGGATCCGCACGGCAGCAGGGGCAGGGGGCAGTGGGCATGGACAGAGCCACCTGTGCAAGCATCCCCGTGCCGGCAGCTGCTACCTGCAGTTGTGGTGGCCCCGCTTGTGCCCTCGGTGTCCTCGTCACACGTGATGTGGGTGACCCCGGCAGGGCCGCAGGACTGCAGGTGCCAGGGCGCCGAGGGGCAGCGCCAGAGCGAGGGGGCCCCCTCCTGGCATTGCACCCAGCCCAGCCAGGCGGGGACAGAGCCCTGTGCGGGGACGGCCTCCAGCCTCCCCCCGGTGCCACAGCCCAGCTGGCGGCAGACAACGGCAGCTGTGGCGGGGCTGGTGTCGTTGGCGCACACGCGGCCCCACGTCCCCTCGCGCAGCACCTCCAGGTGCCCGCTGCAGCTGCTGCTGCCCCCCGCCAGACGCAGCAGCCCTGCAACAACAGGGGACAGCGGGGTCACGGCACCTCGCGGGGCAGCGCGCACCCCACGGGCAGTGGGGACTGCTCCCCAGCTCAGGGATCACAGTGCTCACCTGAGCACACGGCACCGGCACCACCGCCCCGGCGGCAGCCACGCCGTGCTGGGGCTGGGCAGTCCCAGACAGCCGCCTCCGTCCCCGAGCAGCCCCCGGCACCCGGCCACAGCGTCCCCACGCCGGGCCCGAAGCGCTCAGAGCCGGGCGCCTCCAGGGCCCGTCCGCACCCCAGCTGGCGGCACACGACGTCGGCATCTGGCAGGTCCCAGGCGTCCTGGCAGACGGTGCCCCAGGCGCCCTCGGTGTACACCTCCACCCTGCCGGCGCAGCGCCTGGGGCCGCCCGCCAGCCTCAGCCGCCGGCTCCCTGCACGGGAGGGCCAGGATGGGGCTGGGGGCACCCGCTGGGCACCCGCGGCCCTTCCCGGCGCACTCACCTGAGCAGGCAACGGCCGCCTCTGTGGGGCTGTGGCTGGGCGCTGCGGCAGGCCCCGAGGCGTTGCACTGCGCCAGGCGCTCCTCGGTGCCAGCACACCGCAGCTCCTGCAGCTCCACAGGGCCCAAGCTGGCGGCCGGCACAGCGTAGACCTTCTCTGGCACACCGCAGCCCAGCTGCCGGCAAGCCACGGAGGCAGCTCGGTCATCCCACGGCCCCGCAGTCACACGGGCCCAGTCCCCGGGGCTAGTGGCCACCTCCAGCCGCCCGTCGCACCGGCTCTCCCCGTCCAGCAGCCGCAGGGGCTCAGTGGCGCCTGCAAGAGACCGGCCATGCCGTGGGGACGGGCACTGCTCCCCGCCTGCCATGGGTCCCAGCGTCCACTGCACCCACCTGAGCAGTTGACAGCGGCGGCATGGCCAGGGGGGCAGGCGGGCTCCCCCAGCACCGCCACGGGGCACTCGCCCGGGTGCCGCTCGCTCCCGCTGCAGCTCAGGGCATCGCGCCGCAGCGGCCCCGTCGCCGTGCCCGTCCCGAAATGGCCTCCTGGGGGCAGGGAGGCGGCAGGGCCGCAGCCCAGGTAGCGGCACAGGACATGGGCATCGGGCAGGTCCCAGGCGGTGGCACACAGGGGTCCCCATGTCCCCTGCGCCTCCACCTCCACCCGCCCGGCGCAGCCCGAGCCGCCATCCGCCAAACGGAAACCGGTGTAGGCTGCGGTGGAGAGAGGGCGCTGGGGGGGCAGCACAGCAGGGACCCCCTTGGGCAGGCAACGCTGCAAGGCTTTGCCCCAGCCCCCCGTCCCCAGCACTTACGTGAGCAGACGATAGAAGCGGGGCCAGCACAGGACTGGCCGTGGGTTGGCCTCCGGGCGCAGTTGGCGAGGAGTGGCTCGCTGCCGTTGCACTCAAAGGCGCTGTCCCAGAGCGGCCCCGTTGCTGCCCCAAAATGGCCGGCACCGGGGACGGCCACTGCCGTGCCGCAGCCCAGCTCCCTGCAGACCACCTGGGCGGCCTTGAGGTCCACGTGGCCGTGGCAGACGGTGGCCCAGGCCCGGCCCTGCCGCACCTCCAGCCGCCCCGAGCAGGCGCCGTCCCCTCCAGCCAGACGGGAGAACCCTGCCGGGAGAGGAGGGCTCCTGAGGGGGATGCGGACGATGGGGCTCCCTGCAGCACCGCATGTCCCCAGCTCTCACCTTGGCAGACCACAGCAGTGTCATAGACATGAGGGCCGTTGTAGGGTCCCCAGCCCAGAATATGACAGTCCCAGAGGGTCTTCTCATCCCCCTTACAGTTGATAAAGGCTAAGCTGAGAGGACCATCAGCTTGGCCAAAGCGGGAGCTGTGGTAGGCACCAAGAGCCGAGCCGCAGCCCATCTGCTGGCACACCACCTCGGCGTCCTCCATGTCCCAATCGTTGTCTGATACCATGCCCCAGCGTCCCCGCAGCTTCACCTCCACTCTCCCCTCACAGGGTCCCCTGCCAGCCGCCAGCCGCAGCTCCACCGCCTCTGCACCAGGGACCAACCTTAGTCCGATCCTGGGGGTCCCGGGACGGCATCCCCAGCACCACCACCCTGCCTCACCTGTGCAGGTCACGCCCACGTCCCACTCGTGGTCACAGAATGGCTGGCCCCAGCCAAAGTGGAAGCAGTCATGAAGGTTTGTTTCAGTACCGTTGCAGAAGAAGGGGTGCAGCCAGATGCGTCCCCTGCCCTGCCCAAACGGGGCATACGGGGATGCCCGGGCCACTGCGCCACAGCCCAGCTGACGGCACACTATGCCAGCGCCCCGGTGGTCCCAGTCGAAGTCGTAGCTGCAGACGGAGCCCCACTCGCCCTCGTGCTTCACCTCCACCCGGCCGGCACAGCGCCCGCCGCCATCCACCAGCCGCAGCTCCCCGCTGCCTGCGGGCAACCCCAGGGACCTTGCTGAGCCCGGGGGGTGCCTGCCCCACGGCTGCTCCCTGCCCCACCGCTTGCCCACTGCCCCACGGCCAGCCCCTGCCCCACGGCCAGCCCCACCACTCACCCCCGCAGAGCTGCACGCAGAGGAGCAGCCCCAGTGCCCTGGCAGGCACCATCCTGACCCCAGTGCCCGACGCAGCCCCGCAGCGGGGAGGGGAATATATAGGCAGCCCCTGCTGGCAGGAGCCAATGGGGGCGGCGGAGGCACCTTGTGAGCCGCTATCAGGAGGGTTATCTGCTGCCTGCCGGGGCCCAGCCTCCAATAACCTGCTCCGTGCCCAAATATGAGACTCGGCTCCGCTTCTGGCGTCATGCACCCCCCCGCCTCCCCACTGGGGCTCAGCACCCAAATATCCCCAAGGGGAGCCAGCCTGCCTGGCACCCATGTCCCCCTGAGCTGGGGTTGGGGCTGTGCCCAAGGATAGGAGGTCCCCGCGGGGACAGGAATATCCCCAGAATGGGGTCCTCCCTCAGAACATGGCTTCCCTCAGCAGCCCAGTACTCAGCCTTTGTAGGGCGGCTGGGGGGCCTTGACCCACCTGGAACAAGCCTGGGGGTCCCCGGGGAGAGTATGGTCCCTGTGCTGGCCCAGAGGGACATCTCCAGCCCTTTGCAGCGGATGGTTGCACAGGGCACAAGGGGGACTGTTTCCCCTCCTTAGGGACCTGGCGCTGGCACCGACCGCACGCAGCTGCTGGGCCACCTGCGCTGCTGGCGATAGCATCGTGGCTTTGTGCAGCAGCAGGGATGCTACCAACGGGGCTCGGAGCCGAGGATGAGCCCTAGGGACCTGCACGGCTTCTTGGGGACTGAGCTTCAGCAGTGGATGGGGACAGTCCATGTGCTACTTGCGCTGGGGGCAGAAAGAAGGAGCCCCAAAGTGGGAGGAGGAGGAGGAGGAGGAGGAGGAGGAGGAGGCAGCCTGACCCTAGCAGCAGGCACAGGGACAGCCACAGAGCGCAGCTTGGTGCGGGGGGGGTCCAGCTGCTGTGGGGCCAGCACAGAAGCCCCCAGCTGTAGAAGGGGCCAGGAGCAGGGGCCCAGCCCTCCCTGCTCCTGTCTCTGTGTGCAGCCCGGTGCTGGGGCAGGAGGAAGTGTGTGCCGGATGCGCAGGCGCCTCTCAAAAGCGAAGCCTGCCAGTACGCAGGGCCGGGACACAGGGCATTGCCCTTCTGGCACAGCCCCGCTGCAGGAGGAGCGCGTGGCGGCACGGCTCGCTGGGGACTGGGGCCTCCTGGGTCCACGGCTGCAGGGCCGGGCTCTGCCAAGGGGCTGTGGCTCTGGGCTGCTCAGAAAGCCCCAGGCTGGGCTTCAGCCCACAGGACCTTGCCATGCCGGCAAGCTGGGCGCCCAGCCCCAAACCCCCTGGAGGGGAGGTCAGCCCCAGGAGCAGAGTGGGAAGCGGCCACCCCAGCCTGGGGACCAGGCCCAGGGGACGTCCTCGGGGTGCCAGAGCAGTGCTGCTCTCCCCCCCAGCTCTTCCCTCTCTCGCTTTCTGCCCCGGGAAGCTCCAGCCGTGGGCAGGCAGGGCAGGAAGATAGGACAGGCTGCGGCGAGCAGGTGCAGGCCTCGGCCCGAGCAGCGCTGCCCGGCCCCGCTCCACACACCACTGGCCCTTTCGTGCCCTCTTCTGCCTGCCCGCCCTTGCTCCTGCTGCTCCCTTCCCCCGCACACCGCAGGCGGCCGCAGAGCTCTGCCCGCGACCTTCCTGCAGGTGGGCCTGCAGAGGGGTAGCCCACCAACTGCTGTGATGGGGAGGCTCGGCTCTGGCCGAGTGGAAGAGCCCGGGGCCCAGCACGGGCTGCGCTCCTCTTGGGCATCTTCCCACAGGGCCTGGACGACAGCGAGAGCGCACCCTCAGCAGGAGCCCTGCCCCTGGGGAAGAGCAGCCCCAGCACCAGGACCTGCTGCGGGCACCCAGCTGGAAAGCAGCTCGGCAGGAAGGGACCAGGGCTCCTGGTGGACACTGAGCGGGGCACAGGGCAGCTGCGTGCCCTTGCTGCTACCGGCATTCTTGGCTGCCTCAGGCACAGGGGTGCCAGCAGCTCCACAGAGGTGCTCCTTCCCTCTGCTCGGTTCTGGGAGGCCGCTGCTGGAGCCCCCAGCTGTTACACACTGCCCAACCAGGACGAAGGGGACGGTGAAATATTCTCTCAGCAGGTGGGAGAAGACTCCCGAGAGCTAGACCTTGATCTCTGGGGGGACTTGGACTTAGCAGGCATCTGCTGGAAATATAAGACAGCGGGCGGGAAGCAGTCAGGGAGGTTCCTGGAGTGCATGGAAGAGAACTTCCTGATGCAGCTGCAGAGGGAGCCAAGTAGGGAAGGCGCCCTGCTGGGCCTCTTCCTTGTCAACAGCGGAGGGCTTGTGGGAGATGTGAAGGCTGGAGGCTATCTTGGCCCTAGTGATCAGGAATTCAGAATTTTTGATTCTGGGGCAAGTAAGGAGGGGGGTTAGCAGAACTGCCACCTTGGACTTCAGGAGGGCAGACTTCGGCCTGCTCCGGAGACTGGTTGGCGGAGTCCCTTGGGAGGCAGTCCTGAAGGGAAAGGAGTCCAGGAAGGCTGGACACTCTTTGAGAAGGGAATCCTAAAGGTGCAGGAGCAGGTTGTCCCCATGTGCCGAAAGATGAGCCCCCAGGGAACAGGATGGGCCCGACTGAACAGAGAGCTGGGGCTTGAGCCCAGGGAAAAAAAAAGAGAGAAAGAAAAAAAGAGAGAGCTTATGACTTTTGGAAGAAGAGGCAGGCCACTCAGGCGCATCGTCCAAAGATGGTGTGAACCTATGCAGGGAGAAAAGGAGAAGGGCCAAAGGCCAGCTGGAACTGAGTCTGGCTTCGGCCCCCAAGGACAATAGAAAATGCTTCTCTAAATACTCTAGCAACAAAAGGAGAATGAAGGAGAATCTCCGGTCTTTATTGGATGTGGGGGAAAAACACACTGACCAGAGATGAGGAAAAGGCTGAGGTACTTACTGCCTTCTTTGCCTTAGTCTTTAGTAGCAAGACCCGTGGTTTTCCGTGTACCCAACCCCCTGAGCTGGAAGATAGGGACAGGGAGCAGAATGAAGCCCCCATAATCCACGAGGAAATGGTTAGCGACCTCCTGTACCACTGGGAAATGCACAATCTGAGTCTATGGGACCAGATAGGATCCACCCAAGCATACTGAGAGAGCTGGCAGAAGTGCTCAACAAGCCGTTTCCCATCTTTTATCAGCAGTCCTGGCTATCAGGGGAGGTCACAGTTGACTGGCGGCTAGCAAATGTGACACACACCACCAAGAAAGGCCGGAAGGTGGATCCAGGGAACTACAGGCCCGTCAGTCTGACCCTAGTGTTGGGGAAGATCATGGAGCAGATTATCTTGAGTACAATCACTTGCACGACACCCAGGTGATCAGTAGAGAGCGAAATGATTGTCCCTCTCTATTCGGCACTGGAGGGGCTGGAACTCAAAAACTGTGTTCAGTTTTGTGCCCCTCACTACAAGAAGGACAGGCAGGTGCTGGAGTGTGTCCAAAGAAGGGCGGCGAAGCTGTTGAAGTGTCTAGAGAACAAGTTTTATGAGAAGCGGCTGAGTGGGATAATTTAGCCTGGATAAAAGGAGTCTCAGGGGTGACCTTATCATGCTCTTGAAATACCTTAAAGGACGTTGTAGGGAGGTGGGGGTCCGGCTCTTCTCCCAAACACATCGGGTGAGCCAAACTGGCCAAAGGGACACTGCATCCTGTATGGCATCATGCTGAACAATAAAAATGGAGAGGGTAGGCCGAGGGGGACTGCTGCCTGGGAACGGGCTGGGCATCGGTCAGAGCATGGTGAGCAATTGCACTGTGCACCACTTGTTTCAAGTCTATATATATATTTCTCGTTATCATCATTAATATTTTCCCTTCCCTTTCTGTTCTATTTAACTGTCTCATGACAGTAACCCATGAGTTTAAAGTTTTTGTTTTTTTTTTTCCTCAATTCTCTTCCCCATCCCACTTGGGCAGGGGAGGGGAGCCAGTGAAGGGCTCTGTGGTACTCAGCTGCCTGCTGGGTTAAACGACAGCAACCTGCGCCAACTCAAGCAGCTGTGCTGGAAATTACCAATCACAACCATCATCTGAGGAAAGGAAGAAGCAAAACCCATAAAGAAACAGCTCACTACTAGCTTCTTAACCACCACGTATCCTGAGGTTTAGCAGGTTGCTGTCTGGTCCAGGAAGGACAAGGACAGGCGAATGCTGTTGCCTATTTTGCTGGGACAGGTTTTGCTTTCAGAAACTACTCGCAGTGCACCAATGAGAAAAGCAGAGCTGTGAAGAGCATTTTCGAAGGCTGCTTTCCATATTAGGGCATATGATCTGATAGGCAGTGTGCTTCCCCAGAGTGAATACAGTGCTTAAACAGATTAACTGCAGCTATTTGATGTTGCTTGTACCTGCGGTCGCTGGGGCAGGGACTCCTGTTTTCTCTTACTGACTCCTCTGCAGAAGCCTGCAATGCTCCAGCAGCAGCAGAGCAACCATCCTAAAGGCAGCAGCTCATGAATGCTACAAGCTGCCAGCCCGTGCAGGGGGCTCCTTCCCGGCCTCCTGTCGGGCCGTTCTCGGCAGTCCCAAAGACCTCCCTGTGCACGCAGGAGGCGCGCAGGATCTGCCTTCGCTGTTGTGCTCTGCTCCTGCAGACACAGGAGGGGTCTGAGAGCTCTCTTGTGCTCGCTCTCACTCTCTCTCCGTGAACACAAGAGAAGTGCTCACGTGCTGCACAGGCACACAGGCAGCCAGCTGCAGGGACACGATGAAGCAGAGTGGGGCCATCAGGGCCCTTGCAGACGGGGTATGAGCCAGCCCCTTTGCTGCTCCCAGCCCACAGTGCCCTCGCCTCTGGGCCCCGACTGTGTGTGAGCTCTGCTCTGGGTGCTGGAGTGAATCAAAGAGTGGCTTGGGTTGGAGGGGATGTTAAAGATCATCTAGCTCCAACCCCCTGCCATAGGCAGGGATGCCACCCAAACCAACAGCCAAAGCTGCCACCAGCTGACCACAAGGGAAGGGCTGCTGGGGTGGTGTTGGTGGGGCCACAAGCAGCAGCAAGGATGCTCCAGGCACCATGCCATATCTCTGGAGGTAGCAGATGTGGCAGCTGGGGCTCTTGGGGTGATGTCAGCAACAAGGGGAGGAAGACAAGAAGCCGTCCAGGAAAGAAAGGCATGCATCTTGTTTTAGATATCTTTATTTTATGGCAGCCTAGGCCAAGGAACGAGAGCCTCCCCGTTGTTCCTTGCAGCCGTGGCTGGTGTTTCTGCAGGGTGCCCGTCTAGTGCTGCCGTCAGGGCAGTCTTTTGTGGGGCTGGGGAGAGTCCTGGGGGCTGCTGCTGGCCTTCCTCTTTGGGGGGCGCTGGCGCCCCCCAAGTGAGCGGTCCTTTCCCCGGCCAGGGGTGTAGGGGCTGGGCCTGCTGCCCTTGGAAGACGGTCCTGCTGCCGCTGCCTGTCCCAGCGCCTCCTGTTGGTCTTCCTCTTGCGGTGACAGGGGTGGCCACGAGGCTGTCCTGCCCCCTGGCAGCACGGGCATCCCGGCGGTCTCGCTGCCGGCGCACCTCGGTTCTGTACAGCTCTGCAGTGACGGTGACAAGCCGTGCCACGAAGGGCACCGTGTGGCTGTGGAGGGAAGGCTGCAGCTGCCGCACCAGGGCCTGCTGGTCCAGCCCGAAGATGCACAGGGAGGCGAGGACGATTCCCTGCACCACAGCCACGTCCCAGCACTGGCTGCCGTAGATCCTCTGCAGCTCCTCTTGCAGCCACGCCAGCAGGGGCCTGGCGTCAGCCAGCTGCTCCCAGAAGAAGGCTGCCCAGAGCTGGGGCGGGAAGCTGCGCTCAGGAGCCCTGAGCAGCGGCCCCGCAGCCCCCTGCTCGTCCTGCCGGCCGTCCCCCAGCTGCTCTGCAGGCTCTTGGACGGGACACGTCAGGACACGTCAGCCAACCGCACCGAGTACTTGATGGACTGGAGCCTGCCCCCGTACAGGGGGCAACTCGGCTTCTCCTTGGCCCACCGCAGCGCACAGCCCAAGCAAAGCTGGTGGAGGCAGGGCATCAGGTAGGCCACGTCATGCTGGTCGTGACGACAGAGTGAGCAGACCAAGCCCGACAACCCGTCCATGGCGGCAGGGCACTGCAAAGATGCCACCAACTGCAAGAGAGAGTGAGGCCACGGTCACTGGTGCTCCCAAGGGTGGGCAGCAGCGATGTCCTGGTCCCCCAGTAGGAAACCCTTGGGCCCCGTGGCTGTGCCATCCCGTGTTCCTTGCTGGCATGGAGCCTGGCTGCGGCTGTGGCCCTGGCAGCTCCCCGAGCACCAGCGCCCTCCCCATGCCCCCCCAGGGGGACGCGTCCCCGCACAGCTCACCTGCACTGCTGCGAGTGCACAGGGCCAGGGAAACACAGGCGAATGTTGTGGGGACGGGCACCCAGAGCAGCTGCCGGCGGCCCCACAGCACGGCCCGACCGAATCCTCGCTCAGCCCTCCAAGCCTCGCAGACACGCTGGGCAGGAGTGCAGGCACGAGCCAAGCTGGGCCGGGCTCTGCCGGCTCCTGGACATAAACGGGGAGGGCTGCGCAGTCACACTGCCTCGAGCGGTGACGTCACACTGCCTGCTCGGTGACATCACGCTGCCTCGCGTGTGACGTCACATGGAGCCACCCGCCCCTGCAGCGCTCACTCTGGCACTGCTCTGGCATCACTCCCTGCAATTCTGTGATTCTGTGACCATCTAACTCCAACCCCCTGCCATAGGCACAGATGCCACCCACTAGCTTACTACATTTGCCTCACTACCCGCACAGGGAAGAAGTTCCTTCTAATGTCTAATCTAAATCTATCCTCTTTTAGTATAAAACCATTCCCACTGGTTCCTGGCATTGCCTAGCTGAGTAAAGAGTCCTCCTCCATCCTTTTTATAAGACCCCTTTAAGTATTGAAGGGCCGCAAGGAAGTCTCCCCAGAGCCTTCTCTTCTCCAGGCTGAACAGCCCCAGCTCTCTCAGCCTTTCTTCATAGGAGAGCTGCTCCAGCCCTCTGATCACCTTTGCAGCCCTCCCCTGGACTCGCTCCAACAGGTCCACACCTTTCTTGTGCTGGGGGCCCCGATCCAGGGCGTTCCCCGATCCAGCAGCAGTTCTCCTGCGGCCTGTGGAGAGGCCCCTGGTGGAGCAGGCTGTCCCCCTGCAGCCCATGGGTCCCACAGGGAGCAGATCTCCACGCTGCAGCGCGTGGAGGAGCCCCCGGTGGAGCAGGTGGATGTGGCCTGGAGGAGGCTGCAGCCCGTGGAGGAGCCCCCAGTGGAGCAGGTGGATGTGGCCTGGAGGAGGCTGCGGCCCATGGAGAGACCCCGCTGGAGCAGGCTCCGGGCTGGAGCTGCAGCCCATGGAGAGGAGCCCACGCAGGAGCAGAGGGTCTGGGGGGAGCTGCCACACGTGGGGGGACCCGAGCTGGAGCAGTTTGCTCCTGATGGATGGACCCCGTGGTATGGAGCCATGTGGGAGCAGTTCTTGAAGAGCTGTTGCCTGTGGGCAGCCCCCGCAGGCTCAGTTCGGGAAGGACGGCATCCCGTGGGAGGGACCCCACGTGGAGCAGGGGCAGAGAGTGACCGTGAAGGAGCGGTGGAGACAAAGCGTCAGGGACTGACCGCAGCCCCCATTGCCTGTTCCCCTGCGCCGCTCGGGGGGGGACTTAGAAGAGGGTGGATGGGGGAAGGTGTTTTTAGCACGCTTTTAGTTTCTCACTCTTCTAGTGAGAAGATATCATTTCCTAATGATAGGAAAGAAATTATATTGATCTCTCTACACTGATCTGTATTGCCCGTGCCGTAACTGGTGAGCAATCTCCCTGTCTTTAACTCAACCCTTGAGCCCTTTCCATCATATTATCTCCCCTATTGTCATCAAGGAGGCCGAGTGAGAGAGCGGTTTTGGTGGAGCTCAGCTGCGTAGCAGGGTAAAACCATCACAGCAGGACCCGGCCCTCTCTGCCACTGTCTTCAGATATAAATATTTGAAAATGTAAAATGTATTTCAGTTTAATTAACATAATTAATATTCCTTCTTCTTCAGTTTTTGAGAAATGGCAGTTGTTTTCCTTTGGGAAAATTCCTTTGGCAATACTCCCATAGGCGTATCAGAAAGCCTAGTGTAAAAAAAAATCAATCTTTTTATGACATGCTCTTATATCTTCATTTGTGTTAACTTCAGCCTGACTAGTGCTGCATCACTGGCTATATGTCTGCATACATACATGTCTGCATACATACATGTCTTGCAGAACTAAGAGATGCCTCAAGATCAACTCCCCTTGTCCTTAGGGGAGATTTCAACTTGCCAGACGTCAACTGGGATCACCACAAGGCTGACACGAGCAAGTCCAAGAGGTTCATAAAGCACCTAGATGATAACTTCTTGGTGCAGGTGCTAAGGGAGCCAACTAGGAAAGGTGCCCTCCTTGATCTGTTACTGGAAAACAGAGAGGGTCTTGTGGGAGACGTGGCAATTGGCGGCCGTCTCGGTCATAGTGACCATGAAGTGGTTGAGTTTAGAATTTATGGTGACAGAAGGAAAACTGCCACCAAAACTTCAGCCCTGGATATGGGGAAAGCAGACTTCAGGCTGCTCAGGGAACTAGTCAGCAAGGTCCCCTGGGAAGCTGCTTTTGAAGGCATAGGCGTCCATCAGTGCTGGTCAATCTTTAAGCACTGCCTCCTAAAAGCACAAGATCAGGTGATTCCAAAATATCGGAAGGCAGGCGGGCGGGGCAGAAGGCCGGCCTGGCTGACCAGGGATCTTCTACTGGAGCTTAGGCGGAAAAAGAAAGTGTATGGCTACTGGAAGGAGGGTCAGGCGACGAGGAAGGAATACAGGGATGCTGTTCGTGTTTGTAGGGAGAAAATTCACGGGGCCAAAGCCCAACTAGAGTTGAAGCTGGCCATGTCTGTGAGAGAAAATAAAAAAGTTTTTTTTAGATATGTTAACAGAAAAAGGAGAACCAAAGAAAACATAGGTCCGCTACTTGACGTGGAAGGTCTCCTCACAGACAATGACATAGGCAAAGCAGAGACGTTTAATGCCTTCTTCACCTCTGTCTTCAATGCTGATGATGGGCTTCGGGACCCTGGGTGCCCTGAGCGGGAGGACCATGACGGTGGGAATGACAAACTCCCTACCGACCCTGAACGTGTGCGGGATTTGCTGCTCCACCTGGATCCATACAAGTCCATGGGTCCAGATGGGATCCATCCCAGGGTGCTTAAAGAGCTGGCTGATGTCATCGCGGGACCTCTCTCAATTGTTTTTCAATGATCTTGGGAATCTGGAGAGGTCCCAGTAGACTGGAAGCTGGCAAATGTTGTCCCAATTTTCAAGAAGGGTAAGAAAGAAGACCCTAGCAATTACAGGCCTGTCAGTCTCATGTCAGTGCCTGGTAAAATTATGGAGAAGATGATTCTTGAAGTTATTGAGGCACACCTGGGGGACAATGCAGTCATTGGTCCCAGCCAACATGAGCTCATGAGGGGTAGGTCCTGCCTAACAAATTTGATTTTCTTTTATGATAAGATCACCCATCTAGTTGACCAAGGGAAACCAGCTGATGTGATCTTTTTGGACTTCAGCAAGGCTTTTGACACGGTTTCCCATAGGATCCTACTGGACAAAATGTCCAGCATACAACTTAACAAAACCATCATACGATGGGTGAGCAATTGGCTGACGGGCAGGGCTCAAAGGGTTGTGGTTAATGGGGCCACATCTGGCTGGCGGATGGTCACTAGTGGGGTACCTCAAGGCTCCATTTTAGGGCCAGTCCTCTTCAATGTCTTTATAAATGATTTGGATGTAGGACTAGAAGGTGTTTTGAGCAAATTTGCCAACGACACCAAACTTGGAGGAGTTGTGGACTCTGATGAGGGTGGAAAGGCTTTGCAGAGAGATCTGGACAGATTGGAGAGCTGGGCGATCACCAACCACATGAAGTTTAACAAAGGCAAGTGCCGGGTCCTGCACCTGGGACAGGGCAACCCTGGCTATACGTACAGACTGGGCGATGAGACGCTGGAGAGCAGCCCTGCAGAGAGGGATCTGGGGGTTGTGGTTGACAGCAAGTTGAATATGAGCCAGCAGTGTGCCCTGGCAGCCAGGAAGGCCAACCGTATCCTGGGGTGCATCAAGCACGGCATCGCTAGTTGGTTGAGGGATGTGATTGTCCCGCTCTACTCTGCGCTGGTGCAGCCTCACCTCGAGTACTGTGTGCAGTTCTGGGCACCACAGTACAAAAAGGACGTTAAACTGTTGGAGAGTGTCCAGAGGAGGGCGACGAAGATGGTGAAGGGCCTAGAGGGTAAGACGTATGAGGAGCGACTGAGGGCACTGGGCCTGTTCAGCCTGGAAAAGAGGAGGCTGAGGGGGGACCTCATCACGATCTACAACTTCCTCGCGAAGGGGAGTGGAGAAGCAGGTGACCTATTCACTGTAAACACCAGTGATAGGACCCGCAAGAATGGTGTTAAGCTGAGGCGGGGGAAGTTTAGGCTGGACATCAGGAAGAGGTTCTTCACCGAGAGGGTGGTCGCACACTGGAACAGGCTCCCCAGGGAAGCAGTCACTGCACCAAGCCTGTCTGAATTTAAAAAGTGATTGGACTGTGCACTTAGTCACATGGCCTAAACTTTGGGCAGACCTGTGTGGTGCCAAGAGTTGGACTAGATGATACTTATGGGTCCCTTCTAACTCTGGATATTCTATGATTCTATGATACATACACATATACATACATCACAGAATCACAGAATCATCTAGGTTGGAAGAGACCTCCAAGATCACCTAGTCCAACCTCTGACCTAATACTAACAAGTCCACCACTAAACCATATCACTAAGCTCTACATCTAAACGTCTTTTAAAGGCCTCCAGGGATGGTGACTCAACCACTTCCCTGGGCAGCCCATTCCAATGCCTCACAACCCTTTCAGTAAAGAAGTTCTTCCATAAGCACCTCCAATGCTTTGGAACGTCTGCCCTGAACGGGTGCAGAATCCTAAAAACCTAGTTAAATGTTTGAGAAAGGTGGGCCATCACCCTGGCAATTCCAAAGAGACAGAAATCACTACAACATGCAGCCATGCCAGCCCCTGCGACAGGCCCTGCGGCTGGGCCAGAGAACCAACCCATGCCGCTCTCAGTCACCTCTGTCCACAAGACGAAACAATGGATGCCAAAGTCACCTCGTTTAGTAAGGGCAGAAACTCCTACTGAGAAGGAGGAGGAGGACGAAGAGGATGAGGCAGTGAGGCAGGCTACTCCAAAGCAGGGCCATCACAGGAACAGGAGGAAGAATCACAGAATCATGGAATGTGCCGAGTTGGAAGGGACCCACAAGGATCATCGAGTCCAACTCCTGGGTCCTCAAAGGACCACCCAAAAATCAGACCATGTGTCTGAGAATGTTGTCCAAAGGCTTCTTGAACTCCGGCAGGCTCGGTGCTGTGACCATGTTCCTGGGGAGCCTGTCCCAGTGCCCAACCACCCTCCCGGTAAAGAACCTTTCCCTAACACCCAGCCTGACCCTCCCCTGTCCCAGCTCCATGCCGTTCCCTCGGGTCCTGTCGCCGTCCCCAGAGAGCAGAGCTCAGCGCCTGCCCCTCCGCTCCCCTCGTGAGGGAGCTGCAGGCCGCCATGAGGCCTCCCCTCAGCCTGCTCTGCTCTGCGCTGAACAAACCAAGGGACTTCAGCTGCTCCTCACATGTCTTCCCCTCCACACCCTTAACCATCTCTGGGGAACATTTTTATCCATGATCCGGATGCAGGAATGGAATGCATCCTCAGCAAGTTTGCTGATAACACTCAAGTGGGAGGTGCTGTTGCCGCCCTGCAGGGATGAGAGGCTATGATGCAGAGTCTCTGATGAAGAGTCCCTCCCCAGCTTTCCTGTAGTCCCCTTTAAGTAGTGGAAAGCCACTGGAAGGTCTCCCCGGAGCCTTCTCTTCTCCAGGATGAACAACCCCAACTCCCTCAGCCTGTCTGCAGAGGAGAGCTGCTCCAGCCCTTTGATCACCCTCATGGCCTCCTCTGGACTGATCCGTGTCCTTCTTGTAGTGGGGGCCCTAGAGTTGAACGCAGTACTCAAGGTGTGGCCTCAACAGGGCTGAGTACAAGGGGGACAATCATTTCCCTCGCCCTGCTGGCCACACCAGTTCTGATATAAGCGAGGAAGCTGTTGGCCCTCTTGGCCACCTGAGCACACCGCTGGCTCCTGTTCAGCCGCCTGCCCACCAATCCCCCCAGCTCCCTTCCCGCCGGGCAGCTTTCCAGCCACTCTGCCCCCAGCCTGCAGCCTTGCATGGGGTTGTTGTGCCCCAAGTGCAGGATGCAGCATTGGCCTTGTTGAACCTCGTACAGTTGGCCAAGGCCCATCGGTCCAGCCTATCCAGGTCCCTCTGCAGAGCCTTCCTGCCCTCAGGCACATCAACACTCCTGCCCACCTTGGTGACCTCTGCCGGCTTGCTGAGGGTGCACGCGATCCCCTCACTGTGCCCCGGGCGCGTGGCGCTGGGGTTGCTGGGGCAGGGGAAGCGTCCCTGGGACTTGCTGTGCCCTTCCCTAGGCCTGTTCTCCTGTTGGGGAGAGCATGCAGCTCTGGGGGCCAAAGGAAGGCCCCGGGGCCAGGCCCTGGGCTCTTCCCCGTCCTTCCTGCATGCCCAGAGCCATGGGGATGTGCCTGCGGGCCCAGCTCTGCCTCATGGCACCGAGGGACGGACGATGGAGGAGAGAGAGAGGCACCGGTGCTGGGAGCGAGGTTCCAAGCACTTGGGGGCTTTAATCGGAAAGAGCTCTGTGCAGGGAAAGGCCATGCTGAAAAACTTCACAAGGAACCTGGCATGACCTTGGGGAATGGGTGTGGGTGGGCTGATGGAGCCATTTCTGCAGCGTGCTGAGGGCTGGGCAGGGACGGGTGCCCCCCCATGGGCACGGCCACCCCTCCCTGGGGCCAGAGCCCCCTCTTGCAGCCATGTCCCCAGGGTCTCCTCACGGTGCTGTCCCCAGGGTGCTGATGTCAACGTCGTCATAGCCCGTGTTCCCGTGGGGCTGCTCGGGGGCGTCCCCGCTGTGGGGAGCAGGGGGCTCCTCCGGCACGGCTGCAGCATCGTCGTAGCCATCCGGGGGGCCGTGCCCAGGCTGGGCTGGGGGGGCTGCGCCAGGCAGGGAGGGGCCGGGGCTGAGGACGCAGCGACAAGGGACGCATCCCCTCAGCTCCCCAGCACCACTGCTCGGCCATGGTCCCTCTCCTCAGTCCCCTGTGCCTTCCAGTCCATGCCGAGTTCCCCTTCCCCTACCTGGAACCGCCCCGGTGTCGCTGTCCTCCTCATTGCCATCCCTGCTGTTTATCATCGGATTCATGCCTGAGCCCTTGGATAGGGAGCCTGCGGTGGAGAAGGGGATATTAGTTGCTCGGCCCGGTATGGAGACAGCCCCAAGCCCCGGGGAAAACCGTGCTCCCACCTGTGCGGCTGGGCACCTCCTGGTACTCGGGCATCAGGCTGTAATCCAGCTCCTCATACACGGCCTCAGAGCCGGCGTCCGTGGCTTTGACGGGGTCTGTAAGGAAGTACACGTTGCAACGGCATGATCCGCTGTTCCCCACAGCCCCATGGAGACTCCCAAAGCGGCGCCCACCTCGGCGTCGCACCCGTGCGCGGTGTGCCTGCACAGCCAGGGCTGCCAGGGCCAGGCCCAGCAACGTCCCCAGGAGCACGCACAGGACCGTGGGCACCGGCACGCTCCCCGACACTGCTGTCAGTGGGGCAACGCTGCTGGTGACACCTGCAGGGATGGCGAGGGGCAGTGTGAGGCTGGGATCCGCACGGCAGCAGGGGCAGGGTGTATGGGCATGGACACAGCCACCTGTGCGATCATCCCCAGGCTGACAGCTGCTACCTGCAGTTGTGGTGGCCCCGCTCGTGCCCTCGGTGTCCTCGTCACAGGCAATGTGGGTGATCCCGGCAGGACCGCAGGACTGCAGGTGCCAGGGCGCCGAGGGGCAGCGCCAGAGCGAGGGGGCCCCCTCCTGGCATTGCACCCAGCCTAGCCAGGCGGGGACAGAGCCCTGTGCGGGGACGGCCTCCAGCCTCCCCCCGGTGCCACAGCCCAGCTGGCGGCAGACAACGGCAGCTGTGGCGGGGCTGGTGTCGTTGGCGCACACGCGGCCCCACGTCCCCTCGCGCAGCACCTCCAGGTGCCCGCTGCAGCTGCTGCTGCCCCCCGCCAGACGCAGCAGCCCTGCAACAACAGGGGACAGCGGGGTCACGGCACCTCGCGGGGCAGCGCGCACCCCACGGGCAGTGGGGACTGCTCCCCAGCTCAGGGATCACAGTGCTCACCTGAGCACACGGCACCGGCACCACCGCCCCGGCGGCAGCCACGCCGTGCTGGGGCTGGGCAGTCCCAGACAGCCGCCTCCGTCCCCGAGCAGCCCCCGGCACCCGGCCACAACGTCCCCACGCCGGGCCCGAAGCGCTCAGAGCCGGGCGCCTCCAGGGCCCGTCCGCACCCCAGCTGGCGGCACACGACGTCGGCATCTGGCAGGTCCCAGGCGTCCTGGCAGACGGTGCCCCAGGCGCCCTCGGTGTACACCTCCACCCTGCCGGCGCAGCGCCCGGGGCCGCCCGCCAGCTTCAGCCGCCGGCTGCCTGCACGGGAGGGCCAGGATGGGGCTGGGGGCACCCGCTGGGCACCCGCGGCCCTTCCCGGCGCACTCACCTGAGCAGGCAACGGCCGCCTCTGTGGGGCTGTGGCTGGGCGCTGCGGCAGGCCCCGAGGCGTTGCACTGCGCCAGGCGCTCCTCGGTGCCAGCACACCGCAGCTCCTGCAGCTCCACAGGGCCCAAGCTGGCGGCCGGCACAGCGTAGACCTTCTCTGGCACACCGCAGCCCAGCTGCCGGCAAGCCACGGAGGCAGCTCGGTCGTCCCACGGCCCCGCAGTCACACGGGCCCAGTCCCCGGGGCTAGTGGCCACCTCCAGCCGCCCGTCGCACCGGCTCTCCCCGTCCAGCAGCCGCAGGGGCTCAGCGGCACCTGCAAGAGCCCGGCCATGCCGTGGGGACGGGCACTGCTCCCCGCCTGCCACGGGTCCCCGCGTCCCCTGCACCCACCTGAGCAGTTGACGGCGGCGGCATGGCCAGGGGGGCAGGCGGGCTCCCCCAGTACCGCCACGGGGCACTCGCCCGGGTGCCGCTCGCTCCCGCTACAGCTCAGGGCATCGCGCCGCAGCGGCCCTGTCGCCGTGCCCGTCCCGAAATGGCCTCCTGGGGGCAGGGAGGTGGCAGGGCCGCAGCCCAGGTGGCGGCACAGGACATGGGCGTCGGGCAGGTCCCAGGCGGTGGCACACAGGGGTCCCCATGTCCCCTGCGCCTCCACCTCCACCCGCCCGGCGCAGCCCGAGCCGCCATCCGCCAAACGGAAACCGGTGTAGGCTGCGGTGGAGAGAGGGCGCTGGGGGGGCAGCACAGCAGGGACCCACTGGGCACCCCACTCTGCAAGGGTCCACCCCAGCCCCCCGTCCCCAGCACTTACGTGAGCAGACGATAGAAGCGGGGCCAGCACAGGACTGGCCGTGGGTTGGCCTCCGGGCGCAGTTGGCGAGGAGTGGCTCGCTGCCGTTGCACTCAAAGGCGCCGTCCCAGAGCGGCCCCGTTGCTGCCCCAAAATGGCCGGCACCGGGGACGGCCACTGCCGTGCCGCAGCCCAGCTCCCTGCAGACCACCTGGGCGGCCTTGAGGTCCACGTGGCCGTGGCAGACGGTGGCCCAGGCCCGGCCCTGCCGCACCTCCAGCCGCCCCGAGCAGGCGCCGTCCCCTCCAGCCAGACGGGAGAACCCTGCCGGGAGAGGAGGGCTCCTGAGGGGGATGCGGACGATGGGGCTCCCTGCAGCACCGCATGTCCCCAGCTCTCACCTTGGCAGACCACAGCAGTGTCATACTTATGTGGGCTCTTATAGGGTCCCCAGCCCACAATGTTACAGCTCCATAAGGCCTTCTCATTGCCGTTACAGTCGACAACAGCAAAGCTGAGAGGACCATCAGCTTGGCCAAAGAGGGAGCTGGGGTAGGCACCAACAGCCGAGCCGCAGCCCATCTGCTGGCACACCACCTCGGCGTCCTCCATATCCCAGGCATCATCTGCCACCGTGCCCCAGTGTCCACGCAGCTTCACCTCCACTCTTCCCTCACAGGGTCCCCTGCCAGCCACCAGTCGCAACTCCAGCGCCTCTGTACCGGGCACCAACCTCAGCTTTGTCCAGGGGGGTCCCGGGACGGCATCCCCAGCACCACCACCCCACCTCACCTGTGCAGGTCACGCCCACGTCCCGGTCATGGTCACAGAAGTGCTTGCCCCAGCCATAATGAGGGCAGTCCTGCAAGGTGGCCTCAGAGCCACGGCAGAAGAAGGGGTGCAGCCAGATGCGTCCCTTGCCCTGCCCAAACGGGGCGTACGGGGATGCCCGGGCCACCGCACCGCAGCCCAGCTGACGGCACACCACGCCAGCGCCCCGGTGGTCCCAGTCGAAGTCGTAGCTGCAGACGGAGCCCCACTCGCCCTCGTGCTTCACCTCCACCCGGCCGGCGCAGCGCCCGCCGCCATCCACCAGCCGCAGCTCCCCGCTGCCTGCGGGCAACCCCAGGGACCTTGCTGAGCCCGGGGGGTGCCTGCCCCACGGCTGCTCCCTACCCCACCGCTTGCCCACTGCCCCACGGCCAGCCCCTGCCCCACGGCCAGCCCCACCACTCACCCCCGCAGAGCTGCACGCAGAGGAGCAGCCCCAGTGCCCTGGCAGGCACCATCCTGACCCCAGTGCCCGACGCAGCCCCGCAGCGGGGAGGGGGATATATAGGCAGCCCCCGCTGGCAGGAGCCAATGGGGGCGGCGGAGGCACCTTGTGAGCCGCTATCAGGAGGGTTATCTGCTGCCTGCCGGGGCCCAGCCTCCAATAACCTGCTCCGTGCCCAAATATGAGACTCGGCTCCGCTTCTGGCGTCACGCACCCCCCCGCCTCCTCCCACCCCATGGGGGTTCAGCACCTGTATGTCCCCGAGGGGAGCCAGCCTGCCCAGCACCCGTGTCCCCCTGAGCTGGGGTCGGGGCTGTGCCCAAGGAGAGCAGGCCCCAGCGGGGACAGTCTTATCCCCAGAATGGGGTCCTCCCTCAGAACATAGCCTCCCTCAGCAGCCCAGTACTCAGCCTTAGTAGGGTGGTTGGGGGGCCTTGACCCACCTGGAACAAGCCTGGGGGTCCCCAGGGAGAATCTGGTCTCTGTGCTGGCCCTGACACGTGCAGGAGTCTTTGCAGCCCTTGCAGTGGCTGGTGGCACAGGGCACAGGGCACAAGGGGGACGGTTTCCCCCACTCAGGGACCTGGCATCGGCACCGAACGCACGCAGCTGCTGGGCCACCTGCGCTGCTGGCGATAGCATCGTGGCTTTGTGCAGTAGCAGGGATGCTACCAACGGGGCTCGGAGCTGAGGCTGAGCCCTAGAGACCTGCACAGCTTCTTGGGCAGTGAGGAGGACGAGGAAGAGAATACAGCCTGACTCAAGCAGCAGGCACAGAGACAGCCACAGAGCGCAGCCTGGTGTGGGGGGGTCCAGCTGCTGAGGGGCCAGCACAGAAGCCCCCAGCTTTAGAAGGGGCCAGGAGCAGGGGCCCAGCCCTCCCTGCCCCTGTCCCTGTGTGCAGCCCGGTGCTGGGGCAGGAGGAAGTGTGTGCCGGATGCGCAGGCACCACTCAAAAGCGAAGCCCTGCCCGTACACAGGGCCGGGACACAGGGCATTGCCCTTCTGGTACAGCCCCGCTGCAGGAGGAGCGCGTGGCGGCACGGCTCGCTGGGGACTGGGGCCTCCTGGGTCCACGGCTGCAGGGCCGGGCTCTGCCAAGGGGCTGCGGCTCCAGGGCTGCTCAGAAAGCCCCAGGCTGGGCTTCAGCCCACAGGACCTTGCCATGCTGGCAAGCTGGGCGCCCAGCCCCAAACCCCCTGGTGGGGAGGTCAGCCCCAGGAGCAGAGTGGGAAGCGGCCACCCCAGCCTGGGGACCAGGCCCAGGGGACGTCCTTGGGGTGCCAGAGCAGTGCTGCTCTCCCCCCCCCAGCTCCTCCTTCTCTCGCTTTCTGCCCCAGGCAGCTCCAGCTCCAGCCCTGGGCAGGCAGGGCAGGAAGATAGGACAGGCTGGAGCGAGCAGGTGCAAGCCTCGGCCCAAGGAGAGCTGCCCAGCCCCGCTCCACACACCACCGGCCCTTTCATGCCCTCTGTTTTATTTATTTATTTATTTTTCTGAGTTCTCTTCCCCATCCCACTTGGGCAGGGGAGGGGAGCCAGTGAAGGGCTCTGTGGTACTCAGCTGCCTGCTGGGTTAAACGACAGCAACCTGCGCCAACTCAAGCAGCTGTGCTGGAAATTACCAATCACAACCATCATCTGAGGAAAGGAAGAAGCAAAACCCATAAAGAAACAGCTCACTACTAGCTTCTTAACCACCACGTATCCTGAGGTTTAGCAGGCTGCTGTCTGGTCCAGGAAGGACAAGGACAGGCGAATGCTGTTGCCTATTTTGCTGGGACAGGTTTTGCTTTCAGAAACTACTCGCAGTGCACTAATGAGAAAAGCAGAGCTGTGAAGAGCATTTTCGAAGGCTGCTTTCCATATCAGGGCATATGATCTGATAGGCAGTGTGCTTCCCCAGAGTGAATTCAGTGCTTAAACAGATTAACTGCAGCTATTTGATGTAGCTTGTACTTGCGGTCGCTGGGGCAGGGACTCCTGTTTTCTCTTACTGACTCCTCTGCAGAAGCCTGCAATGCTCCAGCAGCAGCAGAGCAACCATCCTAAAGGCAGCAGCTCATGAATGCTACAAGCTGCCAGCTCGTGCAGGGGGCTCCTTCCCGGCCTCCTGTCGGCCGTTCTTGGCAGTCCCAAAGACCTCCCTGTGCACGCAGGAGGCGCGCAGGATCTGCCTTCACTGTTGTGCTCTGCTCCTGCAGACACAGGAGGGGTCTGAGAGCTCTCTTGTGCTCGCTCTCACTCTCTCTCCATGAACACAAGAGAAGTGCCCACGTGCAGCACAGGCATGCAGGCAGCCAGCTGCAGGGACACGATGAAGCAGAGCGGGGCCATCAGGGCCCTTGCAGACAGGGTATGAGCCAGCCCCTTTGCTGCTCCCAGCCCACAGTGCCCTCGCCTCTGGGCCCCGACTGTGTGTGAGCTCTGCTCTGGGTGCTGGGGTGAATCAAAGAGTGGCTTGGGTTGGAGGTGATGTTAAAGATCATCTAGCTCCAACCCCCTGCCATAGGCAGGGATGCCACCCAAACCAACAGCCAAAGCCGCCACCAGCTGACCCCAAGGGAAGGGCTGCTGGGGCGGTGTTGGTGGGGCCACAAGCAGCAGCAAGGATGCTCCAGGCACCGTGCCATATCTCTGGAGGTAGCAGAGGTGGCAGCTGGGGCTCTTGGGGTGATGTCAGCTACAAGGGGAGGAAGACAAAAAGCCGTCCAGGAAAGAAAGGCATGCATCTTGTTTTAGATATCTTTATTTTATGGCAGCCTAGGCCAAGGACCAAGAGCCTCCCCATCGTTCCTTGCAGCCGTGGCTGGTGCTTCTGCAGGGTGCCTGCCTAGTTCCGCTGTTGGGGCGGTCTCTTGTGGGGCTGGGGAGAGTCCTGGGGGCTGCTGCCGGCCTTCCTCTTTGGGGGGCACCAGGGCCCCCTAAGCGAGTGTTCCCTGCCCCTTCCAGGGGCGTAGAGGCTGGGCCTGCTGCCCCGGGAAGACGGCCCTGCTGCCGCTGCCTGTCCCGGCCCCTCCTGTTGGTCTTCCTCCTCTGCGGTGACAGAGGTGCTGGGGGGCTCCCCGGGACCCCTGAGACGGATGCCCAGGAGCTCCTCGGCGTTGGGGCCCATGGTGCTGGCACAGCGGCCTGGGCGGGTGGCAGTCATCCCCCAGGGAGAGCCGGCCTGGCCGGGGGTGACTGCGGGGCTGTCCTGCCCCCTGGCAGCACAGACATCCCGGCGGTCTCGCTGCCGGCGCACCTCGGTTCTGTACAGCTCTGCAGTGACGGTGACAAGCCATGCCACGAAGGGCACCGTGTGGCTGTGGAGGGAAGGCTGCAGCTGCCGCACCAGGGCCTGCTGGTCCAGCCCGAAGATGCACAGGGAGGCGAGGACGATTCCCTGCACCACAGCCACGTCCCACCACTGGCTGCCGTAGATCCTCCGCAGCTCCTCTTGCAGCCACGCCAGCAGGGGCCTGGCATCAGCCAGCTGCTCCCGGAAGAAGGCTGCCCAGAGCTGGGGCGGGAAGCTGCGCTCAGGAGCCCTGAGCACCGGCCCCGCAGCCCCCTGCTTGTCCTGCCGGCCGTCCCCCAGCTGCTCTGCGGGCTCTTGGACGGGACACTCCAGGTAGTCGTCAGCCGACCGCACCGAGTACTTGATGGACTGGAGCCTGCCCCCGTACAGGGGGCAACTCGGCTTCTCCTTGGCCCACCGCAGCGCACAGCCCAAGCAAAGCTGGTGGAGGCAGGGCATCAGGTAGGCCACGTCATGCTGGTCATGACGACAGAGTGAGCAGACCAAGCCCGACAACCCGTCCATGGCGGCAGGGCACTGCAAAGATGCCACCAACTGCAAGAGAGAGTGAGGCCACTGTCACTGGCACTCCCAGGGTGGGCAGCAGCGATGTCCCGGTCCCCCAGCAGGAAACCCTTGGGCCCCGTGGCTGTGCCATCCCGTGTTCCTTGCTGGCATGGAGCCTGGCTGCGGCTGTGGCCCTGGCAGCTCCCCGAGCACCAGCGCCTGCCCCATGCCCCCCCAGGGGGACGCGTCCCCGCACAGCTCACCTGCGCTGCTGCGAACGCACAGGGCCGGGGAAACACAGGTGAATGTTGTGGGGACGGGCACCCAGAGCAGCTGCCGGCGGCCCCACAGCACGGCCCGACCGAATCCTCGCTCAGCCCTCCAAGCCTCGCAGACACGCTGGGCAGGAGTGCAGGCACGAGCCAAGCTGGGCCAGGCTCTGCCGGCTCCTGGACATAAACGGGGAGGGCTGCGCAGTCACACTGCCTCGAGCAGTGACGTCACACTGCCTGCTCGGTGACATCACGCTGCCTCGCGTGTGACGTCACATGGAGCCACCCGCCCCTGCGGCGCTCACTCTGGCACTGCTCTGGCATCACTCCCTGCAATTCTGTGATTCTGTGACCATCTAACTCCAACCCCCTGCCATAGGCACAGATGCCACCCACTAGCTTACTACATTTGCCTCACTACCCTCACAGAGAAATTCCTTCTAATGTCTAATCTAAATCTATCCTCTTTTAGTTTAAAGCCATTCCCACTGGTTCCTGGCATTGCCTAGCTGAGTAAAGAGTCCTCCTCCATCCTTTTTATAAGACCCCTTTAAGTATTGAAGGGCCGCAAGGAAGTCTCCCCGGAGCCTTCTCTTCTCCAGGCTGAACAGCCCCAGCTCTCTCAGCCTTTCTTCATAGGAGAGCTACTCCAGCCCTCTGATCACCTTTGCAGCCCTCCCCTGGACTCGCTCCAACAGGTCCACATCTTTCTTGTGCTGGGGGCTCTGATCCAGGACGCGCGACTCCAGGTGGGGCCTTACAAGTGCAGAGCAGAGGGTACAATCACCTCTCTTGCCTTGCTGGTCACTCCGCTGTTGATGCAGCTGAGTATGCAGGTGGCCTTCTGGGCTTCAAGCGCAATGCTGGCTCATATCGAGCCTTTCTTTCACGAGAACCCCCAAGTATCTCTCCGCAGGGTGCTCTCAATGAGTTCTTCTCCCAGTCTGTACTCCTGTCTGCGATTGCCCCGACCCAGGTGCAGCACCTTGGACTTGGACTTGTTGACCCTCATGTAGTTCATGTGGGCTCACTTCTCCACCCTGTCCATGTCCCTTTCAATGGCATCTCTTCCTTCTTTGGTATCAACTGCACCACTCAGCTCGGTGTCATCTGCGAACTTGCTGAGGGTGCATTCAAACCCATCGTCTACGTCACCGATGAAGGTATCGAAAAGCACCAGTCCCAAGACAGACCCTTGTGGAACACCGCTCACTCCAGCACCACTCAAGCCAGCACCGGCACTCACGCCTCTGCACACGCACCTGGGGCTGCAACCGCCATTCTGGACAGATTGGAGAGCTGGGCGATCACCAACCACATGAAGTTTAACAAAGGCAAGTGCCGGGTCCTGCACCTGGGACAGGGCAACCCTGGTTGTATGTACAGACTGGGCGATGAGACGCTGGAGAGCAGCCCTGCAGAGAGGGATCTGGGGGTTGTGGTTGACAGCAAGTTGAATATGAGCCAGCAGTGTGCCCTGGCAGCCAGGAAGGCCAACCGTATCCTGGGGTGCATCAAGCACGGCATTGCTAGTCGGTCAAGGGATGTGATTGTCCCGCTCTACCCTGCGCTGGTGCAGCCTCACCTCGAGTACTGTGTGCAGTTCTGGGCACCACAGTACAAAAAGGACGTTAAACTGTTGGAGAGTGTCCAGAGGAGGGCGACGAAGATGGTGAAGGGCCTAGAGGGTAAGACATATGAGGAGCGACTGAGGGCACTGGGCCTGTTCAGCCTGGAAAAGAGGAGGCTGAGGGGGGACCTCATCGCAGTCTACAACTTCCTCGCGAGGGGGAGCAGAGGGGCTGATGACCTATTCTCTGTTATCACCAGTGACAGAACCCGTGGGAACGGTGTGAAGCTGAGGCAGGGGAAGTTTAGGCTGGACATCAGGAAGAGGTTCTTCACCGAGAGGGTGGTCGCACACTGGAACAAGCTCCCCAGGGAAGTAGTCACTGCACCAAGCCTGTCTGAATTTAAGAAGCATTTGGACTGTGCACTTAGTCACATGGTCTAAACTTTTGGGCAGACCTGCGCGGTGCCAGAAGTTGGACTTGATGATCCTTATGGGTCCCTTCCAACTCGGGATATTCTATGATTCTATGATCTACCAGGCCTTTGCAAAGCATTTGGTGCCATCCCATAGGACATCCTTGGCTCTGAATTGGAGAGACGTGGATCTGGCGGATGGCGCACTCGGTGGGTAGGGAATTGGCTGGATGGTCGCACTCAGCAAGTTGCAGTCAGCGGCTGGATGTCCTGGTGGAGACCAGTGACAGGTGGTGTCCCTCAGGGGTTACTGCTGGCACCGACGCTGTTTAACATCTTGTTGGCAACACGGACGGTGTGATCGAGTGCAATCTCAGCGACTTTGTGGCTGACACCATGCTGCGTGGTGCAGTCAAAACGCCGGAAGGGCAACCCCAAGTCCCTCGGCTTGTCTGCAGAGGAGAATGTGAGAATTAAAATTGTGTTTTTGCAGTTCAACATTCCACTAACCTTGCATATTCCAAAGTGATTATGCAAGCATAATGGGTGGGGGGGAGAGAGGAGGGGGAAAGCTGATCATATAACGGGACAGTGGAAGGTCTCAGAAGAACAAGGGTTAGCAAAAACTAAAAAACATGGGCCCCTCTAGACAGGAGAGTAAAAGAAAAAAACAGGGAAAATGAGAAATTAAATGTTGGTCAAATAAAATTGTACATATATTGTATAGTAATAAGCGCTGAGTAGCTTGTTAAACTGTGGTACTCAACCAGTGAGGAAAAGGGAGGAATGAAGTGTCGGGTAGTGGGGGATGGAAAGTTATGATACAATTCTGCTGCGTGCTCCTACTTGCAGGATGCCCACCATTGCAACTGTGAATAAATATGCTGCTTCCCTGAGATCCTTGCCTGAGCCTGTGTTATTGGCTGCAGATGGTTTCTCACAAGAGGTTCTCCAGCCCTTTGATCAACCTCATGGCTGTCCCGTGGACTTGTTCTAACAGGTCCATGTCCTTCTTGTAGTGGGTGCCCTAGAGTTGAACGCAGTACTCAAGGTGTGGCCTCAACAGGGCTGAGTACAGCGGGACAATCATTTGCCTCGCCCCGCTGGCCACGCTATTTCTGATACTAGCCAGGAGGCTGTTGGCCCTCTTGGCCACGTCAGCACACCGCTGGCTCCTGTTCAGCTGCCTGCCCACCAATCCCCCCAGCTCCCTTCCCGCCAGGCAGCTTTCCAGCCACTCTGCCCCCAGCCTGCAGCCTTGCATGGGGTTGTTGTGCCCCAAGTGCAGGATGCGGCATTGGCCTTGTTGAACCTCGTACAGTTGGCCTAGGCGCATCGGTCCAGCCTATCCAGGTCCCTCTGCAGAGCCTTCCTGCCCTCAGGCACATCAACACTCCTGCCCACCTTGGTGTCCTCTGCCGGCTTGCTGAGGGTGCACGCGATCCCCTCATCTGATCATTGGGGAAGATATTACAGAGAACTGGACCCAGCACTGAGCCCTGGGGACACACCACTTGTGACCGGCCTCCAACTGGATTTAGTTCCATTCACCACGACTCTCTGGGCCTGGCCTCAAGCCAGTTTTTAACCCAACGAAGTGGGTTAAAAACCCTTGAGCAACCAGGTTCTTCAGGTGAATGCTTCAGAAACGGTGTCAAAAGCCTTACTGAAGTCTAGGTAGAGAACATACACAGCCTTTCCCTCATCCACTGAGTGTGTCACCTTGTCATAGAAAGAGATTGGGCTGGTGAAGCAGGACCTGCCTTTGATAAACCAATGCTGACTGGGCCTGATCACCTGAGTGTCCTGTAAGTGTTATGTGATTGTACTCAAGGTAAGCTGCTCCATGAGCTTCCCTGGCACCAGGTCAGACTGACGGGCCTGTAGTTGCCCATATCTTCCTTCCAACCCTTCTTGGAGATGGGCGTCACATTTGCTAGTCGGCAGTCGACTGGGAACCTCCCCTGGTAGCCAGGACTGCTGATAAGTGATGCAAAGTGGCATAAAAAAAAATTCTCTTTAGTCACCAGTGATAGGACCTGCGGGAATGGTGTCAAGCTGAGGCAGGGGAGGTTTAGGCTAGACATCGGGAAGAGGTTCTTCACCGAGAGGGTGGTCGCACACTGGAACAGGCTCCCCAGGGAAGCAGTCACTGCACCCAGCCTGTCAGAGTTTAAGAAGCATTTGGACTGTGCACTTAGTCACATGGTCTAAAATTTTGGGTAGACCTGTGTGGTGCCAGGAGTTGGACTCGATGATCCTTCTGGGTGTCTTCCAACTTGGGATATTCTATGATTCTTGTTGAGCATTTCTGACAGATCCCTCAATACCCTTGGGTGGATCCCATCTGGCACCATAGACTTGCATATAGCTAAGTATACCTGAGCCTTTTCCTCATCTCTGGTCAGTGTGCTTTTCCCCCACATTCAATAAGGGCTGGGGATTCTCTCTCATCCTCCTTTTGTTGCTTTTTGTTGTTAAGTATTTAGAGAAGCATTTTCTATTGTCCTTGGGGACAGAAGCCCGACTCAGTTCCAGCTGGCCTTTGGCCCTTCTCCCTTTCTCCGTGCATAGGCTCACGACATCTTTGGATGATGTGCCTGAGTGGCCTGCCCTTTCTTCCAAAGGTCATAAATTTTTAAAATTTTATTTATTTATTTTTCCCTGAGCTCAAGCCCCAGCTCTCTGTTCAGTTGGGCAGATCCTCTTCCCTGCTTGATCGTCTTTTGGCATATGGGGACAGCCTGCTCCTGCGCCTTTAGGATTCCCTTCTCAAGGAGAGTCCATCCTTCCTTTCCCTTCAGGACTGCCTCCCAAAGGACTCCGCCAACCAGTCTCCAGAGCAGGCCAAAGTCTGCCCTCCAGAAGTCCAAGGTGGCAGTTCTGCTAACCCCTCTCCTTACTTGCCCCAGAATCAAAAATTCTGAATTCCTGATCACTAGGACCAAGCTGTGATCTCCAGATGGGGAGCACTTCCCACTCTGCTCCTGAGGCTGACCTCCCCACCAGGGGGTTTGGGGCTGGGCGCCCAGCTTGCCAGCATGGCAAGGTCCTGCAGGTTGAAGCTCGGCCCGGGGCTTTCTGAGCAGCCCGGGAGCCGCAGCCCCTTGGCAGAGACCAGCCCTGCAGCCGTGGACCCAGGAGCCCCTGGTCCCCAGCGAGCCGTGACACCACGCGCTCCTCCTGCAGCGGGGCTGTGCCAGAAGGGCAATGCCCTGTGTCCCGGCCCTGCGTACGGGCAGGGCTTCGCTTTTGAGAGGCGCCTGCGCATCCGGCACACACTTCCTCCTGCCCCAGCACCAGGCTGCACACAGGGACAGGGGCAGGGAGGGCTGGGCCCCTGCTCCTGGCCCCTTCTACAGCTGGGGGCTTCTGTGCTGGCCCCTCAGCAGCTGGACCCCCCGCACCATGCTGCGTTCTTTGGCTGTCTCTGTGCCTGCTGCTAGTGTCAGGCTGTCCTCTCCTCCTAGTCCTCCTCACTGCCCAAGAAGCCGTGCAGGTCCCTAGGGCTCAGCCTCAGCTCCAAGCCCCGGTGGCAGCATCCCCACTGCTGCACAAAGCCACGGTGCTATTGCCAGCAGCGCAGGTGGCCCAGCAGCTGCATGCGGTCAATGCCGATGCCGGGTCCCTGAGTGGGGGAATCCGCCCCCCTCGTGCCCTGTGACACCAGCCGCTGTAAGGGGCTGGAGAAGTCCCTCCCGCACATGTCGAGTCCAGCACAGGGACCAGATTCTCCCTGGTGACCCCCGGGCTTGTTCCAAGTAGATCAAGGCCTGCCCCCCCGACAAAGTCTGGGCACTGAGGTCCTGAGAGAGGCCATGTTCTGGGGACACCCCTGTTGCCGTGGGGACCTGCTCTCCATGGGCACAGCCCCAACCCCAGCTCAGGGGGACACGGGTGCTGGGCAGGCTGGCTCCCCTTGGGGACATACAGGCGCTGAGCCCCCATGGGGCGGGTGCGGGGCGGGGGAGGGTGACGCCAGAAGCGTAGCCTAGTCTCATATTTGGGCACGGAGCAGGTTATTGGAGGCTGTGGGCCCGGCAGGCAGCAGATAACCCTCTTGATAACAGCTCACAAGGTGCCTCCGCCGCCCCCATTGGCTCCTGCCAGCGGGGGCTGCCTATATATCCCCCTCCCCGCTGCGGGGCTGCGTCGGGCACTGGGGTCAGGATGGTGCCTGCCAGGGCACTGGGGCTGCTCCTCTGCGTGCAGCTCTGCGGGGGTGAGTGGTGGGGCTGGCTGTGGGGCAGGGGCTGGCCGTGGGGCAGTGGGCAAGCGGTGGGGCAGGGAGCAGCCGTGGGGCAGGCACCCCCCGGGCTCAGCAAGGTCCCTGGGGTTGCCCGCAGGCAGCGGGGAGCTGCGGCTGGTGGATGGCGGCGGGCGCTGCGCCGGCCGGGTGGAGGTGAAGCACGAGGGCGAGTGGGGCTCCGTCTGCAGCTACGACTTCGACTGGGACCACCGGGGCGCTGGCGTGGTGTGCCGTCAGCTGGGCTGCGGTGCGGTGGCCCGGGCATCCCCGTACGCCCCGTTTGGGCAGGGCAAGGGACGCATCTGGCTGCACCCCTTCTTCTGCCATGGCTCTGAGGCCACCTTGCAGGACTGCCCTCATTATGGCTGGGGCAAGCACTTCTGTGACCATGACCGGGACGTGGGCGTGACCTGCACAGGTAAGGTGGGGTGGTGGTGCTGGGGATGCCGTCCCGGGACCCCCCTGGACAAAGCTGAGGTTGGTGCCTGGTACAGAGGCGCTGGAGCTGCAGCTGGTGGCTGGCAGGGGACCCTGTGAGGGGAGAGTGGAGGTGAAGCTGCGGGGACGCTGGGGCACGGTGGCAGATGATGCCTGGGATATGGAGGACGCCGAGGTGGTGTGCCAGCAGATGGGCTGCGGCTCGGCTGTTGGTGCCTACCACAGCTCCCTCTTTGGCCAAGCAGAAGGTTCTATCAGCTTGGGCTTTGTTGACTGCCATGGGGCTGAGAAGGCCCTCTGGGACTGCAAGATTCAAGGCTGGGGACCCTACAATGGCCCTCATGCCTACGACACTGCTGTAGTCTGCCAAGGTGAGAGCTGGGGACATGCGGTGCTGCAGGGAGCCCCATCGTCCGCATCCCCCTCAGGAGCCCTCCTCTCCCGGCAGGGTTCTCCCGTCTGGCTGGAGGGGACGGCGCCTGCTCGGGGCGGCTGGAGGTGCGGCAGGGCCGGGCCTGGGCCACCGTCTGCCACGGCCACGTGGACCTCAAGGCCGCCCAGGTGGTCTGCAGGGAGCTGGGCTGCGGCACGGCAGTGGCCGTCCCTGGTGCCGGCCATTTTGGGGCAGCAACGGGGCCGCTCTGGGACGGCGCCTTTGAGTGCAACGGCAGCGAGCCACTCCTCGCCAACTGCGCCCGGAGGCCAACCCACGGCCAGTCCTGTGCTGGCCCCGCTTCTATCGTCTGCTCACGTAAGTGCTGGGGCTGGGGGCCTGGGGCGGACTCTTGCAGAGTGGGGTGCCCAGTGGGTCCCTGCTGTGCTGCCCCCCCAGCACCCTCTCTGCGCCGCAGCCTACACCGGTTTCCGTTTGGCGGATGGCAGCTCGGGCTGCGCCGGGCGGGTGGAGGTGGAGGCGCAGGGGACATGGGGACCCCTGTGTGCCACCGCCTGGGACCTGCCTGATGCTCACGTCCTGTGCCGCCACCTGGACTGCGGCCCTGCTGCCTCCCTGCCCCCAGGAGGCCATTTTCGGACGGGCACGGCGACGGGGCCGCTGCGGCGCGATGCCCTGAGCTGCAGCGGGAGCGAGCGGCACCCGGGCGGGTGCCCCGTGGTGGTGCTGGGGGAGCCCGCCTGCCCCCCTGGCCATGCCGCCGCCGTCAACTGCTCAGGTGGGTGTAGGGGACGCGGGGACCCGTGGCAGGCGGGGAGCAGTGCCCGTCCCCACGGCATGGCCGGGCTCTTGCAGGCGCCGCTGAGCCCCTGCGGCTGCTGGACGGGGAGAGCCGGTGCGACGGGCGGCTGGAGGTGGCCACAAGCCCCGGGGACTGGGCCCGTGTGACTGCGGGGCCGTGGGATGACCGAGCTGCCTCCGTGGCTTGCCGGCAGCTGGGCTGCGGTGTGCCAGAGAAGGTCTACGCTGTGTGTCTAGGTTGTGTACGAGGAGCTGGATTACAGCCTGATGCCCGAGTACCAGGAGGTGCCCAGCCGCACAGGTGGGAGCACGGTCGTCCCTGGAGCCTGGGGCTTTCCACATCTCTGGCCGAGCACCCAGTACCCCATTCTCCACCGCAGGCTCCCTGTCCAAGGGCTCAGGCATGAAGTTGCTGGATGACAACTGGGATGGGTACAAGGAGGAGAGCAACCCCGGAGCAATCCCAGGTAGAGGAAGGGGAACTCGGTAGGGACTGAAAGGCACAGGGGACCCAAGGAGAGGGGCTGCGGCCAAGCAGTGGTGCTGGGGAGGTGAGGGCACACGGCCCTTGCAGCTGCATCCTCAGCCCCGGCCCCTCCATGCCTGGTGCAGCCCCTCCAGCCCAGCCTGGGCACGGCCCCCCGGATGGCTACGACGATGCTGCAGCCGTGCCGGAGGAGCCCCCTGCTCCCCACAGCGGGGACGCCCCAGAGCAGCCCCACGGGAACACGGGCTATGACGACGTTGATGTCAGCACCCTGGGGACAGCGCCGTGAGGAGACCCTGGGGACATGGCTGCAAGAGGGGGCTCCGGCCCCAGGGAGGGGTGGCCGTGCCTATGGGGGGCACCCGTCCCTGCCCAGCCCTCAGCACGCTGCAGAAACGGCTCCATCAGCCCGCCCGCACCCATTCCCCAAGGTCATGACAGGGTCCTTGTGAAGTTTTTCAGCATGGCCTTTCTCTGCGCAGCGCTCTTTCCGATTAAAGCCCCCAAGTGCTTGGAACCTCGCTCCCAGCACCGGCGCCTCTCTCTCTCCTGGGTCCATCGTCCGTCCCTCAGGGCCACGGGGCAGAGCTGGGCCTGCAGGCACATCCCCACGGCTCTGGGCATGTGGGAAGGACGGGGAAGAGCCCAGGGCCTGGCCCCGGGGCCTTCCTTTGGCCCCAGAGCTGCACACTTTCCCCGCCAGGAGAACAGGCCGAGGGAAGGTCACGGCGCGTCCCAGGGATGTTTCCCCTTCCTCAGTATCCATAACTGAGTCAGCAGTGGTTCCTGCTGCTGGGTGGAGCCGCCCGCGAGGAGAGGAGTGCCTTCCGCCCCCCCAGCCTCCCCTTGCCTTCCCAGACCCCCCGCTGGAAGGGTAACCGGGACATAGCTCCCTCCTGTGGTGTGTCATGCTCCAGGAGGTCTCCGATCTTCAGGCTGGGCTTCAGCTTTCGCAGTGCAACCAGCTCCTGCAGTGCATCCTCATTCAGCGCCGACACAGTCAGCCTTGCATTGGAAGGAAAGAAGAAGCCTCAGTACCGGAGGTGAAGGGGGCACCTGAGAGTCTCCCCGTGGTACGCGTGGCAGGGCTCACCCCAGTGCCTGCAGCGGGCAGGCAGGATGCCTGAGCTGCCGCAGCAGCAGCACTGCCCCGGCTCCCAGCTCGGTGTCGCTCAGGTCCAGGCAGCTCAGGCTGCAGCTCTCCCCAAGGTGCGTGGCCAGGGCCTGGCAGCAGGTGCCCGTCAGGTGGCAGCTCCCCAGCCTGCAGGTCCAAGGAGAGACAGCAGTGGTGGGGATGTACCGGCAGTGCTGGAGCTGCTCGGGCTGCACAGGAGCACAGCCAGTACTGCATGCCCTTACCGCAGCACCCGCAACTGGCAGGCGTGATCCCGGAGCCCCTCGCACAGCAGCTGTACGCCGGCATCCCGCAGTCCTGTGTTGAAGGACAGGTCCAGCTCCTCCAGGTGTGGGCTGGTGCCCAGCACTGCAGCGAGGTCCTGGCAGCAGGCGCTGGTCATGCGGGTGTACCGCAGCCTGCGGGAGAGAGCCTCATCGGCACCGGTCCTCCCATGCCACACCCCATTGCAGTGGCCATCCCCAGCCCGCTGTCAGTGGGACAGAGGGACAAGGCCAGCCTGCACGACATTGTTGGGCACATCCCCAGCCCTCTGCTCCCCAAGCCTGGGATGTGTCCACAGGGACCTGCCAGGGACACAGCGTTCCCAGTGCCGCTCACCGTAGGATGCGCAGTTGGCAGCCAGGCTGCCGCAGCCCAGTACAGAGCAGCCGCACGCCGCTGTCACCCAGTGCTCCATCGCCCAGCTCCAGGCAGACCAGGCTGGGGTGAGTGGCCAGCAGCATCCCCAGGGCCTTGCAGCCACCCTCTGTCAATCCACACCACTGCAGCCTGTGGGGAGAGCAGCAGAGAAGCCAGCCAGCCAGCACGGAGGGACAGCAGCCACCAATCCCATGGCTGGCCACCAGCATGGAGAGGCTGCCCTCACCCTCCCGCATGGGTTCCAGCCCTTCCCCATCAGCACCCCCTGAGCAGGGATGGACGGAGGTGGCCACCCAGCGCCCAGGGGCAGGCCCCATACCTGAGGTTCTGCAGTGAGCTGTCCGCGTGCCCCAGTGCCTGGCAGAGTGGGTGCAGAGGAGAGCACAGCTCCTCCTGCCATGGGTGCTGCCTGGGAACGAGGGGACAGGTATGTCCATAATCTCCCATGATTCTCCCCAAGAATAAGTAAAACCCTCCACCAAGGGGCTAAACCACTAGTGAAGAGACATGGTGGTGTTCGGATGGAAAGAGGCGTTCACCATTTCAGCTTCCAAAACCCTTCTTTATGATGGAGAAGGGGAAATCTCTGTCATTTTGGCCACTGGAGCAGAGCGGCGGTACTCACCAAGGCAAGACTGTGGCCGGCTCCTCCCTGCACTGCTGCTGGTGGAAGGAGCAGCTCCGGAGGGTGACACTGTCCAGTCCATCCCACTGCTTAATGCAGAAACAAAGAGCCATCTGGTCGTATGGCGTCAGCTTGATGTCGTGCAAATCTATTCCTGTGAAACCTCCCAACACATTCTGCGCAAAGCTTTTTTCATTCATCTCGAACAAAAAGTGGAAAGTGTCCAACTCCTTAATCATCATAGCTTCACTGCGATGGGAAAGGCCTCTGTGTCTTGTCTGAAGCCACCTCAGAAGATCTTCCCGAGCTCGTGGTGAAATTCTGCACCCGATTCTTTCACCTGCGTACTCTATTGATTTGGGGTTTACCAGACCAAACAGGAACCGAATTGTTAAGTTCAAATCCTTCCTAGATTTGCTGTAGCTTTCTAACAATGTATTTACATTCTTTGCAGGGGCCTCTGGGTCACTGACAGTTTCCTCATCATCATCCAGGACATAAAACATAGCCGCAAAAAACTCATGGAGATGCAGGTGAGTGAAGCTGTAGACATTGCCTTGGTCTACGCCTTTCTTCAGGCTTTTCTCGTTGAGGAAGAGGGAGAGAAGGTCTGGCCAGTCCAAGCCACAGTCCTTGATTTCCCTTTCCTCAAAGAGGACCTTGTGTTTCCAGATGCCATCAGCAGCCAAGGAGCAAAGCTTGCGCAGGAACTGCTGCAGGTACTGCTGGGCATTGCTGCCTCTGCAATTCATTAACCAGGAGAGGTAGAACATGCCCATCCACGTGGTGGCCTTGGAGCACTCAAGAAGGTTGTTCTTCTTGTAAAGCTCTTGCTCAAGGATGGTGCAGATGGTCCAGCTCATGATGGGGATGACGCACAAGCTATAGAGGGTCTCATTTCCCCTGGTGAACCTGAAGGCCACATCTGCTTTATTGTCATTCTTGAAGTACCTGTGAAAATACTCCTCCCTTGCAGCTGCCGAGAAGCCCAAGATTTCCACGTAACACTCACCCTCCAGGCACCGCCCCAGGTTTTGAAGAGCCGTTGGCCTTGTGGTGATGAGCAAAGAGGATGCAGGGAGAACAGTCCTCTTGAGCAAGCTCATCAGCGTGGTTTCCAGTGGCTTTGCTTCCCTGGGGTCAGAGCTCAGCTCATCTTTGGGCTGAGCCAAAGGGAACCCCAGGGCCTCGAAGCCATCAAAGATGAACAAGACCTTCTCCTGATTCTCCAGGATACTTCCAGCTGGTATTCGCTGGTGAGGGCAGCATTTTGAAACCAGGTCCAACACACTCACTTGTTTGGAAAGGGAAAGCTCCTTGCAGTCTATGCAGAAGACATAGTCAAACTGCATGTAGAGGGCCCCTTCCACCCACTCCACCATCATCTTCCTGACCATCATCGTCTTCCCCATGCCTGGGGCACCCACCAGCACCACAGTCTGTGGTGTTTGCCCATCTTCATCAGGTTTAAACAGTGTCTGCGCGGTGACAGCGGTGGTGGTGTCGGCACATCCCCAGCTGACATCTGCACCTTCAGGCTCACCTCCGCGCTGGCTCCAAGGCTTCTTGGCGATAGTCAGGGCAGTGTAGCGGCTGCTCACGGACAGGTTCTCCCCTAGGCAGGAGTTCAGCTCTTTGTACCGGAGGAACTCTCTGGCCACGTGCTCTCTGTACTTCTGCTTGTACTCTACATCAGAGAGAAGCAGAGTCAGTGCCAAAGTGAGCCAAACTTCCTGACCAGCACAACTGTGCTCCTGACACACCAACAGTGTGGGACATTTGTTTCAATGGCCTGCCTCAATGCAAAATTCAGTTATGCATTTCCTACATGCCACCCATCAAGCCGCCTTTATTTTTCTGGGAATTTTTAATGGGAACGTCCCCAAAGTGTCCCCCTGTGTCCCCAGCTAGGAACCCATCTGGCAACCTAGGTCTTCTGGGCTGCAAGAACTGCTTGAAGAAGCACCACTTGCCCCTTCCAGGCATCCCCGTCCTTATCACCGTGGTCCTCTCTCTGCTGCTGGTCCCACCACTCCCTTAAGGGGAAGGGTGCAGTGGGAACCTGGCAGGATCAGTGGGACACCTTCACCTTTCCAGCCTCATCACAGAGCTGAAACCTGCTCTTTTACACACTTTTGTCTGTCTCCAGAACTCAAAAGACAAAGAAAATCAAAGTTTTTCCCAGTTCCTTACCCTTCACCTTCTCATCCAGGATTTTTTCAGCAAGGTCTCTCTGGTTCATCTCCTCAAACAACCCAATGGCGATGTCCACGGCGGCATCTTCCCCGTAGCTGTTGCCCATGCATTTGACAAGTGTGGAAGGGTGCGTGGCCTCCACCAGCACATCCTCAGGGATATTCCAGCCTCCTTCGGTATGAACACGCGACAACTTTGTCTTGAACTCTTGGAAGCCTTCAAGTGTGAGACCTTCCAGTGCACCTAAGAGGACGGTGAACGCACTCCCTTCTCCTGCCATCACAGGATATGGAAAATCACCTGCAAAAAAACAAGGCTTGGAAGTCAGCGCTCTCTTCCCATTGTTCTGGGACATGCCTGAGAACACATAAGCACTAAAAGCAGCTGGGCTGGTACGGAAGACTCAGTCTCACGGCCATTCAGAAAGTGCCAGGGTAGGGGTAGTGGTGTGAACTTCACCCGCAGCTGTATATGCAAGGGAGGGGAAGGGTTGCTGAGACGGGGATAGCTGCTGGCTCAGAGATTCAAGAGGAGAAACGCCTATGCAGAAAGGCAGCAAACCGTAGGGGACAAGCACCCAGGATATCACCCAGTGGCATGGCGCAGCACTGGAGGTACAAGCCATGGAGACCAACCTGTGCTTTCCCTGGGGCTGTGCCCACCTGGCTGGCCAGGACACTGCAGGAGCCTTATAGCCAAGAGCAGAACAGTGCTCAGCCCAGCAGCACATGGGGCTGGTGCTGGGGGGCGACAGGTAAACCCCTGGTCCCCCAGCTAGCCATGCCGCCATGTGCTCCTCCTGCAGCGGGGATGTGCCGGAAGGACCCAGGCAATGCCCAATGATGCATATAAGCAGGGCGTCATTTTTGAAAGGCGCCTGCGCATCCAGCACACACTTCCTCCTGCCCCAGCACCAGGCTGCACACAGGGACAGGGGCAGGGAGGGCTGGGCCCCTGCTCCTGGCCCCTTCTAAAGCTGGGGGCTTCTGTGCTGGCCCCGCAGCAGCTGGAAGAAGAAGGAAGCTGCAGGGGGTTGCTACTGCCTACTGCGGTTTCCACCCTGGAGCAAGGGGGACCTCACAAGGGGATCTGATCACAGGAAGTGTGAAACTGAGTTTAGATGATTGCCAAAAGAGATTAGGATAGAGAAATTAAAAATAGCTGTGCAAAATTGAGAATTAGACTGGGAGCTGTGAGGGAAGATGGTTACTGGGATGATATGTATGGACAGAAAGGAAAAAGAAGCTGGGAACAACAGCAGCTGTTGTTCTCACCTAACAGCTCTCCTGGACAGGGAGGTGCAGCAGAGGAAACCTTTCAGTAATGAGGGGGGCAGACAACAAAGCAGAGGAGTAGGGGGTGGCTGGAAATGGCAATGGTAGTGGTAGCACATCAGAAGAAATGGATTTTTGTATAAGTAATGCAGAAAACAGGAAAAGGCCATCATAAAGGGTCAGATGACAGAAACAAGCTTTAACAGAGACAGATACAGTGTACTGGAAACAGCCATCCCAGGAGGATCAATCCTGTGGAAAATCCGGTGCCAAAGCTGAAGTAATGGCACCTGCCAGTCCTCTGGACAAATACTTGTGGTCCTAAAGAAGGTGAGACTGCTCTGAGTAAAATTTTCAACAAATTTTGAAAACAATGTCATTGTTTTTTTAGAAATTATAAACCTAATTTTTCACTGTGGTCCATTAGCAAGGCTGACAGAAAATCCTGGCAAACAACGGTGGAGTACTGCCAAATAAACATGTTCACCATGAGAACGGCTCCTATTTTAGGGAGTGTGCCAGTGGTTATTGCTAAGTTACCAGAAGACAACAAGTGGTTTTCAATTATAGGTTCAACCATTTCACCACCATCCCACTTATTGAAGAATCATTTTTTCAGTGTTGCTCTTGCATTTGGACAGAAGGGATTAAAACCCTGTGCTGGCACTACAGGGGCTTCCCAACGTACTTGCAGGACACAGGCTTACTTCAGAAACATGTTCAAACTGTTGTCTCCAAAGAAAAAAGAAAAATCACCATCTTATATGGATGCATCCATATACCAGCATATACTCCAGCAACCAGAGCTGCAGAAGAAGCGAGAGTCATCCAACTTTTAAAATTAAAAGATGAAATAGGATTTGAAGTCCATTTGGAAGAGGCACAATTAAGTGCAAGCCCTGGCTACCTACTAGGAATTACCATTGGTGAGACAGGAAGAGAGAGGTGCAAGAATGGTTAGGGTTTGCATGAAATCAAAGCTTTTTCTGATCAAGCCCAACTCAGAACACCGTTAGGGGGATTTAATTTATAACGGCAGCATGCCCATAACTCTGCTGGTATCAGCAGGCTGTTGTGGTTTAACCCAGCAGGCAGCTGAGCACTACACAGCTGTTCACTCATGTCCCCCCACCCCCACAGCGGGATGGGGGAGAATCAGACAGAAAAGGTGAAAACCTGTGGGTTGAGATAAAGACAGCTTAATAGGACAGAAAAGGAAGGGAAAATAATGATAATAGCAATGATAAAAGAATATACAAAGCAAGTGATGCGCAGTGCAATCGCTCACCACCCGCTGACCAATGCCCAGCCCAGCCCCGAGCAGTGTCACCACTCACCCCAGCCAACCCCACCAGTTTTATTGTTCAGCATGATGTCGTATGGTGTGGAATGTCCCTCTGGCCAGTGTGGGTCAGCTGTCCTGGTTCTGCCCCCTGCCTGTTCCTGGTGCACCCCCAGCCTCCTCGCTGGCAGAGCAGCCCCAGAAGCTGGAAAGTCCCTGGCTGTGTGAACACTGCTTGGCAAGTACTAAAACATCAGTGTGTTATAGCATTATTCTCATTCTAAATCTGAAATACAGAACCATACCAGCTATGAGGAAGAAAATTAACTCTATTCCAGCTGAAACCAGGATACAGACCATCATGGAATTTCCTGGTTAAGCCTCTGGAGTGGAGGTGGAGCAAGGGACATGATGATGCACCAAAGTAGTGGGAAAATGCTGCTCTAAAAGCCTCTGCACCAAAACAGCCAGTACCAGAAATTTCAATAGGAACTTCCTCATCAGCTGCTTCTAGAGAGCTGAAAAATTAGTTATAGAATCACTTGGGTTGGAAAAGACCCTTAAGATCAAGCCTAACCATCACCTAACACTACCAAGTCCACCATTAAACCATGTGTTGAATACCTCCAGGGACAGGCCACCACCTCCCTTGGCAGCATGTTCCAATGCCTACCAGCCCCTTCGGTGAAGAAATTAATCCTGGCATCCAATCTAAACCTCCCCTGGCACAACTTGAGGCTGTTTCCTCATGTCCAGTAACTTGTCACCTGAGAACAGAGACCTACATGCTCCTCACTACAATGTCCTTTCAGGTAGTTGTCCTTTCAGTTGCCCAGGCAACTGAATATTAACATTAATTGGTATTAATATTAATATTAATTGGTATTTATTAATATTAATAAATATTACTTTGTATTACTTAATATTGATTTTAATTAATATTACTTGGTATCAATTAATTAATATTAATTGGTCGAAGAGTTTCCATACAGACCTTACAATGACCAGATCTCAATCCTGCCCTGCCTGAACAAGCTGCAGATCACACTGTTGAGAAAAAAACCCAGCTGCAATCATTGGCTGTGGATACAGGTGTACTAGTAATAAACCAGAGGTACACTTCATCAATGAAAACACTAGATATGAGCAGGGAAAAATAGTCTTCTGTGCTGCTATTAATAGAATAGGAGAGCAAGTAGCATGGAAACTATCAAAAACTCACACCCACTAAGAGTACAGACGTTATTAAAAGAAGAAACATCTAAGCAGAACCCTTTGCATCTCTTCTTGGACTGTGATTTATTTATTTATTTTTTTAAATAATGGAATAAAATAGGGAGGTGTGGTTGGAGAAAGGGAGATAGAAAACATATGGCAGGAAACAAAAATGATATTTCTGGTAAGCTCAGAAAGATAATGGAAAGAAGATATATGTAATGCATGTTAAAGCACATGGGAAGACTGAAAAAAATACATAAATATTTTAATAAGCCAGATCAGCTGGCTCAGTTTAACTGCTGCAGTCTTGAGACACAGGAGGGTTTGCAGCATCCTTGCTGGACTCAAGAAGGTAACCTGCCTTTGGTAGATGACGAGAGATGAAGAACAGTGAACACAGCACTGGCTCACAAACCAGGCCACTAGCTGTGTGTAGAGGTAACTAAACAAGCCTCAGCTGCCAGATTTTGCCTGTCTGGAGCTTTGTTTTATTTCAGTTTAACTGGAGTAGTCAGTAATTCCTGCAATAGGATTTTTCATGATTAGATATCTAACCTGTGCCCTGATGTGGTCTTGCTTAGCTTGGTCTAACTCCTTAATGCAATAATAATAATTTAGGATCCGAGAATAAGAACTGTTACAGCTCTCAAGGGAACCCAGAGAATCATGGCATGGATGGATCCACCCAGGCTGGAGAGTCTGCTACAGCGTTAGAAAAATGCTCTAAAATTATAATAACATGATGATGTTGGGTTTATTCATTTACAGGATCAGCCTCAAGGGACAAGAAGTTGCAGTGAAGCAGCTAGAATAGTGACAGAGATGCTAAATCCTATAATGGTCCCTTAAATGAGGCAGATGCAGGAAGAATTTGGGAATGGGGTAGGGGAAGGAATCAAACAAGGAAAAAAAAAAAACAAGTTTGAAATAGAGAGAGAGAAGCTAAGTGCTAGAAGTATTTAATTAAAGACAGAATTGTGGATTAAGCATATACATACATGCAATTACAATGATTATAATCTTGCTCATGCTAACAGCAAACACATGGCTAACTAGGTGTGGAGGGGGAACCATCCATCATTTTCAAAAGATTAGGGGGAGGCATCCAGAAAAGCTTTTTAAAGAACAGAGACTGAGAGAAATGCTGCTTTGTACCCCTTAATATATCCTGCTAACCAGTTAATTGCATTTTTGCAAAGTTTTGTCAATTATTGTAATCATAATACACTCTAGAGGTAACATGCTTATACATATGATTATTGCAGAGCTAGCCAGTTATGACATGAAGTACTACAGTTACTATATGAAACCTACAGCACAGGCCTAAGGTCCAAGCAGGAAGTAGAATTAGGAAGAGGATTAGAAGTGAGGTTACAAGATAGGGCTAAGGTCTTTCCTAGAGTTAAGGCCAGAAAAAAAATTTGCTGTAGCATAGGTGCAACGCCCCTCCCAGAAACAGACTAAAAATAAGATTAAATATACACCTGAGAGGTTCAAGAAAAAGATGTAGACTTGGCAATGTTATGATGATTGAATTGATGATCTCAAGGCTCTTTTCTAACCTAAAATAATTTTATAAGCTACCTATAATACAGAATTAAAATCCATACAGCAGACAGCACTAAAAACAAGGGTACATACAAGCTCCTTTTTCCTGTACCCACCCAGCCTGGCTGCCCTGCTCAGAGCTTCCTATTGTGCCATCCTCCAGCCCACTGGGCATCAGATAGGTCTGGGAACAGCTGCATCCCTCGGGAAGCCCAGGGCACATCCTGTTCCTTCCTAAGGATGCTGCTGCTGCTGCTGAGCCCCTGTGCTCCCAGGAACAGCAGTGGAGCTTACAGCAGGGGCTCCCCAGAGCCAGGGATGTTCTTGTCCCTGCATGCTGTGAGCCCAGGGGAGGAGGAAAAATCATCAGCATGGTTTTTACAGTTCCAGTTTCCATCTGACCTTGAAGGAGCTGCTTTCACCTTGCTGCATCTTGAGCTGAAGCACTGCTTGCTGTGCTGGCACTCTGCTTTCTCTTATGCTCACCCGCTATTTGTTTAATGTTTGCTTCAAATGTGGGCAGATGTTTTTTTCTTTAAAGTGGGATTTAAGCAGTCTGGGTATTTTTTTAGGCACGCTGATATAGCTGAGATGCACACCAGCATAGCCAACCTGTGCATATTGGCCCCTCTTCCTACAACTTGCAGGAGTAAAATCTCTTAAAATGCCCAGGCTCCCTGCAAAATCACATTAAGCTTGTCAGTGGGTCCTACATAACTGTATGGAGAAAGATGGACAAGCACTGCAGCCCTTATTTCCCGAGCAAATCAAGCTGAAAGAGCCATAGACAGTCCCAGGACCTGGCCATGGGTAAAAGCAAGGTTTGAGCCCAGAGATGTGAGTGTGAGGACTGTGGCTGGAGGAGATGGGGGCTGGGGCAGCAGAGGGGCGGCCGCTTGCTTTTAAACTGGGAGGATTCAGGGAGAAGGGAAGAAGAGCTGGCACAAACCCACCTCGTTACACAGCGTTTTAACTTCCTCCCCTGCACTGTGCACAATATCTCTGGCAAGACAGCTTGCCACCCCTTGTGGGATCATCATTCTCAGAAATCCTTTATCCTGGTGCCATAAGCCCCCAGATCCTCCCCCCCCGCCTTCTCTATGCACAGAAAAATCCCAGATTACCAGGCTGCCCCCCTCCCATTCTCCCCAGTACATTTTCCCCTGTTTGTGGCTACAACTTGCTGCAAACCCAGGTGGGGTTTGGAGGAGCAGAGGAGCAGACAGGGTGCTCAATGCTGCAGGGACAGCACCAAATTGCTCAGCCCTGAGAAATGGGGATGTGAGACAGAGCTGGCATGCCTTATTCCCCCTACCCCCCTCTCATCCCGTCCCCCTCCACAGTCCCAGCCCTTCCTGCCCTATTGGAGCATCCTCCCCCCTCCCCTGCTCTCCATCTTCCTGCAGTCTGCAGAGCTGCATTGTGGGAAACTCCCAAGTTTTTTCCACCCCCCCCCCCCCTTCCTCTGCCTCCCTCCCTCTTCTCTGCGCAAGAGCCAGCTCCGAGGTGCGACTCGTAGGGCCGGAGGACAGGAGGTAAGGGCTGCTGCTGCTGCTTTTCCCCCCATGCCCGCCAGCACTGGGGAAGGGGCAGAGCTGCCGGGGTCCCTCGCTATCATCCAAGAGCTGTGCAGTGTCTGTGCTGCGGGGTGGCTCAGCCAGACAGCCACGCAGATCTACCTGCTCAAGGTGAGTGTCCGCCTCTCTGCAGCTGCGTGTGATGGAGGCCAGGGGCTGCCATGCCGGGAGCGAGAGCGCCCGCCCGTGTGTTTTTTTCTCCCCGTTAACAAATAATGATGTTTTTAACCCAAAGCAGCGAGGGCGGGTGGCTCTAGGCAGCCCCTTTCCCCACACCTTTCCTCCTGCTCCCTGAAGGTCAGGCAGCCAGAGGAGGAGGCATTTCCGCAAAGGCAGAACCCGCCGGCCTCCGCGTACCTGCCGCAGCCTCCGCACGATGCACCAGGCTGGCCTCACCAGGACTGAGCTCCCTGCTTCCAGCCTCTGGGGAAGCTGCAGCCCCGGGATGGAGGCTGGGGACCTGGTGCTGTTCCGGAGACAGAGCTGGCTCCGGGCATGGAAAACCAGAGCTGACTGTGTCCCGGAAATGGTACGGGCAGGAGGAGGTCGCTGCAGCACTTCGGTCTCGGCAGGAAAACTGCAAACCTCCCTGGAAGGCTTTCAGCAGGCTTCCAGCTGGGTTTCCTCTCCTGTCTGCCCGCACGGTGTTATTCACTCGCCCTTTGCTCTGTGTCGATGCGTTAAAAGTCTGTTTAATCACTTGCAATCCTGAGGCAGGAGGCTATGCAAAGCGAGCGCTGCTGCTGCCTTGTTTTCTGTGTTAGAAGCTGTGGGTTGTTGGGGGGGGGACAAAGGGGGGGCGAACATCTTTGATTACAAATGGATAGCCTTTGATATACTCCCCTGCTTTGTGCTGGAAAGCTTTTTACAAAGGAAAACCTGCCCAAAATAAATAGAATAAGCACAAAATGGAGAGCTGAAAGGCAAGGCTGCCTATTTCGGGCTTTGGGGAGAAGAGTGCACCAAATGAGCAGGGGGAGGAGGACACCAGACCTGGGCTTCTGCCTCACAGTGTGTACAGCAGGCATGAAATGCAAGGGGGAAGTCTTGGGCATGTTGGTCTGTCCTTGCCCCTGTGTGCATCTGTGCCCCATACGTTTGCACTGACCTGTTGATTTGTTCCCTGCTCCTGTCCGGGGTCTCAGTGACCATCAGGTGGGGGAAGGAACCTGATTTTTACCTGGGAATCAAGGTCAGCCTGGGAAAAACTTCAGCAGTGGGGTGAAAGAAAGAAGCCTGATGGCAGCCCAGTTTTCCTGGGTGGGGCTTGGGCAGGATGCTGTCGGGAGAGGGAGGATGGACGTAGCTGGATGGAGCTCCCTGCTCTGTCTCGGGACTGACCTCCAAAGTCTGACCTTCACAGCTGTGACCTTCAGCAGTTTCCATCTTTCCTTAGCCACAGCACCGAAAACTAGCCCCTCACCCATGGTATTGCTGCAGAACAGTGGGAGAAAAATCCAGAATTCCTCTGAATGCATGTATTCATCCCTTGGCTGGCAGACAGCCACAACCGTGGGCTTGCCCGGGTGTGCTGGCCCCATCCGTGGTGGGGGGGGATGGGGGTTGGACAGCTCTGAGCAAGCCTTTCTATGCAGGATGTACTTGGGGTGTCCTTCCCCGATCCTATCCAGCTTCTGCAGGTGGCAGGGAGGGACAGGAGAGTGCTCGGGTTTTGGTGGTGGGCATTTCCCTGCAGGGCGCTAGGAGCCTCCCCAGAAGGTCCCTGCTGAATTATCCCCTGTCCGCCTGCAGTGGCTTTTTACATTTCAGCTGCAAAGCAACAGTTTTTAGGCTGATGCCTGCAGATCTGCAGGCCGTGAGATTCAGACCTCGCTGCATTTGCACGTTTGTGATCTCTTCACTGGCCATAGCTGAGATGCAAAGGGGGTGATGGCAGGAGAACCTGGTGCAGTCCCGCATCCATCAGAAGGATTCGTCAGGGTGCCCATAAGATTAAGAGAGCTGTCAAATCTGCTGCTGCTTACTGCAGTGCCTGGGGATATTTTACTGTGTCAGAGGCGGCCCTTTCTTTTTTTTTTCTTTTTTTTTGATTATTTTCTTTTTATTTTCTGCTTCTCTGTTGCATTTGAGCGAGAAATGGTACTTGCTGACTGTCAGGATGGGGCCTTAACAGCAGCACTGGGAGGGTAACATGCACCATTGGCACATTGCATACCACACACACACACACACCAAAATAAAATCCAGAAAGGCAGAACTGCAAAGCTTGGAGGAGTTGAATGTGCTTGGATGATTTATTAGGAAATCTGACTTTTTGCATCCGGGTGCTAGCTCCTGGATCCTTGAGAGGGGCAGCACCCTGATTTGGAAACACCTGTCCTCTTGGCTAAGGCAGCTTCTCAAGTGCTGGAAGGTTCAAGGTGAAAAACTGGGCTTTGTGGTGGGGACAGCAAGGTGTCCGCTCTTCTCTGAGAGGTGGCAAGGAGGCAGAAAACATTTGCTGACAACGTTATTCCTGAGATGGCATTGCAAAGCCAGTGTAATGCAGAGAACGGAGACTTGCCCCGTGGTCCCTGCCTGCGTGTCAGGAGGGATGCAATGGGGAATTGCTCAGCTATTCCCTGGGGAGACCTGAGGTTTTTTGGGGTGGCAGTAACCTCCGTCATGGAGCAAGCAGCTCCCTGAGCGTGAGGCTGAGCAGAGCAAAATGTGGTGACCTCCAGGTGATGGAGGTGGGGGTGCAGAGCTGTGAAGCTGGGGTTGAAAGGTCAGTAAGTGGCTTCCCGGTAGCAGTGCTGCAATGGGAGGCTGCTGGGTCAGCTTCAGATTGGGCTTTCATGCTCTGGTGTCCTCCCTGCAGATCTCACAGGAGGTGCTGGCTTGTTCCTGGCAAGGGACGTGCACCTTTCAGTGCAGCAACTTTTCCCCGGTGCCACTGAGCTGCTGGTATTGACTTGCTTGGCTCCAAGAGGGCTGGAAAAGCACGATAAAAAAACAAAATGAGCATGCTTGCAGAACACCAAGTGTGGCAGAAAGCTGAGACAAGGGGAGCTGCCCAGGGTAGGATACAGGCGTGCTATAGCAGTGTGGGATGCAGGCTTTGGTCACACAGACTGAGGGCACGGGTTTCAGCAGGATGTGCCCAGAAGCATGCCCATCAGGCTGGCTGGGTGATGGCTGAGGTCCACACTGCTGGCTGAGCATCTTCTGCTGCGTCTCCTGAGTTGTTCCCTCTTGAAACTGCTCCCAGGGCTTCAATCCCGTGTCCTGCCAAATAATGCTGTGAAAGGAAACCATCCTGGCTGGAAAGCACTTCCTTTGTTTCCCCCAGACTTCTGTCTTGGGGTGAGCGGTGCTCAGCCTTGCATCAGGGAAAGGCTTGGGTTCTGATACCTTGTGGTTTTGAGTGGTAAGAACTATGTTTTTTTCCACTAGAAAAATGGAGATATGAAATGAAAAGCAACGTTTGACTCTGCGTCCAAGGCGGGGACAAGCCCCAGGTTAAAGCTAGGGCAGAACACAGCCAAGCGAGATGCTCTGAAACTCTTCTGGTTATCTTGGCCCCTCTCTGGGGGTCTGTGTGCTGTGCCATGACCCTGAAAGTCTGGGCTGTGCAGCACAAGGCCTATTTCCAACCTAGTCACAGCAAAGTATTGTCAGATTTTTATTCTAGAAATGGTTTTGCTGTAAACTGTGGCTGAGAGCACAGCTATTTCAGCTGCACGTGAGGGCTGGTGGCACCTGAGTAGGTGACCAGGAAGGTGACAGCTCTGCCATGTGTGACTTCTCCTGCCTATGGCAAGTTGGGTGCACAATGGGTCTAATGCAATAAAGAGTCCAAGACAAAATCTTTTATTTCTTGCGGCTGTTTTGGTGCTGCTTTCCCTGTTCCCACTATGTCCTGGGGCAGCTGCAAGCCAGGCCACAAGAAGAGGGTTTTGTCTTGCTTTTGTGTGTGTACCAGCTCAGGGCACCAGGCAGTGAGTGGTCTGGACAATCCGTGCCCCTTTGGGACCAGGGATGGAGGAGGGAGGGAGTGCATTTGCCAGGGTTTTTTTTTTTTTTTTTTTTTTTTGGCAGCAGCCTGTGCATTTTTAATAGAATGATGGGCAGGAAGCTGAACTGAACTAAGTGCTCTCCAGCCCATGATGCCACAGAGAAATGGATGGGTTTGTGGCTGTGAGGTGCCCTGGGTGGGAATCATGTGGATGGTGTGGCAGGAGATATGTGGTGAGTCCCCTGTACTCCCAGAGAAAGGCAGGGTGGGACAGCAGCCAGCCTCCCTTTCCTCTTGGCACTGCAGGTTGAAGGACAGGGTTTATACCTCTTTTTATTTTTATTTTTTGAATTATTTTCAAACAGGGTAAGAGAAGAGAGCTGTGATTTGGATTTTTTTTTTTAATTAAAAAAAAAATAAAGCCCTTTGAGGTAGCATGCTGTGTCTCTTTTCAGTGCAAAACTCCATCTCCAAGAATAAAATGTCTGCCACGTCTGTTGTGGCGAGAGCTTTGGGATCAGGGCAAGTGTGGCTTGCAGGAGTGATGCCCAGTTCAGATGTCATCTCCCATGGAGGCTGGGGACCATCCAGCAGCACCCGGGCTGCTGCTGGCAGGAGTGCATCAGGGCTGGCCACTGTGTCTGGAAGCTGTGTGGGGATCCGAAATGCTGCGTCACCCACGTGAGAAGCGTGGCCAGGCTGTGTCAGCATCCTCTGAGAGGACGTTGGTGTGCGGGCTGCAAGCTGGGGCTCTGCCCGGTCTCTCTGCAGTTGCTCAGTTGCTCAGGTCTGCATCCTGGTCCCTTTGCAGATGCTGGATAAGGACAGTTTTGCGGGGCTGTGCAAGCCCCTCCTGTTCCCATACCCTGCCTTGGTGCTGGGTATAATGCAGTTTCTGAGCACCAGGGTGTCCTCCCAGGCTAGGGGAGAGGTGGCACTGGTGGCACAGATCCAGCAAGGCTCAAGGGCCATCGGATTTTGGGTCTCGGTGCAGCTGCAGGACTGACGCAGCCGTGGAGCAGAGGCTTTGCTTTGATTTGAAGCTGCTGCTGCCTGTTAAAACACTTTCAGCTCTCTGACACTCTCCACGTCAAGATTGAAAGGGCTTATTTGAAAGGGATGAGGGGAGGGATGCGGGGAGTAGCAAACGGCGGGTTGGGAAAAGGACTCATAAATATTTCATCAGAGTGAAGTGGGTCAGTGGCGTTTGCTGTAACTTGGCGCTGCTGTCTCTGAGGCTTTGCTTCGGGAGGGCTGGCGAGCACAGCTGTCTCCCTGCACAGCTTGGTCGTGATGCACCGGGGCTGTTAAAAAGCATCTATGGGAAGCGATTCCTGCTAAGGTTGCATCTGCGCTGCGTTTTTATCACATTTGCTGTGCATTGCGTCAGCGATGAGGGTCCAAAATAGAAATAAAAACCTCCCTGGGGAGATGCCAGCCAAACAACACAAACTTCTTACGTAAAGCCCTTCCAATATTTATGGCAATACTGAGAGGTACTGCATTACCTCATCCATCACCACGGCACCTCTTGGAGATAGGAAAAGGCTTAGTCACGCTACGCTGCCGTCACTTATCTTAGATGCTTGTAGGGCACCTCGCCACCCTTAATGTGTCTATTGCCACAGCAGCTCAAAAAGGGGGAGAAGGACCATTTGTGCTATAGGGTGCTGGAGGGTTGAAGCTGCCCAGAGTCACGGGAGGAGACTGGGATGGGGTAGAGAGCTGCATCCAGCTCCTTCCAGCCCTGCTGAATCCCCCTAGTACAGCAGGGAAACAGGCACACGTCCCCAGGGCGCTTCCCAAGGCTCCCCAGGCTGCATTACTCAGGGGTTAGAGAAGAAGGTCAGTATCCCAAGTGTGGTCCCCTTGGAGCCACCAGCAGCTCTTCACTTCCATGGGGAAAAACCTTGCCTATCTTTGGACTCTTTTCCCTAATGTCACACTGAGTCCCTCTGCGGACCTGCTGATCCAGCATGAATCATCAGGCCAGCCTTGACGATTGTTGTTGGCTTTAACCTGATGGATGGGCAGAGCAGAGGGGAAGGACCTCCTTCCACCATGCTACAGGAATATCTCTACCACTTTTGGTGGTGGTGCAGTGGTGTTTACAAGGAGCCAAGGTCTAGGTGTGCAAAAGTTAGGAGGCAACATGGGAAAGGAGGCCTCCTTGCTTCCTGCTGAGCACAGCTGCTGCATGAGCTCAGCCTCCCACAGACCAATTATTCCTTCCCAGTTTGTTCCTTCCCAATTTGTTCCTTCCCCATCACACCAGCCGTCCGGCTTGATTGCAGGCTGAGGACAAGCTGCCTCGGTGGAAGAGGTGAGCGGGTTCCTAGGATGTCTCGGGGAGGGGCATGAGACAAAAGTCTATTGAACGGCTCGGGTGACTAGCAGGAAAAGCGTGAAGATGTGATGCTTCTCCTTGGGTGTCCAGAGGTGGTGGGATGTGCTGGTGGCTGATACAAACTCTTGGCTGAGCCAATGTCCGCAGAGGATAGCAGAGGTGCTGTGTCTGAGCCAGTGGGTTTTCAAGGTGAATCCCATGGGGAAAAAGGTAATGCTAGCCTGGCTGTGAGTCAGCAAGCTGATTCTAATTTCTACCTTAAAATGTCTGAAGTGGTTCCAGCCCTGTCCTTAGTAGCTGTGGAGGGACAAATCCTCCTGATTTTTATTTTTTTTTAAGGTGGGATTTTGATGCTTTCCTATGTGACGTTCACTGGAGATAGACAGGACTTCACTCCCTCCTGCAGGCTGGTCACTTTGGCCTATGCCCCCTCTTTTTCTTAACTCACCTCCAAGCCACTTTGGTTCATGGGGAGATTTGGCAATGGACAATTTTTGGGAGAAGAAAGGGAGGTGAGAGTGATCTTGAGCTTCAGGACCTGAGGACCAGCACCCCAAACCCCACTCCCATGGCTCTCTGAAATAATCCCTTTCTCCAGGGCAATGTTCTTGACTGCAGCCTATTTCTTCTGCTGCTAGAAGATGACAAGTGGCAATGAACCAGCATTGCCCTGTGGCCAGTAACATCAGCTGTCTCCATGGAAGACTTGTCAGGATAGGCTATCTTTTATTTGGCACTTTCATCAGCACATCATGAGCTGATCTTAGCCAGGTGCTCCAGCTGATTTTCCTTTGGCCACCTCAGCCAAGACCTCTTTGGTGATGGTAATGCTCAACATGGCCATGCTTTCTTCCATTGAGGGTCTGTACTGGGTTTACGTGGCAAGGTTTTGGTAGCAGGGGGCCATAGGGGTGGCTTCTGTGAGAAGGATCTAGAAGCTGGCCCATGTTTGGTAAGGGCCCCACTGCTGACCAGAGCTGAGCCAATAAGTGATGTTGTTTTGCACCTCTGTGAGAGCATATTTAAGACAGGGGAAAAAAAAAACGCTGCGCCACACACAGCAGCTGGGAGAGTGAGAGGAGTGAGGAACAGCCTTGCAGGCACCAAGGTCAGTGAAGAAGGAGGGGGAGAAGTGCTCCAGGCACTGGAGCAGAAGTCTCCTGCGGCCTGTGGTGAGGACCATGGTGAAGCAGGCTGTCTCCCTGCAGCCCATGGAGTACCACGGTGGAGCAGGGTTCCACCCTGCAGCCTGTGGAGGAGACCACGGTGGACCAGGTGGACCTGCACCGACGGAGGCTGCGGCCTGTGGAAGACCTCTGCCGGAGCAGATTCCGGGCCGGACCTGCAGCCCGTGGAGAGGAGACCACGCAGGAGCAGGTGACCTGGCAGGAGCTGCTGCCCATGGGGGATCCAGGTTGGAGCAGTTCTCTCCTGAGGGATGGACCCCATGGTACGGACCCATATCTGGAGCAGTTCTTGAAGAGCTGCTGCCTGTGGGCAGCCCATGCTGGATCAGTTCAGCAAGGACTGCATCCCGTGGGAGGGACCCCACAGCACAGGGGACGAGAGTGACCGAAAAGGAGCAGTGGAGAAGAAGCGCTATAGACTGACCATAACCCCCATTCCCCCGTTCCCCTGTGCCGCTCGGGGGGAGGAGGTGGAAGAGGGTGGATGGGGGGGAAGGTGCTTTTGGTTTATTTCCTTTGTTTCTCACTTCTCTAGCTTGTTAGTTAGCAATAAATCTTACTATCTCCCTATGCCGAGTCTGTTTTGCCCGTCACGATAATTACTGTGCGATCTCCTCGTCCTTATCTCAACCCTTGAGCCCTTTTCATCGTATTTTCTCCCCATTCCTCTTTGAGGAGGGGGAGTGAGAGAGCGGTTGTGGTGGAGCTCGGCCGCCCAGCCGAGTAAAACCACCACAGGGTCTTGCACAGGTGAGCTCAGCCTCTGATATGACATTGAATCAATTTCCATGAGGCAGTGAAGGAGAGAGGTTGGGAAGTGCAGAGGTCACACAAAGCCAGTGTCAGCACTTGATCCCCCCAGAAACACCACCATTTTCTAACAGCTTGGTCCCTCAGCTGTTTCATCTCATAGGTGCCTTACCTTTTGTACTCAGAGCAATGCCGCTTTTTGTTTTGGATTTTTTTCCCCTTTTGGGGAAGTTATATTTTCAAGTGCCTCTTTGAAGTGGCCAAATTCTAACTTCCCTGTTTATGTGCACGGTCTGCCACAGGAACAAAATCTGCAGACTTCAGGCTAAAATTACCTGCTCTTCACCTACCAGCTGGTGCGTGAACCTGTGATGGTAATTCAGTCCTGTGAGCTGCTTTTGGCAGGTGCAAATTGCACTCGCCAAAGGGAGGATCTATCTGAGAAGAGGGCCATTTTCTGTTCCTTAGAAATCTGATTTGATCTTAAATGGCCAAATGCAGGTATGGCAGCTGAAAAACAAACAAACAAACAAACAAACAAAAAAACCTGCCAACGGTGTCTGGGAAGCTCTTGAAACTAATTGGTGTTCGGCATCTATCTCACACACCGAAAATGTTTTTCTGTGCAGGTCTAAGAGCAATTAACTGAAGGATATGATGAGGTCTCTGAGTGCTGTGCTCTCATGTTCAGAGCTGTCCCTTAGCTTCGGGAATGAGGGACCCACGCAGCACGTCTCCGCAGCACTGCTGGCTGCTCTCAGCTCACTTCCAGCTATATCGTGTCAGAGGGAACCGTGGGCAGCCTTGGCTGCACATCTCATTTCCTCGCAGAAGACCTCTGTCCCTTGAGAGCTAGCGCTGAGCAAACTGCTTGCCATGCCTGGCCCAAGCAGTGTGGAGCTGCTGCTTGGTCCTTGCCATGGTTCTGCTGCTCCAGGCGGAGGGGTTTGGTGGCTGACAGTGGAGATGGGGCAGGGAGAAGCATTAATACTTGTCTAGCCCTACGGACCCAATTAATTCATCACCCAAAAGCCAACACAGGTCATGCTACTTAACTAGGGGTAGAGAGAATGGGGTTTTGGTACTTATCACTTTTTCTTTGTCCCAAAAAGGCAAACCTTTAGGCATTTCTTTTCCAGACAGGTAAGGATGACAAAGAACTGGAGGGGAGGTTAAGGAATAAGATTTGAGGATTTTTAAGGTCTTTTCTGCCAAGCGTGGCTCTCTTGGTATGGCATTGCTGGAGGTCAGGCATGGCCAGTAGCTATTTCTGAGGCTAATGTTTTCAATTGCAGCACACCTGGAGTTTGTGGGTCAGCCCTTTTGGTCACAAGTATAAATTCAGATGCATGACCCCACTGTGTCAGCTGAATTGTTACCTGCTGACAGGCTACAACGGTCTGAGTCAGTGTGGCATTTGGGGACCCAGTGGAAATGGTTTGCTTTTTCATGAAGTGTGGGTGGGAAACTCCACGTGTGAACCTGTGCTCAGCACTGCTGTGACCCCACGCACGTCTGTGGGGTGCAGCTTCCCACCACACCCTGCAGCAACTGCTCCTCCTTGCAAAACTGCTGGGTTTTCTTTCTAATTTGAAATAGCAAGGGGATGATTATAGGGCTCAGGAATGAGGCGAGTCTCCACAGAGGGAACAGAACCTATTGGTGATACCTCACAGTGAAGCTAGCAGTGACTCATCTGCTCCATTTGGTGCAGAACTGATGCAGCATTTCATCTACACACACAGGAGGCAGATGAATAGATGCATTTGCTAATTTGATGGGGAGGCAAAAAGGTGCACTTCAAGGAGCCAGGGAAAGCTCTGCCTTCCCCTGTTGCTTTGGATGGGACCAGCTCATTGCAACTGATCAGTCTGTACTGACCTGGCCTTAATGCAGGAACTAGAACCAGCCCAGGAGGAGCGTGGTGGCTGTGTGCTGCAGGAATTTGGAAGGTTTGTCTGTTCCTTTTTCTCCTTAATTGCTGGTGTCATGGTCTCTGCTCCCCCTTCCCAGCCTGGGGAGGAGCTCATTGGCTGCCAGCAAGTGGAAAACTCTCTGAAATGGCAAAAATTGTTAAACAAAGAAATAGCATCGGGGGAGGGAGGGAACAAAGCCTGTTTCTCAAAAAGCCCTATTCTCCAGTGCTGCTGCTATCTGTGTGGGAGGCAGGGAGGGAGCTGGAAGGGGGAGGAATGGGTAGACAGGCAGAGGCAGCAAGGGAGGAATAAGTAGATGTGATCGGCTATGGAGAAGAAAGAGCAAAGGTGGAGAGACTGGCCATTAGAGAAAAACTTTGTGTGATGGAATGAATGAGGGAATGGGAGGAGGAGAAAAACCCTCACAGCAGTGCACTCACACAGACTTAATCTTTTTGAAAATGAGGAACACCCACATCGGGTGGAAAAGAAAGGTGCTACAGAAGTGTTTGAAAATGAGCACACTCGTGCCCTCGAAAGCACAGGACTGGAAAGGGGAAGGAGAGCCAAAAGGAAATGTATGATTCCCAAGGTAGGGAGTCTGGGAGGCAGCTGATAACACCCCGAGGAGGATTAAGAGCCTTGCTGAAAGAGGATGAGCTGCTCAGGATGAGTGCCCTGGGTCTGGAGGAGGAGGATGACAGCTACTGGTGACTGCAAGCCAGCAGGATGCTAACCCTGCTAGCAGTGCCACTGCCACCGGGGGCAGAAGGGGTGCTTGAGCTGCTCGATGCTGTTTGACAGCATCATCCTGACCAAGCCAAAGGGTTTGGAAAGGTGCTGGGCAGATCTGTGGCCCAGATTTTAATGCTTTGTGCAGACATAGCTGGAAGTGCCTGCAAGGGAGGGGGAGTGAGGACAAGGTTTCTTTCTTGTTAACTGGGTTTCAAGAAGGCACGGATGATTTCTTTAAATCAGTACCCAGTGCATTGCAAGGGGCCAGAGGTGTTTGCTTTGTCCTTTCTCTGCTGCTTTCCTGGCTGGACAAGCAGATGAGGCAAGGGGTTGTTGACTGGAGAAGACATGAGAGAAGGTCAGAGAGCCTGACGGATACTGACAGCTTTGGGATCAATTTTGCAGGATGTGCAGATTATGCTACATTTGGAGTCTGGCTTGGCAGAAACAAATAAATGCAAAATGTGTTCAACATGTTCACATAGTCCAACAAGGACTGCAGGACAAAGCTTCCTGGCGGCTAGTCCCACTGGTGGCAAACTGCTGTCAGAAGGCCTTTCACATGCACACTTAAGAACTGCTGATATTGATTTTTTATTTTTTTATTTTTTAGTTTAGTTTGTTTTTTAACGCTTTTAAAACCTTTTCTTATTAGCATAAGGAGCTTGCATTGCTTTTAGTGAAAACTCACTCAGAAATCAAGAAATTCTTTAGTGAGCTGTTAGTGATGGTGCAGGGCATGGTCACGGGACAGGGACCATGGCACAGGGGATGCTCTGAGGAAAAACAGCTCCAAGGAGTCTGGAGTCCAGATCTGGTCAGTCAGGGCATGGGGGAGAGGGAATGGGTAATCCAAGGTATCTGCACTGCTCACAGTCCCCATTTCTCAGCAAAGAGGTGAATTTTCTCATTCCACAATTTACACACACACCCCACTTCTGTACAAAACCATGGGCTGCGTATAGCTTTCCTAGGGAAAGCAGCAAACATTTAATGGGAGCATCCTATGACTGCACAATGTGCGAGCAGCCCAGCTAAATGATTTGAAAGACACTAAGTAGGTAATTTCATATTTATGTTACGATGAATCTGACTCTCCCTGCTTTAAACTCAAAGCCTGCTCCCGTTGTAGGCCTTTCTATTTCTTTGTGGTCTGTGTCATCATTGGACCAGATGTAAATTGAGGATAAATTTCTCCCAAACCTGAGGAGCAGTGCCTTGTGAGTGGCTGTGGAACCATAGCATGTAGGAATATGGCTCTGGATGTACTGAGCAGAAAGTTATGAATGGTCTTTGGAGGCACTAGGAAGGAAAAGGTGAGGCAGGTGGCATTGACAGAGATACTACAAGCGAGCAAGGAAGGTAAAATATCCTTGCTCCTGACAAAGTGCATATGCTTACCCACCAAGACCCAGGCCACAGAGAAGGTCTTAAGCTTGGTGAGCACCTGCAGTGGTGTTTGTATGCTACAATGTGCATATTGAAATTATTGATCTCATCCCTAAACTCCAATAAAATCCCTCACTGTTACCTGTGAGTTATTTATTAGAGCTGATACATCTTCAGTGAAGCATGAGGGGAGAGTGGAGGTAGTTTGGAAGGACACCCATAGTAGACATGGCACGTGTAGAGCAGCTACGTGGGAATTTGCTGTTTTTTTAACTGAGTGAAGAGCTGGTCTGATTTATTTATTTATTTATTTCCCCTGGATAGAGCTTGGAGCTAGACTGAATGGCAAATTCAAGGGAAGACTAGCAACTACCCTGCTTAAGCCCTGGGTGCGGATTATTTGTCTCTTTTCAATTATTTACTTCAAAGCTGGCCAGCTTGGATCATCTAATGTCTTTTGGAGACTTCAGGCCCCATCTCACCGAATAACTGCTCAGCTAAAACTCATTTGCCCTAAGGGAGGTGTGTAAGGAGGGTCAGTGAAAAGCCTTCTGGAAGTGCACGTCCTATCGCCATGCTACAGGGAGAGCTGAGATCTCTCTCCTGGTCTAACTACCAACCTTTCTGATGGCTGAGAGTCATCCTAACCTTTGTATGAAGGGACTGAGTTTTCAGTAGGGCTACGATAGTGTGGATGTGTTCAGCATGACTTGAGCATGACAGTACAGACAGATGCCAGGGCTAGCTTGGGTACTGGAAGTGATCTGGCTACCCTTGCCTGGAGCTTAGCACGTGTTATTTAATTTCACTGAGATGCTGATGGACATCTCTTGCATATTGTGTATCCCCATTCTGAGGCTGCAGCTCAGAACTTTGCTCTTCAGTTGGATTTTAATTCAAATTTCAAGTTAAATTTTTGGTGTCATCCAGAACATCAGCTTTCATAGGCAGGAGGCAGGCTGGGGAGGAGCTGACTTGACTGGGATGTGGTCTGTAAGGGCTTTACCTGAGCAGGAAAATATTCCCTGTTCAGGGGAAGTATATGGCATACTAGTATCAAGGTCACAAGCGTGATGCAGCATGGGAGCTGTGGACTTGCATGACTCCAAGGCTGCAGCTCCCCCAGTCAGCTCCAGTTCACCAGCACCGGCGAAGATGCTGGCCATCACACAAGAAACAGTTCCCAGGGAGACCAGGAGAGAGGGCAGTTTCTCGCCCAAGCAGGAAACTGTTGTTTGGTTTTGCTGTGAACCCAAACCTGGCATTTCTGAGTAGGTTTCCTCCAGGCCAGCATTTCCGCCTACATGGAGATTAAAACACAGCATTTGTTAGCTTATTTCTCTGAAGAGGCAGCAGCACAAAGCACTGCTGTCACCCTAGGACCTTCTCTGTCTATCATTAAAGGAGAGATCTGCCCTCTGAGCCATTATGGAAGAAACATCTACCTGTAGGGGTTCTTGAGGAGCCTCTTTATTTCTAAACCCAGACAGCTAATAAGCTTGTATTTCACTTAGCAGGCAGAGCACTCTCAGCAGGCCCCTCCAGCATCGAAGGTCAGCGGGGAGGTAATGAAGCAGGTGACTCAGATCTGACTGCTGCCTCCTGTTTATTCACTATTTCCCAAACCTGCCGTGGTGCTGTGCTGCTGGGGGCAGCCCGATGGCAAGCTGCCCACAGCCGCCTCTCCTTCTCCCCTGCGTGCAGGGACGTGCCTGTGGGAGCTCCATCTCCCACCTCGTCCTGCCCAGACCGCTGCCTAGCGAGGCTGGTGTGGATGATGTTTTTGCTGTGTTTTTTCTGTCCCTTTGAAGCCCGCTCTGCCTGCTGAATTATCGGGATGCAGCCGTGCTGTTTACTGCTTTCGTCAGCTCCTTGGGGAAAATGGCTCCAGCTAATCACCTGCAGTACAGCTGGCGTCCTGCTCAGCTCTGTAGGCGAGCCCAGCTAACCACTGCAAGGAGGAGACAGGAGTGAGAACTCTCAGTCACTGAAATCCATTTTTTTTTGCAAATCCGTGCAGACACACTGGAGTCAGTACACCATTTGGCAGCAGCTGGCCCTTACCTTGCCTTACAGTAGCATTGCTGACAGCCTTGTAGCTCTGATACCCATGATAATTGAAGAGCTAATCCATTTTAATTCTGCAGTCCCTGTCTAAATAGAGAGTATCAGACAAGATCACATTAACCAGTTGTTAAACTTCACATGAGATACTGCTGCAAAACAAGAAGGGTAGAGTGTGAGTTACAGGCAGGGAGGAGCTATAGATCTGCTTCTCCATGGAACAAGATATTCTTACCTTACCCAGGAGGAAGGCAGCTGTGGAGAGCAAATGAAAATTAAGATTTATTTGGTTGGAAGTGAATACATCTGGTCACTGACAAAGGGCATTGTATACGTGGCTAGGATTGGGTTGTCTCATGTGGAGCATAGCCATGGCAGCACTAGGCGATGGCTGGTGTGAATGTTTGGTGTTCTCTCAAGTGCAGGCACTGCAGTAGATGCCTTGACTGCAGCTCACAGTTACTACATGAAGAGCCAACAGTTTTCCAGTTTTTCTGTCCCTCTCCATTGCTTTCAGCTGGGATGTCACTGGCTTGCTCTGTCTTCATTCACCTCTCAATGCTCTGCTTTCTCTTCCAGGTGCTGTAACATGTCCAGGTAGGACACCACCAGTGTGAACATCATCCCAAGACAGTCACTCCAAGCCATCCCTCTCAGGTGGCTCCTCTGCTTCAGCCAGCAGCCAGACAAAGGTGAAGACCTGGGATTGCTCCCCTTGTGAGAGGCATCCAGTCGCTGCCCACAGCACTCGTAGGGATGGATTCCAAAGGCAACGTCCGAAGTGGAAACAAACCCGACGCCAAGGCCCCCAGCTCTGGAAAGCCAGAAAAGCCCAGCCCCGTGCCTGCCACGAATGCAGACAAGAAGGAGACCCCCAAAGAGCAGCCTGCTCCTGCCGCTGCCACCAAGAAGGCAGGCAGCGATGCTGCCGTCGTGAACAACCACAGCAACCTGAAACCCAGCCCAGCCGCCACGGAGACACAGGAGGCCACCGGCCAGTCCCCTGACTCTGACCACAAGGGAAACAGCTCCGAGGAGTCACCAGGCAGCATCTTCGACAACATGAAGCCCTTGATCATCATCGGAGGAGTGGCAGTGGCTGCGCTAGCTGTGATTGTGGGAGTGGCGTTCCTAGCCCGGAAAAAATGAAGACCAAGGCAGGGTGGGCTGAGAAACCCAACCCGGCTGTACAGCTCCTTTTGAGACAAATGCATGCAGAAAAATTCTATACATATCTATATATATAGAGCGAGCTAGATAGGTCAACAACAAACACCAACCGCAAATCCAAGAGTCTTGTTCAAGACAACTGTGCCAGTTTGACCCGATGTGGGTAACTCCATGCACTCAGTGTGTTCTTTTCATGTAATATATCTTGGCTTATACCACTGTGTATAGATAACAGCTTCTCCTGATCGGTGTAAACGACGGTGTCCCCTCCCCTCCCCGCTGTCCTCTCTGGGAGACACCCCCACCTCTCTTGCAGTCCCCTGTTCTCAAGTCCAAAGTGTTCTTTGTCCCATCCAGAGTCCCTGCTTTGTGTTTTGGTTTCTGTTTGGTTTGTTTTTAAGTTGGGTTGTGGTGAAGAAGATGTAAGGAGAGATGGAGCCTAGTGAGAAGACCCAGTTCACCCACCATTGTGTGTAGGGCAAAGTGTGATCTCTAATAGGTCTCATGTACCTGCTGCTCATCAACCCACCATTAAAAACCCAACTCCAAAGTGCCCCAGAGAAACCAGGCTGGCTGTAGCTGGAAGCTGCAGCATGGCAGAGCTGAGTAAGCAGGTCAGGACATCACACAAGTCTTTTCACTGGGTGAGCTGCCAGCTAGGGAGTGAGCGGAGGGACTGTACCGTGACTGACAGTGCAGGTAGCAGTGTATGGAGATACCTGCCAAAATCCCGTGCCGATTGCAGGCAGACAGCAGCTCCCATCTGCTTGGTTTCTTGCACGTTGGCAGCCTTCAAGATCCCGTGGATCACCAGGGTCACAGGGGCAGTGCTCAGAGATAGAGAGGCTTTGTTTTGGATCTAGTATTTCCTAAATTTAGGCTGGGCTTTGCAAGATGCTGTGGCCTCAGCCCAAACTCCCTTGAGGTCAGCTGGACTCTATTTCTTGGGGGGTCTGGATCAGGCTGTTCACCTGGTGTTTTCCCACTGAAGGCTCTGGCCTCTCTGTAGATGAGAAGGTAGGAAAACAGGGAGACACAAGCTGGTTTTAGGGGCGGACAAGAGCTGGGACCCCATAAGAAATAACACTGACCTGCTTCACACCAAGGAAACCCTGGTCAGGGGTACTGGAAATCCATCTGGTGATCCTAGGGTGAATTCTCACCTCCCTCCTGTGAGTGGCAGGGATCTGTGACTCCTCTACATCTTGGAAATGGAAACAAATTCCCAATACTGGGGAACAGCCTGGTTTCATTGGTGAGTACCTCAGATCTAAAGCCAGAGCTTGCAAGAAGGAAGGCAGGTGACCAGAGAGTGTTTGGTGCATTGACAGATGACCTTCGCCTGACACCAAGAAGTGGGCAGATCTTACTCTGAGAGTTTCCACTAGGCTATTTTTGGCTTCTGTGCTACTGCAAAAAGACTCTTTACCTTGCTCTGTGTTTTTAAATTAGGTCAGAGCTCAGATGAGGTCAGAGATTAGATGAGGTCAGAATCACAGGCTCTCTGGAGCTCAGCAGCAGTTGCAGCCAACGGAGTTTTGCAGTGATGCTTAGAAAAAGGCCATGAGAAGGTGGGGTGAGTTCAGCAGAAATCAGTTAAAGAGCCAAAGTGACATGTCTTTGAGCCTGGATGTGTAAATTTGGTGGGTACTGGGCCAGAGAAAGGCCTTGGGTACTGTCTTTGCAGTACCTGCTTCTGGCAAAATTACTGGATAGTATGGTGGATGTGTATAACCCAATCTGGTAATTCTTCTCTTGGCTCACATCCTAATTTGCCTCCAAATTTGGCCTGATGAATGCATATGGCTTCCCCAGACAAAAAGCCTTTTTGACACAGCCTGGCCATTCCTATGCTGAGCTTTCTCATCCTCCTCTTTTCTCCAAGGCTCATAAAATATTCCCAAAAGGCACGCAACCTCTGGGAGTATCAGATGCTCTCTTCTGATGAACAACAGGCTGCTTGCAGCTTGAGCTTAATGTCTACCTCTACTTTTACCGGTACAGAGACAGGAGATGGTTACGTTGGGTTCACGGTGGTTTCGGTATGAGCGCTAACAGCCCCAGGGGAAATCCTGGTAGATGAAAGCACTCTTCCTCTGTATTGTGGACATGCCTCCTAGCAGCAGTGTTAGAAGCAGAGGGTCCATGGCTAGGTGCCTCCATAATGCCACTTTTGTCTAAAGAACTGATTTCCCCTCGTCCTGTTTTGCAGATGTTTAGTGGTTCATGTTTTTCTTTTTCTTTTTTTTTTTTTTTTTTTTTTTTTTGTGGGTGGGAGAAGAGAGTGCAAGCAACAGAGGAGTGTGAGAGGTATTGGGTAAGCAGAGATGTGAGACAGAACATAACTCAGAAGCAGTCCCAGCAATGCTCCCTTGCAGCAACTGCGGGAGGGCTTTGCAAGAGCACACAGTGGGGCTGCCGCATCTCCTGCCTGCACCTAAACTGAGAGCCTGGGGGTGCTGCGGAGCCCCCAGACCCCGTCAGTGCCCTTGGTACATCCTCGTGCCCTGCCGGGGTGAGGCCCCTTTGCACACCAGCTCCCCCTGCTGCTGCTTGCACCCTGACCCGTGCATTCTGCTTTCCCCACGAGGGAGATTTTGGTGCACAAGCCAGAAGCAAACTGCAGTGCAGTGCGGCCTGGAATCTTGTCTACGCGACTGGGAGGACTGTGCTCACCAAGTACAGGGTAATGTATCCAAACGAGTGGGGTTTGGATACAGGGATGGATATTCCTGCGCTCCCCTTCCCTCAGATCTCTGGAGCACAAAGATTTTGGCTGTAGAGAATTTTGTAGGAAATTTTGCTTAGGTTGCCCATGAGGAAGGGAAGCGGGCTATCCCTGTTCTGATTCTTGTTTTGCCAAAGCAGGGCTGGTGATTTTCAGACATCGACTTCTCTTTTCAAGTCCTGTCTTCAAAAAAATATTTCCATCTGCCCTGTCTGCTCCTCCCTTTCAACCCCCGACATGGGATTTATTTATTTATTTTTAATTATTATATTTTTAGCAGTGTGTGACATTACAGATGCAGCATCTAGCCATCCTGCACTGGCCAGCATAGGTAGATGCAGGGGGAGGAAAAAGAAACACCTGCCTCATTTGAATGCGTGTTTTTTTTTGTTGTTTTTTGCTTGCTTTTTCTTTCTAAAGTGTTTTAGTGTTTTATTTCCTTGGCTTAAAGTTCAGCAAGGGAAGAGGGGAAAAACAGTTCTCAGCCAATGTGGGACTTAACCATTTCTGTCCACATCCAGTGCCCCTTGCCCTTAGGGCACGTGGATGGATTCAAGGCCAGTAACTTCATCCACAAACACACCACAGAGATGGTGCCGGGACTGCACCTCATCCTCTGGGTATGTAACCACGTGCTAGCCCTCACTAGGCAGTGAACGTGGTTTGTCTTGTCCATAAGGGAACTTCTGCTTACTGCAATCAATTAACATCGCCTGGTGTCCGGATCCTTTCTCTGGAGCCCACCTCTTTGGTTTGGAAAAACACCTCTGTCTGTGTGTGCGTGTGTGTGTGTGTCTGTACACCACCCTGCCTTGAATATTCTATGTATGTATGTATACTTGCAGATTTATATTACTGCAGTCTGGGTAAAGCCACATTCTTTGTAAGGAAAAAAAAAAAAAGAAAACACAAAACAAACCTGGAGATGACCCTTCATTTGTTCCTCTGCATTCACACAAAGTGTCCGTGACGTCTTTTCTGTGCCATTCACATCACATCATACAGCACCCGAATTCCTTTTTCTGTCCTGGTTTCTTCTCAGAGCAAAGAATGTATGGCGAGCGAACTGCCGAATGTACCATGTGCCCGTTGTGCTAGGAGCTCAAAGTTACTGTTCCCCTCCCTGGATATTCGCGTGGGCTACTTGCTTAAAAATAAGGCACTTTTAGACAATACTGAACTGTACTGGACTGTGTTGTAGTGCTTTTCACAGTGTGGGTCTAGTGTTGACTTGAGTCAGGTAGATCAAGCGTAGATGCCATACAAGCTCCCAAGCACGCAGCTGGGGCCGTGCACTTCAGTCCTGAATTGCAAATGACATCCTGTTAGCAAACACCTCCTGTTCTGCCTTAACATGTCAGGCTGTGCAGTGGTTTCGTTTTGAGAAAAAATGTCCAGCGAGAACTAGGCTGAGAAGAGCAAATTCATCTCTCTCAGAATCGAAGTGAGATTGAAACCAAATTTGTTGAGAAGCAGAAGGCTTAAATGACTGAACTCGCTGTGCTAAATAAATAGTTGTCTTTTCTCATACTGAGCACATGCCGTTATTTGCTTGATGTTATTCTTTGTGTGGTGTTTGTGATATGAAGTCCTTCTAGTGATATCTCCACGGGGAGAATGAACTAATGCTTAAAACTAGTAAGATTCTGCGCTTGGGTTTTGAAGAGATCTAGATTGCTAGTTTACTCTTTTGATAAAGTGCAAATTAGAAATTTGGGAAACTGACTTCACAAATATTGCAGCTTATCTCTAAAACTATAGATTCAATTATTACACCAGATCCCAGTCTATTTTTAAGGAGCCATATGTTTTAGTCAAATACAAAGATGTTGTTGTGCTCTTGAGCAACTTTGTAGAAGGTTTTTGATGCTTCTGGCTTTAAGAAAGATGAAATGGGTTACACGTCCGCTTCCTCTTTCTACTGGTTTAATAGACTGTGGTAAGTCCTGCTACTCCTAACGGTTCTGCAGTAGGATGCAAACAACCCTGGAAACAGAAGGATAATGTAGCAGCATTTTTGGGAGGGTAATAATGCATTCTTGCGGGTGCTGTCACACCTCACAAAGCACTGAGCAGTTGCTTGCCCTGAAGCACTTACTAGTCCCACTAGGTGGAGTGATACATTAAAAATGGATTTGTCTTTGCTGAATCAAAGTTCCCCCAACTACCAAAAAATAGGGGAATTTTTCCATTGGTTTCAGCATGCTGTGATCAGGCTTTGCGATCTTATCGGCACCAGGGTTATGATTGCAGGTCTCTGTGAAATATAAATTCATTTCAGTGGCATGTTTTACAAAACTGGCAAAAAATACTTCTTAGTCCTTTTCTGAGTACAAGGGAAACCTTCTCTAGTATTACCTGAGGCAGCCACGCTTATACTGACATTACCATTTATGTATAAACAACAGGATAACTAAAACACAAAACCAATCAACCAACCAAAAATACTAAAGACGGTGAGAGGAGATGATTCCTGACTGAAATTCCCTTCCTTTCCCGGAAATGTCACTGGGTTTAGAAATCTGCCTTTTTCTAACTATTCTTAGAATTGGTTGAAAATATAAATTCTGAGGATTTGTGAGGGAGAAAAAAGTGTTCCTCAGGAAATAAACCAAATAAGGAAGATAATAATAATAATAATAATAATAATAATAATAAAAGACTGACTACTAAGCCATGCAAATTATCCCTTGTTAAGTGGATTTCTCAAGTATGTTTTTGCTGTCTCTTTTCAATGTTAGAGTCTATGAAGCAAGAAAAAGGCCTGAAGTTTTCCACAACCAACTTTGTGCAATTAAAGGAAATTGCAAGTTTATAATTTGGGCATTTTTAAGGGCAGTGATCTCTCTTTTCTCATGCTCTGTTGTCAAAAAGTCTGAAAATCCAATGTAATCCCATTTTGATCCTCCAGTTTGTGACTTTTTGCTAGAGCAGGGATGCTGGTATATCTTACTGACCATACAGGTTTGTTCCCTTCATCGAGGACCCACGGAAGAGCTGCTTTCTGTAGCAGTCGGCAACCACATGGCATATTTTTCATAAACTGCTAGCAGTTCTGCTTTACAAGTTGGGCATCTCCCTTTATGAAGGGGTTGCCTCTGACATGGATAATTAAAATTCTGCATTTAAGTTAGTTAAGTTCTTGGTGCTGGAGGCTGGAATTGGGATATTTCCTGATATTTACACTAGAGGTATTTGGCTCTTTACTCTTTCACAGAGAAATCTGCTGATGCTGAAGATCTGACCCGGACTGTCAGCACATTTTAGGACTTGTGAGTGGCACTCAATTGACAACTCCACTGCAGAAAGCAGGGAACCCTGAGCAGCAATTTTCTGGGCTGGGGTATGTTGCACCATCAATGTACTTCAGAATTCATGCTGTGGGTGACAAAGAAGCCAGGAGAGGGTGATATGAGCAGTGTCTGCCTCCTACTGCAGATTAAATTTTGCTGGTCTGTTTTCAGCCCCTATCTATCCCCAAGTGGTTCTTGTCCTGCAGTGACTGTTTGGGTCCTATTCCTAAAAATGTCTCCTGTCCCCACTTCAACTAGAAATTAGTTCTCTTCCAAATTTCATCTTTTTGAAGTATTACTTAATCATTAATGGGAAGTTATTTTTTAAGGGCAAAGAGCACAGAATATGGTTAATAAGGTTAATGATAGTCTTAGCGCTCATGGTCAATATGTGGCAAAAAAAGAGTACTTAGTCTAGGTTCATCCTACTGAATGCATCTATCCAGAAGATTGTTCTCCTTGGGCTAGACTATGATTCCTTGAATTTAGCAGCCCAGATGATAATGCAAGGTGCAGTTGAGGGGACTGCTACTTAACTGAGACACTGGCTTGAAACATGCCCCTTGTGACATTCAGCTTTGGCTGGCTATGTTTCAACACTATTTTTTAGTCTTTTATTGCATCTTGCATTGGTTAGCTCAGATCACATTACCTTGATTGGCCCTGGGGAGTTAAATCTGTTTAGCAGAGGGTTTTTTATGATAAAGACTTTCTTCCTCTCTCATATCATCAGTCCAGCCACGTGATCTGTTTCCTTTTTAAATCCCGAATTCCTAGACTGTCTGCTCATGCCAGGTCTGCTACAAACTATATGGCTCCACTGGCTTCTGGAGATCTGATTAATTGCTTGTGCTTTGCTACTGCTTCAGCTACTGAATTGTATTCCCAGGCAACTCTGCAGATATGGCCTTTCCACAGCAAGGCAAAAATCATGCCCCAGTGCAGAGACAGATTTTGGGTTGCCCTACCTAACAGACAGAGCCAACATTCAGCCACTCAGCACCTAAGGGGAAGGCAGTGTAGTGTAGCAAGGAATGTATGAAGTCTTCATTTGCCTTAGCTGCTAAGGCTTGGGGGTCTGAGATGCAAGATACTGCATGCTTGTCTGCTACAGAAACTCAGCAGAGGATAAAACCCTAGCTGGAAGCTCCCTTTCTAGTCCTTACTCTTTCACATCAGAGAAACACTGCATGGCCACGACTTCTGCTTGGTACTGAAGAGCCGGGGGCTGCCTGCCAGTTGGCTGTGAGGGTGACAGAGCACCGGAACAGGTTGCCCAGTGAGGTTGTGGAGTCTCCTTCTCTGGAGATATTCAAAACCTGCCTGGATGCAATTCTGTGTACCATGTGTTAGGTGACCTCGCTGGGCAGGGGGGCTGGACCAGGTGATCTCTGGTGGTCCCTTCCAACCTCAGCCATTCTGTGGTTCTGTATTCTGGCTGCTCAGGAGATGTTAACGCAGTGTGTGCGTACACTACACGTGGCTGAAGCTAGTGCTGCTTTGGTCCTCCAGGTTTTGCACCAAAAATACAGGCAGAGAAGAGAGGTCCTTGAATCTCTCAAGCTGGCTCTCTGCTGAAGCCAATGATCTGTATTTTTGCTGGCCTGGAAGAATCAGTTCATGTGCAAGGAACACGCTGCTGTTCTTGTCCTCCATTAGCTGCAGGGCAGAGGACACAGAAGACTGCAACAATTCCTCAATTTGAATGGGCTGCTCAAGTTTTGTGAAGTTACACGAGACAACTGGGCCTGAAAAATTTACATCTCATTCAACAAACCATGCTAAAAAGTTGATGCTCAAAGCACACGGTAATAGGACAGATCTTAGTCTTTGGTTTTCCAAATGCATGAGTTTGGCTCTACCCTGTACTAAAGTTCTGCTTGCTGCTTTGTGAAGCATTTGTTCTGTTCGAACACTGACCTGTTGTACATGGGGAGACATGCTCTCTGCTCTTTGAGGTTATGCCTTTCTGAGTAAATAGATCTTCTTGCTAAGAAATATAACTTGGATTAAATAGGTTCGGACCAACAGCATTTGTACATCTTACTCTTGCACTCAATTCTTTTCCAGTTCGTTGTTCCCAGCTTGAAATTCCCAAATTACTCCATTCCATTTTTCCAATTTCTCAAAAAGCAAAGCCCCAGCGCAGGATCCCAAGAATAGTCACTGGTTCTTTCCATCTGTGAGTGGTGATGCTCCAGTACCAAAACTCCCAGGAGGAAGAGAGGAATCTTTAATCATCTTTGCAACAGTAAAGACCTGCATTGTATCCCTGGTTTTGCCACAGCAGCTACAAGCAGTCAAGTTTCTGGGACAATTTGATAAGAACAAGGGTGCCACACAGTTTGCCATGTTTAAAAAAAATTAAAAAATAAAAAATTAATCATTTGGCTTTATTAAGTTTTGAGCAGCCCTTCTTAAGCCTGGTGCCTTTTCCTGAGTCACTGGTTAGGACCCTTTCAATTGAAATCTTTAAAAGGTGCATTCTCAACTCTCCAGTGAAAACCAGCTCCCTTCTAGCGGTAGGTGCAGGTTATTTACAAACTTGTGGAGAAACCAAAATTGTAGAAAGGGAACTCGTAGGTCAGACTACAGGGGATTTCTTTTTTTCCTTTTGGTTTGCTTTGATTCTATTACTTTGCCAGGGACTGACCCAAAGGACTTGGAAGTCCGATGGAAAGCTCAACCACGAGCAGCAAGGACATGCCTGCTGCTAGGCTGGAAGCCACCGGCATCTTTCCAGCATCTTTGGTGGGTTTTGTGTTAGCCCCTGGAAATGTTTTCCAATTGATATTAATTTTCAAGTGACATCTTGATTTCTTCCCTGTACAAACAGACCTGCTTGTCACTTACACATATTTACCTGTGTTCAACATACAGGTTTGTTGGTTTTTTTGGTTGTTATTGTTTCGTTTTTTGTTTTTTTTTTTTAATTATTTTCTTACAAAAACAATATGCTGCTAGATACATTTCCTGGAGGGAAATGGACACCTACCTACACTCAAAGCTATAGAGCTAATTTATACCTTGTTGAATTTATAATCTTGTCTATGCTTCTATGGACACTTTGTATGGGCTGCAGCTCAAACCTTAAAATAGTCAAGAATTTTTCCTTTCCCATATAGTATTCTATTTACTTTGACTTAAAAAAAAAAGCGTATAAATGCAATAATGCAGGTAGACTAGAAATACTAGATTGAAAATTAAAGTAGTTTAGCTTGTCCCATTGTGACTGACAGTGTTGTATGACACCCAACGCTGTACCCTAACATTTTCCAGGCTTTCTACGTAGCTGAATCTAGTATTAGCTTTGAAAACCCATTGTATGAGTGGTGGGTGGATGGGTTGGAAATGTGTGCTCTCTACACACTGTATGTTACTCACATCAGAAGCTGTATGGCCACTCCATATGCTGTGAAACTGTAAATGATTCCCAATACACCTGTAACTCTTACCAGGATTGTGAGAAATAAACTATATATAGATATCTATATATACATATAGATATATTGAATAATTCCTCATGTGAGCATCTTTGTGTATGTGGTGTGTGAGTGAAAATGGCTATCCTTCCTCTCACTCCTCAGCTGTGACCATGTTTCCTGCAGGCTGAATATTTGCTAGGATTAGAGATCCCAGTAAGAACCACAATGTAGGGCAGTCCTTGCTCCGAATCAATGCCAGCCTACCCAAGGAAGGTAGGCAAAGAAAGATTATTTTATTATTCCCAGAGAGAGATGAGGTGTAGAACAGCTAAATGACTTCTTCAGAGCCACCCAGGAAACACCTCCTGATTCCAATGATCCCCATTCTGCAGGCTGGTCTCCAGCCTTTGCTGCAGTATGAAATGCTCTCCCCACCAAATAAACTCTCTGATTTGCTTGGTTTTGTTTTTAAGTTGCCCTGGGATTGTCCATCGTCATGAGGAGTAAAACGAGCATCTGGCTGGTGTCCATGTCTGACGAGAGGGGAGGAGGTTTGGCAGTACACGTCACTGCGAATAGCGGCCATCACGCTACACGCTAGCTCCAAACAGGGGCTCTGCAGATATCTGCAGGCTTTTGGAAGTGAATCCCGCAAGAACTGGGAAGACAAAATCCCTCATTGTAAACCCCTTGGGGCCAGGAGAAAAGGGCAGCCTTTAGTTGCCAAAGCTTTAATTGCCTGTGATTCTTGCTGCAGAAACACAGATGAGGGCTCAGGTTTTTAGCTTGTCTTAATATTCATAAAAGCAGAAGCATAAATAAATTCTTGTCTGAGTCTGAGTCCTGAATCTGAGGACCTGGGATGGGTGGATTCCTGGCCCTCCAGCTAGGATGTGTAAAGCATCACATATACTGGGACAGTGAGGAAGTGCAGAGCCGTCCGGGCAGGGGTGGAAACCTGCCCTGCCCTACACGTACTGCGTGAGATCATCACTGCAAAGGAGCTGAGGCTCCTCTTCAGTCCCTAGGCTGGGGAAATGCATCCTCTGGCCAGCGAAGGCCAGCCCATCTCCTCTTAGCAGAAGAGGGTGTGCAGCCGTGACAGGGAAGGCAGCAGGGATGGCGTGACAGCAGGTGATGCTCCAGCATGGAAGGTTTCCCAATAGTTTGGAATCAGTGGAGGTGCCTGCACAAACCGTCCTCCTTGGACATGAAATGGAGCCGCTTGCTTGAGGGAGAGGAGGGAGAATGGTCTAGGCATCTTTCTGTTGTGCCTCCTTCAAACAAAAATGGCTTATGACTGCCAAGGAAGGCAGCAACATCATTGGCAAATTTACAGTGAGCGAAAGCATTTCCCAGAAATGTTCTTGCTCAGTCCTGAGTGTCCCAGCAGGTGGGCACGGCTGTGATGTAGCTTATTTGCAAATGCCCTATGGAATGCAAGGCACGTCTGCACACAGACGCGTCTTAGATAGCCCCCATCCATCCTTCCTCGTTTTCCCCCACCTTTTTCCCTGCACATGTTAACAGAAATTTAAAAAGTATGAAAAGCAGAGGAAATGTTTACAATTATCTTAACCTATACACTGCTTTTCCCCACTCCTTTCAATTCTAGCCCTCATTTAGCCAAACAACATGGTGTGATTCCAAATCACTGCACTCTAAACAAGAAACACTGTGGTTATGTTTTACCAGACCAGGTTCAAAGAGGAAGCACTCAGCTAACTTAACTGAAACATCCAGGCTCTACCAAACTGAACAGTCTGCATGAGGTAGCAAATAATTTTTATTGTCCTTGTTATCCTACTGCAGTGCTAGTTAGTACTCATGCTTGTTACCCTCCCAAAATAAGCAGACAGAGAGACTGCAAATTTCATCCAGTGCTTGCTGGAAGAGAAACCAACAGAAGAGCATTTACATAACCTACCAGCATGTGCTCTGGTAAAGCTGAGATGCTGGCACCTACTGAGCAGTGACCAAGTATTAAGACATCACTATATAGTTTAATTTCCTAGGAACTGAGGCTCTCACATGCATTTTTTTCTTTCTCTACGTCTTCACTTTCAATCATTGTAAAGTCCTCCAATGCTTTGTATTTTGGACAGTCTAGGGAGGATGCTAAGAGCTGATGGAGCAGGATTTGAGACAGCAGTTGCTTTCTGCTCTTGGATTTAGAAAATAAAATAAAATGGACTCACAAGTAAGGAATAAGGAGCATAAATCTAATGCTCAGTGCCATAAAGGCTAAGGCTGCTGGAGTGTCACCAACCTCCCTCCACAAGGTGGCTAAACTGAATAGTGCAAGGTACGCTTTGAGTTTTGCTTGGTTTTAATCTTGTTCTGGTAGCTAAGCTGGAGCAAAGAGAGAAGAGCATCCAGGTGTCTCTGCAATTAAGCAGTCTGCCGTTCAGAATGCGCTTTTAGAGAGGAAAGGAGACTGACGGGCAGGTGATTGGACAGACGGACAAGCAGACAGTAGGATGGCGTGATCTTTATTTCCTTTAGGAAATCTGGCTGGATATCAGGTCTCTTCAAATAAATAAACAAAAAAATAATGGCAGAATTGTATTGTCTTCATTTATACCTACCATTTTGTAATGGCATTGTTTGTTTATAGTGCTCTAGCAAACATCAAGACGTAAACCTATTAAATTACCACAGAGATGAAAAATGTAGATCCAGAAACTAAACAAGGCTGGCAAAAAAATCACAATTCTTCCAGTGACCCATAGAGCCAAAAGCAATGACATCTGCAATAAATGAATGTTTTTCTTGAGGAATAATATTAGTCATTAAAAATCAAGAGTAAACACAATTAATTTGATCTGAAAGAGAGATGAAGGTTGGGAAGGACACTTTCAAGAAGGTTTGGATGGCTTTATTTAGTTCCTTCTTATCTCCTGTGTCAGAAACCCATGTTCATGGGGCTTCACGGGGAAGCTTTCAGTACTCAGCCTGCTGAGGAGGGATTTCAGAAGTTGGAGCAAGGTGGGGAACCCAGCATCTCAGCAGGCCACGGCCTCTCAGCTGGGCACTCAACATTTGCTGACATTGCAACATTAACATTTGCTTTTTCATTTCCAACACGCTGACACTGCCTTCCCCTTCTCCAGCGTGGGGTGGCCAGCACATGCCTTCAGTCAATATCAATTGGGAGGGGGGTATAAAACTAGCACAGAAAGCCCAACTTCCACACAAAACCCGATGAGGAGAAGCACTAAAACCTACACAGCGCTGACTACGAGGGGAAATACAGGGGGCATCCACCGCAGGGTGCGGGGGCGGCGGGCCGGAGGGTTTAAAAGGCGCCGCGGGCCGCTCATGGCTGCTCCCCTCACGGCCGCTCCCTCTTCTTCTCCTCCCTGCGCATGCGCGGCCGGGCCGCATGAGGAGACGGCCACCGCCCCCGCCGCCCGGCTCCGCCATGTCGGAGCGGCTCGGCAAGCCCACCTGCCTCATCGTCGCCAGCGCTGCCGCTGCCGGTGAGAGGCCGCCGGGCCCCCTCCTCCTCTTCGTCCGGGGGCTACGCACCCCCTCTCCCCTCCCTGGGCTTCCCAGGCACGCCTGGGGGAAACGAGCGCCTTCCCTTCTGCCCTCCTTCCCCTCCTTGTTGCACCCCAACCCGCAGGGACGCGGTGCTCGCATCCTTATTTCTCCCCGTAGAAGGCTGTGCTTTTGTCTTAAAATAACTCTCTGAAATTCTGGAGAGCTTTTAGGATGAGCAGGGAAACCCAAGTCTTTGCGCCTTGCTAGGTGAAGCGTGCTGGTGTCGTGGATGCTAAAACACAGATGTGCTTTCCTTAAATCGCTGGGCTCCTGTTTTCCAGGTGTGTCAGCCCAGTCCTTCCTTCACTGCTTTACGCTGACCAGCTCTGCTTTTAATCTGCAAGTCGCCACTCCTGGGGTAAGTAAAAATGGGCAGTTGTTGTGATTTCAGCCTGAAACCAATTGATACCTTAATTGACAAGGGAGAAGTACGCTCATTTCTTTTCTTCAAGATGTTTTATTTGCTTACAGATTAAGGTACGATTCTTTTTACTGCTGGCTTCTTAATATTGAACCTGAATGTGAGCATGCCATAGTATGGTTCTGAACTTCTCTGTTCGGTATCCGCTCTTAACAATGAGTGGCCAGATGAGTATTTGAGAATCACTTCAATGGAAAAACTTGAAAACTTAAGGATTTTGAGAACTGAAGTCTCTCAAAATCCTATATTCTTATCTGTTAAGAAATGTAGCAGAAGTCTGCAGTGATACTAACCACAGTCTTTGAACCATGTTTCCACTAGGGGAAGTCAATTGATTTTGTGGATGTGAATGAGAGCAACATGCGCTGGATACAGGACTTCCGTATGAAGTCGTATGCAAGCCCTGCCAAGCTGGAGTCAATTGATGGTAAGGTCTTCGCTGTTGGCTGGTGCCTCATTTCTATTTATGAGGGAAATATGCTTCTTCATGTTAGAAGGCATAAAACCTTGCGTTTTAAGAGGAAGCTGTGGCAAGTACAGTTTATTTTTACTGATCTTACATTGGTAATTCCCTCTTACTATTCTGTAGTATATTACATATTATTAATTTTTGAAGTAAACGTTTTCCTAAAGTAGAAGCTAGCAGACAGTGCTTTTAAGCTTTGCGTAGGTAAGAATGTCTCATTAAAAACTTGTGTTCTCTGTTCTAAGAACCACCTCTTTTTCTCTACTCCACATGGATCTTGTAGTTTCCTTAGTTCTTCCAGTTTGTGAAGGTTGAGTGACTTATGTGATGATGTCCTAAATTTGTCAAATCTGAAATGGATTTATGGTCAATTTTTAAATTTGTATTACAGTTAGTTTCTGTTCCTTCTTACTAGGTGCTAGATACCATGCATTGCTGATTCCAAACTGTCCGGGGGCTGTGACTGACCTTGCAAACAGCGGGTACCTGGCCAAGATACTGCAGCATTTCAGCACTGAGGATAGTAAGTGAACATCATTAGATATTTTATTAAATCAAGTAATCCATGCTACCTTGCTATTGTTGCAAGGTAACAGTCTTGCAATGACTTGTTCTGGGGAATTATTTACATAGTAGTTGTAGAGTGTTGCAGCATACCGAACTGGAAGAGCTATTTTAGAAAAATGTCTCTTCTCTTAAAAAGTACTATCTTTGTGCAAATTATAAAAATAATAACAGTAGCTTTGGAATGTCTTTTGTAAGAAGAAGGTTCTCTCCTCAATGATGCAGAAATTGCTCCCTCCAAGTCAGTAGGGCTGAAGGTTCAGAGTGAGATGTGGGATGTATCAGAGTAGTCATTAAGGCCCCAGTAGATCAAGGCTTTTGGCTATTTGCAGATGTTCACAACTTCTCAAATATGCTTTGATTTTTTTTTTCTCTAGAGCCTATCTGTGCGATTGGACACGGTGTTGCAGCATTATGTTGTGCCACCAATGAGGATAAATCCTGGGTTTTTCAGGGATACAGTCTAACAGGGGTAGGTTGAGCTTTCATCTGACTTGTGTGGGGTCTTTTTCTGTTATGAGGCTCTCTACCTGTCCAGGGGTCTGTGACTTGAGGTGATGGTGCCAATGTTTCTGGTCTTATCCTAGAACTTCCTACACATGTAAGTTACCAGCTTGGTATGCTTAGTTTACATTCAAGGTGTGGAGAGTTATCATTGGCAAGGGGTCCCAATACCATGCAAAAAGGGATTGTCTCACTTCAGCTGTCACATGTTTTCCTTCCCACTGTTCTATAAACTTGAGTCTATAGGATGCTGGAAATGGCTGCTGCAGCTCTTTGGTTTAATAGCTGAGAGCTCTTAAGAATTACTTTTTTCTGTTACACAAATGCTGGAGGTAGACTTTATTTCTCAAGGTGCTCCATTGTTTTAATGGGTAGAGAGTTTCAGGGGTTGAGGAGGAAGGTGTTTAGCTGTTTCTTAGTTAAAAGCTAGTTTGTACAAAGTATGCAGATGCTGATGCTTTATCTACTGTACTGCCTTATCTCTGACCTTACAGGCCACTTATAGGGCAGTTACACCTGTGCACCAAGGTAATGCAAGCCTATATAGTATTACTTCTAGAGTTGAAAATTTACACCCAAATTAAGTTTATGGGACTCAAAAGCTATCATAGTGTCCTGATGTGCTTGTATTTGGTATTACAGTCTATGATGAAGCTTCTTAAATAAGAGGCATGATGTGGGCTAGCTATAGTTGGTCTGGAAACTGTAAAATTCAACTTTTTTCTTCCTGTATAAAATGTCAACCAAATACTTCTAATTTTTCTTCTCTTCATTTAAGCTGTTTCTCATATTCAGCTCCCAGTAATGGAGTAATGTTATTTGGACTCCACAAGTGACACTCTAAATGTTCCATATGTACATTTCAGTGCTGAACATCTAAGCAGGTCTTGTGCTTTTATGAAGTTAATTGCATGCATGCTGTTCAGTGCCCAGGCCTGCACCCTCTACGTAGTTAAATATCTGATCTATACCACACTCACCTCAGTGCAGATACATGATGTTCTTTTATCCTGTTTTGAATGGCTTATCCACAGGGTAGCTTCCTGAAAACCACTTGTACTAGAAATATTGGCTAGTGGTGTTGCAAAATTGGTACATGCGTAGCTTCAAGGTAAATGATCAGTGCTGCAAGATTAGGTTTTAGTTGAGAGTAAACACGTCTTAGGTTTGAGGACTGAATGTTTGAATATCAGCACCTCTAGACGTTGATGACCTGAAGATCAGGCTTGTCTGCTACTGGGCAAGAAGGTTTCCTAACACTTATATCAAGGTCTTGACTTGTTTCTGGTGTCACTGTATGATGATGCAGGAGTTCTCAGTGTTTTTCCTTGACTCTGTTGGGATGCTTTCTCTTTACTAATACCTCAAAGTGCCTTCAAAATATGGAACAGATATATTTTTGTTTCTGCTTTAAAGCAGTTGGTATGGTTAAGTAAGCAAACTCGATGCTGAGAATATCCAGCTGCAATAGCTTCTTATTTGGGACACTAATCTTGAGATAAAAATTGAATGCTTCCTGATATCAAGATCTAGCGTACTCCAGCAGACTTGCTGTGTGGGATGATGCATTACAGCTCTGCAGCAGTGTTTCAAGATCTTTTTTTTTTAAATTAGTTTGCAATTCTGTCTGTTCTGTGGATGCAAGGTGTTTTCTTTTCCTGTAATGATGATAACATCGAATTCAATTCCTATGGTGGCCAGTATCTTATCACCTTATACTTTCTAGTTCAGAATATTTTAAAGAAGCTCAAACTAGTAGTTTGGAAATTGAATCAAGTGGAATTTAAAAAATGCAATTGCAAAGTATGATGCTGTGTTAGTTCTTGGAAAGCTTCACAACTGAGGGGAGAGAGAGAATCATAGACATGACATCTTAGAGATGTTGCTTAGCTATTCTAGTTAAATAAGAAGTGTTTAAATATCAAATGTATACAGTGCAGGTCTCTTTGATGGCTTGAATTCAGGAACCCTTCAGCTGATCTGCAAAAAATGAGTTGTCACTTTCTTTTTCTCACATGGGAATCTTCAGTGTGCTCCCTATAGAAAGTCTGTAGAAGCTGTCTGTGGTCATCTAGTTTTCTGCTTTGTTTCTGTTGCATTTTCTATGTACAGCTGGGAGGATGGTAGTGGAAACAGAAAAAAATGACAGTTTTGCCTGGCTTATTTTCTATAAAAGCAAGAATTATTTCTTTTTGATCTTTTTCAGCCCTCTGTGTATGAACTAATAAGGCAGCCTAATTTTGCCAGTTTATCCATTATTGTGGAAGACTTTGTGAAAGATTCTGGAGCTACATTTAGCGGTACGTCACCCCCATTGTCCAGCACTTCATTTCATGGTCACGTGCTGGAAATTAATGTCTGTATACCCATTTTACACAGGTGAACGGGACTTTGGTGTGATATTTAATCTTGCGTTCTCATTTCAGATATAACTGAATACCCTAGTGGATTTGAAAAGATGAATAAGTGCTGTGAAATACTGCATGTGGATAAATAGGGCAGTACAGTAGAGCATGTTATCTACGTGGCTGTCCATACATACTTTTTTAACCTATGGTAAGCGTGAGGTAGCTTATCTTGCTGTGAAGACGGAACACATACTGCAGGGGAGAGTGTCTGCAGGAGAGTTTCCACTGATCTGCAGCTACACAGCCCATACCTGCAGGGAGACGTCTGTATGAAGGCAGTGTGCTGCAGCTGCTTCCTGGCTACACAGCAGGGAGCATGTGCTGCGGTGGGAGAGGTTAAGTCATAGGGTCTGGCTCTTTTAAGCAAATCTGTCTTATTGAAAGCCAGAGGCAGTATACTGAATACTTCTGGTTATTCTGATCAGTTGTCCTCTAGCTTTGAATAAAATACTTGATGGTGAATCTGGTTTTGTAGGTTTTTTCATTACTACTAATTTTATTAGTAGTAAAAATGTAGAAGTTTGCCTTTCAAACTGCTAAACACAAAGTTCTGTACTGCGTGAGAGGAAAGATCCATTTAAACATGTCCCTTCTTTCTCTAGAGTATTTCTGGATGTGCAGGGAAACATGTAATTTCCCTTTACAAGCTGCTGTCTTTCAGTACTGAAGAGCTATGGGGAGAATTAAAGAACAGAACCATTTACAGCATTTACAACCATTATTTGGTTTGCAGCTGTTTAGTCTCCTATTTTGCTAGTTTGAGTATGCACTTAAAGTTAATGAGATGTCTATGGTATTTAAGTCAGCCTTTATTTAACAGAATAATGCCAGCCATTGAACTGATACAATTTGAAGTGGCTGGATTAGATATTACATATGTGGTGTAGAACCAGGATCCTAATGCTGCATATCTATTTTTCCACTGACAAGAAAAAAGAAATGCCACACTTATCAAATTGATGTATACTTTTTGCTTAATCCTCTTCAGTCCATGCTGCCATCAGACTGTGTGTGCTTAAAATGACATCTTTATGCTTTTTGAATAAGCTGCTGCTACCTCCTTCTGCATAATTGGTTCAGTACTACCAGTTTAAAAGTTGTTGTTTCAGTGGTATGTTATGTCGTGTATTTGGCTGAAGAGGCGTTGACAAATGAAGCAAAAGAAGCATGTGTGGTTTGAAGGCACTTTGCTATGCTTAGGTCAGTAAGAGGCTGGGAGGGGCGGAGGAGAAAGTGAATTGGTTATTACTGACAAAATAAGGGTTCTGTCTGGAATGAAGTAACCTAAAAGTACTGCTTGGAGTACTGAACAATTAACACATCAGAATTATAATTGACCATAAAGTGTTTTCCTGAAGGTTCTCTGTAGCATCATGATCACAGCTTTGATGTCTTGCATAAGAAGAGTTTATACAAGGCAATTAGAACTTAAAGTTTTCTCTAAGGCTTGTGTTAGGAAAATCTCTTGATATATGCTATTTACCCATCTGGTGTTATTTGAATTAAGGGACCAGTGTTGCTGTCTTACCACTAGAAAGTCCTCTGAAATTCAGGACTGGGGGCTTGATGTTGTCTGTCTGTTGGGGTTATAGTTCAGCACGTCTGTCACCCAGGAAATCCTGGTCTTGTGCATTAGAGTTCTATGAGATGAAATACTGAAACTGAAATAGTGTCCGCTAACGTAATGCTTGTTGTTTTTCTCCTCTTGTATGTAGCCAGCAAGCCAGATGCTGTACATGTTGTGCTGGACAGGCACCTTGTGACAGGACAGAATGAGAATTCCACTCTTCCAGCGGTCCAGAATCTTCTTATGCTTTGCAATGTCAGGTGAGGCCATATGGGAAATGAGAACAAGACCAGGTAGTGTCAAAGCATCCTTTGCTTTCAGCAATCTTGTCCCCTAGACAATTCTTTTTCTCTGGCTGCTGAAGTGCATGTTGTCTTTGCTTGATCTGTCTGTTCAGTCTGATAAGTCTTTTGGTAAAAAAGCATTTGTGAGTATTTAAATAAAAGTTAAAAATGGGTTGGGAAGTACACAGCTATCCATCGAGGCTGGTGGTGTAAAACAGAGTAGGCTTTGCTAAATATTTCTGTTAAGGGAAACATCTGTTTTTTATGTTTTCGCAAGTTAGCATTTAGTCAGCTGTATTGTAGGATTCTGGAAACGAACAGATTTCTATTCTTTGGTAAGAGCTTGGCTATTTGACTGTCTTTCGTCTTCTCAGAAGAACACTTAACCACAAAAATATTCTTTCCTTCAGGTGAAAGGGTGTTAGAAGCCCCTTCCTGGCTGTGGACTAGCAAGTCATGTCATGTTTGGATGTTTCATTCAGCAAGAAATGAAAGAGCAGGTCTCTTTGCAAACAGAATGGATGAAGAGCCAGCAGGCTAAGGATTTTCTTGCCTGTTAACTGGATAAAACATGTCTTTAAATTTCTATCCTGGACTATGAAGCCACTGACATTGAAGTGGCAATGTCAGGTTTTGCACACACTGAATGGATGAAGGTTGTGAATAAGAAAACTTGGAAGTGCATCACACTTCAGAAGCAATTATGAAACCACCTTGCATTTGTGTTACTACATCTTTTTATTGCTTCTCTCTAGACCATTAACTTAAAGTTGTGGGAAACTATCTTTTAAAAAAAAGATCCGTGGCCATGAGTATGATTTGGTGAAGCTGAAGACCCTTCTCGAGGCTGGCATTATACTGATCATTAGTAATTCTACTCCAAAGAGCACTTGAACATTAGGGAATCATCTGGCATTTGTGGTTCAAATATAAAAGTCTACATCTAGTGCTTCAGTGAAATGCAATTTCATGTGTTCTTACCTTTCTGTTGGTAGGTCACAAAGTTACTGTCCGAACTTTAAATATCTGTGGTGTTCATGTATCCTTAGAATGGAATGCAAAATGTATAGCTAAACTGAATAAAGCAGAGTCGTTTGTTTGAAGACATTTTGCTGTAGTGCTACTGTTGGCATGATGTGTCCTTGTTTTGTTGCCTTGTATGTTCACATTAATGGGCTTGTTTAAAATGTCATCTCAGCTGATTTTTTAAATGGTCTTCTGTTAGCTGTTCTGCTTTGTGGCGTGTTACATTTTTTGTTCTTTTCAATGGTTGAAATATTTCTCTCTGGCAAGTACATTGCAGTTGTTGCTGGAATTTTACAGACAAAGGAAAAAGTGTAGTAGATAATATGGATCACATCTTGTGAGCAACAAACAGATCAAATCTGGCTTTCTTTCTTTCTGAGCAGCAGGTGTGACTTGAAGTTGAGCATGGAAAGGAATATGCATAAGAATATTTGTAGATCTGGTAGCTTAAATCTTTGTTTCTGACAAGCCTTCTCAGGGATTTAACCTCTGTCACCACCAGGACATAATTTCCATCTGGATTTCCAGTGGGCTATGTGGTGAAATGATGTGGAAAACTTTCTTGTATTTGTATTGCAGAAGTATTTGGAGTTAAGGTAATTTTGTGTTGAACATTGCAAAGCTACAGCAAGGAGACCTTGTCCCCAGATATTTTATTTAAATAAGTGAAGCTCCCCAACATAGATTGCCTGAGCTTCTGTGTAGGGAACTTAACAGGGGCTGGAGTCAGGTTTTCAGGATCCTAGAGGAGGTAGATGCAACTTCTGTGGCTCCTAAGATGAGAGCTTTGCCCCTCTTCATCTAGCCCCTGACTGCAGCTGCAAAGAAAATCTTTCCAGGAGAAACTGAGAAGCTACATGTCTCTGGTACCTTTCAGACTGCTTCCATGCACCTTTGCCAAAATCATTACACCTTTCATTGCTTACCTGTAAAAATGGAATACTGGTGACTACCATCTGTCCTGACTACCCTGTGTCCTGTTTTCTTAAGAAAATTTCTGTCCAGTCTCATCAAGAAGCTGCCAGGTGAAGAAGCAGTGTTCAGACCACTGCAGGTTCTGATCAATTCCATTGTATGTTCTTTCCTAGCAGCCAGGACCTGTTGAAATTGCCTTGTTTGTGCCAATATCAGGAAGTACACTGAAGTACAAAGTACATTGCCTTTAGATTTTTGCAATGCTTCCTTCTTGCCCTGTGAGAACATATGGAAGAGTTGGTGTCTATTTTCATTCTTCCACATTATCTCCTCAATCTAAATGGTCCCTGGTGTTGAAGCTGCTTCTGAAAAAGAGGAAGAATTGCATGATCCAATGCAATCCAGCAGAAAGTGGCTGGAGAGGGGATGTGTGTACTCCTGTGTCTACAGTTTTCTAATGGGGGATGGTGAGGAAGGAAGGATCCTGGCTGTGTGGATGTGGCTCAGCTTCTACCAAAACAGAATGATTTTGATAAAACACCCCTGTCACGTGGGTGGTGGGATAGCATAGTCATCTTCTGCGATTTCATTGAGAAATGGTGAACAATTAGCAGCAATGATTGTATGAGAACGTAAACAAATGATGTGACCAATTTTGGCCAAGGATTGGAAAAAAGATTATTTTTATTGCTGTGTTTAACAGTGGCATGGCCTCACCATAAACAGTGTGTGTGCTTCTGGGCTCCACAATGTAAAAAAAGATGTTAAGGTCCTTGAAAGTGTGCAGAGGAGGGCAACAAAGCTGGTAATAGGGCCAGAAGGCATGACCTCTGAGGACATTTGAATCCTCCAGTCTGCAGAAAAGGAGGCTCAGAGGAGACCTCATTGCTCTCTGCAGCTTTCTGAGGAGTGGAGGTGGAGAGGGAGGTGCTGGTCAGGATGGATATGAAGCAAAATTTCTTTACTGTGAGAGTGGTCAAACACTGGAACAGGCTTCCTAGAGAGGCGTAATTCCTGTCAGTGTTCAAGAGGCTTTTGGATGATGCCCTCAATAATATGCTTTAAGTTTTGGGTAGTCCTGAAGAGGTCAGGTGGTTGGCATGGATGATCTTTGTAGGTCCCTTCCAACTGAGCTTTTTTTTTTTTTTCGAAAGATGGAATTGAAGTAGAAAATGTGTAGCTGTTTAATGTCAAGCTAGACATGAACGGTGGAAAGGACTGCCTGGGATGTTGCAGCATCCCACAAGGTGGTGGTGCTGCTCCACACAAACCTTCACATTCCTCCTCTGCCACCAGCAAGCTCCATCCCCAAACACCAAGTACAAAAATGTTACTTTCCTCTTGTCAGTTCCCAGTCTGTGTACCTGGGCTGGGCAAGTGGCATACAGCTGAAAGAGAGGCAAAAAGCTGCGACGCTACCCAGCACTACGCTAGCATGAAATGCATGTTAATGCTGGATTATACATTAATCTATATGCAGCAAGCTGTACCCGTGGCTCTCTACTAATTTATAACCAGAGGGTCTGCTGCCCCATGCTCCTTCCTTTCTTAGGAGGATGAGGGTGGTATAGTTAGAAATCCTTCTTGTCATGAAAGCCTCAATAGTTGTCATCTTCCGGTGCCTCGTTCATTGGTGCTACCCTCCATGCTTTCCTTGCTAGGACTTATCCCCACGTGGAACAGGCTGTTGCTAAACACTTTTTCTCCATTTTTCTCCACCTTGCCCTTTTTCTTTATGTAAAGCCAAGGGCCAACTCCAAATCGTGTCCAATTCTTTCAAGTTGCTCATGTCTAATCTTGGGCAATCGAGTAAGATTTAAACAGCTGTGCTGCCACCTAAGGTGAGTCTGAGGAGCTCCTTCGGTCTGCTTGTGGGTTTGCTCTGGCCCCTTGATCTCCTAGATCAAACTCCAGCGAAACTGGAGCCATGTATCCCTGAGAATGAGGGAACAGGGCTTGTGCTGCGAGGGCACTGCAGAGATGAGGCTGAATTTCTTCCTTGTGCACAACATCCCCGGTCATCAGTGCAACGGGATGCCAGGCTGAGCATCAGGCTGCAACTGGGTGATGCAGTTTGTAGCAAGGCAAGTGTCCCCTCTGCTTTCTAGAAATGCTACATCTCCTAAGGCAATTTTGTCAGGAGGGTGCTGCGATTGTGTGAACTTTCCAAGACAAGTCACAGACTCCTTTGCAGGTACCCTGCATGATCCAAACACATCTGATCCCAGACTATAAGTTAGACCCCAGGGGTAAAGCAAACCCAAAATTGTACAGGTTAGATCATAAGCTTTGTTCCATTATGCTGATATCAAAACTGAGCAGCAGGGCATGCCGTGGCCCTTGACAGCCCTCACCCTGATGGTGCAGCGGCCACACAGCACACAGAAGCCTGGTGGGGTCACCTGCAGGCCCTGCTGCTCAGTTTTGATTTCAGAAGAAATGCAGGTCTTCTGATCCCAAAGGAGCAGTCCTCCACTGCCTTTTCCACCGGGAAGAAAAGCACAAAGGTGTTCTCTTTGCTCTGTAGAGCTTCCTCAGCAGCTACTGGCCGTGTTTGGAGGCAGGATGCTGAGCTAAATGGACCTGCAGTCAGACCATTCCGGCTTTTCTTAAGGAGTTGGACTTGATCCTTATGGGTCCCTTCCAACTCGGGATATTCTATGATTCTATGAGTGTTAGAGATGTATATCTGTTAGACTATTTTGAAGCCTCTTGTTCATAACTGATAATGTTAATAACACGGAGTTTTCTATTTCAGCTACTTTAATAAATAAACTTCCCAGGATCCTGTAGCTGGCCTAGTAAAGGGCTGATTTTTTCCCCCACAGCCTTGGCAGTATTTCCTTATATAAAAGTAGGCTTCTGTGTTTTTTTGCTTTTATGCACAGCTTTTCTCCTCTTGCTTGTAGGCCTGAGATTGTCAATTGATGTGACACGCAAACCAAATGTACTTGGGGATGCATTTGCCTGTTAGAGTGAACTGCAGAGGAACAGAGGAGTGTTAGCCTCCCTCCGTTCTGCTCCTGAGGCATTGTATGGGTGAATCTCCTGCATCTAAAGCCTGGCTGTCTGCATCAATACTTTCCTTGGGAAATCCTCAGCTATCAGTTCCATGGGATATGTCCCTTCTGAGCCCATCCCATTGTATGTTACAGCACAGCTTTCCTGGACCAGAAGGAAGACAGAGCAGAAGCACTGGCCTGGCCTCTAGGTGTCAGCTGGGAAATCATGAAAGTTTGCAGACCCTGCCTCGCAGAGAGAAGCTTTCATGGTAACAGATGATTTCACCTGCTAATGAAGGCACGCAATACAGATAAAGCAAATTCATGAGCTATGTGTAATTAATTTTATGAAAAATATACAAACAGAGAATGAAAGGAGAAACAAAAGTAAGAAGAATACTTTTAGTTTGTTTGTTTGTTTTTGAGACTATCATTAGTGTTACCTAAGCAGAAATTGTCAGGAGGAAAAACCTACTCAGTGTACCTCAGTTTCAAGATGAATTTGGGTATCCTTGGGGGAGCCTCTGCATGTACGTTGGTCTAAGCAGAAAGAGTTGTGCAGCCAAATCTCTGTTCTATCATGTTCTACTATAAAAGTAGCCAAATCCATATAAAAATATTGGATAGGATAATATTGTAAGGTAAAAAATCATACTCTAAGGCTCCTCAGAGCGCAGTAGTTTCTTCTTGCATTTTGCCCTTTAAGTTGCTGCTTCAGCTGGCTTGTACCTCCAAAGGTTCCTGATCCTTTTACTTCCACATGGCTAAAGCGAAGCTAAATTGTGCTGAACATGGAAAGTCTTTTTATTTATCCAAGAAGATGCAAAATCACTGAAATTAAATTTTATATTTTCTTTTTATACTAACAAATATTTTAAAGGCTGCAGAAAAAGCTGGGAGACAAAATGTTATATTTGATCCCAAACAAAAGGAATTTTGGATGTTTAATTCCATTTAGCCTGCTTATAGTAAGCCCCAAATTTATTTTCTCATGGTTTTTATTGTTTTATGTGATTTTTTTCAATTCTGTGAGCAAATCAGAAATCATTCACTTGCCAGCTGTATTCTGTGCTCCCAAGCTAAAATGTCTGCACAGTCTGTTAAACAAAATTTCCTTTTTACTGGGGTCTTTTTTTTTTTTTAATTATATTTCTACCATTTATTTCCCTGCCTAAGAACTACAGTGAAAATAAAAGCTTAAAATGCCCTTTTAGATCCCTTGCTTAGGTACTTGCCTGAGCAAAGCCTGCTGCTGTTGGAGGCTCTGTAACTTTAACAAATGCTTTTCTCTTGCAGCAATGATCCAGGACTCAGGATCTCTATGCACAGACACTTTCAGTATCCCACTGCATGAGCCAGACCCACATGTATAGGGAGTTACGGCACTGTTTCCTCTCAGAGTTCGGGAATGAAGGACAGAAAGTACAGCTTTGTCCAGCTTGGCATGCCATCAGACTTGTGGGGCATATTTGCATTCTCCCTGCAGTTGCAGGAGGTGTCCATAAATGCAGATGTGGATTTGCCCAAGGATAACCTCTGCACCATCACTGCATTATTGGCGTGGTTGATTGTCTTGTCCCTCCTCGAGACAAGCCCAGCCCAGAGAAATGCCTATTTGTTTGAAGCATGGGGTCTCTCTCCCTGACCATCTCCCAGGGAAAACTACAACCTTACATGTATGTGGAGTTTGTGGTGCTCTATCACTTGGACTAAAAGCACTTGGAGGAGGGCACAGTGCAAAATTTTGTCAGGCAGAAGACTGATCTCAGCCCTTTGTGCTGACTCTTCTGGTGTGGGGCTGGGGAAGCCCAGGTGAAGTCCATCATCTGGGGAACACTGGTAATTGGGCTTAGGTGTAGAGCGGGTTTTTAAGGGAGCTTTTACTGCCCTAAAAGTTTGCAAAGGCTTTGGGGAAGTTTTGGTTTATGTGTCTGGGAAGTGTCACTGGTTCTGGGTCAGTTTAATAAAGTTTAATAATTTTTAATTCAAGTTTTAAAGTATGCATATTGGTTTTTGGGATTTGTCCCCTGTTTTTTGTCCATGCTGGCTGTGTCTGGAGGGTGAGTTTCAGCATTTCTAGGCTTGTTGTTATGACTGTGATAGCTAAAAGCTTTTCTGAGAGACATCAACCCTCAGTTTCTTAATCTAATGAGGTTATAGAGACCTAGGCAGTTGCTAGAAGGAGTTTGTAAACTGGGTTCAGATGTGACCATGGGAGAGATGAATGAAACCTGAAAAAGATTGTGAGGGCAAGGGTGCTCTGTGTGCATGTTTTTCCTGCCTTCTCTTCCCCTGCTACTGCAATTACTGTCTTTTGAGCAATTGTAAGTGCCTGAATACTGATGCTGGCCCTGGGCAGCTCTCCCTCAGCTGCACAAGGTTCCATGTCCTGTGGCTCTGCTGGTAGTGTGAGGGCACAGGGCACTTGCCTCGCCCAGGAGGAAGAAGGGGTATTTCTTGCAGAAAGTGGAACCAAGTTCCTCCTCAAGCACGTAGAGACACCTTGCAGTGTCCCCATCATGGCCCCAGGCATTCAAGTTGTATGTAGGAGGGCAGTTCTGGAGAACTTTGGGGGGAAAAAGCAGCAGTTAGAGTGGGGCAACATGTGCTCCTTTCCCTCTGCAGTTTGTAATTTTTATAAATCCTTTCTTTCCTGAACTCATGCTTATGGTTTTTGTGTGTCTTGAGGTGAGATTAGCCTATAGACTAAACAAAGCTGGAAGAAGGATGTGAAGATCTTGAACTGGTTTAGGGTGGAGGGTTGAATATATGTTTTTGGTCTTAAAATAATTGTTTGTGGTCTTCTAGTTATGGCTTGATGTGAGTTAAGTGCAAGGGGGGTGGCATGCTATTAATTATCTGTGGTTGTTTGTTTTTTTTTTTTTTTTTTTTTTTTTTTTTTCCCCTTCCCCTCCCAAGAGCTGTGTTGCTTTGGTTGGGAAATGAGGAGTAGGTGTTTCCACAATTAAGTTATTGAGAAATTTAACAAAACTCCAGAAACAGGTGAAAGGGGCTATTGTGAAACAATCTGAGCTACCTACAGAAAGTGCTGTGCTTCTGTTTTGTGCTTTATCTTCCTGCTTTGCATAGGCTACTGCTCTAGATGTTTCAGACCCTGTCTTTTAAACTCAGGTTGAACCAGGCTGAGGGACTTATCCAGGTTTTTTGCAAAATGTGTTTTACCTCCAGGCTGTGAAGTCACGTACAAGGCCCACTGGGCTAGAGGACAACTTTACAAAATCTGTTTCCTTGGGTTCTGCCCCGTGCTTTTATGTGAAGGCAAACACAGTCTCGTCTGTGTCTGAGCTTGGAGATGTCTGATCTTGCTGCTTCTGGATGTGTGTTAATGGGGTCCTATGACCTGAGCTGCATTTTAAAGGGTAGTAATATTTTTTTTTCCTTGAGTAACACTCTCAGGCGTGTGTGTGGGGAAATTACTGTTACTGTTCTTCTCTTTACTCTGAGGGTGATGAGATGGGAGCTCAGAGAAGCTGTGGATGCCCCATCCCTGGAAGTGCTCAAGGCCAGGTTGGATGGGGCTTTGGGTAACCTGGTGTGGTGGGAGGTGACCCTGCCACAGACGGTCTAGTAGTTAGACTAGATGATCCTTAAAGGTCACTTACATCCCAAAAGATGCTATGATTCATGATTACTACTGTTAAGACCTCATTTGTGGTTTGGAACTGGAAGATAGCCAAACTCAGCTGCTTGATCTTATTATGAATGTTTCCAGTCCTGATCTGGTGTTCTTGCTGCAGCTCAGAGGAGCAGGCAGTTGTTTTGGGTTTCAGCAGAAATTGCCCACCCTGCTGTTGAGGGGCAGCAGGGAACCAACCTACAGCTTTACATGTAGTGCAGAGATCTGTAAATGTTTCTTTCCTTATTGTGTGGCTGAAGTAAATTCATGTTTTTCAAAGGAATAGGAAGAAATGTTTCCTTATGACAAATGGGAAGCGGGGAAGGAGATAATAGATGATTCCCCCCCGCCTCCCATGCCTCACTCTGCCTAGGAAATGGTTTGAAGCTGGGAAATAATTTGGTTCAGTAGTCTGCCAAAGAGTACTGGACACAGATGTGATCTGAACTGGGAGGAGGAGTGGGGAAGAAAGGGAGTGTTGGTGTAGTTAGGAGCTGATTTCTAGCAACTGGTGTAAAGGTAAAGCCCTTCCTGTTCCCTCAGTAAATCTTCAAAAAGTAATCAATTCTATCTCTAATTTCCCTGTAGCTTGAGAAGCAGTCCTGGCAGAGAGCAGAAGCCCTCTGTGGGAGCTGAGAGCCCAGCAGCTTGCAGTTTTACTGCTGAGTGCAATGCAGCATCTTGTCCCTAGCTCATTGCTGCCCTAAAACTGCTTCCTTGCTCAGAGCTGGTGTGCTGGGGATTTGAGTGTCCGTGATAGTGGCTTGAACCAACCTGCTGCCAGGAAATGCCTGGGGCTGTATATTAGTGATTAGCACTCAATTTGATTTCAGTCCTGAGAGAGGAAATCTGTTTATGGGAGGAATGTTCTGTACGCCTTGATGAGGTGCCTTCTGGAATCAATTTTCTGGAGTCTGCTGCTGATGTTACCTTATTATCTGATTGCTTTCAATAATGACTGTCAGCGAGAGCTGGCAGCTCTGGTGCTCCTTGCCTACACCAAGAAGTGCACAGAAGCATGTGTTAGTACACCAGTACCCACCTGCCGTGGTTTCACCACTATGCCTGCAATACCTGCTGGGCTGAGCAGCTGGAACAGGGAGGTGAGCTGTTTTATTTTTTTTTCTCCTGTTTCAGACGATGCAGGGTCATTCAGCTTTCCTTTTAGCCCTGCTTCATAATTTTATTCAGGGAAATGTCCATGGTTGACTTTAAACCTCAACTCGACATCCTCTTTTTTTTTTTTTTTTTTTTTCCATAAAAGCTCTGCTCTGGCATTCCCTAAAGTCATTAATGACAATGACTTAAACCATATTTCAAATCTGTGGTGTGAAACATCAACACATGAGGCAGAACATCTACGAAAAGCAGCTAAAGTATAAACTGGTTAAAGAAATAGCCAACAAAACATCCATCAGGATCACTACGTGTGCCTTTAGACAGACACTGATGAGGCCAAGCCTGCATGAGAACCCCTGCACCTCACGTGCCCTGTCACTGCTGTTCTCCATGGAATTATTTGTGGAGATTCCTTTAGGAAAGCAGCACAATGTTAATATTTTTTGGATTGCTGTCACTGTTGTTTCTCATTTCCTTGGGTTTTCCAGCAGTTGAAACCTTGGAGGACCTGGGATCCTGTAGGTTTATCAAGGGACAGCACGTTCCATGGCTTCCTCAGAGGCAGAACTTTGCTGTGCTGTGAGCATATCTCATGTATCAGTCCCTTATATGTTTGCGAGAGCTGGTATGGGGGAAGTGTAAGCTCAGCTCAATCCATTTCATGGCTCTAGGTGTGGGCAGCTGAGGCACTGATGACTGTGTCTCTGCATGACCCCAGGTAAGGGACTGGTAGACCCAGAGCCACTGGAAGATCTCCCCCAGTAGAGAGGAAATCTGAGTTCTATTGCCACATAAAGTACAGAGGCGACGAGGGGTTTTGCTGGATTTTCGTAGCCCTGTCTCGGTGATGAACTTTATCCCACTTATATCAATTTGCTTGGCTCCTGGTGGATAGGCTGCAGGTAATGTTCCAGTGGTGCCTGAGGCCTGCTCTGTGTGTGTGGTGGAACCTTGGCTCTTGTTCTTCCCTCCATCAGGGATGCTGCCTGCCATCATCCTTCTGTTTTTTTATTTATGTTTTGGCACAGATCTTGATTTATATATATATATTTTTTTAATTGTAGAATCTTTCAGGGACAGGATAGACCCATGTACCATATGTGTTTTATTAGTTTATGGTACATGAATGTGCAGGAAGAAATCTTCAGGATCAACTGTAAAATGTGCCTTTCCTTATGTAGAGAGCAGTAAGCAGCTCTGAGTGGGTAAGTCTCATCCCAAAGGATGCTCAGCCACCTGATCCACAAGCTTGTCAGAAGTTTAATTGGCTTCCAAAAAGCACTTGAGCTGAAGACTGCATTTAACAATAAGTTAACAAATGCAATAAGTGTGCTCTCCTGCTATTGCTAAGGCCCATTTTTTATTTGCTGTGAGTCCTGGTCTGAGGGTCTGGGATCACTTGAAAAATTTAATGATGCTTTCTGTCTCATGTCTAAGAGCTGTATGACAGGGTAATAACCAGCGATCCCATGTGCTGTCTGACTGCCTGTGGTCTCAGTTTGAAGGGCTGACAGCTTAAATAGTCTAATAAAGGTTTGGAAAGCCAGCACTCCTGCTGTCTTAGAGACAAGGAAATGGGACAAGGAGGTAGCCAGCTCTTCCTGTCAAGTCACTCAGGGAGGCTATGGCAGAGCCAGGAATTTCATCCAAATCTCCCAATTATCTGACCTGCTAAATCAGACACCCCTTCCAAGGGAATTTTGGAGCTGGAGGGAGACTTCTGCCGAGGCTGGTGTAGTAGAGCAGTGACTGAGATGCTGTTCTCTGCTTTGAGGCTCCCATTTAAGCTGCTTCAGGGCTACCTCAGAAGCAACAGAGGCAAAAGCAGCCTCTTGCTTCAAATCAAAGCTTGGGTAACAGCATTGAAAGCTGTGCCTTACCTCAGGTGGGAAATCTTCCAAATCTAAGTAGAAGAGCTTGGGGAGTGGTTACTTTTCCCATGGCATAGAACTGTTGCACTGGTTTCTGTTTCTGGCACTGGGAGCCTGGAAGTGCAGTTCACAGCCCTGCAAATCCCATCTTCGGTAATGGAATAGTGAGAAGCAATCCTTCAGTAATATAAAAATACCTGACAATGGCATGAGAAGAATTAATGTGATGCTCCCTAACAGCAGGAACACTGTCCACTTCTGGGAACCTTTATCTGTCTGGAGAGGGGAAATCTGCTCTTGGTGATGCAGCTGAGAGATGTATTCACAATTACTTGCTGGCAGAGGGCAGGGAAAGCATCACGTTGGTGTTGAGGTTGTACCAGCACAGCAGCATGGAGCCTTCCAGGAGGTATGTTGGTCCTAATTCTGACCGTGCTGCTTTCCATGGCGTACTTTGGAAATGTGATGTACAGCCTGCACACCCATGGGGAGGCTTTTGCCTTTCAGAGACCTCGCCGATGTTGGTGAGCAATCTGTAGGGTGCTGTGATGAGCCACTGGAAAGGTTCCTCTCTGCTTTCCCAGCCTTTTCCCTGTGTAAGCATCCGCTCTCCCCTGAGCTGTTTCCTGGCTGCTTGTAGCAGCGTGTGACCGCCAGGCTGCTGGAGAACATCTGGAACCTGCTGTGAAAGCTGAGATGACAAATGCAAGTCCTGTGTGGTTTATGTTTATGCACACTTCTCGCTGATGGTCCAGCCTTGTGGAAACACAGCTATGTCTGATGGGTCTGGAGCGTCTGTTAGCTCACTGAGCCTGAGCATTAGGATTTGTTAGCTGCCGACCAAATCAAAGCTTCCTGGGCAAAATGGCAGGGCTTTACTGGGACCAGTGGATCTGTTCATCCAATGCTGGAGCAGATCCTCACCTAGTGAGTCTCACTGCCTATAATGCACTTCAAGTTTCTGCTTTTCTGGAGTAAGGAAGCCTCAGCATCTCAATGTGTTGCAGTGCAGGAAGTCTCAGAGCAACTTAAACCAGAAACAGGCACAGCTCTGCTGAATGTGCTTTGTCCAGCTCTGCTTTTTAGCTCGTGACTGCTAGCGTTTGTGTTTCATTATGTGATATTTCAGGTGGTGTAGGAGCTATTTTCTCACAGCTAGGCTGATGCTGATGGCTTTTTGCCTCATTTAGGATGGAGGGACAATAAAGAAACAGCCCTGAAATACAAGTCAGGAACATCCAGCTGGTACTCATAGCTCCCCAGCCAGATGATGAATCAACTGAGCCTTCTTGGGGGCTGCTGGAGTTTATGGCATACCCATGCTTGTGGACGTGCTGCTTTGTGCAGCCATCCCAGGGAGAGGCTTTTAACTGGCATAAGGGAGGTGGTTTAGGGTGCAGATGCCAGGAGGGCAGTAACAGGCTGGCTGAAAACAAAGGCTTCTTAGGAGAAAGATCCATCCATGGTCGTAACAGGAACTGGCTGAAGTGGGGTTCAAAGTCTCAGCAACTCAGCAAGCCCCCAAGTTTTGCATGCCTGAATTCCCCCCCTGACACGGTGCAAAGCTGGTTGCTCACAGAGATGTGTAAAAGGTAAAGGGATCAGCAGAAAGACTCCTGTTGATACCAATGCACAGTTCAGACAGGTCCTTCTGTGCTGCGTCTGGAATGAAGCTGGTACAAGGACTGACCAGCCAGGCTGGGCTATCCTGGGGAGCTCAGCTCCATGCAGCACTGTGCAGTGTAATTATGCCTGAACCCTTCCACCTGTAAGAATGCAGTAGTGGCCTAAAATACCTGCTAATTCTTTTGCTAAGAAGTCAGGCGTCAAGACATGCTTGCCTTTATGTAAGCTGTGGATGACTGAATATCATCCTGCTACATAAGTGAGGTAATAGCCTGTAGAGAGGTTATCACCTGTCAGTGAGCCTGAGGAAGAAAGACCCTTGCTTTTCAGGGAGACCAGTGGCAACTGCACAGCCTTCTCTACACAGCAGTTTGTATTTGCCTCTTGTACAGCTCCAGGTCTTCTTACTCTTCGGAACATGGGATACTCAAGCTCTTCGTGTGTAATGTTGCATGTGGTGTTCACAGTTTGATAGACTAAGTAGGCTTGTTGCTGTGAGGAAACTTTTTTTTTTTGGCTGAGGATCCCCATCCTACCCTGCAATCTTATCTGACAGGATTATTGTAACAGCGGTTTTTAGAAAACACATTTAATTCTCTGCGTATGAGTTGTGTTACCTTTCAGGTGTCATCTCTGGTTGTTCTGGTTTGCCATGGTCTCGCTGGTCTATGATGTCTACAGTTGTCAATCTCACAACAGTGGTGTGTAACTTTATTCAAACTATCCCAGGGAATTTGTGACTGGATAAAAGCTTCATCCAGTGTGAGGAAGTCATGACTTAATACTTTTATGTATTAAGTCTGTTTATGGCTGGAAGTAAATTTGCTTGTTCTGGAAGTTGTGGTCTGCTAAAAAGCTAGGGATCTCTACTCATCTCATGCTCTGGGACAGAAATCAGTTTGAGAGAGATCTGAACAGCCTACAGGCTTGGACAGTGGCATCTCTGCAGTCCTTTAAGTTCAGTTTCAGGATTCAACCACTCAGTTTTTAAAGATTACAGGGCTCTAAATCACTGTACTGGCAATTTATGACTTGTAGCAGTAGGTTGGACAGCTGCGTGGCACAGCGTAGGGCGGTGTGGGCAGGGTATAAAGCCTTTAATGCTAGCTTGACCTTTGAAAGGAGGGGAAGAGGCTACCTCCCTCTGCACAGCTTGCTTTCTACCATGGCCTGCTTCTCACAGTTGCCTGCTGCAGTTGAGAGCAAAAGGGGCTGGAACCATCCTGTGAGGCAGCTTCATCTCCCCTTGACAGACTGGCACTTTTCCCAGTCCTGTGCAGGGCAGATCCAGGACAAAGCTGGGAAGATGTAGCACTTTATAGACATGTCTGGCACAATTTAACATCTGGTTTGCAAGCGTACAGCTATCTGTCACTTTAGTTGAAACAACAGCTTCCAGTTTGTTATAGCAATGTTCTGACAATACTGCTGAAGTGTCAGACTGATCTTACTGATCCGTTGCTTCCTTGGCTTGTTTTTCTTGTGTTATTCAAGCAGGATATTGCTTGTGTATAACTATTATAGCCTTAGTGTTGTTGGTTTTTGTTTGTTTGTTTTAAAGGCTAAGTTCAGGCCACTTCATAAGCAAATAGTTAAACATGTCTACATACAGACAGGAAACTCTTGTCTACGCTTGATGGAACTGGACCTATACAAATCAATAAGATATTTAATTAGTCTTTACAAAATACGCCATGAAATGTAAACAGATGCATCCCTACTTAATAGAGAGCCCTGTAATTGGGAAGTGCTGCATTTAGGATTAGGTCATTCCTCAGAGGAAGACTGACACACAGCTCTCATTCTTTTACAAAGAAGGAAGCTTAAAGACAAAAAGGAACAGAGGGAGTAATACAGAGGGTGTGTTTTTGGTTGTTTGTGGCTTTTTAAGTCATTTGCGTGATAGGGAACTGCTGCCAATCCTAACTGTCATAAAGAGATACACTAACTTGCTCTAAACATGATATACAAATCTGTAACATTTGAGTGAAACAAAGCTGTAACAAACAATCCTGAGTTACATCCACATGTTCATTTTGTCAGTTCAGATTAAACAGTTAAAGTTATTTATTAACTGCTTGGAAGACTTAGCTATCTAGTTTTGAAAAACTGTAACCTCCAATAATAACACAAGTTGTAGCTTATGCTGGTGTTGTAATAGCAGTGCCATTTTCAGCTTCAATCAATTGCACTTGTGCTCTTACCTTGCTCTGGGCTCTTAGGCAAGTGTTTGACAGAATCCCTAAAAATTGCTTATGATGCTGTTTTTCTCTTCCCCTGACAAAAAAAAAAACAACTTTAAAAGCTTCACCATTTTTGCTAATCGGTAAATTGCTGCTGCCACCTTAGTTGCAGAGAGAAGACAAATGACTGGAGCCATTGTTCCATTGTACATGTGTCAGATAAGAGTACTTCTGGGTATGTATAGAGAACATACATATGTTCATATGTATGATAGAGAGCTTTTGGAAATTTGGTTTTTTTAAAGTCATGGTAAGACAGCATGAAAGAAAACTGCTTTCTTAATGTGTTAAGTATAAATTTACAATTAGGAATTTAATACAAACAGCAATATCAATATTCTAGTAGAAATTGAACTATCATGTCAACTGAATCACCTGATTCCCCTGCAGCAGTGAACACATTACAAGGAAAGTATGTGTTAATTGGCATGTATTGACAAAAGTGCCACAAAAAAATTGAAGTTATTTGTCCCTTTGCAATTTGATAAAAAAGCATAATACAGAAATCTATGCATACACAGCATAAGACTTTTACAGGTAAGACATTTGTACATCCATTTAACCTCTGGTGATCCACTCATTCAGCCTTGACAAGTCAGGAGAATTCTGAATTTTCTACTTTCCATTTTCAGCACTGAACATTCGCTCCTAGAAGGAGAAGTGAACAAATAAGTGGCAGTTCGGGAACTGCGCTGTGCATTAGTAATGCAAGTTAAATCACTGTTAAGTAGTTGTCAGTCAACAAGGGCCTAGATGACATAATTGGTGTATTTCTGCTCCCCAAAGCACAAAACTCAGTTAATCCCATCAAAAGACTTATCCTACACTGACAGAAAACTTTCATATGTCCTAGCTATACTCATATCTGTGCTTGGTGCCTCCTACAAGGAGTACAAGCATGTACTATTTCTAACTCACTCTCTGAAGATTATTATTGATGTTAACTGTCAGCAGTGATACAAGTCTAGAATTAGACTTTTCACTTAGCCAGTAGTGTTATTTTGATTAGCTGCTACTCTGAACATTGCCTTAGGCCTAAAAAACAGGTGTGTCTATATACACCTGGCATGAATATAAAGTTCACTGCATCTCAAAAATAAAAAGTTCATTCCATGGAGGTGTCCAGTCTGCTAGCTGCCTGTCCTACATAACATGTACCACCTGTACAAAACTTGATCAGGCTTGCTGACACATTCCTAATCCTCTGCCATACCACAAGCAATTGAGGGTTAGCTGCAGTACTTGAAGGAACATGAGAGGTGGAAAGAGGCAGCATGACATAGCACCTACCTTTAACATTGTCTCCAACTTTATTGCATCTGCAGCAAATTTTCTGATCCCATCAGATAGTTTTTCCACAGCCATTTGGTCTTCATTATGGTGCCAACGGAATGCCTTCTCATCCAGGTGGATCTTCTCAAGATCACATGCCTGAGCTGCACAAGGGAAATTCAAAAAGAAACAAAATTGTATTATCAGATTGATATCAAAAGCCACCGGTATCTCAAAACCGTGGCCATCAACAACTGGAAAGTTTTGAACACTACTTTCAGTATGACTTTCTGCAAGACTGAAAGTGTTCCTACACTGTGTTCTGAAAAAAAGTTATACAGAAATCAGTCTCCCTTAAAACACAATGTTCATAGGTATGCCATTATCTCTTATCTGCTTCTGAATGGTACAGTACTTTCAGGCCTATTATCAAGAACTATGCAATGGTCCTACTGCAGCAAGATATTCTAAGCAAATATGCTGAACAATTAAGTCTTTGATTATTTGGCAAGCACCTAACAAAAGCTCAATTGATAACGTGCCTACGAGCTAGCTAGCACCCTGTAAGCAGCAACCCATGACAACAACTCTGTAAATCTCATCATCTGAGTTGAAAAGTAACATTTTAGTAAGGGAATGGAAAAGCAAGAGCAGTGCAACAGGAACATACGCTCAGAACTACTGTGGCATAATATCACTAGAACAAATTATTCTTGCATATTACTTCATTTCTAAAGTTTCTGGAGGAAAAAAAAAAATCTTTTGGCAGGCCTAGAGCTAACAATATCCTGATGCAATATCAGCATAATGATTAAACCCTGTTTGGCATCTTTGCTAACAATCAGTAAAAAAATCATCCCAAATATATGAAGTATAAAGTTCCTTCTTCCCTCCCTGTCCTCTTCGGGGAAGGTGCTCAAAACCCATATTAATTCCAGTTAGCATACTCAGAGGGACCCAAGACCCTAAGGAAGTAACTATGTATAGCAGTGGTAGTAGTACAGCTGTAATGTAACCCCTTCAGAGAGGGGTCAACATTCAGTCTTAAAACAGAATGGAAGCAGGCACTGTAGAGCTGAGGGGAAACAAATGCTCTTAATGCTCAAGAAGAAAGGGAGTCAAAGCAAGCCTATATTACGTAGAAGTAGACTTACCATCTTTAACACTGAGCGTGGGAGTTAGCTTGACATGCTCTTTGCTGAGCTCTGCCAAAAGCTTGGGTGAAATAGTGAGATAGTCACAGCCTGTAAGTGCTTTTATTTCTCCTGTATTTCGAAATGAAGCACCCATCACAATAGTTTTGTAGCCAAACTTTTTGTAGTAGTTATAGATCTTAGTGACACTCTTCACTCCTAAAGAAGAAAAATTGGCAGTTTTCAGAATAATTCATTTGAAGCACAGATGATTATTTAGAACATGCTGAAAACCATTTGTTTCACAAGGGGATTTTTAGAAGTAAATTGCAGTTCAAATGAGTAGATATTGGGGAAATTTTTTATTTTTTTTTAAAAAAAAAGCTTACCTGGATCCTCTGAAGGTTCATAGGTTTTCTTATCTCCGTTTGCAACATACCAATCCAGGATGCGTCCTACAAATGGGGAAATCAGAGTAACCCCAGCTTCAGCACAGGCAACTGCCTGGGCAAAGGAGAACAGCAAGGTCATGTTGCAGTGAATCCCATACTCTGCTTCCAGAACCCTGCAGACATAGGCAGGCTTAAATGGCATTTTCCTCACCTAATAAACTTACATTCTAGCAATGTTAGTAGGTTAAACTACTGATTTCTTGACTTTAATTAGAGATGTGGCACAGTTTATAAGCTTTAAAGTGTAAAGGTAGCAAAGCAAATGTTTTGCACTGCTGGTGATCTATTTAATATTGTTCTCTGAACCAAATGCAGATGACTTAACACAACATTTCAGGAAACTGTTTACAAATGGCCCAGCCCTTGTATGAACAAACTTTTCCTCATTCAGCAGAAAGCTTCAGTATAGCACCACGCTTGCTAGCTGTAGCCCTGGCAACAAGTTTCCTGGTGCAGTGCTTTCAAAACGATGCTTTATTTTATGTGTCGAACGTGTTTAAGTGTCCAAACAGCCAGAAACATACTATGAATCAGCATACCAGTTACAGAAGTACTTACTTGCCAGCCTGGATTCCTTCCCATGTTGAAGAGAGCTTTATGAGAATCCGATCTTTACCAATTCCTGCTTCCTTATAAAGGTCAATAAGACGCCGGGCCCTCTGAATCATTCCTTCCTTATCAAAGGACAACCTTTGGAACAAGAGCAGGACTTCTTAAGTTTTATTAAAAAAAACTCTCCGAAAGAAACAACATTCAGAACCACCATACTATGTTAGCAGAATTTATGTACTAGTAGCAGGTTTTTCTTCTCAGAGATACTTCCTTGACTGTCAAGTAGCAGTGACGCAGCACTGCTGCTGTTTCATTTGGAGAATCCGGAGCTCAACATAACTTTCTCAGAGAAAGTCATATTTTCCTCAGGTTTTTCCATAATGAATGTAGAAGCTGAGCCTTAGAAGTGACTTGACAAGGAGCACATGGACAGACAAATCCTATGCAAGTCACTAAACAAATTGCTAAAGCAGATCTCTTGGAAAATTGAGGACTATCACACAGAAGAGAATGAGCAAAGTTCTAGGTATACTAGAAGCATGATGTTTCCCTTGCCTAAGGACCAGAAGGAGGACAACAAAGATCAGATCTCTACATTACTTGTTCTTATGAAGTTTTGTCACCAAGTTATAACAAAGTCCTGATCAAGCAAATGAACTGCAATTCATTGTCTAAATATTAACAACACAAGCTCCTGGTAGTCTTGTAACAGTGAACTGTCCAGTCAAGAACATATTTCTTCAGCTCACATCATCTCTTTTTGTAGGCATAAATATACAGGGTAACCCAGAGGTAAGAGAGCCAACCTTGCATCTACTTCTGTGGACACGCGGCCAGGTATCCTCTTCAATATTTCAGCTCCAAATAATACAAAAAGTTTGTCACAAGCATTTTGTATTTGCTCATCTTCTGACCTAAAAAACATGAAGAACAGAATCATTTATTTTTTTTGGGGTGGGTAGCATGTTCAAGACTTGCCATTGATTTCAAGATCAAATTTCACAGTCCGTTTAACGTTAAATTCCTGCATTCAAATAAACACTTCTGCTCTGCTCCATGTTTGTTCTGCCCTCTGTGTACCACCGATAGTATTAGCCTTCAGACACTATTTCCTATTATGCTGTCAACTCAGGAATGTTTTCTGGAACAGTCCTAGAAGGCTATATGAGAACTGATAAATGGAGATGCATTTCTGAAACTTGTAACAAGCAGCTTTTCTTTAGGGTTGAGGCTTTCTGGTACAGGAGGTAAACCTACAAGCACGCAGGGGGAAAAGCCCTAGTATGTTGCTAGTAGTACTAAACACTATTTGCATAAATGAAGTATCTTAAATATAGACCTACGGGGGGAGGGGAACAACAACATTTTTCTTACCCGCCAAGTTTTTTTCCGTATGCAACCGCATCATCCACAAGTTTCTGGTAAGCTGGCATCTGAGCCGCAGCTAGTATCAGAGATGGGTTTGTGGTGGCATCTAGGGGCTTGTACTCGTCAATTGCTAGAAAAACAGAAAGAGTTCATTTAAAATATTAAATTAAAAGGATTTTGCTCAGATATGTAAAGATGGAAACACTTATGGCCATAGGGTAGTTGCATTCATGACAGAGCAGACTAGTGGATGGTGATGTTCAAATATCACTGCTTGAATGTTGGCTTGCATCAGAAGTACCACTACAAGGCTAACAGCACTACAGCAATACAACAGAGCAAAGCTTACTCACTACTTTAGGCAAAAGAAATAAACTTGTAGAAATGACAGATGAAGAGAAGTGATAGTAGACCTTCATATCATATTCACCATCATAGCTGAGTTCCAGGAATTAGAGGGGAAAGTAAAGAAAAAGGATTCTCTTCCCTTCTAGGGTTAGGCATTTGGGGTTTTGTTTGTCTACAACTGTTAGAACCAGAGAAAAAGAAAAATTCATCTGTCAAAAAAAACTGTTAGTGTCTTTTAGCATTTTAAAACCTCAAGTAGTTGCAGATGGCTTTTTGTTGTCAGGTCTTATAAGTTCCTTGTACTGCCAGGCTGCCTTTCGTATATAAGACACTTGAATGTTTGGCTTATCCTAATCCCTGGACTACACCTATTTCAGGTGGCAGCAGTTGTTTACCAAAGTAGGCTGTGACTGTGCATTGTCAGGCCCTAATCAGAGCTGAGCTGCCCAGCATGCCGGGTCTGACTCAGCAAACGGGTCAGTGCCTCTGCAGGCTCTTTGGTGACTGCTGCTTACAAGCTCTGGAGAGTTAACCAGAGTTAACGCAGCTGAATGTCCAGAATAACAAAATATCATCAGCTCCTTTTCCTCTGCATTTCTGCATGGGGATGAAAACACAAGTTAATAGAATATGACAGTTTTTGTAGAGATAGAAGAAAAATATTGTTTTTTTTCATAACTTCCCCATAGGCAACGATTGTGATCGTGAAGCAAGTTCATGCCATATAAACACATCTTTCAAAAAACACTTTAATTCACAGGGATGCCGCTCAGAATAATGTGGTACATTTATAAAACTGTATTCTGAAGCAGACACAATTTTAGAAAAGTATATTTTTGACAGCTTATTACATCTCTACAGTATTGCAGCACTTAAAATAATCTTATGGGTTTCTGGCAAGATGCATAAAGTAATCTCATTAAGTCTGTCACCCATCCTAAACAAGACAATTAAGCATGTCAGGCAAGAAACTGCAATTTTCCCCTGTAGAGGGCTAGGTAGGTATTCCAGGGGATGTTGAGGAGATACTGGTAATGATATGGTTATTCAGTATTTTCCAGATGCCTGTTCAATGTGAGGGTAATGTGGCTGATGGAAATGTTTAAAAAAAAAAGTGGTCTTGTGGGAAGCTCTTAGCCTGTATTTCAGCTGCCTGGTACAAGCTTTTGCAAGGGGGCACCTGTGACCGGTGTGCCACCTTTTCTCACTGTGAGCACAAGGAAAACTGTGCAAGAGTAAGCATAGGCTGGTCTGCCTTGCTTAAAACTGCAAAGTTATTGCAGCTACTACTGAAGCCAACCACCACTTGGTGCAGATATAAGTGGGCAGTTTGTCTCTTGCTTTGGGAACCGTTCAAACTAGCCTCTTTTCTTACACAGCACCATACAGACACGTTTATGTAAAAATCCTGGCAATTATGTTAGCAACAACTGCACCTTAATTAGTAGCAGTGTTTAAGCTGAACAGGGAGGGAGCCAGATGTCACCCGTAGCCTTGTTTGCACAGTAAGAAAGATCCACAGGTGACAACAGGCAGTCAGAGATCAACTGCAAAAGCATTTCAAGGAGCACATTTAAACTTTCCAGCAGGCAGCTCTCAGCCTCCTTACTGCCACCAACACTCAAACACCCCCCTGCCATCACGAGGATTCTTTGTTATGCTTTTCTGAAGCCAGGGTAGCCAGTGTAATGCCTTAAATTCATGTAATTTCACCGCACGCTGGTTTTTAACTAGGTTTGTTGCTACTCCAAGGCAGGTAAACCTGATGAGGCTCAAGCTGTTCCTGACTGCCTTAATTTCATCTTGACAGAGGCGTGTGAGTGCCCTGCGCCTTTCAGGTGCTGCAGTTGTCTGTTGTGTCAGTCAGAAAGGAAAGTAAATTTCCCTGTAATGTTTCACTTAACCGGACACTTGAAATCAGGCAATCCCAAGCACTTAACAGACAGACGTGGCCGAGAGCCAGTGCATATATACAGGCACACAGTCATCTTTGGGGCACGAATCTCATCTCTGACCACCTCTGTGCATTCCTAGCCTTAACTTTATTAACATAAGGCGGTGGATGGTGAATGTCTGGGGCAGTGCCTGCAGGATCAGGCAGGTAGGAGGCAGATGGCTGCGTTATGAGGGGCGGCAGGGCAGGATTCACCACACGATGCCTGTAAGACCCACAGAGGTTCAGGGAGGGGGCTCGGCCGGGATGTGCTGGGAGGGTCAGCGGGGACAGCCGGGGGCCTTGTGGACCAGCCCCACCACTTCCCAGGAAGCGCCAGCGCCTTCTCGTCAGATAAAGAACGCCAAAAAAACACCCTCTTGCATTATTTTATTGCTTCACAGCTGCTTTGCTTCCGCCTTCTGAAGAAGGGGAAAAAAAAAAAAAAAAAAACCACCACCACCCAACCGCACACAGCGGCTATCGGAGCGAGCTCCCCCCAGCCTGTTAATTACCAGCGAGCCCCCCGCAGACCGCCTGTTAATTACTAATAAGCCTGGCGTGCCCCTGCTCCGGCGGACACCCCGCAGGGCGGCTCAAAGCGGATTTCCAAGGGGCTGGACCCGGCAGCAGCGCCGTGCCCCTGCGGCCCCCCAGCGCCGGGAGCCGGGGTCTCGAACCCGCGACCCTGGGGGCAGCAGGGCAGCGCACCTGGCGGGGGGCGGCGCGCTCCCAGCCCCCCCCCCATCTCGCCGCGGTGGTTCGCTCCCCCTCCGCCCTTCGCCCCCTCGGCCGGACGCGTCCATTCTGCGCTGCGGGGGAAGGTGTAAGAGCCGCCGCCAGCCCCGCCGCTTTTCCCCTCCACCCTCACCGTTGAAATCCCCGGTGTCGGCCACCACCGTGGTGTGGTGCTTGAGCTGGTCCAGCGCCGACTCCATCTTCTGCCGCTTCACGGGGGACACCGACATTTTCCGCGGGGTGGGGGGGGGCTGGCGCCGGCCTTTAAGGGAGCTGCCTGCCCGGAGGGGAGCCGGCCTGCGCGCGCACCCGCCGCTCGTGCCCGACACCCGCGGCCTCGGCTCCCGGGGAGAGGTGGGGCCGCCCGCCCGGCCCTCCGCCAATCCCGTCTCGGGGGGGGGAGCGGCGAGCCAATCAGAAGCGCGGTGACAAGACGGACGGCGGCCAGCAAGAGGGAGAGAAGGGCGAGGGGAGGGAGGAAGCTTCTGATTGGCTGCTTTCGCCGCTCGGGTGGGCGGGAGCTCGTCACCTTGGGGACGGGGGATGCGGCTCCCCTGAGGGCAGCGCGGGGACGGGCGGGGGGGGTGAGCCGCCGTGTGGGCGTCCGGCGTCCCTCCCTTGTCACAGAATCACAGAATCATCTAGGTTGGGAGAGACCTTCAAGATCACCAAGTCCAACCTCTGACCTAACACTAACAAGTCCTCCACTAAACCGTATCATTGAGCTCTACATCTAAACGTCTTTTAAAGACCTCCAGGGATGGTGACTCAACCACTTCCCTGGGCAGCCCATTCCAATGCCTCACAACCCTTTCAGTAAAGAAGTTCTTCCTAATATCCAACCTAAACCTCCCCTGGTGTAAAGTTCTCTGTGTTCAGCTTTGGGCCCCTCACTACAAGGACATTGAGGCCCTGGAGCGTGTCCAGAGAAGGGCTACGAAGCTGGTGAAGGGCCTGGAGCACAAGTCCTGTGAGGAGCAGCTGAGAGAACTGGGGGTGTTTAGTCTGGAGAAGAGGAGGCTGAGGGGAGACCTTATTGCTTTCTACAACTGCCTGAAACAAAGGTGTAGGGAGCTGGGGGTTGGCCTCTTCTCGCAGATAACTAGTGATAGGACTAGAGGGAATGGCCTCAAGTTGTGCCAGGGGAGGTTCAGGTTGGAAATGAGGAGACATTTCTTCTCAGAAAGAGTGGTCAGGCATTGGGACGGGTTCCCAGGGAAGTGGTGGAGTCACCGTCCCTGGGGGTGTTCAAGGAAAGGTTGGATGTGGTGCTTAGGGACATGGTTTAGTGGGTGACATTGGTAGTAGGGTGATGGTTGGACCAGATGATCTTGGAGGTCTTTTACAATCTTAGTGATTCTATGATTCTCCTCAGGCACCTGCGGCTCTTGATGCGCCTCAGCTCCATTCAAGCTCCGGAGAAGGTGATCCTCTGCGCCAGCCATTTAAAAGCCCTGTTAGCACAGTTGCGCTTCAGAAATAGGGAATGGGACTTGGCCGCAGATGTTGCAGAAGCTGCCACTTGGCCTTCAGACAGAGGCAATTTGGATCGTGGTGTTCCCTTCGTTTTGTCTCGCATTGTTTCAGTTGTGGAAGCTGTGAGAGTAATTTCCCTTTCTGATATACAGGCACATGCTTTTCTAGAAACCTCTCACACTTTGTCCAACCCAGAGAGAGGACAATGGAAAGAAGCATTAGTTTTAAGTCTGCTTTGAATTCTATGACTGTAGGAAACATATTCTCATTGTCTCCAGGGTCCTTGCCAACACTTGCAAACCTTGAATGTCTCTGCTGCATATCCCTTTCCTTCTCTTTGTTCCTGGCCCTCCATTAGCTGTCATTGACCACAGTTGGGCATTTTTATCTTGTCAGTGCAAAATGTGGTCTTGGACAGTATCTGTTTGTGTGAGTACTGTTATTCTGTCTCAGTTGCTTGTTCCAGAGGTAACAGATTTTTGTTACTCAGCATGCCAAGAAAGGGGATGTTTTGGATTCAGCTGGTAAGTTTCCCAACATTTGATTGTTATCGTATGTGGAATTTTTACCTAGCACTATTTTTAGACGTGAATTATTATCAAGGCCATAACATCCTTTCTTTGAATGGCAGTCCCCAAGAAATGAAAGGAAACATGCTGTTTCAGATATTCTGCTATGTATCTGAGCAGACTCACAGCAACAGGTCATTATTAAAAGCCAACCCTTAACAACAGTTATAAGTCCTGTTGCTTTCTTTTATATTCAAAAGAAAGAGACAGAGATGAAGTTATAAGTATAACTTAACTATTTTAATAAATCTTATATAGTGCATGGTTATATCATTTTATCCTTCGTTCAATTACATTAATGTACAGTGCATTATAGCGTTATCTGCAGGCGGTACAAATATAACAGATGCACAGCTCAGTTGTAAGGAAATTTTTTAAAGTGACCTGCTATAAGGTTTACTGACACTCTTATTTTACGAAATGCTCCCCTGGCTCTTAGTTTCACAGAACTGTTGTGTACAATTCTATTAAAATCCCAAGTAACTATAATTCCATGTGATTCTATGTTTAACCTCATAGACAAAAACAAGAAAGGTATCATATTCCCAAGCTCACCATTTGTTTTTATTTTAATTTTAGAAACGATTCAGCTTCCTGTGCTTGTAACACCAATAGTTTGCCAGTATTCACACCTGCTTCCCATCTCCACCCAAATCCGGAGCCAGGGTTTCTCAGGAGAATTGTCCTCATCATCTCTCCCTGACCAGGTGAGTGCCCTTTGCAAATTCCAGCCACTGTGGCAAGCCAGAGGCATTGTGACTGAAAACATAATCCTCCTCTTCAAGCTCTCTGCCTGCACCCTAATTCTGCTGGTGCTAACAATTAGCTATTTAAATATTAAGCAAAATATATCATCAATTGGAAACACTGTTGGAATAACTAAGCCAAAATTGAGAGATGCGTCAGTATGCTCAGATTTAGACCCCTGTTTCCCTGCTGCTGCTTTGCATCTGCACAGCCTTGTTTCATTGAATGTGCAAGCGCAGGCCCAAATTATACAAAGACTTAGGTATGTGCCTAGACTTTTGAGGGGTTCTCTGTGAAGGTGGGGACCTTTCACAGCACCTACAGGAAAGCACGTGTGTAAAGTGTGCAAGTCTTTGTGGGGTCTGGGCCTGAATCCCCATTCAGCCAAAGTAAACACGTGAATGAGAGAAAGGTGAAGTCTTCCCAGTCCGTGAGCACTTCCTGTAGATGTGTTTGCCTTAGTGTATTCTTACCAAGTTTGTAAGTAAAACGTAGACCTAAATATTGTGTGCCAAACATGCTGTGGACAGGAAATCTATTATATGCTTGCTTGAGTCTTTAAAACTTTGACTAAAATATTGATGCACAATCACTTGATTATATCTCTACGGACAGGAATATTTTTCCTCATCCCTATTTATAGATTGTAGAAGTAAGGGGATATTTCTCTAGAAAGATATATACATATGCACATAACATTATTAAGAAAAACTGGAATTGAAGAACAGCAGCATCTACTAAATCAGATAACTTTTTTGCATTTTTTTTTTCCTTGTGGCTATTTATTTTATATTAAAACAGCCGTTCCAATTGTGTTTTGTTTTCTTATTTAGGAAGCATCTCAGATTATTCTTTGCAATGAAAATGTGAAGGTGAGGCTGAGTGGTGAACACCCAGAAAATGGCTTTGGGTGTGGCTAGGTGGGGAGCAAATGGTGGGGGCTTTTCTTCTTATCTGAGGCCTGGCTTCGGCAATTCTGCAGCTTTCGGATACAGGCTCCATGCCAAGGTGAAGGGCTGCGCAGCTGCCCTGAGCCCCAGCTTCTGTGTAAGTGGGGATGATCAGGCTGAGCTCACCTATTTGCAGATTAAAATCACTTCAGTTGTCACTCAGATCCTGCTCTTTATTACGCAATGAAAGCTTATTTCCACTGTTCAAAGGCAGCACTAACTGGTACGTGTATTTAAAGCAGCCCAGTCTTATGTAATGTGTGTTGCAATTCCAGAGGGCATAGGTGGACAGGAAGGGCACTGAACTGCCACTGAGCCTTTACTAGTGGGCTGCAGGGGATATCTGCCACCAAGAAGGAAACAAAAGGTAGGGAAAAGACATATTTCCATAGCCCAGACTCTAAACATTCAGGCTGGCTTGTTCTGTGCGGCGTGCCATGCCCTCCATCCCCGAGCCGTGCCGGCGAGGGGACCAGAAGCATGTACAGCCCTATGTTAAAAGCTCTGCGGGGTCCAGCCATTGTCCTACATTCAGACCTGTGTCAGTTCTGATCCACTCTGATCACATGCACATACAATTTCAGTATAAAATATATAGATATATATAAAAAAAAAACTTCATGCAATATTAAAACACCTTTCCCAATGGGACATGGTCTTAACATCTATCCTTATCAACAGTGTTCAAGGAATTGTCACTTTGATGGCAATTACACTGCTAAGTGTGGAGCACTGCTCTCTCTCGTCTGGACTGGGGATCATTGCTTTTGTTCCCTTTTTCTGCACTACTATGACTAATAGCTGAAAAAAAGCAGATAGATTTTAATTAGCAGAATCAATCCTCTCCTGGCGACGCTTCATAATTTCTTGGAGCTCTGTCTCCCCTCTGTTTTTCTAGAATGGAAACAAAACAGCAAGTTTGAATTTCGACTTCAAGCTGTGGTTAAATTATAATATTTAACTAATTCCGTAAGAGTACAGCGAATATCAAAGGCAGCAGTAAAAAGGCAGTCTAGTGGAGACAGAGCGATCTGCCTTACAGATTTGAGGCCTTTTTGCTTAAGAGAATTCTTAGTGTTTTTAGGGTCGGGTTCATTTGTTGGTTGTTGTGTTTTAACTGTGTTTCTTAAAATGCATGTTTAAAGCACCATCTGACACTGCTGATACAGGCATCCATTTGGGTGGGAGTTGTCCAGAAAGCTACTTACCTCCAGTTGGTTTTTTTCCACCGTGATTTTACTGTACACTCTGTTTCCCTCATCGCCACACACTTTCTTCAGTTCCTCTCTGTTCAGGGAGAAAAGCTGAGCTCCAGTAAGGATGCCAAGGTGTTCCACTGTCCTGGGGAGACACAAAACGAGGAGATAGTTGTGTTATACGTGGCCTCTTGCCAAAGGCGAGGATTCAGAGATAACAGGGCTGGGAGCAGATGAAGTACAGCCCCTGCACCAGGACCTTTTCACATGCAAGGCCCTGGCGATGTGGCAGCTGTTGGGTAATGTGAGCTCTCAGTGGGGTTGACAGCAGGCCAGGAGGAGCGGGTGAAGCCAGTGTCACCCCGGCATCCAGTGCGTGCCCAGCCCCGTGGTACTGCAGTGGTTTCACGCCAGACGCATTGCATTTGGGGAGTGATCCTCCAGCTTCTCGTAGCGCACTGCACAGAGCGTGAGTTGTAACTTGGGACCCTTGCCCACATGCAGCGTTTTGGTCTGTGTGGCTGGGGCGATTTCTTAGCCCTGGCTGAGTATTTGTCTCTTCCTCAGCTGTACTTCAGGACAGCTTCTCCAGAGATGGGCAGTCATGTGGAATTTGCATTTCAGAGCCTCTCGGGTCATGGGGTTAGTTAGTGAGTTAATTATTTTTCCTCTAAGTTCAGTACTTTGAACTGGCTAACTGGGGCCAGATGAGCAGCAGTGGAGGATGTTGTTCAGCATTTGCCTGTCGGTTGTGTGGATGAGCAAGGCCCTTGCTTTATTTGCAGCTACTTGTGAGATCTTGCTGTACTGTAAGACAGCGTTTATTTGATAGTATAGAGGAACAAAAGGGATTTGATTTGTGCTGAATGTACTGGTTATATAGCCTACATTTAATATGATTGAAATCTAGTTTGCAACACAGTCTCTGTAAGTAAATCCAGCTGAAATGTTGCAAGCTGCCTACCCAACTCCTTTTTAAATGAAGGACCAGCATTTCATATGGCAGCGATGCAGATCTTACCCTTTGCTGAATGACTTTGCCTCCAGCCAAGCTTTGACTTCTTCAGCACTGGATTCGAAGGTGAGGGGCACAGAAACTTCCTGAGGCTTTTCCACTTTGAAATTCCTGTGGGGAGGCTGAATTTTACTGTTTGTAATCTTCTTTAGCAATTCATCATTCACTTCGTCCATTTGATGCAGAAGTTCTGTGGAAACAAGGCACACCTTTTAGAGCACAAGGCTAAGAGTGGAAATGAAACCAAGTCTTCAGTCACAAGTCCAGTTAAATTAATGTTTGCAGTGAAATTGTAAGAAAGATCAGAATGTGGCTCAGCATTATTATTAGCTTTGTAAACACATCAAAAGATAGTGCTTACTTTTGTGTTTTAGTTCTAAAGAACAAGTTCAAGTACTTAATTAGAGCAATAGGTTTGCTCTAATTTGACATTTTGGATCTTCAAACTTCAATCAAGAACAGATGGGATACCACCATGGTTTTGGAGACTGGCACACTGATGGAGCAGGATTTGCTTGCCTTTCCTCCCAGCTTTTCAACTTCATTTGGATTTTGAAACCTTGCTTTTCTCTCTGGGAGAAACCTATATTTCTACACTTTTTCTCCAGAATGATGGAGAGGAGAAATCACAAAAACAACAGCCAAATGCTCATCATCCGCACAGCAGTCACTGAATCTAAAAAGCTGCTTAAGAGTTTCATACAGTTTAACCGTCCCCCAGGATTTTGGCCCAAGATTTTGACCTCACTGCTTCAGCAATGTCCATTGGACTAATCAGAGAGTCTTGGAACAACTGCTACTGTTCCTAGGAAAAATGGAATTTCTAGCCCTGATGATGCCTTAATAGAGCTGTGTAATTGCTAGAGAAAAGTGCAGAGTGCCAACTGGCAGACTGAACTGTCTCATTTAAAGCAAATCTCCAAATCTTGCTTAACTGGGCAGAGGTTGGTCTGGTGTGAAAGAGGAGAGCTCACATCTACAGAGGCACTTGCTTTTAGCCAGCAGGAGCTAGGCTACCCATTGAAAATTCTTGTTCAAAAGCACTTACTGGGGGAAAAGTATATTATATTGGGTAAGATATTAGGATAAGGTTTTAATAAGAACATGTTCGTTTTGCATGACTGGTATCTATAGCAGGTGCTGGTAAGGACCCATATTTTAACCTATTTTATATAAATATATATACATGTTGCAATTGATCTCTTGTTTCTTGTGTTGCTAACCTATCCCGTTCATCACACCTCATTCAAAGCACATAAACCCCTCCCCAACACCACCTAGCAGAAGTTTACTCAGTGGTGTAAAACACCTGATCTGGCGGTGTCTTTGCTACCAGCGGTGCTGCCAGGTGGTGACAAGGGACCGACTCTCTGATGTCTTGCTCTGCTGTTGAGTTTTTGCTTTAGATCACCATCTTCCTGTTTTTGAGTTACTTAGTTCCCTTCAGACTATTGAAATAAGGAAACTGCCCTGTAAACTTTGCAGCAGAAAGGCGGGGAAAAACAGACCACATGAGACAGCAGTGGTCAGGGAGGCCTGACTATATGTTCTTCAGAACAGGTTCCCATTTTTGTATACCTCTATGTTGCCATTTATTTTCCTTCCTGTTGTCTCTTTGCTGTTACCCAATGTGGAAGGCCAAGCCTGGGATCACCAGAGTCTTGGTTTTGAGCTGTAGTCCTGCTCCCTCCACTTTTCAGTCCTCACTGCTACTCCTAATAAGTAATTCACTGACCCAAATCCTCAGCCCTCCAGCTTTTGCTGTGCAGCTAAATAGAAGTGGCAGGAAGCTTGAACTGGCAGTTCACTCATAAAACTCCCGTGACGCATCGTCCAGTATCACTTTTTCCATGAAACTCTTTAAGACTGCGAGGAAAATGACTTGGTGTTATGAATAGATGTGTGTCTGTGATGCTGGTGTTGTGGGGCCTTCCCTTGTCCCAAAAGGGCTTCTGCTTTCAGGAGTGTGCAGTAGGTGAAAGAGGATGAACCCTGGCTGTGGCCCTCAGCAGCCCGTTCGCTAGAAGTGTATTTAAGGCGGTGAGGTGTGCAGGGCTCCTGGTATTTCTCATGCTCTGTGATCCTCTATGGCTTGTGCAGGGTGTGGGAGGGATGTGAGTCTGGTATTGACAGATCTGGTGGCTGGGATTTCTCTGAAACCTTGTGAAGGAACAAACCAGGTGGGCACTGCGTGTGCGACTAGAGGAAAGGAAGCAAGAGAAAGGGCTTGGCCTGAATACCGATGGTCGCTTAGACACGCTTAAATCATGCTGGGGGGTGAAAGGAAGCTCTCTCCTTGGGAGGAAGGGGAGGGTTAAGCTGATATTAAATCACCTTTTTGCCTGCCTTTTCTCAGGCTCCCTGGGAGCCCATGGCATGAGTCACTAAGCTCCTCAGGACTGCTCTGTTGGCTGCTGCACTACTTGGAATTTCCTCTCTACATCACTGCCAGTCCCTTGCTTATCACTAAAAGGTGCAGCCACTCCTCGCACAAAGCCGTGTGAGAGGGGCCGTGTGTTTGGGTAGGTCACTGGCTACATGCACACAGCAACCAAAAATAGCAAATAGCATTATTGCAAAAGCCAAGAGAGAAAGAAAACAGGACAGAGAGCATGCAAAAGCACATGTTCACAGGAACTTTAAAATTAAGTCCTGAAACACAAAGCCGTGGTGCCAAGCTCTTGGGCTGCCTGAGCCTGCTGTGAGCACAGCGTGGGACACATACGTTCTTTGGCGTCCTGGGGAGAGTTGCGTGATAACATTTCACTTCCCCATTTATCCCCAGCATAGCTGGCCGGTAGCTTGTGAGTTGGGCTGGATGGTCCATAACCTCTGGGGCTCAGGTCTCCTTTGTACCTCTGGTTAGCCTAGATGATAAGAAAGAAAAGCAAGGTGTAAGATTTTCTTTACCGTTTTTTATTTTCTTTAACTTTTTGCCTCCCCCCAATGGTAACAAGGAGAGGGACAAATTGCCGTGTTCTCCCTGTGGTGATCTGGGACCCCTCAGCTGAGTCTCATGTGAATGCAGGAGGTGCTGTGTGGAACAAGTTTGACTCTGGGCTCTCATGGGAATTAACACAAACCAAACCAAAGGCTGAACGCGGCATGAAGGCATTTACACCCCTAGGAAGCATGTCACACTTGCCACGTGGAGAGGCATGGTGATTTATGTTTGCTTACTACTGCTGTGGGTGACTGCTGTCACGTGCGTGACTTGGCACTCTAGCCTTTTGCTGTGCAGAAATTACTGCTCATAGGACTTCTCTGGAGATGGAGAGCAAAGGAAGCAAAAAGATTCTAATAAAAAAAAAAAAACAAGCAGAAATCCCATTTGGAGCTAAAACATCAGTAACTGGATGTTGAGTGTGACTATTTCTAAGTGCCTGGAGCAGTCTGGAAAGAGGCTTTTGGTATTTTCATGATTAAACTAGCAAGGCTTTTGTCCAGAGGCCTACTGGGGCACTTTATGCCTTGCCCAAACTGAGAAATACAGAAGTGGGGAATCAATTCCATGCTTCCATAGGGCGTTTGGAGCTCTCCACCTCCACATTTTTAAAATACAAAGTGCTTGAGAACTATATTCACTTAATACTCAGATGGTATTTCCATCTACCTCCACTCCAGCAGCTTATTCCTGCTGCCAAACTGAACTGGATGAGAGAACTGTCGTTTTTTGATATAATCCCCAGTAAAAAACTTCAGTATTTTGGTGGCAAAATGTGCTTTCATGACTGCATTAGCTCTCTCATCCTGTTCACAGCACAGCCCTGAAACCAGCAGAGTTTCACAACAGAAGGTGATAAACCAGAGGCTGAGAAGTGAGTGGGTTTGGGGGGAAGGCACTGGCAAAAGGTGGAACTATTTCAAGCCACCATAGCCAGCAGATGTTTGGGGACACCTCAGTGTCACCTTTTCTGTGTTTGGGATGATAACACGTGGTGCTAGGCTTGGGGTGGGTGTCCCTTTGAGCGAGGGTCTCGCTTCATAGCAGGCTGCTGTCTGTCCCGTACCCCTGCTTGCCAGGTGCCACTGGCAGCAGGCAGCGTGCTTGGCATCTTGGAGCGGGAGAAAAGCACTAGGCTGCTGCATGGCAGGAGGAATAGGCTTTTTTTTGGGTAGGGGGGATAAATGGTGGGAAAATGTGGGAATTTTATTGTAGGAGACTCAGGACCCTGGCTCATCTACTTGTGAGGTTTCACGCTGTCCTGCACGTGGTATCCTAAGAAGTCCAGGGAGGTCTAATTACAAGGTTATGGTCAGTGACTGATTATGCCCTGCACCTGGCTACAGGTTAAATATCACCTGACTAGAGACCTGTTCGAGCTCTTCCAGTTTCACCTCATCCAGGATGTTATAAGGGACGTAACCAGCCTGTCCGCTCCGGTTGAGCAACTTCCACCACTGCTTATTTTCTTCCAACACCTGAGACAGAAAAAAATACAATTTTGGTAGTGAGAACATCAGATTTCTGGCATATATAAATGGCACATAGTGAAAAGAAACCAGGCAGTAATGTGAAGTTGCCAGAATAACATCACTGGGGCCAGGAGCTGACAAACAGATCTGTTGCACTCATTTGCAATTCAGGAGTGAAGGCTTTCCTGCAAAGCATCTGAACTTACCCTAATGGTGAGAGGAGAGCACCTCTGGGGTGCTTAAGAACTCATAGTTCCTACTTAATTTACTTGTTTCTCCATCTTTTTTCTTTATTTTTATTTTTCAGTGATTGATTTTGCATTCTCTTTTTGAATTAAAATAAAAGCAATTCCTGCCAAAGGTGCTAGAGGGTTATCATATGACTTGATCATGTGTCACATCATAACCATGATGTGGCGAGGAGATCACCCACTGCTGAGATATCTCCTATTGCACCTGTCCCCCTGCTCCTTTCAGCAGGCTTGTTTCTAAGCAGATTTAAAAAAAAATAATTTTATTTTTAAATAATCACTTTGCGGTAAGTAATCTCCCTGGAATGGGTGAGCTTTGCTGGTAGCTACAGTTTGAACATTTTGAAGTCTTCACCTCAAATCTTAGGTCCATTACGGTTAGTGCGTAGACCAAGTTGTGTCCTACCTTCTCCAGTGGTGCAGTAAGAGAGAAGTTATGAGAAAGGATTATTTTGTAGAAAAGAATTCCCTTTTTGGGGGACAGGAAGGGGAGACGATAATGAGCATAGGCCTGGTAAGTGCATGAGCAGTATACTACAATGACTTGTTTTCTTTCCTCCTCAGTACTTAAGAAAAGATGCTACTGACGTGTTTCAGCTGAGCAAATGACCCGAAGCATAGTCAGCTCTAGATTTGAACAAAGCTTTGTTGCTGCTCAGAAAATACCAAGCAAAAATGAGCTGGCACTTGGTAGTACCTTGAGATCTCTCTGCTGTTCCTAGAAAGGGGAGGAAGGCACACCTCTTCCCTGAGCACATTCACTTACCTCCAGGATTTCATCCTTAAGCACTGAGAGTTCATTGGCATTTCGCGCAGTGAAATCATAGTGGATTTTGGCATATCTCTTCGGCAGGGCCATTCCCTGCGCCTCAAAATTCCTGCAGGAGGGGAAAAAAAAAGGACTGATAATGGAGGCCAGTTGAATAACTAAGGCATTATAGGGCCACTGGCAAAAGGCAAGTGGTGATGGCTGACACCGTCATTGGTGACGGTGAGGCTGCTGCTTTCAGGTGAAAGAAAAGGCTTCTTCCCCTGTCAGTTGCTTTTCTGCTGCAGGAAGGACTGAGAAGACTGACAAAGCACAAAGAAATGCTCTCATTCTACCCCTTGTGAAAAAAGTTTGTGAAACACTCGTATCCTGATAAGTGGAAATGACTGTCCTGTGTGCCAAGGCAGAGGAGAACCAAGCACCAAAGCTGGGAGAAGGGTGTCAAACATGAGCACAGGTTGAACTGACTGGAAATCTGTGGCCTTTTTCATCAGGCAGTGCTGAGCTACTGAAACAGAATTCCACAGGTTCACAGGAAAAGTGAGTTTGAATGTTGCTGTTCTAAGATACCCTTAATGTGGGGAGGAACGTGTTCAAGTGTTTTGCTTGGAAATTTTTGACACAAGAATACACAGCTTTCAGTGTTAAACCGGCTTTTCATTTGGAGAGAGAGATGAAATAAATATGTTAGATTGTCAAATGTGGAGATCTGAAATGCAAGATTTTGTTTGGCCCAAACTGAAATGTTTTGGGTTTAAGTTTTGTTTTGTTTTGCCTGGCTTAGCAAAAATTTGCATATCTTATCTTTTTCTTCTCCAGCTAGGATGGGAGCATAGTATTATTTTTTAATTCCAAAAACATTTGCAGTGTGGAAAAACTGGCTTGCCTAGTTGCATAAGTGTATGCAGGAACTATTTTAGTGCACCTTCTGTGGATCTTCTGCTTATGACTTGCAACCAGCTGCACAATACAGAAGAGTCCCAGGTGCCCATATCCACAGTGAGCATGGCAACAGGGGAGATTCTCCTCCAGTGGAGCTACAGCAGTTTATATCAAGGTCGGTGTAACTCAGTGAAGGCAGTGCTTCCAGCACCGCTAGCAGCTATGTTTTTTAGTGTTATGTTTTTCCATTCCTGAGTTCTTGGTTTTGGTCCGTGATTTGTGGGTCTTGGTTTGGTGTATGATCTGTGGAAACTCCTTTGTTTGCAGACTACCGCTGAGGCATCCGTAAAACCCAACTTTGAAAAGCAAGTACATTGTTTAGTTTAGTTCTTTTTTTACGTTTAGTTTTAGTTCATTTTGCTGTCTTCATTAGGTAGCTTTTGGTGGCCTGAAAAAGGTTGAAACCATTGGCTCAGTGGTTTAATACCATGCATTGTCTTTAGTTCACTTCATTTGGGACAGTGCTTGGTCTACTCACAGCCACGTGCACTACAGAAGTTTGGAGCAGACCTTTAGACAGAGTGAATCCACCAGTCAAGAAGGGGAGTGGTGGCCTTACCCGGCAGTGCCTGAAGGCAGGGAGGGGGGCAAAAAGCCTGAGTTATGTAGAAATTACTTCTTTTGTAGCATTCCAGAAGGTAAATGAGTCACAAGAAAAGGGGACAGTTGGAGGAGTATGAGGATAATGTGCATTCTGCGTGCACCTAGGTTTTACGCGAGAGACATTTTCTGGCTATTGTAATATTGCTTGGGGCTTTCGTGATGCTTCTCTGCAGCCCGAAGCCCTGGTTTAGCTAATAATACTGATGCATGGGTGCTTTTGCTAATATAGGGTCTCTCGGTTAGAAAAGTGGTTCAAACTACCCAGAAGACAGTGTGAATACAGCAGGAAGTACGGCTGTCCGAGGACTGTGATCTTGGCAAACAACTGGGCGGACTTGGTTGAAGTCCGCTCTGGGCTGAAGAGGCATGGAAGCACATTCTCAATTTTAGCATCTGCTTCAGTGCCGTTAGCTTAGATGTTTTTTCTTAAATGTAACACAAGGGAAAGTTGCTGTTGTTAGTCTGAAAGGTAGGTAAAAAGGTAAAACACCTGTCCCAGGAGGAAGGACATCCTCACCTATTCCTCCGTGAGCTCACGCTGTAGTTAGGCTGGGTGGTGTCTCAGGGTCACCTTGGTAAAGTGGCACGCTGCTAATTTGTATTCCGGAACTCGATACTACTATTTGTCATTTCCCTCTGCTGAGACTAACAGGTGAAAATATTTCTTACGCAAAATGTCTACCAGTCACTTAAGATGGGCTTAAATTTCTCATGTAAACTAATTCCTTATTTTTCATAACATCACCGAGAAAAATGGAATTGGACAAGAGAATTTGTTACCGTAATTCTGTCTCCACTCAGCACACTGTATCTGTACTGTTTTATGTCCCACCAGGAACTTTATTGGGACAAATGGGAAGAATAAATTGTTTTGCTGATACGATTGGATTTGAGGATTTTGCTGTGAATTTGAGCTTTTTGTAATAGCAGTAGAGCTCATAAATCTTTTGGATTAAAATATGAAAACATGAAACAAACAGTCTGTCTTGCATCTATTTTCCAGTCTAGTGCTGGCTCTGGAAAAGTCCATGGTTAACTGCTTTGCTGTGTCTGGACATCAAGTCTTTAAAATTTCATGGATCATTAGTGTAATCTGGGCCTGTTCTTGGGCAGAGGGGAAGGCAGTTCAGAACTTCATGTCAAATTGCTGCAACGTGGAGTGGCAGAGAATTCATTTGTCCTTTTGGAAGAGTTTGAAACTCAGAGGTCTCAGGAAATATCCAAAGGCACATGCTGTTTAATTTCACTTTGGTGGGCTGATGTTCTGAAACAACATACTGGTAGACTAATGAAATCAGCCAATGTTTTTGCCTCTTATGGTGGAAAACACATGTAACCCATTTCCTTGTAGACCTGCTGATGATTAAAAGCAGACAGCTTGTCTGATCTTGGAGTTCTCTTGATCTTGTTAACAAGTCTGAATTTATAATGGCAGAGAGCGATCTGCCAGGATGCCAAATCATCCTGGTACCATGATGTGGCGCAGTGCGTGCTTATGAGGTTACCGAGGGGAGCCGAGGCACCATTTTGGTGCTGGTACGTTACCTATTTACATGCTGAGTTACGTTCTGCTTAAAGGCATCCACAGCTTGTGTCTGATCAGCTGTCTGGCCGCGTTTGAGTGAGGAGTTACGGTAAGGATATCCATTGGCTGATGATAGCTGGAAAGGTAAACATGGTGTCAATGCTACCAGGAAAGGGGAAAGCTGCATCAAAGAGAAAGGAAGGTGATGAATCTGGCCTTATTTGCTTTCTGTATTTAACTGGAGTGACCAGATCCAACTGAATTTTGAGTTGACTACTTGTTACACGCCATTGCAAACTCCATGGTCGCACAGAGGAGTCAGACCAGAATTGGAGGAAGCTGTCAGAAGTGCCTGACAGCTTTGCTCTCCCTGCAGTGCTGCTGGGTTCCCCTGGTGCCAAATCCAGAGGCCAGAGAAAATAGCTGCAGGCTGGGCAGATCCCTCTCACTCTGAAAAGGGGAGAGGAGAGGAAGGGTGAAAGGAAGAAAGGATGATCGGGAGCACGAGACTAACCTCTTCTTGCAAGTGTCCGATGTCTATTTCCCAGGGAGCTCCACGGAAGATTTCTATGGGTGGTTCCCAGCCATTGCGGAATTTGGGGATGTAGGTGGGAATGTTTGCTTCTCGGGGCCATTCAGCTCTAGGACATGAAGCAGGGAACATGGGGAATATGTGGTGAGGCTCACAAAGAGCATTTGTTGGAAAGCATCCAGTACTGCTTGTCAGGGAGAGGCAGGGGCATTGGAGCATCCCTCTGACATGGCCATAAAATCAAGCACCCCCTTTGCCTTTCTTAAGAGCTCGGGGAGCCTGGTGAGATGGCAACTCTGTCCTCACCTGGATCTGGTCCATGTCTCTCCCAGCGACTCCCAGAGGCTTATCTCTTTTGGTGTCAGGTGTCCTCTGAGGAAATCTGTGGCATCTTTAGACAGAAGCGGGCTGACAACAGACCTGGCAAGCTCAGGGCCAGCACAGCTATTGACGATCTAGATTACACACAAACACAAATATGAGAGATACTGCAGGAAAGGTTCCAAATATCATAGCAGCACACATACAAGAATAGAAATCTAAGACAGAAAAATCAGTCGCTCTGATCGTTTGGAGTCCCTGTCCCTGCCCACTCCAAAGGAAGCCAATATACCCTCCATGGCAAGTACCTCTAAAACCAGACTAATTCATATCGGACTCGCATTTCCAAAGCTCTCCTCTGTGCCTTCATATGTAAGGGTGAGGTTTCACGACACAGATGAACTAAATTAATGGTTTGCTGCTACCTAAAAGGAATGCTGTATTCCCTCAGTATCCCCTTTCTATCCTTGTACTGTACTGTATTTGATTAGCAGATTAATTAAAAACAAACAAAAACCAAATAAAACCAGACAAATAAGGCAAATAATTGTTGGCTAAGTTCTCCACGGTATAAAATTAAAGCCAGAGGGCAACCCTTCATGTCAAGGTATGGCCTGACTCTTTTTGGCAGCAGCTGATTTTTAGATCAGTTCAGTTGTCTCAAGAAACATCAGTCTAAACCTTTGCATAACACAGGAGTTTTTCTATTGGAGTCAAAGCAGGGTTTAATCTAAAAATTAGTCGTTGTTGGAGACAGGATCACAAGCTGCCACATTAAAAAATGGAAAATTGCTTGGTATTTCTGCGTCACTTCTGGCTTCTTTTTCAAGTTGGGAATCCTGCATCTTCCTTTCAGTGCAAATACTGAGCCATGTTTACCTGAAGGTGAGATCAGGCAGATTCCCAATAAGAACCGTAAGTTGCCTTGCACTGCTCACAGTAATTCTTTATTAATGTGGTGGAAAGATTTGTATTTGCTAAGGTTTATGTGTTTAATTCAAGCTGGGTATCAGATCAGAGACCAGAAACACTGACGTTGTTACTTCTGGACTTTACTGAGACAGTTTTGGGCAGTTCTGAGCAACCTGCTGGCTCTTCTGCATAATTTAGCTGCCTGTAAGTGCAAAAGCGGCATTAGAAATAAAAAGTGAATTCACAGCAAAACCCATGAGTTAGGTTTACCAGTTCCAGTGGTCCAAATAGGAAATGCACCAACTCTGAAGCGCTTGGGTTCTGGATGTGCTTTCTCAGTTTGGCCTGAAAAGATGAAGGAAAATCCAGTTTAATCCTAACCTGGTTTTGGCTCCTCTTCTGTGACATGGAGGGATTGTTGCTGACTGATATTTGCTAGATTTAATAATGCAGCCTGAAAATAAAGGGAACTGTTAACAGTGTTCTTGAAATCAGGAAAGAAAACTAAGTGACTGGGGAGTAGGAATCATTCAGTTTTCAATCATTTCTATTTTGTGTTCATTTCTAACAGCCTTAACTTTCAGAAGGGGTGGAGTACCTACTGTATTAAAAGTCAGTCCATTTGAAGCTATTTTGAGCAGAAACAGAAAACCTTGGTTTACTTTGAAAAACCTTAGGGAGGAAGGGCCAGGCCTGTAGCTTCTGACTCTTGCAAAGCTGAAAATGCCGTTAGTTGCTGGGAACGAATACAACAGAGCGAGTGTTTTGCCTTCTTCAGCAAGGTCTTGCCTGCAGCACCTGGAGCTGCCCTGGACCCTGGGATGTGTGGCGTTTGGAGGAGTCGCTGCTGGAATGGAGGAATGAATGCTTCGGGTTACCTGGCTGTAAGAACTGAGCTGAGCTGTGGTGAGAAACCGCTTCAAGTTGTGCTTCCTTTCTACTGTATTTTGTGTCCTGTGCTATTGGCATTGCTGCAATGGAAAACATCCCCCTTCCCCTTCCGAAACGCGAGGCCTAGTCATTTCAAATGCTGGTGATTAAACATTAACGCAGAGCGGAAAGCGTGAAATAATTGATGGCAACGAGGCGCCTAAAGGAAGCGGCACTTCGCAAGGACGCAGGCACGGGGCATGTGACAGCGTGGGGCAGATATGCCGCTGCTCCACTGCTGATTCCCCCCTCGCCTTCTTACATTCCCCAGCCTCTCGCCTCCTCTTTGTGGGTTTGTGGACCAAGGCTGGATTGCAGGGAGAGCCAGAGCACGTGGCTGAATTTCCTACATGTTAGTTCCTGCGCTGCTCTCAGGGGAGCAGCTGCAATGCTGAGCTTGGCGGGGCACTTGTGGCTGTGTTACACGACTGGCACAGCGGCTGGTGTGGGACACCAGCCCCAACGTGCCATGCCTAAGGGTTTAGCTGACCACACCAGCCCCGCTGTATCCATCTCGGCTGTGCCAGCAGTCAGAAAGGGCTGGGGTGCAGCAGCCATCATTTCTTGACGCTTGGAGAATCCTCAGCTGCCTCTGCAGAGCAGCCTTTGCATCGGGCTGTGGATGCGTGGCATGGCCCTAGCAGGGCGCCTGATCGGTTTGTGTGGGAGCAGTTGTTGCTGGCCAAAGCTGCCACCTCCAAGACTCAGTTCTGGTCCTGAGCGAGCAAAAATGTGTGAATGCTCGCTTCTAAAGGAAAAGGTTGCAGCTCAGTGTCCTGCCTTAGGCTTGTTTACAGTCTCTGTGGTTTCCTTACTAATAACGTCTCAGGAAGGATCTTGTTCACTGGGCAAGTTCGGTCAGAGATGACAATCTCCTTCTGGCTCATTACCCTCCTGGTCTCACACACTTAACTAAGCAGAGCTGGGAACATGTCTGTGCTCCAGCTTTTCATCCCCTTCTTGACATCTCCCAGTGCAGCTCCTCCAGGGGAGAAACAGTGGAGGATCCAGAAACCTCGGGGCAATGAGGGACATCAGTTATGGATAACCAGAGACTTTTCAGGACCCTGGCTGAGCAGCTTCACTGCTGCTCTTTAGACAGGATCAGGTGAGAACAATTTAAAGTAGATAAGACTTTTTTTTTTCTTTTTTTTTTTTTTTTTTAATATTTACAGTTCTGGTTTGTGCCTCAGAAGGATAACAGGGACTAGAGCTCTCACAAAATTACGCAGATTTTCAAAGGCCACAAGCAAAAACGAGTATCATGAGTGGAGACGCCTGTATAAGCCTTTGCACAGCTGTCAGCACAGCAGGCACACTGGTTCTTGAATCTGCAAGCCCATGACTTCACAAGTGCTCTAAGCCAGGATTGCATCAGAAGGGAGCTGCGGGCACTGCAGGGCCCCAGCTGCTCAGTCCCTCCTGCGCTGCCGTTCCCTGAGGGAACGTGCACTCTGCAGCTGCAGGGTGAGCCTGGCTAGGGAACTGGTCTGACTTTAGCATTACCAAAAGAAATTGGTTGGTTTTCACGTGTATGACCTCTTCAGCCACGTGCCGGGGCACAATTGCTTGGCCTGGCATAGAGAGAAAGGAGGCACAGGGAGATGGAGAGGAATAGTTGGCTCCTTCCAGCAGCACAGCTGCACCTCAGCTCACAGCGTTTGTGGAATGGGTCCTAGGGCCTGCTGCGTGGGCACCACGGTGCTGGCTTTTCACAGGCAGCAGGAAGGCGCGTGCATTTTTCAGACGTGGACTTTAGGCTTCTAGTTTCAGTTTAACAACTTGGCCCAAGAAACCTGCACAAGCCTCGCACAATGTTTGGTTTGTGGTTGCTTCTGGCAGAGGAATATGGAATTCACACCTTTGTCCCTTGACAGTGTTTTTCAGTACAAATTTCGCTTCAAATGCTTAGTACGGCAATATATGGGAAACAGCCCTACCCCTGCATAAGACAAAAATATCCTCTGTCTTACCAAGAGGTTAAAAGCCAATTTGGTTTTCTGGAAGCAGTCGATGAACTCAGCCTCGTTCGGGGGTCTTGCTCGAAGAGTCAGCACGCCCTCTTTTATGAGAAGGTGGAGAGAAAGGCACTTTAATTAGAGTGTCCCCTTCCAGAGAGGGGTTCGTCTTGCTGGCATGCAGAAGAGACAGCAATAACAGGTATGGAGACTAGAACTACTAAAAATCAAGGGTTTGAGAATAGTCAGATGTCTTTCTCTGTGCTGGAGGCTTCACAAGGCTCTGTGTGCTCTACACTAGGTCCCCAGTGACCAGCAGGACCTCCCAGACTGTTCTGTCTGCTGTCGGGTCCATAGCAGCACTGCTGCACCGACCTGCCCTTGCTAAGGTGTGAACTGAGCTTTCATCCCAACCCTCACCTGTGCCCCCACATTCCCCATTTGTTGTAGCTGCTGCACTGTACCTGCTGGCCCTTTCTTCTTGTTCTTCTTCCCTTTCTTCCTTTGATTGAGCTGTTTGAATGCCTCTGCAGCCTTCTGAAGCCTGGCGACAAACACTTCGATATCATCCAGAGTGCAGTTCAGGATTTGCTGTGAGGACAGAAATGCAATGAACCCAGGTGGAAAAAGCCAAAACTGCACACAGCCAGGAAGCCTGAATCCCCGAGTGCCTCGATGTGTACCCGCTTCATTTCCCGGAAGAATGCGCAGGAATGGGGAATCCAGGCATGAAATTAATCTGGATTCATCGCTTTCCATACACAAAGCCGTGCCTGTTTCGTGTGCTGTACTTGCCAATGTAATAACTGAGCACTGGCTGATGGACATCTGGAGAATAACCCCAAGAGTAGACTATGGATCAGGGAGAAGCAGACCTTCTAAAATCAGCACAGTTACCTCAGGTCGAAGGAGATTGCACCTAACCAGTGATGGAGCTTTGCTTTTGCTCCCCTTATCTTTCTAAGCAGTAGGTATCAGCTGAACAATGACTGAACTATGCATAAAATGCTTGGTGGTGGAGGAGGAGCCCCTTGCTTCCTTCCTCTCTTCCCCCATCCCTTCCGCCTATTGACTGTGCACTGTTCTTGCTACCAACCGTTTCTTTTTCAATCTTCTGTGCTAAGATGATTCGGGACTCTTCATGGTCCTGGGAGGCAGATCCTCGTCGTTCATAGTCTGCAAACAAGGAAAGGGAGAGAAAAATATTTTTACCATCAAAGGTTGAAGATGGACTCCATTAAATGCAGGGACCGATGGGATGGTCGCTTCTGGCTGGGTTTGTTCATTCCTTTATTTTGAAAGCACCTCAGAAGACCGCAAAGGTGATCAAAGTTGCCAATTAAACCTTCCAAGTGTCACAGCAGCTGCCCCCAGCCTTGTGTGTCAGTATGCTGCATGTTTTCAGACACCAGCACTGGATGAATGGTGAGGAGCAGCCAGCTGCTGGTACAGGCAGAGACCTGCACGCCCAGGTCCCAGCGGCTGCCAGTCACTGACTCCTTTGCCTTTGACGCATTAAGCTGCCTTACACCTGCCGAGGAGCTGCCCCTTGCACTGCTGAGCACTCCACGGGTACGTCACGCAGGGTCAGAGCGGCTCCAACCCTCTCCTCTAACCCCCTGCTCCCTGCAGGAGCCTTGCTTGTGGCAGGGATGCCAGCTCAGCTAGCTGCCCATCAAGAAAGAAGAAATAAGACCTGGAGAGGAATGCAATGGCCCCTTGCTAGAAAACAGCACACCAGGAATTCTGCATGATTGATATTTAGGCAGGCCCAGGCAAAAAACAGCATTTTTCTACAAACTCATGTGCAATGTCTCAAGTGTTTTTAATCACTATTAAAAAAACTCACAAAAATAAAAACCACAGGTACCTCCCAGCTTCCAGAAGGCAGACACTCAGTGGGACAGCAATATTTCAGCGTGAGCACTTGCTCAGGCGGCCTCTTGTGACAACAATAATGTGTCAGCTCAGTGAAATGGGCTCTGAAAAGGCCAGCACAGCTGATGTTCGGGCAGCGGGATATATCAAGTGGGAGAATTGGGGAGGCAGTTCTGGCAGAGGGCTGGGGAAATTGTACGTCATCTTTAGGCATTAAGATGAGATGATTAATTTTGACAGGTTTTGTAGAAAAAGCAGTAAGGCACGTTTCAAAGGAGAAATGATCCCAGCAAACAGACATCATTCAAAGCTTTCTCCTGACTCCTGCTTTTGTGCCGGGCTCTCTTTTCTCAGATCCAGACATCCTGCCTGAGTAAATGCCCAGCTGTGCTGGTGGGAGCAATAGACTTAAACCTTTATGTTAAGCCTACTGGGAGGGCAGGGTTAAGGGTGGCTGTTACATGGAAAACTGCTGTGCGTCAGAATATAGATGTTGAGAGATGATCCAGCTCTGAAATAGAAATCTGATTTTCATTATGCAAAGCTGGACCTAAAATAGGCTCTTCATTCAAGAGGCTGGATCATCTGCTTGGCTTCAGTTCTCAGCCGAGGGAAATGAGTGTTTGCTCTCCTCAACTGGTATTCAGAGTTTCTTACTGTACCCTGCTTATAGATTTTCCTTGAGCCTAGAAATTAATCCCAAGAGAAGCTGGTACAATTGGCAGTGGTAAGAAAGGGTTAGAGTTTGCTGGTCATTTTAGTCAATCTGAGCTTTATTTCAGAGAAGGAGCTTATTTCTGTTACTGGGAACTTCTTTATCCAAAGAGAACTACAAGTTTTCTCCAGACAGCTCAAACTGGGATGAAGTTGGGATGGTTTTGGAGTATGGGGTAAGTTCAGATCTGCCTTTTTACCCTCCACTCTGGTATTCATGCAAACCACCTGACTTCTGTGGGTGAAATCTTGGTTCTTGTGAAGTCAGCAGGGCCAGGGATGTGCCTTTCTGGCCAGATCTGTCTTGTCTGTACGTTTTAAGATCAGCAGTGCCTGGTCCAAGCCTCATGCGATTGCTGTTTGGTAACAGCGTGTCACCTCTTTTGGGAATTTCAGTGTATTTACTGTTGCTTCATAACATAGTGAAAAGACATTGGGCAGCGATGCTGGGGGTGAAATGACCACAGGCTGTTTCAGGAGGGTGGGCTGCCCAGGCTAACGAGCTGCCATCCTCAGGACAGACCCGCTGAGCTCTCCCAGTACCTGGTTCATACTGGGAAGGGGGTGCCACCCGGTTCCTGTTCATCGCTGGCCCTCGCATGTCGTGCTGGATCGGGATGGGAGCCGGCCCTTGTGGTGGTGGGAGGATAGACTGTCTCTGCCTGATCTTTTCTTGGTTTGCTCTGCAAGGCAAACAACAGAGAACAACCCCTGTCAGAGGCTGACGATCCTATTTCCAAGAGAGCAGTGTGCGAATGCACTAGCCTGAGCAGGGGTACGTGCTCGGGGTGATGCTGTGTGCTCTGGCTGCCTTTCCCCCGTGCCCTGAGGCTTGCAGGTTTGGGAGGGGTGGCTGTGAGGGGACAGCAAGCGTCTTTGGGTAAGGAGAGCTGCAGCACCTGACTGGTTTAAATGGAGCTTGCAGCGTGTGGTCTGGAAGGCCTGTTCTTCCAGCGCACACCAGCTGGTAGCCGTGTAGGGCTGTTTCGGCTGGTGCTTTAGAGCAGGGAGTGTCTGTGAGGCTGGTGAGATTCCTTGCACAGAGTCAGCAGCACAAACCATTGGGGGGGGGTATATCACAGCAGCCAGGAGGCCTGCTTTGAAGTCTGTCAGCAGAAGAGTTCCCTCGGAGTGATTTGCTTCAGGGTGTAAAATCTCCTAGGGGTGGTTTATGTGAGATGGAGACTCCGTTCCCAGGCATGTAAACCAAGGATATATTTTGAGCAAGGAAATGCAAAGAACAGCCAAAATTCATATCCTTTTTGTAAATAGCAGCGAACCTCAGCTAAGCCCGCACGAGTGTGCTTCTTGTCTGGGTCCTCTTGAAGAGGGAGGCTGGCCTGGCAGTCACTGCATTCTGAGTGTTCTCTGCAAGGGATGTGATTTGGGGGATTTTGTTACTCCCAGCTCTACCCTGTAGTACTTACTTGAGCGTCTGTGGTCTTACTTTCTTCCCATGCTTGTGGTCTGCCAGGGCGCTTTCTATGTCTTCATGGACCATCTCCGCCTTAAAGATAAAACAGGGATGTTTTACTAAAGGACTGTGCTTTGGAAAATTTGAATTGAAGGCTCCAAGTGGGCAAAGGAAGAAATGGCTGGCAGAGAGCTAGGAGCATATCTCATTCTGTTACCCGATTGCTTGGCTGTGGTGTAAGCTGCACAAGACTGGCAGTGTTGGGGAGGCAGGAGCCTTGAGAGGTTAATGTGAAGGCATCGATACCTGGGCAGGCCTCTAGGGCATCTCATGGCTTCCTCTGCTGTCAGAGCCTGGAAAAGTCTGGCAGGGGGTCAAGCAGCGAGTGCCTGTGCAGCACAAGGTGCAGTCGGATGCTGTGCTGCTGGGATGGCTGTGCCTGAAGGCACTGCTGCCACGAGTGGGAGAGATGGCTTAGGATGGACCTTTTCCTTTGGGAAAGCCAGCTGCAGGCCACAGTAGCCCCATCTCACAGCACACCCCACTCGCATCCCGCTGGCAAGGAGGGCTCTGCTCACCTCCACCTCGTCGCAGTTGAAGAAGTGGATGTCAGGTTTGTGCTGCTCCGAATCCTGGCACACCAGGAGGAGGATGGAGGAATAGCGCATCTGATTCAGCACCGTCTGGCAGTGCTGGACTGTCGGCAGCGGGAAGTCCTCCAGCTCCTCCTGGAAAGGAAGAAGGAAGAGGCTGGGCAACGGGGATCTCTTGAACTCCTGGGATCCCTTCTTAAGGAGAGAGACCTGACAGAGCTTGTGCTTCTCAGCAGGGATTTGCTGGGCTCTTCAAATACTCATGTGGCAGTCTGCAAAGGGACAGTGGCTTGGGACTACGTAGGACCAGGAAAGAGGTGGATGGGAAACAGAACTCTTGTTCTCCTGAGTTCCTGAATATGGGGGCCCAGTGGGAGACTTGAACAACTTGAGCTCTCTTGCTCACTGTCATCTTACTGGTGTGCTTTATCTGCCCCAGTATCATGCATCCCAGCATCCCAGCGGAAAGATGCTTTCAGGGTAAGGGCAGCGAGGAGTCTGCCCTTCCATTGACTCTTGGATGACCTTGGGCAAATCTTTTTTAGTTTCTCCCTGCTAAACTTAGCACAGTACCCCCCTTCTCCTACTGTCTGGCTGCTCTTTCCCATCAGATTAGGTGCCCTGTGCGCACGTACATGTATTGCTATCAAAATGGGGCACTGTTCTCAAGCAGGGGACCCTGCGTGTTATTTTAATACCAGTAACAGGTCCTTCCCTCTCTGCTCATGCTATATGCAGGTCTCTGTGGACCTGTAAATCTGCATCACTCCCACAGAAAGCAGTTTTACTGTTTGCCTGGAGCACAGCTCAAGGTATCTTCCATCTGGAGTCTCTGTGCTCTGGAGCCATGAATAAATCAGCCCACACCTGCCTGCCCTTTGAATTACAGTCAGCCAGCCCCTGCATACCCCGGAGTGGATTTTGGTAGCGATCCCCCCTTGTTTGGGTTCCTCGCAAATGGCTCCCCAAAGCAGAAGGGGAAGAGGATACTGCACGCCCCAGGTTAACCTGCGCCCTCACAGAGCGCTCTGGGTACCTGCGACTCGCAGTCGAGCAGGCGGATGGACTTGTCGTTCACTTGCAGCAGCATCTCCTGCGTCCAGATCTTCTCTTTAGAGTTGAGCAGTATGAGTTTTCGGATGGCGTCATCCACCGTCACGATGGACTCGCTCTTGTCCATGATGAAGGTGGCCAAGTGCTGAAGGTGGGAGGGAAAGAGGAGAAAACAGGTGAAAAAGCTTTGATGCTGCTTGTGTCATAAATCACTGGTGAAACCATCTCTAGAGGTTTGGGCCGTTTGTTCTTTATTGCACGGGCACGGAAGAGTCACAGTGGAACGTGTTCGTTCTGGTTATTAGTACCAGGCCGTTCACAGTGGTGAAAGATTAGAGTTTTGTAACACAGCAAAGGTTTTCATAACGAGTTTCACTGCTTGCATATTTATCTCATCGTATGCCAGTTCTAGCAGCTCTGGCCGCCATCCAGCGTGCATGTTTGCAAGTGCTTTGCACAAACGAGTCAGTCCCCTGGCTTTTCTGAAACCGCAAGACAGCTCCAAGCCCGACAGCTGACTCCGCTCCAGCCTTTCAATCCCCTCATGCTGCTTTCCCACCAAAATCACTCAAATCAGCTCTCGTGGGAGTGAAAAGGGGCCTCTCTGACTGTATAAAGGAGTATTTTGGTACTTGCCTCTGTCCTGCACTGTGGCTTTGCTAGATTACCCTGGTCTTCCTCCACCTGCCCCATAGACCTGGCCTGGGGCTCTTCCCACTTCCAGCCTGATTTCCATGCTGCCCTCCCCTCTTGTGCTGGCTGATGTGTGCTGAGATGGTCATGTCCCAGACATGACTGCACTTGCATGCTTTCCCAGCCCTGCCCTGTGTCCTGAAGCGTGCAACGCTCCAAGCATTGCACTTGGCACCCGTTCAAGTTTATGAAGAGTCCGTGTAACCGAGCTGCACCTGCAGGCTTTTCACTGCTCGTGGGGCTCCACATGAAGGGAGTGCTAGGCAGGGCCGGGCAGGGAGGCAGTTACAGAAAGAAGTGTCTGCTGCATCCAAACGGTGCACGCGTGCCCCCAGCAGTGGGCGAAGGCCCCTCCAGAAATCCAGGTAACTAATTTCTCTCCTCTCTGATCAACAGCTCACGGTGCTGCTGGCCAGCCGGTGAGAGCAAGTGGTGCTCTCCGCAGATGGGGAGAGCGTGCTCTGCCAGCAGAGGGGACTGCAAGGCAGGAGAAGCCAGCTCAGAGCAGCCAGGTTATCTGTGCCCGTTGTCCCCATGTCAGTGACAGCACGGTCAGGCCACGTGTTCGGGTGACATCAGGGAACGGGAAGTACTGGGGAAGCAGAGGGAAACGGTCCCATTTCACCTTGTTCCCTGTGCTGCTCTGCTATGTTCCTGGCAGCGAGATAGGAAGGAGAACGTGCCGGAGTGGGAAAGCAGCTGAAAGTTTTCCCTGTTGTAACCAACTTCCTCCAGGAGAAGAAGGCGGGAGTTTTTCGGAAGGGCACATTACAGGCTTGATCAACACATCCTGCTGATGTTGGGGGCCTCCTGCTGCCAGCAGGCTTATCAGGACAGTTCCTGGCTCCGTCTCTCTTCCCTGGAATCTCTCTCACTCAGCCAATTCCCCGCACATCCCAATTCCCCTTCTTAATAGTATTAGGGTCACTGACATGCTGCTGCTGACTCAGGCTAGTGCATGGGTTAGCAGAAGTGCAGTGGTGCTGTAACTGCTCTGGCAGAAAGACCTGTGCTTTCTCCCAGTGATCACATAACAGGTTTAGGGCTCAGGCAGTTTCTTTCTGGTGCTTTTTGCTACAGTGGTGCTGTAGCAAGGGTCAGGGTCCAGACAGTGCAGAAACACAGTCTGTGTCCGCGAAGACTGGCGAGCAAGAGCTGCAAAACGCAAGAAGAGAACGAAAAAGAGCTGGGGGGAAATGTGTCTGTTCCCGGCACCAGCCTCAGCTCCTTGTGGTTAATGTCCACAATAGGCAGGTGTCTCAAAGAGCAGCAAAGGAGGAAGAGAGCAGTGCTCTGGGGAGGAAGTCCCTTCTACCTGTAAAAACCCAGGCTGAGTCTTTAAGCATGACATTCGGCAGTGGGCATTAGGGGTGGAGAGAATTTGTGGTGACCAATTTGTTGTTCAGGTGGTTGTTGGATAATTTGCGATGAATGGATAGACCAGAGAAGAGGATAAACACTTCAGAGGTTAAGTGAAGACCCAGTTCTGTGCTCATAAAGCAAAGGTATGGGGTGAGGCGCTATCTAAATAAAATTCCTGGCAGGTATTTGAGCAGCTCCACCGAAAGCTGAGATTAGCCGTCCAATCAGATATGAAGAACATGCTTGGGTATGTGTTACTGTAATTGTAAAATGCTGCACGCAAAGGTATTTGCAAAGTCAATATTATCCACGCAGAGGTGACAAACCCTCTGCCTGCGGAGCAGTGAAAGGAATTGGTTTATACCTGCTGACAGGAATCTTATCTGCTCTATTATTTTAACTGCCAGGTTTACAATCTTCATAAATTCCTTTGTTATTTACTGTTAAGTTAATTTTCGTGGAAACGAAAGCTACTTGTCTGACTAGGACTCATTAGAATATTTTTTCCTTTCCATTTTCTGTAGATACTGGTGGACCGAGCGGGGACAGAAGCTGGTTCTTACCTTTATCCCACTAAAAACCCCTTTCATCCAGACAGAGATTCAAATATGGTAATTTTTATAAGAATGGGCAATGATTTTCTCCACTTTTAAACTTTGATCAGCTTATAGATTACTTTAAGGGTGTAAAATGCCTCATATAAGGAAACCTCTTCCTGCCTCACTGCTTGCCACTGAAGTCCTGTTTGTCTTGGTCAAAGTTCAAGGTAGAAACTCACAAATGAGTGGCATATGGCATAATTAATAAAGAATTAATGTACGTGTCACTGTTTAAAGTCCCTTCTCTGACTCCACAAGTGACTTTATTTGTTAGGACTTGCTGATGGGGATGGCTGGCCAGGCCACTGATGGGGTGGATTGAATTAGTATCTCAGGTGGAAGCCAGGGCCTCCTTCCAAACGAGTGTTTTTAAAAGTCAAAGTTTCATTGTAGGCAAATGAGCAGCTCCCTTTATTTTTAACTGTGTTCTTAAGCTCTCTGCTGGACTGGGGCCTTAAATCAGAGAAGAGAGGACCCTGTCTACTAAACATGAACCTCATGAACTGTTTTCCCCTCTTGCCTTGCCAGGTTTTCAGTGACAAATGACCCAGCTGGGCAGAGTTCCCGTGGTACGGAGGCTGCTGGCTGGCAGCGGCACGTTGCGTTCCAGGCATCACCAGGCCCCGGGCAGCCAGGCCGGCTCCTCTCTTTAAGTGGATGTCTGTGACACTGGGGGATGAATTTGGCTGAATGCCTGTCATGGCTGAAGGGTTTTGAATTACTTGAGAGGACAGAGTAGCTGAGGGAGAGCTGAAAGATGATAGTCGATGTGGTCTGTGTTTTCTGGGCAGGTGAGTTCCTGTAACCACTGTGGAACAGTGTTTTTAATCTGTCTGTCAAGAAGGGTTTGAAGGACAGAGAAACAAGAGGGACAGCAGCTCCCACTACTCTCCTTCAAATGCAGAGGAGGGAGAGGACCACAGCCTCTCCGTTTCCTGTTTCCTCTTACTGAATTTCCCTTGTCTTTTTAACGTATTTTTTCTGTTCTCCACCCCCCAATTACTAAACGTTTTAATTTGCTGAATCTTGATCGTTTGTATTTTTGATAGACGATGGATTTGCATGCCATTTTCAATTTAAATTTGAAGTAGAAAAGAGGTCCATCTGTAATTAAACCAAATTCATGTTCTTTAATTACTGCTTTTTGTCGTCGCTTCCTGTCAACCATTTCCCATCTGCTGGCTGTAATGACCATGTCCAGCCGAATGACTGGTTAGTGCTGGCTCACAACAAGCCTTGACCTCTTTGTCCCCAGACACTCATCCTCGACATAGCCCAGCAAAGGACAGGGGACACGGCAGTAACTTCTGAGCCTTTGGTGCAGCCCAGCCATGCAGAAGCAGCAACCATTCCCTGTCTCTTTCCCCATCTCCAAAGCAGCCTGTCTAATATTGGAGTCTTTCCCACTCTTCAAGTTCAAAGAAGTGTGAGGGATCCAAGCTAGGAACAGTCGTAGGGTCAGATAAGACGTGTAATGCAAGGTGGGAGAAGCCATCAAAGCGTCTGTTTTGCTATAGCATTTAAACACGACCCAGAATTGTGCCCTGGAAAACTGTTTGTAGCCTTGTGGAAGGATCTGTGAGCTATACCAGAGTCTATTTGCATTGATTTTCAAACAGCGTCATACCATAATGGAACAACTGCTGCTCTTCAAAGGTAGGAGTTGGAGACGAGCAGCAGAGAAATAAAAGGAGCAGGAGAGCTGATATTACTTTTAGAAAGAGCAGGCAGTATGTGAGAGGAGAGAAAGGGATCCAGTCCAGCCCGAAGCCTCTGACTCGTAGGAAGGAGTGAGGTCAGTCTTTGGAGAGGAATCATCTCAGGACTTCTGCTGCTCTCCTGCAGTTTGCTCTCCTTTAGTCCTTTAGTTTGTCTCCTCAAAGCATCTTTGGTGAACAAACTCCTGTGCTTCACCTACATATGCTCTTTCCTTTCATCCCTCTTTGTCACAAAGGAATCCGAGAGGCCCCGAGGATCCCAGCTTCAGCAGTGTGTTCCATGGATGGAGAGGACTTGTGTGGTCTCAGCCACTTGCTCCAGGCTGGCTGGGTGGCCCACAGCACAAGGAGGGGAATTACAGTGGGTGGCTGTCTGCACGCATGCCCTGCAGTACAGGAGCTAGAAATTACAACCCCTTGGAGGGAAGCTCAGGAGGCAAATTTATCTACATGCAGGAGCTGGGAAAAAGAAATAGGGCAACGGGGAAGTCCCACCTCCCTTAAGGAAGAATGGAACAGCTTTGCTGTTTGCCTCTCCCAGGGTGTGGAGAGCAACACTTGTGTATTGTAAGAAGGTTCCCAGCTGGTCTTTGACCTAATAAACTCCAGAACAAATGAAATACATTTTATTATCAGCATCTATCACTGACGTAGGCCTCTCAGTCCCATAAAATTTCATTGCATACTCACCTGTACGTGGTACTGTGAAGTCTCATGCATAATGATATTGGAGTTGGAGTATTTTTTCCTTTGTTCTGAAAAAAAAAAGACAACAAGCTTTTGGTTCAATGGCTGTTTATTGGTATATTAGGGAGAATTATAGTTCTCATGATGGGGTGCTACTCTCTGAGCTTCCAGTTTCAATCAGTGTTGAGAATCAAGGACATCAACTTTTGTCTCAAGGATTGGCAAATTAGGTGTGTAGGATGCACATTTAAGTTGTATCCCTTAATGTTGCTGCTAATTTGATTCCAGCACTGTTTGTAGAGGAAGTGAAGTCTTGTGTACAGGGAAGCCTCAGACAACAAATGACAAGGGGCACTCGCGGAAGAGGGCTGGGAAGAAGAGGAACAACCTTAGCAGGCTGGCACAGGGCTATGACGTGCATGTGGCAAGAAGAAAAATCCAACAACAACTCTGCAGTTTGGACACAACAGCCCTTTTAAATGTCCTCCAGAAGGAACCCTCTGCACCGCTGTGACGTTGCTGGTTTGATTTCTTACATTTCCTGGCAAGGCACAGTGTAGGGCTGATAGGAAGGGCTGTAAGGATCAAGGCCAGCCAGTCAGAGCCTGGCTTTCTTGAACAATATTTTTATGAGGCAACAAATCTTTATTACTTCCTGCATTTCTCACTGGAAAGCAGCACTAGGAGCAATTGGAAAAAAAATATATATTGCTTGGATTTTCATGAGGCTATGGAATATAATCCTATAAGAATTTGCCCTGTCAGGTTTTACTCATAAATTAATTGGTATGTGTCCAGTGAGTCCATATATATACTTTGTGTACATATGTCCTGGTTTCAGTTAGGACAGAGTGAATTTTCCTCCTAGTAGCTGGCAGGGTGCTATGTTTTGGATTAGAATGAGAAGAGCGCTGATAACATGCTGATGTTTTAATTGTTGTAGAGCAGTGCTTACACCAAGCCAAGGACTTTTCAGCCTCTCTCTGTCCTGCTAGCGAGCAGGCTAGGGATGCAGCAGAAGCTGGGAGGGGACAGACCCAGGACAGCTGACCCAAACTGGCCAAAGGGGTATTCCATACCATCTGACGTCATGCTGAACAATATATAGGGGTGACTAGCCGGGGTGGGGGGGTGGCCGGCTGCTCGGGGATAGGCTGGGCATTGGTCAACGGGTGGTGAGCAATTGCATTGTGCATCACTTATTTCGTACACATTATTACTATTAATACTATTATTATTATTATTATTGTTGTTATTCTTTTCCCTGTCTTAATAAACTGTCTTTATCTCAACTCACAGGCTTCACTTTCCCGTTTCTCTCCCCCATCCCGGAGAGGGAGGGGGGAGGGTGAGCGAACGGCTGTGTGGTGTTTGACTGCCAGCCGGGCTAAACCACAACAACATAGTAGAGGAATAACTACCAGGTCTCAAGTCTCAGAGTGATTTGCGACTAACCAAACTGAAAACATCTTCCTCACCAGCAGAGGACATCCTCTGATCCCTGGTTTGCTTAGCAAATGTAATTGTCATTTTATATGTTTTCACCCATCCTAAGCTGGAAATAGCCTGTGTTATAATATCCTGTCCTCTGCAGCAATAGTCACAACCAAGAGGATTTCATGGCACAGCAAACACTGGGGCTGCTTGTGTTTTAAATAAATATATATCATTCTTAGTTTATTTGTGGTTTACTTCAAAGCTCTCTTTAATGCCTTCTCTAGGATTTTGGCTTCTCTATTTTTTTCCCTTTCCCTGTAAACACGGAACATGTGGTCTCATTTTACAAATTTCATATTTAGAGAGACTGGCACCCAGAAAAAGAATATCCTCATAGAAACTCATTTGGTAATTTGAACTCAGTTTCTAAACTATCTATCTATCTATCTATCTATCTATCTATCTATCTATCTATCTCTTTTGGTGAAGTGGTGCAAGACCCAGGTAAAACCTCCCAACATGTTTCTTTGGTTTATATTTTTAGCAGCAAGCCACGTTTTGATTGAAAAGCATTCCCCAGAGACTTAGAAGACATTCTGGTAATATGCACCCAAGGCTCGAGCAGTTCTCCCTGAACCCGGCCGCGGTCAGCAGGGATGCAGCAAAATGGCTGCGGGATGGGTGCCCATCACAACGCAAGGAGGAAGAGTGGTGAGTGTGGGTGATAAAATCTAAAGAAGAACAGAAGGGAGCGGCACCTGGTCTGCTTCTGTGCTGTTTGAGGAATTGTTAGAAGCTGCCTTCTTTTTTTTCTTTTTTTTTAAGGTGCCTAAGTGCATCTTATCGTGGCTGCTGTGGGAGGGACAGTGACAGCGGGACAGGAGGGCAGAGGCACAACAGGGCACCGGCATACAGGAAAGCTGTCATGCTCAGTGCAGGCAGTGCCTCTGGCAGCCTTTGCGTTCTCTCCTGGCTACATCCTAACAAAAGTACTCTCTGTCCACTTTGCCCCAGGAAAGCACAGTCTCCTGGTTGCTTCTAAACCGTGGAGTCATTTGCTACAAGTCTACCAAGCCTGTCCTTTACATCTGCTCCAGAACCACCAGGAGCCACAGAGACTCCTGGAAGTGGGCAAGTGGCTGGGAAGTAATTAGGCCAACACTTAACGAGTGTTCTCCTTTAAACCTTGTATGTGGAAAAGCACTTGGAGGGAGTAACTGCAGTGAACAGAGCATGCTGCTGTTACAAGAGCAGAAAACCCAAAAGCATCAATCAGGAGCTTTAGCTTAGTCTTGGGGGGTCCTAGCATTCAATTCTCAACAGAATTGCTTATATTTAATCCACCTGCTAGCAGATCCTGTGCAAATGGAGGGGAAACTGGCCCAAATCTGCTACTCATCTTTCCTGGAGAGTTGACAGGAGTTAAAATATCTAATAGGCAAGTGCTTTCTTGGCACCGATTGCCAGGATTTCTACAAACAAGCCACACATCCTTCCTGAGGAGTGTGTGTGCCCCCACGTGTAACATGCAGTTACATGCCTTGGTTTTCCTGCCTAGAACTAGATGTGATTTTGAGCCAGCTCACCCGTGAGTGCTCTTGTTCCAGCTTACTTCGATTCAGCTCACACCAAGTGGGAATTTGGGGTTTCTTTGACTGTCCTAACATGAGAGGGCTGGCAGGGAGGGCAGTTAAAAACTGGTTGAACAAGCTCAAATCTCTCAAGTATATTACACTGCTGGTCTTGTGCAGCGTTTTACTGCTCAGCGCTGTCACCCTGTGACTGCTCTGCTTTGGTCAGACACAAGGGGTGGTGGAGCTGGGATCAGGCCCTGGGACAAGTGCATGTCCGCAGCACGCTCTTGCTTTGAGTTCCACCCCTTTAGCGTGAACCTTTTCCCCTGGCCTCTTTTGCACCTCTGTTATGTTTTTATTTCTGCTTGACTTCCATCGAGACAGAAGGGAGGATGAACACGTTTCAGAGCTCAGCTAGGGCTCTGCAGGCTCTGCCAGCAGGTGTCTCTCCAGAACAAGCGCTGGCCTGAAGGGGTTGCTTTTTGTGGGATTTAACTTGGGATTTTCATCTTTCTCTGGCGAAACAAAAGTTTCCAGCACAGAAGAGCTTTTAAACTGAGCCCCTCGTGGTACTTCTGCAAAGACACAGTGCTGAGCACTGGTAGCAAAACTGCCTGCAGATGCAGGAACATCTTAATCATACAAAGAGGGGCCCCGAGAGGACAGAAATGAAAAGGGATGCTGGTGCTTTTGTTTGAAGCCTGGCAAGGGTTGATAGCAACAGATTTCTAACCCTTTTTATTTTCAAGCCTGAGAGGTGTCTCATCAGCTTGGCAGGACACCCGTGTACTTTGTACCTTCACAGAATCACACAGAACCACAGAATGGCTTGGATTGGAAGGGACCTTAAAGATCATCAAATTCCAACCCCCAGTGGCCCAGGCAGGGACACCTCCCACCAGACCAGGTTGCTCCTAGCCCCATCCAACCCAGCCTTGAAGACTTCCAGGGCTGGGGCACCCACAGCTTCTCTGGGCATCCTTGTACCTCTGTGCCTGTCACTGAAAACACAGTAGCATGCTTTCCCTCCACAGCTAAGTCCTGGTAGCATTGAAGTGGCTGCTGAGCACAGGTAGAAACGATTTCTCAGAGGGCACACTGGCTTAGGCATCGGCCGAGGCTCCAGGTCTCCAGGCCAGAGCCTTTACACTGCGACCACCGAGCCAGAGGCAGGGTGAGGGCAGCCTGGCGGGGAAGGACCTCAGACACCCAGCACAGCTCCCTGCTCAGCCCTTAGCTCCCAGAGTGACCTTGAGGAAATGAATTAATATTTCAGCACGGCCACTTCCCACCTTAGGCTCACATTGAAGGGTCAATGGCACTTCGTTTGCCGTACGTTTTAATTGCAGTCTGCTCTACTTCAAATGTGGGGCAAGGTCTGGAACAGGGCACGCGGCAACACACATCCGCAGGGAGTTGTGTCTCATGTGAGTAACTTTTTTGTCTCAGTAACCTCAATTTCCTCACCAAGCATTTCTGATGTACATCGATGACACTAATGGAAATGAGAACATCCCATCTGTGTGGGATGGAGGCAAATTTGGACTTCAAGACATCCCGTCCACTCCTTTGTAAAAGGGAGTGGAAAAAGACTGAAGCAGTCAGTCTGGAAACAAAGGATTTTTACTTTAGGACAGGAAACATCTTCAGCTCTGAAAGGAAGGGTGCTGAGCAGTGTCAAGAGCTGGTGGATACTGGGGAGATGGGGTTTACAGAGGGAGCCCAGCCACAGGTCCCTTCAGCCTTTTCCAGCCCTGGTGAGGGCCCTGTAGCCCGGTGCCAGTGCTGGGGGCCTGGAGCTCCCTCTCCACCAGCCTGTGAGCCAGAGTGGGCTGAGGGGTAGGCAGACAGGCGTTTCTGCCTGCTCCTGTTCGGGAGCAATCACTGCCATCAGCCAGGATTCTCACATCCCTCCCACTAGGGGTCTGTGGCAAGGCCCAGTGCCAGGTGCTGCTGCAGAGCTGGAGCTGCACAAACCTGACAGCAAGAAATAAAATAAGGCATGGGTGGCGTGTGGTGGGGAAATGCAGAGGTTCACACTCCCTCTGTTCATTCTCCCTGGGGGTATTACATTTAAGAGCCACAGAACTCGAACAATGTGCCTCTATTTTGTCTCAGGATGCCATTCAAGCGACATCCCAGAAGCTGCCCAGGCAGAGGAAGGGGGTGTTTTCTCTTTCCTGTCCCTCACTTTAAGATGTCTGCTTCTTCCTTCTCCTGAAATCTCTCCTTGTTGGCTTCTACCTGGCCCCTATGCCCATGGAAACCTTTCCTTTCATGTTTCCTCCTAGTATCCTCAAAATAAAACTTCACAGCCTGAGAACAGCTGGGCTTTTCTGGGCAGCAGAGGTGCAAAACACTGAAATGTCCTTTTCTAGTGCTCAGTTTTGATTTAAATGCAGGAAGAAGTAAGGATCTGGGCTGTAAATGACAAAATAGGCAATCTTAGGTCACATCTGTCTGAGATGTGGAAGCTTTAAGAAATAGTTAGGGTGTTATTGGTATATTTACTTCAAAGAAGTGTGATGAAACACTGTAGGCCTTTCTCTGGACTCATCATTATTTGCCTTAGCTTAAACCTGGCTCTGGTCATGCTGGGCTGAAACAAATATGCCACACAGAGTGATGCCCACATGGAGACCTGTGGCTGTTTAACTCTGTGGATAATAGGAGATCCTTTATGTGAGCCAGATGAACTCCCTTTTCCAGAAAAGACATGAGAAAATAGCACACGTGTCCGAGCGGCTCCCACACTGCCCTTCTGCATAGCCTTGTCCTCCATCTCCTTAATTTTGTATGAATGAACACTGGCGCGCTAGCAGCAGTAGCAATTTCCTCCCAGTTTATCTGACACCTCTCATGCTAGAATACTTTGCATTTCTACAGCGTCTTGCAATGGAGAAGATCCGAGCATGGTAACGTTACCCAATCCATACCGCATCCCCAGGAGGCAGGGAATTTGCATAATCCCCATGTGATGAATAAGAGTTACAGGAATATAAAGACGGTTTTCCTGAGATCGGATGGCAGCTGCTGTCACAGCACAGACACCAGCGTGCACCTCTTTAAATGAGTCACCTCTCCCTTTAGAGGCAGCTGTGGTGGAGGGCTACTGGGATGCAACACAGGCTGGATTGCAAAGGGCATGAGAGCTCCAGGGCCATGGCACAAGTACAGCAAACATCTGAAGGTGATAAAAGCTGGCGTGAGACCCACAGTGACCACTGCTGTACTTTTTCCCTTCTGTCTGCCAAGAGAACCGAAGAGACGGGAAAACAATAGAGCTTTGTCCCTTGCTTTTGGTGTCTGGCAACAAAAAGCCCTCATAACGTGGGGATCATCATCAGGCCAGAGGTGGTGGGTACGACCCACTGCTGCAGCCTCGAAAACAATGACAAGTAATTCACAGTCGCGTCATGCTGAGCCTAAACATTTGCTATATGTCTGGCACAGACACTCTGGAAAGTTTTGAATGACTCAAGCACGGATGCCACGTGGGATATTCACACATGCAGAACTGTATTTCTTCATTAAATTGTCTCATCTCTTGCCTCGAGAGATTTGGTCCCATGAGCCCTAGGACACCCCTTTCAGGAAAAAAAGTGTAAATGATTCTGTAACTGAATTCAGTTCAGTCTTTTCCTAAGCAGCTAGCTTTCATCTGGACTCATACCCAGAGTTGTGGGAAAAACTGCAAAGCCATTTTCTGAAGAATGTTATCTGTCACCAATATCTCGCAGAAAAAACAGCACTGCGGAAATGATGTTTCCCATTGGCACCAGTGGCCACATGAAGAAATGGAAAAAGCTGAGACCACTGCAGAGGTAACAAGGTGGATTTTGCCAACTCAGAATGGACTCAAAACTGGGTGCTGTGCTGAAAATCTAGTGGCAACACACAAAAGTCCTGGCTGGAACGGAGAGCATCTTGCTTGGCTTTACGTTGAGGAGTGGAAAGGATGAAAGACAGGAATTACTGAGAAAGAAGGTACGATCAACTCACATCCTGGAGGAATGGGGTTATCGGCTTAGTCCAGGAAGTCAAAACACATCTTAAGTGCCAAGTTCCCTCCCCATTTCCATGCAACACCCTTTTTTCCAGGGGTTGAGATGTGGCTGTGAACACTCCCTTCAACCTGGCACATTGTGTGCACAACAGATCGCCTAGTGGGATAAATTCTGTCCAGTGGGTTAAAGTTGGTTAAATTCAACAGGGATTTTGAGTAGTACAGAGGAGGGCAGAAGGGCCTCAGGACTGCTGTAGCACTAAGTGTGACACGAAGCATTCCAGCAGTTTTGGGGGAATTTGAGCACTTTCCTCCTGCTGGCGGAGGGGGGACCGTGGTGCTCTGCTGACCCTCATGAGGGCTTACAGGTCAGTTACAGGCAGGGTCCCAAAGCTCAGCCCCGAGATGCCATTTCTGCCCTTCCGTTGCAATCTCATTTCTGCTATAAACGAAAACTCGCCCACGCTCTTGCTGTACGCCAGGGCCAAGTCACTTGTGGTGCAAACAGGTGCTGCTGTGACAAACGCAGCCGTTCGCACCAGCGTTGCGAAGGCCCCAGCCTGTGCTCTGTGCACAGCCTTCGCTGCTTAATTAGGGAGTTTTATCACCCAGGATCCTCCCTCATCCTCCCCGCATCTCCCCATATTTGTTTTCTGCTGTTGCTGGGTGGAAGGCTCTGTAGAAAATGTGGGGGACGGACAACTCATCAGTGAAGCAGTCTGTAGGGAACCAAGGAGTAATATCAGCCAAGTGAAACGCGATACGATATAGCCTTGTGGTGTCGTTGCTTCTGCCCTACATGCAGCCCACGCTTGCACAACCGTGGGGGAGCACAGCCACCTCTGGTGTGGGCGTGGGAGGGAGACTGCACAGAAAGTCTGTCCCCCTGTCCCTGCCGGGTCAGGTCTGGGAGATGGCTGGCGAACTGCCTCGCCGCAGGTCTCGGCCACCTTGTGCTGGCAAGGTGAGAGTGCGGCAGCTGCAGAGCATCCGTCTCTGTAGGGGCTGGCACCACAGGGCAACAGGGACCACAGACCTAGAAAGGCTGTTATCCTACAAGGATTTTGAAGGGACCCAAGAGTCAGGACTATTGCTCAAGCACTGAGCTTTGTTTCAAAGCCCTGGTGAAAGACACGGACACAAAGCTGAGACACTGCAGGGGATGAGTAAGGATCCAGTGCAATGCAATTCAGAGCTGAGATACTGGTGTAAAAGTGGAGTGAGCCTGAGCAGATTTGGCTCTGCCATTCCCATTTGATAGTACTTATGCTCTCTTGCGCATTATGTTTTATGGTATCTATAGGATTGGTTTGTTATCATTGGCAGTACCAAGCCAAAGACCTCTCCTTGATTCCCTCCCACTGCATTGCATTGGAGACCTCCCTGTGTCCATTAGAGCAGCCTGAGGAAAGTCCTGCCTGTTGCCTTCTGGAGCTTGCCAATTCTTTATATTTTCTTTATATTTTACTATCTAGCAGCACACGCGCTCTTTATAGTAACCTGCCTATGTAGTATGAGATGGTTCTTCTGCCAAAGCAACAGGTCAGGACACAGCCCTTCAGAGGAGAAACGAAGCAGCAAATGCTTCAGAATGCTAATGGCAATTATGCAAATTTGCCAGGCCTGCATTATAAAGCAGCCTTACGAAACAGCATCCATTCCCAGGATGGGAGCAGGAGGCCAGATCTGATCTGGCAGTCTGATCGCTCATCTGCAGTGTGCAGCTCTGCCGACCCAACAGGCTCCTGCTTCCTCGCCGAGTGGGAGGACGCTCCAGGTTCTGCAGGGTTAGTCAAGGATCTGATTTCGGGCACTGCACAGACCTGCTGCGCCTGGGCTCCCGGCCCTGAGGCATCTGCAGGCTCTGTTGCTGCCGGAGCTTCCCTGCTCGGGGGTTCCCATGGTTGGCCAGCGCAGGGGAGAGCGTGTAGGACGTAGTGCTCCTGCCTGCCCCGTGCCATCGCCTGCCCGGCACTCCTCCACACCGCATGAGTATTTCAAGGAAGGAGAAACCACAGGAGGTTGGAATAACATTGCAACCAGCTTGTTTTGCACGTAGGAGCTGGGATAAGCAATGCCAGAGGAAAATTTTGCTGGCAGGGGTAGTGTCTGACAGGGGAGCACCTCGCTGCATTGGTGCGATGGTGTCAGCAAAGCCGCCCCAGTGCAGAGCCAGCCTTCGGCCCTAACTGTGTAACTAAGCCCTAACTAAGTAAAAGTGTGGCATTGCAAGAAGATCTGCTGAGAAGTGAGGAGAAAGGCAGCAGGAGTGAAAGGCTACCAAAAGCTTTAGAGCCACTGCCTAGGCTCCATTTCGGAAGCCTCTTTGCAGCTTCTTCCAAAGCATCGAGCACCCTGTCCTTCCTGCCACCACCACGGTCCTCTCTGAACTTCCAGAGGCTGTCAGTAACAGTGGCCATGACACTGGGAATCTGTGGGGACAGCTACCCCTTTTGGGTGGCACATGGCACGCGGTATCTGGAAGCTCCTGAAGTGAATGAGAAGGCTCTCATTGACGCTGGGGGTGTGAATGGGCCGGGCAGCGGGGAGCTGTTGTCTGATAGCATGTTGGCAGCTAGTCGGTGTCAGGAGGCTAAATTCCTCCCTGGCATGCCTAATGTTTGCCACTAGCTCAAGCCCAATTGCTCACATTCCTCTTTTATTAGCTGAAGACACAACCCACTCTAGAAGAGCAAATAAAAACCTGACCCTTGGGCACGGGCTGTGCACATCAAGTAACACTGCCTGCCTGTGCCCGGCACGCCGAGGGACGGACAGCAGCATCCTGAGCAGCCGCTCGGCAGAAAATAAGCAGGCTATTGAGAAACTCACAGGCAGAGGCATTTCCTGTTCCTTTAACATCAGAGCTGGAAGAAATATGCCAGGTTATTTTTCACTAAACAATTCAAAATGATGTTTTCTAAGCTCCCCGTAGCCGGTAATGACATTTTTTGAATATCAGGCCCTTGACTTAAGTAAACAAACTGACAAATTTGCTTCACTTGAGAACCAAAAACCACTCATAACAAAAAGTTTCCCCTATTGTTTTTGTCGTCATTAAGTAACTAATCCAGCGTTTGTTCCCAGAGTACCTGGGCACATCCAACAACCCATTTCCATTCAAGAAAATGTCCCTACGAATAAATTCTGAGCAGATCCTCCATGCAAGGAGAGAAATTGCACTCAGCAGGCTTGAAGCGGCAAGGAAAAAGGGCTGACCAGGCACTGTGGGGTCAGAGGGGGAAAGGCCTCTCTGCAGACCCCATTGCTAGCTGCCATCCCAAAAGCATTGTGATGGGGACATGAGGGCTGCCTACTCGGAGCAGCCAGGGCCAAGCTGAGCCAGCAGCACCCAGAGCAGAGCCTTCGCCTCCCGGCTGAGCCACCGCCGGGTTTTGGTCCGCAGGAACCACCAGGAATGCTGGCTCACTTGCTTTCTTCCAGCCCTGTTTCCAGCTGGAGTATTACGTTTCCAGGCTTTAAATAAAAGGCTCACCCGCAAGGCAGCGTTGGAGAGGAGCCGGCGTAATCTGAAGCTGGAATCTCGGGCGGGAAAGGGGACGTGAAGAAAGACGCTGAAGTGGCACAGAGGGAGCTGGGGGGCGGACAAGGGAATTATTCAAGGCTGATGGCGGGGGAGATGGGGAGCCAGTGTCTCAGGCAGTGCTCTGACTCGGACCCGTGTGAGCAGATCAGTGCTGCCCGGGGGTTTTCTTGCGGCAGGCTGGGGAAGCCAACAGCAGCAGCAGGTGGGAAAGCTGTCCTGCCTTTCTCTCCACCTATCGCAGGAGTATTTCAGCTCCTTGCTGTTGCCCCATTGCACTGGGAAAACGTCGGCAGGGACACTCCCTCCTCTGAGCAGCTTTCAGACCATGCTGGCACCGGGCGGGAGCAGGGAAAAGGTGAAATGTGTTGGTCCCGGTGGTGCAGCCGCTGGAGGCAGACAGCTGTGTGTCCCTGCGCCCTGTCCTGTGCTCGAGATCCTGGGCAAGCAGTAAGCAAGTCCTTTGGGAGGAGTGTGCAAGAAAAACTGGGCTGCTAAACGCCTGCTAACTTTACGGAAAGAAAGGCGGTAGCCAGTCAGTGTTTCTGTCTTTCTGCTTGAGCTGGCACAAGCCCTGTCTGTAAAGGTGTCTCGCCAAGGCCCTGCTTCACCTCGTGCTCACCCAAGGTGCAAGTGGGGACATGGGAGAGCAACTGGCAAGGAATTACAGGCCAGGGGCCATGCAGGGAGCTGTCCAGTCTTATCTTCCCCATACAGCCCCCGGAGGAGATACAGGAGGCCTGCAGAGACCCCCAGGAGCTGGCTTGTGACCATTAAACCTAAGTCAGTCATTCACCATCAGCGTATTGAATATGAGCCAGCAGTGTGCTCAGGTGGCCAAGAAGGCCAACAGCATCCTGGCCTGTATAAGAAGCAGTGTGGCCAGCAGGTCTAGGGAAGTGATTGTGCCCCTGTACTCGGCTCTGGTGAGGCCGCACCTCGAGTACTGTGTTCAGTTTTGGGCCCCTCGCTACAGGAAGGACATGGACGTGCTCGAGCGAGTCCAGAGAAGGGCGACCAAGCTGGTGAGGGGTCTGGAGAACAAGTCTTACGAGGAGCGGCTGAGGGAGCTGGGCTTGTTCAGCCTGGAGAAGAGGAGGCTCAGGGGAGACCTCATCGCTCTCTACAGTTACCTTAAAGGAGGCTGTAGTGAGGTGGGGATTGGTCTGTTCTCCCACGTGCCTGGTGACAGGACGAGGGGGAATGGGCGAAAGTTGCGACAGGGGAGTTTTAGGTTGGATGTTAGGAAGTACTTCTTTACCGAAAGGGTTATTAAGCATTGGAACGGGCTGCCCAGGGAGGTGGTGGAGTCACCGATCCTGGAGGTCTTTAAAAGACGTTTAGATGTAGAGCTTAGCGATATGGTTTAGTGGAGTGCTTAGTGTTAGGTCGGAGGTTGGACTCGATGATCTTGAGGTCTCTTCCAACCTAGAAATCTGTGTCTGTGTCTGTGTCTATTCTGCCTACACCTCAGGGGTCTCCTCTCCCCACGGCTCCCCAGGCAGATGATACCTGTCCCGGGGCCCGGCGGGAGCGGTGCTTGTCTTTGTGTTCGCATCCCGTGTCCTGTTACAGTGCCGAAGCCTTTCTTGGGTTACGGGAGGCATGCAGTGTCAAGTGATCGCGCCTCGCACGCTGCCGCCTTGCAGCTCCGGGTTTCTCCAGCCTAACTCAGGCCACCGGCAGTGCTCATGCCCTGAACTCCCTTTTCCAGCCCTGTGCCACACCAAGGTTGGGTCTTTCCCAGAAATGAGCGTATCGAGGAAGGTGGGCGGCTTGGCGCCGGCTCTTGTCAGGGCAGAAAGCAGCTGAGCATCACAGGGACAGACTCGGCACTAAAAAGAAGTGAGCTCTGCTGCAGGGCCATTTCCTTCTCCTAGCCCCGTGTGAAACCCGCTGTAACCATTAAACTCCCCTCGACTCTATACAGCTCCTCCCAGTTACAGTGCCTGATCCCTCACGAGAGACAGCACCATCCGATAATCCACAAAAGCAGCTTGGATGAGTGCCTGCAGATGTCCACCCGGCTATCGCCACAGGAAGGAGTGGCAAGCATGCACAGACACCTCCCTTCCAGCCCTTCCCTTGGCTCCTGCTGGACCCACGCTGGTTTCCCCCCCACAGCCTTTCATCTGGGTTCAGAAGAGATGCCGGTAAGCGGAGAAGCGGCTTAATTTATTTATGGTACGCATTAACATTTATTCAGCCAGTTGCTGTGCATTGAGCAAGGTGGCAACCTGAGAGGTGACAGCCATTCCCCCTGCTGCCCGCTGAGCTGGGGCTCTCTGTACGGGCAGCCACAGATGCTTCCAGAACATGGAGCTGAGCAAATGTGATGCTGTTCTGCTAAGGGGGGTGGGAAGGATAACACGGCTCCCGTGACAGCCGGGCAACTCCGCCAAGGATGGCTGAGCACCCTAGAAAGAGCTTTGATGGAGATTCTGGTAGAGATAGAGCTGGGGGAAGATATCTCAGGGCTGTAAGCCATTTTGCTGCAGAATTCCCTGGTGATTTGGGTCTCTCTGCATCCCTCTGCGCTCACCACAACGTAAAAGACTTGGTGCTGTGCCATGTACCTGGTGTCACAGTACTTAGAGCAGGCCAGCTGTGGCACCAGGGCAGCCACCTTCCTCAGGGGCTGGCACCTCTGCGGATCTGCGTGGCCCAGCAGCTGGGACCTGGGCGCTGTGAGCTGCATGCTATCGAGTCACAGAATCATTGAGGTTGGAAAAGACCCTTCAGATCGTCAAGTCCAACCATCACTACCAAGTCCACCACTGAACCATGTCCCTACGTGCCACATCCACACGTCTCTTAAATACCTCCAGGGATGGTGGCTCCACCACCTCCCTGGGCAGCCCGCCCCAACACCTGACCACCCTTCCCATGAGGAAATTCTTCCTAATATCCAATCTAAGACATCTGTGTGCTTTGGATCTGCAGAAGGACGTTACCCAGCGAGCTTTAAATGCAGCAGATGTCTGTGTGCTCATCGCACCCAGACTTTGGAGGCCTGACAGCGTGCACAGGCTGAGGGTCCAGCCTGACTGCACAGGAGAAAAACGGAAACATAAAAAGTCTCCTAAGCTCTGCATGTCCCTTAGCAGCATCATAATCACATAATCAAGGCCAGCTCGGCTTGATGTGATTTGTTTCATTATGAAACATAATTCTCCCTGGAATTTTAGTTCTTGCCTGCCCTCCACCCCCAAATGTGCCAGCTCACAGCAGAAACTGATGTTGGGGGAGGGAAGATTCAAGTGGGAAGGGGACCCAAACATTTAAATATCAGCTTAACACACGCTGAGTGTCCTTTGGAAAAGGCACGCTGAATTAGTGAGCAAGTCTCAAGCTCTGCCAGGCATAAACTCCACGGACGTGCTTGTGCATACGGAGCCGAGCCAGCCAACAGCCACTGATTTCTGCGGTAAATTACTGCAGCCCTCATAGTGCCCTGCTGAGGCGGGAGGGAAATCAGGGGCCGCTGATTTAATTCCTCTTGAGGATTTGGCCTCTGGACTTACAGTACTCATTTGAGGTTTGCTGTAATTTGGTGGGAGAGGTCCTGTTCTTGCTGAAATTTGCTTTTGGGGTGTGTCCGTGCAAAAAAAAATAAATAAAATTTGAAGATGTGAAGGTGTAACTCAGCATTTAAAATGACTTATTTGAGAAAGTGTTTGGTTTCAAAGCAGTTTTTCACCCTTTCCCTTTGCTTGCTTTTACGATGAAGGCATTGCAGGGTGGGCAGTACTCACCACCAGATGCTGCCACATCAGTCCTGTGCACACAATTAGATCCCACCCCAACACCCTGATAATTCAGAGCCCTGGGCTGTCTCCATCAGTGGGTGCTAACCTGAGCTCGTGCCCTGTTTCCAAGCCAGTTTTCAACTCTCAGTTTCATTTTCACATGTCTCTGTACAGTTTCCTATTTACCTTGCAACTAAAATGTTTCAGACCCTGATTTGCAAGATTTGCAAGAGCTTTCAGAGCACAGCAAAGGAAATGATGCTGTCAGAGGCAAGACGAGCTCGACTGAGATGGCAGTCCTGCGTGCAGAGTAGAGCAGCACCTGAACATTGCCACTCCTCAGCCTCTCTCTTCTTTCTGGGCTTAACATATGTCCTTTCATCCCCAGACAAATGACAGACACAATTCAAACCTTCTCTTGGCACCTGCCCATCATGCAGCATCGAGGCCACAAGTAGCCCTGTCCAGTAGCATTAAATTGCTCATCCACCTTTATTCCCATGTTTCACTTCTTTGCAGCTAATCAAAGTTAGCAGTTCCTGTGTTTAACACTTCATCCTCTAAGTACAGTCCCTACCTTCCCACCAGTGCCCTCTTCTCGAAATCCATCATTTGGGGGACAGAGTTTCAGGCCACTCCACACTGATAAAACTCCAGGCAAAGCCATCCAGCGACCAAAAGCACTTTCCAGGGACAAACACAGCCACCCTCGCCTTGCAGCACCAAGGGGAGCTTTCCAACCAAATACAAGCTCCCTGACAAGGGGCTGTCACAGCGCTTCCACACCCAGTGCAAACATCAACATGGCAAACTGACAGCTCTCTGGTGGGAACGTTTGCAGGTTTGGGCTCCCTAAAAGCTGCAAGTGTTCCCCCCAACAAAACCCCTTCTCCTTATTCAGAGAGCATCTGAGGGGGATGACTTCTGACACGGCTCTCTGCTTGTTCTGCCCATCCCAGCATACCCCACAGGACAGGGCTTCACCTGGGATGCATTAAGAGAGCTTCTAAGACCAGGAAGAACTGTTATTGATTCCTAAATGTTCTCTACTGCTCCTCAGCCTGTGTTTCGCTGGCTCCTCTGGAGCTCCAGTGGTTTATGGACAAGCAGCAGATCAGACTCTGCACAAGCGCCGATCCCACCGATTCCCTCTGCTTCCGACCAGCCAAAGGGCACTGGAGTTTTCATGGCTCACCGAGTAGTTAAAAGAGTATAATCATTAACATGCTGAGGACAGTTTTTCCTTTGCTGGGCCCCTTATGGAGTTATCTTGATAGCATAACTGGAGAGGATCTGGGTGGCGGGTGGGGGGCGAGAGGAAGCCGTGCCTGCGTTTGCTCATCTGTCCACACGAAATCACCACTGTGCCCCACGTGGGAGACAGCAGCATGGAGGCAAGGCGTGTTTTCACTGCCATGTCAGGGCAGCCTGCTGTGCGTGGAGGTCTGATACACAAGGCTGAGTACCAGCCTAAAGCTCCCTAGCAGCTGTCTCCAGATCTCCAGAGGTGCCCTTGCTATAGCAAACCCTACATGTCTGTGGGCATGACTTACCGTACAGGTCCTTTGCGCTCAGCTTGGAGGCTCCGTCCGCTCTGCCCATGCTGCCACTGTAAGAGAGACAAGGCAGAAATCAGCCGTCACTTGTTAACCTTGTTAACATCTGCTCTCACGTGCGATGCACACGGCAATCGTCACCGCAGCCCCATGGCAATCCCAAAGGAGAGCAGAACTGCCCTCCTCACCACAGCTATCTGGTATGCTATGGCCCCGAATCGCCTGTGTTTGCTCCTCTGACCGTGCCAGGGAAAAGGAGAACTCCCATTTTACCACGGAGTCCACCTAAACCCAAGGCAGCTTAAGAGCCAGGCCTTAGGGCCCTTGTTAATGGACCCTTTTAAAACCCACTGCAGCTGCTCAGACACTGAACACAGCCCCTGTAAAATGTGCAAGGACATAACTGAGCACAAAATGCTTTGAGTTTGGGGTGTCAGGCCGCCAGGCATGGGTTATATCCCCTGTAAGGCCATCCCTCCCCCTGCCCTGCCTGCCCGGGCTGTGTGTGGGAGTGCTCAGCCTGAGGGAATTGTGGGAACAGGGGAAGATCAAAGCAGCACCTCAGGGTGTCAGGCGCCATGGCTGAGGCAGGGGGTGGCTGGCAGCTCCTGTCACGATGTCCCCCTGGGTGCTGGCGATGCTTGGCAGCACTCCTACACCTGTACCCCGCTCTCTGGAGACCAGGAGTGTGCAGGAAGGACGTGCCCGTGAGGTGAGAGGCTGCAATGCTGGGTACCACCACAGCTTGTGAGGTGCCCAGGAAGGGTGAAACAAACCCCTGGAATTTTCAGGGGATGGCAGGTGGGACCCCCAGAAGCATCCCCCCAGGTGGTGGGAAGGAGCAGAGGTGCCAGCCACGAGATGGAGGGAGCCCACCATGGAGATCCTTACTTTGCTGAGCCAGGGCTGCTGCTGAGGGATCCCTTGAGACTCATGTCGCTTCACAGGACAGGCAACTGCAGCGGAAGCAGAGAACACGGGGTTAGCAATCAGAAACCAGCCATCACACACTCAGATGATTTATCCGTGTGCATGGTGCCCTCCTCACCTCTGATTTGGGGTCCCCAGGCAGCAGCCTGAGCAGGTGAGAGCGGTCAGTTGGGTACAGTGGGGTTTCCAGGCCGGTCTCTGCCCCGTGGCTCAGACACTTGTCACAGCTCTGACCTGGGCCGAGGTGAAGATGACACAACCTTTCTGAAACCTAGTTCCACCTCTACCCTCTCACCCAGCCCGTGCAGGCACACCCAGACTCCGTGGCATCTCAGCACAGCCGCCTTCTACCAACGCAGCCCTGATGATGGTTTAGCACGGCCTGACGAGGCCTTTGCCTTTATGGCCTGTCTGAGGCCGTTAACAGGCTCACAGATCACTGTGGCCGTGTGCTCACCATGGTAAGTGTCCTGAGTCATTTTTCATGCACATACTGCCATTATCTTATGCCATGTGGCTCTACACCAGCTGTTAAAGTATCCTTACCCAGCGTATTCCCCAACTAGAGAAAAGACTACTCCACCGGCAGCATAAGGATGGAGAAAAAAATTATTGCACTGGCTGGCTACTTGGTGAGAGGCAGGCAGGCTTAGCACTGATATTTCACCTCCTTTTGCTGATGAGAATTATAAATAACGAGAAAATGCTTGAGAGAGATGCAGGCGCTGCTCTGAGAGCAGAACTGCAAGAGAAAAAAAGGAAAGGAAAACAAGGTATAATAAAAACTTGGGGGACATTTCGTATTGGGATCCAAGATATCCACCTCAGTTCTAGTGCGTGAGTTGAAGGAAAGCCAAGACAAACTCTTCAAGGTTTTTTATTCCCTTTTAAGAAGCTTGGGAGGCACCTGTGTGTGGGCTGTGCACTCAGCGCCTCTTTTCCTTCTCCTGGGTCAGATCCCGCTCGCCTCATTATAAAATTGTCAGAATTCAAAGGTATGGCTTTAAAATACTCATTGGTGGTCTGAAGAAAGGCATTAATCACTGTCTTCAGTAGGAGCTCCTGCAATGGGACCTTTCAAGTTGGCTGGCACGTGCAGAACTGCCTCCCTGAGGTTTTGCTTAACTGAATTTAGGCTCGATCTGTGTGCAATCCCTGGGGAACACTTTGGAGTCATCCCTGGCATCTGGGATTTCCCAACAGGAGGCTGACTGTCTCTGCTGCAGGGCTTGTTGTATCATCAGCAGAACTGCCCGAGATTCCCTAGGTATCCGGTTTTATTCCTCGTGTTGGAAACGCTCGCTTGTGGTATTTTGCTCTGTGCGTTTTGCCCTGAGGTCAGGGCAGATTCACAGCTTTCCTACCGATTATAACACGTCAGAGGGATGTGCTTTGTGGTGATACAGCTCTCCAGGTGAGGCACACAGCCTGTGCGCACACTTCATGCGGGCACGCCGCTACTACCATTGCACAGCCACACGCTTGTGTTCACACTGATTCCCCTAGCATGTTCTGGGCTCAGCCTGATGGCTTTCAGCCTATTTTGTATCGCAGTAATGCTCCTCAGTGCTAAGGCATGGGTAGAAATTACTTTGAAGTGCAATTTGTAGATAGTATATTAAATTCCCATTTTCATATATTGAATTCCCATTTTCATCTCTCTTTTGGCAGACACCAAAGTCCATGCACACACAAATGTGGCTATAAATTCATATATGTTAGAATAGAAACTTGGTGTTCTGCCAACCTCTCTGAGCGTAAGAAAACCCGTCCCTGTGCCCAGCCTTAGGTACCTGTGAATTTTTCCTCTGTTAATAGCTGTCTGCTGGTTTCCTCTTACAGTCCTCAAACGGTTCCTATCTCTCAGATCTCTGTGTACATTAGCATAAGATACCTGGAAAAGGGAACGTGCTCTAATAAACCCAGCTCTCTTATGTTTACTTTATACTGTCTGAGCACTTTAGTCCCATGGCTAATGATCAGAGCTGGGAACGTTTCTGCTTATTAATGTAATATTTCTGGCTCCCTTTCACTTACTGCCGCAGGGCCGTGTCCTTAATGGGCAGAAATCCAGGTTACTCCAGAAGGTAAGGGAGTGCCGAGTTTGGCTGGTGGAGTTCAGAGCTTGCTCCCAGGCCCCAGATGTAAAAAACAACAGGAGGAACCAGGGTCATCGCCGAGGACATGCTGCTTTTGGTTTCTCCTTCACAAGAAAAAGACAAACTCTAGGGGATCTGGTCCTGCTTTCAGAAGAATCCGTCTGGCCAAATCCTGCCTTGCTGCCAGAGGAATGGGAATGGCAGCATTCACTGCTCAGCCTCAGGGGTAGAACAGGACCAGCCATAAAATGGGCCAATTCTTTATCTGCTGACGGTTAATAAGAAAATACCTAAGGGAATAAGCTGGGCTCCCTAGAGGAAGGCAGAATGAGCTAGTGTGTACCTCAGCTAGTAGAAGTGTCGCTAGACCTTTGCAGTTACCAGAACTACCTGCCAACGTGCTGCCTGCAGTGTGCAATGGGAACAACCCGCCGCCCAGGAAACAGCACGAGGGGTTTTGTGCCACTTATACGCTGATGCTCCAACAGGCTTTTGCTTAGCCGAGCAGAAGCTGCAATGCGTTAGCATGAAATGTCAGCAGTGCTGATATCAATTGCTCTGTCCGACCCATCTGCCTGAGTGATCCCTGCTCCATCTCCTTGTTCGTAATTACAGTAACCCCAGTGCCGCCAGTGCCCCCCTCCCTTCGCCTGCTGGGAGGTTGTGCTCGCTTCCAGGTTGCCTGCACCTGAACAAGGGCACGGAACAGGGAGCAGTGCGAGCGCCTGCCGAGTCAGCAGGTCTTTATCCTGTTGGGCTCCCTGCTTTTTATTTATTCATGCTATTTTCATTATTTAACCTTCTTGATGCTGCTTTAAGGACCATGTCTCTGTTCAAACTTGTGTTAAGCAAAATGAGGGTGTGGTGTGATGCTGACCAAATTAAACCAGGACAGATGCTTGTGCCAGACCTTTTAATTCAGTTTAAATTGTCTGATATTAATTGAATCCTGGCTGGTTGACTGGGGGAGGACACACTTCTGAGGGGCTGGAGTCTTTATAATTATTTTGCTAAATTGAGAGACAACCAGACTTGAATAAGATGAAGAAGTGGCTGAGAGAACATCACCTCTAAATGTGGATGGAGCCAGGGACAAGAAGCGAGAAGCTCAAGGGGCTGTGGCCGAGCAGCTTGCTTTCCTGGGTTCCCCGTCCCCATGGTGACATCCCTAAGAGCTCCATCAACCTGCAACCCCGATGCACATGTTGTCTTCTCCCTGCTGTCATTTCAGCTGTGCTCATGCTCTCCTGATTAGAGGGTTCCTGATCTCTCTCTTATCTCCCTGCAGGGTGTGGCTGCTTTCTCCTCCTTCCCCAGTGGGGCCAGCATGCATAAGGAAGGGAAGCAAGAGGCAAATTTAGCAGTGATCCTGTAAAGCCTCCATCCCACATCTCTGTCCGCCCAAGCCATGCCCAGAGGTCCCATGTGCTGAACTGGGGGCCCAAGGGAGACCAGTGGAAGCCAGTGCTGAAGGACACTGAGGTGGGTGAAGCATTGTGCTTTAAAGCCAAGGAAATCTCACTCCCTGACTTTCCGGACATCCTTGCCCTTGAAGGTCAAATATCCTCCCAAAGACACACACACATTCACGATAGGAGCCTGTCATTGTTGTCTGTGCTACATTTCTGTACTTTTATAGTAAGTGGAAAAGGGCCATGCATTGTTTTGACTTTCTTTGAGCCTTTGAAGAGGGAGCTGCACCCCTGCAAGGGTGGAGAAGCTCTGGGATAGAGGAAAAAGTAATAGCTCTCTTCTCTGTGGGCTGATCACTGCGATTGTCATACGGTATTTTTATCAGGAATACTTCCCGCTCGTCTGCTGTGGTCATGTATTGTTTTTGTTCTCAAGCAAATGGAAAGGGATTGTGAAAAATTCTAAATGCTGGGTGAAGATTGGACGCCTTGAAAGTGGGAAATACTCGTGTATTTTTAGGGCCAGTACAATTCTAATCATAATCACAGTGAATACCAGTAACAATAGCAGCATCTAGTGCCTGCAAGTGTTTTTCCTCATGGGTCTAAGAGCACCTTTAAGACTGAGATCAGAGTGGGCTGGAGAGGGTTTGTTGCTGTCAGAGCCCGTCACAATACATAGCTGTAGCAGCAGAGAAACGCTGGGCAAAATGTAACAGGTTTTGCTGGAGCAGCAGAAGAAAAATAAGGCCAAGCTCTACTTAAGACACTTGTGAGTGGAAAATTTGATGTGTTCAGTCTGAAATGATCTCCAATTTTACATCTGTTAAAACAGCAGGATTGTATACTTTAATGTCAGCTAGATTGCATTTGATGTTTATCAAGGACAAAATATATTCATCTATGTGTAAGAGCTGTTTGAGTGCGATTTTCCCTAAGTTGGTATTGAATGAAATTTTTGAAATATTCCATTTTCATTCCAAGCTGGGATGAAGCCAAATCTCAGAAACTTTCAGGAAAAATATTTTTTTTTTAAAAAAAAAGAACCTTCTTTCTCTGTGCAGTTCTGACTAGAGTTACTTCACCTGTTTTATGCACAAGAAAACTGTGGCATGAAGAGGTGGAAAGAACTCGTCAATGACCATGTACATCTTGGTTCTAGAGGAAGGAAAAGAAACCTCAACCTTGCATTTCATCCATTGCTCTGTCTGGTAGGACTTGCTACTCCTGAGCTGGGCAGAGTTTAAGAACCATCTCCAAAACCTTAAAACCCAACAAGCTACCTAGGTATAGAAGTAAGCTTTTCTGTGCATGGGCTAACTCACTTCTAACAGACCTTGAAAAATTCTGCTAGATGTGATAGGACTTCCAAAATGCCTGTGGACTTGCACTGAAACATTATCCTAATTGGAGCCATTGTACTAATACTGCTGGTTTAACCAATGTGTCACCAAAAAGGGGCCAAATAGGGCTTGATGTCCATAGCCTAAAGCTTTTCTTGACCAGATTGGGCCAAGGGGACTGAGGTCAACAAGCGAAGCAGTCCAGGCAGCCCCATCCATGCAGCACAGAGCTGGTGGTGGGAATGGCCTTGTTCTGCCCCACACATGAAGTGCCCTGGGACATGGTGAGGGAAGGCAACACCAAGCAGGTGACGGGGCTTGGGCATGGGTGAAATGTACATGATGGAAAGGCTGCCCCAGGGCAGGAGGGCACGGATCCCCGGCAGCATGCTGCTGTTTGTGCAGGCAGCCACAGCCGATTGGATGGGCCAGGCAGAGGTGCTCGATAAGCAAAAGCCTCAGCAAGCAGCAAAAAGCATCAGTTAGAAAGTTAGAAACATTAGCTGTCCACCTCGTGATGCTATCTTTTTAACTTCCCAGGACAACAAAGCGCTGTCTGTTAGAGTTGCTGGGTGTTTTTGTAAGGGAATGTCACACTGATGAAAGCTGTTTGACGGCCTGTCCTGCGGAGCTAGGTCTTGTCATGTATACAAGAGCAGGGGAGCACAGGCACTGTGGCAGGACGTGTCCTGCGCTGCTTGGCTCGTCCACGCTCCAGACAGCTCCTGTGAGCGTCCCTCCAGCTCCCATCATCTGCCCTGCCTGCTGTGGTAACGTGGGGGAGCTGGCAGACAGAAGGGGCAACATCCCACGCCATCCCACTAACAAAACAGCTTTGTGGTGTTGGGGAGGCTCTGCGGTGTGTGCTCAGTGCTCCCCATGGGGCACCCGAGAGCTGTAAATTCACATGGCCTGCTTTAGGTCTCTAAAGTGCTTGTGGGGTGTAACCCAGGAGCCTGCAGCAAATCTGAGAATTTAACCTGGGTCTCTTGTGTCCCGGTCCAGCATCCTTATGAAGGACCCACCCTTCTCTTGCCTTCAGTTGCTTTTCTGAACCTGCCAGTAAGGAAGTCTGGCAGGGCTCACTGAAAGAAACTCAAGCCTGTTCTGTAGAGTCTCTTCCAAGAGCATACGCTCCTAAAAAACCTATGTTTGGGCTAGTCAGATAGCATCAGGGGAAACCCATATCCAGAGCAAAGAAGCAAGTGAACATGCCACGTTTGTTGTTGCTGCTTTGTAAGAGCAAGCAAACAAGGCTCTTGTTTCCTCTTAAGACTGAAATTTCCAAATCCCATCTTTCAAATCAGGCCTTGCAAATCAAGGTGGTTCAGCAAGACCAAGTCCAAACTTCACAACTCCATTTGAACCTGTTGCTGGTGATTCCTGCTTTGAGAAGGGAAAAGCATCCAAACAATCTCTCTCAGAGACTCCCTGGGAGTCCCCTTTATTATCTGCCCTCTTTGAGATGTCTTTACAGAGCCCCATGTTTTGGAAAGCAATGAGTCCTGTTTTTTTGCTTCCTCCCTCCCACCCATGGCACCCTTTCAAGTTTTCATCTTTGCAGTGATAGAGCCACTCAAGATCACGGGGCGCTTTGGGAAGATGCTAGCCCCTATGGAAGAGGTGAGCCCGAATGCATTCATAGCATCAGGGTACGCACAGCACGTAGGTGTTACAGTCATTAGAATCACAGGCAGTGGGTACAGCCTGCTGGGTGCCTGGAAGGAACACTCCCTGCTCTGCACACGGGATTTTTCACATTGCAGAGATTCTCCACAAGACAAGCACCCGGATAAATACAACCCAGCCCAGCAGGTCAGTGACATCAGTTGCTGGCAGAAAGATGTTGTGGATTTAGCCAAATCCCAGCTGGGACTGGTGTGTCACTCACTGTATAGCTAGTGAACACATAGGCCCAGGTAGAGAAGAACCAAGTCTTCTTCAGCCTCCGTGGAAGAAGCAGGGAGCAGCTCTTTTAGACCAAGACACCTCCGATCTATAGCTACCCCTCTACTTTGATGGGCCCTGACTGCTGCTTTTTAAGTCTCTCCCCTTCTTATATGCTGTGCCCTTCTGTGCTCAGCCCAAATGGGATAAGACTTATACCCATCACTGAGGATCACAACCGAGGAGCCAGTGCCTTGTTCACCAACCTCCTCAGAAACACCAACTTGTGCTTAAAAAGTATTTCCTGAGAAAACAGGCCTACTTTCCAGCATCGAGAGTGGAACACCCACATGCTTGTCCGGCAGTTGGGCTTGGCATGAGCGGTCCCTGCGGGCCACACAGCCCTGCCAGCTTGCACTACGAGTTTGGAGGCAACACATCTGCTGTCTGCACTATTGATCCGTCATGGGGCTGAAATGGAAGCTTGTGTTGATGCTCAGAAACACAAACTGATACCGTGGAGCAGAAGTGCCAATATTTACAAATTCCCAATGTGAGATTCACGGATCACCTAGGGAAAGGATGGGAAATCATCCCCCTGCAGCACACCTGTATACACACACGCGCGTGTGTGGCTGTTTGCAGTCCGTGGCTGATCTGCAAACAGCCCTTAGTGGAGGCCCAGGTCAGGAGCCCAGGCAGTGCTGGAGGCTCTGGGTGCCCACAGAGGCCGGTGTGGGAGAGGAAGGCTCTCCGCACAAGCTGAACCAAACTAGGAGCTTTTATATTCCTGCCAGGAGGTAAAACTCCCCTTAAAGAAACAACCAAAAGCAAGTCTAGACAGTGCCTTGCCCTATAAATATCCAGGGAGAACGCACAAATAGCCACAATTGCCAGGATCTTGGGACAAAAATTGGAAGCTGACTCCACCTCTGCTGCCCCTCTGAAAGAAGTGTGGGCAGAGTCCCCGGGCTGAGTCACAGCTCCTGAATTCACGCTTTTCCTCTCTCTTGGAGAAACCCCACAGAAGCCACAGAAAAGCACAGAGCAGGCCTGGGCTCGCTGCTTCTGCTGAGCCCGGCTCCTCCAGGGCTGCCAAGCTGAGCATTACCTGTGCTTGGGCTGCGGTTTAGCAAGCCTCAGAATCCAGCCCAGAAATAGCGTGCCAAGTATTAATAGATGCTTTTGGAAACATGGAGGGAGGTGGAGGAGTGCATGCTGTATGAAAGCTCTTTAAAATGGTGTAAACTAAAAGGTCCTAGTTCCAAACTATCCCAATGGGACAAAGCGTGCTCTGAGTCCACTGGGAAGAAATGCAACACGAGTTCCTTAGGATTCCCAGGAAGGGAAGAGTGGTGTGGGGAATTTTGTAGCCTTTTCCTCCAGCCTGTTTTCCTTTGTGCCCACACCTTCTGCGAGCAAAGGCTGTCCCCTTGTCCGGCTGCTGGCAGATGGGGCATCGGGAAAAGAGAGTCGGGCAGGGAATGAGGGGGTTAGAGGGCAGCAAGGGGGTTAGAGCTGTGATTTTCAGAAGGGGGAAGGATTTGACACTGCGCCTCTGTTGCTGGAAGGGATCCTTTTTATTTTCTCTGCATAGAAATCAGGACTCGAATGTCAGGCCAGTAAAAACAGGGAGTGACTGCATGTGTGTCATGTTCCAGAGCAGGACGGATCACAGCCCAAGGCGCTGCCCTGTTCTGCTCCAGCCCAGCCTGAAGGAGGGCATTGAATCGCCTCTGTCTCCAGGCAAAGCACCAAAGCCCTGTGCGCAGCTGGCAGCGTGCTCATGTCTGCTGGCTGCAGGCGCTGACTCCCAGAGCTGGTCCTCACGTGCTCCTCACTGCACAACAGGAACACCTCTCCTTTCTCGTTCGGCTTTTCTGGGCTAGAAGGAGTTTGAAAGCTTTGCCAGCAGAGCTGGCACCGGTGTGGCAGGATGGGCTAGCAGCCGGGGCGATGGGGAAGGTGTAGGAGAAGGTTCCCATCTGCGTCCCTGCTGTTTCACGCAGTGGTGTTAAGGCTCTGATCAAGAGCACAACAAGCTGTTCTTCTTTGTGCTGGGACTTTAAGAAAGGAAAGCGAAACCACTTCTTCCAGAAGTAGTAGCTGGTCCAGCCGTCAGCCGACTGTCCTGACACCACACTGACACCTGGGTGGTCCCTGTTATCCCCCAGGGGTGTCCGTGGTTTATTGCCAGTCGCAGCCGTGCAGATTGGTGAGTGACTGGCCACTGCAGTGGTGATTGCTTTGGGCTGACCACCCAAGTGCATTAATAGTTCGTTAAACATTTGCTTTAATGTGTAGGTATGCTGCGACTCCACCTACTACCGTACAATCCTTACAAGCCAGCCTCTGCAGCTACTGCTTTTACAGGTGACCTAGCAGATAAATTTGGCAGACAAATGCATTTTCCACACTGCTTCCCAGCAAAGGCCTTAGCCCCAGGAGGACCATGACACTTAAACCTGAACATTGCTTGCCTGGCTAGTGCCAGCCTGGACAGGGAAGAAATGCTTCAGCGGAGGATGTCTGGGTGGCATGGCTGGTCCCTCACCAACCCTCAGGAGGGGCAGGAGGAGTTTGCCTTGTAAACAGACTCCTGCACGCCACTAGTTCATGAGTAAGACAGGGGTGTTGAGATTGATGGACGTTTCCACTGCCTCCTCCTAAAGGAAGAGTGTTTTTGGTCACTCCCTGAAGTGCTGATTCATTTGTCTGGCAGAGGTTCAGGTGTGCAGCAGGGCAGCTAGTGTGTCAAGAGCTTTTTTTTGCAGCTGAGAGAAGTTTGTTGTTAGGCTGAGAGTCACTTTTGGGGCCGTGTTCATCTTCAGTTTGTCTCCAGTATGGTTGTCTTGAAGTCCCTGGGGTTGCAGCAAGATGTAGAACATGATGGGTAATTGTGAACCAAGGAATGCTTCTTTCCCTGCGTAGGAAGGTCACACCACGAGATCATTCCCCAGAGACAGGGAGAGGACTGCAACCTTTCTCCCTCTGCCTGTGCCAGCAAGTAGCTGTTCCACACTGCTCCCTACTCCTTTTGCAAATGTCTGCCTATAGCACTTTGGGCTCGGGGCAGCTAATGCATCAATAATTTTCATTTCCTGCTTTAAAATTCACCCTCTGACTTTGGCCAGGAAGGTGGGGCAGAAGATATAAGGGAGATTCATCTCTTGAAAATCGCATTTGATGTTTTAAGGTTTTTCCAGCCTCTTTAGCCTAATCACGACAGCATTCGTTGCCACCTCTTCCCACCCCATTTTATGCTTCCTACTCATATCCTGTCTGTGTATTTTTGGCCACTTACGAACAATTCATTTGAGCTAAAACTTGGCACGTGGGAGCACCGGTACAAGTGTCACTGCAGGAAAACAAGCTGACATCAGTTTAACCAGCTCAGTGACTTGGTGGCAACCGCGGTACCAGGGACGTGACAGGGCTCAGGTCAAATTTTGGGCTGGCAAGGTGTGGGGATTCTCTTATCAAGTATCACTTTCTGGTCACCCCTGGAAGGCAGAAACAGGAGTTTCTCAAAATGTGCTTTGGCTGTCAGTCATTTATTTGTTTTACCTGTGAAATGTTGAGATTTTTGGATTCCTGCAGAATCCCCCTAGGAACTGAAATGGTGATTTCTGATGCAAAATGCGTTCTGTTGGAATGTATTTGACCAAACTTCCATGCTCTGCTTTGAGGATAGCCTCTTTTGCATGGTGAATTTGCAAATGAAGAAATAAGGGCAGAATGTGAGTGACAATTATTAAAGTAGGGAGTGTTGCTTTTCAAAGCAGGTTGGCAAAGCCATATCATACATCACAGGCATTGCTGTTTCTGCTGTCACCACTGCCCAGTATAAGAAACCTGCTTCTCGAAGGAGAGAACATACAGAGAGTCAGGAGATGACTGGCTATGGATAAACCACCCCTCTGCAGAGCAGTTTCAGGTTCCCTGATGATGGGTCTGGGATTACACAAAACAGGGATCTGCTTTTCCGTGTCCTGTGTCTATTTATGTTTTCCACAAATCTGCCCAGATTGCTCTTGCCAGTTACGGTGTGTCATACTCCTGCTCCCTCTTCGAATTCAAAAGACGAGATGCACAGGCACTGAAAACAGTGAGAACGAGAGCCAGGTGCTATTGCCAGAAACTCTGTGCAGAAAACCTGCTCCTTGCATAAGACAAACTGCACATCAGGGATGAGATTTCAGCTCGCCAGTCTGCAGCAGGTCTCCTGTGTATCCTCCAGCACATCCTTTAGACCCTGCAGGGCTCTGCTCCCACGGGTGAAAGGTCAAATAACAAAAATGGCGTAACAAAACTGTACGGTCTCACAAAGAGAGAGCTGCAGGCTGCAGTAGAATCAGCTCCTGTGGCTGGGAGGAGAGGTGCAGGGCAAGTGCCTGAGCTGGGAAGAGCGGCTGGCTGTCAGGGGAAGAGTTGCACTTGGTGCCTGGAAAGCCACAGAGGATGGGCACAAGGGCAGGTGATACAAATGGGCTCATTCCTTGCCTACTCTCTTTAACCGCTTCTTAAGCACCGTGTCATGCTGTCCTCTTGACCTAACTGTAGTGTTTGTTGGCAGTCTCCTAGAGATGTTCCTCGTATCAGCCCCTGTGGATGACTTAGGATACAGACACCTTCTCCTGGTAGTTCCTCTCTCCTGCTTTAAGCTCCTGCTTGACTTTCACGCTGAGGCCTGGGCTAAAGATGAGCGAGTGGTCCTGATTCCCCCTTAGTAACTGGCATTGTACGGTGACAAGTTACAGTCTTGGTTCCAGGAGCAGCTTCAGCACTTCCCACCCTCCCTGCTGTCCCTGGCCACCAAGGTGGTGGCCCCAGCAAGTGTGTGCAGGAGCACTGTGACCCAGAGCAGGAACCAATAGGACTTGAAACCCATTCCCCCAGACACACACATTTTTTCACCTCGCTGGTTCATTTTCCAGCCGGATCAGCTCCAGGACCTGACTCACAGCCCAGCCCCACGAGCTGTTGTGCCAGGACAACGAAGGAGAGTCACAGGAGCACGGGTGGCCAAGAATGCTTCAAGCCAGCATCACTGCCAAATGTGGAGCCTCCTCCTGCATGCATGCAGGTAAACCCTGGGCTTTCTCAGCGTAACCATCTGTGATCTGAAAGCTACCAGGCTCTGGGGATGAGGCCTGCAGGAGCGGGATTTTGCAGCACAAACAGCCAATTACGCAGTAACCAGAACAGTCCCGTGAGAGATCATTCCAAAAACAAACAAAAAAAATCTGTTCCCTTTGCCCTTTGTTTCATTTAGAATAGAAGGATGTGTGTGGTTGGGTTTATCAAAAGAATTTAAATGGCAGTTTCTAATCTTACAGTGCAGAAATGTTTTAACAATCTCACTGAAAAAAATAAAATAAAATTACACTTCTGCTAGGGCAAAGAGGAAAAGCATATTTGGTCCCTGCAGCAGAGGTCTGGGATGAGAGTCTGTGAGGATTACAAGAAACCAGGAGTGATAACAGAGCCGGAAAGGGCATAGAAGAGTTTCCTGCAATGTCTTGAAGAGGAAAGGCTTCATCAGCTGCTCCCATGTGCCCACAGGGGCTTGGCACAGGCATTTCCAGTCCCAAAAGACTAAAGCTCTGCAGGCAGACACGAAGGAGACGCTTTCTGCTGTGGGAAGCTCAGCACTATGGAGCAGGTTACCAGAGAGGCTATGCCATCTCCAGTCTTTATTTTCAAGAACCGACCAGGTAAAGCCCTGATTTCAGGGCTGACCCAGCTTTGGTTGGGCTAGAGACCTCCTGAGGTCCTTGCTGACCTGAATTACCCCACGATCCTCAAAGGGGAGAGGGGGAATGAGCAGCAAAGCCCTTTTATGCAAGGAGGTGGGCAACCTCCTTGTACAGGGGTCGGAGTTGTCAGAGGATGGCACACCGTTGTACCAATGCAGGCTGCGTGGATTCTCCTACGCCTAAAGGAGGAAGCAGAGGTGCTGCTTTCTACAGCCTGTGGTTTAAGGCAGAGTCCAGCTCTCCTCGACAGCCTGACTGTCTTTAGGGCATGCTGATCACTCAATGAGCTGCAGGCTTTGATGGGAGGGGCAGGTAGCCCAGAAAAGCACAGGAATACATGTTGTTTTGAGAGGGACAGGGGGTCTCTGAGAAACCAAAGGCATTTATCCTGCACCAGAGCAAACACCAGCTTTCCTGAACAGCAGATATGCAACCCTGGTAGCAAAACTTCCTGCACAGTTCCCCTCAACTGTAGATAAAATTATATTAAATGTAATTTTTAGCTCTTTCAGTAACTACCCTTCCTGGCCTGACCTTGGTTGACAAGCAGCCCTCCTGCTCCCAGCGCTTCCTGAAGACGCTCTTTCAGCACACCCAGCCCTGGTGGGGCTCAGCTGGGCTATGACAAAGTGCTACTCCTGGCGTTCTCCTGCCAGGTCCTCATCAGTCCTGCTCTGTTGGACCAACTTGTGGCAAAAGCTTAGCGTGGGCCTACTGCTAAGCTGGGTGTTTTGAGCTAACCAACTCCTAATTTCACTCGAGGTATTGCGGGACAGGATGCTGAGACAAGAGGTCCTGAGTGGCAGTCACCCATGCAGTGGAGAGCGGATTCTTCGTGCAGCATCTTGGCAGCTATTCGCACTTGTCTGGCCAAGAACAGATTGTGTTGGAGCCAGCATCACACACGGTGCTCTAGGGAAAACACTAAGGACTGATGAGAGTGGTGACAGCCCAGATTGGCCCTGCTGTCTTCACCAGTGCTTTAGATGTTCTCCTAACCTTTGACCGTTGGCTTACAAGGTCTTGGCAGGCAGGGAGCAGAGATTAGGAGTTTCCTTGGAGTTGTGCCAGGTGTGGGGCAGATGTTCTGGGGACCTGTCTGGTCTAGTTTGCAGGTGATTGCAGCAGGCGGGAACTGAGCGCTCAGCTTGTTTCATCCAGCCACCCTCAGCCCTCGCTTCCTAGGCTGTGATTAAACCTACATGACATTTCCTCCCACCGATCAGTCGCTGGGGTTGGGGCCAGACGCAGCTGCCTGGACACGGGGTGGCCCATCGCTTCTCTCCCTCCCCTGTGCTCAGCTCCATGCGGGTGTCAGGGTGAATTTGTCTGACTGCACTTCGTCCTACCCATCTAAACTTTTGACACCCCAAAACACCTGCAGCAAGGTGCTCCACAGCTCAGCTCTGCGTGGTGAGCTCAACCATCTCCTTTTGTCTGCATCGCACTTGCCAGCTGCCGGTTTCACGGGATGCCCCCTGGCTCTGTTATCAGTAAACAACTGTTCCCATTTCACTGTCTCCATGCCACAGGCAGCATTGCAGATCTTGAGGACAGCAGCACCTCAGCTCTGTCTCTTCCAAGCTCAAGAGTATTGGGAGTTTCGTAACTTAAGTCACGTATAAGGGAGCCCTTCCTTCTTTATTTTTAAACAGCAGCAGAGCGGAGGAGCAGTGGAAGAAGGGTGCTTCCACGTGTGAGAGGATTGCTCAGGCAGCTGATGGCCTGACCACACCTAGGGTGTTACCTGCTCCTACTGGCAAAGACCAGCAACGAGCACAGCTCTGGTACATTTGCTTTCAATTTATCCTGTTCAACCTGCTCTCACCTAGGTCAGTGCAGCAGCTCTTCTGACTAAGCTGCAGCTTTTCTGGCTTTTTTTTTTGTCAGTTGGTGAATTTTTTTTTTAACTTATTCAAGCAGTAGCAACTGACAGCAGCAACAAACCTGACAGTGCTGTGGATCTACAATCAACCCTGAGAGCCTTTTATGGCACATTTTCTCTCCCCACTTCTATTGAAAACAAAACAAAACAAACAAACATGCTCCCCACGTTATTCATATCTAACTTGCTCTGGCTTCGTTTGAGTGCCTGCTTGGAGAGAGCTTATGCCGAGATGCTGGACTGGGCTCTCCCCTCACCAGCCTCTGTTACTGAAGTACTGCAGGGCCAGCTGAAAAATGCTGACTTGGACCATTTAGGAACCAGCGCTTTGACTTCAGTGGGGCTAATTGCTGATCCCATGTCGCAGATGTACTACTGTCCTCCTGCAGTTTGGAAGGGTTTGTGTCAGCACAGTCGTGTACCATCACCACCCGGAGATCCGCTCGGGATGCTGGCCTGCAGGTGCCTGGTGCTGCAAGGCTCCGACCCCTGCCAGCCCGAGGGGCCTGGTTCTGTTCTCCTGTGGAGCTGAGCATGGATCCAGCCTGTTGAGGTCCATCTAATTCCAGTCAGAGGCTCATCTCTCAGTGTTGCTTGGGTGCAGGCTGGGGCACACTTCATCACGGAAGTGCTGCCTGTGTCAGATACTAAGGGCTGGAGTCTCAGCAGGGGACAACTGGGGAGCCAGCCCCTAATACCGAACCTTACACCGGACAAGCAGCACCCACACCTGCACAGGCTAATCTGGATGCTTGTTGTTCCTCTTCCTTCTTCAGAGAGTTTTGAAAGTCCCATATCTCGACCCAGAAGCAATGCCAAGAGCATCGGGTACTGAAAACAAGACGAACTGCCTTGCTGTGTGAAAGTCAGTGTTACAGATTAACCTGCGGGAATGGCCAGGAACAAGTCCATTCACTTCCTCCCCAGAGGAAAGCATAAATATCTTTCTAGGGAACAGAGAGGTTTTAATTAGTGCTCCCTTCTGCATAAAGCCTGGCTCTCCTACTCTGTCTCCTCAGATGAACACAGCTATAATTAAGAGGCAGCAGTGTCAGGAATGAGAGCAGGCTCCAGCCTGTGATTTATTAAGGGCTGTCGTGGGTGCAATTACCTTTCTCTCTTCCCCTCTCCCCAGTGTTTTCATAAAGTGAATTTACTGATGAAAGGGGTGTCTCAGGCTAGGGCAAATAGATGCCTCAGTGGTTATCTTCAGCACAGACACAGCAAAGGCAGAGTCGCTGCTTCTTTCTCCATAGAGTTACCATCGAAAGCCGTAAACCTGGCTTGGAGGATTTCATGTCTATGAGTCCCAGTTCTGGCCCAAGCCTCTGTGACTCCCTGTGAGCCACACCTGGACCAAGGACCAGCACCCACCAGCACCCTCCCCCAGCACTGCCAACCATCTCCTGCAGGATGAGGAGTGACCCTGAAGGAGTCCTGCTGGTGGCAACCAGGAGCGAGCAGCAGTAAAGGACAAGGCACTTGCTTTATCCTCAGCAAGGAGGTGGGTTAGGGTTAGGGTTTGGGTTTTGCTTTGTATTTGCTGGTGCAGGTATCTAAGTGAGCCCACAGCTTGGGTGGCAGCTCTAGTTCTCCCAGCAGCCAACGCCTCCAACACACAGAGAGCTTCTGAGTTAGACACAGCCCTGGTGTGAAGCCAGCCCAGGCACCTTGTCACCTTGTCCCGTCTCAGAAAACCACCGCGAGGAGCATCAAGTGAGTGGCACCCTGTTCCCCGCTGAAGCTCAGTGATCGGCTCCCAAATAGTTCCCACTTCTGGTCATCTTCAGCAAGAGGGAAGCTGCATGTAAACAGTCTGGGGGAGGCTGGTGTTGGCTTGGACTGTGCCTGCTGACTTGATTTAATCACCATCCTGCCAGCAGCAGTTTTTTTACTTTCTGAATTACTTAGCAAGGGTCAGCATTACTGCTGGGTGGCTGAACTTTGGTTTATTGCCATTCAAATGGTCCGCAATTTACCATTGTAGGATATAAATCTGGACAGGCTCAGACTGATAAGACAGTGAGGGAAAAAAAAAAAAAAAGGAAGTAGGAAGAACAAAATTCAAACAAATTCAAATTATGAAAAGGTTTGAGGTGCCAGTACCCCAGCTGGAAACCAAATAAAAGAAAGCATTTGCTGGCTCTTTTCAAGGTGGTGTTGAAGACCCCAGCCCACCTAATGTGGAGTGTTACTGCTCTACTGGCCATCAAAGGAGCCGCCTCCACCCAGGGCAAGTCTGGGCTGGAGGCCAGTGAGCCAGGAGGGCTCGTTTGTGCCACGCCTGCCCATCGTGGCAGCCAGGGCTGCTGCCAGATCCTATCAGCTGCCCCCTTCTTGTGAGTCCCCACCTTTGGCTTCCTCTTCCTATCCCCGTCCCACCACCACAACTGGGAACAGCCTCAGCACAGCCCCTCCTTGCTATGGGAGCCCACGGGACACAGACTCCTTCCTCGTGACAACAAGCCCAGAACAAACACAGGGTCAGTGGAGGAAGGTAGCATGTGTGCCCACTGTCCAGAAGGCAAGCTTTTGGGGAAGCTTTTGGTCTGCTTCCTTGGTGGGACCTCGGTGGTGGTGAGCACATCGCAATAAAACCCTTGGGAGCATTCAGGGAATGGGAACACGGGCTGGGCTCTCCTGGGGAACTGCAGTGCAGGTGAATGGGGAAGGTCTCCAGACTGGTCCAGCTCCCAGCTACACACCCTTCCTAACTGTGATTCTTCCTGATTTATCTGAACTACCAGGAAATAAAAACACCAGAGCTTTTTTGGTTAACCTCCTGTGGCATCGTGTATTTCAAGTTTGCAGGCAGTGCCATCCCCAGCCAGGTAGAATGGAAACCTCCCACTTCCCTGGGAGAGGAAAAGCTCTCCCAGTTGTGCAGAAGTGGCCCCGTCCACGCAGGAGCGGCTCAATGACAGCAGTGCATGGAATCGTCTCTCCGCTATCATGGCACCCCCTTCAAGTCCCTCTTGGCAGTGTTTCTGGAAGCTACCACCCTTCCCCTCCCTTCGAGTGGGAGGCTGGAATACCTCCTGGGTAGGCAGATAGGTATTTTTTTCTGGGCACCTGCTGAACCTTGGCCAAAGCAGGGTGGTTCAGGAGGCCACGCTGGAAAAGTCAAGTGCTGCCAGGCCTTCCCGGTACTGCGTGCGTGTTGCTGCTCACCGCAAGACAACCTGCTGCCGAGAAGGCTTTATTGCAGCGCGGGAAGCCATCGCTGCTGCTCCAGAAAGTCAGTGCACTGCCTGGGACACGCTAGGGAAGGCCGGTGAGGCTCGAGTATTTTTAGAGGGTGATGAATTTTATTGCCAATGACATCAAACTCATAGGCTAAAGGCCGTGCAAAGGCACCCGCTGACTGCTGTTTTGTAAAACAGACATGAGGCCAGACATCAGCCCCGCACAAGGAGAAGATGGCTGAGTCCTCGTCAAAACCACAAACCTGCCCTGACAGCACACAGAGCGAGACCATGGCATGGAAGAGAGAGAGAAAGCAAGAGAGTGTGGTGTAGATGGCTCTAAAGCAGTGCCCCAGGACCCAGCCCTCGGGGAATAACACTCCGAGGCTCCCCCCACGCGCTCAGGCTTTGCACCCGGACTTATTTGTATGGATGTTTCTCAAGCCCACACAAGCCAACGCGTATATTTCCTGTTTCACTCCTTTCTTTGTCTACCAGGACTGAAACCTCCCAAGTCCTTCAGCACATTAGGGTCTCTTCTGAATCGCTGTCCCTATGAAGTTATGCTTCCAGCCTGAATTCCCTGTGGCCCTAAGAAAAGCTCTCTGTTTTCCAGCACATTCAAAGCTATCTGGTGGAGGGTCAGATGCCAGCACACATCTGCAGATGGCCCTGAGGCCATCCATCTCAGCAGGGGCTCCTCGCTGGGACGAACAGCCCAGTTACTCCTCCGGAGTGATGCTAGCTGGCGTGGGTTGCTCCCGTGGAACCCCTCCCTGCCTCTTCATGCCCTTGCCTGAAGCCAGGCAGCCCCAGCAGGACAACCCTACAAAATGGTGGCTGCTGCTAACGCTACCGCAGATGGCGCCTTCTCCACAAAGCACCTGCATGCACGCGGGCGAGCTGCCATCCGGCTCGGCAAGCATCCGGTCCATGCAGACGAGGAGTTGGTCGGATGAAGCCCCAGCAGCAACAACCTGGAGGACCTACTTGGCTGGGCTTGGGGCCAGGTTTTGTCACTCCAGCTGATGGTGAGTTGTTTGCAGTCAACAAAAGCCGGCACCAAAGGAGAGAGGCTCTCTGCCCCTGATACGGAGCCCATGGCCCAGAAGATATTTCCCCCTTCAGGCTGCTCACCTCTGTCCTGGTGAGTTTGCCCACTCTGCTGTTGGGAGGTGACAGGCACAGTGGCAGAAAGCTGAGGTCCACGAGCTTGGCAAACTGCTTTATCACACTGAGCAAAGGGGGGAGTACGCATGTGTGCGCGCACAGCAGCAGCGCTCTTTCACAGCTGTTCCCTTCCTTGGGTCTTTACCAATCTCCTGATCAATGATGCTGGTGCTCAACTTCTTCTCAGGTGCCCAGAAACAGACCCAGCCCCTGTAACTTTTTTCCTTACATGACAAACCCATCCTGCCCCACAGAGCACAGCAGATCCTGTGCCGGACCGGCAGCAGATTCCTGTGTGTGCTGCAGGGCTGGGATCCAGCCGAGAGAGCAAGAGGTCCCCGACCAGCCTCGCTTCCTAACGCTTCAGGAGCAGAAACCAAGAGCAGATACAACCCAGGCCCAACAGCAGGCCCGGGGGTTAATCCATCTGTTTGTGTTATCCCAAAGACCAGTTTTTAACCTTGTTTTTAATAGGGCGAAGCAATGACCTTTGCCACTTTACAGACACGTTCCCACAGTGGATCCCAACTCCCTCTTCACAGCTGTGTTTTAAAGGGCTCCATGATCCCTCTGCTCTTTATGTGTGTTAATGACTAATTTTTCTCCCTTGTCAACCCAAAAATCGATCACTTGACTAAACAGAGCCAGGAGCCACGCTGCATGCGACAGTCTCAGGTAAAACCCTGCGTGGGTCTCCCCTTCGGCTGCTGTGCATCTGCGGGGGGCTGAGCCTGTCTCTGTCATTACTTTAACCCAGAAAAAAGTCCTTTTTTGGGACAGAGCCCACAGAAGAAGCTCGGCGCTGTAGCTCTTGGCCACGCGACCACTGACAGATCTACCCCCGGTTACAGCACTCGCTTCGTGCGGCGTTTCAGAGCAGCCCAGCACCAGAAGCGTTACCCCCTCCACTGCCCTAATTGTGGCAGGGCAATCACTGTATTTTACTACTGTGTTGTCTCAGAGTTATTCTTCATATTTAAAAATAACGTCAGTCAAATCATTTGTCCCTGAACCTTGTCCTCAGTGGAGTTTGCACTGGCATTTTCCAGGCAAATAAGTGAAAGGGGAAGGAGAGCAGCTCTCAGTCTCAGGAGTAGGAATGAAAGCTCGCAGGTAGCCGGAGCTGTCATGCGAGGGGATGGGGTGGCTCAGAGCGAGCCTCCCCCTGATTTTGAAATAGGGTAGTGAATCCTGCCAAGGTCACGGGCAGGGAGAGCTCATCGAAAGCAGCAGCCCGCAGAAGAGCCCGGTGGGTAGCGGCAAAAATTCTCAACACACACATCTCAAAAGCAGGAAACCCCAAGGTTTGCAAACAAACAGCTGCTCAAAGCTACTGTCTCTGAGCTTCATTAGAAACTAAAAAAAGATCCTGTTCTGTGCAGGACGGACATTTTGCTGCCAAGAAAGTGCCACCTACTGGATCTGGCCTGCCGGGGACGTACAAGAACGGGAAACAAACCCAGAAAAAAATAATGCTAGAAAAATAACTTTTTTTTTCACATTAAAAAAAAGGATATAAAACTATACATTTACAGTTATCCCAGCCACAGCCCCCTCTGATCACACCCCCTCCGAGGCTGAATCAGCTAAACTTTTGAAGCAGATAAACAGGGGGGTTGGGGGGCGGGGGGGGGATGTAAAGTTTTAGGGTTTGAAAGGAGACTCACCGGTGCCGAGAAGCCTCTGGTGTCTCCTGCAGTCTCCTTGGCTCCTGTACGTCCTGTCCCACTTAGCCGTGCCCTCCTAGTGAAATCCTGCTGCCATTCTCTGGCAGCCCAGCTCCCTGTGCCTCCCTGCGATGTGCTCTGTCCGTGAGCCGAGTGCCCCGGCCGAGAGGATGGTGGGGAGAGCAAGGCAGAGCCCACCCAGTGCCCCAGCCCGGGGGTCCCGCTGCCTCCGGCTTCGCTCTGCCCTTTCGTCCCCGTGCCACTCGCCCCAGTTGTCTGAGAGCAGGTGACAGAGGTTTCTTGGCAGAGGAGAGAGGAGGGGAGGGATGTGGAGGCAGCGAGAGGTGGAGCTGGACCCGGAGCAACAGGTTACTGTATAACCAGGAGCCGGTGGCCCCGGCGCAGCGGCTGCATCCCCGTGAGGTGTGGGGGCACCTGGGGCCTTCGCCCGCTCCTGGCCCAAGGGGAGCCAGAGCCGAGCCGTGCGCTGCCGCGGGGGGGGGGACGTGTAAAACTTCAGGTTTCTTCCGCCTGAGAACATTTTGTGCCCAAGCGGGAGGTAGAAGGCAGTGGGGGGGGGGGGGGGGAGGTGGGTGATTAAGGATTGTTTTGAGCTGGGTTTTCCATAGACAGCGAGGGAGGGGACGCGCTGCCCCAAGCGCCTCGCGGGGCGAACAAGGCACCTTTTGTGCAACCTGGCGCCCTTCTCTGCAGCTCTGCTGGTTGTTTTCCTCCGGTTTTGCTCTCGCCTGCTCCCTCTGCCCTGACATCTGCAGCGGGGAAAGATGCCGCGAGGTAGACAAAGAGGGCAAAAAGTTCTCTCCCCACATCCCCAAACCAGTGGGGGGATGAGGAGAGGAGCCCCCACCAGGGTACTGCATGGCACAGCTCTGTGCCCCTCAGGGTGGCACGGCCATAAAGCCCCTCTTCTTGCCCCAACTCCTCAGCTGGTGGGAGGTAGCAGGGCTCTGCCCCACGTCTCTGCCCCACGTTTCAGCCCCTGGCACTGGGCAGAGGCAAAACGCAGCTTTGGCAGAGGGTTACAGCAGGAAGGGGGCTGTGGTTACTTAAACCACCTTCGGGAGGACTGAGACGAGCAATTGCTGTGGCATGGGGGGAGCTGAGGGCTTGCTGGCCTTTGGCACCAGGCAAGGCTTTGGTAGCGGTACCGTGCCACCTGAGCAGGAATTGCTCCTCGGCTGGAGGTGCTCGTTGTGGGCTCTGCTCCGTTGACTGCTGCGGGCAGGACCCTGCCTTTGTTCACACACATGTGCCCACGCGCTCTGGCAGAGATGAGCTCTAAAAGACCATTTTGGCCATTGTGCAGAGCATTCCCATGCTATTGCAGTGCTGTGTCGGACCTTCCCTGCGGCTGTACAAGCCAGATCGTCTGTACCAGCAGGAGCCAGAGCATTGCCCCTTTTCACCAGGTACCAGGAGAGGCACTCTGAAAGCAAAAGCAGCTTCTGGCAATAAGGAACCAAGGTAGGACTTGAGCATCGCTCCTTGCATCGTGGCGAGTGCTCTCGCCATCCGTATGCATTACCCTCATGCTCTCTGAAAGGGTTTCTTTAGAAAACAAACCTCGGTCTCCTCTCATTTTCCCTTGTTGCTCCTCTCTTGCTTGCCAAAAAACAGAGGGAAATTTCAAAGGATGGTAAGGCTGCTCCTGAGCTTCTGTTGCCAGAATACATTGAGGATGTTTGGGTTGTGCTCTGGGGTCTGCCCTACTGCAAGCTCTGTGCTGCTGAGTGTGTGGTTTGGGGCTCAGAGGGACGCTGCTCTCTGGGAAACAGTCTCTCGTGTGGGCAGACTATTTCTTTCAAAAAGTGCCTAGTTTCATCTGTCTTAAGACTTAGTTTTTAAACATTTTTTTAAATTGATGGGATTAGCTCATGGGCTGAGGATCATTAAGCTGGAAAATACCAGCTGAGTTCATGGGTGTTAACGGCAGTGGTAGTGTGTGATCCATCTGGTTGGCGGATCTTGAAAAAAATGGAGCTTATTAAAAGATTTTATTAAAGTGGACGTGCATGACAGACCCCCCCCTCAGCCCTCCAGTGTGTGTTGAGCCCATGGCACATAGATGATAGACGCCACCCGCCACTGGCCCTAGGAAGCTGCAACTCCAGCAGAGACCAGAGAAATACAAAGACGCTTCCACCACGAGACGCAAGCCTGGAAGAAGCCTGGCCTCCTCAACACGGTGCCTGTCAAGCTCCCCGTCGTGGTGGTTTCCTCAGTGCCAGCTGCACCACAGGGGCTCGCGCTCAGTTCTCTGCCTGGCCCACGGCTGAAGCCACGCGGCAGAAACACCCCTGGTGAGTTATCGTGGGAGGAATGCTGCTGGGTGAGCCGGACGGGCAGGGGGAGAGCCAGCTCCCCAAAGGACAGCTTAGATTATCAGCAGCTCGGTTTTGGCAGGAGAATGACCTCTTCCGCTGTGGGGAAATGTGATCTGATGCTGCTCAGCGTAACACACCCACCCAGCACCCCGTCATCCTCCTCGCCACAGTGTCAGCGTGATCCTGGGGGCATCTCTGTGCATGCAAACACAGCTGGCCTTGGGAGAAGCAGCATTTGGAGACTGCCAACCACACCACCCAGGAGGGGAAGGGATATCGGTTCCAACAGCAGGAAAACATGGTGGTAACGTCCTGGAAGGCCTTGCAGCTGAAAGGTTTTGTGCAAGAGAGCCTTACCGCTAAAATGCGTCAGCTGCCACCAGGGCGTTCCAGTGGGACCGCTGGGCTGGGCTCCCTTTCCCGGGATGCAAACAGGTAGTTGGAAGGATATTGTTGGAGAAGCTATTTAATGTTTCAAGTGCTAACTGCTTGTTATCTGGCAGTTTCGGCTCCGCATTCATTATGAAAATAGGCACAGCGGGCTACCGTGAGGTGCCATGCCCCGTAGGGAATCTAACTGCTGAGCAGAGGAGGGAACTTCTGGGCAGGAAAGAAAACCACAACTGAGCTTAATACATCTTCCTTGCAACATCTGGTGCGGGTCAAAGTGGGGCAGAGGCAATAACCCAGACGGGGAGTTACCCTGCTGCACAGCAGCAGTGCCTGCACACCATCTTGCTTGGTTCCCACACACAGAGCCGGAGGAGCGCACATCCTCAGCCTCTCTCCTTCTTCCACGGCTCAAAGACGTTCAAAACTGGGATGAAGGCAGCTGTCACTGCAGGAATGCAGGACTTCGGTTGCATTTTGGTCTGTATGTTGTTTCTGCCTGCTGTGGAACACGGAAAAGTCAGAAAAGCTTTGGACCAATAAAGCCCCATCTCTCAAAATATCTGAGCGTGAAATGCCAGGAGGCCAACTTGCTTCTCGGGATCAGCCTTTTAAATCAGGTTGGCGGCAGACACCCATCTGATGGCTTGAGAACAAAGACTTCTTCCTTGCAGAGTAAACAACACCCAAACCCAGCTCCTCAAAATATGTGTTCCTCTAAATTTTTAATGCCGTTTTCATCCAACTTGCTCATCCTGTTTCAGAAGGGCTGGGTCTCATAATTAAAAGCTCCAGCAATCTTATGTCTGGCAAATGTCATCAATGGCTTTACTATGCTGTGCTCTAGCTTCTCGTGAGCAGTGGGAACAGTTTGGAAAGGAAGTTGCTGGTTAAAGAAATGCTCTGAGGTCAGGGCCTAAATCACTTTGGTCTTTGTTGGTACAGCACAGAGAGAAGCTGTCACGAAATCAGTCACCAGCATAAATGACAATTCCCATTCAAACCCTGGAAATACCCGAGGTGGAGGGGTTGTCTGAAGCTTCTTTCTTCTCCTACATCCATCACAGAGTGAGGGGCTGGCACCAGTGGAAGTATCTCTGTATCTGAGCATCTAATCAGAAGTCCCTGGACAATTTTATCTTGGAATTGGATGAACGACGTGGAGCTGTCCTGCCCTTCTGAGGGTGCAGGTCCAGGTTGGCATCAGCTGACCCCCAGCAAGCACCAGTGGCCAGTCTGCAAGCCATCAGGCTCTGAAACAAGCCTAAAAATTGGTTTGTCATCATATACTTACCCACTGCAGCCTGTAAGTGAGCATTATCAGTCTCTGTTAGTTCTCATTTTCCATCTAGCTGATGTTGTGAGGCCATTAGGGACCAGCGGGCTCATCACGGAGAGTGCTTTCTGAAGCTTGAGGAGGTGGCTGCTTTTCTCTGTGTGGTACAGCAGACTGTCCTGAACTCATATTATGCTGTGGGGTTAAACAGAAACATGGCAGCCATCAACCCATTAACACCTTCACCAGAACAGCCGTTTCTCAGGACTGCTTTCTGCATGAGATCCATTTTTACAATGCAGAGTCCAAAATGGCTGTAGGTCAGTAGCTGAGGTGGTGGTGATCTGTGGTGGGGACTCAGTTAAACATTTCAGGGTAGGAACACCGTCTGCTAACTTTACTAACATGTCATGTATCTGCCTACACTCTAGGTCTTTGCTACCTCTAGTTGTGCTAATATTTTGTATTTTGTCTGTAGTAAGCACCATGAGATGGAAGGAAGGTAAAGGGCAGAGGCTGCAACTTGAAGTCAACATGTGTGACTCCATCTGCTGTACCACCTACATTCAGGTAAAAAAAAAAAAATCAACTTAGCAGAGTTTCCTTTAAAACCTGTCAGATTTTCTATTTCCAGACCTCTGTATAAGGCAGGTGTAAATAGATACCAGGAAAATTTGTTCTTTTATGCATACAGAAAGGGCTTTCGCTTGGAATGCATTCATCATTACCAGGGTAGATCCAGGTAGGTATGTTTGTCACTCTTCGTAACAAGTATGCGATGAGTACATTCCATTATGCCAAGCAAATCTGGAAGAACAAATGGGTGGGTATTTGATTTGTGCAGCTTAAGCCCAGATACATTTGGTCATTCAGTTTACTGGCTGCTTCTTCGCACTCAGTTCTGCTGCTTCACTGTCTTCACGGGTGCAACCTTCCTCCTGCTGAGCAGCAAAGGGTTGTTTGTGCCGCTGACTAGAACAGGATGAGGATCTGGCCCAAGGAGATTCATGCCAGCATGAAATGTTTTGGTTTTGACTACTGGGTGGTGTGATGTGGCCAGAAGCTGCTGTTACCTGGCCTTGGAACGGGCTCCCCCAGCTATGACTGAAGGATGAAACTGGGTGCTTCTGTATCTTTGTTCCCTCCTGCCACCACTGGCAAGAAAAAAGCGATGTGGCTGAGGCTGTGCTGGGTCTATACCACTGTACTTTCAGCCCTTGGCTAGTGTAAATTAGCGCAGACCTCAAACACTCTTTCCCAGCGCAGGAGCATGGCCTACATACAGCCACAGCAAGATTAGAAGTTTGTTGCACACATCCAGTCTCGCCCAAGTCTCTCTTTGTGCAGCTTAGCTGTACCCTAAGATTTGAACAAAATGCTCTGCACTTCAAACACTTCTTAGATCTAACACATTATTTATTTGAATAAATAAATACAAAAATAAGAAATTCTGAATACAAAAACTGCTTGTACAAAAACCCCGCAAACTCCTCAAGCTACATGTTATTGCATATTTTTGATAGAGTAAAAAAAAAAAAATCTGAAATTGCACACAGTTCTTCATTTCTGCTGAATCATGGATATAAATACATTTAATGCTAGACAGAAATATACCTGACAACATTCTGTTGGGCTTTCAAATAGGACACAAGGGTGTGCGAATGGTGAATGTTTATGCTCATCTTAGGTCTGTCCTATTTAAACAAACAAACCCTCACATTACTGCCTTTGGCCTCCACATCAGCAAGAACCAGCTGCCCAAACCTTGCTGCTCAGCTCTCCAAGTATGAGCAAAACTCAATTCCACTCTCTCCCACTGGGATAAATCAGATACTGCCCTACTAAAGTCAGGGAAATTACCACTGGGGTCTGAAAACACAAATGAGAGCAGAAGATGTATAATAAAGCAAAATTGTGCCCTGACACACAGAAGTGTATGTGGCAAGGCAGAAATGAGTCCATGCTATGCTGGCCTGATTCACTTCTGTGTCACTTTGGTTGTACGTTGCTGCCATGCTGTGAAAACTCATGCAATCTCAATGACACGTCGCTATATGATGCATTGGCTACTGTTCCGTGTTGGGAGTGAGCATTTAGTATCGATTCCTGACGAACATCAGGCATTTTTGCTGAATCATCTCTGGTGTTTGCCCATACATATGCTAATTAGTGAGATAGCGTAACACAGCTGCAGTATTATCTTATGGTATCTTACCTACCATCTGGGGAGATCTCTGCCAAAAAAAAATAATTTAAGCAGGAGAACGATTTACAGATTTTTTATATGCAAAAGAATCAAATCTTTGAAATGTAAAAAACACTCTTTAAAGGAAGAAATATGTTGAAAACCTGCTGTGCCACATAGCTAGGTTTTAGCCAACAAAGGCAGCAATAGCCAGGACCTGTAGTACTGACTCAAGCCCATATGTGAAGAGAAGAACAGCGTTTATAATGACATCTACTTTCAGCACGTAAGTTTGCCATATCAGGAAGTACACAGACAGAATCACACTTCCGACCGTTATCACAAGACTGAGCCCTAATGGAGCCTCTTCTTCTGTCAGGTTTCCCTTTGAACCTTGAAGGAAACAAAAAGCTGGTATGAATCTTTGATTTCTTATGACGATGTCTCAAGCCCCAAGTCTAGAGTTTTCCTGTTCTAAAAGGACTCTATTTCTTACAGTTCAGAGTATAAAGAAATACTGGCTTGAATGAAGGCACTGTCAGTAAATCTAAGAACCAACCCAAACACCAATGGACAATCAATTTCTTGCTGACTGAAGTTAAGCTAAATAAAGGGCAACCAGTTGACACTCAGAGTCAAGACACCAACCTTTTCTTACTACGATAATCAGTTCTGAAGCTGCAGCTATTCTGATTACTCAGTCTGACCCTCTTCTTGGTCAAGCACCAGATTTTCCCCCAGTGCCCCTCCAGCCCCACACCTAGCGTGACAACTTGGTGACTGCGGGGCACACTTAAGGATATCCAATATTGACTTTAAAATCTTATGCAACAGAGAATCGTCTATATTCCCTAATCTATTCCTATTTCAAATTACTATCATTATGAAGAAGCTGCACTTATTTTTTCTTGCATCTTATTTGTGAGCTCGTCTTGGTAGATTTTAACTACATGAAACTTGAAATTTGTTTTTTTTTATTTATCCAACTGCTCCAAGCAAATATATGCAGAGTGCTTTAAGGCTAAAAATTCACCCCTACAGCAACTCATCAGAATTCAACAGAGACCCACCTTGTGTAAATGTCTTAGATATATCTAACACAAATTTAAATAGTAATATTTTGTAGTAGTAGTAATACTTTAATTGTAAACCTTGCTTAAAAAAAAAAGGACTTTATGAAATTACAGCTAGCTCTTGGGAGTGGTCAGTAGGATTCCAAATGGGTCCTTTATGCTGTTCAGGCATAGTGAAAGGAAGATGTTGGAACTGATGTGTGTCTTTAGAAGGAGTGAAAGGAAAAGCTTTAGTCCCAGTAGGCTGCTCAGGGACATCCTCAGCATTACCTGCTCCACAAGGCTCCAGCCATTTAGCTACTTTTGTACATTGCTGGAGGAGCTGAAAGAAGCAATATCGCCTCGGTGAATGGAAATCTCTGTTTCAACATGTTCACTCTCACAAGTCACGCTCACTTGTAAACAGCACAGCAGCATTCCTGCTGTCCCAGTTATACTGCTTTCTGACAACCCTGCTTTGTTTTCCAATGGCGTTATAGATCATACATCATAGGAGAGCAAATTCTATTTGACCCTCTGGCCAAATATATTGATCAGTCAGATAAAGTTTAATGACATAAATGAACAAGTCTCCAAAAATCTGCTTGTCTGCTACATTAGCACATTCTGACACACGCTCGGTTTCAGAATGATTAATGGTTAGAGACTATATTCCACTGAAAAGGCACAGTGATAACATGACATACCCAAGTATAATCGGAGTGCTTCCAGAATGGCCATAATGAAAAGCAGCGTGAGATCAGGAGCCAAAAAATTATCTGGATAACTGAAAACTTGACCTATAAAATAGTACAGCATAAATAAGCCAGAAGGATACAGTGGGGATACCGACAAAACACACGCAACTCATAACCATGCAGCCTAATTCTGGTTAGAATGCATGCAACTTACTTTTATAAACAATCATCGCAAGAGTTGCCAAGAAGTAAAAGATGTAATAAAACCCGTTTATATAAAGTAGAATCTGTAAAGGAACAGATGAGAGCTGATAACTGCTGTTAAGGATTTCTCGCAGTAATGAGGTGGGATCCATTTCATAAAATAACCACTTCCTAAGTAACCTCAAAACATACTGCTGTGCCTTGTTATACTAAATGAATCAACTACGACTGGCATATTGGGTAGGTTTCAGAAAGTAACTTGAGATCACAAATGCCAGGAGCTAGGACAACAGCTGGCTGTTTCAGGCTTGGTTTTCATTCCTTTTTTAATATATTTTTTAATTTGGTTTGTAGTGGGTTATTTATTAGCCTAAGGAAATGAGCTGTGTGTGTGCATTTGTACATTTCCCCAGACTTCTATACCTGTTAGTCAGCTCAAACCAAGTTGACAGACGGTTGGCAGGCTCCAATATATCAAATTCCTCTATGTTTTTGAAAATAGGTGGCTCTGTGAAGCAGACAAGCCCTATTACTGCCTGCACGATGGAAGGTCTGAGAGCTGAGCTCAGCCTTTGTTATGTGCCTGAGAAAGGCCATAAGCTCAACTTTGAGATGTAGATTTGTACAATAGACTTCCTTAACTCACTGCTCATAAAACAAACTGTTGTATAGTATACGGCGATAGTTAGCTCTAGTTATTTATATCTGTGTGGATCCACTGCCAAGGTATTTGAGACCTCCTGAATCCTTAACGCACCCTCGGAATGCCTCTGAAAGGCAGGGAACACGGCAAGCACCGAGGTACAAATAGGGAAAAGTTACTTACAGGCTCGGGACAGATTCATCTCACCTGCAGCCATCCTAAGATGATAACCATCATAAAGTTATGCCTCTGGTCTGAGTTAATCACCTGGGCTCCCCCTGGAGACAGCTGAGATGAGCAACTTCATAACCAAGCAGCTCCTGATTGCAAAGGGATAAGTTACCATCCCACCTCTCCCTCTGACTACATAAGCATTTAAATGCCTGGTTTATATGAGATAACTAACAGATGTCTTCAAGAGCCCGCCCACTCACCCCCACGGTCAGTACAATTCCTATATAGCAGGTATCACACACTGACGGGATCATTTTCTCCTGAGGCACAGCAGCATGTTATTAATGCAATACATAAGACACACGAAGGACATCCTGGGGCTCACCACCACATGGAGAAGTTGGAATGTGGCTCAAGGAGTCTAGAAAGTTTGTCCATTCAGAGGTGTTTCTGATAAGTAAATTACACCAGATGCTTTTCTTAGTCTTAAATAATACAATGCAATTTATACAGGGAAGGTATCAGTACAGGTTTCATTATTTCCAGCTGTCTTTCTATACTCGGAGCGTTCTTTATCCCCTCTTCTCTCCCCAGCCTTTCTCAAATACCCTGAGACTCTCTAAGCAGGGATTTCATCCCAGGCATCCTTTATGGGAACGACCCATCTGGTTTTTGAAGGGAGCACCCACCCACACGCAGCAGATGTATTCCAGTTCCCAGAGAATCTCATTTTATTAAAACAGAACCAGGTTTTTGTGTTTTTCCAGTTGAAGGAGGGTGGAGCAAAAAATTACTAGGTGGGTTCTAAGCATGGAAATCTCTGAAGAGAAGGGTGTCTCTTCTTAGGAGGTTACTTAGATCTTGGCAAGAGTAAAGGTTGGGTGAATTAATATGAAAGAAGAGGAAGTACTACTGAAAGCTGCTTTTACTGCCTCTTGTCAGCTGTCTGTGAGGTGTGCTGCATGGCACTTGTGTCTGTGAACCCACAAATACAATTTTTAGCCTTGCTTCTTAAGTCAGTGAGAAGTTATGAGATCAGAAAATGTGTCTGCCAGCCCTCTGTCAAGACCGGGAGATGGGTTAGAGGGGTTTGTGCAGGAATGGGACAAAATCTCAGCAAAAATCCCCAGCTACAAAAACCGTCTTCCCTTGGAAGAAATGCTTTATCTGTTTTTCTTCATATGGATGGTGCTGATGATGGAAGACTCGCAGAATAACACTAAAATAACATTGTGCAGATTTATTAGGCAGGAAGAGATGAAACTTTTGCAGCTGATTTTCTTGAAGATTCCTGCATGTGAGGGATGAATGGTACAAAAAGGATACAACTGACGAAGTTCTTCCTTTCCGTTGAAAAGAAAAAAAAAAAAAGAGCAGAAAATCAGTCTCAATATTTACCAAAAGCACTGCAGCAACATTCAAATCACTGATGTTACTAGCGAGGCTAAGCGTGCTTGTAGAAGTTTTTATCTCTCAGTTCACTGGAAGACTTGGAAGACTTTTTTTTTTTCCTCAGATCATGCAGTTTAGGTTCCAAGAGTAACTTTTTCAAATACCTGAACTCTAAAGTAATCTGGGGAAATCCCTGCTGTGAAAAGTCACTTTCACCAAGACACGCAGCTCTTTCAAGATGTAAAGAAGCACACAGAACTCGTTCATCCTGTCCTTTCCCAGCAGATGACACTTCATCCCCTCTAACTATGCAGGAAGAAGGTAAACATGCAAAGGAACCAGAATGTAACATTTGCTTTTAAATTGTGAGAGGCAGCACAGAACACAGGGCTCCCCGCTTCCTCTGAAATAACATCCTTCCAAACCAGTTTGCTTCAGAAGCAGCCATTCTATGTAAAACCCTCATGTGCTCTGATCACCCACAGACCCCACACAAAATACAAGTTAACAGATAGGTTTACTCTTTTCCTTCCAAAACCTCAAAATTCCCTTGCAACATGATGGCAACAACCTATTAGAATACTTAAGTAACTCCTAACAGTCTCAGCCTGCTTCAGAGGCAGTAAGAAAGGAAAAGTTACAACCCCTGCTTCACGGAGAGCAAAACCGCCTGTGGAAGGCTATTCCACCCGTCTTCTTGAAGACATCACATCATCATCGAATCAGCAGGACGCACTCACCTCACCACCTCCATCCCTGGGTTTCTTGAGGTTAATGTCCCCGTCACCTCATAGCTTTATGCACTTGGGCCCAAATTAATCCCCACTAACTTTAGGCACCCAATTAAGCTATCCAATTTGGGAACATAGTGGAAATAGGCAAGCAATTTTAGGTGATTCATATTGTCTATGACTTGAAATGCCTTTGGGCATGCTGCATCTCCTCTCCATTTTCTGTGAAGGGAGCATAAGCTCCTACCAGACCGGTCCCTTCACTTGGCCAAAAAGCGTTTTGATACATGCTTTCTTTCTTTTTGTGGATTGCAGTTAAAGGTTTTATTATATATCTTGTTTTGCCGTGACTAATGGTTAAATATGTGCTCACATTTACATCCCAGTGAAACCCTCACATGAAAGTAATGCCTTGGATCAGGACTATACATTTCCTGTCTTGCTCAGGACTAAGGAGATGTCTCCAGGTTCAAGTTATTCTCAGCTGTAAAGTGGGGTGTTAAGGTAAAACACCACAGCTGCATGTGCAGACATGTTATCGTTCTACAAGAGGCGTCCAGAGATGGAGCTCTGCCTAAAGAGCAGCAAATATAACCAAACACGAGGCGTACCAACGTATCATCACCCACTCATCAGCCCCGCGGCCACGGTGCCAGGGGGATAATTGCAGTAGTACGGTTTTATCGAATGGGCAACCTGAAACGTTTTGAATTCCCTAATGGCAGCTCCCTGCATTTATTTGTATATTGTAAAACCTTTTTCCACAAGAGGGCACTGACCACATTCTTGCATCTGCTCCATGCACAGGTTTGCAGGCACTTTTGTTTAGAATATGCTGCCTCCCCGTGAGAGACAGAAGACATTTCACACAGGTTAAACACTGAAACCTCACAATGTGAAAGTGATACTGCGCTTTAGTAATTGAATATATAACTAAAATTATATATTCAAATTAAAACTGTGGGTTGCTAATCCCAACAACCTGAGACCACCTCGCTGCTAGGACTACCGAAGCCTGCATTGCTGCTGGGGCATTTTGAAATTGAACGTGAGAATTCTGGCACCTGAGAAGAAGCAGAACAGGAATTTTAAAGCATTTACACGAAGCACACAAACTTGCGGCAGCAAGAAGGGCATTCTGCATTTGTAATAGTGACTTTTGCTGCACGCGGGCTGGCACCTCATTTCTGCCTATTCTAAAGCTTGCAGGGTCCAAAAGAAAACAAAACGTAACACTAATTGTTTCCGGTGCAAGTTCCCATTAAAGCACTCATACAGCCCTTCTGTCAGTGCTTTAATGAAGCGTGCTAACTCTTCGGGTACCTGGGATGAGCAGGGATCGCAGCCCAAGCCTTCCCCCCCAGGTCACCAAGGATCCTTCCCCCTCAGGTCACCTCCTTACTGGAGGCAGAATACAATCAGTTTTCTTTAAAAAAGGAAAAAATATGTTTTTTTGTTTGTTTTTAGTGCCAGAACTGTATTAAGGGCATGCAGGCAGCCCCAGCTGCAGTTAAAATCGCCCGGTGCGATGATCGCAAGGCAAAATTCTCGCCTCCTTCAGGCTGCTGTTCTGCCACCGGGGGCCTCCCCTCCCGCGGCGCCATGTCGTGACTGTCGCGACACGGCCTGGGGCTAGGAGAGCCCTCCCTCCGCCAGGGCCCCCTCCCGCGGTCTTAACAACGACGGGAGGAGTAGGGAAAGCACCGGGCACAGGCCCCGTATGGAAGGGGGACGGGGGAAGGCCCCGAGCGGCGGAGGGCCCGCACCGCTCACCTCGCCTGGCCGCCGCCATGTCGGCCGCCCGCCCCCAGCGGTCCTCCAGCGTCCCGGCAGCCCCCGCGCGGCCCCGCCCCGCCCCTCGCTCTTCGGCTGCGATCGGAGCGTTCGGCCCGGTTCGGTCTCTTTCGGGCGGCTTCGGGCAGTGCCCGTTCGGGCGCCGCCGTTCGGGCCGGCGAAGGCGTTCGGAGGAGGTTCGGAAGAGCTCGGCTTTCCTCGCGACCGCCTCAGCCGCCTTCGGGCGAGATCGGAAAAGACTCGAGCGGGTTCGGGATTCTTCGACCCCGCGGGCCGGACCGCTCGGGGACTCGGCCCTGTTCGGGCGCGCTCGGGCGGGGAGCCCGAGCTGTCAGGTATCGCTTCGGGCCGCGGCCTCGGCCGCGTCCCGCTCTGGGATTGGCCAGCCGGCAGGCAGCGCGGGCCTCGCTCGTCGGGAGCCATCGGACGAGGCCCGGCAACGCTCGGCACGCTTCGGGCCCCCTCGGAAGCGCTCGGCCCGCCCGGGGGAAGCACGTTCGGAAACGCTCGGCTCAGCTCGGAACCGCTCGGCCGCCCTCCGCCGAGCGCCCGAGCGGCCTCGGGGGGATCCCCCCCAACGCCCCGGGGCCCTCTCGGCGGGGCTCGGGGCCGCTCGGGCGGGCTGGGTCCCGCTCCCCTCCCGTCCCCCAAACCCCCCCGGGCCGCCCCGCATGGAGGACGCCGACTCGGCGGCCAAGCAGCTGGGCTTAGCGGAGGCGGCGGCAGCGGCGGCCGCAGTGGCGGCGGCGGCGGCGGCCGTGGAAGGGCCCGAACAACAACAACAACAACAACAACAGCAGCAGCGGGGGCCGCCACAGCAGCCGCAGCCCGCGGCCTCGGAGGCGAAGGCGGAGCGGCGGCAGGAAGAGGCGGCGCGGGTGACGGCCGTGACGGTGATGGCGGCGGACGCCCAGCACCTCGAGATGGCGGCCGGGGCCCTGCCCAGCGCCGACGAGGCCGCCGCCTTCGCAGGTCAGGGCGGGCGGCAGCGCGCATGCGCAGCTCCCCTCACTCGCCCCCCCCACACGCACACCCCCGGCGGCGCCTCAGTGAGGGGCGGGCGAGGTGGTGACCGTAGCTGCTGCTCTGTCCCGCTTGCTGTGGTGTCCGCAGTTGTGTTGCTGAGGGGAGCCGATGAAATTGATTGCCCCTGGTAACACGGTGAACAAGTCCCAGGTTCACGCTAAAGCTGTGCTGACGCCCAGACTTGTAGAAAGTTGCACCGACTTCACACGACGCGCAGTTCTCACCCCGCAAAGTGAAAGGAGCGGGAGCCTCCCGTTGGTGTCTAAAGTTATTTTGACCCTGTGTGCAAATCTCCCACTTAAAAGTGCCCTGAAATATGCAGAATTCTGGAAGCATGCTCTGGTAACGCAGGTAGTATCAGACCCCGCAGTACCTGGATCGTTACCTCCTTGTACACATGAGCTTCAGTGTTGTTTTTTTTTCGCTTTTACCCTATGCAAAGTGTGGAAGAATCCCTGGTTTTAGCTAGGCAGTCAAATGTGGTATATATCATATCCAAGTTACAGCCAAATGTTTAAAGAGTTTTTGACTGGATAAGGTATACAGGTAACAAACAGTAGCCTAAAAATTAACGTGTCAGAGGCACGGTCAGTTCTTATTTTGATGCTTGCCAGTCACCTTTTTAAATAAAAAACATCACCTTTTTTTTTTAGTAAAGAGGGAGTATTCGTTTTCTACTTAGTACATCACGTGCTGATGGTACTGTTATGTTCTCAAGGAGGTTAAAGCATGTTGGTGTTCTAGCGGTAGTCTGGAGGTGTTCAAGGCCAGGCTGGATGGGGCTTTGAGCAACCTGGTCTGGTGGGAGATTTCCCTGCCCATGGCAGGGGGATTGCAACCAGATGCTCCTTATGGTTCCCTTCCAGCCCAAACCATTCTACGTTCAACCCAAAGCTTAATAAAAATCAGAGTGATTGGATTTATAACGACTTAAAGGTGTCATGAAAAATTAAACAGATGCTCAATATGAAAGAAGAAGGAAATGCTGTTATATCTTTTGATGTTTAACTGTTAATCGGGCTTCCTGGACACAGCAGAATTTCTGGTTTATGTTTCAGAAGTCACCACAGTAACAGTAGCCAACGTCGGTGCCTCTGCAGACAATGTTTTCACCACATCAGTGGCAAACGCAGCTTCAATTTCAGGACATGTGCTGGTAAGTCTGGCCTGTCATTTGAGGGCCTTAGCAAAGTCCCACATGCTTTCTTAGTGTTAATGGAGAGCTCGGTTTGTGTGCAAGTAAGGTCAAAAATGTGTTTTCGTTGCTGTATACAGGCATTAAGGCTCAAAACCATCTGCTGGTGTACATACAGGTTTTTCCTTATCACTTTGAGAATTTTTCTTTACCTTTCCATCCACATATACCCATTCTGTAGTGGAACAACCTGGAGCATGTAAGCTTTGAATCTGCTTGGCGTAAAGCTCAAAAACTAACCTAGTTACTGCCATATTCTTAGTGTTGTAGGGTGACTTTGAGAAGATTTGTGGGAATACTAAACTACATTGGTATTTTAACTCTATGATTTAAAACTCTTTTATTTCCTCCATAGTCTGGGAGAACGGCCCTCCAAATTGGGGACAGCTTGAATACTGAAAAAGCCACTCTCATAGTCGTTCACACAGACGGCAGCATTGTAGAAACCACGGGGCTGAAGGGGCCATCAGCACCTCTCACACCAGGTATAAGGCAATCTGTTTTTGAAGTGTCATTCTCCCGGAGGGGTTGCGTTTTAATTGTGTTGCTGGAAGTAAGAAAAAAAACATCATGCGTATTATGAAGGGGACCGTTGATCCTCTCTTAACATAATGTTTCTTGTGTTTCTTGGGAGTAGAAGAAGAATATTTACTCTTTGGTTTTGGTTTCATAAATGTATTTCATTTTCTTACTCATTGCCCTAATCTTTGCAAGTAAGCTTCTTGAAAGAGCTCACCCTGCTGCTGGGCTATTGCATCCATCCCACCCCCAAAGGCAGATCGATCATTCTAATATTGATAATAAAAATATCAATGTCCTAGTTCTGCACGTGGGTTCTTTTTAAAGGCTTCTTGCACATAGTTTTGTGTCCATTCAGGCCTTTTGCTGATATTTAATTGTCACTATGGATGGTGTCTTCATTTGTTCGCAGCTGCCTTGTCATTTTCCTTTTTGCCCACAAGATGGCATGGCAAACCTTTGGCAGGCAGTCGCATTTTACAGTCTTGTCCTTTGGGAACTGTAAGATCCAGACAGCTGCAGGTTTCGAGCTGAGCATTTAGCACACCGTTAAGAGCTTGTTTCCTAACAAGCAGTTTGTTTTATTTTCTGCCATTTTCAGAATGTTACCTTCTGTGAGGAATTCTTGAGCTTGGCAGGGCAGACTCACTGCTCTAGCTTACATCGGGCATCTGCTCCAACCTGAATTTTTCGTGGTACACTGTGTAACTTGCAGCGGTTTGGAAAGGTGTCGTCTGCTTGAACTGACCAAATGACACTGGTGGCCTCGCCAAATTCAGTGTGAAGGTATAGTCACTGTGCCTTTTGGTTGCTGTCACCTTTCTCTTCATTTTTTTCAAAGGACCGCAATCTCCTCCTACCCCTTTAACATCTGTCCAAGAGAAAACTGGAACCAAGTATAACTGGGACCCATCTGTGTATGACAACGAACTCCCGGTGAGGTGCCGGAATATCAGTGGGATTCTGTATAAAAACAGACTTGGCTCAGGTAAAAATGACCGTCTTGTGTGACGAAGTATGACATGATGGCTCCTTCACTTCATGCGCTTTTCTTTTAATCAGATTACCTTGAAGGGCCAGTCATGAAGAAAATAAGGACATTTTCATAGCCAGCCTAGTCCCATGAGTATTCTCACGTGTTTTGCCCTTTTGTTTCCTTGCTCTTTCTTCAGAGGCTTTTTAACTTTTTTCTTCAATCTGTGAAGATATAGCCTGCTGTGCAGTGAGTCTTCCTGATAGTCGTCTGACTCTTCTAATGTTCTTTTTGTGGACCTCTCAGAAGTAAAACCGTGTCTCTACAAAGCTCTGCAGAATCCCTGCTGGATTGGAAAGTAGAGAACTTGTCTCCTAATAAGACTCCTAAGTTGTCTTAGCCCCTTCTCTTCTCTTTTATCTCTGTGGGAAAGCTGAAGAAGCGATGGCAGAAATTGCCACAAGCCTGACTGCACTGCACAGCATTTGCTTCATGGAAAGAGAGTTTTCACCAGAAGGATTAGAAATTTAACTGAAAATTAAGGATGGGCTTATATTCATGGCAGTTATCCAAGAAGGACTTATCCTTCTTGGGGATGAGTAGTTTTTTCTAGCCTGTTTCAATATTGGTGAAGCACAAAGTTGGAACTCACGCGATCATTGTCACAGCCAGGATAGTAAATGGGCACGGTTATCCTAGAATGATGAGAAACAGCAGATGGGCATAGTTGGTAGTTACTGTAGATTAGCTGCTGTTTTGTCCAGCAATTTTGGTATTTGCTTCTTTAGGAAAAGAGCAGAATAATCCTTGACCTTTACTAACATTTTTTTTCTTCTAATTTAATTCAGGAGGCCGTGGCAGGTGCATTAAGCAAGGGGACAACTGGTACAGCCCCACCGAATTTGAAGCTATGGCAGGACGAGCCAGCAGCAAAGACTGGAAGAGGAGCATCCGCTATGCTGGGAGACCGTTGCAGTGCCTTATTCACGTAAGGTTAAATTTGTTTCCTCCTTTCTGCTGGAAGGGGCAGGGAGATTTGGGACAGAGTCTGTCAGGCACAGCAGTTCAAGCTCTGCATGGTGCCTCTGCAGAGTCGTGTGTGATGGTGTTGTGGGGTGATTCAGAAGCAACGTGTTGATTTGGTTGAGGGGAGATGGCCTTTTTTTTTATTGTTTAGGGCCCATAGGGGGAAATGGTTATGTCTCTCCGGGAGCTGGCTGGCTCTTCAAGCAAAGTACAGTCATGCTCTCACTGGTTTTGGTGACTGATGCTGAATTTGTAATCTTCCAATTTCAGGATGGGATTTTAAATCCTCACGCTGCCTCTTGTACTTGTGCTGCCTGCTGTGATGACATGACTCTGGTGAGTTGTAGGTTTTATATCCATTAGTTTAAAAACAATTCATCAATCAAGCTGCCACAGCCATCTGTGAGCAGGTCATGAGTGGCCTAGAAACACTGACGAGTACTGTGGCTGCAGCAAGCTTTGTCCATGCTTCATACAGATACAAGACAGGGAACTGCTAGTGCTGTTGCAGCAGCCTCCGATGTTCATATCTGCCCCTCACTTTAACCGGGTAATAGTTGTTGCTGGTTTTCTCTCTTTTTTTTTTTTTTCCTAAGTAATATATTTATGTAAAATGCCTTTGCGGGGATGTCAAAGCTATTAGTGTTTTCCGACTTAAATTCCACAATTATTTGAAGTGGAAAAAAATGTTTTTATGAGGAAGTAGTGTAATACTCCATGTTAGATCCGTATTTTCCTATTAAACTGCTTGCTTTTTTTAAAAAATTACGCTAAAGTCATGAAAGCACAATCATTTAGCTTCACCTGAAGTACTGTTTTGTACTTTTTTGGTATGAATTGAATCATTTGCTCGTTGTCTAGACCTGCTTCCTGTCTTCCTCTCACTCTTGTTCCCTTTCCTTCCAGCACTGTGGATAGTTGTCAGTTGTTTGCCCAGTTTTGCTCCTTATGTAATGGTGGGAAGAGGCTGAATCTGTGCCTCTTCAGCTGAGTGGAGCTAAATGCAACTTTTTTATTCACAGAGTTTTTTTTTACTTTGGAGCTACTGCCATAGAAGTTTTTTGGTCACTTGTTGCAAACCATGTATCTTCCATGGGAATATGTACTGCATGATCTTAGCTGCATCTGGAGAGATTGGAGTAAACCCGTAGTCCCCAAAGAGATGCCTTAGCTAATGTCCTTTCCTCTTTCTTTTTTTTTTTTTCCCTAGAGTGGCCCCGTACGACTATTTGTACCATACAAACGGCGAAAAAAAGATAGTGAAATGTCTGCAAATACTGTGAAGAAGGAATCCTCCAAAAATATCACTCTGCTTCCTGCCACAGCTGCTACTACATGTAGGTTTTTTCTCGTGGTAAAAATTGCTTTCCTTCTTTGAAGAATTGCCAGACTAGATATTTTGTGTCTTATCAGTAGCCCCATGAAATTATCCAGCCGAGAAAAATCATCTTATTTTTTGGCACTACTTCCTTATCATTGGGTAGTTTTATTGGCTCTTTTTCTTTAGCCAGTATCCCTTCACATTTTCTAGAAACTAAAGCAGTGTCTTAGTTTTAAGCATGTTAATATCCTTTTCCAGTGAGCAGTAGGTTTCATATTTTGTCCTGAGACAGGCCTGGATGATGTTTTCCCCCCTCTACCTGCTCTCGCCCTGGCAGTGCAGGGGTAGTTGTGGAGTCCTGGCCTTGATCCACAGTGGGCTTTAGGTAGGCTTTTCACAAATGACATATGAGAAATTTCCTGATGTTGAGGTTAGGTTGAGGGGAAGGCTGTCTCTTTTCTGCTCTGCAGGAAATCCCCATTCTGTCTCCTGAGCTTGGGTTTTGTCCTTTAGTAGCCGGTGAGGGCTATGTAATAAGATTTGTGCTATTTCCTGAAATGCATAGAAAAGTAGGCTCTAAGCAACTGTAATGAAATCCATAGCCTGAAAGTCGCTAATGAAGGAGGCAGAAGGTGACACTTTCATCTGCAAATTCCTCTCAAACAATCAGGACACGCTTTGTTACTTAATGTTTTTGGTTGTCAAACCATCTGTATGAGAACAGAAATTAATTTGCAAGCTAGTCCAGCTCACACGTTCCCTGTCACATTCATGTGTCCTCCTGCTCTCATCACACTAGCATCATCTGGACGGTAACATTACAAAGTGAATTGAGGAGGAAGCTACAGAAATATTAAAAAGAACTGAGCAGGCCAAAAGCAAGATTAGATTACTGGAAACAGCAGGAAGAGAAATACATAAAGATTCTGTAGAGCTTTTTTTTTTTCCATCCCCCCAAACAGCTTTAATCTATATTGGTTCATTAATGTCAGCTACTGTGAGGTTGCATGTTTGCTCATGCTAGCGCTGGGAGAGAGCAGGACTGCTTATTTTGGTAGCAGCCACGTCTTTCACCAGGAATGAAACCGTAGCCTCGATGTCTTATAACTGAATTGTTTGTAAAAAGATCCTTCAGACTGAGCAGTGTTTCACAGAATCAGACCATTACCAATTACTGTTGCTGGATTAATCCTGTTCAAAAAGGGTTTTAAACATTTTAGAGCTGCACTGGTATGTTCATCCAGGTGTATTTTGTGACATGTTCCTTGCATTGGCCAAGCACGTTGTATCACTCTGTGCAGAAAGACAATTAAACTTGTTCACCAAACTCTCATAGAATTGGTTGTAATCCACAGTTGGTGTTTTAAATCTATTTTTAAGTAGTAAGAACCACTCTGGCTAAAGTTCTATGATAAGTTAGGACCAGCCAGAAACTAATGAGCTTTGTGGCACCACTGGATTTTTTAAGTAGGTGTCAAGTTATTATTCATGTAATCATTGTAAAGGTGGTGATTTGGGAGGAATTACTTTGTAAGTGCACATTCTGCCCTCATACACCCAAGAACAAACAGAGGCTTGCAGGAGGCCAGCAATACCTTCACAAGTTGAGCAGGGCTTTTCTTCCCATTTCTAGTTTTAATGGTTATAGATGTGATCCAGACTCGGCTATCACAGGCTGTTGACTGGTCTGTGAGTTCTGTGACTTTGGATGATTCAGAACAGGGATCTCAACAGCTAGACAACCAAGGCCTGAGCGCTGATTGTTAATTATGAAAGTACTTCTACCGTTTCCAGTCACCGTGACTCCTTCTGGACAGATCACTACCTCCGGTGCTCTGACCTTTGACCGCACATCGACAGTGGAAGCCACAGCAATTATCTCAGAAAGTCCATCCCAGGGTGATGTTTTCACAGGAGCCACTGGTAAGGGTTCAGGTGTATGTCTGCTTGCCATCCATAAGAAGCAGAAAAAAAGGGTTTGGACATCCTGTTCCTGTAGCAAGAAGCATTTTGTATGCTGCATGAAGGATTTATTTTTAAAGAACATACACAGAGGCTATACATAACCTTACGTTCTTTCTTTGAAATGATTTTAACAGCTTGAAATCTTTGATCAGTTTCACAAAAGGTGTTTAAATGTTTTGTCCAGATGCTGCAGCTGCTAGTGTACACCTCTGCTGGTTTCTTTGGTTTTATGGTCATCTCTGTCATTTTTCCTTTGCTCCTTGTTTGTCCTAAAATACTGCCAAAAATAGCTGAGCATTTAAACTAAGTGAAAAGTGCTGAATAAATGCTGAAAAATGCCAGAATAAAACAAAGAAAACATAAACGTGTAACATAAATTTCAGTTCTTTCAGTTTAATTCCTATATGGGGTTGTGAGTACTGCTGGAGCAGCTGAGGGAACTAACCTCCTCTGAGAACAATAGTTTGGAGTCCTTTGGTCAATGTAAATATTGAGGTGTGTGAGAAGGAAACTGGCGGTAATTTTTACAGAAGCCTTTAAAAGTGAGCACAGAGAGAGATGAAATCAGGGCAAAGCTGCCTTGCTTGGTAGCTATGTAAAATCACTCTGTTGTTTCTCATTTGAAACCCTTAGAATTATCATAGAGCGTAGGAACTTTAAAAAAAAGAGGTAAAAGAAGCACAAGAAATGTCTGAAAGCTCTGTTATACGATGATTTATGATGATGTTGTTCTTCTGCAGTTCAAGATACCAATGTTCAGCAGCCTTGCCGGGTCAATCACCCAGAACCTCACTATCCAAGTTACCAGGACAACTGTCAGATTTCACCTTTTCCTGAAGCTGCGCTGCCAACATCTCATCCCAAAATTGGTATGTTTTACATCTGTAATGTAAGACACAGTTAACAGTGCTTGAATTTATGTTGTGATCTTCTTTCCCACCAGAGGTAAAGGTTGAAGCAGGAAAATAAACTTAGTTGTGTTATTTTTTTTTTCTTATGATTTTTGCAGTTATTAAAATTTGGATAAACAGATTTTTTTCCATACTTCAGGAAAGTTTTTTGCTCTGTTATTGAGAACTTTGATTTGTTGTTTTTTAACAGAGTGGTTTCCTGTGATCTTGCTTCCAAAATCTTCTTTGCAGCCCTCTGCCTTTCATAAGGCTTTTGCTTCAAAGCTTCTGTCACCACTTGGACGCTGTGGATAGATATTTATTTATTTAATCTTTGATCCAAGGAAACCATCTCTCCTTGCTGAGATTTAAAATTATATCGTAGAAGCTTTTCTAAAAATTGCGACATCTCTTTATGAATTCACTAATGCTAGATGCAGTTCTGAGCAGGTTTGGTGTGCTGCTCTCACATCCCAGGTCAGTTTTCCGTCTGTTAACACTGACATTTGTGCTGGAATGATAGATGCTGGTTAATAAGTGCCAGTGAGGGTCTGCCCTGCTGTGGTCAAATAGGATTCTGGATGAAAAAAAAAGAAAAATGACATACAAATCAGCCCTGTTTGGTAGGACAGGTTACCTTGATTATCAGGTATCTCTTCAAGTATAATTATATTTCATAAACTTAATGACTTTTCTTTTGTAGAGTTGACCTATAAATTAAGTGAACTACAATGCTGTTTTAGTGTTGCATGTACTGATAGAAACCATAAGTGTTGAAGAAACTGGAATTGCAAACTTGGAGTGTTGTTCTTGTTTTATGTGTTTTAACTGAGCTTAAGGAAGACATACAGCAGGGAACAGTCTGCCCTTCTCCTTCTCTAATTTCTTTGGTTCTGTAAAGTTACTTTGGTACTTACTGATATCGCTGATGTGAAGGAGATGCAAGACAGGCAGGTTTGGATTCCCACTGAAGTTGTCAGGTATCAAAAAGATGTCACATAAATGTAGTATTCATTTGTGCAGTTGTGAAGTCTTTCTTTTTTAAAGCACATGTTCTCCTTTCAAGCTGACCTTTTATTTCCTTATTCAGAGCAGCACAGTGCATTCCTGCTCTGTCCAGAATGAAATATTGTTGGTTTTGAGTCTTAGTCAGATCTTGATGTTATTAATTAAACATTGATTTTCTTTTCACCAGTGAAGCAAAGATCATCACTTTTTCTTGGCAGATATAACCATGCTAAAATGAGGAATCGGAAGTAATTCCTGTTAGATAAGTTATCAAATGCCAGGCTGTGATAAATACTGTTCTGGAAATATAGCAGTGGAAAAGGTTCTTCTGCAAACAGTTGCTGATAAAAGACTGATTTATCTTTTACTCATACCTGAGTGCAAATAGTTCTATACCAGTCACGCATGAATGGAGTGAAATTGCTATTTTAATTAAGGGCTGTTGTGTGTAAAACATCAGTTTATCTGTACGATAAACTTGCCATGATGTCCAAAAAGGTTGTACATCTAACACAGTGACCTGCAGTTTTGGAGACTTGTTCTCTCTCTCCATATCCATGCTGGATTCTTTCAGCTTTTGCTGCTTGTGTGAAAAACTGCTAGGTATGACTCAAAAAGGATTAAAGTATTAGTATACTGAAATCAGTCACTCTCTTGGAACATATTCCCTGTTAATTCAGCCGTGCAATAAGTCTTGTGTGTCTACAGATACCTTACTAAGCAGAGGTTCACTGTGAGTGGAATTGCAGCCCGGTTGCCCCGTTGCTGTTCAGGACAATACTTACACTGAATTTTTTTTCAGGACAGTATTCACATTTGAATTTTAAGTATTGTTTTAAGTGCAGTCACAAAGATTTTTTTTCTTGAATTGGGGTTCTGTTGTTCTGAAGTTTTAAATTGGTTGTGCAGCCTGCTGTTCAGTGTCCCCACCCCTCAGTGAGAGGGGTTTGAGACTTGTTTCTGCCTTTGTTTTTGGAGCCACCTTAGACACACTGGCCTGACTGGAAAGCCATTTTTGTGACCATCTGTAATGACATCCAAAGTGGATTGTGATAATAGATTGATGATAAAGTAAATGAGAATAAATTGCCTTTCAGTCGCTTCAGCCTCTACATTTTGTTCAAGAGCTTCCTGCTTAATAAATTTCTTAAGTCTGGTTTCAAGGAAGAGAATCAGGCTCCAATAATTTTCCATTTTATTGAAACCAATTGTCAGCACCTATCAGTGGCAGCTCTCCTGCCTGCAGCTGTCTCCAGGGCACTCCTTTGCAGATGCTTACGGATACGGCACCGAGGACACTGTCAGTGCATTCTTTATCTTCGGTAGCATCAGCAGTGCAGGAGCCTGGAGGCAGTCTGCCAGGCAGAGGCGCTAGCGGTGTAAGAGTAATGCTCCCGAAGGAAGGCAGACGCTTGAAGGATGTGAACATGAAATGTTAAATAGCTCACTGCTTCTGGTATTACGTTCCCTGCTGTGTTCAACATTTCCCCGTGGGCTGTACCATCCATCGGCTGAATGGCCCAGCATTTATCACATGAATGTGTCACTCTTTATTTAAAAATCAAGGAAGCTAATTGACTTTTGGTGTCTGGAACACGAAAAGCTCTTCCCTTGCCAAAGCAGAACTATCCAGGAAAGCATGTGGTTTCTCAGCCTGTACTACATACTGTTTTTTGTGTGTGCCGGATCATTCTGAAGTTCCTACCTAAATGTATCAAGAAAATTCCTGAAATAGACTAGCAGTAGATTTGTGGTTAATAAGAATGCCCAGCCCCAAAGTTAGTGGTGCCTTTCTTTTTTCTACTAAACCATTTAGTGAGGAATTTACAGGCTGGCTGTTGGTAGATGTGAACATCTTAGACTTAATTTTGTGGCAGATTGTGAGTGTTTATAGCTAGAGTTCAATTTTGAAAAAGTAAGGCCAGTAAAGCCAGATAACATTTTTTTCCTGGAAAGCGAGCTTACGCTGTGTGTTGTTGGGTTCCTAGATCTAAATTTAATTTCCTCGCACTGTGGCCTCCCAATATATGTGCAAACCTAGTGTGAAAAATAAATGTTTCAGGGACACAGTAACTGCGGATTTTTTTTAAACATTTGCAAACGTAAGGCAAAGACAGATGTTGTTGGTTTTCTAGGACTTTTAATTTTCTAGTGCAGGCTTTGGAAAAGAGGACTGCAGAGCCGTGATAATGGAGGGGGTCAGAGGTAAGTTCAAGGAACGTGTGGTTAGGTTACCAGTATAGGAGTTTAGATTCATTCTGGTGGCTTCCTACTAAACATATTCAAACTGCAGTTACTGTTAGGGTTATGGGTAAGATAGGAGAAAGTAAAGGCTGCAACACCTCAGTAGTTTTGGGGTATATTTTTCTTCTTTTATTGTCTCTTGGAGTACGCTTAGGAGAAGTATTGCTGGGCTTCTTTTATATTTAGCTTCCTGTCTGTGGCATTCTAGATTATACAAGAGTGGAGAACTGTAGTGAGGGTTCTGGAGGAAAGGGCTGTAGACAAGAAATTACTCCTTTCTTGAAAAGTGTCCAACACAGTAAATGTAAAGCAAATGTCAGGGGATGTTTGTGTCTTCAGTTCAAACTTCCATCTGGACTGTATACATTTGCTCTCACCTTTGGCATTTGGCAAGAAGAGGTTTGGGAGCTGCAATGAGCATTGCTATTTGGAAGACAGAGGATATTTGAAACCGATATAGGTGGCTTTAAATACCTCTTATTAAAATTCTAGGTGTTTCAATGTGGTATGATTATTTTTAGGCCCGTAGTTTGTTTCATGGGTAAGAGCCACGATGAAAGGGTCCAAAGACATTGCAATGGCTGAGGGTATTTTAAAGGCCTCCTAAATGGTGGTTTTAGAAAGTGCACGTTTATTTTATATTTATATATATATATATTATATATATATATTACATATATATATTTATACACGTAATTTTGAAGTGATGGCAACTGTCTTGTTTTTATTGCAGTCGTGAGACAGGTTTATGTTCAGATCAGAGTTCAGGAAGTGTTAGGGGACTGTGGTGTGGATCGGTGCCTGGTTTTCGTCATTTTGCAACCTGAGGATTGACATCTGTACAGCGACATAAGAATATTTCAGAAAAGTCTTCTGGAGCCTTGTTGTTTTGGGTCACTTAACTATTAATTCTAACTTTATGTAGTGATAGTTAAGGGCAACATAGTGGAACATTGTGGTGATAGTGACAGAGGAGTCCCTGGGAACGTTGCTTTCACTGCTTAATTGGTCTTCTCTGCAGCAGTGCTAGAAGGCGTTAATTCCTGCTCAGAGTACATGCTCTTCTGTACTCTAGGTTTGATACTGCCCCAAGGGCTAACTCTGCACAGCTCTGATTCTGTGCACTTTGAGCCACAGAAGGTAAGTCTGTTTAGCTGGAACTTAGTTGGATTGGAAATTTTGGTAGACCTTGTTAACAATTCCAAAAAAAAACAAAAAACACGTCATGGAAATGCGGTGCCCTAACTCTCTCGATTTTATTTTTCTTTCTTTATGTTCAGTGTTGACCCCAATCCCTGCTCTCTCGGTGCCCCCCTCAACCCCCACGAAAGCCATCTCGCCATCAGTGGTGAATGGGCTGGAAGTGACCGAGCAACGAAGCTGGCTGTACTTGGAGGAGATGGTCAATTCCCTGCTCAACACCGCCCAGCAACTGAAGTCTCTCATCGAACAGGCCAAGCAGGCCAGCTCCTCTTTCCGCGAGGCTGCTGTCACGCAAGCGAAAATTCAAGCTGATGTGGAGAGGAAAGAGGTAATTACGCCAGGGGAGGTGAGATGACTCAGCCAAGGACATCTTTTTGGCTGAGCGGTGAACAGAGTAGTACCCCGCTGTTTTCACTGGCTATAACTGTGGCAGCAGCCCTTAGAAAATGTCTCTAGATGTCTTGAGAGCAGTAGATAAAACTAAGTTATTTATATGATGGAGAAAGGAATAGAGTGCTTTGGGATTCCAACAGCTCTGGGTAGCAGTAATATAAAGTGTTTTTTGTTACAAGTCCTGAGCTCTCCCATCAGGCGTCCGTAAATTTACGAGGCACTGATACTGAATTACCATGAGTCCTGGTATCGGAAAGATCATGAGCGTTCAGCCGTGCGGTGACTGCTTTCGTTCTGTCAAGTGAGCGAGGCTATCAAAGGGGCTTTTGATGGCCTGAAGAGACAGAGAGATAATAAAAACAGCAAGCTGTGGAGTTTATGGGGAAGATAACCAGCAAAATTTAGAGGTGTCTTGCTGAGCACTGTGCAAGCAAAGCTGAACTCTGTTGTGTCCTGTGATAAGAACACAAGGCCAGCTGGCATTACAAGAGTATTGGCTTATACCCAGTGGCCCCTTTCTCCTCTGTAGGGGATTATCTACAAGGACTGCCCTGTTTTCCCTGCTTTTCTTCTCTTTAATTAATGCATGGTAGGGACCCTGGATTCTTCTGAACACCAGCACATGCATGCACCCTGAATCCGGCTCCATGCACAGCTGAATGCATTCCCCTTCTCCCACAAATCCACAGCTGCTGGTGTGGACTTGAGGGAGAGAGGCGGGGGGCAATGTACCGTGAAACTCGTGTCGTTGTCGGTGTCTGAACCGGTAGCACCACGCTGTTTGCTCTTGCTATCGGCGTTATTGCTAACGTCAGCTTTCCACTGAATTCATAGGCATGAGTGTGCAGCAAGAGGCCTTGAAGAAATGTGTGTGGGAAGATTTTGCTGAGAACCCCTATGACAGTCCTTGCAGCATCTTTGATGTTCTTTGCCACGTTGTCTCTGCTAAACTCTTCTGTACGCTGCATCCTTGATGTGCAGGTGTGTGATACGTTGAGAGTCTTAATTCTCCCCTGCCTTCTGCCTTGGCAGAATGGGTATTCATGCTGCTGTCCAGTTTTGGGCTTTCTGCTGCTAAAAACTGTGTAGAGCATGGGATAGCAAAAAATTGGAAGCTTTGACAGTTTACAAATGAACATCTTACTTTGTTTAACTCCGCCCTCTGCTCTTTTTCCAGTTTACGTTCTGTCTTCCCTTCTGTTTATCCTTACAGTGGTTTCTGGAACCACTGTTTCAAAGTCCATTCCTCCCACCCACTGTTCCAAATCCAGCTCACTTCAGTGTACACCTAATTTCTTCTTGCCCCAGGAATGGGAGTTAAATTCACTCCTGTCTATTGATCTCCAAGTGCTGACTTTACAAGGCAAGGATGAAGACGTGTTTGTTTCCAGAGGAATTTCTTTTTCCAGTAATTACTGAATCCCTAATTATTCAATTTGTGGGTCTTATCATTCTTGTTTTGTAAGGGGTTCCCCAAGAGTTTTGTATTTTGATAAAAACACTTGGTCATGGTTGGTATTTTTTTAAATATGCAAATAATAATTATCAAGCTTGCTGCTGTGTGCCAGCACCTGGAACCATCTGGACAATATTCTGAGCTCCTTCTAGTGAATTCCACTTTTGGAAAAATTCCATGTTTCTGGGTACAGGGCTGGCATCGGAAGTAGTTACAATAAATACTAAATAACAAGCTGTCTGCTTTTGTGTTGGTCAGAGGTGTTTCTCCATTTTCCTGAATGTTTCCCTGGTTGTAACACAAGTCTCTTTCCCTTTTTGTCTCTGGTCAAACTGTTTCTTTTGGCAATTAAGATATACCAGAGGGTGAAAGAGGTGTCATCCTCCCTTATGTGTTGCTGATTTTTGCTGGACCAAAAGAGAGAGGAACTATATCAGTATTTTGTGCTCGTTACGCTGACAAAACTTCCAAGGGCTAAGAGACAGGAAACCTTCTTGCTACATCCTCCATTTGCATTAGCAGAGGCAGCGAATGCGGTGGTGTGGCTTGTTCCCTGCCGGAGTGCTGCCAGTGTGCAGAGTTTCTGTGTGGCAGTATGTTCCTGCGTATTTAGAAATGAAAGACTCTGATTCTATCAGACGTGCAGAGCAAAGGCAGTACAACAGATTAAATTATAATAAAGCTATAGACTTAGCTCTTCCTGGAAAAGTGACTGAATACATAGCAGGATTAAAGAAATCTGTTAGCAGGAGCAGGCTCCTTCCCAGCTGGCTACACAAGCTTCGATGCCATGCCTGTAAATAACAACGTGTCTTGAGTTTTCACAGCAGTGCAGAGCCTTCAGCCTCCTGGCTCTTGCAAATGTTGAGCTCAAGCACTTTCAGTCTTGTAGGTGTCCACACCCCTGACCGTATCCTCCTGTCATCCCTGCTAAAGAGGGAGATAGCCTCTGCCTTCTGGCAGAAGAGCAGGACAGAGAGCTTGGGACAGCACTGTCTTTACTGCCCTTCAGAGAAAGTCTGAAGTGGGCCGCAGTTTAAGCAGAGTAGAGAAGTAGCAAGAACAGCAGACATATCTGAAAGCTAGCTTGTATGCCAGTTTCTCTTCCCAGAGAACAATAAGAAGTATTGAAAGTTTTAATCACTTATAATATACCTTGTTGTATATTGCATATCAGTTATTCTATTGTATTTACTTATTATACTTGCTATTTAATGGCCTTTGGAGTTCATTAAACACCATAAATGAGCCAGTCTGCTCCTGTACAGCAGCAGTTTGGTTGACTTGGCTTTAAATACCAGAAGCTGTACTCTCTAATGAGCAGTGTTCAGTGCTTGTGCAATTTGCACAGCTCTGACATGTGAAAGGTAGGCTTTTTCTGCAAGTTTTCGTAGAGCAGGGGAGACATTTGTGCTGCCTTTACATTGTTATCTGTGAAGTCAAAGAGCAGACGTCGCTGTATCATTCTGGTCCCACTTGCTAACTGTTTTATCCAGGACTGCTCAGTGGAGTCTTAGGAATACATTATTCCCCTCGTCCACATGATTTTAAGGGTGGAAATGCCAACATCAGAGAGGAATTGTGGCAGGAAGAGGATTTGCTAAAAGTAGCAAATAAAAACCATAAAAATGATAAGTGTGGCATAAATTAGAAGCATCTCCAGTCACATTTCTTTCTTAAGATGGCATGTCTAATCTGAATTTTGTGGAAGGACTGGATCCTTAATTGAATTTCCAAATACATGGTGATACCCAGGTACAGAGTCCTCAAAAGCAACGGGGGGCTGGATTGGGAAGTGCTGAGTCAGGCTGTACAGCAGTGGAATAGAAATGCCTGTCTTTATATATTATTAGAAAAAATATATATAAAAAAAAAAAAAACAATTGCCTTCCATTCTTTTATGTCTGACATGAGATTTTTCGCTTGTTTTTTTTTTTTTTTTTTTTTTTTTTGTGCCAGGGTCTTGTGATGTCCTTAGCCATTCTGAGGGAATTATAGGTCACAAATCCCAACTGCTGGAGCTAAAGGCTTCACCAGCATAGTTTTGCTTGCACAAAATTTGGAACTTGGAAGCCCTCACATGCACTCTGTTGCTATCTTTGCCCTTTTTAGTTTCTGTACATTTGTTTAAGGGTCACGTTTTGCTGCACAAATTACAAGACTGAAGATCGCTTCCAAATTTTGTTTCTATCTTTGCCACAAGTTATTTAGATGCTCTTGGGCAGGTTCTTGGGCTCTCTGGGCCTTAGAGCCTCCTCTTTTAAACAAGGATAACACTTGTTCCACAGAGGGCCTGCACACCAGTTTGCAAAGGCTCTCTGGATAAAAGGCTTTGTAAAAATGTGCCAGCAATTCAAGTCCTTGAAATAATGAGAATTTGTAAGCCCAAAATCTACAGCTCCAGTGTTTGTGAGAATATTTCTTTTGCAATAATTACTTTTAAAACAGAATTGGTCCTGGAGTCTAAAGAAGAGGCTGAAAACACCTTTCACCTTGTGTATGTTGTCTGTGGCTCGTGATGATGAGAACTCAATTAATAAGCAGAGCCCTCACAGAGTTACTTCCAGTCACAAAGCTGACTCTGTTTAAGAAATTTGGATGGCCATAAGCTTGTGCTTTCTAGCTGTAAACAATATGCGCATATGCAGCTGGTGCTCAGCCTGTGTGTGGCCTTGTGTTGGCATAGACACCAAATACAACTTGCATTTATGTTACCTAGGAGTCTCGGGGAATGGTGTTCTGAAAGAAAAGTAAACCACAAACCATACTAACTTACGAAACGTGTCATGCTTATTACAAAAAAATGAATATCCATATATTTGTAAGCTATTTTGAATTGCAACATTTTGCATGGGATTCATTAAATAAAACTGCTCTGTCAGAACTTTGCACAGCTGTTCAGAGAGAATTCTCCGCTATTGTAATTAAATAGCTTGTGGATAAATATATCAGATCTTTTGGTTTCTGTTGGAATTTTGCCTTTACTGCAACAAGGGCTCTGTGTCTCTTGCAAAAGATATTTGACCACTTGCAGGATTGGCCCAAAAGGAATGGATTAAAGACTACTTTACACAAAGGTCTGTGTGCTTTGGAAATGTAATTTTTTTGAGTGTGCATTAAGCCATCATTTATATCAGATAAACTTTAAAAGGGGGAATACGCGAACTCACCAAATTGTGTACCATAAGACACATTGGAAGGTAAAGATATTTAGGAAATGTGTTAAACCGTTTTTCTGTATAACGTTAAAAAAATCAGTGTTGAAATCTAACAAGTGTTTTAATTGAAATAGGCCTTTTCCTGTAATGCAGTGATGCTTGTGGAACCCTGTTCATTTGAAAACAAGGTGGAAGATTAAATCTGTTAACAGCTGGACCATCTGAATTCATTTTTAGAAAGATTAAAACAATTCAGAGCTAGAGAGTATGAAATTAACCTAAAAAGGGTTGGGCATTTAAGAAAAGTAGTTCTAGTGAGCAAGTAATGGCTTATATCCTCCAAAGCAGCAGAGGAAATGTTTGGGAGTTGGAGCTTATCAGTTTCCTGGAGACGATTTTGTGAGAGATCCGGACGTGTCTGGCTTGATCTCTCTCTTACTGCACCTTTTCCTTCTCTGCAGCTTCTGAATGACGTGCCTTCTTCATACCATAGCTGGGCAGAACCAGAGGGCTTGCTATGGGGATAGATAAGAAGGAGACAGAAGGGGGTTAAATGTGTGGTTTCCATCAGCAGGTTTTGGGGACTGAGAGCAGAGCTGAAGGAGCTACCATGGGTCCGACAAGGACAGCGGAGCACCGGACTTCCTCTTGATGTCTTTCTTGTTGGCAGTCTCACTGGAAAACAGAATTGGCCACGTTCGTAGAGAATGTAGTGGACTTTGACAGTAGAAAGGGTTTTAACTCAACTCTGGAGCTGCGGCACATTCTCAGAACTGGAATTCAGCATCTTCAGCCCAAGTGCTGTCTCTGTGCAGGCTGTTGCAGAGGGAGCTGTAGTAACAGGGTTTATTTACGCAGAGATTTTCAAGCTGCACTGAAATGCTACCTTACCGCATGCTTTGGCATCAGTATTTCCACTCTCCTCACCAAAAAGTTTAAAAACATGGTGCAGTTTTCCTAGGCCAGTATGCTCAACAGGGGTCATTCGTCTTTCACTGCATAACAGAAAACACATTTTATCCTCTCCTGAAGAATCTGCAGTTTCCTGCCAGCCCAGTTCTCTGCCAAATCTCTGTGTGTAGGGAACTGGATGGCAGAGAGCAGAGGCTGCAGCACAAAGCATTGAGTCCCAACTTCTCCACAGCTGGTGCTCGCTGACATTGATGATTCTCTCAAGAATTGAGGTCGTTTTCTTCCTGAGACATGGTAGGGTTGATTCTTACACCAGAAGGCACATCTCAAGCTTGCTGGGGTGTTTCCTGTCTTCAGGAGAATGTTATTGACTTGGACACGATTTTGGTTTTCAAATAAAAAAATTTCAGTGCTGAAATAGTAATTTTAAAATCTCCATACATGTGATATACACTTCATCCACCCAGTACATGAAGTGCTAGGGATGCTATGCATGTGTACTGTCTTGCTCGTTACCTTAAGCTTGCCTATTTGTCTAACAATGGCAGAACCAAATCGTACCTCTGCAGTAAACGGCAAGAGGTTTCCCTGCTTCCTCCATCTCCCTATAGAGTTTTTTAATTTGAACTTGTGTCATGCTAACATAAAGATTTGAAGGTTGTGATTTCGCAGGAGAATAAATACTGAGATGTCAGGTCATAGAGACACTCTTAAATTAAGCCTTTAATCTCCTTACATGTTGGGTCATACTCAGTCCTGGATAAACCTGCTTTGCTGGAAGGTAGGGGCTTGGGTTTTTCTTTTTGACTGTACCCAATGAAGTTGAAATCAGGGTTAGCAGGTAATCAAATCGAAGCCAGTTTTGAATTCCTTTGTTTGAGTACTCTTGTCTCTGAGCAGCACTGGCTGTTGAGATGGCAAGACACTAGGTGGGGGAGCAGGTGCTTTTTGGACTTGAACTGTTTTGATGTAAATCTGCAATACACCTGAAGTATGCTTTAAAATTCACCTTCAGAGGACCGCTTAATTGAAAAACTGTCTGAAAGCCCTTTTATTCTTTCATTAAAAGAAAGACAAATGGTTATGGCTGATGCTGTTTCTAACGTCTTGGGTGTGTTAATTTTATCTGTTTTTTTCTCCTAATCCAATCCCATGTCTGTTGGGCTCTTCCATTTCTCAAGACTCTCCCTTGCCTGTTAGTGGATTAGGATCAATAGACTTGAACCAAAATTTTGCCCAAGAAGATGCACTTGGCCCTATTACCTTGGAATTTTCTTTTTCCTTTGCTAACTTCTCAGTGTCTTATGTGGGTTGCAGTTCCTTGGACACAGTTAAGCCACATGTTTTAAGAACAAGTGCTTGGCTGGATGGAATGCAGTTTTAATAAATGCTGTGCTTCACTGACGGTTTGTCACTGACAGTTGTCATGGGCCGTTTTCGCTCAGGGTTTGTCATCTGACTCCACATAATGGCATAGTGTCCCTCTCTTGTAAGGGAGGAGTGAGGTTCCCCTTGGTCCTCATGGAACTGCAGTTTTGGGCTTGATGGAAACAAGCTCAGTGGCAGGATCCTCTATACAGACCACCCATTTTAACCCCTCATATCATACTCTGGCTGTGAAATAACAAGTGTGATGTTTTTTTCCTTGCAGCAATATCAGAACCAGTTATTTCAGCAAACAGAAGATGTGGATGGGAAAACAGAAATCATCATCAAGGTAAGCTCTTCATATTTTATGAAGAGTCCTTTGTTCTTTGTGGTTTTGCATTTAAAGATCCGGAGGTGTGTTTTTTTTTTTTCTTATTGCTGTGGAAATCATGTATTCTGTGGCTGGCCTTGTCTTCTGGCAGAGGTCTGAGCTTTCTCTAGTGGGACTGATGCTCTGTTCTAGTAAAGTGAAGCCTTTTGAAGCAAAGTGAACCATTTCCCAAGCCTTCCATGTTATCACAGTCCTTTCATGATCATCTGACTAACCTAGTCAATCTGAGTCACCTCTAAGTAATGACAGTGCAGCTCCAACTCAGGTGTGATAGGAAACTTTTTTTCCTTTTTGTCCTGGTTATTAAAGCTGCATGGTCCCCTCCGGCTGTTGGAATGGAAATATGAGCGGTGGTACTTCAGAACCCGTGATTTAAGACCTCATAGCTTTGTGTGTCATTCTAGTCTTTTCTGAGATCTGCAGGTACAAGTACACACCCTGCGTATTTTCAGCTTTTCCCAGTACTGTATGAGTTACGAACAGCTTTGATCAAGTATCCCTATGGGACATATTTCACAAGCTGGAGCACCTCTAAGCCTCTTTTTGGTAGCCTGACTTTATGGCTGTATCTCAGGAATACAAATATAGTTCAGTCAAACCAACTACTAATTGTAGGTACCTTGATAAGGTGTGAGCCAGAGATGTGTTGAACTCGGTGTTAATCAGGGCGCCGATTGTTAGATTGCTTCTGCTCAAGAGAAAAAAGGAGTCGGTTGAACTAAATTCTGCCTGTGTTAAGCACCACGCTGATACTTTCACAGCCAAGAAATGCTTCCTCTCATGGCCTCGCACTGCCACTCTGATGTGTTAATGATTTGTCAGTAATTTAATGAGTTGGAAACTGAATGCTCTGTGAAGTGCTTATTTTTGTTATAACTCAGTGATATTTCCACCTAAATATACAGGTTATTTTAACTGATGTCACTGATATAAGATTAAAGTGATAGAAACAAAAACAGCCTTTAAAAAACGTGTGATTTTTCATCCATGTATCCTATCTCATCTTCTGGGTTTAAGTCCCGTGCTCCTGTTACAGCCTTTTTAATTTTACTCCTCTGTCTCCTATTTCCCTATTAAGACACTGCTTGTATACTCATGCAGCTGACTGGCAAAGGAAGCAAGCTTCTCAGGCCCACAGAAGCAGATCCCTTTTCTCTCTCAAAAACAGGCACAGATGAAACTAAAGGGTCCCATCCTCATCCCTACTCTTGTCCTTCCTCAGACCCTGTCCTCAGAAACATGTAGGACTGTAAAGCTAACAAAGCCACCAGACAGATTTGCCTTTAAAACTTCAAATTTGAGATAAACTCAGAGCTCAGGTATTGATGGCCTGTGTGAAGCCTGTACGCTGCTGTGTGGAGCACACCTGCTGTTGGTGAGACTGACTGAAGCCTGTAGTAACTTGGCAGTGGGCAATGGATAAACTGCCCCCGTGGAGGGAGGCATCTCTGCTTTGTTGTGGGCAGATTTCCATAATGACTCAGTATCTCACCCATGGTTTTGAAGGGCTTTTTGCCCTCCAGAAAGGAAAACAAAGGTACACGTTGTTTTCCAAAGTGATCCCTGCTAAAATGGCAAGGAGAGTGGGTCTCTGAAAGCGTGTCCAGAGGCCACCGTGCCTGTCTGTTTGCATTTGTGTGTCGAGGATGTATTGGCAGATAGGGACTAAGGGGGCCGTAATGCCTGCCCCGTGTCTCCATGCTGGTGCCAGGTACGTTCCCAGTTACACGCTGCAGAAGCACTGGGAACAGCTCAGCCCCTCGGTAGCGGTCCTGCATTACGTCGTATTACAGCACCTGTATTTCGCTTCAGTGACCTCCCTGTTGTTGTTCTCTCTGACGTGGTCACTTTGCTGTTCATTTTCACAGCAGTCCTGTGTCAACTGTGGTCGTGAGGCAATGAACGAGTGCACAGGATGCCATAAAGTCAACTACTGCTCCACTTTCTGTCAGCGGAAGGTATAAGATTGTTTGTGAGTTGCAGACTGAGTTGTGCAGAGGGGGCCACGGTGACCCTGGGGAAAGCCAGACTGTGCTGCCTGCTGGCACAGAAAGAGGAGCAGGCCGCAGAATGGGTCGTGTCGTGCCGGCAGCCAGCCCACAAGCCTTGCACAGGTCAGCAGCCTGGGTTTCACGCAGCAGCCCCAAACACACCGTGCCAGCTGGATCGCTGGCAAGGCTGTAGCGCTGGGGCAGGTCTGCGGGTCATGGATCAAACGGGTAGGGAATGGCCCCAAGATTTGCACACACCTTCTTAAAGGGGGTCTAGAAATCTGTGTAAAACCAGAAGTGAGGGTGTGGACACCTCCCTGTGTGAACTGTGGGGGTGAGTTAGTTGGGAGGACCTGTACAGCCCTTCCCTGCTGCTTCCTGGTAAGCTGTATTCTCAGCACCTACAGTCCTGCTGTGCCACTGGGGACAGTTATCCTTTACATTGCTTGTGAAGCTACAAATGAAAAAAAAAAAGAACTGAGCACACTGAGACAAACTGTAAGATTTTAACGTGGGAGGTAGAAACAGATATGAAGTACAGTGGAGGAAGCTGCTGTGCTTTGTGTTTCCCATCGGTTCCTCACAAAGACCCCTGGCACTTCTTGCTTTAGAGGAAGGGATACTTTTAGTTCAGCCAAGGTTATGGCTCTGATTTCTGTCCAAGTTCACTCTTCATCAACTGAATTGAGCAGATGAAGAGTTTTGACTGTTTCCTTTGGCCTGTAACAAAGTATAATGATGGTCAAGTTCTCTGCCTGCATAGTGGAAAGGCTAAAATTTCCAAAGAATGAACAAATGCTTCTTACAGATAAATTACAAAGTCTGCCTGCTGTCTCCTCAGGCGTCTCAAGGACAGCAATTCCACCCTATTGTTCTGTCAGGACAAAATGTACCTGGAAGTGTCACAGAGTAGTCATGTTTTGGTCCCTTTCTTAGGCAGCCTACTGCTTCTCTGTGCCCATGCTGGTGGCCAGCGTTCTGCACTGGAATAGGGTGGGCTGGTTTGAGGCTCTTGCCAGTAACTGAATCCTTGAAATTCCCCCTGTACTTACGAGCTATGATGTGCAACCTCTGAGCGGAACAAGTTAGATGAGTACTTTGGTTATTTCAGACTAGAAGGTAAAAAAAGAAATCTTGAGAGGTAGTAGGGTGTTACCAGGAATTCTTTTCCTCTCTTACCTTTACTGAACCAAGACCCCTTGTATGGTGCTGCCTTTCAGGAGGGCTATCTTGTATCGAGCCATCTTTCAGGAGAGTGTTAAATCAGGGTTCTGACTCTGTTTAAGTAAAATTTCCACAACCTAAAGGACATTGATGTCCTGAGTTGGTTTTTGGATTGAGAAACCAGCATTCTGCTTAGTTCGTTTCCCCCTCTAGTTTTGATCCAGCATGTGGTTCCTTTCCTGCCTCTGGTTAGTCTTGTGTGGCTGAGCACTAGAGACCTGCTGCGTCCCATCTGCATGGGAGAAAGCGCCTCTCAAACAAATACAGCTTCTCTTGGGGCCCATTGTGCTTTGGCAGGCTGTATGGTTTCCCCGGGCCATTTCTCTTCATGGCCTTTCCGTCTGCTCTTCCCTCGCAGGACTGGAAGGAGCACCAGCACATCTGCGGTGAGTCAACCACAGTGACGGTGCAAGCCGACGAGGTGCATGTCACAGACAACGTAATAGAGAAAGTCTCCGTCTGAACAAACCTACCTCATTAACCTTCCATGAACAATGTGGTGCAGCCGGCTGGATCGGCAACCTTATGTGAATTGTCTGTCCTTTACAAACAAACTCATTTTTGAAAGACTTTTTAATACTGTGATAGCATTTGCCTACTCCCGATTCTATTCCAAAACTTTGAGTAATGCAGGAACTGAGAAAACCTGATCTGGAAAAAGCAAACTGCAGCCTACCAGCCACCTTCAGCTTGAGGAAGCTTCGACTTTGCCGAAACCTCCACTGTGTGGATTACAACAATCTCTTCATCTCTCTTGAGATGGATTTAAAACAATTGCTGCAATGAGATTTGCCAGTATTTTGTTTCCCCTGTGCCTCCCTACCTCTTGTTTGAAAAAAAGGAATGATCCTTCATTCGGTTTATTTAATTGCCTTGAAAAAGTACAAACTCTTAATTTGCCTTTGGAAGGACTTTTTTTTTCCCGTGTTCCCTCTGTGCTGGGCAAATTTGGAACACATTGGAGCTTCTGCACTTGAATACGAGTGAAAAATAACATGTTGTTAAATAAAATGCAATGAAAGCATGAGTGTGCCCAGCGGTACTGTTTAATTCCCATGGCAGCACTTTAATGTGCTAGTAAATGTAGCATGTGAGCAGGTGTGGCTGTCAGGAGTCGGTGCAGTTACACACACGTGTGTTCACTCTTTGTCTCTGCAGGATGATGGCGTGGATGTGGTTTGGTCAGCAGGGGAAGAGCAGTTTCATCGTGTTGGCATGCCTTGGCTGGAGCTTGCAGAGGCTGGCTGGCCAAAATCAGATCTGATCAAACCCAAAGTAAGAGTAGATAAATAGAGTGAGCGCTGGCCTCTCATTGCTGTTTAGCAGCTTCTAATTAAAGAAGTGGTGAGCATTAAGAAATAATTGGCTTCAATCACTACAACAAAATCCTTTAATTAATAATGTACTACTTTAATAATTTAGGCTAATAAGGCACCTTTATTCCTGATTGAAGATTAATGTACCAGACTGGAGGAGGCCCAGTAAACACACACACGTCTGCTTAGGTTCTTTTTTTTAGCCTCAGGCATGACAGCTGTGAGGGGCTACTTGTCCTGTGTTATTATTCACTGCAAATTAGTATTGTTGGGGAAGGAAGATTATTGTGTAGCTTATACTATAAGAGGGGTCACCAAAGTAGTAATAGAGAAAAATGCAATGGAAAAATACTTGTTTTACACTGGCGGTTTCTAACAAGTCCATTGCTTCCACAGTTAATCTTAAAGGTCTTGACACATCACACGCCATGCGTTACAAGGAGATGCAGAGTGGTGGATCACCTCACACAGCAGTTTGCTGTGCTGTTGAGGCCTCTCTTTGGAAACACCTGTTGGCAGGGTTTTGCTTGCAGCACCAGCTGTTGAGAAGCAGCCGATGAGACCTGTCCGCAGAGGGAGGATGGCAGATCTCCAGCACAGGTTGGTGGCACTTGATTGATGTTGCTTTCTGGCTGTGTCCTGGCAAGGTTATTCCTGGTAATGCAGAGCTTAATGGGCAAGGGAGGCAGTGCCTGTGAAAGGAGGGGCCACAGCCCAGTGAGAGTAAGGAACTGGCATTAGCCGAAGGAAGTTAGCAGCATGCCTGCCTCCTCTGAAGGAAATCATTCTCTAGTGGAAAGCCAAGCACAAACTGAAGCAGGCTGAGAACAGACATGTGAAACTCTAGGGAAGGAAAGAATAGGCAATTCCTTAGAATCCCATAGCAAGCAACATAATTCTGCATCCCCGAAGTAATACTTCAGTATTTATAGTTTCTTCTCACAGTTACATGATGATTGCTTGTTTTCTAAATCTTTAAGAGATTTAGTTAATGGAAAAGAGAGTCTTAATTGAACCCACAGCAAATACAACTAATTTACAGCGTTTCTTGCCTCCATCTATTGCCCATTAAGGTTCTGACTAAATCAAACAGTGCAGTATGTCGAACACCTCACGCTGCTGTGTGGATAAAGTACCAGTTTGTTTTCAGCAATCTGCCTCAGCAGCATCTTTGGGTACGTGCAAAGCTCTCAGCACAGAGGTGCGTCAGTGAGGGTCTGTGTGCTCACCCGATCCATGAGCCAGTCGCTGAGCTGGCCAGCACTGAGAAGGAAGGATTGCCAGCAGTGGGCTCTTTTCTTCAGTCTGAACTCCCCTCTGCGCTGGCATCTTTGAGCAGAGGTGCTTTTCTCAGAGAAGGCTGCAAAGTCACAATCTAGTGAATCTGTGGATCAATTCACTCCCAAAATAAATAAGGGCGAGATGACAGCGTCTCGCATTAGAATGCAGTGGAGGTTGGCTCTAAAGTGGCAATTCTGGTGTGTTAAAGCTGCGCTTTTGAATGTCAAACTCACCTTTCAGTTGGGAAATGATTATTTTTGTTGCTTCACTCCTTTGGCTCACCTTGCATTCTCCACAGAGAAACACCCCTATAGAGTACTGCTGGTCTGAGAAGTAGAGCTCTGCGTTGCTTCAAAGACAATTAGAGCAACTTAAAGAAGTGAGCACAGCTGTAATGTATACATGCTTACTACGTCTCCTGTTTGTGTAGGTAACTGAGGAGCAATTTGTAGCAGCAACACACCTAAAGTTCTCCACTATCGTCATTAAATAGCTTATGGATGAGTATATCCGATCCTTTGGTTATTGTCTGAATTGTTTCTACTGCATCGTTTCATTAAGGAAAAAACAATTCTGAAGAGAGTGAGTGAGGTAACATTCCTAAATGAAAAATTTGTAGGTATGACTCGTGGAATTAAAGCTCTTGGGGAGCTTCTCATCAGGGCCCTGGCATTTGGGGCAGCTGGCCCCAACATAGTGATGCAAACCATGGAACTTGAAAATTTACAGTATAATCATTGTGGGAATTTAATGTGTTTGCTTGTTGATGATAAATTCATTGAGCAATTGTTATCCTTAGTCAAAAGAAAATCTCAAGACCTCCCAGCAGTACTTTCCTCCTTTTATTTCTAAGCAAACAAATTACCCCTTAGAAAGCAAGAACCCTATACAAAAATCATTAGTCAGAAGATTGTTGTTTTGTGCGATAATTTTTTTTCCTCCTGCGCCTCAGAGAGCGGCATTGCCTACTCCCTCTGGCTACCCTTGGTGTCACTGTGCTCAGGTTTACCAAAAGGGATAAAAGAGTTTTCAGCGGGCTGGAAATGGTTCCTGGCAGGTATCGTTCAGCTCAGTAAGAAATTCTGGATAATTCCTGGTGAGTAACAGCAATAGCATCATTGTGCCTTTGGATGTGTAAATCTAAAATTAATACCAGGCAGCCGCATGCACTCTTCCAGGAAACTTAAGATTCTTCTCCCTGTTCAGACTTTTGCATGTTCTGCTCCAGCAGCCAGAGTGCAAACAGTCACCATGTCCAAGCGGGGAAAATAGGATGACAAGCAAGGCAAGAACGTTGTTTTGTGAGCTGGTGGTGAGCTGGCAGCTGGGAGCTGTCAGTCGTGGTCAGGACTCACCAGCCCAGTGCTGCTGCCTGCTGGGAGGGATGAGCGATGCGATGCTCCTCTTCCTCGTGTGGTAGGAAAGGCCGCTGGAGACGGGAGCTGTCTGCACAACTCCCTGCTGCACTTAGAGCTGTGGGATCACAAAGTGCTACCTCACGGTGTTTACCTAGATGACACATTGACCAGTTGATTTCTTCAGGTCCTGACCAAATTTTGGCATTTCTTAGCCAGGGCCAGCCTTACTGCCCTGTGGGTGTTAGCGCTATTGGGCAGAGGCCGGTTTTTGTAGGACCTTAATTTCTTCTTGTCCAACATGAGTCAAACCAGTCTTTGTATTTAAAATTATTAGGGGTAGGGGGAAAGGAGGTTACACAGGTATATACACCCTCATCTGGCAGGTGACCATCTAGGAAAACAGCTTAGCTTTGTTTTTCCTCCCCACAGGCTCCTGCCCACGTTACCTCACAGCCCAGTTCAGAGCTGCCGCAGCAGTTGTGTCTGCGGACATGAGCCTGGCTTATCCTCACAGTTTAAATCACACGGCCTCCGTGGAGATGGGATGCAGTAAGGGCAGGCTGGTGCCCTCAGTGGAACACCTTGAGATGGCAGCTGGTGGGACGTCCCCCATGCAGGGGTGAGGTAGTGAATGTCTTTTGAGTCTCGAGGCCAGAGCAGCTGCAAGCTTCAAAGTTCTCCTGTGTGCCTGGAGCATGTCTGGGGGTGGTGGGTGGTGTGATTTTGTTTAGTGACAGCTAAGAGGAGCCCAGACAGATAAATCCAAAGCAAGAGCTTTTCTGAGAACCAGCCATGCTGTCTTGTGGTGTCTCTTGCTGCTTATGTCAAACACCAAGTGTTAAAAATGTGGCTACACCTGCAGTTGCCAGTGGAGAATATCCAAGCTGTATCCATTGGTACTTACCTGTAACTCCTTGTAGGGGACACAGAGGGCTGGGAACCACCATCCTATAGCTGCCATCGCTCCTCCTTCCCTCCTCCCCAACAAAGACAGCAAACCATAGGCAGAAATAGATCTTTAATGAACTATACAAAAAGTCCTGGTCGCTCCTTCTCCCAGTTCCAGTGGGCTCAGCAGAATAGGTGCAAGACTTTGCGGAAGAAGTTCCTGAACTCGGCGTTGAAAACAGTATAAATGATGGGGTTGACAGCACTGTTGACGTAACCCAGCCAAGTGACAGTGCTGGTGACTTGAGTGGGAATGGTGCAGGACTTGCAGAGAGCCCTTGTAATGTGGACCACAAAAAAAGGCGTCCAGCAGAAGAGGAAAGCACCTGCCAAGAGGACATTAAAGAGAGAAAGTGGCATGTTAAAAAGGGTTTAAGTTAACAAGTGCAGCCTGAGCCAAACAAGAATGGTGACAGCTCAGAGTGCTTTGAGGGGGGGGAAAAAAAGAAAAGCAGCTGATGTGCAGAGCTGGGCTTCCTCCAAGACAAAAACTTTTGGACATCTTTTTCATCGTAAATGTTGGTGAAGCAAAGTGTAAGTTATGTATCATTTTGAACTAGCATTTAAGACATCAGGATTCATGCTTACATTGAAGAAAAGGTTGAGTTATAAACAGTGTACATATGTTCTTTCCCAAGGGTGATGTTTGTTGACGCTACCCTGGATCAAAGGGAGATGGAGCTGTTCTCTGGGTACTTGTTACCTCTCACAACCTCAGATGGGTTCGGCAGGTCTGCAGCTGCAGCCAGGCTGTTCCACAGCAACAAGGGGAGGGTGAGTGCGAACACAAGAGTCCACATGTGAGGAGAGCGAAGGCATTGCATTGGGAAAGTGGAACAAGAGGGAGGTGGCTTTTACCCTACCCTCACCTCCTGCAGGAATGAAAATAGCACGAGCTGGAGTGACAGCTCCCGTCCCTGCACAAACACCCGTGCTCAGGCCGTGCGGCTCCTGCCTGGGAGTCCGCAAAAGAACCGGCGTGTGTTTACCTCGCCAGGTTCAGGCAAGCCCTGCCAGACTGAACCTTGCTGTGGGACAAGGCAGCACGTTTCCCACCCACCCCATTCCCAGCAATCGCCGACTGTAACTCACCGACGACGACAGGCAGCACCCGCATGGCCTTCCGCTCCCGACCATTGATCTTGGCCCGCTTCCGACTGTGTCCTGGGGGTGGGTACTGGAGGTGCGGGTAGGAGACAGTCTGGACCCCATTGTTCATCACATAGTCCCCAGGCAGGGGGTGGTCAGAGTGAGCGTAAGGGTTGCACTCGTCTGGCTCCAGTCCAGCCTGCTCCCTCTCGATAAAGGGCGAGGGGTGATAGAGCTTTCTGTTGCCCCCGTAGATGCCGCCCCGTAGCTTGGCCTTCCTGGCTTCTTCCCAGCGCTTGAGTCCCTGGAACATGGCGCAGTAGAGCACCAGCATGACGGGGCAAGGGATGAAGAAGGAGCAGATGGAGGAGTACACAATGTAGTTGTCATCCTCCAGCTGGCACAAGCTGGGGTCCCGGTTTGGAACGTTGTTGAGGCCAAATATGACTGGGGATGCCACAGCAAAGGCGAATATCCAGGTGGTGGAGATGAGGATCAACTGCCGCAAGTCGATTTGTCGCCGGTTGTAGTTCAGCGGGACTGAAACAGCAATAAACCTGCCAACAGAAGGCCCCAGGTGAGTTAGTGGTAACACGAGTGGTTCCCAAGCTGCTTGTTGCTGTCCTTCCCTGTTCAGTGAGCTCCTTCCCCCGAGATGTGCTTGCATAGGCAAGGCCTGGGCTACAACCAGTCTTCCCCCTCAGAATAGCACACAAAGGGACAGCTCTGTCCTAGTCACACAACTGTGCTTTTAGCTTGGTCTCAAGGGTACAGATGGGACACAAAGCTGACAACGAGGCAGGATGGTAGCACAGAACATCCTCCTTTGGGGGAAACAAGATGCAGCCTCCCTGCACGGGATCCTTGCGAGGGTGTGTGTGTGGAAGCAGTTTGGTGCCGGGACACAGCTCTCCGGCCAGGCATGCTCCCTCTCTGCTGGCAGGAGGAGAAGGAGGAGGAAGGCACTTACCGATCCACACTGATAGCACAGAGGTTGAAGATGGAGGCCGTGCACAGCATCACGTCCATGGTCATCAGGGCATCGCACAGCACAGTGCTGAGGGACCACACGCCTCCCTGGAACTGAAGGACAAGATCCCTGGGGTCAGCAGGTGCCAGATCCTACTGCCTTTAAAATGCAGGGAGACAACTTTGGGTCTGGGAGCCTCATGTCTTCCTCCACTCAAATAAAGGGCCTGAAGTCGAGCAGTCCACCCCTCTCAGCATGGTACTCCCCCTTCCAGCTAAACAGTGGTGCAAGAGAATTAGCCCCACGTGAGGCTCACAGCTTCCTTAGGGCTTTGCAGTTCTGCCTGGCTGGAGAATTGAGCTCACAGACAATCGGTGTTGCCAAGCAAGTCACTCTGGGCAGAATAGCAGATGTAGTGACAGCCTTCAGACTCAAAACCCCCAGACTCATCAAATGTGCCACCCCAAATATCTCCCCAGCCATGCAGGACTATCGTTAGCTGCAAGTCACTGAGGAAGCAGGGAGAGGCTCCCCAACAGTCTGCAGGGCCTGAAGCTCCTCTTCCTTTTTTCATTTCCAAACTGCTCCAATGCCCTGTTTACAAACAACATGAGCAGTTTTTGTGTTACACAACTGTTGTATTCTGTCATGCTAAGCACAAAGCCAACCTCCCAAGACCGCCAGCTTGTAGAACAGGACCATTTCCTCAGCAGTGTGCTGTGAACCTGTCTCTTGGAAAATGGGAATGGAAGGAAAATGGGAATGGAAGGAAACGCTCAAGAACAGAAGTGCATCAGGATTCATTAAACCCTTCCTTAGGACATGACACCAAATACTTGCCAGACTGTATTGCACCCAAAGCTCAGAAACTGAATGTCCGATTCCTTTGCTTGCACCAGGACACCTACCTTAGGACAAGGCCATAAACAGATTTTTTTTTAAACAGAAATATAATCTTAGTTAAACTAGAGAGGGTGGGTACCTTTTTGTCTTTCCCTGTCAGTAAAAGAGTCTCAAATCATTTAATTCTCAGCTCAGTCTACAGTCCCTCCACCCTAATTTAGCAGTTTAGAAGAACAGCTCCCTCATTCCCCTAAATTAAACTCATATAATCAAGACTTTATATATATAGATAGATAGATAGATAGATAGATAATAATGCTCTGTCAACCCACACTGCCAGAAGACCAGACGGCTGTAATTGGTCTGCAAGCACTGAGTCCAAACTAAATCATGTGGAAAAAAAAGAATCAGGCACGACAAACTGAGCCTCTTGTATCTGGCATAATGATACCTTAAGCCTGGATGTTATTTCTGCAAGGAGCTGGGCACGAAGCAGTAGTGCTGGCAGAGAACAGGCAGTGGTGTGGGCCAGATAGCCTCCGCAAGAAACACACACAATCTCCTGAAGGACTGGTCTGAGCTGTCAGACTTTTTAAGAAGAAAGCACATATTTCATTCACCAGGCAAAAAATCCTCCCTGGAGGTTCAGAGAAATCATATTATGAGACGGATGCTGTTCTGCCTAGGCATCACCCTGTTTCATCCCTGCTATGGCAAACCAGGAGCAAAAGATCCTTCCAGGTCTAATGCTGTCCATGCAGCAATTCTGGCACTTCCACTTGCAGAGTGGCCGAGCACTGAGCACTTCAGGGCAGGGACTGGCGCTCTGGTGTTCCCAAGGGGCTGCTTACACCTTCGCTGAAGGCATGGCAAGGCTGTCTGGTTTTCACCAGGTTGTTTCTCAGCCAGTGGCACAGACTGCACAGCATAAGACCGAGGACAGAAGGAAGGACTGCAACACCTTCAGCTAGCACGGACACCAAAAACTGCTTGCAGAAGTTTGTTTGAGCCACACTCCAGTCTTGTCTGGGTATAAAACCAGCCAATTCTTTCTGCATTAAAGTGGAATACACAGAAAGTGTCAGCTCAAACCTTCTCTGCTCCATGCCAGCGTGTCATTATTCCCTTGAATTTGGTCAGCACGGACAGGGAACTGACAAATTTGCTTGCAGGCAAATCAGAAAGTCTCAGTGAGCTCTTCCTACTACAGCAGCAGAGAATTTTCCCTACATTTGTGATTGCCAGGCAAACTCTGCAATCCTCCAAGTGCCTCTGCAGAGAGAAGCTGGTGTAAGAACCCCCACTTACTCTACTCAACGTGATGTACAAATAGGTGTGATTTTAGCTTGAAAACAAAAAGGTTGGTAGCACTGGCTGCTTGTCATCCTGGATCCAAACAGGTCTTTTAAAAGCAGCTTGCATATCTTGGAGATACTATATACAGTGTTGGAGCACAGCCTGGCATTTCCCCCATTTGCAAAGTCCCAAGGACATTTTTATATCTGTATATATTTGTATGTGTACATAAAAACATTTCTCATATATACAGAATACATACATTCTTTACATACTTTCTATATATTAAACAGAATATATAAAGATAAAATTATATATAGCATACATATATTAAACTGATATATGAACTATATATTATATATATTGCTATAATATAGGCAAGATATATGATATACTCAATATATATATATATATGATGAATATATAGGTTTTTTAATGTTTTACATATATTAATGCAATATGTCACTCTTATTTATACGTTATATATTTCATACATGTCTCTAGATGTTATCTGTGCTATATATATTTGTAATACATGCATATATAAATTAGATTATGAAAATTACTAGATTATTACAAATAGGTTATAAATAAATAAATATGTATATAAAATGTCCCCGTAAGTTTAGAAAATATTATACAATATATACACTGTGTATATAATCTTATTATATATATATATATATATTAACTATTACTATGGTTATATATTACTACATGTAATATATATGATTTACTGTATATTATCTCTTCATACAATGTGTTACATATATCTTTTTATATATGTGTGTGTGTGTATATATATATATATATATATATATATATAAGCCCCTGGAGCTTGTGTGTATTTTATCTATGTATAAAATGTGTATTTATTCATATAATTTATCAATTCATTAATATGCATTGTGTAGTGCATTAATATATCAAAATATCATACAATCACAGAACAAGTATAAATACAGAATGTCTATATGATAGAATATATATAGTCATAATAGGTGATATGCTACATAAAATATATACATGTGATAAGCACTACCTATGCTTATGAAATACACAGGATACGTGTATATATGACACAGCACACAGGCAGAGAGAGATGTGGATGAGCTGCTCTGTGCACGTGGAAGGACCTCAGCTTGCTGGGGGTGACCTGCAGAGCCCCCCCCCGGCAGCCAGCGAGCCGAGGAACACGGCTCCTGCTCCCGTGTTCCTGGATTAGCTCCAAAATCAGCACTTCGGTACCAGAAAACTATCGACTGACTTGGAAAGGCAGCCATTAAAAACCGGTGGGGAGCCGAAGCAAGCGATTCAGCATCTTGGGAGGAAGAAAAGCAGAACGCCTGCAATGGGGCCAGCAGGGAGGTACCAGGGGCCCGGAGAGGAGTCTGACTGAGGTGCAAATGCAACCAGAGGGGTATCATCATGAGGCCAAGAACAGAAATAACTTGACTGTATCTGGTTCTAAACCAGAAGTAGAGAGAAGGGCTTTTGTTTAAGTAACCCAAAAGAAAGCCACCCGGGGAAGCAGCCGTCATGTCCCAGCACTTACAGATGCCGCGGGTACCAGGACCGAGGCTGGAGGGCACACTGGGGCCCTGTCTGCCACCCTCCGGGGCCTGTCTGCCCCCCAGGTCGTGGCCCTGAGCAGCTCCACGCGCCCAGGGCTTGCTGCTGGAGTCCTTAGGGCAGTCCACGCGGTTCCACTCCAGGCCCGCGGCTGCTCTCCAGTCTCTGTCTTTGTTCTGGGTGCCCTGCCACAAAACTGCATGGCACCGCACCCAGCGGTTCATTTTGCTGGTGGTTCCCCCTCCTGCAGCAACCTCCCCATGCCCTCAGGTGTGAAATCACTCCCAGTTTGAGCTGTGCTGTTTGAGGCAGCAAGGTTTGCACCACATTATAACCCCCAGAGTATACAAGCCTTTGCAAAGTGACAATACCCACTGGTTCAAGGAGAAAGAGCAAAAAGCAAGCTCATCAGGTCAGAAACTGCCTATACTGGGTCCAGGGGCAAAGAATCCTCCTCAATCACAACTGGCAATTATTAGGCACATCTCAGTGGGCACCTGGGATGGATCTGACACTGTCAGTCCTTTTCATAAAATAATAACTACAGCTGGAAAACAGTGGCTTGTTCTTTCTCAAGTTCTGCAAAGTCAAAGTGTCAGCATCCTGCAGAACCAGGACAGAAAACCTCAACCCTACAACGCAACAAGTTCTCCTACACTTGAGGACTTTGGTATCACTTCGTGGCACTTGTTTCTGAACTGTTTTTTCAGACATCTCTACCTGGTGGTCCGCTAGGAAGAGATTAGGGCTGCAGGTTCCTCAGAGGTCTTCAAGAAGCACAGCCTTTATAAGTCTAGTCCAACCAGCACTTTTCTTTCCCTCGTTTTTTGACCATCCACAGTGACCTGAGCAAAGTTGATCTTTCCCTACATTCACAGTCCTCCCTGTTCACATTTACAGGAGCAGGCAGCTCTGCGAGGATTAATATCAGGCAGTAGTGATGTCACGCATAGGATTATGATTAGTGGAGCTGTAAAGCCAAAGTAGACTCTGAAGAAACTGTTTAGCTATTTTTATATACCCATCTCCTTGAGAGGCAGCCTGAACTTCCAGATGAGGTCTGGATTCAGACCTGCATGTTTCATTCAGGCTTCTCTCTAGAAGATCAGCCACTCCAAACAGAATTTGGGAGCTGACTCAAGAAACACAACCCTCAAATTTTTGCCAAAAGTTCACCAGGATCCTCACCAATTCAGATTATGAGGGAGAAAATTTGACTCAGAGCCACAGTGTTCAAAACCCTTTTGTGATTTCGGAGAATGAATGTATTCTGCAAAGGACAAGATCCGTCAGGCTGCAGCACCTTCCAAGGACGCAGTCTTTGCCGTGAGACTCGTGCTGGGCACTCAGAAAGTTGGGAACCAATAGCAAAATGTGCCGAGAACCTCTCTGATGGGTGAGTGACTTTGGATTAGAGGCATAGCTGGCTTTGCTGGGTCATGTGGCTAAGTGGTACCTAATTACAGCACGTTGCAGAAGATTAGCCCACCAAGGTACACAGTGTAAGGCTTTAGGGATCATAAACAGCTCAAGCCGCCTTTATGTGCTCCAGAGCAACTCTCCTTTTTTTTTTCCTTCTCTTTCTTTTTTTCCATTCTCTGCCCCTCATTTTCTTTTCCAGAAACACACACATGATCAGTAGTGCTGGTGCTGAGAAGACACAGCCAGCCAGCTGCAGAGCAAAACATGCTCTACAGGCAAGTCGTCTCCCTTAGCAAAAGAAAACAAAGCTGCAAATATAACCCCGCAAGGCAGCCTACCTGCTACATCTTTTATAAGCCAACCTCTGCACACCCAAACGGGTGAGGATAGGCACGTTAATGACCACACTCAAAATCTGCAGGCATCACTCGTTGGAGAAGATGGAAAACTGTACGTGTGTGGCATGCTTTGCCCTTAACTCAGCGCTTTGTGGAAGACAAGGAGGGTTTATAGGATGGTGATAATCACCCTCTCTCTGGACACCAGCTGAAGCCCTTTCAAAGCGGTATTCCAGGCACAGACTGCATGCTTCTTTAGCACCAGGAAATTCACATGCAGCCACTGTGTTCGCTTACAAGGTACCGGTGTCTCACTACAAATGGCACTTAAATTCTGGATCAACCACCTTGCAGAGAGGAGGAAAAACTCCAACTTCTTCTCATAAAGAATAAAAAGTTATGGAAAAGATTTTATAGGATGGCAGAAGGTGGACTAAAATGCCCTTGCAGGCTGCCTTCCTCGCTGATGTCCCTGTTCCTAAGTACAGCCAATTTGTAAGGGAAAATCTGCCTTCTTGCACACAAGCCTAATGCCAGATGAGTTCTTACACCACCAGTGCTCCATGAGCCAGGGCAGGGCCAAAGGTTTTGCTCTTTTTTTCCTATGGTAAAAGCACTTGTCTGAGTCCTGCCACGTGCTTTTCCATGGTACAACACAGGAGCTTCATACCTGCCTCCTGCCAGCCCTGCAGACAGGCTCCGTAAGAAGCAGGGCACACAAAGCAATCTTTCAGCCTCTGGTGGTGATGGCATACAAAATAAGAGACCAGAAAATAGCAGCCCACAAGAATTAGGACATGCCTGTCTGGATTTCCAAACAAGTACCTGCCTCTGCTCAGCAAGGCCATGGTTCAAGTGTGCGACATGGAGAGACTGAAAGTGCTAATCCTAAGAGCCCAGGCCTGCTGAGAAATATATGGCACCAATGAGAAGAGCAATAATCCCTGCATATGGGCAAATCCAGGATCTGATTCAAAAAAAAAAAAAAAAAATCTGAATGCCCACCAGAAGCTGACTCTGGGCTTTTTTATGAGCCAGGTTGGCTGCTGCATTCTCCAGAAGACAAAATGCGGCCTGCAAAGGGAGAGTAAGGAGAGGAGAGGGACACAAGACAAAGGTGGCCTCACACCTGTTGTAACGTACTTTAAAAACAAGGTGGAAGTCTGGTTCACCTGAACCGTTATGAAGGCCCTGAAAATAAAATCCTTAGCACTGGTTCATAATTGCTGGCATATATCATATCACCTCCCCACTATTTTGCCCAGGGAGTGTATGGCTCAGGTATCACTCAGGCTAGAAGAACATCTATTTCCACAGAAGCTGTAAGATTCCAGGAAAGACTGTAATTTCAGGTGCTATTGCAAACAGGATGACATGCATTTACAGAGAGCCACAGAAAATTTGGAGAACGGTAGAGGTCTGCTCTCATCAGAAGCACTGCATCACAGGTGATACCAAGTCAGAAGGTCATTAGGTTTTCACCCTGATAGAATAATAGAATCAAATTTGCAATATTTTACTATGTTTAGTTAGATAGATGGAAGACTGGAAACTTTGTATGCCTAATGCTACCTTACTCACTAAAGAATCAGCTTTATCTGTAAGACCATACAGAATTGTAACACAGGATTGGGGAAGGAGGGCAAGATAACCTAGGCCTGGAGGATGTGCCTGCAAAGAATAGGTGAGGAACTCATGGCATGCACATCGTTGGATGTGTAAATGACTTAGTTTAGTATGCCCGGCTAAGCTGGAACAACAAGATAAGCAAGAACGAGATGTCCTGAGCATGCACAAGGACTGGGTTCAAGCAGGGAACACAGTGAGGAAGACTACCGATGACCACCAGAGACCCCCGAACGACCACCAGTGGAAACAAATGCTCATGCATCAGGAACTTTTACATATCTTAACGAATTACAGAAAGAAGTAATTATTTCTCGGAAATCTAATGAATACTTATGTTCTAATTGCATATAACCCCTGTAGCCCGGACAATTCGGCACGCACACTAGGTGGAGCGATCCCCTGTGCGTCCATCCGGTGCTGCAATTAAAGAATGTCTGACTTCTGAAACCCCAAATTGGGTCTTAAAGAGCTTCTTTGACCGACTTTTACGGTATCACAGGCACACATATAATACAATTTGCTGCAGAAGAGCTCTTCCTACTCCAGTGTTACACTGACACCCTGAAAAGTTTTATGCTGAACAGCGTCATCCTCAGCAGGAAAACAGCTGGTGTAATTAGCGCTGGTTGTTCCGTTGCTCTGAAGATCTGCAAGGCCAAATGCCTGCTGGGGAGAGCTGTCTTCCCTGACCTGTAGAGGAGCAGGGTAAACACGCAGATCTGCTAAAACCGTTTCTTCTTTTTCGTAATCAGTTACACAGATCTTACGGGCAAAGATGTTTACGTAACCGTGCCTTACACGGCTCCTGCCAGCAGCTTCCTGGATCAGACCTGTTTCACGGCTTAGGCCCTCGGCATGGATTAAGGAAAGCGCTGATCAGAGGAACGCTCGCAGTGAAGCAGGTAGGAGGTAGGCTCTGCAGCTGGCTACAGAAGTGGAAGTCGCTCAGCCTGGTGCCTGCCCTAATTGTTGGGAATGCCTCCACAACTGAAAGGCTGCCGAGGTTCCTGTCATCCTCACAGAGCCTTTGGGGCAGACAAAGCGGTTAACACAAAGGCGAGTCTTTGTAGCCGCACAGCCACACGCTGCAGATCTCTAGTGGGCAAAGCCCCTCAGAGCTTAACAATATTCTGCAGTACCTCCACACCACCGCACAGCTCTACTTTCTCATGTGTTCTCACTGCCACAGGGGAGCAATAACCACCATACTCAGTTCTGTCGCTGCTCCAGGCAGACTTTTGTGTCTTTTCCTGGCCTCCCTTCACACAGAAGCAGGGCTTTGCTCCTGGGGAATCATCACAGACCCCTGGGAGCGCCCCAGGCCACCTCCTTCCCCTTTGCTTCCCATCATCTTTGCTATGTTGCCAGCAGATTGCTAGGAGAGCACGACTTCACACTCCAATCAGAAAGACAAGGACGCAGCAGAAGATCAGTCTGCCTTTCCCATGGCTTTTTACTTTGCCCCATCATACTGCTTACTGAGACAGAACTCCTGCTGAAGTCAGTATGGTTACAAACCCAAAAGCTGTGTTTCCCAAGCACGCTGGAATTACAAACACCTTCTGCATATCTGGGCAGCCCTCTGTGTGGTAATTAACACTTGGCAAACGCTAGAACATCTTTTTGGTCTGTGTTTGAACAAGTTCAGTGGAAAGTGCTGGACACGTCTGCATCCCCGTGCTATGATCTGGCACATGACTGCACCGATACCTGCATGTTGGCTCTGTCACCACTGCGTAGTAGCTAGAGAGGCAGATGGCGAACAGCACTAATCCACCTCCGCTGCCCTCAACTTGTCAATCCACCTCCATCCAAAGCAGCACTCCAAAGGGAACGAAGAACGATCAGGGTACAGAAGTGCTTTTGGTTTTCTCTAAAGACGGTGCATTTCTGCAAGAGAGAAACTGGCAGTAACCACTGCCCTGGCAGGAATTCACTTCACATCCAGAGTCTCAGGAGCTGCTCAGTTTGGAAATGGATGCTTTAAGCCAGTGGAAAGCTGATGTTTCTTTCTTTCCCCATCCATAGGGTATTTCTTGGTCACATCAGGCTGTGGAAGATCAAAACTGACAAATGACAGCAGCGTTTGAATTTAGGGAAGACAAGCTTCATCACATCAGTTTAACACTCTTGCTCATTAAGGCCCTGAGCCTTAACTTAAGCTGTTAAGGTAGGTAAATTTGACAGGACAAATTAGCGAGGAAAGAAACACAATCTGAAGAACTCCCAACAACACAGTTAATACTAGGATGGGGCAGGACTCAGGGGCAAATGTTCATCTCACACAGTGAAGGCTGGTCTATGAGGAGATGGGGCCTGCATTACTCGAGGCTTCCCTGCACACCTGGAGAGAGCCCCACGGCCCCAGTTCAGGGGGATATGCTGACTTCCTGCACAACCGGCCTGTCTCCAAGGGCTGTCTGTTTATTCTTTATGGTATATATGGTATATATTCACATACCAGTATGGCTGAGGGAGCCTAGCGCAGCAGGGCAATTGGCCAGGAGTGACAGACATATCTCCTGCTCACCGTTACGATGATACTTTGGTGCTTCTCTCATAAACTGCCCAGGGGAGGACAGGACTGGAGGAGGTTTGCAGCAGGTGGCCCCATTTCCCTGCCCTTCTGCTCAGCTCTGGTTCCAGTCAGGACTGCAGTGGTCATGAAATGGTACAGAAAAGAAAAGGTTGTGACCACACACACCAGGTTCTGCCTTACCCAGCACCTGCCTTCAGCAGTCCTCCAACACTGCAGGGACAAACAAGGGACGCCCACAGGGAGCAGACACAACTGGGCTCCATACATCCAAGACCTCTGAATGCTCAGGGTGGACTAGGAGCTTAGCTGTGACATTATGCTGGCTCCTTAAGTACAAAAGGGGTGCATGTGTCAACAAACGCTGCTAATGGGCTGCAATAAGCTTTCTTAACGACTAGTAGTAGCAGCCAAGACTTCTCCCATTGTGCTCAGGCTTCTGTGAACACCAGCAAAAAATAATCCACATCTCGCAGGAAGGAATCCCATCCCCGCTGAAGCTTGTGGGAGATCTGTTGTTTTGAGGAGATGTCAGATGTCACCTCAAAAGTTTTTAAAGTGTTTTTTTTTAAAACTTCCACCTGTCTTCTAAAGCCCTGACTCAGAGGGATGCTTCCAAAAACCCGATATCTCAGAAGAAAAAGGCACAGGACAGCCAAGCTTCTCCTGCTGAATGAAGGAAGCAGTTCGACTTTATTGGTCTGTTTCTGCTAAACAAGGAGCAAAAAATCCCCTCTCATCAGGTTCTCAAGTTTTTCAATACACCGTCAAAGTCCACCTTTGCTCTGTGAGAACCTTCAGGGAAGTTTAAAAAAATAAACACAAAAACCACAAGAAGGCATGGAAGCTGTACTGAACCTTCAGGACTGTTCAGGCAACATTTGCAGTGGCTAAATGCAGTAGTACAAAGTGCAAGTTGAAATCAATCTACTTTTAAGCAGCAGTGATCACTACACCTTGTGTCCCTGGTGCTGCCTGCCCGGGTCACTTTTCCTTTCCTTATTAACAAGCGGATGTTCCCCCTTTGTGACACCCTTCATGATAAGTGACACATCTGCATTTATACATGCAGATTGAGCATCTGATTCTGATCTACAGTTTTCACATTGGCCTCTGAGAAAAATGAAAATTTGTCCCCCGGCACTAACACAACGGCTCCTCCAACTTTTCCTTACCATATTTCACAACAAAATGAGCTGCAAATCCCCACACACAGGAGATGCCCCGTTGCCTGCTCCAGGATGCTGTGGCTGCTGCACATCCATGCCCATTCAGCACCTTCCGCAGCCACTCTGTGTGCGATTGCTGGTTGGCAGCGGCTGCTACAGGAGCACAGACCCTGCTGCGTGCTCCGTGTTCTGCCTGAGCACCCAGAAATCGTCTGTGGTACCCAAGGAAGCTCCCACAAGGCTCGTGCCCAGCAGGAAGCGTTTTTAGCAGTATGCCAGGATATGTCAACCAGCATTTTATGTATGCCAGCAAAGCCCAAGCCTGCAGGCTAAAGGAAACCACACTGGTGTCTGTCTGCCCACAGATTCAAGAACAGGAGGCGTGGTGAGACAACAGGAAGAGCAAGGGGGGAGAAAAAAAAGGAAAAGAATTCCAATTAGCAAGAAATAGCTGTTAAGGATGATAGAGACGGAGGCTTTTTAACCACCAAAACTGAGACAAGGGAAAAAGCAAACGACCAAAACCAAGCAGCATGGCAGGGCTCCTCTGAGTGTAGCTCCTCGGAGTGAGGGGAAAGAGAGAGGGGAATCTGTCGCTCCTGTCCGACACTGGTTCTTCCTAGGGTTCCCCAGCTGAACCTGTCCCTCTAGAAGACCTCTGTCTCCAGAGAGGTCACAATGTCCTGCCAAATCCTAGGACCAGTTAGAGTCTAAAAGCGTTCTAAGCTCTAATCCGCCGCCTTCCTTGCTTAAGAAAATACAGACCCAACCCAGTCAGGCACTGAGCAGCAGCCCTGGCGTGGGAGAGGAGAGTAGACACTAAGGCTTGAACTCTGCTGGTATGATCCTGTGTTAACCTTCACAGATGGGGCCCCACGCTGCCTCACTCCTGGGGACTTCCCCTGGCACTCCCGAGTGACATTTAAGCCACTACTTTACAAACCATATGTCAAACCAAAAAAATGCGAGGTCAGGTCTGACTGACCCACCCTCAGGCTCGCTGGGGCTGCCCACCTTCATTGCGTCCTGGCTCTCCCCACATCGGGAAAGAACTCCTCTGTCCTCCACTCCACCAGCCACCACAAGGCCAGGGGCACAACACCTGCTACTTCGGCCTGTGGGTGCTGTCCTCCGTTCACCTCTGGGTGCTGCAGGGAGAGAGCCGCAGGCTGTGGCGAGCCTGGTCCAACAGATCCCCCCATCTCAGAGCATCGATCCTCAGGCAGCACAAATTTATCTCCCTTCTACGGAGAGAGATGCAAAACCACTCAGCCTCAGGAGCACGTGAATTGCACCCCTGCCCCTCGCTCCCGCTTTTCTTTCCCTCAGCTGCCGCAGTTTCGGAGGCAGACAGGTTTCGGGGGTGGCTGGAGGGCCGACTCAACGCCTCCCACCAAAGCCACTTCGGTGGGGCGATCCCATCCCTAAAAATGTCCCTAAAAAGGCAGCTTCCCCTACTCAACCTGTCTCACCAAACTCCTTCCTCTCTCTTCTCACCCAGCCCTGTTCACCTCGCACCAGGCGGAGCACAGCAGAGGAGCTGAGCTCTCTGTCCCTTCCCAAACACCTGCTGATGGCAAAACGGGACGTGCACGCTGCAGCGGCTCCCCAGAGCTGCTGACCACCCCGGGACATTTGCACTGGGGTTTTCCAGCCCGGCAGGACAAGGGGAGCCACCAAGCAGCGATGCCACCGGGGCCACCAGCGAGAAGCCGCCGTGGTTTATGCATCTCTCTTTGGAAAAGGGAGACCAATTTGGGCTGCTGGGGATCGATGCCCCGAGATGGGGGGGATCAAAAGCGACACAAGCAGCCCGGCGGGGACCGGGCAGGGTGCCCGGGGGGGCCGTGGCCATCCCAAACCGGAGGGAGCTGGGGGGCACAAACCCCAAACCGGAGGGAGCTGGGGGGGCACAAACCCACCGAGGAGCTCCAGCCCCCGACCCCCGCTCTCTCGCCGCCCCCCAGGACCTCCGCTCAGCCCGCAGCCCCCTCGCAGGGCTCGCCGCGACCCCCGCGGCCCCCCGGGCGGCCTCACCTCGGAGTACACGAAGAGGGGCAGGACGAGGAGGGCCAGCAGCAGGTCGGCGACGGCGAGGCTGACGATGAAGTAGTTGGTGGTGGTCTTGAGCGCCCGCTCGGTGCAGACGCTGAGGCACACCAGCCCGTTGCCGCCGACGATGAGGAGAATGAGGACGATGCCCAGCACCAGGGCGGCGACGTTGTGGCCTCCCGGAGGCGGCGGCGGGGGCTCGCTGCCGTTCCCCGGGGCGCTGCCGTTCCCCATGGCGCCGCGGCGCTGCCCCGGCAGCCGGGCTCATGGAGCCGCCGGCCTCAGCGTGCTGCCCGGCCCCGGGGCGAGGCCGGGGTAGGCCGGCAGAGCCGGCCCCAAACTTTGCGAGGAGCGGGGAGGAGCCTCCCGGAGGCAGCCCCGGCACCAAGCGGGTCACCGGGAGGCTTAGCGGCAGGGGGCGGCCTGCCCCTGTCCCCCCCTTTCTGCCCGTGTCCCCTCCCTGTGCCCGTGTCCCCCTCCCTCTGCCCGTGTCCCCTCCCCGCAGGGCGCCCGCAGCCCTTGGGGAGGCTGAGGGGAGGCTGAGGGGAGGCTGGAGGGAGGCCGGGGTCGGGGGGAGGCCCCCCCCAGCTCTTGCCGTGGTTGGGGTGCCTGGCCGGAGGTCCGCTGGGGGAGGCTCCTTCTCCCCCGGGCTTTTGAGCTGGAGGAAAAGGACAAGTCTTCGGTGACACCGCTGAGATTTCTTCTGCGATCAGCCGCCCCCTTGCCGGCACAGCGTCGCTCGGTCGGTGTGAATTCCCCCGGTCTTCCCACTCCAAAGCTCCGGGAGCGGTGCTGGAGCAAGGCAACGTGCCCTTCAGAGCGAAAAACTGCAAGAAAATGAATTTAAAAGACTTTGCGGCGCCACGTTATGGGAGGCAGAGTAGAAAAAAAATAAAAAACAAGGTCCGTATGTTGAGCGTAATGTCTTCCTCGGTATGAGGCTGACCACTTTTATATGTCTCCGAAACAGGGGAGGCACTGGCCCCACAAGCGCTGCACTGCAAATGTTGTGGCAGATCAAAGCACCCTCGGATCGGTCAGACCTTGACGAAGCTACACCGTAGGGAAAAAAAAACAGCAAGTTTCAGAGTAGGTGGTTGTTTCAAGTCAGCCTGACCTGAAGGTATTTTCCCCAGGAGATTCAAAGCAATAGTATGAACGGTAATTAGAGAAATCAATGCTGTTAGCTTGGATCCCCGAGAGCATTTGAAGAACTGTGGAGACTATAACCATCCAGAAAATGGCAAACTGCCTCTTTTTAAATGGGGAGGGACAAGAAACCAGGGACTAAAGAGTAATCTGTGTTGCTTCAAGTAATAGAACTTGTTCCTTGCTAGAGCTAGGAGGGAAATAATTAGATATCACGTATCTCAGCTTTAGCTCTGCTGCAGTCTCACATAGCATTGTCTTCAGCAATGAAAGGGGGAATACTAGCTGAAATTATTATGGATTGGGTGAATAACAGGTTGGAAAACTGTACTCCGAGGTCTGTGCAGAATCTGGTAATGTTTAGAATTTGCATAATTGACCTGAGTGAGTGTCCAGAGAGACCACTAATTAAATTTGAAGATACTGCCAAGACAGGTGAGGCTGCGAGCATCTTGGAGCACAGGATGAGAATTCATAATGTTATGTTGCAAAAAACATCTGGCAAATGCAGGATGCAATTCAAAAGGAATTTTGCATCTGTCCTGTGCTTGGGCAGGAATAATCAGCTGCAGAAATGCAGGACTGAGGCAACAACCAGATGGAGAGTAGGTGTAGGAGCAAAGGTGCTGTAGCAGGTTGTAAGCTGCACATGGGGACTAGGATGTCTTATTGTTGTAAAAGAGAGAAAAAGAAGCCAAAGCTCTCCTGGAATAATGCTGTGGTACCTGTGGTACAGAGGTACCTGTGCACCTGCAGACTCAGGCAGCCTACATTCTGCCAGCCACACTCAGAGTCACCTTTCACAATACTTGCCATAATTATGCCAGCTAAAATAAGAGACAGAGATTATGATTCCTAGAGGTAGGGGTTAAGGTGACGTTTCTCACTCCCTAGGATGAACACCTCCCGACTGCAATGCTGCAAGCAGCAAGGCAGACACCACACGTGTTCATCTCGGGTACCAACAACTGTGCCTTTTTTACTGCTTAATGCATCACTGCATTCACCCCTGTGCTGACAGAAACAAGCTCAGCGCAGTTCCGCAGAGATAGTGCTGGAGGCTGGGGGAGGACAGGGGAGCTGTGACCCCCAATTCTAGCCCAGATGGTGTGGGAGATGTGGGACCTGATCCAGACTGATGGGCACCTTTCCAGCCATGCCACCAAACCTCAGATCAGATGTTTGGGGTGAGCTAACCAGCCAGTTCCACTAGGTGTTTGTGGAAGGCAGTAGGAAGAGAAGGCATAGAAGGAAAGTATAATTTACACCACGTGGAGAGTGGGAACTGCATTATTGCCAGCTTTTTATAAGACAAGAAGATTTTCAGAGCTGTTTATAGATACCAGTACATTACCTGCTCCAGATATGGGTTTTATCTGATCTATTAACAGGCTGGCAGAAGAAATCCTCTCTCCAGTGTCTGCCCCCACCGATTTCCTTCACTCTTATTTGGAGAAGGACACAATTAATCCTCAGCATGTGAAGCATAGAAAAGCCAGAGCCCTGTTACCATGAATGGGGACTTGGACCTCAGTACCATCCTTTTCCTGTGGCTAACAGCAGTTAATCCCGCAGTCTGTTTTCCCCAGCTGCCCCAAGTTTCACAATTTCATACATGGGTAGGAGAAAATTACTTTGGTTTAAGTACTTAGCTGGCAGTCTGTCTTGCCATATTGTCTCCAGAGGTGTGACTTCCAAGTTCTTTCTAAATTTCACAAGAATGCCATCGGCTTTGTAGCTGCTGAGCTGTACTGACTGTATCCTGTCCCTGGAGCAGGTGTGCCATCCTCACAATGATCCCAATACCTGTATGTCTACTCCCCTCCTTCTGCCAGCTGACCCAGCTTTGATGTGGACTCAAATCAGTGTCAGCTCTGTCCTGCAAAGACAAAACAAAGCTCCAGCAGCGGTGGGTACTCACGCCGTCCCGTCGGCCCGTAGTTCCCCATTCCTTTGGGAACAGTTCAGGGCTTAGGTGGGCGCAAGCAGGGCTGCGAATCTGTCAGGTTAAGAAGATATACATCATCCAGTGCAGTGAACTGGGACAAAACTACCCCATCAGTACTTCTTACACCCACATGTCCTGGCAGAGGGAGTTTGCACCAGCTCAGTGGTTTGTATCCGCTGCTCACAGCTTTTCTGCTCTGCTGGTCAGATCCTAAGACCCAAGTGCTGGCACATGTGCTGCTGTCATAGCCTTCACTCAGCGAGGAGCGGGTACAATGGGATCACTTTTACTAGAGCTCTTTTGCTACAAAAAAATAAACCCAAACTAGCCAAAGGAGGCTTCAAAGTGCATTAATGAAACTGCACTGAACTCCTGTGTGGACGGAATGCCCTTAATTTATTTATGTTTAAACAAGCTGAGCAGCAAAGGGGTGGGGATTGAGTTGTGACTGCAGGCCTTCTGCCTTCCTACAGGGATTAATACCATTTATCTAATCTCCTTTAACAGTCAATTTATATTAATTATCTTGATTTTCCCTGTGGGTTAGCGCAGAATGCCTCTTAACTCTCAGCGTGGAAGCCCTTATTCCAGACTAGCAGTACCTTAATCCCAGACCAGTTTAATCCTTGGGGTGGATTAAACTAATGTGAAATAAGGCTTTTGACTTCCAAAAAAGAGCAGCCATGCAAAGCACTGATTAGGACGGCTCTCCCATTGCAAACTCCCAGGCTGCAGTGATCCTTGATCACTGCCACTAAGCCCTGCAGTTCCCCTGTGTCTGCTGCTGTTGCTCAGCCCTTGGTGCAGCCTTGGCAAGCACAGATTCCAGTGGCTTTGCTGTGTGATAATGTCCCCTTGGGAGTAATCCCAGAGAGTGAGGGCTGACAGGAAAGCTTCCTCTCTTCTGTTAGTAGATTTGAGCCACCACCCCTTCCTGGGACGAGAGGAACTGTCCTCCTCACAGAAGAGAAGGAAGGGCTGTAATGCATCAACATACCCCAGGAAGTCATTTTATGCCACTGCAAAAATAAAAAAGATGACAAGCAGTAGAGCCATTTGTCACCCTTGTGGAAAGCAGGAAGCATTATATGCCAGGGCTGGGATGTTTGAGCAACGGACAGTGAGTGTTAAGAGCACCTTTGAAGAGTTTCTGGTGTGATCAGTGGTTTTGAACAATCCTTTCTTGCTTGGATGTGCAGCTTGCAGAGCGTCCTGGTTCATCAGTCGCACTGTGACATCCTGCTGGCTCAGGACAGGGGTTGGGGAGGTTGTAAAAGTCACCCACAGCCACTTCTTGTGACATAAGAAATATTTTATTTTGTCCTAAGCAGGTGCTGTGAAGGACACAAGGGGTGAACAGCAGCACTTTCTGCCAGCAGGGCACCTCAGTCTCAAATAAGTCTGGTGCCCAAGTGTCCTGGTTTCAGCTAGGACAGAGTTAATTTTCCTCCTAGTAGCTGGTAGGGTGCTATGTTTTGGATTAGGATGAGAAGAGTGCTGATAACATGCTGATGTTTTAATTGTTGTAGAGCAGTGCTTACACCAAGCCAAGGACTTTTCAGCTTCTCGCTCTGTCCTGCTAGCGAGCAGGCTAGGGATGCAGCAGGAGCTGGGAGGGGACAGACCCAGGACAGCTGACCCAAACTGGCCAAAGGGGTATTCCATACCATCTGACGTCATGCTGAACAATATATAGGGGTGGCTAGCTGGGGTGGAGGGGGGGGCCGGCTGCTCGGGGATAGGCTGGGCATCGATCAGCGGGTGGTGAGCAATTGCATTGTGCATCACTTATTTTGTACACATTATTATTATTAATACTATTATTATTATTATTATTATTATTATTATTTTCCTGTCTTAATAAACTGTCTTTATCTCAACTCACAGGCTTCACTTTCCCGTTTCTCTCCCCCATCCCAGAGAGGGAGGGGGGAGGGTGAGCGAACAGCTGTGTGGTGTTTAGCTGCCAGCCGGGCTAAACCACAACACCAAGCCAAGCCATCAAAGAAACATCTGCCTATGTAGGCTCCTTCCCCTGTGCCAGGAATAGATTATCTGTATAAACTCATTTCAAATATGGGACAACGAAGCTCTGGTACTCAGCATTTCGCAGGACCTTCAGTGCCATGCATCTGCAACCACAGTCTGTGGCACGCAAAGACTTTGCTCGACTTGCCACCCACAAGTCACCCACTTCTGCCCGGGATCAGCAGCACCAGGAAAACACCCATTTCTTGCACAGAATGACAAAATAGTGGAAGATCTGCCCTTCTGATATGTTTTGAGGCGTGTTTTAAAAAGAGTCTAGGAATGAGCAGTGCGGTCATCTTTCAGGAAGGGGGCTGCAGTGGAGCTGGTCCCTGACAGCTAGCCAAGGAGGCAGAAGAAGTCCTCCAGAGACTTCCCAGGATGAGTTGATAGAGGATTTGGTTTTTAGCCAATTCAAAGGACCAGAAAGGTTGCAAAGTGAGACATCTGTCAGAGTCTCCCAAAAGACACAGAACTTTTATCACCGTAGTTTTTCACATTCGAGGCACTGAATTTTTAAATAGAAAAGGAGAACAAAATTACCTGCCAAAGTTTCAGCACAGATGTGCCTAAACTCGGCTATTGAATAGTACCCTGACAGCCAGGCAACAGATCACTGGGGCTATCTGCAGGATCAGAACAAAGGGAGGAAAATAAAGAGCTTTTATGGCCAGTCCTGTTCCTTTTACTTGACATATTTAGCTGAGCAATTCTCTATGAAAGTATCACCCATAGCAAAGCCGTCCTGCTTTACAATCCACCTGTAATGCATTTCCAAGAAAAGAGACAGAGGCAGCATCCTGCCTTTCGGGTTAACATTTGCAGGAAAGGGAAGAGGATGGCAGGGCTCTCTTGGTTCCCAGGCTCACTGAGTCCCCCTTCAAGAAGCTGCAGGGATTTACATACACACTGGATAGCTCTTTTGACATTCACTGTTCTGGCAAGTTATGATAAATCCATGTAAGATGTAAAATCTCATGCATTTTTAATGGTGATTAGCTTTGGGAATGAAACTACAGAGAAAACGGCTGGATTTGCTGTCTCTTTTAGCTTGTAATCACACCAAGATGTTTTTGTGGGTGCCTAGTTTCAGACTAAGCCATATAATTCATCTCATGTGGGGGTAGAGTGGTGAAATACAAGGCCTTTGTCACAGGGCAGATCAAATGGATATACTTCAATAGTCTCTCCTGCTTTTAAAACATCAATGAGCTTATTGGAGCCACTCATTAAGAAAAACCTCCTGGGGAGGCTGCAAGGTAAGAGGCCTGGAAAGGCATGCCTGTGAGCAGCAAGAACCTCTAAGTGCACTTCCTTCCTCCCTTATCTCACACAGCCTGTTCCCTTCCACCTGGACAGGACAGCCTTCCAGGTCCCTGACACAGGCCGTAGAGGGACACAGCCAAAATGTTGTCCGTGTGGCTGTCAGGATCCGCCCTGCTCATTGCTGGCACCACACACCTGGAACAGCTGGGCCAGACCTGCCAGCCAGGACGCAGAGCATGTCATCCTTATAATTCAAATTAATTCCCTAGAGTGCTTTCTCCTCTTCCCCAGACACAGCAAACAGCTGGAGGCTGAGATTACGGATGCTTATGCCAATTAGAGCTGTGATAAGGCCAGACACATGGGGAGCATTAGTGCACAGCTCTGCAGTGGAGAGACAGTGTTTGGATCTCCTCCGTGTCAAGGTACGAGGGAGCTTCCAGCTGAGCAGAGCAATGCCAGGCTGAATGCCAGGACAGGCAGAGCAGCCTTGGGGAAGAAGCCACCCAGCCATGTCCCTGCAGCAGTGTGTGCTGTCCATCCACACATCCCACACCGTGGAAACGACCTGGGGACTGGCAGAGTGCGCTCACTTCGTCAGGCCTCGAAGGAGGTTTGGAAGAAGGGTCGTAGGACGTAAAAAATGGTAGCAAGTGACTGTCAGGAGGAGCAGCTTGCCTTTACAGGTCTTTAGAAAGTTCTTTGTGCTTCCTTAGTGACAGCCACGATATGTACCTAGGTTGGGAAAGCAGTTTCCCTCTTCCCCTCAAAATGACACCATCCCCTGAACCTGGCTTTTGCTTTTCTGGGTCACAGTGCCAGCCCCAGTAAAACCAACCTTTATTTCCCTCTATTTTGTCCAGCTTCAAACACAGGGAAAGATTTACGTGCAGGAGGGAAGTGCCTCAAGGCAGCCCTTCCAAATTCAAGGCTGTCTCCTGCTTGCTGCAGGTATGCCTGCAGAGAGGAGCAGCTCCTGCAGGCTGAGCTTGGCTCAGCCCCTGCGTCCCGGGGCAGAGCAACTCTAGGGAGGCAGACTCACACCCCCAGGGGACCCTTTGGGTTAGCAGCCAGCTCTGCTCTGGAGCAGGTGGATAAGGAATGTTTTGGCTTGCTTCCAAAGCACCAAAGCACGTCTATCATCCCATCCCATGGAGAGCCAAGGCACTCACCAGCACCCAAGGTGGGTACTCACCTGCCAGTTGGTTATTTTTCCCCTCCATTCTTGCATCTCTTAGCAAAATGTTTTAAAGGTTTTTTTTTGTTTGTTTTTTTGTTTTTTCCATGTGAGCAGAGTGCCTCATGTTTTCTTTTGAAAGAGCCAGATTTTGCTGCAGATTTCACCCAAGGGTTTGGCTCGAGGCAGACACGACCTTGATGCAAATGGCTGAGGTCCGCTGTAGCAGAGCCCAGAGCTCCCAACACAAAGGTTTTGCTCTCCTTGCCCGTGGGTAGCGCTGCCAATGACAGAGATAACTAGTATGTCCAGCACCTTCCAGACTTCAGAGCAAACGGGCACGCTTTCAGGAATGTGATATTTTTTACGAGTGATTACCTCTTGCCCCCCACATTTTAACTTTGTTTTAGACAGGTGCAAATCCAGAAGGGTGCCATATGTTACAGCAAAGCACAACGCATCTCTGACCTCTGCTGCCCCGTTGAACAACACAGAGGAGAGAAATAAGCAATAAAGGGAACCCAAGAGCAGCTCAGGAGGTGAGCACTATATAAGCAAATAGACAGACAGCGGAGCACACATCCCTCTCCTCCCCAGAGGTACAGCAACAAGAGATGCCTCTCTGCTGGTGACTCCTGGATCCAGCCACCTGCTTTGCTTAGAGCAATTTGCCCCTTGCTCAATCACATGCTGCTGTGGGAGGATCTGTAGCCACATGGAAGGGGTTCTCGCTTTCAGGACTGGGACTTGAATGGATCCCAGATATTTTGTTGCACTGGGCAGAGGGAGGTGCATGCTTCCTGCTCAAAGAGGGAGCCCTTTAGGGATTGCTGTGGACCATTTACACACACAGAGGCACTGGGAAGCCAGCAACACAGAAAGGAAACATGGCTTTCCCCTCTGTTTTGTGCACTGCTAAGCACAAGCCGCCAAAAGGGACCATGAGGGTCTGTTTCTGTGAGATGGATTTATTCCAAGACAGGGAACAAACCCTACTCTGTTCAGGATCTTGGAATAACTGAGTCCACCTTGGGGCTTGGGAGTAGGGTGGGTTTTGTTTTTTTTTCTGAGGTCTCACTTAGCTGTATGAGACTGTAATTTTCCTTCTCCCTTCATTTCTCAAGCCCACCTACCCCTGCCCCTGCTCCCACCCCATCCCATTCTTCCTTTCTGCAGCCAAAATTACAGATCAGGTGGTAAAGATTAAAACCACTCCTGAAACCATCCTGTGCAAGAAAGGAGCATTTGGAAAGCTAAATCCCCCAATCCCCTTATTCCAATTACTGTCCTTTCTCTAACAGATTTGGAGGTGGTTCAAGAAAATGACTCCAATCTGCTCTCAGTAGATAGCAGCATCGTGGTCAGCTCCTTGGCATGGGAGTAGGCTCACCTGGAAACATAAAAAATTCTCACTACACACATGGGCTCAGACATATACATACCAAGAAAAAACAGAATGGGGGAGGTAGAAATTCCTGAACACCCTGTAAGCTGATTAAAGGGTATTTTACTTTTACGTAGGAAGGATTTAGCCATGCAGTTCCTAGTACCATCTGACCTCAATAAACTCCCATGCCATCAGCAGATGCCACCACTGGATGGTGTCACAGCCTGTGCCAGGGCTCCTTGAAGGATGGCTGCACCTAGACACCTTCAGGACTTGTGATGCCATTGCTGGACGTGTGTAGTGAGTGAGATGGTCTTTGGCAACCTTTTCAACCTGTTTTGACCCCAGTGCACTCAGCCATCTCAAGGCCACAGATCTCAGAGCAGTGCAGAGGCTGCAGGAGTATTTGGGAATGTATGTTTTGGCCAAGCAAGGTGTATCCATGAAGAAAAGCAGCCCCAGCAGATCCTGAGTTGCTGCAGTAACATATCTAGGGTCTGGGCAGTGGACAAGCTGGCATGAATGCTACCTTGTAAGGGTTGTCCTGGATAAACAGCAACCCCAAAGGCTGGATAGGCTTTCCCCATCCAAGGCAGGGGCTACAACATCCACATGACAATAACAGCATTTATCCAGCCTATTCTTAATGCTCACTGGAGATGCACCCACATTGCTCGTCCAGCTAGAAAGTCTTTCCTGATCTCCTGTATCAATTTCCTTGAAGCATGAAGGGGAATTTCTCTCCCTTTATGTCTCAGAACAACCCCCTGGAGCTGCGTGTGGTAATTTTTGAGTCTTTCTTGCAGTGTGGGATCAGAACACTTGCCTTTATGATGAAACCCTGTCTTTTCCAAAATGCTGTTTCTTTTGTCTTCTCCTACACCACAGCCAAAGGACAGGCTTGTGCTTTCTTTAAATATTGCCAAATTTATGGCAGTGTAGTTATAATGTGATGCATGTCAGGTGGCAGGTTTGGTGACCCCTCCATCCTACTGTAAGGAGGAGAAAAAAGACCCTCCTCTCTACCACCCAGCCTTGGTGCCCCTGAGATGGGCCAGGGTGTGCACCAGTCATGAGGTATCCTTTAGGATAAATGAGGTGTCCTCAGTGTCAAGGTGGGGATGGTCGATGCCTTTGCTTGCTGCCTCACATGAGGGTGTCCCCAGCTGACAGTGAGGCTGCCGAAAATAGCCCTGCAACCGTGGCAAGTGGATTGAATTAATACAGCTCACCACAGGTCTCTCCATGCTGCGCATGTCAGCCGGCGTCAAGGCTAAGCAGAGGTGACTGCGCAAAGATCCCGGCAGCTTTACACCTGGGAACATGATCAGGGCAGCTCACCTCCCACTCAGGGATGGCCCCAAGGCTCAGAGACCCCATCTCCCTCCTGCCCTAGGGCTTCTCTTCCTGCCTTCTTCATGGGGTGCTGATGCACAGCCTCAGACCTTAGTTTGCCTGTTTGCAGACTTTACTATACATCCCGTAAATACTGTGTCATGTCCCATAAATGTGGCTGCCTTGTTCAGGTCCATAGGAAGAGGACCACAACCCACACTTTCAGGTGCTGGTTGCCTCCTGAGAGTCGTGGGCTCTGTGAGGATTTCAGTGGGACGGGTGAGTAAGGAGCATCCAGGCTTGGGCCGCATCTGAGAAAGGCCCAGACTGAAGGCACCCAAGCCCAGCCTGTCCTGCTCCTATCTCAGGCACAAAACCTGGCTCTGCTCCCATACTTGGGCTGTTTTCTTGAAACATCTTCACCAACACTTAGCTTGTGGCCAGATACGTAAGGTCAGTGAGGCCATTTCTTTTCATTTTGGCTAAGGAGCTTTTCCCTGAGCACATAGACAGCTGTGGGCACTGCTTTGTAGTTGGTCCTGTGATGCTGTGGAGGGCCCCATCGTATTTAAAAGTGGAGCATCCATAAATTCCCACATGGAGCCTGCTGGAAGGTGATACCCAACCTTTCCTCCAGCCAGGGACAACATGAAGTTGGTGCAGCCTGTGTCTAGATAAGTCACTGGCATCAGGCAGCAAGGATCATTTCAGCTCTGACTTCTTGCAGCCTTGGGGTGTGACAACTGTGTGAGTTGGGGATCACATGAGGGCAATAATTTCCTTCTCTTTTGTCATTCTTCCAGTCAGTGATGGAGAGCTTTCCCCTGAAATGCTGTTGCAAAGAGACAATGGAGCAGATTACAGTGATCAATGGGTGATTTAATCACACTTTGTGCCTGCTGCCTGCAGGTAAGGGGAATCTTCACTCCCACTTTGAGTGCTCACACATGTGGAAAATGGGAAAAGCAAGGTGCAAATTCTCAAAAATCCGGACAGCTGATATTGCTTAGCAGTACTGTTGTTTCTCTCTTCTATCTCAATGTCTCCTGATGAGAGTTCAGTGTTAATTCTGGTTAAGAGGATCATATGCTGTTTCAGGACTCAGGATTTGTTTTGGGCTTTATTCAGGTATAAATTAGAGCTTGCAAAAACTTTTGAGTTTCCTTGTATGCCCCTAAGTTTCCTCACCAGGGGCCTCAGAAGCTGTGTTTAAGCTCAAGCCCACAGTTGTCACCTGCGTTATGTTGCAGCATTGCTGGGCCTGTCCACACACTTTCCCACCCCGTCACCTTTTCACTCTCTGCCACTGCTGCAGCAAGGCAAAAACCACTTTTTGTTGCCAAGTAGATAAATCGGGTTACTTCAATTCTTGTTTCTTCCAGTCTCGAAAAGCTTGTTCTCTCCTGTTACTCACCCTCTGCTGCCATCCTGGGGCCACTTCATCAGGCATCCGTGCAGCCTCTCCTGCGTGCCTCTTATCTAGACCCATTTAGGCGCTCAGGCACACTGATTTTCCCCTGTAGTGGGGGCATTTCAGACCCGTTGACGTTATTTGCAAATGAAAGGAAATAGCATTAGTCATTTTTAGCTCCCTATACGTTGTCTGTGCTTTTTTAACAAACTTTTCCCCCCTCTTTGTTCTGTTCCTACATTGCCATTCTCAGCTGAAGATGTTTGCAGTGGAGCAACACCAGCAGTCCCAGCTGATCCTTTTGCCAGTGATACTGTCATAAAATACAAGTACAGAAAATATAAAGATTTAAACACAATTCCAGAAAATTGCAGACATCGCTAGCATCACTGGGGGTTCCCAAAGCTGGGCTGGGTGCTCAGAAGAGCTTTCAGATGCCATGAGAGAAGGATGTGACTCAGTGGATCTGCACCTGGTTGTACAGAAAGGAAATGTGTTGACTGAGCCTGTAACACTACAGAAAGGGGTGTCAGGGAGACAGTGGAAGGGTTGCAGAGGAATGACAACTCTAACAGTGCTAAAGAAAGCAGCTGTAAGGGCTATGTGTTGTAGAAAGGACAGAAAGCTGTTTGGGAAATGCTTGAATGTGTGTAGGACTGACCTGGACTGTCTCAAAGGAGAAAATGAACGTCTCTATCCAAACGGTGGCCCTGGCACCTCCCTGTCCTCCAGTCCTGGAAAGCAGCAGCCTGTCTCTGCTGTTGAGTCCCCTGTCTTGTGTAGGGGTATAGCTACAGCCTGCAGTCATAGTGCTGAAGCTTGCTGCTCTTCAGTGCATGGGTTATTCTTCCAAGGGAAAGATGATGGGGAAAATTAGGTTCCTCCCAGCCCTCTAGCACGGGGATGCCCTCTGCTTCCCCAAAAGAAAAAAAGGGTTAAGTAGATGAGAAAAAGTGTAATATAATTTCTATTTCTCCAGTAGAGAAATAAGAAGATTTATTTATAACAATTAATCCTCCCAAGCTACTTTATACAACGTAAAAAGGAGAGAAAGAGCATAATCCTATTTTCTCCCTCCATTCCCATGTCACCTGTAGTAGCAAAGTTTGAGAGCAACCAGCTCTGAAACCCAGGAAAGGCAGGGGATATATCCAGGATGTTTTCATGCATGTATCAGTATGCTTCTTTCTTTGAAGTTGTGATACAATCTGTTCTCACCAGACCTTTCCCAGAAGTGGCTGTGAAACCACAGCGTGAAAAATATTGTCCTCTCCTGCAAACCCAGACCAGTCCTACTGATCAGACAGTGTTTGCCCTAAGAAAATTGACATGTTGTTTAGCCAAATCACACTCATCGAATCAGCCTGGTGATTGCAAACAAAAGCCGAGCCAGAATTAAAAAAAAAAAAAAAAAAAAGAGCAGAAGATTAAGCTCATATCAAGAGGTAATTAAAACCAGGAGGAGAGATAATGATGACAATCGTGGTGAATCAATTGGTACAGGGATGTTTTCCCTACAAATTACTCTCATTAAACACACAAACAAGAATTATTACACATCAGCAGAAATATGGTCTATTGAACTGTTGTGAATGACCTGATTGGGTTCAGAGTGTAATTAAAAGGACATTTCAGTCCGGATATGTTATTTGCTGTTAACCATGATTACTTATATTCATATCTTTACTCAAATAATTGCTTTTGATAAGGGCTTCAGATTTATAGGGGCTGCGGAGAGAAGTGGGCCAGTGGTGCACCATCAGCTGTAGGACAGCTGGGAGCCTGGAGTGACCACGGTGTGGTGAGTACGGCTGTGCTGACGCTGTCAGGCTGGATGGGCTGCCTCTTCCCTGCTTGCAAGGCTTGGGTGGTGTATTTTGGGCCTCCATAATGCTTTGCTGAGCTATTGCCATTGTTCATCCCTCTCCTGAGCAGCAGTGATGATGATAGATGGGGTTTTCCTCCTCTGGAACAGCCAGTGGGAAGAACAGAGCCAAACAGCAGCTGACCAGATGTGTTTCCAGAGATACATGGTCCTTAGTTTTAGGTAGGGATAGGCAGGAGCAAGAAGGTGCACCAACTGGCTGTGTAGTGCTTGAAATGTTCCTTTTGGGAGGTTCTCCTGGCAGTAGTGCTCCTTCAGGGTGACGGCAGCTTTGATTCAGCAAAGCCTGTGGGTGCAATGTGACATTTCAGCAGCAGGATTTGTCTGCTGCAAGGGGCTGAGCTGTTCTCAGGTCCTGGGCTGAGTTGGTGTGCACTTCTTTCAGCTAAAAGTACTAGCAATCTAAGGAGTTTGTATTTATTGAGAGCCAGCATCACTGGGGAGGGCAATAAAAGCTTGGAAGGTCAAGGAGGTTAAACAGTGTTACAGTCATGAAACTCAAAATTTACCTTCTCACATTATCTAATTGATTAAAAATAAAACAACTATGCAATACAAAGTAATCATCAATCACTACCGACACAGAAAGGAAGCTCCTCAACCACCATCACTGTTCCAAGAGACTTCGGAAAGCAATCTGCAGGCGGAAGAGAAGATCATGTCCAGAAAGGGAAAAGACAAGTTGATCCCCTTGGCTAGCAGCCAGAAAGATCATGAAGAGAGGGGAGACTGGAGCTAGGGCTGGTGCTTAAAATGGTCTGTTAAATGTGGTGCTCCAAGACAAAAACCTGCCCAGGGATGGCACAAGAAAGGCCAAAATGCTGTGGTGAGACGCTGGCCGGGGGAGCAAGGCACTGCATGGCAGGTCTTATACTGATTGAGGGCAGGCTCAGGGTCCAGGTTACCTGTCCCTGAGGGGTGGCACAGTCTATTCTTGATGTCTGTTTTCAGCTCCTTCACATTCCCTGAGCAGGAAGCAATAATGTGGAGTCTGTGCTGTTTGGACTCCCATAAGGAACTGATCTTTGAAATGTCCTTCTTTTCTATTTCATCCCCCTCAAAACCAAATCAGGCAGGAAAACAATGTAAAAGCATCAAAAGTGTGTGTGAGGTGAAGCTTACAGATTCTTAATCACGAACTTCTCTGCCAAACCTCTTTTCTCTGCTCTGCAGCCCCCATTTGTGCTGTGGCTTACTGCAAATACATTTCTGCATAAATCCCCCACTCTTCTCTTTCCTTGTCTTGCCTCATCTTATCTTGCGGTATCTTTAGATTAGAAAACAGTCGCAGGAGGGTGGCTAGAAAGTGTTGAGGAAACTGTCAGTCCTTTAATGCTCTTTGTTCTGTTTAGTTTCAGACTAGAATAAAACCAAAGTGAGAGGACTTTGATTTTGGGTTAGCAAGTACAGTCTGAGAGTTTCCAGGACAGTGAGTAAAAAGCAAGATTTGCTTCTTTGCAGGAGGAAGACAGGAATATTAAAAATTACAGGCATGTTTTCTGTGTATTCCTTGGGAAAATGTGAGCACCCTCTTATAAAGGCACACACATCTCTGCAGGCATAGAGCTGTGAAAAGAGGTTGGAAATAAAAAGGAAGAGTGTGCAATGGCTTGTGATAAGCAAAACACAATTTTCTTTTTATTTCAGTTAGAAAACAAAGTACAAGGTTTTGCTGTTACTGAAAATGTGCTATTCTTTTTTTCCCTCTTGAAAGATTAGAGGATAGGTAGATATCAGCACACACACGAGTCCTTCCCTTCCCCTGTGAGTGGATGAATTCTTCTTTGCTACATGCCAATCTTTTTGCCTGATAATTTAGGGGACAACAAAACAAAAACAGACAAACAAACAATGGCAACAACAGCAAAAGACAGATTTCTCCTGGGCACCCTCTAGGTATATTAATAACTGTGCGGGATGTTTTAATGGGTGTTTTAAATCCTCTCCCTGAAGACTCATCTGTCAGACACTCATAGTGGAGTGGAGGTTATTCCACAGAGTTGTGCCATCAATGGATTAACTCAAGGTGATACCTCCCTGCTTATTCAAGGTGTTTTATACTGACTCACAGCAATACTCCAGCACGAACATTATCTCAAACAGGCCCCTCAGATCCATGCACCGGGACTACATGGTGGTAGTGGCGGTGGGATAACGGCTACAAATATTTTACAAATATCTGGCAACATGAATGATTTGAATTGTTCATCTTATGTATTTTAAAGAAATACTATATTTGCTGGCAAGAATTCCTGCTAATTTAGTTATAGTGATGTTATTTATAAAGTCTTGTCTTCTGTGTGGCATGTGAACTGTACCAAAGATCAAGGTCATTTGTTCTGCTGGTCATAAAACCTTGTGCTTTAGTTTAGGAGTCAACATGTTTTCCCTGATGACTGGTCTGTGGCAGCTAATTATTCCCATGATTGTCCTGTCTCACTTCTCAGCATCTCTTCCATCCCTGGTGAGGTAAGCATTTCTTGTGCCTCTGCTTCCTTTTTCTCCATGGCTTTTTGTTCAAAGAGCCTGCTAACTATAAAGCCAGCCTTTTATCTTCCTTCCAGAAGTTGCAGCTGCTTGGCTGTTATTTTTGTTCCCCTAAATTGATTTAGCTAAAGGAATACAAATGTTGTAAATATTTTTTTCCTTGCTTAAGATTGGAAGATTTGACTTGATTCAGAAGAAAAATCAGAAACCCAAACAGACCAAACTACACCAAAAAAAAAGAAAAAAAAAAGACACTCTTGAGCCTGTTTCCCTACTAGATACTTATACAGGTTGGTAAAAGTGGAAGGTTCTGTTTTAAACAGCTTAGTGTCACAAAAATGTAACCAAAAATAGGCAGTCCTGGTAGTTCACCAGTTCCTAATCTTGCCTGTAAGACTGAGGCAGAGTTGCCCCTCCTCCTGCTTGTGCAGGGGCAGTTCAAGCCCAGAGAGACCAACGGACTCGGGCTGGAGGAGGACACAGCTGAGACCCTTGCAGCCCTTCCATGGCCACCACCAGAGCCTAGTACAGCTGCCCTGGTGCCACTACTAGCACAAACACAGTCACACAAACGGGTCTCTCCTGAGGCTTGTCCAGACAGACATCACAATCCAAGACCTTTTATCCTACCCACTGTCTAGTCTGGTTTGAAGTTTGCCAGCCTTTGTTGAACATCTCTGAGGCTATGAGCACTTTTTCAATGCCTTCTCAATCAGCCACCTGTGAGTCTTCAGCGCTGCTACCATTACCTACCAGGTCCTCAGGGTTTCTGTATCTGGGTGTTCAATTTCTTGAGGTGAAGATGCTAGAGCAAGGGCAGGTGTTTTTGCTGTGTGATGGTTAACACACCTATTTCCTTTAAACTCTTAGAAAATATTCTTTTTTAAACTTTGCCAAATTAGCACAAATTCTTGTTTATCTTTCCTTCAGGTAGCAGTTTAAATGACCATTTTCCTCCAGTTTTAAAACCATGTTTTTTCATCCATTTTTCTTTTCTGACTACCTAGGACTGAGAGACACGCGGATGGGCTCTTCCACAGTGAGCTCAGCAAGATGAACGACAATGCTTACGTGCAGCAGCTAGTGAAACACCTGGTGGGCCTCAAGGAGAGGTAGGGAGGAGCTGAAACCAGGCTCCTGGGGCAGGGAAGTCTTCAGTGGGAGGTGGGAAAAGAAGCCCATGGGGGCTGAGCCACCTCCAGTTCCAGAGCCAACCTCAGTGCTGGCCTCATCCAGAGGCTGCTGACGATGAGAGGAGACAGAAGGGCAGGGATACAGGGCTCCTGGATACTGGGGCGAGAGAGATTTCAGAGTCTTGGGATAAGTCTCATGGCTGGGAGGAGCAGCTGTTGTATTTTGCCTGATGCAGGTCCCAGAGGCACTCAGATGGACTATTTACCAGCGAATACAGCAAGATGAGAGGAAATGCCCAGGTTCAGAAATTCATCCAAAATCTCATGGGCCACAAGCGCAGGTAAGAGCTCAGCTTCTTCAGGAAGAGGAAGGCAGTGTGGGCAGTGCAGGCTGTAGGGAGCAGGCCCCAGCTCCAAGGAAAGGGGGATGGCATGGACAGTGGTTTGGAAAACTCAAGACAAGAGCAAGCTGTCTGGGGCTGGTCTCCTCCTGTGAGGCCACAGTGGAGCTGCTGTGCAACAGTGGAGAGGCCCCACCAAACTTCTGAGTGTGGCAATTTCTAAGCATAAGACAACATTGTCTGTGGCATATGCCAGTATCAAGCTTAATCCATAGGACAGAAAACTTGACACCAGATCACAGGTTGAGATTTTTTTGTTTGTGTTTGGTTTAGTCTTTTGGGGAATGTTGTAGTTGATTTGCCTGCTAAAAATAAAGTGCTTGAGAAAATGCTCATAGAAAAAAAGTGGGCTCTGTTCCAGAATGAGGGAGACCTCAGGGTTCATAGTCCCCAGCCATGGCTTTGCCAAACTGGGCAGGTGTTAGACATAATCATATACATCGCCAAGAGGGTTCCTTCAGACAGCTGAAGTACTGAACCACCAGCTCCCACTGAAGCCCACAATCAGTTACAATACATGTCCCTCAGGGTGATACACCCCACAACTGCTGCTGTCCTTGACTCTGGTATGTTATGAAGGGAGAGCATTGCCTGCAGAGGCATCCTGCAGGCTTGGTTCTCCGAGGCAAAAACATAGCACATTGATTCCTTCCCATCTGTTCAGGGTGTTCTGATATTTTCTAGGGCATGCACTAATAACAAAATCCTGGCAGATGCAGTAGATTTTTAATTTCCAGTTGCTGGAAGAAGGTATATATCCATGGGCTGAAGGACATGATAGTACTGGGTAATGAGGCAGCATACAAGTGCATATTAAAACCTATCCTCTTGCCAGTTAGAGAACATCTGAGCCTGATTTGAAGAGGATACTTCTTTCTTTTCCTACACAGCTAACTGTCAGTCAGCAGGTTAACAGAACATGGCCCATGTGGCAGGTTGCTGGTGGGGTGAACCTGCCTTCCAGAGAGCAGTGCTGTTTTACATCTGTGGTGGTTTCAATATTTTATTTTTAATTAATATTTTTCTTTATCTAAAGCAGCTCTCCAGGCCCAGTCAACACAGATGTGCAGATGAGAGAGGAAGAAGACAGCAATACGGACCTTGCTTTATGTGGCTGTACCAGAGCTTTCTGAACGCCAGGTAGGAGGGACAGACTTGTCACCTTGGCACTTCTATGGCCCAACCACCACAGTATTGAATTCAGAAGAGGACTTTCAGTAATTTGTAAATGTCCAGGTTTTGCTCTGACTGCAGAAGTCTGATATAATGCAGTAGTTATGGATCTGTGGGTCCTTGCACTACAGGATCCAACAGCTCGGCTGATATCCTCAAAAATATCCACACCACTGGATTTATGAAATCGCCCATCTTTTAAAACCACTTCTTCTTTTCTCCCCATCAGCTTGTAAGGCACTGTCTTGGGGATATGGTTTAGTGGAGGACTTGTTAGTGTTAGGTCAGAGGTTGGACTGGGTGATCTTGGAGGTCTCTTCCAACCTAGACGATTCTGTGATTCTGTGATTCTGTGGGGAGTGTCACTGCTGAACTGCAGCCCTCCATCACACAGTTCTGTACCTCCTGCCACTCTGACAGCAACTGCACTCCCAGAGGTGGTTTGCAGAGCTAGCAAAGCAAATGCTTTGGCCCAACTGCAAGACAGCAGGCAGCTGTGTGCAATCTCAATTGATTTCCATGCCTGAATTCCCAGTAATCTCAATTTCTACATGCCGACCCTGCCTGGCACTCAGTTTTGCTTTATCTAAAGCAATGTTGACATTGAGATTTACAGCTAAGAAGTGCCATATAAAGCCAGTTATTAAAAATAATAAAACACAGGGAAATGAAATGATTCTTTTCTAATTGCAGAGTTGCTATTCTGGACTTTAAAAAAAAAAATGCACATCTCACTAGGAAGCCTGATCCAACAGTTAAAATAGAAAGCCTTTGCTACCATGTTTTGATTCAGTTACTGGTTCAAACACACACCTCAGGATGGCTGCCCCAGCACCTGGATATTGTATCTTCCCAATGACCAACCACTTTCAACTAGACACCTCACTATTAAATCACTAAAACTAGGAGGAGTAAGCTGGCCCCTAGTACTTTCTGTCCACATTGCCTAGAATAAATGAGGATGATCAGAGGGCTGGAACACCTCTCTTACAAAGAAAAACTGAGAGAGCTGGGGTTGTCTATCCCAAAGAATAGAAGGCTCCACGGAGACCTTACTGCAGCCTTTCAGTAATTACAGGGGGCTTATAAGAAAGCTGGGCATACAAGGGCATATAGTGATAGAACAAGGAGTAATGGCTTTGAAGTGAAAGAGGTAGATTTGGATTAGATATAAGGAAGAAATTCTTCACTATGAGGGTGGTGAGGCACTGGATCAGGTTGCCCAGAGAAGCTGTGCATGTCCCATCCCTGGTGGTGTACAAAGCCAGGTTGTATGGGGCTTTGGAGAATCTGGTCTAGTGGAAGGTGACCCCGCCCATGGCAGGGGAGATAAACTAGATTATTTTTTACATGTCTCTTCAAATCCAAACCGTTCTGTGATTCTATGATTCTGTGATTCTCTGATGAGACCAATAACTTTGTCTGTACATCTGTTAGGTACCTTGCATCAGGTATCTCTGATTTGGGCCCCTCTATCATACATCTACTTGTGGGTATCATCTCTGAATTTTACAAGGCAGTCTTGTCACTATTCCAACAGTCTGTTCCCACAGGAATAACAAACTATTGCTCATTTTTCCCCTTCCAACAGCCATTTGGACAGTGATGCCAGGGAAGCTGCTGCAGTTACCAGCCAGTACATTTGCCCCATCTCTGAGCAGCTGGTTGCAGACATGAAGGAATATATCAACAGTTTTGACTGAAGGCAAAGGGAAAGTCAGTGCTCTGTCAGAAGCAGCACGGTTCTGCATGCACACAGCTTTGAAAAAAACAGGAAAGCTATTGTATTTTGCTTAGTAAAAACTCTTGAGATCAGCAACTAAAATAAAATAAAATTCTGGAAAGCAGCCAAAAGCAAAAAAAAAGCAAAAAAAAAAAAGCACAATAAAACTCTTAGATGGTAATCAAGAGTAAAATATATGTTAGTGTAAACTGTTGTCAATAGGTGGAGCCTGAGTGAAGCATATCACTTCTACTGTGTTAGCATCTGGTTGCCTACTTCTGAAGTCAAATAAAGATATGTTAGCTGTGCCTGTGCTTTGGCTGCAATTTGGGAAACATGGTGAAGGTGGTACCATTACTAGGTGTCGGGAGGCGGGGAGAAGTATTTTGGTATGCTTACCCCACCAACATACAGCAGCATGCTGGGACTAGCTGGTGGCTCTGGCCACATCTTCTGTGTCTGGGTTTCAGCACTGCCCACAACTCAACTTTACAAAGAAGCCAGCATCAGGGTTGGCTCCATTTAGCAGAAACTTGGGTGCTAGATTTTATTGCAAAAAATTGTAATGAGAATTACACAATATAGATACACACTGTAAGTACTGTTTTCACTCTACTCTGCCCTCATATTTGCTGGCCCAACCTTATCACTGCCACTAAAGGCAAAGCTCTGCTGGAAGGAATTTGTTCCCATGATTTAATGAGGTTTACATATTATCTCTGCACCATGCTGCGTGGCAGAATCATAGAATGTCCTGAGTTGGAAGGGATGCACAAGGATCACTGAGTCCAATTTCTGGATCCTCAAAGGACCACTCAAAAATCAGACCATATGTCTGAGAGCTTTGTCCAAAGGCTTCTTGAACTCTGGCAGGCAGTGCCATGACCACATCCCTGGGGAGCCTGTCCCAGTGCCTGATCACCCTCTGGGTCAAAAACTTTTTCCTAATATTCAACCTGAACAGCCCCTGTCCAAGCTCCATGCCATTCCCTTGGGTCTTGTCGCTGTCCCCAGAGAGCAGAGCTCAGCGCCTGCCCCTCTGCTCCCCTCGTGAGGGAGCTCCAGGCCGCCATGAGGCCTCCCCTCAGCCTGCTCTGTGTGGGCTGAACAAACCAAGGGACTTCAGCTGCTGTTCATATGTCTTGCCCTCTAGACCCTTCACCATCTTTGTAGCCCTCCTTTGGACACTCTCTAACAGTTTTATATCTGTTTTATACTGTGGTGCCCAAACTGCACACAGTACTCGAGGTGAGGCCACACCAGGCAGAGTAGAGTGGGACAATCTCTTCCCTCGACGGTTAGTAATGTCATAACTCAGGGTATGGTTGGCTCTCCTGGCTTCCAAGCGACACTGCTGTCTCATGTTCAGGTTGCTGTTGACCAAAACCTCCAGATCCCTTTCTATGGGGCTGATATCCAGAATCTTGTCCCCCAGTCTGTACATACAGCCAGGGTTGTCCCTTCCCGGGTGTGGAATCCAGCATTTGTTCTTGTTAAAATTCATATTGTTGGTGGTTGCCCAATTCTCCAATCTGTCTAGATCTCTCTGCAAGGCCTCCCCACCCTCAAAGGAGTCAACAGCTCCATCCGATTTGGTATTGTCTGTGAATTTGCTCAAAAAACCTTCAAGTCCTACATCCAAATCATTTATGAAAACATTGAAGAGGACTGGTCCTAAAGTGGAGCCCTGGGAACCCCACTAGTGACAGGTTGCCATCCCAATGTAACACCATTTACAAGAACCCTTTGGGCCCAACCCGTCAGCCACTGTTTACCCATCTTATTATGCATTTATCTAACCGTACTCTGGTCATTCTGTCCAGAAGGATACTGTGAGAGGCAGTATCAAAAGCTTTACTGAAATCCAGAAAGGTTACATCAACTGGTTTCCTTTGGTCAACTAGATGGGTGATCTTCTTGTAAAAGGAAATCAATTTTTTTAAACATGATCTTTCCCTTGTAAACCCATGTTGGCTGTTACCAACGACTGTGTGGTCCTTCAGGTGTTTTTCAGTAACTCCCAGAATAATCTTCTCCATAATTTTACCAGGCACTGAAGTGAGACTGACAGGCCTGTAATTGCTAGGGTCTTCTTTTTTACCCTTCTTGAAAACTGGGACAACATTTGCCCAGCTTCCAGTCTACTGGGACCTCTCCAGATTCCCAGATCATTGAAAAATAATTGAGAGAGGTCCCGCGATGACATCAGCCAGCTCTCTGAGTACCCTGAGATGAATCCCATCAGGACCCATGGATTTATATGTATCCAGCTGGAGCAGCAAATCCCACACAAATTCAGGGTTGACTGGAAGTTTATTGTTCCTGCAGTCATCTAAGCACCCATCCCCTTACCGTGATGCTGTAAAGCTGTTCTCAAGGACCTTGGCATTTTTTTATTTTTGGTCTATATGAAATCTCTGCTAGGAAAGAGACTTCTTGGAGGAATTTTGGAGGGAGTTTGACAATCTGCATTTTGTTAAACTGTTTGGCTAAAATCAAAGAACTTTCCACAATCAATTAGGATTTTAAAAGGAGCAGCAAGAGCAGCTGTCCTCTTTCTCTTCCTACACAAGGGACAAGTTGAAAACAATGGCTTTTTTCTGCACAACAAGTGGCCAAATGTCTTGCCATATGGTATTTGGTTTGGAAAAATGTACACAGGCTCAGAAGAGACAGGATGAAGAGAATGTAATACTATGAGGCTTCAGGAAGCTGCTGAGATGTAAATAGTTGGCACCTGGGTGGAGATTTCGGGGATCATCCCTACAAAAAGCCACTGGTAGAAGGGGAACTGCCTCATGCCTACAGAGTTACTGGGAAATCGATCACTGGGCTATGTGTGAGCCTTGTCACTGTTTTTGGATCCACTCTGCTCATCTGGTAGGGGTCCTGTAGGGCGGCTGGGAATAACAAGCTTGTCTAAGAAACATAACTGATTATCTCAGCCTACACAGGGTCTAGCTCTTTCCTTTGCCAGACAAACAAAAGAGCAGCTAAGATGGCTTTGTGTTCACTGAAACGTTAAACTTTTTCAGAAATGAAATCAAGATATTTGTGAGTTGACTTTTAAAAATAATACATATATATGATATATATATATATATATATATATATGCTTTTCAGGACACTTTCTGCACATTATCATCTTTTGGATCCTGATTGTACTACTTTTCATGGGAAACACTCTGTAACCTTTCACAATATCCCTACTTCTCACCCTCCAAAGCCATTTAATGGTGGGAGCATTAATATGCCTCCCTTTGTCCTATCTTTGCTCCGTATATGAGGTTTTCTGTCAGTAGATGCTCCCGTAACTGGATACACACGGTGCCCAGCACACCACCCCCCAGTCCCCACCTGATAAACATCAGGACCTTCATTCTCAGCAGATTCTTCCTCAGAAAATGGTAGGTTTTTGATAAGAGGAAAGACATTCCTCCTGCAATGTAGTGCACACCTGCCCTTGTGCACATTACAAGAGGCAGCACTGATGATGTGCGTGCCAGCAGCTGGGGAGCATATGTGAAACAACAGGTACAGAAGAAGCCTTATAGATAAATCAGACTGGCATCAAGTCATCTTGCTCTGAAAAAAAGACTTATCATAAATAAATAAGACTTTGCTCAGGGAAGAGAGAGATTGAGGCACAGTTATTCCATTTGCCTCCTTTTGTCCACCTGGCAACAAGGGCTCCCTTCTCTGCAGCACTTTCTGGCCATGCTCTGTGCAATGAAATAAAACAGAAAAATGGTGGCTAATCCCCTCCATTTAAATATAGGGAAATCAAGGCAAAAGCTTAAACAGTTTGGCCAAAGTCCAGCTTATGTAAACAATAGCACAGTAAGGCACTAAACCACCGCTTGGTGCTTTCTGCATGGTGCCGCCCTTACTTTCAACCCCCTCTTTTTTTCATGATAAAATCAGACTCTCTGAGAAAGTGATGGGACCACTACTAAGCTCTTACTCTCTTAAACCAGTCCAGACTTTTGTCATCTTCAACCAACAGACCCTCTGAAGAGATTTGCTCCTGTACTGGGCAAAATTCTGGTTAAGAATCATATGCCTATGCCCCATCAGGTCTTGACATGTTGTTTGACAAGAAGAAAGGACAGGAGAAGCACCCCAAGGCCAGCTATCAGCTATCCTCAAAAATTTCAGCTGGTAAGGACACTCTGAGAGAGAAAAAATAAAATAAAATAAAATAATAAAATAAAATAAAATAAAATAAAATGTCTTGTGGAAACAATGAGTCCAAGCCATAGAATAAGCAGGAAAACCCACCTTCCTGGCTCCTCCAGAGCTGCTGTCTCAACCCAACAACACCATGACAAACTGAAACTAGAAGAGAGAAACCAGAAGTCATGGGTTGGAAAGCAAAAGCTGTTATAAAGGGGGATGTGGGCCATGCAGAAAAAGCCTGGATAAAATAAGTAAGGTGTAGGGGCCGTATTAGCATTATTATGACTTCTTTCAATAAGTGATCTGGCCAAAGTAGACAATATCTCCGGCACATAACAAAAATAGATTCCACCACTTCTACCCCAACAGGAAATTCTGGAGTATACAGACAGCTTCTGAATTGTCAGCTCTCATATTCTTTCTTGCTAATGCTTGTCTCAGGGAACTTGGCTCTGAGTTCTGAAATGCTTCAAATATTCCCTTGTTGCTAAAGAGAGTTTAAGGGAGGAAAGACCCAGGAACAAAGTAGTAATGGGAATTTATGCGTTATCATGTTCTGTGACCTGTTAATGTCTTATAAGTCATCCAATGAGGCAAAGAGGCAAAGGTTGAACTGGAGCAGTCCATTCCAGCCAGCCAATGTTTTTTGCCTTCGTGAAGCAGTTCATGCAGGAGACAGCACTGGGAGAAACAGGGAGAGAAGAGGATCAGCTTAATTAGAAACATATTTCTTCAATAACTAGCAGCTCACCATGGATGTTTCTCACCTGCTCCTCACTTCTGTGCTCTTTCTGCTGCCCTTCATAGCACAAGTTTCAGCACAGCAACCAGGTAAGTTGTTGCAGGAGGTCTGTGACCACAGGATAATAACCCCTGTGGCACCAGCTTGTACCATTGCATCTGGCAAAGGATTTTTACAGTCTTACTTTAAGACAGGTTTGTTCAAGGGCTTTCTTTTCAGTGGTAACCAGTGGGTCTCATGTCTCACCCAATTCTGTCACAACATGAATACTCGGGCAAATTTCTACCTCATTTGTGTGTTTTTCCAGGATGTTCTGTCCTCTAACAAAAATCCAAGCGTTGAAGAAAATAACCCTCCTGGATACAATGTGACCACTATCGATTTGGAAGCAGGTTTCACTGCAACGGTTGATCCTTCCTCGCCAGATGGCAGTTATTTTACCATCCAGGGGTCTCAGCTGCAGCTGGTCAAAAGTGTGGACTATGAGGTAAGCTTTTAGCTGGCAGGCTGTAGGGATGAGATGGATAATGCTGGGAAGCAGTGGGTTTCAACCAGGGGTCTTCGACTTCCAGGGATTTATAGTCTGTGTATAAAGTATCTAGGAAATATTTGACTGTGCTTTAGTTCACTACCAGGGAGATCAGCCCTTGCACAGGCAGAGGGCAGGGAGGAGGGAGTTGCATTGTATGCCTGCTGTCACCTTCCTTCAACGAATCTGTATGAATTAAAACAAGGCGGAGGTTTAAAAAAAGAAGTGTGACAACTGTGGTGTTCAGAGCTCTCCAGGATGCATGTAAAATGATCCTTATTTGCATGTATAAAATACAGTGCTGAGCAGTGAGGTAATCTTATGTTGAGAATAAAAGCAGTATAAAAGGTCAACGTGTTCAGTTAGGTCGCAGCTAAATTATTTTACCTACCTACAGAGTTCTGCATGCAGCCACAAGTGTCCTTAAACTGCCATTTCCCTAATGTAAAATCCCACATTTGCATGAAGAACAGCAGACAGAGGTAATACCCTGCAGGCAATGCTGCACTTGCTGCATGACATATTTCTGTTTCATTTGATTTAAAAAGAAATTTGTTTGAACTTTCCTTAAGCGGGAGAAAATGGTCGATTAGCTCTACCACCAGGTTACAGGAATCACAAAGAAAGAAGATAGTAAATCAGTCAGCTTTGACCTCAGTAAAGCAAGGGCCCAGCACTGATGGATGGCTGCAAAAGAAAGAAGGGAAATGTTAGAAATGCCTGATAAAAAGATAAAGCCCTTGATTCTGCAATGCATGCATTTGTCTCATTTACTTCAGAAAAAGTCAGTATATTTTGGCTTGTTTCTAAATGGCTTGGGTTTTGTTTTTGCATACAGAATGATACCGTGCTGATAGTGATTGTGGCTTGCCAGAATGCTGCTGGGCAGGTGGGTGCTCTTCCAAACACTCAGTTCTCTTACAAGGTACTGCAGGCAAGCACTTACTTTCCTTGTCTCTTCCTAGTCCACAGACCACGGTTAAGAGCCATCCTTTTCTTTCCAGGCAGACACAGTCCTCTAATAGTCAAAGAAAGAGCACTCAAGGCTCTGTGAATGGGGAGATGTGGGAGCAAACTACAAACCCCACACCTTGTGGGCTGTCTGCAAACCCCAGCCCTGTTCAGCACCCACTAGCTGTGCTTCTCAAACCTTCCTCTCTGTCACTCTGCAAACTGGGATCAGCCCCTAACAATCTTACCTTTGTGTTTGATTCTCTCATTTTACCATTTCTGCAGAGAGATACTTTGGACATTATTGTGACCATTATCAATCTGAACGATAACAGCCCAGTGTTTAAGCAAACGAATCTCACCGTAACTGTTCCTGAGGTAAGGATTTCACAGAAATGAAGAGGGCACTGGGTCAACCAGTGCTATGGGACTAAGGAATAATTACCAGGGAGAAGTCTTCAGCCAATTTCACAGAGAAAATAACCACAACTTTGTTTCAGGACACAAAAGTGAATGCAACCATTGTAGCCCGTGAAGATTTAAGTCCTAGTGATGCTGATCTGGACATCATCTATTATGAACTCAATTCAACAGTGCAGGTGAGCTTTCTTTGGGGGGGGGGGGGGGGGGGAAGAGAGAGAGAAGTCTTTGTGTTTAATTCAGATGAGCTCCAGCTTTGAGGCTAACGGATTGTTGTATTGCATTTGGCTCCTGAACACCTTCTGGAAGAGGTGTTTCTTAAGTAAAAGCTTTTTGTTAAGTAAGCTTTTTGTTAAGTACAAGCATTGGTTTGGCTAGCAGAATGGAGCAATCGGTATTGCTGGTATTGAATTCTTCTAGTGCTTACACTTTTATTACATTGTACAGTCTACACTTTCATCTGGGATATTCTGAACCATATGATCCAGGGGAGTCATGCTGGGATGGTCTGTAAACATACTGGGAGAGACCTTTGCACCTTACAGAGTTCAGAATTGCACTGAGTCAGATAGGAAAAAAAGGAGTTATTGTCTGTTTGTCTACAGTGCCTATACAGAGTGGAGATACGAGTTGCCCAAGATCACGGAAAAAGTCTTTGTCAAAGCCAAAGGCAGGCCTGACTCTCCCCAGGTGCTAGTTTAGTGCCTTATTTTGCTTGATCTTAAGGGGTTTGCTTGATAAAGTGAGAAACAAATTGTAAGCATGGTTAAACTGATGCCAGGCTAGACTGGCAATCTGGAAGGGTCTGCTAGACGTAAAAACTAAAAAAAGTAAAGAGAAAAACAAACAAAATGTATATTTACATTTTTATATATCGTCATGCAGTGAGCAGGTAGTGTCCAACATATAATTCTGACTCCATTAACTCTGGGATTAAACTCTGGGATTTTAAGGGCCGTGAACAGAAACCACATTTTGAATTTTAGCTCTGGGACCGGATTTTGCATTCACATTGGTGTAAATCCAGAGGAATGTAGAAATCCAGAAGAATTCTAGTCGAGATACGAGATTAAAGAAAACCCAAAGTGCAAAAGTTTATATACTAAAATGCAATTTATACTACTTACAATTTGGCCTTGTAGTAGTTTCCAAAGTTCAGCTGTGCTAGGCTAAGTGATCTTGCCAGCTCTCAGAGGCTGTTCTTTGTGCACGGATGTTGAATTGCTTGGCTGTCATGGATCCAAAACAGGATTGTTGGAAACCTGTTTGAGTACAGGAAATAAATTAGGTAGATTTCACCCAGTACCTGCCAAGCAGGTAGGCAGGCAAAGCAGGGGATCTTAGGGGGAAAAAAAGTCAAAAGAACATGAAGGAACCTTTCTGACAAGCTAGGCAATGACAGTGTGCCATACTAAATGATTACATAGGGCTCACATTCCTACACTGCCCCCAGACCCCACTCCAGGTCCCCAGGCTTGAAGCTCCGATTGGGATGACAAACACAGCAATGAGTAGTATTTTCAACGTCTGTGATCAAGTATGCTAATAAAGCTTTTCCATTTATTTATTTATTTTTACCCAGGACACCACCAATTATTTTGCCGTAAAAGGAATCAATAATCCTGAAATATATTTGCAAAAAGCATTAGATTATGATAAAGTTAACTCAACAACATTGATCTTGTATGCAATGGTAAGTTCTTTAGGCAGAACAAAATGCCTCGTATGCCACAACCTCTCTTAACTAGAGGGCAAATCTGAACAGGAGATCTCTGGGGTGGCAGGAGGGAGGGTGGGTACTGGGGGCAGTGGATTTGGAGCAGCCTTCCACCCTCCATAACCACACTGACTGCATCCAGACTTGCATTCAGTCCACCTTTGTCAGCAGAATGTCAGCAGATAATTCACTGCTTTCGCTAATTTCATATAAACTGCCTCTCCTCAGAGAGAATGGAGTTAAAACAGCTAAAAGACCCTGGGTCACTGGCTTTTGCAGGTGGGTCCTTTTGGCAATAAAACTTGCAGCTTACAAATGTGCTTTGCTTCTGGATACAGGACAGGCCTGTTGGCAGCAGCGAAACCATCCACACAGCTACTGCAACAATAAACATAATTATTGAGCAAGCTGACACCAAACCACCCTGGTTCCTACCCTGTAGCTTCATTGATGTGGACAAAAGCATTTGCATCAGCAGCCCCTATTCTGGGAGAGTCAATATATCCGAGATGTCGGTAAGCAGGCACGACCAAACAGTATCTCTGATGCTATTTTCTTGGTAGTGGGTAGTGCCTAATAATTTTCAAGAGCTTGTGACATAAATGCAGATAATTCAGCGTGACAAGGAGCCTTCATCATCCTGGAAGGTGGAAGTTCCCCTCACTCAGAAGAGCACTGCTTGTCCTTGTTCCTACAGCATGTTGCAGGAGAGGCAAGAGATGGAAAACTCTTTGCTCTGGGCCTTCTCACCTCTCCCCTCTTACATCTATCCCCTATATATAGTATACATAATATACAACAAATGTCGTTTTCACAGTTTGAACCAGCAGAGCCATGATGGGATGGGAGAGTGCTAATAGCATTTGGTGCTGTAGTGTGCTGCGTGACACTTTGCCTTTCTATTGCAGACAGAACCACTCACCCTGGATCCGGGGCCCATCTATGCTAAAGATCCGGACTACACTATAAATGAAAAAATTGTGTACAGTATTGTTGGTGGTGAGTAGAATTGCTGCCTTTTCCAAACTGCCTTACTTGTACATTCCTACATTACCTGCCAAGAGGGGGTGCCCTGCACAGCACTTGAGAGTTGAGGGCCTGGAGATTTGCCCCTCTATTTCTGCCCCAGAAACATAATTAGATACGCAGAACATTGTGGATTAAGTAGAAGACACAGGCTGTACAAAAAGGAAGAGGAAGAGAATTGCAGACCCGTAAGCCAAGCTCCATGAAATCTGTTTCAGAAAGACTTTTTTTTTTTTTTTGGGGGGGGGGGGGGGGGGAGGGGGCGGAGAGAATGACATGTTTTATCTTTAAGATTTTAGACCTGATTTTGCCAGTCTGGTCGCACCACTTTCATAGTCTTTGAGCTGAACCTAAAAACTCCCAAATGATCAGCATCATTTTCATTCATCACCAGAAATAATGCTCTTATTCCACTGTGCATTGCCACTGTCTAATCTGCCCTGTTTTAACCTTGATTTCAAAAAGATTACTTGAATATAGTGAACTGATTGCCCAATCATTGACTGGGACACTGGGCCACCTTTTCATTCAAAGAATAATTATTATTATTATTATTAACAGTGAGTTCTTGATTAACGATCAAGGCAAAGGCAGATCATATTGGTCAGGTGGAGTGACCATTTGTTCATCTCTCTTATTTGTTCTACATGGCACCATATCTGTGAATATACTCCTGACAATAAAGATGCTAAAGAACCTCAAATTCCACTGGCATTTTGGAGGTAGTGTGATCTCAGTCCCCCACAGTAAAAAGGGAACCCCATACTGGGGATCCTTGTCTAAATAAAGCCCACAGTATCTCAAAATGAGGAAAATAAGCAGAAATTGAACATATATTTTAATGTATATCCAACATAGATGGTTTTATGATTCAAAGACAGATTGGTGATGTAGGAGGTTGATTTCTACCCCTACTTCAATACAAGAAGGTCTCTGTGTCTAGGCTCCTTTTGTAGTTAGCAGAGAAAAATAAGTGTTTCCAGAGCTGAATGCAGCTCATGTTGAGGCCAATGTCCATGAGATAAACCCCATAGTTAGTCCATGTCCGTGAGATAAACCATGCACTAAGATGTCCCTTTCTCTTCACAGTCTAGGTAACAAGGTCAGGTAGAGATGTCTGCCTGGTAGATGTCTAGAACTGTTTAAGATGAACCCCCACCCAACAAGGTGGGAAAGGCAAGGACAATGACATCATTGTCTGGGGGTTGTTGTCACCAATATGTGGAAAAAATGAACCATGAGCTTGAAGTCACTTTATGAAGTTATCCCATGTCTTTTAATTTCTTTAGGGAATGCAGATAATGTATTCTCAGTGGATGCAGACACGGGAAATCTAACGATGAACAAAATAGCAACTTCCCCAGACTCATACCTATTGCAGGTCATGGTAAGTCTGATGACATTGCATTCAGCCATCCAGCATAGTTGGCTTTCTAGGAAGCATCAATCTTGCTGTGCCAGGAGTCAATTACATTAATAATGAAAGCTAACTTGTTCACACCGTTTATTTTGGAAGTATTTAGACCAAGTATTTAAGCAGTATCTTATACCAATTTACATGCAAAACCCTTGTAGGAGTTGAGGCATTTTCCCTTATGTGTGGGTTACACCATCAAAGCAAGTTAACTTAGCAAGTCTCTTCTGCTGAGTTCAAAGTATAGATGAACATAACTGGAAGGCTTTCTGTAGACATCACAGGGGCTTGTCTTAAAGTAGCTAAAGTAACTCACTCCTAGAAACAACCTCCTCTTTTGGTTGCACTCCTCAGGAAAGGAGGAGTTGCAAAGCACTCCCTGCACCCAGGAAGATGTGGACTCTCAGATAGTAACAGAACTGACCCAATCCCTCATGAATTTGAAGAGGCTCTGCCTGCTGGTGTTGGAATCCCACTGCTTTGTACTTAGGCATGACAATTTGTCCAGAGCTGACCCTTATTAAGAGCCACATCTAACATCTAGATTCTAGGGCTAGACCAGGATAATGTGGATGGCCAACAGCAGAAGCAAGCAAAGGCACAAGGACCCCAAAACACAGGCCCCTGTGACAGGCCTGGCCCAAAGCTCACTGAAAATGATGGAAAGAACTCCATGTGTTGGAACACATTTTGGTCCAAACCTAACCTCTTATGTCTTGTCACTAACAGGAAAAGACTAGCATTTCCTTCCCTCTCTCTCTCTCTCTCTCTCTCTGTCTTTCTCCTGTGTATGTGTGTGTCTCCAGGCCACCCAAGTCAACAACAAACAGAAATACTCTGTAGTCAGCGTGGAGATTAAGGTCATCAATAAAAGTGACTACGCACCATACTTTGAGTCCAGTAACTACACAGGAATAGTATCTGTTGGTGTGGCCCCAAGAAGCCTTGTCTTCCAAGTTGAGGATCCTTCAAGTCCCCTGATGATAAAAGCAGCAGATGATGACTTCCCTGATGTAAGAAACTGAAAATGCACTGAATTCTTACTTACTGCTTCAGCCTTAAAGCAGAATAAGTAAACATAAGGAAGGGGAGGTGGGGAGAGACAAACACTAGCTTTCTTCTGCTGTCCCAAATTATATTTATCTGGGACTTTTACATAGATCAGAATCATTTATAGTATGGCGTAATCTGGAGAAGCTGCTGGGCTTCTTTCTTCCAAGTGCCAGTGCCACTCAGATCTATGTAGGTAAGCTGATTCACTGTAAAACAGCATGCCAAGTAAGCCCAGGACTAGCAAATCCTGTGAACAGGTCCAGATCTGGGTTGGGGTTTCTGAGAAGAGATCAGGGAGGCAGGATCCCAGGTAGAGGTGTTCTCTCTCCGCCAGGTCAAGAAAAGCTATTTGTGGACTAGCCTAGGAAGAGGAGACTGTCCAAAGACAACAGACTAGCAAGTCTTCAATCCTGGGCTGGAAATAGTTAACCTTCTCCCTATCGTGACTCATTTTTGAGAGTGCCATTCTTGGAAAAAGTTCTGGGAGGAGGAAAGTGGAGGAGATTCACTGACCAGCCGTTCCCTTTCCCCGCTGACAAATGTGCTAGTTTTACTGATGGTAAAGCTTCCATAACAAGACTGGGATCTAGTACTGGAAAAACAATCTAGAGACAAAGGGAAAAAATATGTAGACCTCTGCACAAGGGTTATTCTCTGTTTATATCCCCCTTCTGCACTGTATTAAAGGCAGAACTGATCAAATTTAGTAGGTCCCTTGCACAGATGTGTTTTGCTTGGGGAAACACTAATGATACCAACACAAGGTGGATAAGACTTGGGATTTTTTTTTTTTGAGGCAAAACTTTTAGTATACATTCTTAATCTCTGTGCAAAAGGGTGAACATGCCTGACTTCAACCTTCCTTCAGTTCAGATTTATTTACTGCACTATACACCCACTTATACTTCAGGCATATTTGACAAGTCCTGCTGACAGGTGGTTACAAAGATGCATGCAAAGCACAGTGTGGCTTAATCATTCACTTTTCTGGCTTTTCAGAAATTCAACCCAAACATTGAATACTACATAAAAAACAGCACTGATTTCATTGCAACCAAAGATGGACTCATCTTGACAAATGTCAATCTGCTGTCACCAGAGACTGTAATCATGGAGGTAGGACAACTTTCTTCATATTTTGCCAGGGTTGTGGAAGGAAGGAGTTTCTAACAGAGAAGCACCAAGAGTGGAATTCCATTAGATGTGGAATATAATGAAAGGACAGTCCTTGCCCCAACCATTTGTATCACAAATGTATAGGGATGGAGGGAGATGTAGTGGTAGTAAATGCACTCTGCATGACATAGGCTACCATCTGGTGCTAGCTGAGAAGAAGTTTCCTCTGTCCTCCTGTGGAAAATATCATTAGAGACAAGCAAAAGGTCAATTGGGGAGATTTTAGGACCCTTGTCCCACAGTCTGGTTTGGACTAAAAGGCAAATAAATCAGAAAATATAAAATCTAATTTAATCCCCCAATTTCTACCCAAAAAGAGAAACCTACCAGAAACTTTTTTTTCCCCCCACACATACCACCTAAGAGATATTGAAGACATCATAGGTACAGAGCAGGGGCTGCTTAATTTTTTTTCAGAGGGAGAAAATACTATGCCAAGGCTGAGTCCAGAGTAGGGCTCCTAAGATGATAAGGGGACTGGAGCTCCTGTTGTACAAGGACAGACTGGGAGAGCTGGGCCTGTTTAGCCTGGAAAAGAGAAGACTGAGGGGAGACCTCATCAATGCGTATAAATATTTGAGGACAGGGTGTTAAGAGCATGGAACCAGTCTCTTTTCAGTTGAGGCCAGTGACACGACGAGAGGCAACGGGAAAAAACTGAAGCACAAGAGGTTCCATCTGAATATGAGAGGGCACTTCTTTACTGTGAGGGTGACAGAGCACTGGGACAGGTTGCCCAGAGGGGTTGTGAAGTCTCCTTCTCTGGAGATATTCAAAACCCACCTGGATGCAATTCTGTGCACCATGTGTTAGGTGACCCTTCTGGGCAGGGGGTTTGAACTCAATGATCTTCAAAGGTCCCTTCCAACCTCAGCCATTCAGTGATTCTGTAAATCCAGTACTTTTTTTTTTTTTTTTTTGCTCAGATCAAGACAATCACAGAAGCAGTTAATAATTCTAGACTTTCTAAAAAGAACATATTCATGTTGCCCACCTGCCTGCCAGTGCCAAATGGCAATGCTAAAGCTTGCCTGGCACAATACCACATCCTCCAGAGCTATCTGACACAGCTTGACTACAGCAATATTTTAGCTACATGGGCAGACAGCTGCTTGCAGGGCAAAAATGTGTGCCAACGTCATGCTGCTACTGCCCCACACTACCTCATTGCCTGTTTACAGCATTGCACTGTACTGCAAAGCTGTTTGCAAATGATGAATGTGGTTTTGGCTGAGGACAGGGACTTTTCAGAACTCTTCTTCTGTGACCAGACTGCCCCAGCTACAATGCAAGGATATTGGGATATTGTGAAGATATGGTAAAGATATGGCCGAGGTACTTTGTCCCCAAAGGGTCCACCACTTCTCCTGAGAGAAAGATAGAAATCTAGAAAGTCCCTAAACTATCTTTTCCCCATGTTCACCCAGGCTGTTGCAAAAGATACAGTGAGTCTGCAGGAGGCGAGCACCATCATCACGGTGGAGATCATCTTTGCTGCAGGTAGGCTGGGTATTTCTTGGTTTTCTGGTAAAGTGAGGTGACTGGGGAACCTTTTCCACTTTCATGGACAAACCGGCAATGATAGGTCACCCAATGAAGTCTGTGGGCCTGGGCTAAGGCCAACCCTATATCTACTGGAGGTCCTATGGTGGCTATGACAGAGAAAATGCTCAAAGGACATCCTTAGGATATGGTCACCACGTGCCTCAAACAACCTTTTGAGGCTTTAAGCAGTGCTGTGTGATGTAGCATCTTTTCTTTTTATTCCAAAATTAAATCTGTAGTTGCTTCATAGCGTTTTGCGAGTCAAAAATTACCCAGAATGTCAAAGGAGGATTGCCCTGACACCTTGGTACATCCTTGCTCTTTTTTTGACTAAAAATAGAGAAAACTGCAGCATAATTTCCTGTCTTATGCAGGAGCAGACAGAAGTTGGCACACCCCCACAAAGCCAGGCTTCCTCATGAGCCATGGCATTTTCTACTCAGGTCAGGCCAAGTTCCTATACTCCAAGATTTTAAGGCCTTTCCAGGAAAAACGACCCATGAGAAACGATAGACATGAGGCTACACGCATAACCTTCCAGTTATCATTTGGATTTGCTGAAGTAAAAATAGCCTACACTTCTGTACTTCTTAGAAATTTCTCTTATAAATCAGTTAGATTTGAGGCTTATGAAGCTTTTTACACTGAATGGAGAGGAATCAATTTTATGCATTTTCACATCAGGGCAGGTAGATAATGTCCAGACTTCACTGACTTCTCCCTGATGTGTGGTTGAACGCCCCAGTTGGGCTTTTAAATTATTTCATCCTCAGAAACACCACCATTGTGAGGATTACTGGAGGATGAAAACAGTGGGATCCTGGGTGTAAATTTGGATTCCCTGATGGTAGTGTCACAGTTGAAAACACCGTCTGCATTAAAATCACCTAAGCACAGTTTTAGGTGACACAGTCCAGCTCAGCAGAAGGCTAGCTCAGGTGTCAGTACAGCACGGTGTTAATGCTCCAAGCAGACGTACCAATGGGTCAATGCATCTTTTATATGTTGCACTTGCTATTTAAACCCCACAAAATAATGATGCTGGTGACTATAAAACAAAGTAGAGGGAAATTACACTGAATGGTTCAGAGCCTGTGAGAGGATTTGTGCTTTTTTCTCTACTACAATTAGCACCCAGGAGTGGCTCAAATAGAGCTGAGATTACCATTTGCCTGGACAAACAGTAGGATATTTAACCCTCAGCTTGAATAAGTGGTGTTAAGGAGTGTGTGCGCAACAGGTTAGAGGGTGCTTTACTAAGTGTCGCAATATCCATGGGGAAACTAGAGTCCTTTTCAGTATACCTTCCTTCCGAGAAGAGGTGACTGTACACTGACCTCTGGTTTCTGAGACATTGGTGCCAGAGCCAGCCTACGTGGATTTCAGCATGAGTCATCCCACCAAGCTGAGCTAGCTTTCATGGAGGTACTGGGTGCTGCACAGCACAGAAGGAGTTAAGGGCGGTGGAGCTTCACATCAGCTCTGTGGGCTGTGGCTCCCTAGGAGACATGATTAAGAAGTGAAAATTCACTCATGTCCTAAAGCCTCACCAGCGTATTAATGATAAACTGAGGGTGCAATCAAATGCAGAGAGGGTACTCAGAGTTTGTTGTCATAAACAGGTCAGCAGGAGAACAAAATTGTGTTTCATTAATCATTAAACTTTAAAGAGATTAATTTACATTACAAAATGAAGCTGAAAAACTTAAAAACAAAGAATCCCACTGACAACAACAAGTACCGCTGATTAACCCTGAAGAAGTTACTGTCTCTCCACTGTAATGTTGATCTCCATACAAATATGCTTACACTGACCAGTGGCTGAAAGCATACGCAGTTCCTGAGGAGGTTGATATGTGTTGCTACCGCTACAAAGAGGGCATGAAAGGGTTTTCTGTCCTGGGGACCTTCTAATGTTTTTCATTCCCACGTCCTAATGAAGCTGAGATATATCCTGGGGAACAGCAAGTGTTGGGCAGAGATGAGAGACCCCAGAGTTAGCCCAGGCTGGGCAGCGCTGGGTTTCTCCAAGCTCCTGCTTGAATAGTGCCCATGTGTCCATCACTCCTGTTGGAGTCACTAACTAAAAAGAGTCACTAAAATTCTGCTATGTGAGAAAAAGTATGTGTCCTAGGGGGAGCTCTGCAACTACTTGTCTTCTCCTGGAGGGGAAAGGGACTTTCCTCTGGTCACAAAGAGCCTGATAGTTCAAGTTTGGAGGCAGGAATCAGTTTCAAGAAAGAAACTACAGTAAGAAATTCAGCAAAAATCCTTCCAACAAACACCCTCATGACATAATCCCTTTCTTTGGCCATAAACGTGGTTCCTAGTACCCTTGCATTTATCAGCATAACAAAGATGTTATTGTACCCTCATCTGTTAATACACAAAGAAGTCAGACCTGACCTGGCTGGTCATATTGACACCAGAGTCAATTCCTCTCCTTCCAAGGAGCACACTGTTTTTCTACTTTTATTTCCTATTCTAACATGCTCATTAGTATCAGAGGTGAAGTTCCACATTAAAGAAAGCTTTGCATTTTCACATACATATATACAAACATACCTCATTTTTGCATGCTGGTGGAAATGGGTGAAGTGGGAACAGACAAGATTGACCTAGCTCTACTTCTGCTTAGCTAATACAGTCATGTACATATTTGCTTATTTAAATCATAGGGTAAACATCATAGTCTTGTAAATAGATGCTATTTCCACTTTATGTAACTTCTTGCAAGCTATAATATTCTGTGAGTGGCCACTTTAATAGAAACCTCTGCTTCCAGGACAGAAAATGAATGACATTTCTTCTATGACATTAAATATATCACTGCCACATTCTACTGCACAGGATGCTTCGTTGCCCTTCAAAAACTCTTTGGAGCTTTGTACACAATGAAATGTTGTGCTTAAAAGCTAGTTGCCATTTTAAGTTGCCATTTTTGTAACATTGGTTTGCTTTTCTTGTAGATAAAATCACCTCTGATAAGTTATACACTGCACAGGATATGGGTATCTTAGGTGGTATCTTAGCAGCACTGTTGCTGATTACCTTAGTCTTCCTTGGACTGATGATATACAAACATTATGGGAAAACGGTCAGATTACTGATAAATAAAAAGGTAAGTGCTTTGTTTGTACCTGACTTGCATTAAGAATTTCTTAGAGGTAGGAGGTGGGACCTGAGGAGGATTTAGAGTATGGATGGGCTGTCCAAATCCTACACATTTGTGTGAAGGTGATGAATCATTCCTGAGACAATATTTGCAAAGGTAGTATCACTTTGGTGATGTTTGTTATTGATCTTTTTTGTCCTCTGAGGCTGGAGCCATATGGTAGTTGAACAGGCATAGTAAGGAGAGGAGCATGGCTCCACAGAGCACAAAATCTAGGATGAATGTGACACATACCAGAGGTGGTCTCTGAAAATCATGTGACTGTGATATAAACCACTGCACATCCTTTCTCTATAGACAATGGAGAGAAAGAGCCCTTCTTATCCTATCCTAAAGCTTAGCCTTAGACAACCAAGTTTTGGACACCTAGGAACTGGACACCTAGGGAATTTGTCTTAACCTAATCTGAAGTGTATATGATGCATATGACACCCTGCTCTACTCAGTGCTTTTGTATTCTCAAGTGCAAAGTGTTGGCCAAATTATAGTTTGCATAGGAACAAATGGATGCTGGCAGACAACCTTGAACACCTAAAATGCAGGAACAGTGCCACTAGACAATAGACAGGCAACAACATATCTTTCATCACCAATGGTCCCAGTAATTCTCCATGGTCTCTGGGTTTTAAAGTAGTTTTGAGATTGAGAAGCTGTCCTTAAGGTCATTTGCTAGGCTAAATTCTTCACGGTAATTGTCATCTACATGTAAAGAAAGAACAGCATTGTTTAACTGCTTAGGATGTGTTTTTGCAGTTGTTAAGTTTTTAATTTTTATTCTCGAAAGGGAGGAAGTGAAAAAAAAACCACCAAAACCAAAACAAACAAACAAACAAAACAACAAAAGCAAGCAGAAAAATGAAAGTTCCTGCCTAGTAGCAGGAAATTTGACCTGGACTTGGTAGGCAGCATGTTTACTTGCTATCAGTGAACATTTCTCCACCAGCATCAACAGGGTCCAGGGTCTTGTTTGTATATATTCAACAAAGGCCAGACGAGTAACTTTAGCCACACACCTACACCCTATTTAATTTCCTTTCATTGCACTCACAAGGTGTCTCTCCTCCTGTAGTTCTCCAAGGATTTCCCTGAGAGCTATGAGAACCAAGCTTACAATCAAGATGAACACCCAGATCTGAGTGCCAAAGAGCAGGAAAGCTCAGAAAACGGTGGTATAACTGAGCTACAGCAGCCATCATTTTTCTTGACCTCTTCTAAAGAAGAAATTGATGGCCTCCCAAAGACATCCACAGCTTCCACAGTTGTCTTTGACCTGGAAGAGAAAGAGGAAGAGGAAAAAGAAGAGGAAGAGGTGAAAGAAGACACTAAGCATGAGAAAGAAGTAAAGTCTATCCTCAAAACAGACAGGAATGAGGGGGACCATGGCTACAAAGCCGTGTGGTTTAAGACCGATGTGGATCCAGATGCTGGAGAAAAAGTTGAAGTGATTAAGGACAATGCATCAGATTATGATGATGACAGTGATCAAGATCTGCAGGAGAATGAGGAGGAAGAAGATGACAAGGATGATCACCACGGAGGGTCAGGGGTATCTATTGATTCAGAAAACTCATCATTCCCAGCTGCAGAAGTGATGATTAACATGTCTCGCACAGCGACAGAAAATGACGTTAAAGTGTAATGGGAATAAGTCTGTATGTTCCCCACTGAAATGGGGGAATCTCTGCTGCTTTTCTGAGATGGAGCCCACCTTTCTGCTTGGGGGTAACTGGGATGCAGGAGGACACAGTTGCCTCTCCTGCATGCAGAGATTAAAGCCAGAAGAGATTATAACTAATTTAACCTCTTAACAAGACCTTGAAACATCATGTGGGATTTTGGATGGGGAAAACATGTCCCATCTCTCCACCCTTCTGCCTGTTTGCCCTGGAGTCCCCTACATCATGTTTCCCAAACTGGCTGCAGGAATAGCAGAGATATAGCTACACTGACTTTGAAGCAGTTAGCTCAGCTCATGGTAGCAATTTAATTGCACAATCCAATGCTCTCATCTCCTCTTGGTGGGTAAATGAGCCAGCACTCACTGCTTGGATGTTCCCTTTAGGGTGTTGCAGGTTGATGCCAGCTGCAGGGCGTAAGCCAGCGCAAGTCACTCTGACCCTGCGGTTGCTCATATGACTGCATCCAGGTGCACACGTCAGGGCTTGGCTCTGCTCTCTGCACCCCAGCACAAGCAGCTGGCATGACATCAAGGGGACTGGGAGCAGCAGGAGTGCCACGACAGGTCCCCATTTTGCCAGAAAGCGCGTGTTAAAATGCTCGGGAGCTGTTGTTTCCTCCATCACTGATAAGCAAGGACGGATCACATGCTCTTTCCTGAGGACTTTGCCAGGCATTTTTCTATGTCACAAGACAAGTAATTGTGCTGTACCTTGTGGGCCAGATAAGAGCTTCTGCCAGAACCTGCCTACAAAATGCCAGGAGTATTTCCACCTCCCTGGGATTTTGGCAGCGATAGATATTGTTCTGGGGTGCTGGATGTAGGTCAGCACATTGCTTCCCATTGTGTCCTTTGTCCAGCAGGACTCGAGGTGTCCCTTATAAAAGGGACTTCATTGCTGCTGAAGGTGGAGGTCAGCATTTGCTTCCAAGTGCCTGATGTCACTGCCTCCTCTGCCCCTCACTTGTGGATGCAAACCTTTTTGCATTCCCACCTTTCTCCATTCATAAGAAGCCCAGCAGGCTCTTTTACTGGTGAAATACAATCTTCAGGCTTCACCGAGAGCTGAGCCTGAAAAAGGAGGTAATTCGCTGAGAGCAAGTAATCCCTGCTGTGTGTGGCTTTTGAGCCCAGGTTTGAGCTAGAAAGGCTGCTAGCATGATGGACCCCTTCTCCCTCAATCCTCCCTCATCTTTCAGCAATCTTGTCTTCAGCTGTGGTCCTGCCATCAATTCAACAAAGAGAGCACTCCATTGCCTGGTGGCATGGGGAGTGATGCTCTGGTCCAGATTCACACTTCCCATCTGCAAATTGCTTCTCCCAGCTGGCAATCAAAAACTGGGATGTTTTCCACTGACTGAGAATATGGCAGTGTGCATTTGAATCTTCTGATCTATCAGCACAAAATTTGTGCTGCTGCTGGTTTTTCCACTTGGGGGCTAGCTCAGGGCAGACACGGGCTGTTGAGCATTAAACTTCCAGTAAGACAGGGACAATAATCCTGGGTCACAAATATTTATCTCACTTGCTCAGGTTAGCACAACTGCACAGAACTGTAACAGTATAAGTGTCCTTTAAGAGAAGCAACAATAATAAGTACTCCTGCCTTTGCCCTACAGGGCAAATCTTCTCATTTCTTCCTTTTATCTAGATAAACCCTTAAGAGAGTGAAACCAAAATACATCTGCTGGGATTCTCATGTACACCAAAACACAGGACAATCACTTCCAAGCAGTCTTTCATCTTGGTTTATACTTTGTTTCTGTACATCTCCCCATCCCAGTGTTGTTAGTGCTCATCTCTGTTGTCCTGTCTCTGAGGAGAGCTGGCCTCGTTGTGTGTGGACTTTAGGAGTTGCACTTTTGCTGAAGGTGGAGACTGAGATATGGAAAGCTTTTGTCCTTATTGCAATAAAGCTATTTGCCCAGAAATTACAGCTGTGGTTTGACTGATAGCGGAGGGTGGGGAGTGTGCCCTGTGTTTCCTTTGTAAGCGTGGTACCTCCAGTAGCTTAGGGTTATGTCCAGCAGAATTTTCCCATGGGACTGTGAGAACTCTCCAGCATTTGCTAGTTGCTAGCCCACCACCTTCAGCCATCAGCAAGGGTAGAGCCAAGCCTGCCCTCCGTGCTGATGCTACCCATGGGAAGATTGCTGATGGGTGGGTGAAGCTGGAATGTTTCTACTCTGGTTCCCTCCAGGCATTTGCTTTATTCATCTCATCTGGGTAAAGGCCCAAAATATTGGCCACCAGCTTGCCGTACACCAACAATCAGCATTTGTGATGGTGTTGCAAGCAGTGCTAAGTGTCCTGCTGACTAGGGATCATTTTTTCAAGGCAGAATTGTGTCCCAGGGCAGTGGTTGACGTAGCCTAGCCTACACAGGACAAGGGGTGATCTCTGTGGAAGGCAAGCAGAAAACTGTCCGAAGAAGCAGCTGTTGTGCTAACGAAACAGCAAGTTCTCCCCATTGGATGGGCAAAGGGAACAGACGCAGCACTGTGTTTTCTAACACGTGTGGGAGTGAGAAGAGACTGCAAAGGACAAAGGAGGTTTGTGAGAGGGAGCAAAACACAGATAAAAGCAACCTGGATTTCAGCAGCCCCTCTGACCCATTTTTCCTGCATCTGGGACCAGTACTTACCAGCTTCCATTTATTGCTATCCACAGCTCTGCTACATGGGTTACAATTGGTCGTTCCTGCCTCCATGCATTATTAAGGAGCCTTGAATTATTTTAGCATAATGACCTGAGAAATGACTGACTGGCACTGGGAAGATCTGCTGATTGACAGATCATCTCTGTCTTTAACGAACCAGCGAAAATATTTCTGGGAGAAATGTTGGCACACACATGTTTATACCGAAAGCAAGGAACGTGGGCCAGGCCCAAATCAGTCCTGGTGCACTTGGTTATGGAGTGCTGGCTTGGTGTCTACTGTAGCACAGCAAATTTGGCCCCACCAGCCATTACTAAAGATGATACCACCACAGTGATGGTGGGACACACATATTCATGCACAACTCCTCTGGATCAGCTGTCCCTGAGTAACTTAGTGTTACAACAGAAATACCTCTCTTAAAGCTGCTAAAACCAGGCCCACAAAGTCCAGGTTGGCAGAGATGGTCCTCCACTGACTTAGATGACTGGAAAGGCAGCAATGAGAACCAGTGATGGAGGGCAAGAGCTAGGTTGGTGGGGTCTGTGATCATGTTCAACCAGTTCCCCCAAGCTTTAGCAAAAATCCTGAGTGGAGTGTTTTCCATTGGGGGGCAGCAGGTCACCTAAAGAAAATTCCCTTCCTGCGTGTGACAGGGAGATGGATCCCTTCTCTCTTACTCCTCACACTGATACACCAAGCTATTTTCCTCACAGTCTCCCCAGATGTGCAGCTCCTGTTTTCCCATCTCATTTTCTGCAGCATTTTGTTAGCATTGGGATTACCAGAGACACAACTTTCCTCTCACTTACATTTGGAGACTGCTTTTCTGTGGATCATCCTTCTCCAACTCTTCTTCACAGCCGAAGAAAAAAAAAATAAAATCCTTTTCTGCTTTTCCAGAAGACTGTTTTATGATAACCTGTGAGCAATGACCGAAATAAATGGTTTCCAGCAGAATGTAGTTCCTGGTGGCTGACACAGCATAGCTGCCCCATTTCCCCCTTTTTCTGTGCCATATGTGATCTGTTCCTGTCTGTTGGCACAGTGTTGCACGCTGTCTGCCCTTTGCTGCTGTGCTGTTCGGGCTGCTGGGCACGTGCATTGGCAAACTGATTTATGTGCCCCCTCAATCTGCAATCTGTACTCATTTGTTGGTGCTTTTCCTCCTCCCATTGGTGTACTTCTCATGCTTTCAGCTTTAGGTGTTGGCATGCAGTTTGAATCTGGGCACCTTCAGTTTGCTATTCATTGGTTCTTTGGCTTCCCTCCCTTGGCATGCAATTGGAATTCTATCAATTTGCCATTCACCTGCCAGGCTCCTTGCTGGCAGTTGGTTCTTCTGCAGCCCCAGCTGATCATTCTGTTCCTATGCAAGATCTGATAGTCTTGTTCTTTTATCCAGAAAATTCATACTGGAAGAAAAAAACCAAAACAAACAAACAAACAAAAACACCACCACCACCAAAAAAAAAAACAAACCAAAAAAAAAAAACAAAAAAAACCCACAAAACCCAGAACTCAGTGATTGTTAAGGCAAGTTACACAGCAACACTCAGAAGTGAAAACGTGTTCAAATAGTGCCGTCACATGGACAGCAAAGGCATCTGTCTTTAATTCTACGCAGCTTGAATTAGAAAGTGGAAAGTTAAGGTGCTTCTTCAGCCTCCTTTCTGTACTCAACCTTTCCTTCAGAGCCATTCAGTGAATTAGGGTCTCCTGTGAGCACAAAGGTTTCACACCTCATGGCATACCATGAGGGTTCAGAGACCTGTACTTCACCTTTCCAATTATATTGGAGAAGATCATTCCCTCACAGATAATGATGTATTTATTCCTGGTAAGAAGGCAAAAGAAAATCCTTCCTTTTCTTGGCATGAATTTGACATACAAAGTTAGCAACACCTTCAGTCATGTTTCACTTGCTCATTCTCTTCCTTTTCAGTGAGATTTCAGATTTCATTTAAGAAGGTGTCTGACATTCCCTGTGTGTTCAGTTCCCCAGAAAAAGCCTTTCCTGAGAGGTAGGTCAAGGATGAGTTCCCTACCAGTCACCAGTTTGCACCATCATAAATTCTGGGAGATGTAGATGGTTATGAAGTCTCCTGAAGTCTTTTTTTCCTGAGTCTAAGGGGTGTGGGATGGGGGATGTCCTGGCCAAAGAGGAGCACTGGCACTGTGGGGCTCCTCAGTGGTTGGTCCTGCACCTACCACAGCTGAGCAGTCCAACTAGTTGCCTGGGGATACTCCTTGGAGCTGTGTGCAACCTTTGGGGTTGTTCCAAGGGGTCACTGAGGAGGGGCTGGCACAGGATTCAACATGGAGGAGGGCCTCCTTTCCATGGAAAGGATACTGATCTTGTGGTCAAGAAGAAACTCAATCGATCCTGACTCTACTCTTTTGTTACCAGGGCTTCCCCGGTTACCTAAAATTTTCCTTTTATTAATTTATTTATAGCAACACGTTTCTGTGGTACAGACAATTAACAACAGAGAAAGAACATAGGCAAGAGTGCTTTTCTCTCTGGAGCTCTTCTTCCCTCTTTCCTATTGGCTTCCCTTGTAGTAACCTCTTTTCTATCCCCAAACATGCATGATTTGGGATCCCAAGGGGTCTTTAACACAGTTGCCAGGACAGAGCTTCTGGCATCTGCAGCAGCTGTCATTTCAGGGACTCTGCTCCTCCCCTTGCTATCGCAAGAGAGAGTCCAGACCTGGGCATCATGAATTTTCCTTAGGAAAAAGCCCTGTGAATGGCTTTTCTGAAGCAAAGAGAGGCAGGTCTATGGGGGCTCCCACTTTTGCTGTCATTGTTTACCCCTAGGACAGTGGGACTGTTAGCAAAGTGGAGATGCTAAAATCCAGCTTTAAGTGCAAAATAAAGGCAGATAGTGACAATTCCCAGCCCAAGTAACCAGCCTGTGCCTTGCCTCTAATCACAGACTTTACTAATCATAGACTTTTTTCACTAATCGTGGAATATCCCAAGCTGGAAGGGACCCATGTGGATCATCAAGTCCAACTCTGCAGAGACAAATAGTGGAAGAGACGGTGAAAGTCCCACGTGCTCCACTTTTCCCCATTATTTCACAAGAGAAGGGTGAAATGATTCATCCATCTATATTTTTGTTTAATTAATTCATAATATACAGGATAAAATGCTACCATGTCATATCATCTTCCATAACTCGAATGCCATTAATCAGGAACACTACATTAAATGACCCCAAATAAATTGTGCTATTATGGATTTGTTAGATGAGCTGGGAACTAAACTTGAACAGCACAAACCCTGGACTCTCCAAGCTGATTTGTACAGCTGTTTGGCAAAGTACAATAGTGTAGACAACCTCGCCAAGATTTCCAGGATTTTCCATGGAAGGGATTACCTCTATACTGGGCATCACAGAAGTAATCCTACCCACGTGAAAGGGAAGTTTCTAGTCCACAATTCGGAAATAAAATTTCTGTTAGGAAGAATAAATTCCATTAGAGGAAAAAACATAATAATATCGGTTTTGTGTGGATATAAAATGTTAATGCATTTCAAATACATCTCTAAGATGAAGCTTTCAGACATATATACATTCGACAGATTCAGTTAAACCATTATTTTCTTTTGCTTTTCTACCTCTAGCATCAGTAAATACAGCCATTGTATTTATTATTTCAGGGTTATGCTTGTATCCATTCAAAAAGTTACATTTTGTAAATATTATGTCTATGGTAGTGGTTGTTTTGTTGTTGGGAGAGCTAATAAAACTTGGCAGCAGGCAGCGCTCAGCATCTGTGAGTTATTGCCTGTTAAAGTCTCCACATCCTATATTCTTTTCTCTTGTCTTGGGCCTGCCCTGACAGTATTTTTGGTTTAAGTAAATCAGTGGAACTGGATGAAAAAATAGCAATGATTCTGAAAAATGGTAAACAAAGCCCTTCATTTTTATTATACTTCTAATGTTTTACACCTACTTTTGATTTTGTTAGCTTTTACTTATTTATTTATTTATTTTAAGTTGAACTCCATCTCAGGTTACACTGAGCTGGGTTAGATTTCTTGTTTGTTTGTTTATTTTGGGAATGTTGACTAACTTTTTGCAATACTGTAGAAGAAACTTTTATTTATATATATTTACATGAGAAATAGAAATATACTTAGTTACAGAAATGTTCTTCTATTTTTTCAGGCCAGTTATGAGCCTTTTGATAAAGCAAAGTAACAGAACTGTGTTTCAATAAGCTTCTAAACAAATGTAATAGGCTCACATACAAGTATTATGAGGAGCACTATATAAAGTATAACATTTCCTGAGGCAGGCAGGCACTGGTTTCTGCATTGACCCTTTTCTGTCCAGGACTGAAAAGTATATGTGTTTATTCTGAAGTAGTTTTTGATCACAAATAAGCATCTAAATACCTTTTAAATCCCATCTTTAAACTCCAAAGCCATTCAAATCTTTTTCAAAGTTTAACTCTACAGGTTGATTTATGAATTTCACCCCAACCCCATCTTTCACCCAATTTACAGCCAAGCTCTGATTTTTATCTCCATACCAGCTGATATAAACATTCGTTTAATATCTGTAGTACACATACCTGTAAAAAACCAACTCTGGACTTGGACTTTGGCTTTTGAAATGGCTGCCTTTCTCTACTGATTATTTTATTTGTTTTACTGATGCAAAAAACAGGTAGGGCAATCTCTCTGATAAATACAAACCACTAAGGAACAAAATACACAGAACCAAGAACCTTCAATACTTCTCTGCTGGAGTTAAAAACAAAACAAACAAACAAAAACAAACAAACAAACAAAAAACCACGAAGTTCTGATCAGTTAACTACAGTCCTTTTTCCGTATGTTCAGAATAGTGTTTTGCAAACTTACCTTAATATTAGCTAAAGGACACATAAACAGAAAAGCTGTCATACAGCTTTCTTTATGAAAAGAAGCATTAATTTAAGGATCTGGATTCTCTAAATGAGTGTCGGACTTAAAACATACTAACATACTGTATATAACGTGGGAATATGGCTCAGATAAGTTCTTTTTTTTTTCTTCTAAAGTTATGCCATTTCTAAGATCTTTGAAAAATGTTTTGTCATACAAGATGTGCAACTATTTCCAGACTCCTTTTCAGTGCAACAGCCTGGAGTAAGACTTTATGATCCAAGGTGAATGACCATTTGGGCAGCAATTCTAAGGAATTTTCTCTAGCACTAGTATAACCCTGGCTTGCAGGGTAAGAAAATATATTCACAGTTGCCAGCAAACCTCCAAGGGGAGAACACCTTTTTCAGTGTTACAGTGGTAGATCTGGATTTGAGTTTACAGATGGTGACTGAAATGCATTGCAGAAATGACCCAGGACACATTTCTGAGCTTTGAGCACCCTCTTCTGGAGTAACATGTACCTAAGAAGTGGCCATTTCATTTTCTTTCTCAGCCTACGAAGAGAAAAGAGTAAACATCCCTTCTTGGTAGCCAGGGAAAACTGTAAACCTAAATTGAAATCAACAGATACAGGCAGGGAATTTGAAAAATCGAGAAGTAAAATACAGTCATTTTACCTTCAGGAAGTAGCAGAAACCAGTAAACAAACAAACAAACAAACAAAAATAGGTATCCAAAAATTAATTTCTGCTAGCCCAAATTCTGTCTCTGTTTAGAACTGAATGATGTCACAAATTTGAAATGGATTTGGAACTGTCATTAAAACTGAGGCTGCAGAAGTTACCTGTGAAGAGCAGAGACCCTGTAATAATACTGTGATACAAATTGTGTTTAGGAAGGTACAATTCTATCATTTGCTCCTAAAGGAAGGAATGATTCAAAAGAAGGTGGTGTTTACAGCTATGAAGGCAGTGGCTGAATCATAGTGAAAACAAGCACAAAGATCTGGGGGAGGATTTGTATTCTTCTATTGAAATTGCCTCTTCTCTCCATATGTTCAAGAATTATTCCTCCTAAAGCCTCCTCACAGCCAAGGAAAAGCCTTTTTCCTTTGTCTGTGGCTCAACACAGCCAAATTTTACAGTATAATATCAGGAGCCAGCAGTGTGCTCAGGTGGCCAAGAGGGCCAACAGCCTCCTGGCTAGCATCAGAACTAGTGTGGCCAGCAGGGTGAGGGAAGTGATTGTCCCTCTGTACTCAGCTGTGGTGAGTCCACACCTTGGAAACTGTGTTCAGTTTTGTGCCCCTCACTACAAGAAGAACATTGAGGTACTGGAGCGTGTCCAAAGAGGGGCAAAAAACCTGGCGAAGGGTCTAGAGAACAAGTCTTATGAGGAGCTGCTGAGGCAGCTCAGGTTGTTTAGTTTGGAGGAAAGAAGGCTCAGAGGAGGCCTTATTGTACTTTACAATGACCTTGTAAAGTATGGTATAGGAGGCTATAGCAAGCTGGGCATTGGGGTCTCGCAAGCATCAAGTGATAAGACAAGGAGAAATGGTCTCAAATTGTGCCAGGGGAGGTTTAGTTTGGATATTAGGAGAAATTTCTTTACTGAAAGGGTTGTGCAGCATTGGAATAGGCTGTCCAGGGAAGTGATTGAGTCACCATCCCTGAAGGTCTTCAAGAAATGTGTAGATGTAGAACTTAGTGACATGGTTTAGTGGTGGTCTTGTCAGTACCAGGTTAAAGGTTGGACTAGATGATCTTAGAGGTCTTTTCCAACCTGTATGTTTCTATGATTCAAGTATTTCCTTCACAACCACTTGATCAGATAGAAATATTGTGTTCTAAGATATATATGAACAACGACCACAACAACAAAACCACTTTGATTAAACTCAAACTTGGAGGACTGTCCTCCAAGACAGCACTGTTGTAAAAAGTCAGATTTTTCATAAAATTTAAGCATTTGGTACTAGGTTCAGCTTAGGGTTACTGCTCTCATCTCTGTTAGCTGAATGTGTTCTGGCACACATACATGCAACTGTATCTGAGCCAGAAATCAAGAATAACATGAAAAACAGTTCCAGCTACTAAAAGAAGAGATACATTATCATAAATCTTATTTGGGGTAATATCCAAAACGCATGCTATTTTGAGAACTTGTGATCTTTGTTTTTGCTGTTCATCCTGTTTCAGTGCTCATCCTGTTTTTCTCAGTCTTCTACCTTATTTTGGAACAGTGAGGCCTTCTACTGTCCACTTACCTACTTAGCACTTCTCCTTGTTATGACTACACAACTACCTTTGAATACAGAAAGTTAGTTTTCTACTGCAAAAACACACTCTACTTTGAAAACGTGTTCTACTGCAAAAATACAACTTAGTTTCTCACACGTAACTCTCTATCTCTTTCTTCACAGGCTCTTGGAGGAGCCCAGAAAGGATGAGACGGAGACCTTTGTCATTACTGTGGACATATCTGAGTTTTTGTTGGTGGATAAAAACTTAGACGTTGGAAGTTCAGTTGTGCTATTGTTGTAAGAGCACAAGCAGGTCTGTGACAATTTGTGTGCAGGCTATTCACTTCACAATAGCATAGAGCATCTATTTGATGTTAAATATGGCACAGAGAGGTTGCTGGGTTGAATGACACACATTCCAGTTCTGATTCTCACCTTGGGGTTATGTAAATTGACATGAACTCTTCTCTGATAAGTCTCAATGGAATAGCTGAAATAATTAAGAGGCCATATTATGCCTGATGTTATGCTTGAGTTTATATATCTTTATGTGTACATTTTATATTTTATTGTAAGATAAGTATGTTAACTGTTTGTGTTTAGATGTAACAGATTTGTTAGGGTCATGTGAGACCGTGTATCTTTCTTAGGTAAGTCACATATTTCTTACCCATACAGTGAAGAAGCAACTACCCATTACTGATATGATCACAGCTTGCCTTTGATATAGGCACTAAACCAAGCAAAAACCAACCAAACAAACAAAACAAACCACCACCACAAAAAAAAAAAAACGAACAGCAGCAACAAAAAACTGCAAGTATGAGGCAGTGATGCCCCTATGTGTTTACTTTGCTTACTTGCACTCACAAGAGGACTCATGCCTTTCATTTATATCACATAAATGCTATGTGTGATTATTACATTTCTTCTGTGAGTACAAAAGTTTCATAACTCATAGGCACCACAACTGCCCTCAGAGTTTGTAAGTTATTAAGGCCTGTTGTGAGGGAAAAACAAAATATCACTTTTTACTTGTAAAATATTCAATTTACTTTATAATAAATATTTTTTAGTTATCACAATTACAATAAGAGCAGGCAGCTAATCTGCATTACTCATTGGGTAATACTCATTCATGTGTAAGGCAATTTTTTTATCTGCCTCATATTTCATTTTTTTGCAGATATAAAACACAGAAGGGAGCAATACAGGAGTACACTTAGGACCCTGTTCCCTGAAACTGCTGGCTTTTATTAAGATCTCAGCTGTCACTTAAGGGAGGTAAACATTTAGCCCTAATTCGTTTTTGTATCTTTTTAGTCATTTTTAGTACCTAAAGAAGGCCTACAAGAAAAACAGGAGAGGGACTCAGGGGCTTTGGGCAACCTTGTCTAGTGGAAGGTGACTGTGACCATTGCAGAGGGGTTGGAATTGGGTGGTCTTTAAGGTCCCTTCCAACCCAAGCCATTCCATGATTCTATGATTTCGGTTAGTCTGCAGGAACACAAGAACAGCTTGAAACTATTGTGGGGAGCTGTAAAGCACTTCAGCCATCTTATTACATGGCTAACTCTTTGGATGTGCCTATACCATGTAAATAAGGGCTGACCAGAAAAATGTGATCTCTCACTGCGTGTCATTCTCTGGCACTGGAAGCAGTATAGCAATATTATTGCAGTATTATTGCAGCCCGTTGGGTTAATTGTTTCTGCCTTGCAATACTTTAGGAGAGAAGGTAATTAAAGGGCTGAGCATCACATTAACACAGCAATGCTGCTTCTACAGCCTGAGCAAGTACCTCTGTACAGTCTTTTGATCTGACAAGAGATGTTACTTGGAGCCAGCCTGGGAAGTTCAAAACCCTGCATTGTGTTTGTCATGGACACCAGAAAAGTAAGTTTTTTTTCTGGCAACAAAGCCCATCGAATAGCTGGTTGCATGCTGAAAGGAATTATTTTCCATTTTTATGACAGAGAACTGAGCAAATTCAGTAAAGCCAGCCAGGTCAGCCACAGATCTGAGCAAAGGAACTGCCAGGAATACGCGGGAGCTGGAAAAGGAGGGCGTAGGACTCCTCCCTGTGGTGACAGCTGCCTTTTAGGTGAGATTAATTATGAAGTTTTCAATTAGAGAATTAATCAGCCATTTCTCTCTGTCCTGGAAGCCTTGTAAACTACAACTCCCATGAGGCACCGGCGCGGCAGGACGGGCTCAGGGCGTTAACCAATCAGGCGGGGCGCGGCGAGCCTCGGCCAATGGGCGAGGAGGCTGGCGGCGGTTGGGGGTTTGAATTTGAAGGGGGCCGGGGCCGGTGCGGGCGTTGCGGCGTGGGGGTGCGTAGGGCTGGGTGCATCGCGATCGTCTCTCAGGCAGGTCTCGGCCGCTGCCGTGAGGGAGCCTCTGGCGCGGCTCCTCGGGGGGCTGCCCCCAGCCGGAGGTCGTTGCCCGCCGGCCGCAGGGAGGGTGGTGATGTTGGGAGGGCGAGGGGAGCACGGGGCGGAATGGCGGTGGGGGAGGAAGCACCTTAATCTCAGTGTTTTTCCCCCTTAGATCACCTGGCTGGGGTTCTTGATTGTAAAGGAGGGCTTAGCTCTGGTTTCGTGTGATTCCTGTGACGGGGAATGAAGCGCTTTATGTCTAAAGTGTGAGGTCTGTGCGACGTGTGTAAGGCTATGCCAAGTGTGTGCTGGGTAGGCTGATGAAAGCCAGATCTGTCGATTTTCAGGGTACTATCCTACCTAATGTATAAATATTTTATTGTTTTTGCTCTTAATGCAGAATTCAGAGGAGAGGCTATCATGTCGCAAGACTGCAACGATGAGTGGGAGCTGAGCAAAGAGAATGTGCAGCCCCTCAGGCAGGGCCGGGTCATGTCCACCTTGCAGGAAGCACTGGCTCAGCAGGAGGCTTCCACTCACACTGCTGTTCAGCTCAAAAAACAGTGAGCAAGATCTTAGACACCTTGTTTTCCCTTACCTTCCTGCCTTCTTGTCAACTTTTCTGCACCTTCTTTATGTGTACCAGTGTTTAAAAAGTATAGAAAAACAGAAGATTAGAGAGAGGTCTGTGCTAGTGCTGTGCCACAGGTACTTAGGGCTTAGGTACTTGTGGGTGCTGCACAGCACAGATGGTTATTTTTAGGTTTGCAATGAAGTATTGTCCTGGTTTCAGCTAGGATAGAGTTAATTTTCCTCCCAGTAGCTGGTAGGGTGCAATGTTTTGGATTTAGGATGAGAAGAATGTTGATAACACACTGATGTTTTAATTGTAAGCACTGCTCTGCAACGCTAAGCTAAGGACTTCTCAGCTTCTCGCGCTGCCCTGCCAGCGGGTAGGCTAGGGGTACAGCAGGAGCTGGGAAGGGACAGACCCAGGACAGCTGACCCAAACTGGCCAAAGGGGTATTCCATCCCATATGACGTCATGCTAAACAATATGTAGTGGTGGGTAGCCGGGGTGGGGAGTGCCGGCTGCTCGGGGATAGGCTGGGCATCGGTCAACGGGTGGTGAGCAGTTGCATTGTGCATCACTTGTGCATCACTACCCTGAACAAGGGACTGCCTGGGGAGTTCTACAGGGCAAAGTGAGAGCTGCTACTAAGCACAAGCCGATGTTCTTATCTGACTCACGCTGCCAAGTGGCTTTCTTTCTTGACTTTTCTTTTGCTGCCTGAGAGCAAAGCCATCGTGTTGTAGGAATGGAATGATGCATGGGAGTTGAAGAACAAGGCAAGATAGTGACTGTCAGCATGGCCATTTAGATGTCTTCACTGTGCTCTGTGGTGTGGTTCTGTAGTTGTCTGATCATCATCGCTTTCCATTGTCTTCTGTAATCCAACCCAAATAATATACTTTAATAATATATTTAGGTAAAGGATGTTTCATGCAAAAATTAGATTCTTAATATCTCTGATAACTTTTTATAAGAGAACAAGTGTTCTATTGGTCTCTCACATGGGAGACCATCTGGGTTTTAGGGTAGTAGTTGTTCTTGGAAGAATACAACTGTCATAAAGGTTGTTGCAATGTATTTCTGTTCTTTTTAAACAAATGTTTTCTTATGCCTTAATTTTGAAGAAGAGTGCAAAAGGGATGTTTATTTTAGCTTCTCCTGGGCTCAGTAAAAGATCAAGTCTAAATATATGCAAAATACCTTTCTTTGTTTACACTTAAAAAAAAAAGTATGAATGATAGCAAAGGTCTTAGTTTACAGAGTAGAAAACATGCAATTTATTGGATGGATTTTTATATATATTATTATTTTTTCTAGAGAGTTTGAATCAGAGATCCGATTTTATTCTGGTGATGATCCATTGGATGTCTGGGACCGGTAAGCTTCTTTCCACTCCAGAAGAAATAATGAAATTGTTAGATCTATCTCACTGAAATGTTAGATGCTCTTGTAAGAGCCTGGAAAAGTATTATTCTAATCTAATAATAAATTAAAAGAGAAGCTCCAAATAATTGTTATTAATAATCTGTAACATCTGTTTCAATACTATGCCTAATGTTTATTCTAACTTTTGTTAGGTTGTATTGAAACAGAAGCTGTGTATCTTATGTAGAACTGACTTCCTGTGAATATATTCCATTTCTAGGTACATCAAGTGGACAGAGCAAACCTTTCCCCAAGGTGGAAAGGAGAGTAATCTCTCAGCAATATTGGAAAGGGCAGTGAGAGCGCTCAATGAAGAGAAGAGATACTACAAAGATTCCCGCTATCTTAATCTCTGGCTCAAGTTTGTGAGTATTTTTAGAAAATCCCTTGGACGTTAGTTTTTCTTGTATTTGCCCTGTCACTTGCAGTGGTAACCTGATTTCTCTTTGTAACTGAGTCAAAAAGCATGTTGTACAACAAGTGCAATATTAGAACTTTTCTCTGCAAACGTGTTACTTATTCTGGAATTCCATTTCACACTCTGAATAGGATCTTCAGATGCTTTTCACGATCATTCAGTTTGGACAGTGGTATACTCCATATGTTTTGTTTTTGGAAAATCTAGTTTGAATGAGCGAAGCTTGATTCTTCATGTATGTTGGGAGAACATAAAAACGATTTAAAGATACATTTTAGGTGTGATATCTGTCCTAGCAGTCATTAACTTGTAAGTGTCTTGTATCCATATCCTATGCTTAAGAAAAACTTGAATATGTTCTGGTCTTGGCTTGTCTCTACTTTGCTATAAATTTTGTTGTTGCTATTCTTGTCATCTTAATGGGACTTTGTCCAAGCCTAGCTTTCTCAGCTGATTTACTAGTCCCTCGACTAATAATAAATTGTCCTTTATGTAAAGATGAAGTAACTATTCTCAGGAGTATTAAAACGGCATATTTCAGTCAATGAATTAGCTAAAAAACTTGAATTTGAGACTCTGAACGTGTAAGCTAGACTTATGAGGCTGCTAATAATGACAAATACATACAAGGAGTCAGAGGTATTCCTCCTCCTCCTGTTGAGTTTCTTTCCTTTTTTGTGCACCATGACGTGATGCAATCATATGTCCTGGCCTAACAGCTGCTTCTGTAGGACTTTTATTGAAATCAATGCGGTGTTGCAGGGGGTATCAAAGAGCAGACATTGAGTTGGAATCCTTTGTAATTCCTGAAATACTTTGTTTCAGGGAAATTGCTGTAACGAGCCCTTGGATCTATACAGTTACCTGCATAGCCAGGAAATTGGTACAACATTGGCACTACTCTATATCACGTGGGCAGAAGAACTCGAGGCTAGAGGAAGCTTTAAGAAAGCTGATTTAATATTCCAGGAAGGCCTTAATCGCAAGGCAGAGCCTTTGGACAAACTCCAGTCCCATCACAGGTAAGTTTTCAGCTAAGAGAAGAGCTTAGAACAGTTTTCTGGGCTTTAGTGGATATCTGGTACAGTGAAGTTTTTGCTGACTTCTCCAATATTTTTCTCAGGCAGTTTCAGACCCGTGTTTCTCGGCAGACACTACTGGGGCTTGAGGAAGCTACTGATGAAAGAGACACCAGTCTTCTGGGAACTGAAGAACCTCAGAGAAGCTCACTGGCAGATCTAAAAGGCAGGGGGAAGAAAAAAGTGAGAGCTCCGATTAGTCGTGTAGGAGATGCACTTAAAGGTACATTCAGTTGCTAAAGTCACATATTAATGGAAAATTTATACCCTTTCAATGTGGAATTTGCATTTGAGTACAGTAGGCTAAAGGTTAATTTACATAAATCTCTTTCTTACAGCCACAAACCAAAACAGAAGTCTCCAGACTCTAACTTCTCAGCAGCTTTCAAATAATCCAGGTTTTGCTGTGTTTGATGAAAATTCAGCTTTGGCTTCTGGACCTGAAATTCCTGTACTTATGCCACAGTCATGGGCAGCACCTCCAGTTCCAAGGGCCAAGGAGAATGAACAAAGTGCAGGACCTTGGAATTCTGGAAGGGTAAGGAGTCTCAAAGTAGACTGGCAAAAAAAAAAAAAGGTGTATGTAAGTTGATGTCTTCTGATCACTGAGACAAATGTCGTGTTCTTTCTCACTTTCCTGGCATTTGTTTCTATAGGTAGCAACCAAACTTTCTAGTTTCTTCCTAAAGACTCTCTGGCCCTGTGTAACCTAGTCAGGTTTAACAAGCTGATCTTGCTAAAATAATTTCTAAAAACTTTATATTTCCTAAGCCAAGCTTACAATTCTTGCTAACCAGAAAAATAGGTAGTTTTTCTGCCCTCCAGAGACTTTGCCAGGCTAAGAATATGAGGTAGAACTACATTCTGCAAAGAAAGGGAGAGAAGGCAGACACTAGTTATTCCTATAGAAAAGGGAGCAAAAGTTAAATTAACATCATAGAATGGTTTGGGCTGGAAGGGGCCTTAAAGGCCATATGGTTCCAGCCCCCCTGCCATGGGCAGGGTCACCTTCCACTAGACCAGGTTGCCAAGAGCCCCATCCCAGCTGATCCTGAACACCTCCAGGGATGGGGCACCCACAAATTCTGTCCATTCTCTGCCCATCCTGTATTTGTGCTTGGGATTGCCCTGACCCAGGAGCAGGACCTTGCAGTTGACCTTGTTGAACTTGACAGGGTTCGCAGAGGCCCACCTCTTGGGCCTGTCCAGGTCCCTCTAGAGGAGACCATACAATACCTATCCAAACATCATACAATACGTACATGAAAGAAGAACTCATTGCCTAGCTTATGAAAATAAAGCATGTACAGCATTCTGCAAGTCTGTTTGGAGTGCTAGTGATGAGAACAGAAGAGTCAAGATCAAAGGAACTGAAGAACTGTACCAGTTAAATATTAATCCTAACAGTACAAAGAAGCTTGCCAGTAGATGAAAAAGGGGATGACAGAAGGTTTGTTTCAATAGTGTAAACTAATTGGAAACCAGTTTGAAATATCCCTACCATATAACACTTTATTCTTGGGAATCTAGGGGAATTTCAAGTAGGTAGATGAGAGCAGAATGATATCAGAGTTGATGCTATCTTTACTCTCTTTAAATAACTGGCTCCAAAAGTAGTTAAGGGATTTCTGTGGTGTAGGAATGGTCCTTGAGAGGAAAATGGAGAAGTCTGGAGGTTCTTAGTGGGCAGCAGAAACAATAATATTATATGATTGAGACAGTTTTGGCTGAAAAATGTCTATAGCATTTCTGGAAAACAAACAAGGACAAAATGGAATACCCTGCTAGACCAATGTTCCCTCAGAATAATAAAGAACATGATGTCCTCTGATGAGGACATGCAGGAGTGGTGTCTTGCTTTTTTAGGTGCCAGTGCCCAACTGACTGGTCTGTAACTACCTGCATGTCAGAAAGGAGGTAGTTGTTTAAACTTATGTCTTGGGAAAAGTATCAAGTTTAATTCTTCTTAGTAACAAAACCACCAAATATCCCATATTGGGGAAAAAGGAGATTCAATTCTCGGAAGAAAAGAGAAGCTAACAATGAATCTTCAGGCTGCTAACACTGACTCTTCCTTTCTCAGCGTCCTCACAGCAGTGCAAATTCTGGCATAGAAATGTCCTGTCCACTGCCCAGTTTCACCCCATATGTGGAAGAATCAGCTCAGCAGCAAGTCATGTGAGTCTTCAGTTTGAAATGAGAACTGCATTTGAAATTATCAAAGCTGCTTTGTAATATTCTGACTTAGCCAGGTAATTAAGCTTCTAGATCTAAGAAAATTTAAAAATCTGTCAGTCTGGAAGCTCTTAGTATTTCAGCTTGATGGCAGAGGCTTCAGTGGAGGATGCGTAAGGGTACGGGAAATATTTGGCTGTGTTCATTTTGGGGGAGCCCGTTTCACATTTATACATGTTAAATAGTTTAATGGCTTGACTCAGCGTATTGAAACAAAACCACAGTTACCTCTCTTAGGATGTTGCTTGCTATGAAAGCATCCCTAAATTGACACAGGCTTACTGCTGTTTTCCTCTATCTTCCTCTGTGCTCAATCTATCCAGAGTTTTATACTGAAACAAGCTGTCAGTTTCCATGACAACAGTGTTGCATAGGTTATGGAGGAGTATGCAGTTTTGCCTGAAATAACCTTCCCGCTTGTACAGCGCTCACTGTTTTGTTACAGCAGTGGAAAATGTAATGTTTTGCAAAGCTGCCTAACTTTCTTTTTCTGCTGTCTGATGATGGCCATAGAAAGCATAGTTTCTCCCTAAGAGAAGGGTGGAAAGGAATATTACAGGCTGCTTCCTTGGTTTTGAATTATGTGTAATCAAAGAATGCTGAAAAGTGTTTGGCAGTGTAGATCTTTCCTATGGGTTTTGTATGTTGCATGTGGACTGCAAAGTAGCTCTGACCAAGGGCATACCATGATTTAAGAATGCTAAATAAATAAAAACTGTTTTAGCTATATGGCTTTCTCCTGAAAATCAGTGATGGCATAAAATTAGATTTGACATGCTGCTCTCTTGGCTTCTTTCACTGCACAGACCTATTAATTTTTGTAATAGGGAACCTTTTTTCTGTCACTTATGCAGAATATTTTCCTTGAGCAAACTTAAGTTTTAAGTCTTAAATCTTTTTTATCCCCTGAATCTAAAATGCCAAGCACAATCTAGCCCAAGACTTTTCATTTTTAAGTCCTTCCGTTTCTTTTTGTTGTTTTTTTTTTGTCAGGTAAACTCTGTTTTGTAGGATGAGTGGGGACTCGTCATCTGTATGGTCACACAGACTGATGGAATTAAAGTAAAAAAACAGATCACACTTCAGAACGCACAACAATTCAGAGTATCATAAGAACTTTATTTGCTCTTGACTGGGTCTTATTAACACTTCTTTCTGACTTGATATTCTTCCCTTTTATGTACTATCATTCAATTTTTCTTGTTTGTCTGTCAACACAACAGAACGTCTGTAGACTTATTCTGCAGCTGGTTTCTGAAATTTGCTGTTTTCTTGCCTATAATCTCTTTACAGTGTTTTGGTGAAGCGCATATAATCCTAGTAATAACTGCTTGTGTTTTCAGGACTCCCTGCAAGATTGAACCCAGCATAAGCAGTGTTTTAAGTGCTCGCAAGCCTCAGAAGGAGGAGGATCCACTACGGCGGGTGCAAAATCATCATCTGGATAATCAAGAGAAGAAAGAGATGGTGATGTATTGTAAAGACAAAGTTTATGCAGGAGTGGAAGAGTTCTCATTGGAAGAGATTCGAGCTGAAGTCTACAGAAAGAAAGCAAAAAAGAAAGCTGAAGGTATGCTTCTGAATGGCGTGACATAAGTCTTTCTGAGATAGAATAATAAAATCGGACTTCTTGTCAGTATAAAGAAACCTCTGTTATTGCAGCTGCTTTTTTCTAGTGGATTGATTACTTAACGGGTCTGAAGTATAGAGAAAGCAACATGGGTGAAAGCTTAGTGTGTAACTCAGGAAATGGGGAAAGACCACCAGAGGTTTTAGCCCCTTAAAAAGAATTCAGGCTTGATAACAGATCATGTGTGAAATACATATTGTGCCATGTAAGCTCTTCTTCCTTAGAGGAGTTGCAGGCCATAATGCAGAAGAAGGAGGAAATACAAAGGAAAATTGAGGCGCTGGAGAAGAAATTAAAGGAGAAAGAAGATGACAAGCAGCAGCAACAATCATGTGAACAGGTATTGTCCTCCTTGTGAACAAGTATTGTCCTCCTTGTTTACCTGAACTTCTACGAATAGCTACCATTTACAAGTACCAGAGGAACAGTATTTTATGTTTGGCTTTCCTTTTTTTGAAAGGATACCTCAGTCTGTTGTATCATGTACATTAAGTTTCATCCAGTAAAAGAAAGTTCAGAAATATTTCTTAAATGTCCTTCCAGTATAAGGGTGTAATCAAAGACTTCAAGTCTTGTAGTCTAACTTAATTTTGCAAGTATTGCTGCTATGTAAAATCTGACAAGATGCCTTATGCTCAGGTATAAGCTTTCTTCTTTCCTTTTTTATAAAGGAAAGTTATACTAGATACTTGAGATTGAATTGCTCTTTCAGGCTATTTACATGTGGTTTCCCTTTATATAGAGAAGTTGTAGTGCAAAAGAAGACAGAAGAAACTGGAACTAGGGAAAGGAGTGAAAAGGTGGCAAAGTGTTGTGTTAAACCCCTGTAGGCAGCACAGCCACTTTCTCGCTCCCCATAGTGGGATGGGAGAAAGATTCACAAGGTTAAAATTAGGGAGAACTTGTGGGTTGAGATACAAACAATTTAATAGGCAAAAGTAAAATAAGGAGTTCACTACTTCCCACCAGAAGATGGGAAGTACTACCTAATTTCACAGATCCAAAACATAGCACCACAGAATCTGCTATGACTAAAATTAACTCTACCCAGCTAGAATCAGTACACAAGCCATATCTGAGATTTGTCTCCAAGTCTTATAGATAGTATGCTCTATCATGTATTAGATTTTTTATATGCAGAGCAGTCTTGATCAAAGTATCTTTGAAGCAAATATAGTTTGTTCTCTTGGTAGTGTTTAATTAGAGTTGTGTTTTTGTTTTTAAGCAAAAAAATATATCACCCAACCTGTTCTTATGTTTGCAGAAGTACTTAAACCCCAATTTTCCTACAGGTTGTAGGTAACAAGTAAAAGTTAATTACTTTAAAGCTTTTCCTTCTCTACTATATCCATTGGGCTAATAGAGTATTTCTATTTTCTCTTACTCACTCCCCCAACACCCCCAGTACCCCCAGACCTCATTTCCAGAACAAAGATTTAAGGATAAATTTTTTTAAAATGATGAAATGCAAAGTGCTCTGAATTTGATGTAAACTATGTAACTGTTTTTTAACAACATGTCTTTAATAGTTGCAGTGTATTTAAAAGTTCCTATGAAAATTACAGGGTTGCAAAGAGTAAAATCTATGCACTTTAACTGGACTAAGCATAAGAATGGACTCTCTCTATCATGCAACTTATTGAGTACAATAAAAATGTACAAAGACAATCACTAATCCATTAGGGTTCTAATGACCCACATGGGATTATCATGCTGTTCCTGGAATCTTCTTGTATGGTTTGTGATTCGATTCCATTCCTGTAGAACCAAAATATGTCTTTGTTCCTACAGCCAACAGAGATAACAAAGCCTTTTCCATCTCTGGGACAACAAGAACTTAATTTTTCGAGTGCAACAGAACTTGGGGTGAAAGAGCCTCGCTTGGAAAGGTAATAAAGGATTTTCTTTTCCGGCAATGAGAACCTGTGGGTACAATTACTTAAACAGCATTCCACATTACTTATGTTTTCACAGAAAGAATGGAGGTAACTCTAGGCATCAGCCTGTAACCAGAATCTGAACAGAAATTGTGTGAAGATAAATTTCTGTTTGAGAATAATAATCTTAATTTTTTTTATGGATAGCATAGGTCAACTTGGCTTGCCCTTTTTATGAAGTTTACTTATATTTTGTGAGTGTATAAAATATAAGCTTGTATCTTGTTTACAGTGAATACCAGCCCTCAGAAGATATTAAGCTGCACAAACCATCTTGTTCCGAAGGTAAGGATTTAAATTTTTTAGTGGTAATGAGAAGGCTGCATTAATGGAAAGTGTTCTGTTACATGAATAGCAAAACTGCAACAAACTAAAAACAATAGCCTATATGGATTAGAGGAATGAAAAATGAGAAACTGTGATAGTGTCCAGCACGTTTAAGTATATTAAACAAAAGACTGAGCACCTGAGTTTCTGAGAACTTTCATCATTTCAAGAGTCTTTCAGGAAGAAGATAATTTTTCTCTTTTAACAGCTGAAGACTTTCTTCTGCTTTTATACTCTTTTGCAGATTCTAGTAAGACTGCATACATAAAACTCATGTTAAGATTGATAATGTCTTAAGTCATTTCCTTTTTTCCTCTGAGGATTTGGTAGAAGGATATGATTATAAATTACATATTCAGTTTTGTTGGTATGGATATGTGCTATGAGCTGAAGGAAACTTAGTTTTGAACGTAACTGACTATTGTTGCTGTTAGCAGAAGTTATCCAGTCTCTTGCTGTATGCCCAGATACACAAAGAGGAAGTGTGTTTTTAGACTCTGAGGATGAACAGGAGGAGCAGAGGGATAAGGCCAGCCTTGGGAAAAGAGAAAAATTTGAAGGTGTATTCTAGAAAACAAGTTGGTTAATGTTGTAAAAGTGTGGTTCTTTAACATGGCAAAACCAAGCTTGTCTTCTAAAATTTCTTTAATTGTCAGCTCTAACTTCCTGTCAGGATTAGTATTTTTAAGTATTAGATGTTTTAAGTAGCATTTGATGTGTTGTAGAAAAACTGCTGATATAATAGAGCCTCTTGTTTTTTCTCTCTAGATGTAGTTTTCCTTCCATCAACAGATCAGTGTATGTCTTTCTCCATATTTGACGAATCATCTACTTCAGCAAACCAGAATATAAGGTAGAATTACTCAAGGCGTAGATTTTAGAGGGAGAAGGGAAAACCAAAATTTTGAACTACTTTATCAGCTGAATTAGTCTCCTTGAACAGATGTGGGTTTTTATATTTGTATTTTTTTTTTCCTTTCATTACTCTGCTTGGGATGTCCATGATGACAATAAATTGTGCTGCTGTTCCTCATAGGTTTAGAGCTATTCAGGGTTTTATATAAGCTTTCCTTTTTCAGGAGAGCAGTATATATTGCAGTCTGTTGGTAGTTCTGTAGTAGAAAATGGTAGATTGAAATGCTGAGTGGATTAAACTCTTGAGAGGAAGTTGTTGAAGATTGGAAGCTACTCTAATAAATATTTAATGACGTATAACTCTTATCTTAGTTGTTCCACAGACCATACAAAGAAAAGTGCCCGGCGCCCTCTCGCTGTTCGTAAACCTTCAGAATCTGCCACTGCGAAGGAAAACATACCACCAGAAGCCTGTGTAAGGAAAAAGTTTAAAGGAAACAATTTCCTGTCAAGGAGAAATCAAAAAAGAATGTCCTACTGTTGAACTGAGTGAGATTGGCTGAACTGACGTGAGATCTAAGCTTCTGTCTGGCATGCCAATACTTGAATTGTGTGATGTTTATAGAATCGGTTAATATTGCACTAGAATTAATGTTTTTATTAGGCTTTAACCTGACTAATATGGAGATAATGGCAAAGAGTCTTCCACATTGTAAGCAATGGATTAGTGGTCAGGATTCTTCACTCCAAAATTTGAAAAAGCTTGTGCGATTGGGTGCAACTCTTAAACACTGCATCCTGTTCCATCCACTTTCTTGCCACGCATCCAAACAAACAGCTCCTGTTACCTAAAGAGCCACATATGAGACTCCTCTAAATCTCTGCACTGGCTTCCTAAGCTGTCTTGATCTGATGTCTCTGTATGGGAGTCTTGCAGATGCTTGTAAAGCTTTCAGTAGAGGTGTTAGCTGTTGTCTCAAAGGATTTAGTTACTGCATGCTGCAGTAGACCTTTAGGCTGGTGCTTTAAAGAATTAGAGGATTTTATTCTGAGCTGAGAAGGATTTTTTGTACAGCTACAATATGGAATAGTTAGGGTTAAATAATTCATGGTAAGCATCATACTGAGTTTGGTTCCAGAGTCAGTCTGGATATCTGCAAAGTGCAGCTTTTACTTCAATGCCTAACACTTCTGTCACCTATATGACTCCTTTAAATCTCCACACTCATTTCCTAAGCTGTCTTGATCCCATGCCCGTATGTAGGAGTCCTGACCTATCAACACTTGAATAATGCAATTATAACTGAACTGAGAGAGGTAATTCTAGGGCGTTAGATACCAAGTAGTCTTTGGCAGTGCCTGACAGCTCTGCAACACTCTAGAATGTAAACAATGATAGGCTTTTTTGAGGGGAGAAAAATGCACTTATAGTTAGGGTTCAGTTAATCAATTGGAATGAGTGATGTAAGTGGAGTATGCAAAGTCTGGATGTCAGAGCCAAGTTAGAAGGTGGTGGGGTGGAAGAAATGGAAGGAAGAAGTGTTCTTCATACTGATTAGGTGATGGATACCTGTGGGACTGGAATGACTAAAAGAGTCACATGAAGTATAACAGGGTTGAAGACAGTAGAGAGAGAACATTATTATGGGAGATAATTATTCCAGTTTAAAAATTCAGTGACTAAATTTTATTGTTATACTTGCAGATAAACTTAAGTCATCTTCAATTGTTTTTTTTAATGACACTTAGTAATTGCTTGTATGACATGTTATACATACTTCGTGTTTGTGGAAGGAACCTATGTTTGAAGCACATCTTGGCAGAACTTTTGAATCCCCTAACAGGAAAAAGGGGAGAGGTAGAAGATAGCTTTTCAGTTAAAAATAAGTCGTTTGACGCAATCTACAGCCTTTTCACTGTCTTTCCCTACCTGTTTCAGGATGAGCTGAATGGAATTGAGCCTTTGACTGAAGATGCAATTGTGACAGGCTCCTACAAGAACAAAACCCTTTGTGCCAACCCAGAAGACACATGTGACTTTGTTAGGGCTGCCCATCTTGCCTCAACTCCCTTTCACGGGGTGGTAGCTCAGAGAATCCCAGATCCTGCTTATTCACAGAGTGTTCTGAAGGAAGACTGTCCAGAATCGAAGAGTGCACCTCTGAATCAAAAAACACCAGTTTGTGAGGGGACATACAATGAAGCTCTTTGTGTAAATAAACTGAGGTAATTAACAGCACTGCATCTTAAGCCCGTTTTCTTGTCTCTTTGGTTGCGGTTTTACTCCTGTTTCTGAAAAAACAATTTTCTGAAGAGATCAGAGTGTAACAAATGCTTTCTCTAGATCAGGATCCATTTTGCCTTGAGCAGATTTAAGAAGTAGTAGCAAGCTCAATCTTCATTTCTGTTGTAAGACTTAACTTCATGCTTTTTCTACCAATTAATTTGTAAAGAAATTCATAAGCTTATTCTGACTTTGTAACAAGAGAATAAAAGCAGAATCATCGTTTTTTATACTCGTTTCTGTAGTCGTTTCTGTAGTCATTTCAGTATATAAAATGGATCTGATGATTATGGCTTAGACTTCTACAGAGGAGAAAAGCTGCAGAGAAGGAAAAAAGGCAAAAACCTGCTGTTTCTTACCATTGTAAAGGAAAAAAGCATCTACTGTATAGTATTTTCTTAATTCAGAACTGAGTTTGATTTGCTAGCTGTTAGTGTGTAAACATGTACAATAACCTGAAGGTGTGTGTTTAGTAAGTTCCCTGGGAAGACATGCTGATTATAGTTAAGAAGGAAAATCAAGAGTGATTTTTCTTTCCCTCACCTCTCTAGACTGTTTTAAAAGCATTGTTAGTCTGCTACCAGAATAAGGTAGTAGAAAATGTTTGGCATTCTCTTCTACTGTAGCAGTTGTATTTAATGGAAGAGAAGTCATCTGTAGATTAAGATTCTGAGTGTGAACTCATTGAAACTAAAATGAGGCTGCAACACAACTGTCCACTTTCCAGAAAGGATAGGAAAGGGCTTTTTAAAAAAAAAAGTCTAGGAGTGCACAGTATCCTTTCACTGGTCATACCCTGCATTTTCTGGAAGTCTGAATAGATGATGTCTTTATTCACAGTCCAATCATGGAAGCAAGCCTGGAAGATACTCGTTCATCAGGTTCTTCTGTCTCCTCAGGATCTTCTCTTTCTTCTGTTACACAAATATCCACAATTAAATACCTGCACATCCCTGAGAAACTGGAACTTGCTCAGACTTTGCCTGCTGAAACAATTACTGATTCTGGAGGTATCAGTGAAAACATTACTGGTTAGTACTAAACTGAATTTCACTTTGAACAGATAATTTGCAGCTGTTACTACCTTGTAGTTACTCTGTAGTGCTTCTGTGTATCTTATGTTTTACTCTATTTGCTGTGTATTTACCACTACTCTGTCTTGTGACTGAACTTGTCATTTTTCTGTACTATATAGCACTGCCACTTGAGGTGTGTAGTATAGGGTGCTTGTCAGTATCTAGAAGACAAATATTTAATGGACGGTTTCTTTAAGGTGATAGAGAAGTTTTATTAAGGTATTATTGCAGAGAATGTGTGGGAGTTGAGGTTAAATTCAGAAGTGAAGAATTCTGTCTGGATGGTAGGGAGAATACTTAAGACAGCTTTGTTTTGACTTTTTCTTCTGTCATCAGTGTGTTCTCTTGGTAGGCCAGTAATTGCCACATTGAAAAAGGCCAATGAATTTGAAGTTTAGAGAATTTCATACTTTTCAAATTTCACTCTAATTTGCACTCTAAATTTCCTGTAAACATCAGCATGTCTTTGCAGTATTTTTTTCCTATTGAAGAAAAACAAAACTGATACTTTCATAGTTAGTTTCTTTCTTCCAGACAAAGACTTTTGTTTCTCTGTTATAGATCTTTGTTACAATTAATACAGGAATGGTCACCACCTTCAAAACCTGGCCAGTACAATTAAGTTTGTATTGAATGAGTTTTCAAGGTGTTTAACCTCTTTTGTCTCCTTTGATTTCAGTTTGACATTTTAATCAGACTTGTGTATCTGAAAATAATCAGTGCGTCTACTTTAGGGAACAATACGTTGTTGTGTGACTCTAGACTACATTATTTAAGAAGTCTGTACCACTCGCGTTTTATGATGAAGCATGATCAGGAACTCAGGAACTGGAATCAAAGTAAAGAATCAAAGTAAAATTAGGAGAACACTAGGAGAAGAGTGCTGTAAACATAGCTGACACTTCAACTAGATCCTATACTTTTTCATATTCGCTACTGTTTGGAGAAGGATGCGGGATCTTTCCTTTTCAGAAAGAGAAGGCATTTGTTCAGTTGCTCTAATGGTCCTTTTTTCTGTCACTTATCACCTGTCACTCTTCCTTCCTTCCTTCTTTTCTGCACATCTCCCTTGAAGTGCGGTTATCAACCTGGATGTAGTAATAAGTAATACTTAATGCTGCATAGCAGGAAAAATTACTTTAGGTATCTGACAGTTTATTATTCTTAAATTTCACAGAACTATGAAATTTACAATGATATATTAGAACATGTGTTTAGCCTATAAAGTACAATATTTCCTGGATCTGCTTCCATGGACTTACTTGTACTAAATACAATGCTTTTAAATAAGTACAGTAGTAGGTAATAACACTCCGTTTCTTACTTCTGTGCTGTGAAAGATTATAATTAGTAATGGGTGACACCATTTTAGTATTTGGGTTAGGAAGCTGGCAGAAGCCTTCTAGTTCTGATGTGTTTTACTCTGCCTGGTATTGGAGACCAACGTTTTTTCAGGCTATTCAGGCTACATTGGTTTGGGATACGTGATCTCATCCACTGAATGTGTCTTCTGTTATGCAGAAAAATAACCCAGACCTACATGTAATTTTCTTGTATGTTTTCATGAGGTGAAAGCCATTAAATCCTTATTGTAGAGAGCAGCAGAGTTGGAGTCCAATTTGTTCTTTCCTAAATAAAAACCCTGCTGTATTCAAATAAGTTAATTTTAATTAAGCCCATCACTTCAAAAACCACAAACTGATCACTTACTCCATATTTAGATTTTAAAAAAGGAAAGCTAATTCACGAAATAATGGTTTTGGATTCTGCTGTTGCTGAGCAGATAGATGTACGTCATCTAATTCATAGCTTTGTCTCTTGTGAAAGGCACATCTTACAATACACTACAGTAGTGTCACGAATCTCATGATGAGATGCACTCGCTTTTGAAACTGCTTTATAGAGTTATGTTCACTTCACAGAACAAGAAACTATTGGGAAGAGACTAATGGACTTGCTGAAAGGTGATGCAGTGAATCTGTATGCAGATGGAAAGCTAAATTAAAGGCTTCCAATATCTAGGTTACTTTCTTCTTGACAGATACAATCGTTTCAGAGACTCAACACCTATATTGAGCTCATCTGTTTCTATTACTTGTCTTCCTAGGTGATGTAACTCCACTCTTGTGGAGTGCTGAACAGCATAAAAAGCTTTTAGATCCCATGCCAGAATCTTTGACTGCTTCTCCAGATTTTCACTTGGAGACTGGGTCTGTGCCTGTCATGGAGTTCGAGAAAGACATTGAGCTAGGTAGGTATTCCAGACACCCTGGGGAGTGCAAGGGATCTATTGATGTTCTAATGGGTTTGAAATATACTTCATATTCATGCATACCAGTTTTATGTGGTGTGGAGGGGGAATAACGTGAACAGTCTTGGACGCGCATTTGCTGTGACAGCTCATGAATGTAAACTTTCATAACAGGAGATGAGACTTACTCTATCAAATGGGAATATTGGACCAATGAAGAATACAAGATGTTTTTTGCCATTCTAGCTAACTTTACCCAGTTGGATGCAAAGGGATTTGTAATAAAGGTAACATAGATGATGTTTTAACATTTCACAGCTCATGTATAAAGTTCCTATGAGATATAACTTACATTATAAGTGAACTTGGCCGTGACTTCTGGAATTCCATGCGTGAAGTTTGCTATCCCATGTCCTTTTTCTAATTGTTGATATAGATTAAAATTTTGTAACTGCGGCAAATGTTCCTTGCTAAACTGGGAATTAAAAAAGATGAGAAGAATGTGAAGATGAGCAATTTTTGCTTTATTCCAAAAATAAATGTTCTTATGCATTCTCTTGTAGGTGTATTCTCAGCCTGTGCCTTGGGACTTTTATATCACGCTTCAATTACAGGAGCGTTTGAATACTGACTTTGACCAAAGCTTCAGTGAAAACCGCAGCTGTTTCTTCTATCAGGATGGCTGTGTGATTCTGCACAGGGATGTAAATCGCTTTACACTTGGGGTCAGTACAGATAACCAAAGTACAATTGCAAAAGACATGAACTCTTCCATAGGTACTTATTAGTGAGTTTTGGTCATTGCTGAAGATAGCTTCACGTGTTTATTCCTGCAATCTAAATCCTTTTTTTGTTTTATCTACATACAAATTAAGGCCATCTGTTACAGCCTTAGAGCTGGCTTCTCATTTATAGATTATGTGCTTCTCTGAATCAACCCCTTTTTTTTTTTTAACTTTATTCATGAGTGATAAACAACCTGAGCCCAGAACCATGCGCTATTTCGCAATAAGGCTTACATCTAAAACTCTGCGTTGTTTAACTTGGCATCTTTCAATGAGTTCTGTCTGCTATAGAAAGGTCATAGCACTCAGTGACTTGTTGAAGGATTTACATTTAAAATAAAGTCTGGTAAGTGCATTTTGGGTTGTTGTATATAAATTAAATAGGGTATAAATCAAACAGTCATTTCAGTCTTAAGTTCAATTTTTCCTCCTGTTTTTGTCCACTTCTGAATAATGGTTATTTTAATTCTGGCTGGACTGTTCGTGGGCAAAATCTGATTATACTACATTTAGGGTAGGACCGTTATCTCTGTACAGTTAAGTAGGGGGAAAAAAAGGTGAGCTATAAATATTTCACTTAATCTGGCATACAGATGCATGTTTATTCCTTGTTTTCAGGATCTTATTCGTGGCTGCAAGTCTATCACAAAGGAAGTTATCCTGCTGGTTGTTCATGATCTCCTGAGCGTGGTTGAGAAGCTCCACAAAGCAGAAATTGTCCATGGAGATCTCAGGCCAGAGGTGCTCTTTCTGGGAGACAGGTTAGTTTCTTTGTATGGATCTGAGAGGATAATGTAATACTTGGTTTCAGCTATAACTCCTTGTAATTTATCCCTTTTTAGATAGGGAACTGATATCACAGTTCAGTTTTTTTAGGCTGCAAAATTCCAAAAACAGTGAAAACACATAGTTTAGGAGTCAACCTTCTGCCCGTGCACCCCCCCCCAGTAATATATAGTGATGCTGTAGAATGTATATGATACTAAATAAAAAGGTTTTGCTCTCGTCCCCGTTCCCAAATTTCTCCTTTACTGAAATTCTGTACAATTAACTGGATACTGGTGAATAACTTGTCTTTGGTCTTGCATATCTGGAAAATACAAAATTAGAAAACAAAGGACAGATGGAATACCCAGGCACTCTTAAATGTGTTGCTTAGCTTCCACTGTAGTCCAGCTTGTAACTTAATGTATGCACAGATCTAGCTTTCTGCCTTAAACTTATTCCTATATTAAGTTTAAAAAGTCACATATCCCTTGGAGTGTGATCTATGAATGGAGTGTGGGAAGATAGTAACTTAGAGAATATCTAATGATTCAAATATAATTACATTAGAATAAATTCACTGAAGCAGTTCTTAGTCATTGCTGATAAATTAAAAATAGCTATTGACTTTAAACTAACTGCCAACCTCCAGGCATCTAACAGTCTCTAAACTTGCTTGTGCAACCCTATCAGGGGAAAAAAAGGGGGAAGGCACTTCCAATATATGTATACTTGTTTATAAGTTATTAGTATGGTAGTAGTATATGTACATGTTCTTCACACACCCCAATGGATTGTCTTGCACGCTTTCTGGGGTGCATGCACCCCATTTTGAAAATCACTGATGAAACAGTGGTGTGATGGACTTGGCTATCTGCTGGTAGGTTTATTATGATTTCTCTGTGGAAAATGCAAACCCAATCTTAGCTGCCAAAAAGTAAGGATGATGATAGGTTTTGGTGTCATAGGAGAAAATTATCCTAGGACAGGTGTATAACGTAAATGAAGTCAAAATTATGAAGTATGCTTATAGCATGCAATATTAAGAATAGTAGTGAGAAGTGTGATCTGTTTATATTGTTGACTTGGCAGCTGTCATTTATATAAGTACTTGCTTCTACCATTTAGGTTTGTCCTCACTGGTGTGTGGACTAGGGAAGGTTTAATGAAGTATGATTAATTCTTAATTCTTTCCTTTATTTTGATATCTTGAAAGAGAGGGAGAAGTACTAGACATTATGTTGTTTTCCTGTTCCACCAACTGTGTTTCAGATAACTGATGAATATCAAAACAATGTCTTTAACCATTTAGAGTTTCTTATTGCTATTCTGGAGATACAGGTGTCATCTGTAAGCTTCAAGCTGCCAGCTGGTTCCCCTTTCAGGGGAAGACCTTTCAGTAGTAGTTCTTAAGCTAGCCATCAGAGGGGAGCATTGATGTAGCTAAGACTTGCTTGTTGAGTTTGGTTTTTTTAAGTATGTGTTGGTCTGCTTTATGCTTCATTTTTTTTGTCTACTCAGTATCTGTGACCCATTTGGTTATGATAAGATGACAAGAGCTCTGAAGGTAGTGGATTTCTCTCACAGTGTGGATTTGAGATTGCAGTCTCAAGTAAGCTTGCTCAATAGTTTTCCAATATCTCAGACTCCTCATGGACAACAGCTTCTGGCAAAAAGTTCCCTTCCTTATCAGGTGAGTCTGTTTGGCAGGATACGTTAGTTTGTTTCCTTTTCAAAATCTTGGTTTATGTTATATTTTATAGAATCTATGGAAAATACTGAGAATTTCTCGTCTGCTTTACATCTTTGGCGTTAACTGAAGGGGTTAGCAGCATTGTTCTGGAATTGCTGGGTGCCTGTGACTACTGTATTTATTTAGGAGTGTAGAGGAAGACTAGAATTCTATTTTGAAGTTGTTTTGCTTAACATCTTCTGAAGATCCTGATGCAAAGACAAATACAGACTTAAATATGTAAAAGCACCAACATTAGAAATCTGTGGTGGACTGTAGAAATCAACAGAAATTGAACTTTCTATTGTTTGTTGTGACTGCAGGTAGACTTGGTTGGCATTGCAGATATAGTCCATTTGATGCTGTTTGGTGATCACATCCAGGTCTATCAAGAGAATTCCATCTGGAAAATCAGCCAAAACGTATCAGAGTAAGTCCTTTTTCAGAGAAGGCTACTGGGAAGTAATAGATTTCTTCTAATTTCCTTCACTTTCTTTAGTCCATTTCTAGTGTTACTATTTTCAAAGCTTAAAACCTAGCTCTTCATGTTGTAGCTGTCAAAAGCATAAGTTCTGTGGGGGCCTAATTTTTGAAACTACTAGTCTTAGTACCAGTACTGCTAGACTTACTACCGGAAGCCTTAGAGTTATATAGGAGACAGTTTTAAGCTGAATACAGGCCATACAGGCTAGTTACGATGATGTGATCGACTTTGTTGTTGTTTTTTGGTCTTGCTTTCCTTTCAGACCAGACTGTCTTAGTCTCTCTTTTGACTTGGTAGACAAAGCTTGGAGATGTTTATAAGTGGGTGAGTGGTAAGAAAATTCCATGAGCTTTTGCTTTAGAAGTGGCGCTTACTTGGATTTTCTGCTTTTTTGATTCCAGGATCTATGGAAGGCTTACTAAGGCACACTAGGGTTCTGTCTGTAACAGCTGTGGAAGCAGTATAATTTTTAATTATTTTTCCTTCTTGTGCATTGATAATTTAAGCTGCACAGGCAACCGCTTCTTTGGAAGTTGGTGTTTGTTCCCAGTTATTAATTTATAGGGTTCCCGTTTAGCCACATGCTAGGGCTGGGGCTATAACGCTATTCTGCCTTCATCTACACTTTGTTCTTAAACTAAAGGTTTGTTCATTTCATTAGTCATATCCTATAGAATTTTTCTGCCTTAGCATTTCATAAGGATTTTGTAGAGCGCTCTGCTCATAGCAGAAGTTGCTTGACAGCTATCTGCATTCAGGGTCATGGTATATTAGCTATACTTGGTGTGTAGATGTACTTCTGTAACTATTGCTTTAAGAAAACATACTACAGATCTGGGATTTGTCCAGTTCCCTAGCAACCTGCATTACTTACACATCTTTGTTGTGTTCAACCATTAGAAAAAAAAAATTCATCTTAAGCTGGGTTATAGGGAGGGGGAAAGATTCCTTCCTCCTCTTACTCTGCATATATCTGTTTACATATTGTTATAGAATGATACCAGTAGTTATGCAGCTACAGCAGACTTTTGCTGGGTACTTACTATATACTTCATATTGTACCCAGTTGCTTTTTTTTTTCTTAAGAGGATCAACTTACAGGACTAGATGAGAAGAACAAAATCACCAAGAGCAATTCACCTCTGAGGAGATGAATATCAATTATAGGTTGGCAGTAAATATGTATTTCATATCACCTTAGTTTCAGAAGTACTGGAACATTCCTCTCCTTCCAACCTTTTCCCATCAGTTAAATCATTGATGGAAACAGGATGTGAGTATCAGGTATAGAAAGTCTGAGTTTGGAAGGATAGGACTGACCATTATGGGGAGTTTGGAGAGGAGGAGTCAGTTGGAAAGGTATTTGGGTCAAAACTGGGGCCATTGGATTGAAGGAAGGGCTCAAAGTAGAGGCAGAATTTGGAGGGAGACTTGGGTAGAAGAGCACTTATCACTGAGAGCTGTGAGGAGTTAGAGGAGACTTAATGAAGAAGGTGAAGCCTGAACATGTGCTTTGTATTGCTGAACCCAGGCTGTAATGGCTCTTTTCACACTTGGGTACATTGGTTTATGACTTTTCTCTGGAGTTGTAAGTACAAATAAAGAACTTATTTTCATCCTGTTTGTTATTTTGCTGCCGAAAACGTGATTGTGCCTATCATTCTTCTTCTTTACTGATTTTTTCAATATCAGGAATTCCAACAAATGTGTAACTAAAACACCTATACAAACATGTTATCCTTAAGCGTTCTACCAACAGTGTAAATGGTGTACTTCATTATGCAGGAATTAAGAATCTGCACGGATTTTTTTTGCTTGGTGAAGTTCTGCATTCACACTCAAATCTTTTGGTGTGTCTGGTTCTTACTAACAGCTAATGACTCCTCCTCCAGTCAATTTGAAGCTTTCAATAAGTTCTAAAGTAATCTTTGACAAGCTGGTTTACAGCTGCAGGGAGTCTTCATCCACGAGAAGGGTCTGCCCAGTTAAAGTACTTCCCATTTGATGGATATTACTTAATCTTGTGCTCTATCCTTGCAAGTTGAGAATTGCAAGGCAAAGCACAAAAATGGCCTTGGAGACCCACTGGCACTCAATGCCACCTTAAGAGCTGACAGAATGAATGCAAAGCACTTGAGTTGAACAGTATAGTGAAGACTTCTGGAAAGGTAGAGTGAATTTTGATCGAGTTTCTATTTTGATCTTTGAGCCTTACTGTAAGGTTGAATTTAATCTTTTTTTTTTAGGTAGGGAGTTTTAGCATGTTACTGGTGGAAACCGTTCAGTTCCAGAAGTATTTATTTTTTTAGTTTTTTCTATTTTCACCGTGTTATTTTAGGAAACTTCATCTGTGCAGACTGATAAGGGCTATCATACAGAAACTGTGTTTAAAATTTTAGGACTATTTTTGTCACTCATTAACTCCTTAGACATTCGTACCGACGTGTAACATTCTCTGCTATTCCCCCTTACTTGCTGTGAAGGAAGTGGTCTTGTGTCTTTTTTATTGGGTTCTGTATGGCTTCATTATCTTAGAAAACGTTAGAGTTATTACTGTAATAGTACAGGTCAGATTCTCTCTGAGACGAGACTACGGCTGCTGCTGTTTTGTGAGTCACTTACATAAAGCAGAGGTAGATAATTTGTTCAAAAGCCAGCATAACTCCTGGCTTAAAGGGGAAAAGTACTTCAGTAATCAGAAACAGCATAGTCTATGGTCTTTAGTGCAAGACTGAAGAACAAAGTATTGGCTCTGATACTAGTTTTCTTAGACTTTAATGAGTCACCCTTTTATTCATGTTGTGTGGGTACATCTGTGAGATGGGATTTATCACTATTAATTGTCTTTGAAATGCTCTCTGTATGAGAACTCTGACAGATGGAAGGTGGAGGTTAAACTAAACTCCAAAGGGAGTTTAAAAACTGGCTGTAAACCACCCATTTTTTATTTTTTTTCTTGGAACTTTCTTTTAATATTGACTAGGAAACTTAGCCTGTAAATGGGGGTATAAGAGTTATATCTGCCCCTTATTCATGAAAGGAATTTGTCAACCTTGTTGGTGCAAAAAATCCTCTTGCTTACTTCATTTAGAAGTGACGTGTCTCTGAGTGGTAATAGTGGTCAAGTACACTAGAAGAGTTAACTGTAAAAACAGTGCTTTTGATAGAACTGTGAAACAGCATGTTTAGTTATGCAGAAGCCTACTGGAGAAAGAAAGAGGCCCACACACAAACCTAACAACATTCCTAGTTTTCCTTTATATGTGGATGAAAATGTTGTTATTGGTCTTCCCAAGGCATTTAGTGCTGAATATAAGTGGAAATATTGACAAACATATGTGTGCCTACTGTTTCACTGAAAATTACTCTATTTGTTTTAGGACTGGTGGTGGTGATTTCTGGCATAAACTTCTTGAGCGATTTTTGAATGCAGATGGTAAGTCCACAGTGCCTCTGCTGAGGGAATTCAGAGAGGAAATAAGTGGCAAGTTTGACAGTGGTTTCCAAAAACGTCTTTATGAATTCTTAGCAGCACTGGGAGAAACCTTCGTCTTGGACAACTTCCTCTGATTTCATAGAGGACAAATCTCATGTGTATTATAGAAGGGAAGTTAACTTATTTCTTTCAAACGTAAGCATGAGCAGCAATTGTAGACATTTCTACGGGACTTGCTAAAGAATGTTGCATCAGTGCATAGGTATCCTAAAACTGTTAGGTGAACTAGTCTGTGTCTGCGAAGTTTGCCAGAGAAAATAAGCTGTCATAACTGCCCACTCCCCTTTCTGTATAGCTTCTCAGAAATGAATTTAATATCTAGTTCACCCTGTAGTCTTTGAAGTGTCTTTGCCCTACATTTAGTTGTTCTATAGTACTGCTTTTAATCACTGTTTCATCAATAAAGTTGTTTTTTGATAGTATCTTGGTTGTATTAAACATTACTGTCAGATGGTTTCGAAACACTTGATTTATCATCCATACTGGAGTGCTTCTGCCTGACTGGGAATTGCCTTTGACTGCAAGATATGAAAGCACCTCATCTGGTGGCAGCTTTCATAACCACACAGTACTTCCTGGGCACTTAACACAACTTGGATGTTCTTATTTGGAATATGTTCTCATGGATGATTGTTGTAGGAAAAGTATAAGGTAGAAGGAGTCACAAGGAAAAAAGATGCATATTTATGTTTTTGTTTCTCAAAGCAAGGGCTAGAGTTACTGTCTGGAACAAACACCTTTCAGAAATCACTTTGAAGACTCTACTTGCTATATGTGCTGAAGTGTTTCCAGGTTTGTGTGAAAGCTTTTGGAGATGTATGTCTGTGTAACTTTTTACAAACTGCATTATTAAAATCAATACAAAGGCCTCTATTCACTTTATTTAAGACTGAACAGAACTTACAGGATTTCATGCCAAGATGCTATGTACCTTAAGCACAGAGAAATTTCTCAGATGTGTGGCTTACTTCCTTACAGCCTCTCCCTTGTATGAAAGAACACTGCATTGCTAGTAATTCTCCTGATTAACAAACAAGCTGGCTTAGTGTCTCTTTTATTTGGTCAAATTCTCTGGTCATGGTTCTGTTTGATTCTTGCTTAATTGAACTTAAGTCCATATTTTCTACGTTGTTATAAGCCACTTTCTTTCCTGTTCTTTCTGTTTGTCTGTCACTAATCCTAGTGCTTTGACATGTGTTCTTGCTCTTCCAGATCCCTAATGTCTTCCTCATAGTTCCTTTTATGAAAGTTATATCCTCTTGTAATTCAGGAATAAGACTAAATGTGTTGATAGACAAGCTTTACTATGTCCTAATGTAAACTGCTTATGAAGAATTTTGTCCATTAATGCCTTAAATAATGCTTCCTGTAATACAAGTTGTTATTTAGCTACCTCCTGAGCAAGTAAATAATAAAATATAATAATCTCTCTCTAGCCAGAGGCTGAAGCAAAGATCACCAGTAAAATATCTGGGAGCTAAGCATTGGACTAACTGCTGTCAGCTGAAAAGGGAGTTACATGCATGTCAGCACTTTTCATTTAGCTGAAATTTCATTTTTTAATTATTTTTTCCAACTTGATTTTAAACAAGTTGTGGGTGATATCACTCATTGTCCTCTCATTTTTAGCCTTTTCAGTTTAGAGCCTGAAACACAGCTAGGAAAACCAAGTAGCTTAGTAAGAAAACGCTCATAACACATCTGGTCATCCCAAGGACCTCTCAGACAAAACATGTTTTCAAGCAGCATAGAAGAACTTCGCTAACATTTCATCTATTTCATTAATCTTATTCAGACAAAGCTTTTGGGAACAGTCTGCACAGAGTTTCAGTAAGGAAGTTTGCACCTTATGTCTTCAAAATATGTAACTAAACCTCTTTGCCTTTATTCTAAATTGAATTCTACTTTAAAGCTGAAACACTATTGTTGTGTTTTCTTGACTACTGTTTTCTCTCTGAGCAAAAAATGTTCTGATTCTTTTACCTCAACTAAGACTCTATCCTAGAACAGTAGTACAAGAGCATGTCTTGTTATTGTTCAGTTGGGGATTGTGGATTCAAGTCCCAGCAGGCTCTATGGCAGCTATTTTATAGCCCTGCACTACATTCAGCATATAGGGGTATTCTGGTCTCTTCTTCCAGGTGCAGGTTGGGAGCCCATGGCACAGAGAGCTTAGAACTAGATGGTCTTTAAGATCCCTTCCAACCCAAACCATTCTCTTGTTCTGTATACATTCCAGACAATGTATGTACCTCAGTGTATTGTAACCAGTGAATTATTAAAACCAATGTTATTAGCAATGTAATTTAGCAATGACCTTACAGACTTTGACATAAGAAACAAAAAAAGAAAAATGAAGAGGAACTTTTTACAAAAAAAAAAGTGCAGACATCTCTGTATCTCATTCTCAGTTTAACTCAGCTGAAACTCTGTAGCTCTCCTGCCTGGGTTAGTCTCTGCCTCTCTTATATTGGTGCAATCAACTCACGTAAAAGGTCTACTTCTCTTTCCCCAGACATCCCTGTTATCTGTACGACATTTGTTTGCCAAGCAATTGGGTACAACCATGATCTATGACATTCCTTTGACTTATTTTTATTAATATAATAAGCACTATATTTGAATTTGTAGCTCTTCCACTTGTCATTGTAGTTGTTACTAACAACCTCCCTTGGACTTCTAAGCCTGGACATCAGCTGTGATTTTGCCCTACCCTTTATTGTTTGTGGCAGTTCTTGTCATCTTGGTGTCTTTTAAAGCTGTCTCTTTTCCTGTGTAGATGTTAGGACAATTTTGATCTCCTAGCATCTTGAGGGCAGGGCTGGTCTCTACTCTAGCTCATAACTGGCTTATTACTGAGCATCTGAGGTGTCAGCATGCCTGTGTCTTATAATTCAAAATGAGATGCTTAGTGCAAGCTTGTCTGAGGCTAGAGGCAGACACTTACCTGGAGGGCTGGTGGAAACCAATCCAAACATCCTACCCCCAAAACACACCATTGCTTCAGACCTGGTTGGAGGGTAAATCTGAGAGGTCTTTTCCAATCTGAATGATTCTAAGATCATCTAGTCTAACTTTTAACTTGTACTAAAGTCCACCACTAACCCATGCTACTAAGTTCTAAATCTACGTGTTTCTCGAAGAATTCCTGGGTGGTCACACAACCACTTCCGTGGGCAATCGATCGTTCAGTCCCTCGTACAGTTGGCCTCGGCCCATCGGTCCAGCCTACCCAGGTTCCTCTGCAGAGCCTTCCTGCCCTCAGCCACATCAACACTCCTGCCCACCTTGGTGTCCTCTGCCGGCTTGCTGAGGGTGCACGCGATTCCCTCGTCCAGATTATTGGGGAAGATATTACAGAGAACTGGACCCAGCACTGAGCCCTGGGGACACACCACTTGTGACCGGCCTCCAGCTAGATTTAGCTCCATTCACCATGACTCTCTGGGCCTGGCCTCCCAGCCAGTTTTAAACCCAATGAAGCATACACTCATCCAAGCCATGAGCAGCCAGATTCTTCAGGAGAAGGCTATGGGAAATGGTATCAAAAGCCTTACTGAAGTCTAGGTAGAGAACATACGCAGCCTTTCCCTCCTCCACTAAGCAGTTTGTCGAGCAGGACCTGCCTTTGATAAACCCATGCAGACTGGGCCTGATCACCTGGGCATCCTGTAAGCGTTTTGTGATGGCACTCAAGATAATCTGCTCCATGAGCTTCCCTGGCACCAAGGTCAGATTGACGGGCCTGTAGTTTCCCGGATCCTGAAAAGATTCATGTAAACTTTGATCCATGGTCAAAACAGGTTTGACCATGTTCTGTTACCAGAAAGCAATACCATTGGAATCTGGATAAAAAGGTGTCAAGCTGACTGATGCTACCTAGGGGAAACACCATATACTTGAAATTTAACACAACCATTCTACTTCTATTGTCTTTGGTTTCTCTCTTCTGTAACTAATGTGAAAATATCAAACCTGCAGATAAAATAAAGGTTACCTTGCTTAAGGAAATGGCTCTACATTTTCATCAGAATAACATAACGTTTCTTTAATTGTATAGTTGGGGGATATAACACAAAGTGTGTGATGTGCAACAATATGAATGTTAGTTGAATCAAAGTGCCTACCACATTTGAATTCAGCAAATCAGTGGTTACATTTCAGAGTTTGAAAATCTTTAACTATAGGAGAGAGATACAATTGTAGAAGCAGATACACTAGAAAATCAATTACTCCTAAACCAAACAAAAAATACCTTTTTTAATAGATGAAATGTATTTCATTTTACTATCTGAAAGAAAAAACACACACCTGTATGATCTCTGAGATGTTGCTATTCCTCTTTAGCCTGCTTTTCATTTGTACACAAAGTTGGTTTTGCATGTATTGCACCATCTAGAGATACAGCAAAAATCCTAGCTACTGGGTCAGTAGTAAATTTTCACTGAAATCACTAATTAGATGCAATTCAAATATAGTCTAAAGTTAAGTATGAAGCTGTACTTAGGATAATATTATAGTCCAGGTGATACTTTTTCTCCTGCCTGGGTAACCTGCAGTAGGTAAGCTAATCTTCTATGCACAGCTTTTTTTCCTTGCTTCTAAAATGTTTCTGTACATACAAGTGTTGGATGAGAAAGGTTAAGAGACTAGAAGTGATTTATGATGTTGGACATTGCTGGAAAGTAAATATGGATTCTCCTAAAGCCTGAGAATCTTATTTGTGTTATTTCTCTTATGATCTGTATATCAGCAGCAGTACTTTAAATTTTTGATGTCTCCCTAGATTTCTGACTGGCCAGAGAATGGGAAGAGAACAGTAAACAAACCTTACCCAGATTTCTTTCGTAGTCCTTGCTAGGATATCGGACTACAGGGAAAAGTTCAGCACCTATAGAAAAGGGCAAGGGTACAGAAGAGCTTTCTTCAGAGATTAAAAGTAACTTGACTGAAGCTCTGGATGTCCTTGAATGTGCAATTTGCAGAACAGCTCCATATGTGGTAACCTACCCAAACGCCAGATATTTTCATCTGAAACTACGGAATATTTGATCTGCTTGTCTGTTGAGAAAATTCACGTTGTATATATTCCTGCCTCTTTCTACAGTATTGATGTCTCTTCTTTTTCTGCCAGACCTATTTACTGGTCTCTATAGCTTTCCACCTAGGTGTAGGAACATCTACATTATAACCCCAGCCAAGTGGCTTTTCAGCAGTTCAAGAAACTGATTTTTTTCTTCCATCTGCAAAAATCATCATTCTGTTTGAAATTCCTGGCAGGACTAGTTTGAATCTACCTTCTCATTCAAGGCCATCCTGAAGACTTTCTGTAATTCTTATGTTCTTTAAGAAATTCTTTCCAAAACATTTTCTACATGCAGTCTCTTTATTATTCTACCCCTAGAGCTTTTAAACCGGGGTTGTTGCTTCAGCCAGGAGTGTTAATTGTATCTAGCAATTAATGCATCTTCTTCTGTATTGTCTTGTATTGTTGTAAGATACTGGTAATTTGTATAATGTAGCAGTAACCATGAAGGACTCCTGGACTGTCTCACTGTCCAGCTTGGACTATTTAGCTGCTCAACAGACGATTCACATGGACAAAAACTTGAAGAAGTGATAGCTGTTCTTTGAAACAATTTGTTGCTATTCACAGGAACCCCCCTTTCCTCCATGTTCACATACACTCTGTGCTTTAATTCAGAAATAGTAAAGGAATTATGTCAATAACGTTGTCCACTCTGTTATATTTAGTGAAAATGGGTCTAGAAATTATGGCAGAAAGTCACTGAGCCCACCAACAGATGCTATGGATAAAAAGAATCTACGCTAATAAAATGTGCATTAGATGTGTATATATACTGTGAAATGTGTATATGCACTGTGGGGTAAAAAACACAGATCTGAGTCACTTACTGCTCAGTAGGCCATGTTAGCTCTATCTGGGTTTAAAGGAGTTGCTTCTAGTATTTGTAGGGCTCATCGAGATCATTGTCTTTACTTACAGATAATACAGGTTACCTCATCAGTATTTATGTACTGTAACGACCAGCAACGTTATATGATTTTATTGCTTCTACCTGATTATGTCAGTGCAAATGATGAGAAGAAGCAGAGTTTGATAGTTAAAAGCAGAAAAGTGATTAAAAGAATCCGTAGAAGCCAACAATCAGAATCAGAGTTCCAAACCATTAACACCAAAGCAAAACTTACTTCGAAAAGTACATCTACAAATATTTACAAAATGTGTTGCAAGCTCTGAAGCTAACTTGCTAAGGGTTTGCATCTTAAAAGATTATTTTAAGGAAATGTCAGCTATAGAATTCATCACCTGCTCTCCTAAAAAGGTATTTAATTTGAATAAGATGGAAAATTTTAAAACTGAGATAGTTGATATATATTTATTTGAACTGATAAGTAAATGTTCTATATGTTCTCATATCTGAGACTTCTCATAGCCTAGGGTCTGTGTTAAATACAAAGGCTATGAAAATCACACAATTGAACTAGTCACCTGTTTGACTGATACATTATCAGAGCTCTAAGTTTTGCTTGTGCTAGCAGAAATTACTTGACAAAAAATTTCCAGAGTGAACTAGAAACAGTAGCTTGCAGTTTACCTTAATATGTGCCCCCTGTAACACTTAAATTAGGTGTGTCTATAAATTCAACTGATGAATAAGGAGAATGCATTTCATGTGGCCGGTGCATGAAAACCCACATTTGTATTTACAGCCTTTGCTATAGAATTATAACATTATTTGATATTCTTATTTATGGCCTATGTTATGTATTTATATAACTTCAGGAATGTTTAACAAAAATTCAGCACTGTATAAAGATAATTATGTTGGATTACATCAGTAACCTTAAATTTTCCTGGAACAATAGTTAGGTAATTCTAAAGCAAGCAAAACTCTCACTATTACATTTATGATTCTTGTCAGGCTTTCATTCTGCAAAATAGTTAAGAAATTGCCAAACTTTAGACAAATACAGGATCTGAATCTTGAGGGCTACATCTCTCCTGTACAGCAACATTTGTCCCCTAGTGCTACAGACTAGCAAATCTCAGAGCTCTTCTTTCATCTGGTAGAGGGCAAGGCACAAAAAGTAGACATAAAGACCAAGATGTCCTCAACCTCCCCTCACAGGTCCTGACTTCAGGCCCTTTTACCAACTTTGTTGCTCTCAGGATACTGTGAACAGCTGACAGGATGTGAATCTGAACGTTTGGAAGTTTTTGAATTATTTCAATAAGCTGAATTATTTCGGTTTCTAATATCTTCATATTAATTTGGTAATTGGCTTCCATTGTTTTCTACCTATTGGTTGTGTCACTATCCTCATTACTTTGTAAAATAATCTTACATAATAAAATAAAGTCTACTCATCAACCTCATTGAAATTTTGCTGTCTAACTTGAGAAGAGACAGTGAAATCATATTTTAAAAGAAAATTTTAAAAGGACTTAAGTGAGCCATTTGTTCTATCTGTAGTCTAAAATTGAAAAAAATATAGAAGCAAAAAATCCTAATTATTTTTTATGGAGTACACTGTTGCTTCGCATGTTCTGTCATTCTGACTGACCTACCAGATTGTGGATTCCATGCACTAATTAATTCTGCTCTGGTTCTACAAAATCTACTACGAATCATATCCAACTGTTTTTTAGTCCATACAATTTATGAATATTTTTAAATGTAGACAAATTACACCTCCTGCATGTGCATCAGCGAATAATTCCAAGTCTTTCCTCTGTGCTGCTGTTTATTTCCCAAATAATAAATATTCCAAAGTGGCTTTGGGCTAAACTGTAACTTCTGAGGTATTGCACTCTGTGCTGTGCACTGGTGATTTCCCAGTGATGCTTCGGTGTACAAAAGCTCAGTGTTCTTATTCTAAGTGAGTTATTTGACTGTGGTCTTGAGAATTGGTGGTTAGAGTCTCTCATTTAGCCTTGGGCTATGGGCACTGCAGTTACTTTAATGTGCATGCACTTAAAAAGATTGCCCTTAAAGATTGTTGAAGGAAGACTGAAGCTCCTTTTGCAGTTTTATTCTCTCAGTTCTTACTATTTTACACTCATTGCCCCTCTCTGCTTGATTAATCCAACAGAATGCCATGTCTTGAAAACTCAGAAATAAGGAGGTTTCACTGTCATTCATTCTTTATATGACAGAATATTTTAAATTACTAAACTAGCATGTGATCACTGAGGTCACTCAGGAAGACCTGGGAAGAACCCAGTTCCTTTTATTGCTTCTATAACTATTTATTGTTCCCTACTTTCCTTTTGTCATAAATTCCATCCAAAGCTATTTAATTATTGATCCTGTGGCTCCTGATTGATATGGAAGTGTGGTTCACAAAGCAGGAGCAGTAACTAAGTGACACAATTCCAACAAAAGACAAACATTAGTCTTCTGCTCAGTTTCTGTGCTCAAGCTTATTTTTATTTTTCTGGTGCTTTGCATTCGTTAGATACACAGTTCTTCAGTATCTCTTGAATTGTATAGCTCCTTTCTTGAAGCAAGAATAATAATTTAGTTTGATGTAGTGTAATTCTTCAAATAATCATTCACTTGGGAATCATTTAATTGGGAAGAAAAGTGTTGAAATATTGTAGGATTTACTGGTGGCTGGATGTGACTTACTGATAATTTCCTAAATGACCAGTAAAAATAGATCCAGTAAAGGCATTTTGGACCATTCTGCCACACCACTAGATTTTCATTTACTCCCTAAAGAGTCAATCTTGCTTAGTTTTTTACCTCTACCATGAACTGAACTGTCTGCAACTTGTCCCTTCATTAGTCTGTTCCCATGGCTTCACAGTCCAGATCTGCTGATATCATTTTTTAAAAGATAAGTATTTGGGGGATTAAATCTAACATCCTTTAAACTATAAGCAGACATCTATTGTTTCAGTGATGCATCAACTGTTCCTGCTGTGTTTGCAGGCAAACCATGCAAAACTTCATTCATAGAGCTTTAGTAGGGTCGGCCATATTCTTGTATCTTGGAAACTATTGCTTAGATCCCCTGCAACTGAAAGCAGCAGTTTTTATATCAAGATGTAAAACATGAGTGTCAGCTGAAAGTAGTCTTGCCTAGCCTGAAACAGCAAACATTACTGACAACTGGTGTGGGCAGCTGTACAGATAGTCTCTCATTTGCTTAACATATAGGGAATGTGTAATAAGAATATTCCATTTTTATGTAATTAAAACAATTATTATTCCCCCTCATCTCCTGGGAAAGCATATTTTTCACTTGCTGAGCTAGACAACAATGGAAAAGTCACACTGATCCTGTTCTCAGTCCTTTCAACAGATAATTGCCACACAGCTGAGCATGGGAGCCATCCTCACTCCAAGATTAAGAGCATTCATTTCTGCTACACATGTGATCTATGCACCAAGATCAAAATGTCTTTTGCTTTTTATTTGCTCAACTGAGGATATTTTTATCAGTGAGCAGTGTACCTATATACTTTTAAAGTGTCAGCAAATCACTTCATAACTTTCTCAGTTATAAGCCTAAGTTTCTGTGGACTTTCACTATATGGCATGTTCTTCACTTTCAGTAAACTTTCCTGTGGCTTCCACAATGTTGTTTCCTGAGGTATCAATATCCTTTCCAGAAATGGATGCATAGCAAAATAGGTGGAGGGGAAAGGGCTATGTGGTTGGGAATGCACGTTGCACTGGAAGAGGCTCATGAAGAAGATTTACAGTTCTTGGTATACTGGTAAATTCACCCCGGTCTTCTCAAAACAGGAGACAGCAAATATGGAAATGGTGTTTGAGTAGTTGGACTAGCTGTAAAGGTGAGATAAGGAAACCCTACGCTTCTCCTGAATCATCTTGCAATTTCATTATGTTAAAAGCCAACCTGTTGGATATCGTGCTGCAGAAGCTGTGGATGTTTTGGCAAAGCCCTGTTAATACTTCTAGCATTTATGGTTTTGTTAAATTTCTGTTACTGAGACAAATGGTTCCAGACTGAAGGACTACCTTCCACTGTCAGCATTGCTCCTGGCTTTGTGTGTGATACTGGACAAATTGTTTAAATCCTATGCTTTCCCATTTATAAAACGGGCACTATATTCTTATGTATATTTTCATATATAAATATGTATGTATATTTATAATGTTTCACTTCTGTGGAGAAGTGGTACATAAAAACAAGGTAACACTGATGCATGCAGTTACTGGTTTCCTAACCTGCATTTGGACTAGTACTTTCAGTTGTTTCCTATCACTGTGGTGCTTTTGGGCAGTTGAAGTGTACAGTGCAACCAGTAACATTTTACCAAAATAGGTTTTGTTATTGACAATAGTTAGTACCCAGAGAGTCAAACTGGGGAAAGCATTGCTCTGTTTTTTTGTTTAAACTGGAGTGTAGTTGTACCAACTGTTGAGATCCAAACGTTTTTTTCTTTGATAACTAAGCTGTTTTGTTGAGTGGATAGTATTAAAAACTGAATTTTGGACCTTGAACTGTATCTTGGTGAAATAATTCTTCTTAGCATCTGGCTTTTAGGAGTGTTTAGGTGCTTGGTTTAGCTGCTATACACATGCATAGATACCACACTCTCGGCATCTGTGAGGCTCTCTGTCATGTTCTTAAACCACCCTTCATTCCTCCTAATTTATTCCATTTTGTTGTTGTCATTCATGTCTAAATTTCTCTCTTTTCTATGTCTTCTGTGTTTTTGCAGTTTTTATATGCACTAAATGTTTCATTATATAAGGGGTACATTAATGCACAATGGCACCCCACATAGTTAAGGCAAAACCAACAGTCAGAGTTATTACTCAAAGTGATTATAAGCTGCATGAAGCCTTTACATAAAAAAGGGTATCTGTCTCCTCTCTTTTTCATTACATGCTATTGTCTTTCCTTTCAGTAGTGGCTATATTTCAGTAACACCGCACAGATTTTCCAGGATAGAAATTACTATACAAACACGAGTGTTATATGACCTCAAAAATAACTGTGAATTGGAAGGCTAAATCCAGCTCTAATGAATGAAGTCCGAAAGCTGACAGCATCAGCAATTTCATGAGCTCAGGATATTTTCTAACAAGAAAATTCATTTCTGAGACTTGTTGACAGGAACATCAAGAATGGAACTGCTGCCTTTGCCTCCACCCACTCCAGCAAAGAGTGGGGGGAGAAAAGCAGCTCTTTTTATAAATAGCACTGTTCCTGTCGTATTTGTAAATTCAGTGCTTTTTGTGTTAATGACATCACCCTTTTCTCCATGGCAACTCCCTACGATGTCAAAACTGCAGGGCACCATCAGAGGAACTTAAACCACCAAACGAACACATTGATTCAAGATGATTTAATTGAGAAATAGCACAGAGGGTGACAGGAGGGGGTGGGAAACACAAGCAAACAGACTACTGTCAGCTCTGCTGCTCTGGAAAGCGTGCATCTTGAATGACTGTCCCCTAAAACTCTGCCCCATCTCCTCTTTTTGTAACTCCTTGTCAGGAGGAGGAGGTGGGTGGCAGGCAGGCAGGCATCTTCTCCATCTCCGGTGTGTCTAGAGAGAAGCACTACAGGTGACTAAGCAGGAGGAGCATGACTGACTCATTCCTGAGTTATTTTCTCGCTCCCCTTCTCTCCCCCCTCCTATCTTTTCTGTTTGTTTTTCAGCTTTTGCCCAACAGCTTGTATTTTTCCCCAGGCCCTGATGAGAAAGAATTAGCAGCAGGCTTTCTTGTTACCTAATGTTCACAAAAAAAGTGCTTGTGGTTATCCAGGTGAGGAAATAAAAGCCAACTCTAAAAGCAAAACACCACCAACAAAAAAAATTGTCTCTTGGATACAATGTCTTTACATTGTTAAGAGGAAAAAAAAAAACAGAGAGAGAAGAAAAAAAGCTTTTCCTTTGTGAATGTTGTCCAGGAAATACTGAAGTAACTGACATGCCAGGAAACAGTAAATAACTGTCTTCTTTATCAGACTACCTATGGAAAATACCTAATTGCTTCACTGGCAGCCCTGCCGGTTTTGACTTGATTTCTAAACTGACTGCACTGGGGGGAAGCTATTTCACTTGCTGTCTTGATTACAGAATTAGATTCTGCTGGGTTCCACTTGGGACTCAAGTAGCAGGAACATAATGGTTACATCTGCAGAGTTTCAGTCAGTGTAAACTCTTGTTGTTCCAATCATCTTAATAAATCTGTCCTAATTTACATCCCTATGAGGTCTAAAGCCTTAGAACACTTTACCTTCCTTCTTCTGCAGGGTGCCATGAGATCTGTTGCTGAAATTTAGCCTGCAGAAGTGTCAAGATGATATTACATTTTGTGTTTCTGAATTGCATGTCATGGATGCAGGCCAGTTATGCAAGATCAGCACAACACCCACAGAGTTCCTATAGCCAGCCCAGGGACACAGGAGAGCTCACCAGATTGATAATAACACTTGGTTTGCCTGAGCAATGCTGTAACGCTATACTTGCCACTCATGGTTTGCAGCTTATATCTCTATAGGGCATAGGAGTCTTTAATCACTGATTCTCAAAGTGTGAGGCTTTGTTATGGCTGTTAACTCCCTCCCAGCCCTGAAGTGAAGCGTAAGTCAGCAGTCCTGTGATTTCAAGGCTGAGTTGAGGGGAAATGCACGTATAGTCTTCATGCACTAGAATCCAGATTAGTATCTTGCTCTTGCCTTTTGTGTAAAATGTCACTCAACACACAGTCCCATCCTCTTTGCTGAGATCACAGCATCAGCCCACAATAAAAAAAGGTCCCAGAAAACATTGATTCACTGCATTACAGATCTTGGTAGTGGTGTGTGTCTACAGTGAGGTCTCGGCTACTTAACTGCAAGGCTTTAATGGAATTTATCATTGTGGTCTTCTCTGTCCTCTGACTGTGAGGTTATTTTACCTTCGGTTAGTCTTCCAACACCTCTGCTGACTGCCAGAAAGAGGGGGCGTCTGGCACTGATATACTCCTCCGTGCAGCCAGCGCTGGGGTAATGCTGGTGACTAAGCAGCTGCAAGCTTGATGTGCTTACATGTGTATGAGACGGAACCGGGATTCTTCTGAAGAAGCTTTAAGATGAAATTGCTGAGAATTTTTGCCTGAAGCAAGGGATGTTTCCCATGTTTAAGACAAGCAGCAACCTGCCGTCAGAAGGAAGAAGGGACTGAATTCACTCTAGAAGTATTTCTCAGAGATCTTTTTTCAAGGTAAGACTCCTACTGTGGGAGGTAGAAGGGGCAACAGGGTCCAACTCTGAACACTAAAATTGAGATGACTTCTAAGATATTCTTACTTTCCCAAATTGTAGAATTGAGATAAATCTCTGATGTCTCTACCAGTCCCTTTTCAAGTTGGAAATGTTAATCGGCCAATGAGAACTGATTTTTTTGAGGTCCAAAGCCATAAGAATGGGAGGGAGGACTTTTTTTTAACACTGCCTTTAGCTGGCCTGTATACTAGTGGTGAATAAGCACCATTGAGTGTGCTTCTAAATCATGCACTTAAATACTAGAATAATGGGTATTTTAGGAACAGAGTGAATTCAAGTAAAATTTAGTAAATAGAGGTTGGTTTACAGTTTATTAATTTTGTTTAGTGCTTTTAAATGCTGATAGAGTATTTTTTGTTCTGTAGGAAGCAAAATGAAGGTGGTTCCTGCTTTGGGATCTTGAGCTCAAAGTTTCTTAACAGGCTTGGTTTGAAGAAATGCCATTGAAATGAGCAAGGAGTTTTTTTTTTTTTTTGCTTTTTTTTTTTAAAGCATCTATTTGAGTTACACCTGAACAACCAGTTTATCACTGTTGAAAACTATTTGCGGAGAGACAGAAAGTAGTAGAGACCTCCTTGTCCCTGTTGCTGGCATCTCAATTGAAAAGCATTATTTAAGATAGGAAAAAAATACCTTGAAGATACAGAGACAGCTTTGGAAAAAATGGTAACATCTAAAAAATCGTTGTCATTAGTACCGCCTTCTCCCTGGCATAAGCCAAGACCTGAGACTATCCCGAATTGGGAACCCTCCAGACTAAGAATTTTGTGCTTGGGTTGTGGCGTATAAATTCTAGTCCTCAAAATGCAGCAAAGCACAGATCCTGTAAGGGTTCTGGAGCCATTAAGGAATGCACTTACCAAACCTAGAAGTGCAGACGAGTGCGGGTGTGAGTCTACACTTCTTCTTTGCACGCTAATTGATCTAATCATTGTGTGCAGTTCCACTTTGCTCTTGGACAAGAAATAAAATAAGCTAGTAAAAGCAAAAGCATCTTGTGTCCAGGGAAGTAAATGCAGTTGGTAAACTTTTTTCCACACAGAGCTGAGAAGGAGGAAAAATCCTTGTCAGATCTGTGAAAAGCGTAATCAAAAGGATCTCTGACTTGTTGCCTCCTCTTCCCTGCCCTGGCACGGTAAGGAATGGAGAGATGCCTAGGGGGGGGAGCTGTGCTCTGCGCAGATTTAGGAGTGGTTAGGCGAGATTGCCTGGGGAAGGTACTTGTGCCCAGAATTCAGGTAGGGAAAAATGGCCAGGAAGGAGTTTGGTGCCAGCAGTCTGTTGCGTAATGTGGTGCTGTCTCTGCAGCTAGCGTTGCCAGGTGCTGGAGCAGTTAGTGCAGTTGGATGCTGTTGCTGCAGTTTGATTCCACTTTGTAGGAATAGTTGAGATGAGGAAATCTCTGCCAACTTCACAGTCAGGAGTCATCTGTTCTGCCTCTGAAACTTGGGGAGCATGAATGAATAGCTCTTAAAACATTAATCTGGGGCGGCTTCCAAGAATCATGTGTACTTGAAGTCTAGTATACATTGTGATCTGATTCATTATCCAGGGACAGCAAAGGCTTTGGAGAGGTGTTTAGCCAGTGTGTGGACATACTGAACTGTGAACTCCCAAAGAAAACCTCCCTTGGCAACTTTCAGTGGTACATTCGGAGTGCATAGGTGCAGCATCAGAGGGTAGGGGAGCAAGTGCCACTGCAAGCAATGGACGTGCAAGCAAGGCAACAGAGAAGAAGGGACACCAAAGAGGAACAGGAGGAGCAACATGCTGTGAGACAGGACAGAGCAGCAGACAGCATGGCTTTGGGGTATAGAAGATGCTACTGCTTTGGCAGTGTCACTTGACATCAATTTAAGCTCACTGAAATTCCACGTAACCAGTGTTGAGTACCATATTATCTTCCATGGGATTGTTCCTTTCTTTAGTAAAATCTCCTATCTCTTTTTGAGATGATAGGATCTGGGGGGAAAGGGCAGATTTTTGTGGTTCCTGAGAGAACTTGCGGGATGGATAAATATGAGGGAGCAAATGATACTGCTAGAGAACACAAAGCACAGCAAGATAGATAAAGGTGATCCTAACTGAGGAGGAGGATTGGTAGTTAATTAAAACTACTGTTAAAAAACAGGCTCTTAGTAGTAAAATAAATAATAGCAGGACATGAGTAATTCCTCTCGGGGGAATGATGGAGACAAAATTAAGCTAATGTAATAATAAAAGGTGTGTGTGTGTGCAAATGCTCAGAGGAATAGTAACAGGATAGAAAGTTGTTTTTTTTTTTTTTCCACTTCCAAGAAGTTCAAATGTGGTTCAAGTCAAAAGGGACAGAAACCTGTTAAAGAACATTCTCCTCAGGGCTCATAGGCCATTTCAGAAGGCACAGTTGTCTGAGTTACTGAACCCACTGTTGTCTCTGCTGCTCCACTTAGCAGTCTCAGTAGAGAGGTGGGAGACTGAGCTCATTCTCTGCTTTAACAAATGATGGCTAGTTAAGTGTGTCATGGAGGTGCTTGCACGCACACACACACACACACGCCCCTAATTCTGAAACCATTTCACAGCTCTGTCTGCCTCCCTCAAGCTCTGATGCCCATTATTCTAAGGTGATTAAACAGCATAAACTCATTAACCATTCTCAACTGTGTAATATACAGTCATGTAACTTCTTTTTCATAGGTGGTTTGCATAATACTGCACTTCAGTTGTTACTCTTTCTGTTTCATCTTTTTCATTTCTGTGATGTCTGTCTGTTTACTAGACAAGGTTTTAAAAAATAAAAAATAAAAAATTCCAGAATATATATTTAAAACTTAAAAAAAAAAAAAAAAAACCACAAAACACCTAAACACACAAATGAGTGTAAAAGGTATTTAACAAAGGAGAGCTGTACTGAGACATTGGAATGAGAACTCTTGTTGTCCTGAGCAGGAGACAGGGAGAAGATCCTGGGTGCTTGGAGACCAAAAAAGCAGGTTGTAGAAGAGTTTTCTTTTTTCTCTTCCTCCTTTCCTTCTCAGTGTCCTCCAATCCCCAGAACAAACAAATAAAAACCCTGAAACAGTTGGCCTTCTGAACAGCTGTCTTGTTTACAAAGACTGGCATGCATTGCTGGCTGCAGTCAGCTATTGGTCACATCACCTCCTAAAATGAAACTCTCTAGCAGGGGTTCATGTTCCTCTGGACTTGCACGAAGTCTAGTAAGAAACAACGATGCTTCAGCCAAAGACCACTGCGGAAACAATCTAGTGATGTGTTTTTTCTCCTGCAGGTTGCTGAGGGGAAGGACTTGTGAATCTATGAGATGCTCAGGTTGCCATTTGTGCTAGAGCTTTGCAGGATACAACCACAGCCCCCCCCAAACAAGTTTAATCGAAGGAAAGTGTAAAGTAATGGTGATTTTTGGTAGATAGGGATGGTTATTTGTAGTCTGCTCTGAAGAGTTGCTCTGCAGCTAAACTACAGCTCTGAGCAGTGCTCGTCCTAGAGCTGAGGCACTGCAGTCAGCAGACATTGGCCAGTAACAGCTGTCTAGCTGATATGATGTGGAGATGCTTAATACACCATTGTATATGTATATATAAAAAGACGTTTTATTTCTTAAAATGACGCATACCCTTTCAAACTAGAAGGCAAACGTACTCAGCAGTTTCAGCAGAGACAAGTATCTCTATGAACTGACATTAGTCAACTTGATAGCTCTGAGCTCAATTGTTTTTCCCCTAAGAATCTAGTTAAACAGGACTGTCTGTAGTATGTTGTCTTACTGACGGCCTACTGGTTTTCTCTGCAATGCACAATGCCATGTAAGCTACTATATTTTGTTTTTTTTTTCTCATCCTCTGTTGCCTTTTCCATTGAAAATTCAAGGAAATTTTCATAGATCTTGCTTATCTTGTCTAAGCTTGATCCTATTCTTGTTACTGTGCCCAGAAGTTGGGACTAAACAGGCTGCAGAGCCTTGCTTGCCATACTGAAAGAGTATGGACCAGGCTGCTGTCCTCCTTATTCTATTGTGGGTATGTTTATTTTCTCACCTGTGTCAGCCTTTGGAAATTCTTTAAAGGCTGTGACTTTTCAAGGCATAGCAGGAGATGAGGGTTGTTAGCAGCAGAGCTGAAGATCTGTGCTTAGATAGGGAGAACAGGAGTGAAAGACTTGCCTTAATCTGGACCAGGTACAGAGGGATTAAAATGTGTAGTGGCCAGAAGGCAATGCACCGAGCTTAAAATAACCAAGATCAGGATAATTTAGCTTTAAAAACCATCTGGGGCCTGATTCAGTGCTCATTAAAATTCATAGTAGCCTTACGATTGGCTTCTGGAAGAATTAAAGTATAACACTCTGCTTATAATGAGTGCCTTGGGCCTTGCCCAAGAAAGTACATAAATGTATACAGTAGTGTTAGAAATGGACTTCTTTTCTGTAACATCCAGCTTAGAATAAGAGTCCTTCTAGCACTTGTGGAAGTCAGTGAAAAAACTCTGTTTTCAGTGGACTTTGGATTGGAGCTGAAGAACAGATGTTACAGCTGACTCTGAAAAATAGTCTCTGGGCAAGTTGTCTTTGAGCTGTTCATGCAACAGTAAGCTGCCCAGTTTGGGTATAAACATAATTAATTAGCAGACATCAGAGCTGCTGAGTATGTAGTGAAAGTTGTGGAAAATCAGATTGCAAACCTAGATGCTCTTGTTAGCAACTGCCACTGAGGAAATCTCCTGATTTCTAATGCTTCATTATAAAATATGTGCAGCTGGGGGCAAAGAGGCAAGAAAATATTAATTCTGCTGCTTGTTCCTAAACCATGAACTTGCAGACATTCTTCAGGCTTTTGTGTTCTCTTCCAAGTTCTAAATATGTTCTCTCTAAGCTTCTGCAAAATAGCAGCCTGAGTGACGTAAAGCTGAGCCAATATCTTATTTAAAGAACATTGCCATTTATGTCTGTGTTATTTAAAAGCACGTTTTTAAAAGTCTCTTAGAACTTAGGGTCACTTGCCAGCTGCTCACCTACATTATCTGGCTACTTCTAACTTGTGGTTTGTGATCCCCTTCATAATGGGTTGTGGCTGTTCTTGGACCGAGCTCGTTATTTGTTGAAAGAAGGAAATGAGAGAATTTTCCAGATAACTACCCAAGTATTTCTGCAGAGGATCTTTGCTTAAGCATTTCAGTACAACTGTTAGCCAGACTTTTGATTTCAATGAAAGTTCTGCAGAACAAAACAGAACATTCATTAGGAATCTTAGCAAGCATTTGATTTTAAAGGTCACACATGGAAATGAACTAGTTGATACTTTTTTAATTTGAACACCTTTCTCTGAATTAATTTATTTATAGAATTTATTTGGTGCTCCAGAGAGCAAATGAACAAGAAATATTTTTTTTGTATTAGTCATTTTTTGAAGTAACTAGAAGTTTAATGAACATTTTCCACTTATTTTTATGATGCCATCTTCAGAATCTCAAGATCTGCAGAATAGATGTGCTATTTTATCTGCATCTTAGATGGTTATGTCTGATGTTGCTCCTTTCTTATTTTTTTAATTACTATTAACTATATATATATATATGTATACAGATATATATAAGTAAAATTGAAAGATTCTGAATATATATATTATTGGATTAGTTTCTGGTGTTATCTTGAAGAGGATTCTGGTCCAGCCACACTGCTATGGTTTCATTTCTTGCAGTGACCAGCAGGACGTAGACTTGTTCCAAAGGAAGCACATTTGTTATGATTGTAGCCAAATACCAGCAGGTCCATGTGGTCAGGTAGGCTGTATAAGCGTGTTTAATTTAGATTCCATTTATCATGTGGTATGGTTTTGGTATAAAAGTGTTCTTACAATCCCAGAAACAGACATCTGGCATGTTCAATCCTTTATAAGCTGCATTGCCAGTATGCACATTTTAGTTTCTTATCGTGGAATCTGAGAGCATTATTAGTTTCACAAATGTTTTAGGTAGTTTTAATTTTTTTTTTTTTTTTTTAATGGAGAATGGTGGTTGGAAGCTTCATTATGAGCCCACTGCATGTGTTCTGATGAAACACTGCCCCAGAGCAACCAGCATCTTATTCTGTCTTAGACTAGTGTTCAGACTATTATAAATCCCAGCTTCAGTGAAAACTGGGGAAGAGAGCTGAGGATAAAGAAAGTAAAAGGTTTCTCTAGCTACTAGCAGGAAAGACCAAAAAGCATTCTTAGTAGTAATTGACTTTTTCTCTTTTCTCTGTTGTAGCAGTTACTACACAAGACGAGGATATCACAGCTCACATTTTTCTACACTATACAAATAAATTTCTAAGTGGCAATTATAACCAATTAATCCTCTGCAAACCGTCCTGCAGACTCCAGTGCATTGACAGCTCATGTAGATAAGGGAAACTGAGGGTAGAGTATTATGACATGCTTGTTTCAGTAGCAGAACAAGAAGGCCCAGTTCCAGCATTGCAGGTTGCTGGCTTCTGAGTTGTGGTGGCATGACTGTGTGGCTGAGCTTTATGCCAGGCCACTGAAACAATCTGAGGTTAAAAATAAATTAGATATTAATTAAGAAAATTAAATAAGCAGGTTTAACCCTTTGCCTACAGCCTTGTCTCACTAAAACCATTTTTTTTTTTTAACTATTATTTGATGCAAGTATTGTATTGATTGGCTGCATGGTACAGTCTGCAAGCAGCTGTACAGTTGTACCTGCACAAGGAGGAACTGCAGTGCAAAACTGCAAATGAGTGACATGCAGTGGTGCCAACCAGCCAGAGGAAAGTGATTGTTAGTGCAGCCTCAGCAACTGGGAGGGGTTGACCTAAGGTCTGGAAACTCATCCCCATTGCAGCAGTCAACCCTTCCCCTTTTCTTTTCCTCATATTCCCCTCAAACAGCTGCTCTCTGGCTTTACCATTTACCCCAAAATAAGCTACCACACACCACCGTAGTACAAAGCACCCTCCTGCACTTGCTGTAGGGTGGCTGCTGCTGGGAGGATGACCACGATGCCTGCTTCCTGGCACAGGATTAACAGGGCAGCTCTGAGAGGCTGCACGCATTCAGCTGCTTAAGGCTGCATTGTCTGCAAGGGCAGTTGTTGTTCCCTGCCTCCACATGGCAGCAAGTGGGACAGGAGCCTGCTGTGCTGCAGGGAGCCATGTGGCTGGATTTTGACAAGCACAAACTGCAGCCCTCAAATTATTCTGGGCTCTTGAGAGTTGGGTTTGAATGCACCCAGAGGTAGAGAGCGACTAATAACAGCAAATGGTGTTAGACTTTTGCTACCTTTATTTTAGCCACTAGGAATTCTCTGAATTCTGGTTAATACTTTTGCAATAGCTGACTGACCTAGTTATTCTGAGCAGAAGCTGTAGTATGTATTCCTCTTATGTCAGCCAGGGATTTCAATCTGCATTTCTATAGCATCTTTAAGGATTGCAGCATGCTTGAAAAAACAACAGATTAAGCTGCCTCTGTTCTGGGGGAGTTAAGCATTGTCACAGTCATTTTACTAGTGTGCAAAATGACTTTCCCAAGGTGACCTGGTGAATCTGTGAGAAGGTAGGTTACGCTGACTTTGTGCTGTGATGCTGCCATTGCAGGACTGATCATCCTGACTTTTGTGGAAAGCAGCAGATACACCTCTTGTAGAGTGGCACAGACTTGTCTGGTGGAGCATGATGTTACTTCTTTTATAATCTAATATGTCTGTGAATTTTTGCAAGTAAAAGATGTGGAAGAAGTGTGAGGCGGCTGTGATCCAAGCTGTATTGATGTTACCTGCAGGGAATGTCTACCAAGCCACAGGAATTTTACCAGTAGCAAAATAACCTGTGGTGTGTTCAGGTGATCCTCTCAAGCTTTGGTTTCAACTTCTCATCAGAGTGGTAGTTAAAATTTAAAGTCTGTTGTTTTCCTACCCTCTTTAAGATTAATTTGCTTTCTTGCGTACGTTCTTGGCTCTCGCTGCTCTAGACATTCTCAGTCCAGGTTGCAGATCTCCATGCTACTTCCTTGCCAGCTGTGCTCTGCTCCATCATTGGAGTTGTCAGACCCTGGCAAGACCGACTGTGATTCTGCCTTGGTGCTGCACGAATTTTCTTCTTTCATGTGACCCAGTGTGCATTGTAATTGGAGGTATGCACTCTCAGTCCCACAATGGTCTGCCAGATTTGAGTACGCAGGCATGTCCTATGACAGCATGCAGTCCTCTAGATGAGGTGATAAACTTTAACCAACTTCCAGTTCTTAAGTTCTGGTGTGTTTTATTTTCATTTTGAATTGGGGCAGAAAGATGGAAAGTGAATTAGGCAGTAAATCCTTGAGGACACTTAGAAGCCCACTGAATAGGCTTATGCAGTGGGAGTGCAGATAAGGCCTTGTCCTGCTGGGATCTCCAGGATGTTACCTTTATAATGTCAGCAGTGCATGGTAAGCAGGAGATAGCCCTAATATATAAGCAAGCAATCCAGATAGTGCTGTCTTACAATTTTGTGCCCACCTCTGAATGCAATAGCCTCGGGGAAAAGTAGCACAACTGTAAGCACTTATTTAAAGTGAAACTGCCTCTGGATTGCTCCCTTCTCATCTCCAGGCCTGCTAATCTCATGTGTTGATTATGAGACTTGCCGATTTGATTCCTATCTTGCGCTTCCTCCCACCAGCTGATGCTTCATGAGTTTGCAACACACCCTTTCTCTTAGTGACCCCTTTGTCCCAGTTGTTAGCACAGTTTTGCACTTCCATGTTAGTTCACTCTGGATTTCAAGAGCCATGAAAGAGAAGAAGAGACCACAGCTCCTGATGGAAGTGCATTTATGCCTCCTAGCAAATCCCAGAGTTTAGAGGAGCCCTGCTAGAAGATCCAGCTCCAAATCACAGTCTTGCTCCATGGATGGGATTGCCTCAGTTCCTCCTGGGATTTCCTGAATGCATCAAAGTTACTGTACCTTGGCATTAGGCTTTGTCTGGAAGCTTGGTTGAAAGAGAATAAGGTTTTTGTTGTTGTTGTTGTTGTTGTTTTTTCTCTGTAGCTTGCTTAATTCCCCAAAAGCACAAAACAGGCAGCCAAATACATTTCTCCTGGCTGAGATAGAAGGAAGCCCTTGTATATGGCACAGTTGGCCATGGTGCTTCTAACACTTTTTTTTTTTTTGAAAAAAAAAAGATTAGAAGTGTCCCATCTTACATGTTGCCATAGTGAAATGTTGAAAAGTTTGTTTCTCCCACAAAATTCTGCTCCGGTAGAGATGAAGTGGGCTTAAATGAATCTATTGTAGCAGCAGTGCAGGAAGTAAGGTACCAGCGCTCTCCTGGTGCTGTGACATGGATGGGCAGGATGAGGAAGAGAAGAGAGATCAGCAGCTTTTATCGGAAATTTGTTATGTTTTGTGGGGGGAAGGTGGCATGGCATATGGAATGGCCATTTGCTGTGTAGATGAACGAGATAAGCAGTCTGCGACGCAAGCGTTTACTCAGTGTACCCTGCAGCACTTCTTGCTCGCAGGTTATGGCTGCCATAGATAAGACAGGATCTGAATGAGAAGCATGGAGTATACAGCAGCTGTAGGAGGAGTGGGGTGTGTGTGCATGTGTTTACAGAAATGTGTGAGCATAATTATTTATATTATCTTGTGCAATTCTCTAGGTAAGAAGGGAGCAGTGGGCAGGGAAGGAGCAGTGAAATGTTTAATAAAGGGACAAACGCTAAAGGGGAAAATTAGAGATGCATTGCTTTTACTGGTAAATTTTTCTTCAAAGTGTGTAGGACTACTGGGACCAAACTTGTGAATAGAAAGACTGGAAAGTGTCCTAATTTTTCATTAAGACTGTGGGCAGCAGAGGTTCACACCAATTCAAAGCTGCTTTGGTTCCATCTAAGCTTGTGTCTTGACAAGTAAAATCAGGCTCTTCCATTTATAAAGAACTTGCATCTTGTTCTAGAAGACTGTCTTAGCATGTAAATGCATAAAATATAATACTTATGCAAATCTGAAGCCAGTTCCAAGACTGGGTGACTCCTTGTAGAATATAAACGACATTTCTTTGTGATGCTCCCAAAGCTATCGTTGTGTAGATGACTGACTCCTCACTGATTGGCACATCACCAAAGCATAGATAGAACAGATGACAATGATGGTTAGCAGTTGTCATGTTTCCTCCACACCTAGAAGGATTAATGCTCTGTTTCCTTATTTCTGATCCTCCACAGTAGTTTTTCTGTCTTGCAAGTTCCAGTCTTCAGGAAAAAGAATGCTGTCCCTCTATCTTGATCTTGATTGTAGTATATTTACTATTAACATGAAGTTTCCCTTTTTTTTATTATTTTTTTTTTTATTTTGATTGCATCAGTGTATGGGGCTTGCCCTGTAGGGGGAGGCAAGCTAATCCCCAGACAGAAAGGAACCTGGCTAACTTCACTTCTTATACCCTAGGGATGCTGCTGTGAGGTAACAGGCAGGAAATCTTGGTCTCTTTGGCAGGCTCTGGCAGGCAAGGACCTGCAGTGTAACATATAAGCTGTGACTGCACTCTCAGGAAGCAGCCTTCCACAATTTAGCTAGCAGATCTGTAAATGAGGATTATGAACCTCAGACCATCAGCTAAAATGCCAGGGTTTCCTTTACGTTCTCCATAGGAACCCCAGTTCTGTTCCTTCTCCATAACATTACTGTAGATCTTGGGCATTCCCACTCTATCTGTGACTCTGGGTGTTGTACGGCACCACCACCTCCTAGCCAGGCAGGATGAACTGGTAGGAAGGAAAACGGGAACAGGGAAATGTGCTGAGCTGGCCCGTTTCTACTGCACAAGCCCACTCCCAGCAAAAATGATGACAGCCTAATGGTTATTAGTAATATGGCATTTATTCATTTTAAGGGCAATTTAACAGAATTGAGGTGGGAAAAAAACGTGTGTGTGGGGGGATTTTTTGGGGGGTGGGAGTGGGGAAGGAATAGTGCAGGGGGAGGATTTTTAAGGCTGACTTTTATCTCTGCTCTTTGGATCTAAATATAATGCACCTTGGGGTTAAGCCAGCATTGTTTATTGTTCGTGGTTGGGAGAGGCCAAGAATCCCCTTTATTTGCAGTGGAGAAAGAGCAGTCACAGGGTTTGCTGAGGTGAACTCTGACCTGTCCCCTGACGATAACGAGCCCTTCCACCTGCGCACACCCGCTACTGCTGAGCAGTGGTGGAGCCGGCGTCCTACCGAATGCAGGTTGCTTGTGGAAGTGTCTATTTCCAGGAGCTAGTAAACCCTGAGGCACGGCACAGCCAGCGCAACAGGATTACAGGGTGATACTAGACTTCAGACTTCGCAGCACTGAGTCATGGCAAGCGACAGGGGAGAAGTAAAAGCGCCAGGTCATGTGCTGCACATCTGCAATGCAAATAAATTGGTGAATTCTTCTATAGCCAACTGTATAGCAAACAATCAAAGCTTTCCTGCCAGGAATGACAAGGAATTGGTGGCAGGTCCTGAAATCTGCAGCCAGGCGACACAGGCGGAGATGTTGGGATTTGTTAGAAGCTGCAGCAGCTCTGGGCCCTGAGGCTGTGGAGCCGAGAGAGGGGAGCTAACAAGCAAGTTGGAGCTTTAATAGGTCAGCAGTGAAGCAGGGGGGGGTTAGGAAAGGGTGGAGGCGAATGGAAGATGATCTTCCCAAGGTTCTTGCCTGAGACCTAGCAAGCCTCGGTGCCCAGGTGTGACTGAGCTCTTTCTCTCTCTCTTCCCCCCATAGGGACCAAAAGGAGGAGACAGTGAGAAGGCAAGATGGTCCCACGAGGCTCTGCTGTCAGTGTGTGTTATTTTTCCTTTGGAACATGAATCCGAGGCTTCTCTGCGCTGACTGCGTCTGTGCTCCATCTACTACCACACCCTGAAATCAAACTCAGCAGCTTAGGTGAACCAGGCACTGTACAAACATGTCAGACCTGCCTCCACCCCTTTTGCTTCTCCCGCTTTCTCCTGCCATCTTTCTCTCCCAAGTTTATCGGCGTGTCAGCGGATCCCGGTGGCAGAACATTTCCACCTCACCTCTGGTTACAGAGCAATGAAGAGCCAGGGGTAAGCTCCCTCCTGCAGGTTTGGGGTTCAACATTGACTTGCTTGCTTGCTTTAAAGCAGTAGCAACACTGTCCTAATCGCTGCAGTTTCATGCGATTTTGTTTCCTCTGTTTACAGAGGACTAGGTTTGTCAGTTTAAACTAACATCTCTGTTCCCCAGTGGCTGTGCTGCTACAGCTTAACCCCTTCCCTTCAGAGCTCAGCCTCACCACTGCCAGGAACTAGCGTAACGATCACACGTGTGTTGGCAATGCCAGCCTTGGGCAAAGTGAGAGGCGAACGGTTCAGGGTGGTCATACAATTTTTTCTCTCGAGGGATGGTTCTGGAAGGGAAGAAAAACCAGGAGCTGGATTCCTTTGGGAAGGAGTTTACTTCGTCTTTACTCCTATAGCCCAGCAACACCGTCCTCCAATCGGCTTTGCTGCGTGGCAGTGGGAGAGTTTCCCTGCAGACCCTTCTTTCTCCTCTCACTTGGAATTGTCCTCTACCGGCATTGTTGCAGCAGGACTGCCAGTAAGACCTTGTGTTTTTGCTTTCCAGTGTCTTTTAGATGGGCTGATGTATGGGTCTCTGGGTTCTGGTAGTGTAACCTATGGAGAGTGAAGATGACGGGGAATGTGAAGAGGAAAATGCATTGTTGAATATTGCTGGGTGATGATCTTAAAGCATTGGGGTGAAGAAGGGGTTAAAATTACTCTGGGTGATGCTTGGGAAAGCAGACAGCACGTCAGGAACATGCATGCTCATTGCCTTTACGCAAGACATAGCAATATCTCCTCCTAAGTCCTGTGTCTGTGAGGACCCTTACCATACCTTTGAAGAAGTCTCATAGACTCACCAGTTATAACCCCTTGTGTCTGTATTCCTGACCTTCTGGCTGCTGTGCTAGCCGAGGGCTTTTCAGCACACCTACTGAAACACTATGTTGTAGTACTCGCGCGTGTGTGGGTGTGTGTGTGTGGGTGTATGTGTATCTTGGCTATCTGAAAGCTGGCTAATTTCCTCCAGTTTAAATTACTATAAGTTTTACTATATAACTATATAGTTACTATCCTACTGGGCATTTGTACTTGATTATTTTTGCCAAGTGGTAGCCAACATATACAGACAAGTATTTCATTTCACATCTACAGAAGTAGTCTTGTCCATTAATGTTTGCTGATACGTGTATTTTCTTCTTTGCCAGGACATTAATGCCTTAATGTATTTGGGGACACAGCACTGAAAAAAAACACAAACACACAAACCCAAACCAAAAAAAAAATCAGAAGAGAAGTTTGTGGCTGGTGAGTGAGAGTTCTCAGGTGGTGCACATATATGTAACTATATGCACATATAGTAAGAGGTGTTTGCTGAAAATTATGTGTTTGGGTAAAATCCAAGCAGCTATGCCCCTCCAGAGCTGCTGGGGAAAGGAATACTGCTGGCTCTCTCTCAAGTCCCATCCCTTTGAACAGTCTCATTCTTGATGGCATGACGAAGCTGTATAATGATGTTCATATTCTACAACTGCCCTGGTATGTACATCCTGTGTGCTAAGTGTGAGCAGAGGATTATGTATCCAGTAACAAAGACAGCTGATCAAATAAGGGAAAGAGCTATCAACAAATAGTTGGCTGGATTAGTAACTGTGCTTCAAGGTGGACAGTCTGTTCCCTGTGCAGGGGTTGTTTCTGTCTAGATGGGTGCCAGTATGGCCTTAGGTATACGTATGTACCTGGAAAGAATATCCTGGGTCCTATTGACAAGGCTTATAAAAGTGAAACACAAAACCTTGTTTGGTCACAAAATTATTTTCATTCACAAAGAGAAGCACATACCAGGAAGTTTGACTTTCCTGTCAGTGATTGGGGGGGGGGAGGGGGGGCAGAAAGAAGGCTTTTTAACCTACTTCTCTGATATGCTCAGGGAAATTCACAAGCAGAAAAAAGAGCTAAAATATTTTGTGCAAACTGCTTAAAACAGCATGGACTAGCCAACTCCACCTGCAGCAGCTAAAAACTCAGCCAGGTTCCAAGTTCCACATTGTACATCACGTTCTCTTGAGGTACTGATCCGAGGTACTGTGGTGAAGTCTCATCTCATTAAGAGCTGCCGATCAGTTCTGCACATATAGGACATCAGCTCTGAAGTCAGCAAGAGCAGCAGAAGGCTAGCCAGTATATTGTCCTTCTCAGCACTGATAGCTGGAGAAATGCAGCAAACTTTCAGATCTTGCTATGGGAGGCTCTGGGTTAGGGGATCAGCTTTCTTGCCTCTTTGCCTTCCGAGGTATAGACTCAGTGCAACGGAGTACAGAATCAGGACTTGGCTAATTTAGGCCTTGTTTCTAAGGAATTTCTCGGTATGGTTTCTAAAAGTTGCAGGAGAATTACCGTGTAGCTGGAGGACAAATGCACTGGGTTCTCATGTTAGTTTGAGACTGATCAGGTAATGTGAATGTAAGGTGATGACAAACTTAAAGTTGGGATCTATTTCCCTCAGAAAAATCTCAGGAAATTACATTTACCCTAGGGCAGAGCCATTTTAATTTATAGTGTTAGTAATTAGATTACTTTGTAATTTATTGATGAACAGAGTGTAGTTGTAGACAATAGTTATTTATATTTACTTGTGTTATGAGTGCACCTTAGGTTTTAACATATGGAATGCTGTGAACATTCATACTCATAGCATGTTTTTTTTTTTGTTCCTTTCTGCACTGAGCAGAATAGTTGATATTCCCTGGGAGAAGTCTTATCTGTTATGATTTAAATTTCCATATCAGTTGGTCTTGGTTAGTGGCAGTAGTGAGTAGCAAGGTGCTGAGAGACAGCCAGGCTGTGGGGTTTAAGCTGGCCTCTTCTCTCCATGTTTTGGGGCCCACTGCCTGGACTGCAGCTTTCTCATCAGTTATCTCATGGGGATAACACTAATTGCTGTCAACAGCCTGCAACTTAATATATATGCATCCCACTTTAGGAGAACATAGTGATCATAACTAGGGAGTAAGATTGTTTAGTGTTACTTGGATGGAAGTTTAACTCTTACATCATGGTGCCAGTGGGTGGTCTGGGGATCACTGTGGTGACTCTGCCAGCCCCCTGCCATGCTGCTGGAGTGAGGAGTGTGATCCGGGATGTGTGTGGTCATCAGTGCCTCTGCAGGGGCAGGTGTGCTTTCAAGCAATCAGCCATGTCCAGCTAGTGTTCGACTCATGCTTGTCTCCTGACTTCAGTACGGTAAAGTCTGTATCATGTGTGTTTGCAGCACATGGCTATGGCCTCCCTCCTGCAACCCAACATGTCAGAGGCAGCTGGATCTGTGACCCATGACATGGTATAGAGGAGCACAGTGGGGTTATAGTGCACAGACAGAACCGCAGGACATGGCACCCGGTGTTTCAAAGTGATATGCTTGAAGTAGCCTGTTCCCCAGATGCAGCCTAGTGCCTTGGCTCCCTCCTTTGCCACGTGACCCAGCATGCCAGATGGGGCCCCTTTCGCTTGTCCCAACATAACCTTCTGTCTGAGAGATGAGATGTTGTTATACATGTGAATTTTTGCAGACAGAGCCTAAAATGTTCTCATTCTAATCTTGGTAGTATCTTTACGCTGACTTTGAGTGGATCTAGCACACAAGACAGTGGAGATTGAAGCCCCATATCCAAGCTTGCAGCCACTTGCTTTTAACCATGCATGCATCCTTCGTGGCAAAGTAATGTCCGTAAAACCATTTGAAACAATGCAGTGACTCTCTGGACATGGAACAGTGAAGTGTGTATGTGTCAAAGAGGTGCAGTGCTGAATGGCTTTGTACATCCAGAAGAGGACACAGCTACATCAAGTATTTGAAAGGTAGGGAAACGGTTCATCGATGTTATAGTAACACATGTCTCAGCCTTATGACCTGCAGCATACATCTCACTGGCTTGGGTAAAGAGGCTGAGATGAGCTACATCCTTCTTTTGGTGCTGCGGTGGTATTTGTTAGCTGTAACCCTCTTACAAACCAAATACAAATGGGAAAAGGCTAATCTTCTAATGAAGGCATTGGATTGCAATTGAGGTTTGGATGTGATTTCTGTCTGTGCTTCTGGTTTTTGTCATGGTGTCTAGACCTACCTGCTGGCATTAAGATCAAAAAAGTGGTCAGAACATGTCTTAGCTCCCAATGGTGCTGTGCACCCATATTTTCTCTCCATGGAAGCCAGGGTGTGTTGGACCTCGATCTGGCCTTGATATGTAGTTAAAAAGCAGCCAGGAGACATACCTGGAATCTCTTTTAGGTTTGCTAACCTAGACATAGCCGGGAAGAAATTGGGCTAGTCATTTTTTTTCTGTCTCATCTGCAAATGAGGATAATAATTCCTTTTCCTTACCTTTTGTCTCTATAGATGAAAACCCTGGAGGGTGGGGACTGTCTTCAGAGCTTGGCACAGTGGGACAGTGACTTTAGCAGGGATTTCTAGGAGACTGTAAATAATGGAAAGCTTTATTATTTGTCAGGGGAAAAGGTCCATTAGCATTTGGGACATGCCTGTACCGGTTTCAGAAAGTTCAAGAGGTCTTTCCTTTGCAAGTGCTTTTATATGTCCCAGAACAAATTTGGTGTAGTATAGCTAAAACACACCTAGAAATATGTCACTGAGCAGCATCCAAAACAAGCTTAGCAGATAGGCGTTCACCGTATTTCAGGTTTTAGTCCTAATTTATGAGCAAGGAAATGGAGCGGGGGAGAAAGGCAGCACCATAGGCTGTAGACCCTGTTCAGTGGAGGCAGTGCAAAAAATGTTAAGCCGTTGTGTTCTTTTTCTCATTTGTCAAAAATAAACCCAACAATATAACAAATACATCACTCCCTAAGCTTTTATTCTAATGTAATATTAATCTGTGTGCTCACGTGAGTGTTTGTGCAGGATTTAGACCATTTCACTGGTTTGCTGTGCTGCTAGTTCACACCAACACATAGCTTTGCTACTGTGGGCTGTGGAGGAGAGAAAAGGGGGTTGAAGGAAAGGACTTGAAGTGATGGCACACCAGACAAACATCCATTCTTCCTTTAGGGAGGCAAAGTTACCTAAAACTGCATTTCTAAAACTAGCATTACAGATGAATGTGGCAGGGGTCATTGAGACAAAGCTCTGTGCTCTGAGATCTCATTTGAGATTTCAGCCCATTTACCTGTTCTTTCCCCCTTTCACTCACCCTTTGTCATTCTTTGCTGCGTGAAGTCACATTTAGATTTTTAAGCTCCTTAGAGAAGGAACCTGTCATTTTTCTTTGTCTGCAAAATGCTATGAACATCTTCTTTGGCTTCGTAAAAATAATGATCATGTCAGAAACCTTAGGAGGGTAAACAAGGATTTTAGAAGGTATGGAATGCAGTGAAATACCATGTGTGGATATTCACATGCACATATACATGAATATATGCCTACAACAAGCTGAATAGGCCATTATTAATATATTTGAAATGTATTACATGACAATGACCTGTATAGCAAAGTACGGAATTATGCTTTTCCTTTTAATTGGTGAGTTCTCTGCAATCTTCTTTATCTTCTGACTCCAAACCCAGTCTACATATTGCAATTCCTCAGGTCCTGAGTTCTTCTTTCTTCCCCCACTCCTCTCATAACTGGCTAGAGTGGGTTGGCATTATCTGCTGGGGAAGTGCTTAGAAATCATGGGAACTGCTTTCTTCAGCCCAGGAACCCAGCATTATCTCTTGTCCAGGGAGGGAGGAATGTGGCAAGCTGCATCCAGATCTGTGATACCAGTGGAATAAGCACTGGGTGAGTGAGTTCAGTTGCTGCAGCAGGAGGGGGAGGGAAAGCTTATTTTTAACTGGAAACTATACAAGTGAGCCTGAAGTAGCTCTCTGCTGTTTTTGCTATCATCAAGTGTATGTGTGAGTGAATGAGTGTATGTAGATAGTTAAGTAAAGTGCCTATATACTAATGGAGTATATAATCAAATGTGTATAGGGTGGAGGCAAGTCAGATTAAATAACAGTGCGTGCGAGCTTCTTTGTCTGAGTGTTTGAACTCTTGTGTTGTAATGAGCAATTCCCGATAACGTTTATCTACTTCTTTTTTTTTCAGTGCAGTCGATTCTTTTCTGTGCCCTGCTCCTTGGGTTGCCTGTCTCCCAGTCGTTGCTCTTTCCTTTCCTAACTCTGATTCCCCTTTCTCCCTTCCATCCCTAATCTTCCCACCCCTTCCTCTCATCTGAGCCTGACCCTTCTTTATTCTTGCCCCTCCTTCCCAGCTGATCCCTCCCCCTGCTCTGGATCTGCTAGCTGTGGGATTTTTTCTCATGCTCACTGGCAGATGTGACAGCTTTTGGAACTGTATCATCTAGGAACAGCTATATCTGGAGTTGAAAAATCTAACGTGGTTTCCCAGGCAGCAGGAATGGATCGCTGAGAGAATTTCAATCTCCGACTGCTTTTGTCTTGTGGTAGTGACTTTTATTATTTATGTTTGTGACATTTCTTACAGTACAGTTGTCAGCAGTGAATGAAAGACTAAAGTCTAGTAGATTATTATAATATCAGTGTCACAGTATTTGTATTATTATATTAAAGGGATGCTGTCTACGTTTAACTACAGGTTTGTCTTGATTTACAAAATCTTATATGCATAAAATATTCTTATGAATTTGTTACTGAATTAGAAAAGGCCTGTTTTATGTTTTTTATTTAAACATTCGCTAGCTGGGTATTGGAAATAAAAATAAATAGCTCTTGCATGAAAACCACAAAGTGAAAGGAGACTGGTTAAATACAGACCTTCTTAATGAGATGCAAAACCTACACAGATTATTACAATCCACTGGATTTCAAATAACTATTTTTAGTGTATGAATTTCATTTGATCTTAATGCAGTGTACCTTTAAACCACCTGTCTGATATGGCAATGTCTTTATTATCAAAGATTGATACTGATTGTATAAAGCAAATGTCACTGGATACCCAGGAGTATATTATATTTGGACTTGATTGCATCTTGTTGTTTTTAAGATGTCTATTATAAGCTGATAAGGTAGATGCAGGCTGCCAGTTAGTCACCCTAAAATTGACCGTGAACTTAGTAGATGCTCCTTTCTGGGTTTAGTAAGTATGCTTTTGTATATGGGAACTAAGTGTATTCCAGGTGTTGATTGACAGGTACAGTGATTTAATGTAAATCCACAAATGTGGTGTTTGTGCTTATGGAAACTGATATGCTGGCATAGAGCTGCTGTTCTACTTGGGGCCAAAATATCACCTAGGCTTTAAAAACAAGCATTCTGAACCTTGTAGTTCAGCTAGAATAATTCTTCTTCTGGTTCAGAAAACATTTGATAGTACAAGTGCTAATGGCTGTGGCATTTTTAAAACCACATTTTACAGGACCCCTGGCCACCTGAAGCCATTAAAGAGCAAACTTAAAAGACAGTGTGTGCTATGCCCTGAATATCTTCTCATTATTGGGATGAGATGAGGAATGAAGCTGTGAGAGTTGGAGCAGGAGAAGGAAAGATACTGGTTAAAGCAGTAACATCACTATGTCTGGAAATGCCCCCATTCTGGTGGATCAAGTAGCTGTTATGACTGATGTGTAAGCAGTGATTCAGAACTTAAGCACTGGCTATAATACTACAGATATACTTCCTGCTGTCCTCAGGGGCTGTGAAAGCTCCTCAGTAACACCAGCTGTTGGTTTGAATAGTACTAACACCATGAGCTGTTAGAATATCTTTCCTTTCCAGGGTTGTCTGCACCTTAAAGAATTGCCCTTTGACATTAGTCTTGGTAATTAGTTAATATGCAGCACCTAGGGGGCATTGGAGGTGAATCACTGCGTTTGAGCAGTTGGCAATACAAGCCTGGAGTACGGCCTCTCTTCCCATAAGCTCTCCTTAAAGATGTATTTGGGTTTCCATTAGAACACATTCTGAACAAAGATTATTCTGGCTGCAAAACCTCTCCTAGGCAGAGCAGTTGCTTCCAGTCTCTTTTGTACATGTTTTTTAGTTGCCTAGGATTTTCTTTCTTTTTTCATCTGGGAGGCATCTTTAGTAGGCTTCTGGATTGCAATGGGCATTGTCAATGTGTGAAATCTATATTGCACCACGGATGGATTGCACGACTCGGGGCTTAGATGGTGTAAAAGCTCTTCTGCGGCACATAAATGGTTCCCATTCCAGTGACTGCAGGATCATGGTAACCATGTCAAGCTACTGTGTATGCATTTTCAGGATCTCAGAAAAGCACAAGGAAGCAATGTCATTGCTCACCTGGTGACTGCACTTTGCTCTCTCATTAAGTTTTAAGTAAAACAACTCAGAAAATGTTTGACTTGTCTTTCACTGTGGGGAAAAAAGCCTGTGGTGTGCTGATCGTTGAGGCTAGTGACTCCTAGAAGTGTGTGCATGTCTACAGCACAATGTTATCTCTGTATGTGTTCATTGCCTCTGACCCTTGCAAATATTTATGCAGCACAAATAGTTGGAAGCTGAGGTCCTGTACAGGGGAAGATGATCATTATAAAGTTGAAGTGTCAGAAATCTTCTGATGTCAAGGAAGTGGTAGTCTTCATCACTTCAAGCTATGTTAGTGAGAGGCAAATGCTAATATTAATGCAAGATTAAACTTGGAAATCTGTTGTTCAAGCCTAGTATCCAGAATGTGCTGTTTCTCTTAGCGCAGTGCTTGTACTACTACTGCATGCTTGATAGACTGCAATAATCCATCGAGTAAGAAGTCATGGACTAGAATTGTGTTGTGTGGTCAGTCTGTTTCCCGTATTAAAAACTAGCAGTTTACTACCTTGGTTTAAATTGAATCAATGAATGGCTAGGGGAAATGTTACCGATACAACATTATTAATTTAGAGTTGTGGGAACCGCTTAATTAGAACAGTTGACTTCCTTCTAATGATTTCAATGTTTTTTTCCAACTGTAACTCTGTAGGTTTGTTTATTTCCAGAAGTTCAGAAATAGCACATCTGGGTTCATTTCTTAGAGAACTACAGCAGTATAGCAGTTATCTAGAACATATCCTAAGAATCTGGACACTGAATTTCAGTAAACGTAACAAAGTTTCATGTAAATTTGGTATACAAGAGTGATGTCTTCAGAGTGACAGAAATAAGGACTGGGAAAAAGGAGTTATTGTATCAGAACCCAAGAAAGTGTGAACCTAAAGTGAAAGTTAGGAATAGGACTGTGTTTCATTATTCTGAGTAATCCCACAGAGGGGGGTTAAATTCAGATAATCTTGGGTCTATAAACTCTGTTCAAAGCAAGACTGGACTTTCACACAGTTTATTTCTAACAGTGTCTAAGTCCCCTTCTAGAAGCTTTCTGACCAAAAAAATCTGAGTACAGATGGGTAAGCAGAAAATTGTCAGTGGAAGGGGGAAGAACATGTACTTTTTTTTTTTTTTTTTGGGGGGGGGAGCGGGGAGGGAGATTTTCTGCTGGTGGATATATATTATCTAAACTAAACCTGCACAGTTTATTCCCAAACTAGAAAGACTAGAAAGCTTTAACATTAAAGTACCTGAAGTGTTTTGGCAGTCTGCTTTGTCTAGTCTCTTATGGATATGGATCTCCTTACTCAGTCCATCCTGATGCTGAGCTCTGGAGCACACCTGGTCCAATGCATCCACAGAACTGTCATTTGCCCATTAAACATATTTCCACAAGAGTGGAAAGTTACAGAAATATTCCAATTATTACAGAAGTATTCCAAGTTACATTTTTAGAAACTTATAACTTTAGAGTCATCAAACCATTTCATAGAATCATAGACTAACTCAGGGGAGAAGCCACTTCAAGAGGTTTGTAGTCCAACCTCCCGCTCAAAGCAGGGTCACCTTTGAGATCAGACCAGGTTGCTCAGAGTTTTGTCCAGTCTGTTCTTGAAAACCACCAAGGATGGAGACTGCTCAGCCTGCCTGGGCAACCTGCTCCAGTGCTGGACTCTCCTGTAATGAAGAAGTTTTTCAATCTACCCAGTTGGGACCTTTCTTGTTCCAGTTTATGACTCATCTCTCAGACTCTCACCAGGCACCTCTTTGAAAAGCCTGGCTCTCCATAGAAAACCTCCCTACTTCTGAGCTGTTTCTTCCTGGAAAAGGCAACGTCCCCCTCACCTCATCTCTTCCCTGTCTGTCTTATGTAAAGAAGTTGTGCCCATCCCTTGCAGTTCTCCAGCTATTCAGGCTGTCCCACTGTATCTTATTCTACCCATGTTGGAGTTAAGTGACCACATGCAGAGTGCTGATTCTTTCTTTTCCTTCATATGTTCCCAATTTCAGAACAGTGTAAAACTTTTGGCTTTTGGTTTATCTACATCTCTTTTTTGGATGTAAATTCAGGTTTTGAACATCTCCTGTGTTTGGATATACTTAAGTGTTAGCTGATTTTGGCTTGCTGTAATTGTAAGGACTATTACAGAAATTGTATCTCTCAGCCCTCAAGGGAAAGGAGTCTTATTTTTTTTCATTTTACCTTCTTCAGCTACTTGCTGGCAGAATTTTGTGTCCAGCTACCACTTCCTTTCTCTCTCAAAAGCCCTTGCTTCTGTGCTAGAAAAATGAAGATTCAAAATCTTTCTTGGGCAGCTCTTCCTTTGACAACAACTCTGTTGCCTTTAAATGCGACTCAAACGTGTATTACTTATTTGTAGTAGTCTTAAATAACCAGTGAGAGGACAACCCAGAGCCCTTGTTTGTAAGCATCCTTAATTCCAGGTTTGTAGCGCATCAATATTGTCTTAACTGGCTGGACTCTAAAGCCAAACCTTTCACTTAAGTACAAACCTGTAAAATATAAATGTGTATCTATTATGTGTATTTTAATTTTTTGTGATAGGCAAAATGAATTTGTAGAAATAAAGAGGAGTTCAGCTATGGATATAACAGGTATCCTTTTTTTTCCCCCCTCTGAAATAGAACCACTGTTTCACAGTGGAAAGAGCACTAAAAAGGTCACCAGCAGTCCTAGTTCAGCTATTGACCTGGTAGGTGTTCTTGCACCGGCCATTGCTCTTTTATTGCTTCTATTTCCACATCTGTAAAAAGCAGATGATCCTGTCAGCTCCATTGTTGTCCAAGTGCTTGTCACTGGAGAATGCTTTTAATACAATATAATTAACTGATATAATCAATATGTGATGTTACTGATTGGGCAGATTGCATCTAGACATGCAAGAGCACTGACTACATTGCCATCTCTGATTCAGGCACCATGTTCCGCAAGAAGAAGAAGAAACGCCCTGAGATATCAGCTCCGCAGAACTTTGAGCACCGTGTCCACACTTCATTTGACCCAAAGGAGGGCAAATTTGTGGGCCTACCACCTCAATGGCAGAATATTCTAGACACGTTGAGGCGCCCCAAGCCAGTGGTAGACCCTTCAAGGATCACCCGGATGCAACTCCAACCTATGAAGGTAAGAAAGGAAGACTACTCTTTCCTCTTCCCTGGGCTAGGAGGAAGGTCAAGCTGAGGTAATGTCTCCAGAACCCCATATACATTCAAGAAAGGCTAAGGTTGGGGCCTGTAATGAGTTCAGTGGACAGCAGTGGTCTGGGCTTTGATAACGCTGCCTTTTTTTTTTTTTTTTTTGAGGAGATAGTAACTTCATCAGAAATAAGGACCTCGGTATCCTTAGCTGCAGTAGTGTCACTGTTCAAATAACCAGCTGGCTGCCTGTCACTGAAACAGAGACCTGTGAAAGCTCGCATGGTAGCTGACAGGGACTCGGATATATTCAGCTGTTGTACAGGGAAGTGAAGAGGAGAGTTCGTAGAGAGACCTGTTTTAGCAAGTTTGTCATTCTCGTGGGTGAGCAAATTCGGCTGGTAATTAAGTTGACAGGGAAGCCTGAGTGGGAGAGAGCGGGGTAGCGCTAGCTTGCAGTTCGTGGATGTCTAAGTGAATGAGAGAGAACGGGGAGCAGGACTATACTTGGGTTTAGGCTAAAAGGCTTTATAAACCAGCAGTTTTAACAGAAAGTGCGGCATAGTAAACAGGAGAATTTCCTTAAAGGAAGTCCTTCAGTAAGGAGAAAAAGGTTACTGATCCTTGCAGATGGGTGAATTTAGATGGTTGTCTTGCTTGGATGGCGGTTCATAATGGTCATCTGGAGACTGTGTTCATAAATGTCTGCAGGGACCTGGTGTGTGAAGAGAGGCAGATTCACGATGGCCTCTTGGAAGAGGGAATGAAAGATGGTGACAGAATTACTGTGTTTAAAGTCTTGTTAGCCTGTGGGAACTTTTTGTTCTTGGTTAGAAGAATGTTACAGGAGCCTAAAAAGTGAAAAGTATGTTGTAAAATAGAGATATTACTACTTGGATTTCGGGAGGGACTTAAAAGAACATAGCTGTCTATCTAATGAATATATTTAGCCTTTTGTGTATAGATGCCTAAAATGGACTAAATGGGACTACATTTTAGTATAATACAAGCAGTAATGCAAAACCAAACCTGCGATTTAAATGGCACATCAGGATCTTCCAGCAGAATGCTGATTTATAAGGGAAAAGCTTGTTCAGGAAGAACAGGTAAAATAAAAAGGGTATTGTCTTTGTTTTATGGTGTCCCGAATCTGCTTTGAGGTTCAAAATGTAGTAGGAGACAGAACTGCAATCCAGAGAAGACAGAAAATGTGTAATAAGAGACCAACTTGTTGAGATCAGGAGCTCTCTGATGGGCTTAAACTGCAGGAGGATTGCTCAGAAAAGTGGAAACTAGGTCAATTTATAATGGGCAAATGAAAAAGAAATTTATGTAGGGACAAAACTGGAAGGCCAAAGCACAAAGAGAGATGTTATTCTCAGAGAACATAAAGAGCACTAAGGAAACATCACAAGTACACTAAGGAGGAGGAGAAGGGGAATGAAGAAAAGAATTAGTTCACTGCTCATTGTGGAAGAAAGTTAATAACAGATGACACTGAGAACTCTTAAATGTTTAATGTTTTTCTTCAGGAAAAGGTTAACTGTGATCAGTTGGCTAACAACACAAGCACAAAAGGATAGGAACTCAGGCTAAAATAAGGGAAGAACACATGAGACTTTTTAGATAAGTTAGATATTTTCAAGTCAGCTGGGCCTAATAAAATTCAAGGAATTACAGATCAGTCAGAATAATTTCAATTCCCGGAAAGAAACTGGAACAAATAGGCAAGTAATCTACTTGCAACCACTTCCTAGAAGATAACAGGGAAGTAGCTAGTAGCCTGTGTGGATTTATCAAGAACAAGACAATCATGGCAAGCAACCCAATTTCCTTCAATGACAAGGTAACAGGCTTTGGGTCAGGGAGAAATGATGGATCTCTCCTACAACTTGAGTTAGGCTCTTGACACTGTTGCTTATGACATTCCCAGAGCAAACTGGACAAGTTTTTCTTAAGTATTTAGGAAAAGTATACTCAAGGAATACTTTGAGGCATCGCTGTCAAATATAGAAATGTCCACAAAGAGTGGAGAAACTGGAATTTTTCCTGAGTCTGATAACTGGTCAGTACTTTCATCTATGACTTTTTATATCAGTAGATGGTAAAAGCAAGAAGAAGTTGCAAAACTTTAGTCTTTAAAAACTGCAAAAGACTCTTAAATGAATACTTTTTTTTTTTCCCAGTAAGTCCAGGTGCAAATACGCTTTTAGATTGCATTGTATAGTTGATTATTCCTGTTAAACTTCGCTTGAACAAATTCCTGTTCAATGATACCAATCAATGGTAAGATATATATATATATATATATTTTTTTTTTTTTCTAAGTGCTAATTGGCCCTGTTAAGCTGAGCCATTATACATAAGGTTCTGGATTCAGCTTTCATAGTGTGTATGGTTTTTGTTGTTGTTTGTTTGTTTGTTTTTTTGATACGTACTGTGTGTGGCTTGTAAAAGGTCACTTTTCTTTTTAAAAATATCACTTCTAGATCTTGGTCAGTAAGACATGATGTCTGTAAGAGCATTCCATATAGGTTTGCCTCAAATTTAGATGCTTATTCGTTAATCTGATGCAGTCTTTAAATATGGCTGCAAAGTACAGCTAACTCCTATCTTCACTGTCTGCGGGGGATAGGACTGACTTCATGGGTTGGAAGTACAACGGGAGTGACTTAGTCTAATTTTGAGATGTTTTTATCTAAAATATAAGGTGAACAATTTAATGGGTTTTCTGAAGAGGCGACAGCATCTCTTCTTGGAGACTTCTTATTTTGTGAACGTGCTGGACAGAAGTCCTTTCTGGAATGATTTTTGTCCCTCTACTTTGGACTACTTGGCATCTTGAGATTTCTTTTAACTTTATTTTGAGCTATTCTTTTTCCAAGTTTGTAGAAACATTGAGCACATCAGTGAGCTGTGGAGGAGGGCCTCTTTCTCTCCCATCTTCCCTGTGCAAGCATGTGCAAGGGTGTGGAGGCATCCTGCTGAGGGCTGTGTTACTTAGGGACATGAACATTCCATCTGTCCTTGCTCAGACTCATTTACGATCTTGTGCTCTTAACTGAGTGCATTACTGAAGTAACCTGATATATCTTAAGTCTCTAAAGGATGAATTAGAGTGGAGAGAAGACTCTTCCCACCCCAACGACAAGTTTAAAAGACTGGGTTTCTTTATTTCTGGCATTTTTTTCCTACCAAGTTTTGTGCAAAAATGATGGAACCAGGTTGAGGAGTTAGTGCCTTCAGCATGTTATTTACTTGACAGCAGCTTGGGCCGCAGAGGAAGGTGCATGTATATGGTGAGTGAGATATATTGCTACAATAGGACCGAAAAGCAGAATTTTCAGCTGCAGGTGATGTTGTGTGTGCAGTGTTATGAGTTGGATTATCCTTTCTTCACCTTGTTTGACAAAATCTTTCCCTTTGCCTTTTGTTCCCAGACACTGAGCAAGCCAGGTGCATTTCATGCACTGTGGTGGCATTCTGCTGAAATTACTGGAGCTGCTGTTTTGTACCAGCTAAATATTAGGCTTGGTGTAATTAATTCAGCATCTTTAGAAGATCCCCAGAGTTCAGTTAGCAAACAGGAGATTGCCATCACTCCAGGGAGGGATTTTCCTCAGGCAGAGATTCATGAAAGTGCAGAAGTGATTCTATGCTGTGAATTTCTGTGAAGAAATGAAACATTTTGGTTTCCAGCATTAAAAAAGCTTCTGTAAGCATTTCAGTTCTAGAATAAACAAGGTAGAGCGCTATGTAATATAATGACAGCTTCAAGTGTCCTACTTCTGTAGTGCTGTTGCTTGTTTGGATGGAAGCCTTGTTCTCCATCACTTGCTTACAAGGCATTTGTGAGCTGGTGTGACCCTTTGTTCATCATTTTTAATTATAATAGCTTGGCAGAACAGAGGAGAAATACAGCGTTGGAACAGTGTGGTCTTCAGTGGTCAAGATTAAGATGCATTAGCAAAAATAGTAGACAACCAGACTAAGGGATGCTGATTACAATGGTACTGAGACTGGTACAGGGGAGTGATGAACCTTATGCTGGAATGGCAAGGTGATTCTTGCAGATAGAGCTTGCGGCATGCTGTAACTTCTTTGGAGAGGTATTAGTTCTCAGGAGCTTGTTGAGCCTAAGTTAGTGATGTAGTATGGCACAGGAGGGAGTGCTAAATACACCCTGTTTTGCTCTAAGGTTGTCCTTTAGAATGCAAGTGCAGCAGCAGGATTCACTGTTCTGGCTGAAAGCACTGCTGCCTCTGTTGAATAAACATGTCACCCAGTGATTCATTTTTTTTTCTCTCAGTAAAGGAAAATTAAATTTTTCTGTCCTTTTATTATTTTTTAACTTACTTTACTAAATTCCCTGGGTCTGCTTTGGTTAGACAGACAAAATCTAAACTTTGTCAAGATTAACTGAACCTCACATTGTAAATCTCTAACTTTTCCTCCTGTTCTCTCTGTTTCACAGACAGTGGTGAGAGGCAGCACCGTGGAAGTGGAAGGCTATATCTCTGGGATACTCAACGATATCCAGAAGCTTTCTGCCATCAGTTCCAACACTCTGAGGGGAAGGAGCCCCACCAGCAGGAGGAGAGCTCAGTCCCTTGGGCTCCTGGGGGAAGACAGACCCCCAGACATGTATCTTCAGAGCCCTGAAGCAGACTGGGCAGACAGATATGGAAACTACCTCAATTGCAATGGTGGGACCAAGGTGACCCGGAGACAGACTATGTGGCCTGATTACAAACCCAGACTGGATGGACAGTCTCATCCCAATGGTATGGTTACAAAAGCCCAGTCCCTTGGGCCTTCGGAGTTCCAGGGTGCTGATGGCAGCTGCCTCCAGCGCACCTCTGGTCTGCAGCACATGCCTGCTCTGCTGGGGGAGAGTGACAAGATGGGAAAAAAGAGCTCAGAAGAGTGCTGGCCTCAGCCTTGTCTAGTACGACAAGCAAACTCCAGGCCCTCAGGAGAGGGCAGCCCTAGCTCCAAATCAAGGGAGAACAGCTTGAAGAGGAGGCTGTTACGCAGTGTGTTCCCCTCCTCCAGCAGCTCAAACAAGTCAGGCCCTTCCCTGCACATAAAGGTACAGTTATTCCTTATTTTTAAGTGAATGAATGCAGTGTTGACTTTAGAGTTCCAGAGGTTACTTAAACAGCGGAACAAATTTAATTGCAAACAATGCACAAACAGCTGTTACTGTTGTGATTAATGCTGGAATCAAAATAGTCCTGGCCAGAGGAAACATATACTCCTAGGCTTCACAGCATATACTGCTAGGCATAGCTCAAAACAGCAGCACTATCTCCATCAGAAAGCCTTTTTAGTGGAGCTGTACATGGAGGGGTGTAAGGTGGGAAGGAGATAGTGGACTTACTAATTTTTGCCCTTTTGTATTTGTAAAGGCATAACTTAAATACCCTTATACTAACATAAATGTGCTTTTGCTATTTGGGAAATTTCCATAATTTACATTAGGAATGTATTTTTTTGCCTGTGAAAAATATGACTACTTCAGGGGAGTCTGGTGGTTATAGCTTATCTGCCAACTTGCCTACAACAGGAATGTTTGCATCAGCACCCACAGTACTGTCAAACAGGAAATCTGACTTGGGTTTTGCTGCAGATGGGACAGCTCATAGCTACATCTCCCCCAGGAAAGCTACCCTGAATGAGTGACTCACTTATTAATCTATGAGAAAAACTCCAGGTCCTTTTACTAGATAGGAAATACAGCCCCTCAGGCCACTGCTTCTAATTCATCACAGACTAACCTAGCACTCATTGTCCTTGCACAGCTGTTGAGCATTTTTAAAGGCTGTGCTGTGCTGGTGCTTGGCCAGGCTAATTTCTTGCAGGCGTGGAGTCCTGAACTCAGAGGAAGATGACAGAAACCACTGGCCCAACAAAACGGATTGCTCTAATGTATGCTGCAAGCTCCAGCCCAGCTTGTTGCAGGAACACTTGCAGTTTGCATAAGGATCAGGCTCAAGGCTTTCCAACGCAGCCTTTTCCCTCAAGATTCCCTTCCTGAGGGAGTGGGGTTTTGGAGGAATGCAGTTCTTCTGTAGCACAAACCATGCTTATATGCTGTCTCAGTGACCCTAGGCTGATCCGTACTGGCTGAAGGCCTGTCCTTGAGTGCTTAGGAGGACTAACCTCTTCTTTCTCTCTGGCAAGTGTCTTTACCATGCCTCTGCACTTCCACAAGGAGGAGCAGAGGTTACTGGCCAGATAGCACGTGTGCATGCATGTGCTTGGGTGTGTTTTGAACTCGAGTTATTTGCGAGAAGAGTAAGAAAGACCTTGAGGTTATCTAGTCCATCTCCCTGCTCCAATGAGGGATCTGTGCCATCACTGGCAATTGTTTATCTCCAGTGGTTAAAACTGGAATCTCCCTTACAAATGGAGATGATGGTGTGCAGCTGTGACATTTAAGAAATGTCTAATTGCAAAAGAAATGGAGAGGGGATATCTGACTGAAAATGGGGGGGAGTGTGCCTTGACAGGCTGCCGATGGTCACCGTGGGAAGGTGGAGGGCTCCCTCCTTTTGGCCTAGCATGGGGGGGAGAAGTGGGAGAACAGTGACACATCAAAAGGTCCAGCGACTGCAAACGTGTGTACAGGGGCTGTCAAAAAAACAGAGCAGGAAATAATACTTACGTGTGGTTAGACAAACATGTGTGAGCTTGCATGCGAGTTGTGCCCTTTTGCCTGCTCTAGGTTATATAAAACCTTTTTTTTTCCTCCCTCCTGAGACAAAACAAGAGTTGGGAAACAGATATTTCGCTGCCATGAGCATGTCTCCACAGAACTGCAGGGGTGGAGCTGGTAAATGAAGAGGAAGTAAGTTCTGACAGGCAGTTTGTGTTTGTGCACTCCAGCACCACGGTGCCAGGACCTGCTAAATCATATGTTCAGGGGCTGTGTGCGTATGAGAATGAGCTGTGCGTGTGCTCGGCTTATGCAGATTTTACTGTTCTCAGAAATCCTTGATTTTTAAAAAAGCGAGGTGGATGTAATTAAATTCTATACAAATATTTTCTGGGAGAAAATGAATGCTCTTTTAAAAATTTCTCTGCTGCAAATCTTCAGTTCCCATGCCCATATTATTAACTTTATTAACAACCTGTCTGGATTGTAAGAGTAAAAAAGCCTGTTGCTTTGAAGTTTTTATTTGTCCTGTAATATGAATGGTTGGTTGGCTCTTTCCGAAGCGCTATGTTGTCAGATCCACTATTACTGTAAATATGACGAAATATAATGCATTTTATACCTAACCTGCTAGATGTTTTAATTAGTCAGCATTTTGAGGATGAGTACGAGTACTTCAGGACTTTTCCTTCTTGAGAGACCGATTGTAGTGCTAGCATGGGAATGCGTACCCTGAAGCCACGTTACCGCAGGCTGTGATCTTACTACATCTCATAAACTGAACAGGGTTGGGCTGGCTTGGTACTTGAGTGGGAGGTCTCCAAAAAGCCTTGAGTACTTCAGGAAAGAGCACTGCTAACCCCAATTCATTGGAGATCAGTTGTAAGCCCGTGGTGTGGCAGGTGGCTCTGTGCAGCTGAAGTGCTGCCCTGGCCATCCGCAGCTGTTCTGGTTGGTTGTGCTTCTCCCAAAACAGAGGGCTAATTCTGTGCCTGATCGACAGGAATGCTCTGCAGGTACCAGTGGAAAGTGCAGGGAGAGTTTTCCGTAGGCAGAGTGTAATTACCCGGAGGGAATTAGGCCAAGACATCAAAGTGATTTACAGCTTTGGCAGGAATCCTCTTTCTTTTTGTATATAGGAAGATCAGAGGAACACAGGGATAAAGGATTTTCAAATTCTCTGCAACTCGGGTTGCCCCTGAGTTTTGGTGGCAAGGTTGGAATGCTTTTTAGCAGACTGCTGGTTCTGTGTGTGTGGGGGGGTGGATTTGTTTGTTTTAAGCATGAGCTGATATCTAGCCCTCTGAGAACAGAGCTCCTGACATATCTTGGAGGTCCTTAAAGCATAGCATCCATCCTGTAGCCAATTCTTGAAAATCAACAACCATGTGGCTTCCCCTAATCATGCAGCATATGCTGGGCAGGCCTGGAGACAAGAACATAGAGCTCTTAACCTAGAGCGCTTTGTCTGCTGCAAAATGCATTAGGCCAGAGTGGCATAAGATGCAGCTGATGCCTGCCACTTAATCTAACCAGCATTTTTTCTTTCTTCTGCTTTCATATTTGTTCTTCCCAAAGCCTAATGCTTTCTTCAGACCCCAGCAATGGGGTTCACCCCACAGCCCTGCAACCAAAGCCCAGTCTCTTCCACCAGATCAGCCTGCGTCTGACTTCCCCAGGATGATTTCGGAAGCTGGAACTCCCCAGAAATCCCCAACCATGGAGAAGGCGATCGCAGTGCCCCAAGGCAGGCCATCACCAGCAGGGTCTCCGAGAAACCGTCAGACTCAGACGAGTTCTAGCAACCTTCACCTTCCCCAGGACTCTTCTGTGAAAGGGCAGCTGGCCAGTGAGGACCCAGTGGTTGTGACTCATGAGCAGTTTAAAGCTGCCCTTAGGATGGTAGTGGACCAAGGGGATCCCCGGACATTGCTGGAGAACTATGTAAAGATTGGTGAAGGGTCCACAGGTATTGTCTGCATTGCTCGAGAGAAGCACTCAGGGCGTCAGGTGGCAGTGAAAATGATGGACCTGAGAAAGCAGCAGCGCCGGGAGCTCCTTTTTAATGAGGTAAACGTAGAGAGGTGGGGTTCTCTGTCCACCACAAAGCCATGGTAACAGTAAATGTGGTTTTAAAAAACAAAACAAACAAAAGAAAAAAAGGGGGGGGGGCAGGAGACATCTTTTTAACAGAATTCTGCTAGTACCAAGATAAAGAATGACTGCAGGGACGGAGGCTACTGCATTGTACTTGTAGAGTTCCACATATTTGCTTTGTAGGTAGGATTAGATTTTATAAGTTGTGGCGTGGTGGTCAGTCATTCCCTGTGTCTTTACAGGTGGTGATAATGAGGGACTATCAACACGTCAACGTAGTTGAGATGTACAAGAGCTACCTCGTGGGAGAGGAGCTCTGGGTGCTGATGGAGTTCCTGCAGGGGGGAGCCCTCACAGACATCGTGTCTCAGATCAGGTACGAAGCAAAACCCAAAGTATCAGTGCTTATGTGTCCACCTCATAGACAACAAAAGAGTGGAGATTTCTGGGAAGAATAGTTTCCCTCAGAGCTCTTGTGATGCTTGTGATTGCAGTGCCCTGAAACTGCTATGCTTCATAACTGTCATCCATTTGAAGCATTCAGATCTGCTTCTGGTGTTGAAGGGAACTCGTTACCATACCGATCTCTTTAGATACTTGCAGTTTATCTCCTTGATAACCTCCCCTGTAAAACACAGTACTTATAAAAAGTATCATTTATTATATCTGTTGTATTTTGGCCAGGAAGCTCACTGAATAACTATTAAAGAATGTGCAAATAGTTTGACATGGTACAACCTTAGTGAGGTAGAATTTGTGGCTAAATCCTCTGGGGAAGTGCAGCAGATCCTTGAGATCTGGGCGCCTTCCCAAATTTCACTGCCTAAAGATAGCAACTACTGGATACTCTCCTAAATTTGTTTTTGTGTCCACACCACTTCATATTCATTAATGCCCAAAGCATTTCTGTAGGGCAAAGAAATTGTTCTCAAATGCCCTCTTCGGAGTCCCACTCTCAAAGAGTTTTGGTGATGTGTTTATGAGGACAGTGTCTTACCTGCCCTCTCCCAGCTGCTGAGCTGCAAGGCTGTAAACTGGCACAGGGAGCTCCAAAGAAAAGACTGAGCAAGAGTTTCTGTAGAATGAGCTTTCCTCTTTTAAAAGATTCAGAATATTAATTGGATTACAATTAAGTTGTATTGCTAATGCTAATTGTATTTACTTTTAAAAATTTTGGAGACGTTTATCTGGCCAGCCCTCCAATTTTTTGATCAGAGGTACATCTCAGGGACTGAGAACCAAGGTTTCACTAAAAGTCCTGTATGTGCTCCTGCACAGGAAACAGAGTGTTTAGTCCTGAAAAGTGCTGAGTCCTGGCATTGCAGAGCCAGTGAAACTCTTGTAGCTCTTAGCTGGTATTAGTAGAGCCAATGGAACTATAATTTAAAACAAAGCAAACAAACAAAAAAAAAACCCACAACATATTCTAGAAAGAGTTATGAAGTGTCTATGTAGTCTGTATCCACCATTGAGACAGAATTACATCATGGGATGTCAGCATAGATGTTATTTTACAAAGCCTTCCTTTGAATCCTTTAATGAATACTTGTTTTTCCACATAGTGGAAACAGGATCTGTTATAACATTTATCAAAAGTAAGCTGCAAGCCTTTATCACTTTTTCACAGGGAGGAAAACGCCGTCATTCCCCTCATTAAATACTTGCTGAAGGTGATAACTGATTTGCATCTCCAGGAGTGAGCTAATCCCCTAGTAATCTCTCTTACACTATGCAATCACTTGACTGAAACCAAATTCCTTATGTTACAGGCTGAAAGTATACCTCTTTTTATCTTCTAGAACCGCAAAGCTCAGAAGAGTATCTGCTTTCCTTATAGCTCATGTTATATTCAAAGTAAAAAGCATTGTTTCTAAATAGGTTAGGTTCTGTACTGGGGTAGTCTTTGTACCTCTCTCTTCAGAGGTTAAATCGTAATGGCAAAAGTAGCCCCCTGCCATCCTTCAGATACATTTCTGACATAGACATGGCACAGTGCAGCCAAAATACGCAGTGTTGTGGTCAGATGGTCACTTTGGTATTCCACATCTCATTCTACCAATCAAGCAGTGGAAATACGAATTTCTCAGGTGATGGTGCAACCTCCTTCCTAAATGTATAGAAATTGCTCTTACCTGTTCAGAAAGTGCTGTGTGCTCTGCACAGCTCTACATTTTGAGCTCTCTTTTTCCTCAGTCTTACCTGCAGACATGGATTTGAAGAGTTATCATTTACATGCCCTCAAATAAGAGTGGTTTGAAATAACTGCTAGAGACAGGCTGAGAATCAAAAGTACTCAAATAGGGGCCTTCAGTGATTCTTTGAAGTATGCATCTTCTAGCATTCCTCGGTGTACATGTGCAGAAGCCATTGCCACTGGCCACAGCTACAGGAGATAATTTTCATTTCTGCCCTTTTTAACTTACATTTGATCATGAAGGTTCTTGTGTTGGTAGTCCACATAGCAGGAGTTTCTAAAGAGTTTCTTGGTGTTTCATATGCAGGAGTTTCTGAGGAGTTTCTTGGCGTTCTTACGCAGTGTGCTAACAGATTACTAAAATTTAGGAATGACAGCATCTCCCCCTATTTGTGCTACCTTTAGTTAGGTATAAGACTATCCACGCTGTCTAGCTGCATGAAATCTGAAGGGGATCCCCCATTCTCTGTAAAATTACTTGTTTAAATCCTTACTGCATAAAGTTGCACAATAGGCCTTGTGAACAACAGCTTCACTATATGTGCTTAAAAGAAAAAAGCTGTCTCAACAGTTCCTGTGTCATCTTGGCGTGAAGAAGCAGTCTTGCACATTGTAATTGTTTGAAACAGCATGTTGCTTGATGAATTGAGATACCAGATTTAAAATGCAATTTCTCTGAATTAGACTTATTAAAGCTTTTAGTTGCTAATCATGAAGACAAAAATGTTTTCAACAGTAAAACACAATTGTAAAAGAATAGAAAAAGAGGGAGAGAGTAATGGTCATGGGGAACCAAAATACCTACCTGCAGCTCAACTTCAAAACTGTGTGGTGCCTTTACACAGGACTTGTGAGTTAGTGCTATCCACAGAAGAGTATAATGCAGTTAAAAACCTATGTCCTTAATTTCAGGCTAAATGAAGAGCAAATTGCAACAGTGTGTGAATCAGTGCTGCAGGCTCTTTCATATCTTCACTCTCAGGGGGTCATTCACCGAGACATTAAAAGCGACTCTATTTTGTTGACACTGGATGGAAGGGTAGGTTTCCTCTGAAAAATTGTTTCCTGTCTTCTGCTGCTGTAGCCTTAGTCTGTCTCCTTATTTCCTTTCTGTTCTCAGTCTCTTGTTTATACCTCATTCTCTTACTCCTTTTGTATTCTTTATCTTTGGTGCTTCCTTCCACATAGCTTAGAAATTATTTTAAAGTTTGGTTGTTTTTCTCTTTGCACAGGTCAAACTCTCAGATTTTGGTTTCTGTGCTCAAATCAGTAAAGATGTACCCAAAAGAAAGTCCCTAGTAGGTACGCCTTACTGGATGGCTCCAGAAGTTATTGCAAGGGTACCATACACTACTGAGGTAAGGGACCACTTTCCTAATATCAGAAGAGGTAGCAAATGATATTCTGAGGTGTCACACTAAAATGTTAGGCTCTCCAGGAAAAGCATCTAGGATCTATTTAAAATAGAACTATAACTATGATTGCAGATTTGATTGTGATGATATCAATTTGACCTAAAGCAATAAAAATAAATAAAGTTTAAAAAAAAAAAAAACCACATTCAGCTTCCTGGAACAAGGTGTAAACTTACTCTATTTTTATACCTGAAGGTTGGCATAGGCCTGTATATGCTGTAGTGTGGACAGATGTTAGCAAGGAGCAGCCTGCGATGTGATATGGATCAGTAAATCAATCAGTGCTGTGAGGGGTGGGGAGGAGAGCAGGGAAGACACAAATGGGAGCTCTGAAATTATGGGCAGGTGGCAGCAGACTGATTAGTTTTGTTTACCGACCGACCAGGTGTAGCACAAGCAGTTACTTGCAGACCTTTGCATGTTGCAACACCGGCATGGATCAGTGGAAAGCTGTCTTTGTTAAATGGCAGTAAGGGATCCAGTAGCATTAAGTGGGTTAATGGTTTATGCTCTCAGTAACATTTGTCGTGGGAAGGGTGTTGTAGCCTTTGTGAAAGCAGCATAGTGAGGACCTGTTGCTCTGAGCTGTGTATTGATGCAACATTGGCTCCCACAGGTGGATATCTGGTCTCTGGGAATCATGGTGATAGAGATGGTGGATGGAGAACCCCCCTATTTTAGTGATTCTCCGGTCCAGGCAATGAAGAGACTCCGTGACAGTCCTCCTCCCAAACTGAAAAATTTCCACAGGGTGAGCATACCAGCAAAGTACTTGTGAACCTGATGATTATCACGGGGAAACATCCATACCAGCTGTTCCCTGCAGAGCTGGCTGTGAAAACGGTCTTGCTAGAACATGTTTCTTGGGGAGCTTCTTTGGACCTTCTTTGCCTCAGTGGATGCAAGCTGCTGCTGACAGCTAGTGGCTGGTTTGGGAAACAGTCCTAATGTAAAGTCACTAGGGCATAAACCTAGTAATGCAAATCAAAGCTGCTTCTGATGGAGGCAATAGTTAGTATCTTGCTGTTGTCAATAGAGTAGCTCATCTTCTAGGGAAATAACTAGGAGGATCCTTGCTCTGGAGAGTTTCCAGCTTAGCAGCTTTCAGGAACACAGAGGCTGTGTTATGGTCAGAGCAAGAGAGCTCAAAACAGACAGCAGCTCATGGGGGACACTGCAGCTGCTTTGAAGATTAACTCAGCTTCATGGTTTCTTATGAAAAACTAGTAGTGACATAAGAAGTGCAGTGATTACCTTTTAGTCATCACTTAGAGCTATCCTCTTTTCATTTCAGTCCAAGCCTCTAAGATCAAATAGCTTCTGCAGCATTCCGAGCTATGCGGCCTTTCCAATTAATCAGAATATCTGCAGCTGCTAAAACTGAATTATTTAACAGAGTAGGCTGCTGAACTAACAGCATACACTCAAACATCAACAGCTGCTGTCTTTCCTGTTTGCCTTTGCAACACTAATTGAAATTTCAAGGTCACATTCTGAACCCACTTACTTAGTGTAAAGCCAGTTTTGGTCTGGATCGCACACCTTGATGGGTGAGATGACCCCACCATGAGCTGTAAGAGCCAGAGCTGTTCATAGTCTTGCTCTGTTCCACTTCATCCTGGGAAGCATACTGGCTTTCAGCAGACCTTTGGATCGACAGACCTCTGGCCATCCTCCTGTCTCCCTGCTGTCTGCATGGAGCTAAGAGGGCTGAATCCACAGCTGCTGCATTTTGATTGCAGTTAATGGTTCGCTGGGGTCAATTGCTGTAGCATTGGGTGCAACAGACTAAACAGACACCACCTGGGATAATCTTTGCTGGTTTTCTAAAGCATGGGTAGATTTATTGACAGAGCGATAAGGGTTGGATCCCGACATTCAGCTGTGTTGTGCCTTCATCCTCTGGCAATCACAGTGGTTGTTCAAAGCACTCTTGAAATAAGCTGTGCCTCACTGTGAACAGTATTTTGTGATCTACTAAGTTAACCAGAGCAAGAAAAGTGCCCTCAATCTAAAATGGATGTAATTAGTGACATTAAAATAAATAAATATGCACCAAGTTAATTTTTTATCCAGTTTTAATGTTACGGAGGATTACTACCAGCAAGAGATGTGCAGAGCCTTTCAGTGGTTCTTGGGTCTGGTGACTCAGCTGGCCTCAATACCTGTATTTTAAAGGACAGGCCAGCTGAGGTCATTCAGTTCTTTTGGTACACTGTTCTGTAGTTTCTTAATTTTGTAGCGGCAGCATCAGGTTTCCAGATTCTCAAATCCTACTTGGGTTATATATTTAAATATTTTAAAATATTTTAGATACCTAAATTTTAGTATTTTTTCCGCATTCTTGTGCCCAGTAAAAGAAGGAATTGCTCAACCCTTCGCACCCAAGTGATGTGCCTTAGGAAGTCTACTGAATTTTTGAGCTGAAATGCAGAAAAGAACAAATAAAATGGGAAACAAAATTAACTTAGATGAAAGGACATGGCAGGCACTATCATCCTAGTTTGGTGTGCCCCCTTAAAAACAAGCAGCCTGTAAATGTGCCTACCGGTGACAGACAGTTGTTACTATTATTCCATAAAAAGCATGCTGTCTCCTGTTATGTTTCTGTGCAAAAACAGGGCTACAAAGTTGAATTGCACAGGTCCTTTTTAAAGCAAACCCACCACAGCAACCTGTTGTCAAATGACCTGTTGCCTCGTTCCTTTACCTCGCTGACTTGCTTGGTTGCTTTTTCCAGACTTCCCCAGTTCTGAGAGACTTCTTGGACAGGATGCTGACCCGGGAACCGCTAGAAAGAGCAACGGCACAAGAGCTTCTGGATCACCCCTTTTTGCTCCAGACAGGACTTCCAGAGTGCTTGGTCCCCCTTATCCAGCAATACAGAAAGCGTACCTCTACCTGCTGACTTCACGTAAGGGGAAAATACGAGGAAAAAGTAACACTTATAAATAACCAAGAGACCAGGCGGTCTTGTCCTGGGAATGGTGCTCAGAACTTGTCAGTGATCTTCTTACAGGATGAATGTGAATATTGTCCTTGCGGTCTTGGCCTTTCTGGCTTCTCATTTGCTGAAGACAATCAATATGTACTAGTTCCTAATAAGACCAAGTATGTCTCAAGAATAAAGCAGGTATTTCATGACTTCTGGATTGCTTCTTCCAAAGAAAGGCATTTTTATGCGGAGTCTGAGGTTGTGTATCCGAATGTCTGCAAGTTCCTGTAAACCTTGGCTGCTGACTACTGAACTGGAACAAAATTTCCCAGTTAGAAATGTGATCTTTGTTTTGTTAGTTGTACACTGGAGTCTTGAGCTGACCTACATGTACATTTTGGGGCACAGATGCCTTTAAACTGTCCAACAATGCACAAAGACTGAACAATTTTTCTCTTCTGAGACTTTTTCCACAGATGATTTTAATCTTCAGTTAAATGTGGACCTAGAAAACTGTACATATGTTCCTAGGGAGCAGATGTGATATGTACATATTTATTTTCAAACAGCTCTCTTGCGTCAACATGCTTCTCTTTTGCTGAGGAATATGTATGGTTTAGTGGTCAGTCTTGAATCCATTTCATGATCTTAAACTTTTGGAGGGGAAACCCTTGGAGGCAGGCCTCAGAGTAGACTCTGTGAAGACAATTGTTCTTGCCACCAGGATTTTGTGGTTGAAAATTCATAATATGCAACACCTCCAGTGCTGTTTGGAATGGAGACTCTAGGGAAGCTTATTCCTATTTGTGGTTTCCAGGCAGCTTTCCTTCTGAGTCCTTTCTCACAAGAGGAGCCAAGAAGTGCTGCCCTGAGATAAGTGTGGGGCAGCACATTGGGAATGCTTTAGGGGACAGAATGAAAACATTTCAGCTGTCCTGCATGTCCCAGGAGAGATTTTTATGTTCACGGTGAGGCTGTTTGTTCAGCCTTCATCTCCCCTGCTTGCTGCTGCAGAACATGGGGAGAAGGGAAATTTTTGATGTTTGTTTTGTAATTGGTATCGCCTTCCCCACCACCCCTTTGCTGATATGTTCAGAAGGTTTCTGGTTGTCTAAGCAGCTCTCTGTTATTTTTAAATAGATTTAGATATTTTGTATGATACAGTTTCTGATCAGTGAGGTAGTTGAGGTAATTGGACTCTAGGTCAGGATGTAACATTGTACAGTGATGGTGTGCACTTTTGTGAGGTCTTAAGAATATAGTCTTATATGTGGAACTGGGATCCCATTTTGAAAATCAGATACAAATTTATTGGAATTTAAGTTATTCTTGGGACAGCCTTACTGTCTCAGATACTAACCTCATAACTGCATTTTCTTCAGAAGATGTAAATAATCTCTATCCTCTGCTATTTACTCCAGTTACAGATCCTGCTTCAAAATTGAAGCCACAGTTGATTACTTGAAGTAATTTGGGATGGAATTCATCTGCACTGATGACAGTCACCTAAATGGTGGGCACCCAGACTGCAAAACAGATAGGTTGCCTCTGTAGACCATGGTGAGAAGAGCACCTCCAGAGGGTGATTCATCTCCATCATTTTAGATACCTGCTGAAGGATGAAATTGCTTTCTCTCGATACCACTCTGCCTGTGGCCAGTAGAGGGATCGTAGGTGGTTTGCCTAGACTGGATGTCTAAGTTTGGGGCTGATGAAGTTAATTGAAATGAATTTGTTTATTTCTTCCTTAGCTGCACTGGAAAGTTTTTGATGTAAAATGTTTCTGTATTCCAGATATACTGCTTTTTTATGCAAAAGAGCAGGGCTTTAAAAATTTATAATTTGAAACAAATGATCCTGCTCATCTGTAGTTGTGAATCCTTTGCACCTGTGTTTTAAATTAAAGTAGATCTTGATTTATTCACTTGCCTGTTGCAGTGTTGAGATGCTTTCAAATATGTCTGTAGTTCAGGGATCAGAGATGTAAGGGAAGAGTGTGGATGTTGAAGTCCAGTGTAACTTACCTATTCTGTGTCTGTATGGCTTTTAAAACATGAAAAGGTTATAGCAGAAGACCTGGATTCTGAAGCAAACATTTCTTGGAGCAAGGGATGACAGGTTTAAGCTTTAATGTTTCTACTTCAGCCCAAGTCTGACTAAAGACAGTGAAAGGCCCTTGGAAGATTGCATTCAAGTATCTTATAAAATTTTAAAAACTCATTATCATATCTGTGAGGAATGCAGGAAGTATCTATTTTTTCTGTCCAATACAGAATTAAATATGTGATTTTTGTGTGTTCCTCTGTACAGTTCATGCATGGCATATCACCAAGTAATTGCTCCATTACTTAGATGAGTGTGGAACCAAATATAAATCCTAAGATAAACCTGTGGTTGTTATGAAGACTGAAGTGCTCCGTCTCCAGGGCCAACAGTTCCCTCCCCAAGAACTATGCAACCAGTTAAGAGAATTATGATAAGCAGAGCAGGTTTTTAATTTGCATTGCAGCAATGTTCAGGAGCCAGATTTCCTGTATGCTAAGCGATATCTAAGTATATAACAAAATACAGCCTCTGCTCAGAAGAGCTTATAGTCTACTCAGTGGGTAACTATGCTTTGAGATGTTGTTTTCTCTGGATATCTTTCTGTATGTGCTATCAACAAGTTTACACTTGTATCTCTTGTTTTGTGTCATGCTTCACCTGAATTGTTCCTTTTTATTTTTTCTTTCTGCCAGCTTTGCTGGTATTGAGTCTTTTCCGTGCTGCCACAGCTCTGGCAATCAGCATACAGTAGGCCTTTGAAGATGGTAGGCTGAATTTATATGAACAATTTGCTGAATCAAACAGGGAGTCTGCGACTGCTGTCACCTCCCAATTGCACTTGTGTATATATAATGGTGCCTGTCCTCCTCAAACAGGGCTCTATGCTATCGACTGCAGCAGCTTATTATCCCATTCATTTCAGAGTGGGACAAATCTTTCCCTAGAGGCCCCTGTCTTTTAACCACTGATTATAGAAGGACCCTAGGTGAAATGAGGCTCCCAACTTTTAAGATTGTACAATTTAGTGAGAAGAATCCTATGTTTCTCCCTGTCGCCTGGAGAAAGCATTTTGATGGGCTTTAGGTCCCAGTCTATAATAAGCAGTAAATCCTGACTGTGTGGGGATGTATTGGGCAGGGAGAGTGGCTCTAAAATACTGTAGCTATTGTGCAGCACTTCTGTACCTTCTGTAGCAGCAATGGTCATGTCAGCAACATATCTTCATTACAGAGGTAGAAGATAATTTTAGATCTTCAGGTACAAACTGAGCCTGAACTGTGACTCTCAACTGGACGTGGTTTATAGGAAGATTTAGAGCAGCTAGCAGTATGCAGAGTGGCCACTGAATATTTGAAGGCAATGTTTCCTCTAATTGCAGGAAAAGAAGCAGAGAAAACAGCCTGTACAGAGGGATCTGCATCTATTCATCACATAAAACTAATTTGCTTTAGCAGTGACTTTCAGGCTTTTCCCTTTTGTCTCTAAAGAGCTCTGAAAATGTGAAGGGCGTGGTGATAACAAAGGTGCTAACAGCAGGCTAACCAGCTGCTGGGAGTTGTGCTTGCCCTAACTTCCCTGCTGCCTCCAGTTCCCAATGGATAGTGAAGAGACTACAAGGGGAAGATCAGGGAATCTGCCTGCAAAAATGTTGGCCCATGAAGGAGTTTGCATGCTGTGTGTCTTGTTAGTAATGTTCTTGATTTAGAGAGTCCTGATTGTGCTCCTTCAGTTATAGTGTATAATCCATGTTATTTGTGTCCCTTGTTGTGGCTGGAGTCCTTCTTTGCTTAGGAATCTCCATTATTTGATTTTGAAGAATATATTTATTGATATAATCAAATAATTATATATCTTAATATATCTTAAATATCTTAGTATAATCAAATAATATACATTATTTGATTGTTAAGAATATAATAAAAAGTTGGGTCTCCTGAAAAATAAGTATTTTGCACAAAAACATATAGTGGTAAAAAATGAGCTTTAGAATATGCCACATAAAAGATGAAAATATGAAAAGAATCTAAGATAGATCCTAAACCTGCTACTGTTCTCTGTCTGAACAGGCACTATTCTTGTCTTAATTACCTTGATCTTGGTTTCTGTATAAAACAGCCTCATTAAAAAGCTCTATCTCATCCAATTACTGTATCTCCCTGTGGTCAGGAAATATCCTTTGGTAAGCAAAAACACGGGCAGGGCTGCACAGCTACCCAAAGAAGTCTTCAAAGATGTTTGAATTCTGTAGGAAGAAATATTGCTGGAAGATCAGAAAGTGGCACTTCTATTCCGGAGTTCGTAAGTAACCGATATGCACTGACTTAGCAAGCTGCTGTGCTGCTGGAGGGATGGTGTCCCTCAAAATTGGGAAATTATTCCTTGTGCTGTTTGAAAACCCCTATGGTAACATTTGCCCAAAGAACTTTTAGTGCCTTTATCTTACTTTTGTCCATTTCTCATGTTCCAGAAATTTCATCCTCTTTGGTTAGAGCTGGTATTTGGTCTAGAGGAGCATCAGCACACCCAGCCTCTGAGGCATGAAGACTTCAGTGAGGAAAGGTGTTGATGCCAAATGTGGTCTGTACTCTGAGATGTGGCTTTGCTTACACTTAGTGATTCTTCTGTATACACTCTGAAAAGTACTTTTAGCTGATTTTTTAGCACTGAGTTGTAATGTACATTAAATATTCCACCTATTTTTCATGCATTTCTGCATAAATCACCTGATAAAGCTGTACCAGTATTTTGTTTAACAGCAGAAGCACAACAGCACAATAGGAGCTGTGATGTGGTTTAAGGGTCGTCATGGTGAGTTTTCTTCCTCAAGTTTCAGACATCACAGGATGCTGATAACATGAATCCAAACTACTAGAGTTTTCTTACATCTGTGTCATAGTCTAGCTGAGCTATGATTATTTTTTGAAATGTCCACACCATTAAAAAGAAGTCTCATTAAGAGCATTTTACTTTGGCATTATATCAGCCCTCATTTTGCCTAACCAATTTATGTTGTCCAAAGGCTGCCAAGAGAACTGATGTTCTGCTTGGAGCTGATGGCAAAAAGAGCTAATAAAGTTAGAAGAGAAGAGTACTGGGTTCAGCCTGCTATATTGACCTCAAAAAGCTCACAGACAGCACAGGAGCTCTCACTGAAGGGAGTTGCTAAAAAGATAAGAGGTCTCCAGATAACGAAGCAGCTGGGGATTTGGGGATTTCTTACGAGTGGTGCCGGATGAGTTGGTGCAGGCCAGAGGGAAGGGGCTGTAGCTGTGCTGTCCCTCTTTCCTAGGGCTGCTGTAGGTGGGGAGCAGCCTGAGTGAGGCTGAGCCTGCCTGACATGGCTTAGAGAGACAGTCTTTGTCCTGTTGTGTGCTACATGGAGGAAGAGGGCTCGTCCTTCTCCTTTTCTCCGAGACTGTGATTAGGGCTGTCCCTGTTCCTGTGAAATGTGTTCTTTTTTAGGCAGTGTTGTCATGGGAGAGAGGACTGAAGTCTTCCACTAGCTCAAGCCCTGCTGCTCTGCCCTGGCTTTACATGTATGTCCCTGTAACTTGCATTTATTCTGTTATTCATAATATTCATTTGCTGTAAGGATGTGAGTGCAAAAAACCTAATCCCTTGTGCTTTGGCAATGCATGGAGAGGGGGGCACCCCATGTCCACATCAGGTCTGAACTAGGTGTCTGACTGCCCTCCAGAGAGAGATGAGATGAATTATCCTTTAAAATAACCTCTAAAAAAACTGTCTGGAGGGATTTGGGATGGTCACTATGGACTGGGTGTCTGAAGCTGGGGACAACCCCCTGTTTTAGCCAGTATGAGAGCTGTGTTTCTGCAGTCCTGGGTGTTGTGTGCTTGCAGTAGGGCAGGAGGCACAACAAACAATTTGTGTGTGTTAAGCAATGCATGCTATGTAATGACATGGAGCAGGTGAGGGCTGTCGTGCCCCTGGAAATACAGTTAGAAACAGCTCCAAACGGCTTTTGTTATCAACAGTCTCAGGCTGTAAAACGGTGAGCGTTGTTGGTTTATATTTATGCTGATAGGAAGTTTGCATGTACTTAAGTGCAGTTCCCTGTTTTCCAGCTGCATCCATGTGTGGCTGAATCCCGGTGAGTAATTGCAGGCAGTGTGGTGTGGCTGTTTTGTCTGGAAATAGTGGGTGCTTAGCAGAAACTGGGGAACCCCACTCCAGACAAGAGTTTTTTCTGGGTGTTTTTTGGGTATGTTTTCCATTTGCAATCTCCCTTACTGCTGTGATTGCTGTGGCTCTGCTCTGTGTTTTTACTGGGAAAGCAGCCTCTCCTTTTGTGCTGATCCCATTTCTAACACCATCCTTGATCTCCACTGCCAGCTCCTCACTGTAGAAAGCAGGGGGCTAATGAATATGAGCTGCAGTTTAGAACTGCCAACACTGCAAGCTGGTTTAATAAAAGATATTAAATTGCTTCCTGGCTGCAGTTCTCCCTTGCTGTGATGTTTGTCATCTTTTTTTTTGAAGGCCCTCAAACTTCACAGCACGAGTGAGACTTCAGGGATGGAGAAGGCTATTCTAGAAAAGCAGCAAAATTGGTCTAACTGGAAAGCAGTATTTTATCACCTTCTTCCTGAAGCAAAAACTTCGGTCCTGCAACAGAGAAGGCACTGCTGTCAGCAGAAGGAAAGTGGCCTTTAGTAACAGATATCCATGGCAGAGCCGCACTGTACGTGTGAAGGAGGCCAACCAGCAGTCACAATGAGCTGTGAAGGAAGGGAGCTGAGCCCGTGTTGTGGTAAGCTGGCATTGTTCGGGTCTGGAGGGTGGGAGACGACCACCTGCAAATGTAAGACACTGCAGGCCAGGCCCTGCATCGCTGTTCTGGTATGTCTGTGAAAGGCCTTTCTGTCTCTAGGCAGGCCCTTCGCTAGGCTGAACTAGGAATAAGCCAACGTGAGGAGTGTGAACTCACCAAAGTAGTTTTGACTCCTGTTGAAATGCTCTTCTGACTTGTGCTTGTGAGGAGGATGCCACTACGTGAGAGTCAGGCAAGGTTGCCTGTAATGGTAATCAGGAGTGGTATTTGAGCTGTCAGAAAATGGCTTTGCTAGATTTGGTTATTAAGTACAATAAAGAATGGAATGAACTAGTGCTGAATGTGTGTGAGAAGGATGTAGGGTTTTTTATTTAAAAAAAAAAAAAAACCACCTCTGCATATTTAGTAACTGAAGAAGCTGAATTTGAGGACTGCAGGCACAGATGGCAGAAAACTCTGGGCATTTGCTGTCTATATTAACATATGCGTATGTTGTGCAGCATTTGGGACTTGCACCCATATCTGCTAACCTCAATCAAAGAAAGTAAAAAAGGTGATCCAGTTTTTGTAAGAAATGCAATGTTTTATTTTTTTTATAGAAAATAAATAAGTCAGAAATTTACAATACACAATTCCAGTATTATGTTAATGCCGCGGGGGAGATACGGTCTCTTCTTGGATGTCAGACCAGGTTTGGAACATCTCATTGCTCATGTCTACTTCAGCTGTTTTTTTATAGCAGCACTTCATGATGCGTTTCTCAATGCAGTTTCTAGGTGTAACAGGTCTCATGTAATAAACACTGCATGGTGTAGGTTTGCCATGACTGAGCTCACTTTTCCAGGAAAGACAGAAAGCTGAAGAACAAGTTGAGGGGTGAGGAAGGCTAACAGGTTACCCTGTGGAGTGGCATGTTCGGGAGACAGACTGTCGCTGGAGTCAGGAACACCGCTCGTTGTCCCAAACTAAAGGCAAAAGTTTCACTAACAAGAGGAGGGAAGAAGCAACTTTTCAGAAAGGATTCTCACCTGTTTATCTTCTGTGGGTGGGTTTAAAGACACTGTACTGTCTGCAGCTCTGTATTGCCACAGTAAAAGGTGGCTTGAATGGCCAAGTGCATTGAAGGGTCAGTTCAATGCAAGGGTCTCTGGGCAGCTGGTGCTCGGACATATAGTAGCTGCAAATCTGCTCAACTGCAGGTCCAGGATTATGTACAGCAGTGTTTTGTTTTCTGTGGTTCCCCCTCCACACACACACACACACACTTGAAAAGATTAAAAATGTGGAAGGTTCGACTTCTATTATCTGACTGCCAGGATGAGCAGTTGTAATAAAAAAGTGGCAGTTCCCCTTTCCTTTTGTATCCCCAAGCATATCGTCTTCCACCACTTTTATTGTCTTGCTTATGGACAAAATGGACAACTGAAGAAAGACGAGTCTTTTTTCATTTGGTCAGATCAGTGCTTCCTCTCCCCTTATGAAGTCTGGTGAATACAAGTGCTGAATTTTGCAAAGCCCCTGTGAGTTGGTGCATGTATATGTTGGCAGGCCAAACTCCAGTTCTTGGGCTAATGTTATTTCAGGACTTGGTATAAGGAAGGCCAGGATGTTGCTACTCTGTACTGAATTATTGTTATTTTCTGCTTTTTTAGGATCCATAAACAGAGTCTATCTTACATGGTGCTAGGAAAAGAGTTGGACCATATGTTTCCAGTTCCTTCCTTCTGGATGAGTGAGAACTTGCTGTGTCAAAGCTGTTCCGTGCAGAAGGTCATAAAACAGGTGAGAGAAAGTACATGTGGAGGCAGGGGACAGTGATGTAAGTTCTGCATTCACAAAATAAGGCTTTGCTGTCCTAGAAAGTGGAAGTGTAAAGATAGCTAAGAGGACCCTATCCTTTTTTTCTGACAAAGCCATGATATTGGGAACCTGGACCTCCCAGTGTGTTCTGCTGGAAGATTTGATGTTAGTGAAGACAGACAGCAAGAGGTGTCTGCTAGGGCTGAGTGAGGCTGAGTACCATTTGCCCTTTAAAGTCATACAACTGGGCAATTTTCCTTCAGCATCAGGCTGTGAAACAAGACTTATGTCACCAACGGGGTGAAATTGCTGTTAGTCCCAGGTGGGCATAATTCATAGCAAAATGGGAAGTGACTAAGGCTTTGGGGGAAGGTGTGAACAGTACTCTGGCAAACAGAAATAGTGTGTGGTCTTCCCCTCCAGGCCCCAAAGAACATGGGTAGTTGAGGAGGCTGGCTTTCCCAGCAACAAAGAATATATTCTATAGATTACTGCTGAGCCCCTCTGTTGTCATTAACTGGGATGGCAGCCTGTGAAAGAAGCTTCTGTTTTTTGCTGTTCTTTCTGCTACCATTCTGATAATTCAATGTATTTTTTTATGAGCTGTGCTCAGCTTTCTGTGCAAGGTACTCTTATGGGCAATATAACTGGCTGGCTCTTTAAGCAACACAATTATTTTCAAACAGTTTAGAAATTTTGGTAAGTGCTGTTATGCTAAGCCTGTAATATGGAGCTAAATTAGCTCCATGGGAAAAAGTTTCACTGACGCTCTAAAAATGTCAAATTATTGTAGGTGAGAACTCTGCAAGCGTGTTTGTGTTAGCAGGAGTAAATGCTAAGGCTAAGTCTCTTAGACTCCTCATAGTATTATTGCCTTATAATTGTCCAACAAGCCTGCTGAAGACTAGCAGGGTCTTCAGGAGGTACCGGATCTAGATCTAAGAACTTGCCTGAAGACATGTCAGAGTTATAAAGTTAGAATTAGGAGTGAGAATCAGCCCCTGGGGATAAGTGTAGGTTAAAAAGAAAGAAAGAGGAAAAGCTAGAATGCTGGTAATGCACATTGCCACAGAAGGAAATGCTGTTTTATGGATACCATTGCACTGAAAAATCTCCTCATCTGACTATTGTGGGGAAAAAATTAAAAAGCCAACACTGGCTGTGCAAGGGAGTGGTATGCTGACAAAAAAAAGATGGCATAAAAAGCTCTATCAAAACAACCTTTCTTCCTATAAAGAGAAGCTGTGTCTGTTAGCAGGTAGTGTTGCCAGAAGGAATGGTGCTTTACGGGACAAGAGTTTCTGCTGAGCACCTGACACCCACACTTATGTATATTTCACAGGGTGTTATTGTTATATAATATTATATACTTCTGTGTATTTCACAGGCTGGTTGAAGCCTGTTAGGTAGGCTATTGTAGAATGTCTTTCAGTTAAAGCTTGTTCAAAGGAATCTAGCTCTGAGACTGCTATGATGCGAACAGATCTGTGATGAATGACGAGGGAACTTGCTCTGAAAATTGTTGTCTGAACCCAGACTCAGGTATTAATGTAGACATTGCCATCAGTGTCAACAACTAGCTTGTAGTTAGCCACAGGCCCCTTCACTGCTGAGTCAGATTAGTGCTAAGACTGTAGAAGACAGTGACGCGTGCTCCGGAAGGTGAGCTCATCAGCCTACTTTCAATACCTAGAATACCAAAGTAGTAAATCCCTGAAGAATTTCAGGAGTTTCCCAGCATGGAGAGAGAGAGTAGTTTGTCAAGCTGGTCTTTAACTTCACTATATATGTCCATAAACATTCCTGAAGTGGAACAGTGAGTAGTAAGGGAAGCATCTCTCAGAATCTACTTTCCTCAATATTACCATCTGTTTTGGTTTCTGGGGGCTCAGCCATAGCTATTGTAAGCCTTGACACCTCTGCCACAGGGATCTTCTCTTCCAGTTGCTCTGTAGAGCCTTGTTCTTCCTTACGAATGCTCAGAACTGCTTCATTCAACATCTCTGGCTCTTCAGGAAAGACTACTTTTGCATAGTTCTTCACCATCTCCTGCACCTCTGTATTCAGACTTTTCAATTTCTCCTCATACTCTGCCACTGCCTCCTGCTGAAGCTGCAAACAGAGACCTTGAATCATTCTCTAAACACTGAAGCAAAGTAGAGTTCAGGCTGAGAATGGTATAAAAATGTACTCTAAGAGAGGCCAATATGATGAAATATTAGCACTTCGCAATTTTGGTTTCAACCCACTATTGAATGACTTATCTCCATCCCCCAGGCAAATGTTGTCTTCCCTGAAGATGAAGAGGGGAGGAAGGCTGCATGTTGATTTACATTATTCTGTTTTGCATCACAATTTGATGGATGACTTGTCTGCACATTCTTTGCATATCAACCTCCAAAGTACATGAACATGTTTTGTGTGTTCTGAGAGTATGAGTAGCTCAGGAATGAGCCTCACCTCTTCTAAAAATACAGTTCCATCACATTTTAAATTTAGGGTTTTGTATGATTGGATGGAAGCTGTTGCTGGGAGAGGGAGTGTATGAGTGCAGCAACTCTGCCTCAGCTCTGTCAAGGCTCCTATGGAGCCACCTTCTAAACCATTCATTTTCTTAACATACTGACGAGTGGGGTGTCTGAAGTATGTGTGCAAAGGATGAGTGTAGCTGTAATTAAAGAATACACAAGGAACGCTGATTCCCCTGGGGTAGTGTGGATTTACTGTATGGAGTAGCAGCATTGAACCTAAGAATCATTGCCTTTACCTGGCTTTCTTTCTCCTTGATTGCTCTCAGATTATCTGCCTGCTTCTCTTCCAGTTTCCGCTGATACCTGGCTGTTTTTTCTATCACCTTTAAGAGAACAAAAAGAAAAAACCACCGAATTTTAAGTTTTCATAAACAAATGCTTGTAACAGCAAGACAGGGTTATAAAGCACATGCCAACAGTAACACCTTCACTCCCAATTCTGAACAAATTCTGCTAGCTCTGAGTTACTTGTCCAGTACTCAAGACCCTGAACACCAATGCTACGTAAGCACTGCAAAAGTATACATAATGTGTACATGCACTCAACAACACACACAGGGCCATGCTCTACAAGGGGATTGGTAGGACAATCTCCCCTTCTGCAAAATTTCACACATTATTATTTAAATAGATGTGGGGTTATGCTGCCAATTAGTAATGCTTACAAAAAAAACTATACCACCTGAATTAGAAAGCCAGAAGCTAGACTGCTCTGTTTGCACTATATCTGCAGCCTGGTGGGAGGACTGATTAAATACTGAAGGACCTGCAGTATCTTAATAAGTATAGTAACTGTCTTCAGCTGCACTTTAGTTGACTAAAGTACATGTTCAGTCCTCAATACAGTAGCAATTTAATGGGATTTAAATACCTCAGAGAACTCACATTCTGCCTGTGACACATGCCGATGACGTACACGAGACACCCCCACTTTGCAGAAAACAGACGTGCTGTGGCAGATTGTCACAGAACTTACCAGTTTGATTGTTTGCACCACTTCCTGAATATGAGAGTTATTTATTTCTTTCTTCAACCTTTAAAGAAAAGAAATGTATAAAAAAACTAGAATCCATCTGTTATCTTGATACAAAACCTGTTTATCAATACTGATAAAGTGCCATACAGCAAGATAGGACTGCTAGTGCCCACACAGAAAGACAGGTGTGGTATACTTGCTTAGTGTCCTCCTACATTACAAGCTTTCTCTAATTTTAGGAAAGGGCAAATAGACATCATTCGAATTTGACAGAGACATTAGTCAAACAATTGGATGTAAAATTCTATTTTTTTTTCAATTTAACAGACAGCAAAATGACCTTACTATGAGCAGGAAGCAGAAGAGGCAGCATAGCCTCTTTTCTATACCCTTAAACACATGAAACTGTTAAAACTGATTCATATCAAGCAGTACTTGAATACACAAGCCTGGTAGCAGAATATTATTTTTATAACAAAATGATTGTAAAGGAAGGATGCAGCCATTATATGCCCAAATACAACCTCTTAATTGAGAGGGCTGCTGAAACTTACTACAGATTCTATAAAGGCTTGGGAAGACCTGGTTTTGATTCTACAGGGGGAAAGTGCCCACTAAGGCATGAAGGCAGGCAGGAAGTATTTAGAAGCACTCTTAGAATTCAGCTGAACTGGCTGGAAGGTATGTTATCACTTTGGCAAGTAACTGAGACATGTAACAGAGCCAAAGACACAGGGGCCATAGGGGAGGGTCATCTCCAAGCTACCATTTCTCCACCATAATGACCTTCCCCTGTATTTTTGTATTAGCTCCTAATCCCTGCAGAAGGGAGTATTTCTTTAGAAATGCTCTATGCCTCTCTGGCTATTCAGAAGTCCAGTAAGTGACATGGATCTTGCTGACTGCCATACACAAAAAGAATTAAGCCTAGGGAGAAAGCCCCGGAAGCCGCTGTCAGCAGTGACTGCAGGAATGACATTATCATTGCAGCTAGGGAGCAGATGTTTGGCTTCACTGCATATATGCCTGTGTACTGAAATGAAATGGTGAAAACAATGCTATGCCATGAGAGAGGGCAGGCCAGCAAACCTTCCCTGACCCCCTGTAGCTCTGCCACTACCTGTTTGGTTGCTTTAGAAAGTTTTCTTGATGGTGACAGAGACTGTGGAGTAGCGCTGTTCCCTGCCTGAAGCAGTATAGCTAGCATTCCCCATAGGTAAAGACCAGTAACGTCTTCCTCAGTACCTCTCCTGAGCAGCCTTGTCACTAGTATTCCGCATCATGGCTTGGATTCGGTCCACTCTCTTGGCCTCCAGCTTCTTCTTAATATCTTTAATATTACTGCGGAGAGAAAAGTGTGCTGTGAGAGACAGGACTGCTTACAAACCCCACAGGCTGACAGAGCAGCGTTAGCCCACCACACACACTCTCTGAAGAGTGCCTACTGTACAGAAAAGCAAAGTTGAGTGATTGCGAGACAAAGTCATAAGTCTTAAAAATATTTTAAGTCCTGGAGGTCTTTTCTTTTTTTTTTTTTTTTTTTGGGGGGCAGAACAAAAGCACAGGAGAAAACACATTATATAATTAAGTTGTATTGTATACCTACATTTGGATTCCTCTGGAGCAGCAGAACACTTACTGAAAGTACTTGAGGGAAAGACTGTGGATGTGGTCTACCTACATGTCAGTAAGACTTTTAGCACCATTTCGAAAACTGTGTTCAGTTTTGTGCCCCTCACTACAAGAAGGACAGGCAGGTGCTAGAGCGTGTCCAAAGAGGGGCAATGAAGCTGGTGAAGTGTCTAGAGAACAAGTCTTATGAGGAGCGGCTGAGTGGGATAATTTAGCCTGGAGAAGAGGAGGCTCAGGGAAGACCTTATCACACTCTACAATTACTTTAAGGGAGGTTGTAGCGAGGTGGGCATTGGTTTCTTCTCCCAAGCAACAAGTGATGGGACAAGAGAAAATGGCCTGAAGTTGTGTCAGAGGAGGTTTAGACTGGATATTAGGAAAAAATTTCTTAACTGAAAGTGTTGTGAAGCACTGGAATAGGCTGCCCAGAGAAGTAGTTAAGTCACCATCCCTAGAGGTCTTCAAAATACTTTTAGATGTGGTGCTTAGTGACATGGTTTAATGGTGGACTTGGCAGCGCTAGGTTAAAAGTTGGACTACATGATCTTAGAGGTTTTTCCAACCTAAATGATTCTACCTTCTATGATTCTACTTAAACTGCTAAATTTAAAAAAAAAAAAGAGAGAGAAGGAACTACACGGTTATATGAGAGCTAAAAAAGAACACCTGAGGCAGGTAGAGCGGAGCATCAACTATGGGATGTGATCCACAAAGCAGAGACCATAAATGCTTAGAAGGCATTCGATCAGTGAGTAAGATAGTTTAAAAGAAAAAAAAAAATCAAACAAGATCTCTGTCCCTGACTGAGGCATATGTGGCCATCAAAAATGCTACCTACAGGCCAGAGAAGGTGACAAGACAGCTGGAGAAAGGTGTTAGTGTTAGAGTCTGCTGACAGTCTGTTAGTGTAAGAGTCTTCTGACACACAGTCAGTGCCTCCATCCTGGCCATCCAGGTACAAAATGATTACAGCAGGAGAGCTGCTGAGGTGGACATGAGAATGGCCATCAAATTGTGGCCCATCCATCTGGAGTCCTGCCTCCAACAGTGGAAAGAAGATATGCTTACGGGAAGCAAAAGAAAGAGAACAGCTGTAGGGTAATTTTTCCCTTCTACACCTTACCAGTTTCCTGTCTATGCTCCTATTTCTATGCATTTATCTCCCATGCACATCTCTCATACTTGGAGTTTAGCTCTACTTTTGGACTGCTTCTTGCCCTGAGAGGCAAGGAACTGCATTTATTTGCTCCGTGGAAGTACTCCCTGAGTACTTCACTGGGTGTTCCACATTTCTTCTCTTATGAGAAACAGTGAGTAATCACTTCCCTGTTCTTCTTCTCCATACCATTCATGATTTTACACATTTGTCACATCCCCCTCAATCATCTGTTCTCCAAGCTGAGTCCTATTTAATTTCTTTTTGTGCAGAAATTACTCCTTACTGTTGATTATCCTTGTCACTCCTTGCTCTTTCAAAGGTTTTTGTTTAAGATGGCATACTGAAAAGGTGACTGCACTATGGAAATACATCTGGAGGTTATGCTGACTTTGCTATCTGCCTCTCCCACACACCTCTCAATCTTTCTTCCATACAATTCCTAAAATTCTGTTTGCCACTTTGGCTACTGCAGAACTGTGCACATGATTGCAGAGAAATGCCCACAGCAGTTGAAGATCATCTTTCCTGAGTTACAATAGCTCATCCCTGTGTACAGCTGAGCTATGTTTTTTTCTTTCTGTACACATTACTTTGTATCTATTCACACTGAATTTATCTACCACCTTATTACCTATTGCTCAAGATCTCTGAATCTTTCTGGAGTTCCTCACAGCAAGCTGTAGATATGACTACACTAAATGATATCCTATTGGTAGAAAACCATTACCTAGTTACTCAACCTGTTTTTCTTAGTCCTGTCTGAATATAATCCATAGCTGAGAGAAACAGAATCTTTCTTGATGGGAGGACACAAAAAGAGGAAGTTTTGTCTGACTTAGCAACTAAAGGTTGTGAGAGGATTTAATGGCAAAGAGGAATGAGCAAGGATTTTAGCTTCAGGAAAGTGTTACTGCAAGAACAAATGGATATATGTCTGGCTAGAAATTAGTGAATTGATTCTGCCAGCCTATTTAAGTAGTGGCCAAAACTCCACTCAGTCTGAGCTGGTCAGTCTCTGGAAGGGATTATGTGATGTACTGACTACAGCAGACAGAGATGACATCCAGTGACTGGCACTCTTACTTCCTATCTTTCTGAATTAGTCAGTCAAGGCTACTTACTGCAGCTCAAACACTAGTACCTATTTGGTTCCTCGTGGCAGGAACACTGTGCTGGGGGTCACAAGACAAGAGCTGTCTTCCCAGCACTGCCACTCTGTAACTGTGTGAGACCCTACATCACATTGCTGTGCCTCAATTTCTCACCAAAGAAATAACTCTCTTCTCCCATATTCACTCGCTCACTGTAGTACATTGCTCTGAGATCTAACAGAAAATGCTACCCGAAATAAGAGCTGTGTGTTATCGCTTTACTATTCAAGTACTAAGTTTACCTTTCTGATGACTCCTTCAGCGCCTTCAGCTCAGCTGTCTGCTTCTCTTTCGCTAACTCCGTTATCTTGGTAACTTGCTGTTTGGGGAATGAAAACAAGATCAAAAACAAACAAACAAAGATGAGACATAGTGCACCATCAACATCTAATTACCACCAGATTCAGCTTTATCCCTCCCTGTACTGAATTCCAAGGGCCAGCTAATCCATGAGACTCTGTGCAAACCCTTGCACCACATCAGAGAGCTCTGACATGCACAAAGATTAGACTGTGCTAGTGGACTGACTGCACCAAGGCTTCAGAAAAATACTCTGTGAACCAGGTCACACACCTCCAGGTTGTCTTTGTGGACAGCCTCCTATCTTTCTGTGCTGGAGACGACAACAGATTCACGGTACTTGTGGGTAAATGGGAAATAGCATTGGAGCCTACCTTCTAAACAACAGAAGCTAACAAGAGGATGAGCCTCCTGTCCTGTGGAAACTCCTGCCACAGTGATAGTTCAATGAACCTTCTCTGCACTGCTGAGACAGCTGGAAAGGAGAAAATCTGTCTGCTGAGCTAAGTGCCATGTAGAGAGAACTCAGTTTTTTATTTCATCTTTGTAGCCTTGATCACTAAATCTCACAACGTTTGACAGAGTTGGGAGACGGGGATGTTTTGTTCCTTTGGCTTCTCTAGTGATAAGCATGATTTCTACATAATCTAGTTCTAAAGAAACAGGTTTTTTAGAAACTTTTTTTTTCCCCTTCAGGGTTGGTATAGGATAGCCAGTATTGCATACAGCTTTACAAGGTTCTTGTCAAGCCAAAGTGCACCAGGGAAATTTAAGACATGATGCAAATTTCTCAGCAAAATAACAATAGGAAACGGCCTCTGATTCCTGGAGTCATCCCCCTTTCGTTACAATGGGTAGGTAGCATATGCCATACTTATTATTACTGTCTGTGGACTGCAATTTGTCTCCAGGCATTGTGTCTCTTGCTAGTGTTTGCTCAAGGTGGTGGACCCAAGGCGATAGGAAACACTCGTGCACTGCAGGACCAACTAGCAACATCTTATGTAGGCACTTACTTTGACTTCAACTAAGACAAACTGGAAGGCACTTTCCAAATTTCAAGAGGAATGAGATCCAGCCCTGCTGTCAATGCTTGGGGGTGGTCCTCAGAGTACTGTCCTTTGCAAGGCTTTCCATTCATTAGCATGGATGCGTGTCAATAGAAAGCACTGAACGTATTGTTGGGGCTGCTCTGTTCCCACGTGTCAGCTGTTCTGGTTGCATGACAGCAGTGGATATGACTGTCCCTACAGCATTGTCTGTAATGCTCTGATGCTTGCCACTGGTGAACCTGCAGGGCTTCCGATGTGTCACCCTACCTCTGATGGTACTGCATTGAGGAGGCAGCTGTGAGAAGCATGGTACAACCTGATGTACCTATGCTCCTATACAGTTGGCACTTGGCAACATATGAAGCCAATAAATGCTATGTTAACCTGAAGCTAAGCTATCAGAAGAGTTTGAGACAGAGCCTGATGTGCACCAGGGCAGTTACTTCTCATATTTTTTTTCAAATTGCAGGCCTTTAAAAATGTTTCTGCTGGATTTTGTAGCTTCTACCAAATAAGTATCACTGTCTACATTCTTTTAATTGCATTGTATGGACCTAGCAATTGCTATGAGGAGTGTTTTCTGCCCCGTGGCCACATTTCTGAGCTCACAGTTCAGTGAAGAGCTTGGTTTTTCACATTGTCCTTGCAGGGGTTCTCCCAGGCTACGTTTTCTGTTGACAGATGCAGTCCTTACCTCTGTGGCATGCTGCTCCTTCCTCCTTCGAATCCCATCATAGTGTTCTTCCCCCAGCTGGATGAGGTCCATCTCCAGCCTCTCTTTCAGTTCCAAAACTCGGCTATCAATGCTTTCTGCCATTACTACAGGATTTGTACATGTAGTACCAACATCACCTGTTGTCAGACTCCTGCAGAACAGATACAGCAGCTGTACTGCTTCTAGAGATGCTTATATGCTCCCGACAGTCCCACCCATCCAACCCTCAATAAAGCCAGGGAGATGTGGATGTCCACATCACTCCATGCTCCCCTCAGAGAAGGGGAGCACACTGCTCATCCCTGTTTATCTGAGGGGTCTCTCTGCTTTGGTTTTCTTGACCCAGAGGCCAGATAGCCCTACTGAAGACCCTTTGCTGTATTTACCTCTTCTTCTGGGTTTTCCTGGAGTGTATTGCCCTTTTCTTGCCTCCATGGTAGATAGGCTCTGAAAAGAGGACAGAGTATTTCTGCAGCAGCTCTTCCCTTCGTTTACTTCCTTTCCGTTCCAGCTCCTTTAGCTCCTTCTCCTGTTTCTTCAGCAGCTTCAGAAAGAGCTTCATCTGCTGCAGTTCTGCGAGGCTGGCTGTCTGAGGCTCTAAAATACAAAAATAGAGGCTGTTTTCTCTCACACACTATTTCTCACCCTGCTGTGATGTCTTTTGGGGTCAGACAGGTTTTTTCAGCACTGCCTTCATTCAGCTTTTCCTCTCTCTTTTAAGCTTTACATACAGCTCAGTTCCCCATCTGGTGGATGCCTGGCTTGGGGACAGCCAGAAGAATTGCTGACTTTTGGTATTTTGGCCAGAAGAACACAATAGTGGTAACGTGCCATTAGGTCTATCTCAGGACTTGGATCCTTTTCCACAATTCTAAGCATCCCAAGCACAGCCCAACTGTTAAGCTAGCTGGCAGTTCTAATTGCAAGTGAAAAGCTTTGTTATTTAATTACTTTTTTTTATTTTTTATTTTTGCAAAGCCAAGTTACAATGACAGGAGCTTTCATTCCCTCCAGTTCTAAGAGCTGGCATTCCCTTAGTTGTCAGGAATGAGTGAAAGGCCTTTTTAGGTAGGTGAAAATATGAGGAGGAAAGGTGCCTGTGAACTGTTGGAGAACTTTGTTATCTGACAGCAGCAAGTCACTAAGATGCAGTTATCTGTGGCAGAAAAGCCACAAGGAGTTATCTTCTCAGGGGAAGTAACTGTTTTTTGACGTGGAATGTGCAAAAATTAACAGAACTCGTGGGCGTGTCTGCAGCGCAATGCTGCACAGGGTCAACTACTTATAAAAGACTTGTATTGAGGAAACTCAAGTGTACAGCTTAAATGCAAGTCTCTTGGTCAACAAGTCTAGACTTTCAAACCAGAGCCCACTACACTTCCATATTATGTGATGCCTCTTGCCAGAGTACATATTTAATGTAATCATAGTTCTGTCTCGTGGAGCATTTTTGTTTATGAAGAACATAAAAACAAACGACCAACCAACCAACCGAAAAAAAAAAATCAAAACCAAAAATCAACCAAAAAAACCCTTGCTGCATATAGCAGTTATTTGGCAACATGTCCTGAGGGCAACAGGTTTATTCTTGTGCCTTCAGTTCAATTTTGTAGCGTAATTAGGCACACTGGTTATTAGTGTTTTGTATCGATTTGTACCATACTGCATGGAGACAAAAAACAAACAAACAAACAAAAAACCAGCTGAACAATACCTTGTTACATGTCTGGTTTAGTCAAGGTAATGGACCCATCAAATCTGGCCAGAGCAGAACTTGTGTGATAGCTCTAAGCCTCCTACCTTGCTATGAAGTGAAGTGCAGCAGTGTTGCTGCAGCCTGTGGCCCCAGAAGGCTAATGCTTGAGCAGTCCAAAGCTCTTCTCACTAATCTGTGCTTACAGCAGTGGCTGAGCGGGCATAAGGCATGGACCATGGCAACTCTCAAGCTTCTTTTCTCCTTGAGACCTGCTGTGAGCTCAGTCCCAGCCTGAGAGCTTGTCACGCACCAGAGCAGTTGTCAAACTGGGTAAATGGTGCTGTAGGCAGGGGAAGGGGGTTCCGAGCCCAAGGGATTCAAGTAGTTTGTCCTTTATGCTGGCTACATCCAGCAGGGCTGGGTCAGGCCTTTATTAATTTGCAAACAGGTTTCAATTCTATCCCAGTTGGAAATTGGGCAGCAAGGGAATGCAAGATGACTGGCAAGGCCTCAGCCCATAGGAACAGCATAAAGAGAGTTACCTGTAATCTGTGTCACTTCTATCACATTTTCATCCTTGGCCAAAGCCACTGCTCCTGAAATCACAAGAGGTTCCTGTTTATGTTCTATCTTGAACCTTTGGGTTGAAAAAGGACAGTAGAGAGCTCATCAAGAACATGAGCCACACACACAAAGGTTGCTGGTGTGAACAGGAAAGAATTAATTAAGCTGCTGAGATGCTGAAGTGCTTGGGAACATTGTTAACAGGCACAGCAGAAAAGGAACAGGATTCTTGGCTTTGATGGAGAAAAAAAGGGCATTTGGTCTTTAATAACTGAATATTGCTAGCGATGATTTGGAATGTGTTAACTTGCTTTGATAAGTTGAGGAAGATATTTGAGACTATAATGAAATTTGAGAAAACAGATTGTTTCAATGCCAACATATTTGAAAGGACACTAACTACATTAATACGGCTAATATGGAAGAAACACTGATTAGCTGTCAATTACTACACAATAGATCAGAACAGAACGAGTTAATCTAAGTGCATGGTAGAGAACATGCTCTTACCTAACTTGAAATTACTCTATCAATCAGTTTGGATTAGAAGCATATTAAAGGAATTTCCCTTCTAGCACTTTCACCAATACATCTTTAATGTTTGTTGGTTTGTTTCGCAAGGCCAAGAAGGTACCAGTATGAGAGGAACAAACAATGTGAAATCTTTCTCTGCTACTCCTTATTTGAACAGAGTAATAAATGCTTTTTATAGTAGTAATAAATGAAAGAGACTTTGTCTCTTGACTTCTGGTCAGGCAAATCCATAATTTTTTTTTAACTCGTGGCTGAGCAGAGTTATATGGCTTTTGCTCTCATTATGTTAATAGGTCCCCATTTGATCTAGTGGTCAAAACACAGGACTGTGCTCCATTCACAGTCTTGCAGAATGCCAGATGTGGGATCTGCTTACTCTGAACTTGTAGTGAATCTTATAAATGAGTCTCGTCTTCATCTGAGCTGATGAATAAAATTACCAATCTTTACAGCTCCCCAAGTATTACGTAACAGAATGCTGGTTTAAGTGCAGTTTCAAAATGTAGAGTTTTCAGAGAGATCTGAACATACTTAAAATGTCAGAAGTCAACGGAGTGATCTATAGAAAAAGATCCTTGAACAACAAAGAGGTGAAGAGCAGTAAGGTGTTAAGTGATAGAACCAAGCCGATCTTACAACCTTTCTCTCACAAACATCCAGAACTCTCATGTCTTTGCTCAAAATTAAAGTCCAACCTCCAATTTCACACTTGGGATGAAAAGCTACATCTTTGCCACAGACCACTTCTTCCTCGATTCCCTCCTAAGGTATTTACCTCCCAGGAAACAGTGATACTAGCCCAACAAGTTAGCCCTGCCTTGGAGAGAAAAGACGTTCATGCCAGTTGAGCCTTCAGATTGATTCCTAGTATTCTTAGTGGATATCTGGGATTACTTTTCTGTTGTGGAGTAAAAGCAGTATACACGTCACACCCACTCCTGCCACAACAGTCAAGGCATACCTACACCTTTTGCCATTAATGACAAGCACCAGAACTTAAGTTGGTGACTTGGCTTGAGAGGTTCAGATCCTGTTACCAAGGATCTTCGCCTTCCAGCCATGTGAGTGTACAGGCTTTCCCTTCTGTAAACTCATCCCACATCCACAGCTTTACCTGCAGGTCCATTTGCAAAAAGGGTGCTGAATTTCCCAGTGGAGTCTGGTATCCCGTTACTTTCAGCAGATGGGAAGTTCCTCTGCATGTCAAGCCTCTAAAACAAAGATCAGAGGTAAATCAAAGCACGGCAGATGGAAACAGACCATCAGATTAGCAAACAAAAGTTGTAGCAAAGATACACAAAGCTGTCATATGCTTTCTCCCTTGTTGGGCTCAGGCATGTGTTTCACACCACTGAGATTCCCTCTTCACTGGCAGTGGTGTTAACCTAAGAGAACTAAGACAAAAGAAACTGTAGCAATGTATGAAATAGTCTCTGAAGCTTCTCCCACTGCTGTTAGTCTCTAACACTTTCCACTTCTATCCTGAGGGCAGTTCGCTGCCTGCCTCTGGCTAGAAACAACAAATAGACCCATCCTGGACAGCCTTGTTCCAGGTTAGTGGGAATCCTATTGGCAATCACCTCTATTTCAGGCTGAATTCACACAGCATATTTTAGACAATGACAGGACTTGGGAAAACTTACCTCCACTGAGCCATCTTTTAGTTTAACAGACTTCTTATCTTGCAGACTGAAGAACTTAATTGGGTTGGAGAGAGCAATAGTCAGATCTAGAAACAAAAAGGAGGTCTTTGCTTGGATTATCAAATAACACACTACTCCGCTTTTTCTTGCCCTTTCTGGCCTAAATTGGGAAATTGTGGAGAAGGGATATTTTGTATTTTCTACTTGTAACAACTTTCTCCCTGACAGCACAAAGGGAGGGGACTGTCTTCACCTCAGTCCTATTCTACCGTGATGGCTCACAACTGATGTTTACAGACAGCTATAAGGAGCTGAGAAGAGCGTATTGCTCCCAAAAGCTCCAAAGCCCGGCTAAGACTGCCAGCTTGCACACCTCCCTGCTCCAAGCCTAGTTCAATCCTGTATAAAACTGATATTTTTTATGAATCTGTGTTAAAACCATCAATTTCACTTGATTTCCCCCATGAATAATGTTCCTGTATATGAACACAAAGGAGAGAGCAAACACAAGATGCCTGCAGTTGAAACAGAAGTATTCACAAGAACTTTTGTGGCTGATGCCATCAAAATTCTGCATGGCTTTGTTCATGATTGTTAAAAGGTTTTCCTGTTAATACCTCCAGGGGGTTGTTTTCCTCATTTATTTCTCTCTCTCAATCTCTGTTTGACCATTCCCTTTTTAAAGGAAGATCTCTGTATGCCAGTACCAGCAAGAATCTCCCCTCTCTTCACACAGGGAAGAGCTTCTCTCCTGTGCTTCCCATGCAATCCTTTCCGTAAAACCCTATTGCTGCCAGTCCCTCAGAGTCACCTCTGCACTTGGAAACTGCTCCATGCCACTGTGCAAACGTGGTAAAGAGGCCCACCAACTGCAAACCAGAGAGACAGAGTTGCATCTACATTGCACATCAGGTACATGCACCGTGGTCCACACAGGGAACAGGTCACAATAACAGTGCAAGTGGCCACCTCTCTTCATCTAAAAGCAAGGGTGTGACAGGATGATAGTATGTGCTCAAGTCCCACTCTGACAAGGAATTAAGGGTGCAGTGGGAAAGCACCTCCACAGCTGGAAAAATGCTTCTAGATTTGAGAGCAGAAGACCAGAGCAACCCCCCCTCCCCCCCAACTAACGCATACTACCTGCCCAAGCATCAGGAACATAATCCTTTACTTCCAGGTACACAAATAGAGAAGGCATAGTGAGTGGCATGTTGCTTTCACTGCGGAGACAAACATGGTGATAGCCTGAAAACAGAAAGCAGAAGAGGTAAGCTGACACAATCTCTCTCCCTTCTCATCTGTGTACTCCAACAGTAAGACAGTCTCTGACTACAGGAGAGCATTGTGAATATATTAAGGCATTAAACCAAGGCTTTAATAGGATGAATTGAAGGCTCCACTGCCTACAGGTATATTCTACACCAGAGATTAATTAACAAAATTAGCAGATGTCCATATTTTCTTCACCAGCTTCAAATGGATAGGTCTCAAGGTTACAAAAGTTGAAGGGATTTCCACAAAATTTACCTGAGTGCACCGCAATAATGGGAATGACACGATGACCAATGAACTTCCCTCCTTCTTCATAAGCCACGATTTTTAGAGATGCTATCTCAGGCATCATGATCTAAGGGAAAAAAAAAGATCAGAGTAAGGCAACTATGTTCTGATCTCTAGTAGCCTATTGGCTTCACTAGGTAGAATTTTACTCTCTCCTCCTTCCAACAAAACAACGCCATCTCTCCAGGAAAGTCATCGTCTATTTCCACATCTTGTAATTTAAGGCTGCGGTTTGTCACAGACATAACTGAATTTACAAAAACTCCGCAAAACACAGGCATCTCAGAGGAGAGACTTAAGGAGGGCAGGCTGCCTAAAGAACGAACTGTGCAATAAATCCACTGAACTAGCATTTCCACAAAGCAATTCACCAGAGAAGGAAATGAACTTGGAAGGATAATTTAGCAAGCTTGGTAACTTTGCCATAAGAGTTGCTTCATCAGCCTCCCCCCATTTCCTTCTGCCATAAAATGAACTAAAAATTATTCTGTCAAAACTGTAGCTTGAAAAGTGTTTTCTGAAATGTGGATAATATTTATCTACCACATCCCAAGTAGGCTGAAAATATCTGCGATTTCACAGTGTGCTTGACAGAGATGAATTGTGTAACATATATTTTGCCTTTGTAACTTACAACAGAAAGGCCAGACATTACTATCACCTTTGACTTAACCTCCCCCCATGCCCTACAGCTGAACTAGTGACCACTGAATTCTTGAAGACAAACAAGGCAGCTTTCTGTAATCTGGCACAGCTGAAAACCTCCTGCTGGTCCCATTACTTGTCCTGTATGTCTGCTTCTCATTCACAGTTTAACCACAGACGTTCAGTTCCTTTCTGCTCCCTCATGCTTGACGTCTTCAAAGCTGATTAGTGAATTCAGTCTAAAGCGTGTCACAGAAGGGAGATTCTTGATGCCTGTTATTGCCAGAAATGTTCCCAACTCCCCGTATCCATACCTGGAAATCTTAATGGGGAGTTGTTTTGGACAACATTGTTTGGGTATTATCTGAGGGTGGAACACTCCTTGATGTGTCTAAAGCCATGACTGAGATCTCCAGAAGGGAGTCCCTTCTGTTGTCATTGACCTCTCAAAGCAGTGCTTGTGACCAACAGGATCTGTAAAGATTCTCCATCTAAATGACTATAAAATGATACTACCTTTTCAAAAACAAAAGGCTCTTCTTTCCATACAGGGTTAATGGAATTGGCAGTGGAGGTCAGTTTGGTTCTGTATTTGCGTTTTGTGTCCCTTGGCAACCCAAACAGCTCTACTTCCACATATGTCTTCACACTGCGGTCTGAGAGGAACTGACCAGAAAGTATCTAGAAATAAGCAGAAACATAATTAGCAACTGTTGAAAAGAATAAAACAAAAGAACCCACCCATACTTTCACCCTTTAAGGCCCCCTCCAGCCCCAAACATCTTTTCTGCTGCAGCTTCCAATCCACATTAGGCTTTTCTTTTACCTTTTCTTCGCCCATGTTTCTTGCTTCAGCACTTCCTCCAACCTCCTCCCTCCCCATCATCACAGCCTTGGCTTCTTTGTGTGGCAGATGCTAATTTTCCATTTTCATGTGATTATGATTAATTTGATATAGTGAAAAGACTGGGAGTTGCCATGGTAACACTCTCCCACAGGACTCTCTGGGTTCATTTGCCACTAAGAACCCTACTGGGTAATAAATAGAGGGGACATACATGCCAGTTATACACGTGGTGACAGCATATGGCTGTCAGGGGAGGAACAGCACCACGGTTTGTACTTGCCGTGACAGACAGGGTACTTGCCACCACCACGTCAATGCGGTCCACAGAGAAAGGGTCAAATTGCTTGTCTGGACGCCGCATGAATTCATGCTTAAGCAGATAGCCACACTGGCCATTGAACTCAAACAGAGCCATGTTCTGCTGCATGGGGACATCTGAGATACAAACAGAGGAGAACAATGAGAAAAATTTCTGTGGGACCTCATCAGATGTCCTGTGTAGTATGCATGAGCTGAAAGATGCTGTACTTTTATAGCTTGTGCTAGCCAAGGGCTCACAAAGGCCTTTCAAAAACTAATTAAGCCTCTCAGCACCCTACAGGGAAAAATATTACAGCAGCTGTTATAAGAAAGGTAAAGTGGTTTGCTTATGATTGCACCATAAATCATGGGTAGAACTAAATTAAAACCTACTAAGAAGTACCCACTATTTTGGGTGTGAAGTAAATAGTTGTCTCTACTCCTTCCTCCTGTCATTTTGGGCCTCCTCTCAGTCCATCTCCTCTGCTACTTATTGTCTTGTGGACACTGTCTTGTGGCTTCTGCATCTGTCTTCAGTATGATACACCCTTCGTAACCAATCTATCACTCTCACTTCTTAAGTAAATTATTTTTTTCTCCTACTGATCCTATGAAGTCTCTTACACTCTTTATATATGAGATAGTGAAGAAGAATGGTGTTCTTTACTGCACTTTATCTGGAGGCTTTTCTATGTCTTTCTTATGCTGGTTGTACAGCAAGGAATGGCCTTTTCTTTCCTGCCCAGGTCAGTATACTGGAAATAATAGGACAGACAGTCCAGTCCTGTAGCCAGATGGAGCTATGCCTGCTGCCTTGTAAAAGAGGAGTCAGCTACTTCTGGTGCATCCATACAAGTTATTTACTCTGACATCATGTTACAGAACAGTCAGAGATGGTACCCAGATACTGGATGACAGCAAGCCTGTGTATGTGTGCATGCACAATTATGTAGGACAGGCATCACAGGCACTGCATACCAGGTTTGTGCCGGGCCTAGGAAAGTGCTTTTGGTCTGTGGGAGACTCAGGCAGAAGAGCAATACTTTGGGAACAAGGCACACAGAGTAAATGCATTCAGGGAAACAGCGATCATAGGAAACAGCAGTGAAGGAAGAGACAATAAACATGAGCACACAGCCTCACCCACTAAGAAGCTGGAGGACAATGTGACACTCACCCATAGTCTGGAAGTTCAGTGCCACCATCTGACAGCCAACATTCCAGAACATCTGGGGCATGTAATTAGAGGAGTCCATCCGGGTGCCTTTGGGGTAAATCCGGCTCATCTGTCGCTTGTTGTATCTACAGTTGCTCTATTGGAAACAAGTCTGGAGCACTCCTTGTGTACCCTGGGGCTAGCTCATGTATTCAGATTAAAGAGTTGTTTAAGCTCTTCTATGAATGCTCAGAGCCTTCTAAAAAGAGAGGCCCACGCAACAACAGGCTCCTTTCCCACATCCCTTTCTGTTTAAAAGCAAACAGCTGACAGTCTTGGCTTTTACTACAGCAGGATACAAGAATCTGTCAAGAATCTCTGTGAACAGCCCCCCAGCACACCCTGGAAGCTCCCACATCTCTAGCACCTGCACTCTTTATACCTCTGATGAAGAGCTTACCGGGTCCTGAAACCAGAGGCCAGTTGGACATACCTTAGCCTTAACTCAAGCTTCATATTAGCTCCCATACTCCATATGACCAACTACCATGGGCAAACATTGCCAAAAGGATACTCTACAAACTGCATAGGGAACTTGGTTAGCAGATCATAAGCCTTTAATTCTGTGAAGGAAGAGATGACATAACTCCGGTTCTTCTCTAGAAACAGGAAATAAGAAGTGTTTAGACAAAGGATGTACCCAGCTCCCCATTCTGTGTGTGGGGACCAATGGGCTCAAGAAGCACTCAACCTGTTTATTACCACTTTCTACCAGCTGCTGGTTTCTATCAAGGCAATTTACCTTTCTCTGGTCCAGATGTTGTGACTGTTTAGAGGAACCTATTGTGTATGAAGAAATTGCATGCATTTTCAGCATTTCAGATATTTCTGTCACCAGCCAGGGTCCTAATCACCACAGAAGAGGAAGGCCAGTTTCATACATTAAGAAAAGCTGGGCTGAATCCTGCCCTCAGAAGCAGCAAAGCAAGATCACATAAATGTCATTAGCCTTAAGCTGCTGCTTTTCATTTTCATTGATGTAACTGAGAGCAGTATCTGACATATCATTGTCTTTTCCTTATCAATTCCTTACTACAAGGAGAAGAACAGAAGGAGAGTGTTTGTATTGTACGTATGTTGTGGGAGAGAGAGAACACAGCAGAAAATAGGTTCAAGCAAGTCACAAAAGTAAGTGGAAAACAGCAGCATTTGAAAACAGTATTCTCCTGGTCAAATGGAAATACTCAGGATCCTGAAAGGACTGAGTATGACTTACGGGCAGAGACTTCAAAGGAGTCAAATTTGATAGGCTGTATGTAATTAACTAGGCTGGACATTTCCTCATACGCTGTCACTTCCAAACCAGCAGTGCCCTAGGCAGAAAAAAAAATAGAAAACACACAAGAGAAGACAGATGAAACCTTCTCCAGAGGTGAAACAAAACACACCTGGGCTTCACACGCAAAGAGCTCCAATGGCTGCCCTGACCAAAGCACACCAGTTTCTTTGGCTTCCTGATCTAACAATTACATTGTGGGCAGCATTGTCAAGGGCATGCTGAATTTCTGGGTAGCTTGGCAAAAACCGAAACTGATACATACAAAAAGTATCAGTACATAAGAAGTCTAGGACCTCTTTAACTTCTCAAAGCGTGGACTCTGGGACAAACCTGGGACATTTTTTGCCTCTTCTGAGTGATACTAGGGAGAAGGAAATGGGAAATAGATATTTTCTATTCAAGGCATTGCTGATCTGCTTCTTCCCTCTTCTGCAGCAGCACTTCATGTTTCTGTAACAACTGTTATCAGACTAAGGCTGAGCCTCTCCAAATACCCTGAAGGCAGACATTTATCACCAAATCATGCAAAATATCAGTCAGAAATAATACCTCTTCTGCTATATCCTCTATGCTATACTTGTCATAGCACAGGTTCACTCCCCTTTGCATTCTGGAATTAATCTCCATTCAGTATGGTCAGGCCCGAAAAAAAAACAAAACCACAGAAAAGGAAGAGACACAGTAGTGACAGTACCTCATCTGACTGCATCTTTTTAATTTCCTCCTCATCCAGGTTTCCCAGCTGTTCATCCTCTTCCTCTGGTTCCTCTTCAGCCACATCGCCTGCCCAAACTAAGCACACACAGCCCACATCAGTAGTACTTAGCCAGTAGCACATGGAGACAAGACATTGTGACTGCTCACACAGCCTCCAGCTCTGACTCTGCTGACAGGGAAGAACTCTGCAAAACCTCACAATCACATCACACAGGAACAAGAGAGGAATATCATATCATTATTAGCCAAATCCAAGTATGAATAGGCCAAACTGGACTAACACACTCAAGAGACCAAGACGTTCTTCCTGCAGGCCTCCCAAAAGCGATGATCACAATGCTGTTTTCCCCACCAAGGTCACACACATTTGTGGGACTGAATGTCTGATTTCTAGCTCCTCTGTAGGAGCGCACATCTTGTCTTCATACGACTTCATGAGCTCCTGCCATGACAGGGACTGTAAAATTCACTGTTCTACCATAGGTAGAACTCTCTACCTGAGTCCAAGAGATGACGGCCTTGAGACTGCAGGAGGTGGAGGATGGGAGGAGAGTAGGGTCTGAATGTTCTATAGACCTTCAAGAACCTCAATGTGAGGACCAGTAAAGAGAGGTGCTATGCTGGACCTCATTCTCACCAACAAGGAGGGACTGGTGGGGAAGGTGAAGCTCAAGAGCAGCCTTGGCTGCAGTGACCATGAAATGGTGGAGCTCAAGATCCTTAGGGTAGCAAGGAGGGCATGCAGCAAGCTCACTACCCTGGATTTCAGGAGAACAGACCTTGGTCTCTTCAGTGATCTGTTTGGTGGAGTACCATGGGATAAAGCCCTGGAGGGAAGAGGGGCCAGAAAAGCTGGTTAATATTCAAGGATCACCTCCTCTAAGCTTAGGAGCTATGCGTCCCAACAAAAAGGAAGTCAGGCTTAAATGTCAGGAGGCCTGCATGGATGAAAAAGGCTCCTTACTAAACTCAGACATAAAAAGGAAGCCTACAGAGGATGGAAAGAGTTTCACCTGACCTAGTGGGTGGCATCCCTGCCCATGGCAGGGGGGTTGGAGGTAGATGATACCTTCCAACCCAAACTGTTCTATGATTCCATTATTCTATGATCTATGCCATGGTGAATTTGTAGTTATCAGAGAGCTACTGGTGGTAAGAAGTTGTGCACTCTTCCACAAAAACAGCATGTTCAATTGCGTATCAATTAATTACCAACTCACGCAGCCATATGCCTCAGAGTAGGCAGAATTGACTGACCGTCAGGGAATTAAGTTGGTTGTCTCTTTTGGGTTGGAATGAAGTGTCTGAAAACATTCTGAAGATTTAATATATCTTCCAAGCTTACACTTTGTGGGATACCTGAATGAATGACTGGTATCGGCTTGCCTCAAGCTAGTATTGGGCTATTTGGAAGGTCTCCAGCAGGCCAGACTTGCTCATCTAGGTATAGTAGTCCAATTTTCCCCTCTAGACATACCAGTGTCTTCAGCATCCATAGGGGCTGGCTGCTCAATGATCTCTGGTTCCACATTCCTCCCTTTCTTCAAAGAATTCTGCCTCTTCCCAGATACAGATTGTTTCTTTTTGTTCTTAATCAAGATTTTCCCTAAGAGATCCTTAGGACTTGGCAGGGGAACTCCTGGCTTCAGCTGCAACAGAGAAACTTCATACTGAACTTTCATCTCAAAGATAGAACTTGAAACACTCAGCTCTCCTGTCCCTCCCAGTGCCACTCCTCTGGCCATTTACTGGTGCATGGAAATCTCTCACCCACTGTATAATTTAATTTTTCCATCTGCTGGCTCATCCCAGTATATCTATGCAGATTTTTCCTAAGACTTCACTTTCCTGATGTCAGTTTCACACCGGCATTTTGTACCTTTCAGTCCTTTCAAGTTCTGCTGCTTGTGCATGCTGTTTCCAGCCACCCATCCTGCACCACAGCTAAAAAAACATCTGCATGTCCTGGAGGCATCCACAAACCTCTGGCTTTCACATGCCACCTACTTCTCTCATTATCCCATAGCCTCAGTCCTAGATCAGCACTCACGCCATATTTAAACTCTCTGCCTAAGGCAGATTTGAAAAAAAAATCCTAAAGTAGGTGGGTTTGTGTGTGTCATACAAGGATGTGTGATTCAGACCATGCTTCTAGACCTACACTCCCCGTACAGATAGCAACAGGCCTATTAATAATTTAGCTAATAGAATCACCCTTATCTGGTTCTCCCCCACACGGTTTCTCCCCATTGCCTGGACAAAGACATGGGTCTGAACAGGGGGCAACTGCCAATTTGCTCACTGCTTCTTTTCAGCTCTTCTTCTGATCTCAGTGCTAAAGGCAGATGCTTGGACTAGGTGTTTTAGCTCCCCTCTCCCCTATTTAAAGAAAAGAGAATTGCCTCATACTTTGCAGAACACAGGCATTGCCCATTATTTGTAAATCACTATCCATTCACAAGGCAGCTGAAGTAGTGGTGTGCATAAGGATCACTGAAAACACCACCTTCTCCACTACAATACATGCTTGCACAAGCTGTTGACTAGGGTCAAGCAGAGCAGGAGCTTTATTCAGCTATTCTAAGCATAAAGTTATACATGTCACTGACCTGCCCATCTACGCCCACAAGGGGATATTTCCACGGTGTAAACAGGGATTTAGAAGCATTGGTAGGAAGAGCCTGAAATGCTACTAAGCCCTTGTTCCTGTTTCTTTCCAAAGCAAGTGCTGGCAGACAGATCTGAAACTGTACCATGTACGAAAATACACTAGCTCATCTTGGTACAACCAGTATAATTTGATCACCTAGAGCTCAGTTTCCAAAGTCATTCAGGTGACAGAGCATTAAGAACAGAATCAGGCAAATGCTTAGAAAAACCTCTATGACTGTGAGGTCTTCCCTCCTCTTTCTGTGTTACTCTCCACTATAAACCAAGCTCATTTACCTGCTGCACCCTATCTTTGTCACTGTCCTTTTATCTGTTGTGGCATTTCCTAGCACCAGGAGTGACCAGTTTTTCAGAAAGACCTCTCCACTAATCCAAGTTCTTTAACCTCCTTCCCCAACTTTCACTTACTGGGTATTTTTCCAGTGGCTCTGTCAGCAGCATGTCTCCAAATATGGTTCGGCAGTACTCAGCCATCTTTGCCTGCTGCTTGGGCCTAGTATACAAAGAGAGAAAACAGGAGTGAAGAGGAGAACAGATGCCCAAATCCAGAGCCTAGCATGAGCAACCATCTTGAGATCCATAAAACTCTACCCAGAAAACCATCTCTTGCCTTCTCACAAACAGTTACACATATCCTGAAATCCCTTCCCAGGCTTCTCATTTTTTCATACTCTGCCACAGCAAATTAAAAGGTTACACACTTGTGGTTGCTCTCACTCTGCAGCTTATGGCTCACCTTTTGGCTCTGACCCCCTTTCAATTGATGGAAAAATCTCTACCAGTGTTTCATGTCAGCTCAGGCACTCACTTGAAACCATGCAAGTTTGTTCTGCTCTAGACAACAGAGAACACAATTCTCCCACATCTGGTCCCCAATCACCAGACACTCACGAGTCCACGTGGTTCTCAAAGGACAGGATGACAGGGTAGAGAGATGTTTTAAAAGCACTTTCTGCAATGGCCTCGATTGCATCCTAAAGGAGAGAGAATGGTCACAGAGATGAGATCAGCAATCATTAATAGCAGATCTATCTCCCCACTAAACTAATCCCCAAGTTTCAGATCTCCACGCTCATCCTTGTCAGGAGGTTCTCTTTAATGTAACTAAACTTCTCTGTCAAGAAAGTGAGAGATGTCTTCTTTTTCATAGCTGTCCAGATTTCCAGCTCCAAAGGATACAACCTTAAAGCCCCATAATTCTCTTTCACACAGCTGAAGTCAATAGTTTGCATAAATGTGAAATTGAAGACCTAAAACTCAGTCGTTTTTTTCCTTACATGGCTTAATGTATCCAGAAATGACAGAATATCTAGTGAGAGAGGCAAATCACTGCCAGATGCACTTTCAATTGGTAGAGAAAGGTGTACACAGCACCAGATTAAACTGCCTCAAACTTAATTTACGCTTACCTCTGAACCTGTCCAATTTTCTATCATTTTACCTGCTCATAAAATTCTTCTGTCTAGCAGCAGAGAAAACTGGAATGTTCAGTCACCAGCAGTGCTGACATTTCAAATGCAAATACCATGGAAACATTCCCAGCATTAATGATGAAAAAATAATCATATTTCCCCCAAGTCCCTGTTAAGCTGCCACAAACTTTCCACTATTTTCTTCCCTGGTGCTGCTAATTGACATGGTAAAGAAACGTCATTTGTTCCTTTGCAATTACCCCCCAGCCTTTATTCTGGTGTGTGGTGCATTGATTTTTAACTGGTGCATTGATGTTTGTAACTTCTGTGGTTAAATGCCCTAAATTTTCAAGGGAGAAGTAGGCTTTGGACTGTGCTTCTGAAGCCTGGCAGCTAAATCCTCGGGGAAGATGTCTGCCCAGCATATTAGAGAGCAGTTGCTCCCCTGAACACGTTCCACACAGTCATGTAATTAATTAGGAAGTAATTAGAACCTACTCCTCCAAAGCACCACCATTTGAGGCTGTAAAACACACAAACCTGCTGTAGAACAGTTAGAAAATGAACTCATTTTAAACATTTGTTTTCTAAAAGCCACCTTGATTGTTTCTCCAACTTGCATCCATCCATAAAATCCACCATTCTCAGGCAACTTTCTGTCCATACATCCATCTTGCTACACAACTGCATGTATGCAGGCACACCTACTCAACTGTCTCTCCATCACTTCTACTTGACTGCCTGCATTTCAGTCATTCCTTCATCTTCATCCAGCTAACAACTTCTCTGGTGGTCCTCCAACTCCAAAAACGTACACAAACTCCAGCCTATCGCATATTTGCTCATCTGTCATTCTATCTACACATTCATTCACTTTGCCGTCAGTCTTTATATCTCAAACATTTTTGCCCTCAGCCCATGCAGTTGACTGTTACCTCGGTCAGCTAGCCTCCTCAAGCCGAGATCAGTTTAAAACCAAGCAGGACTACAAGCGCGGAGGAGATTCTTTCTGTACCTTGAAGAGGATCTCAGTTGTCATGGTGAACCCATGAGTGATGATCGGCTCCTCATCCGGGGGACGGCCCTTCCAGCAATCCAGCTCTACGCAGCGACAGCCAGCCAGCAGTGTCTGGCGATACATTTCAGGAGACGAGATACCAGAAAACTGACCAGCTGGAGGAGAGCACAAGCAGGGAGGCTCTTTAGCTATTCATGTGCGACACTTTCTGCATAAACTAGAGCAACAGAACTCTGCTGTCTTTGAGCAGGTGTGCATGGCAGAATGACAAGATGTTTTAGCTAACAGGGTGACATTTCTTCTTCTTACACAGCATTTAAGTGTCAAGCCCCTTACTGTGCTTTACAGCCCTCAGCCCTCCAAACTTCAGGGCAGATGCATCTGCCTGAGTGATTGTCAGGATCATTCATCCATCCATGGTGATGATACACACCTGATGGAGCTGAGGCAGATTCTGGAACTGCCCATACCTGTTAAATATGTGTTGTGTGATGAATTGATGAAGTAGTGTGAGAGTGGCTGCGTCATGTCCTGGTACAGCACCAATTTATCCAGCGCTATCACATTGTTCTCAGGGCCACAGAGAAACCAGACCATCCCCTCTGGAGACAGCTGCCCTACATAGAGAACAAAGATGTTAATAGTACTGAAACAAAATGGTTCTGGTACCTCCTTCCCAGTGCACTGCAACACAGAGGTTTGTGAGAATCAGGCTGGTTGTTCCGCTGGGATAGCAGAAGGTGTGAGATCCTCTACTGTTTTCATGCTACCTTGACAGCGGGACATGACATAAAAACAAGACCTACGGGCTGAACAAGACTCACCTCTTTGGATGTTAATCCCACTGGGCTCATATTTCTCTATCAGGCTCTGCACCTGCTCAGGTTTTGCTGGTGGGAAAAGGATGTCATTGAGGCGAGAGTCTCGCTGCTTCTTGTTGATGAACTTTGCCAAGTGTTCCTTGGTCATGTAGGGTTTTGCTTTTAAATGGCTAAGGGAAGAGAATTATAGGGGAGCAGAGGTAAGGCATGTGTACTACTCAGAAAACTTCACAAGAGATTGGTCCTTGCTCAGGTTAGCAATGGGCACCCAGTTCTCTGGGCCCAATGTTCTGCCTACATTCCTTCCTGTAAAAGATGCTTCCCTCTGTGGCTATTTTTCTTCCTTTATATTCTTCTTCCTAACTAATGTGCTACTGTTAAGAGGTTGTATAACAGAAGAAGTAAGCATAATTTGAGCCTCTGACTTGAACTCTAAAGGTAACTGAATTTCAGAACACATTGAATACTTGCCCTATGAAATTAAGTCCGTTTAAGAACTCACAGGTTTAGCTATTTGAAAAGAATTCACTGGCTACTGGCAAAGCTCTCTGGTTCTAATGCTGTACATGGTCTTGTCTAGGGCTAGCTACAAGTAGTATCACATTAGCACAATCCAGTGTTGACCTGGAATCAGCCCTTCTGATAGTGACCGTTTAGAGCCCATGCAGCACAGTGAGGCCTGATCCCTTTTATCGAGGTTGTCAGTGGAAGAGTTAAGTGCACTGGCACTGTTTTGTGACATGGGTACCTGCCTTTATAGGCAGGCTTGAGAGTAGCCAAACAATAAATGTAGCAACCCCTCTCCCCACTTTTTGCCTATCTTTTGCCACAAGAAATCAAGTCCTCTTATGTGGCTTAAGGGAAACTTACTGTGAGGTAAATATCTCATCAATCTCAGGTCGTGGACACAGATTCATGAGGAAAGTTTTATACACAGTCTCAGGGAAGTCCTCTGGATTGATGGCATCATTCTGAGAATGAAAGGAAGACATGTCAGTACCATTAACCCATGATGGTTTTCACCTCTGTTAACGCTCAACACCCCCAGTCCAGCACTCAATTGTGAAAAGGCAAATAAGCAACTGGAACATCTAGCGAGGTGTTTAGGAAAGAGGAGATGGAGTGGAGAAGCATTATAATGGCCTGCTTCGGAACAGACAGTTATTTAAACTGTCCCTTGGTGCCTCTTGTGTGATGATATAAAGCTAGTGCGTGGTGAACTGACAGGAACCGTTAGAGTTCCAGATTGTACTCTGCAGGTTGGTAGAAGTGCTAAGAGTAACCATGAGACCTGTTGCTTCAAAGAGCAGTGAAACAGGCAGAAGGGAATGTGCTGTTTCTTGTGCCACATAATGCAAGTGACAGAGCTGCAAGTGCTATTGCTTTACAAACAGTAAGAATTTATCTTAGCAGGCCTGCAGTTAAGGCAAGGTAGCTAGCAAAAGGACAGGGTTTCAAAGCAATTTAGGAGCACCTGCATGACTGACGTTTTTAAAGCCAAGGGAATCACAGTCAGGGTAGTCAGAAAGATTTCTCTCAAGCTAGAGAGATCTTTGGGTACCTAGTAAGACCCTTACCTTGCCTTTTGGAAGATGACAGGCACTTAATGCTGCTTCCACCCTTTTCCTGTCTGCAGGAAACATCTGAAAAATACTAAGCAGACAGGGAAAAAAGAAACCATCACCACAGTGTAACAGGAGTCAAGTCAGAAAGCCTGGGTTTGGGTGACTAGGAGCTGCAACCAGAGTGCAAGACATTCAAAATGCACAACAAAGGAGACTGACAATAAGACTGTAAACATGAACCAGAGAAGGAAGGCAGTGTTTCTCCAAGAGTACCTGATGGACCAGATCTTATAAGCCTATAGTGGATTTTCTGACTGATGCCTTAATACAGAAGTTCTATATTTTTGCACAGGGATCTAGAAGAACCCTGTCTCTAAGCTGCGCCAGCTTACTCCCAAAATCATTGCTCGCTGTCCTTGCCTACATCTCTTAGAGGTGCCCTTTTTGGTAGCTGGTCTCATGCTACAAATTCCCCATACTTCCTCCCACAAGACATTACCAATGCAGTAGCTGGCACTAGCCAGCAATAAGTTTGTAGTCAAGACAATATTCCAAAAAAAGCAAACAAATATTGTACATATTTGCTGCTTTAGAAGAAGGCAAAAATTTCTGTCCTGGAAACCAAAGGCTTTCCATGAATTCAAGGAACAAACTCATTACAGAGGAAAAGAAGCTGGTATACTACAGGATGGAAACAAAACTCTGTTGCTGCAGAAACCAAAGCTCACTTTCAATTTAGAACGCTGAGTATTGGTCTACAGGGCAGAACTCACCTGGTCAAGCCTTTGGCTTAAAGCAGCCTCTGCTGTATTACAGAATATTAACAATAACTGAGCTCTCCCTAATTTCAGAATATCCCAATCAACAACAATGAGGTCTCTGCTGTGGATAAATTTAAATGTCAGATCTGTTACACTCCTGGCATCACAGCTGCTCAAAGACAAAAAAGGAGAACAAAAAGTGCCAAATGTGTTGACAGGTGGAAAAGTGCTCAACTGGAGCTGCAGATGATTTATGCAAACTCACTGCATGCTGATTTCTCAAGCAGCCCTTTGCAAGGCAAAAATTGCAGCACCCTTGTTATGCTTCAAAAGGGATTTAAATGTCCAAAGAGAAAGGCAAATAAGTGTGGAATTAAAAAAAATAGTCTGACATGGAGTTCTGAAAACCTTGCATACACCTGCACCTGGAAATGCTGAATATTTTTATAAATCTGGCTCTTAATCCAGACCATTTTAAACATCTAATGCTTTAGACCATAAGTTTGTTTTTCTACTCTGCAAGAAAGAAAGACCAGGGCATTGAAGAGGGGTACAGACTGCACCAGACATTTTTTGAGCTAATTTCAGAAAAATAAGCTGCTTTCTCTCTACAGTAATGCTACTTTGCTTGCATTTTAAAGATCAATTTGAAGTACTCTTTCCCTAGTGTGAGTTATTCATTAAAGAGCTATACATTTTTAAAAGCCCCTTGATGTGTACACTGGTTTCTGGTAGAATGAAATTCTACTGTTCTGTGATTTAGAAAACAAACAACAAAAAATGTTTATTGTTGAATAATGATCAACCATCCAGGAGCACATTTAGCCAGCACAGATTTAATGTGGAATCGTTATGCAATATAACACGCAGTAGGTAGTGTATTTATTACAGGTGATTAGCACTTGCCTCTTGTGATGCTGTAACATAGCATAAGCTTAGAAGCAGAGCAGTTCAGAACTTTCCTGTGAATACCCATGAATGCACTCACTGCAGGTCCTTGTTCATAAAACAAAAGATAAATTATGTACCCAAAAGGGAATTCAACATTGCATCACAGCCTTTTTTTAGTCTATAAGTTAATCAACGTGGAGGAGTCACAGGGTCAGCCATGGAGTGATCTGACTAGGGAAGACACTGAGGGGCACAAAACCAATTCTGCATTTATGCCATGCAGTGCAGGGGAGAAGTAATAGGTCCGTCTTTGCTTCAGCAAAGCAGCATTGGCTTATTCTCATGGCAGCCCTACCCTGATGAACAAAGCCAATACTTGTGGCACTGAGTTCAAATCTACCTTATCCTGTACTTCAGCCAGCCTTTACGTTGGCCCAGTGGTCTGTCCTCAAAGGCTGTTTTCCTCATCTGCATGCAGAGTGAAGGTGGAAGGCAGTGGAATTACACCAGGGGAGAATAGGTATAGCAGTCATACATGAGGACAAGAGTGAAAGCAATGGATCCCTACTTCAGGCTATCTGGGAAGTCAAACAAAAAGTTCTCCTGTAGGAACAGAATGCATACAGAACTCATTGTATGAAATCTCAAACAAGTCTTACAAGTCTCAAAACTCAGGTTTGCAAAACAAATCCCCAGTTAGAATTTTACCAAAGTTGCTTAGCTTTGGAAGTAAAGTCCATGGCTGTTCTAGACAATATCTTTCTGTAGATGAAGGAAGTGGTCACAAAAGGTCTCCTTTCCAGACCCAAACTATGTCCCAGGCTCTTCACTGGGAGGAACCTAGGTGCAGCAGGACCTCATGACCTGAATACAGAGGCAATGGCCTTTACCTCTTAGGCACAGTAGCAGGCAGCTAAAGCCACTGGGCTACCATCCCCTTACCAGCTCCTCTGTCTTTACTGTCTTTAATTGAACATACAACAAAAAACGACAACCAACTAACCAACCAACCAACCAAAAAAAACATACTCACTTCCTGACAGGAATCTTTCCTTCTGCATTAAGCTGCATCTTCAGCTTCACCAGGCTGTGAAAAAATAAGTCAAGATGATGAAAATTCACTTGTACAGTCTTACAGATTCTGGTAAGGAAGGAGCAAAAAAGAAAATGCAATTGGGAAAGGAAACCAACATTAACTGGAAAACAGGGTCCTGCAGACTGTGAGTTTAACCTCAAGACAGAACCTGTTCTCACTTCTTGGGAAGGAGAAACAGGCGAATTGTAAGAGAACTGATATCAGAATGATTCCTCTGAAACATATGACGTAAATATGAGATAATGGTATCCTACTGTTCCTTAGCGATCCCAGGCTGCCAACCAAACAGCATTACAGACAAGAAGAAGAGGCAGCACGTTGTTGGGGTGAGCACTGTGACTGTGGGTGGGTGGGGGATATTTGAGGCTCAGAATTTCAGTTTGTCTAATACCACCTGTGTATCTAATACCATGTGTGTGTTTGACTGGCTCAAGTACTGTGGTACCAGTCAGTTGGCATGCAACAGAGGGCCCATTTACCAACCCCCTGCCCTGTGCCTTAGGGCACCCAAGTTGAAAAAAGGACTCGTTTGGAGACTGCCCAAAAGACTTGGAAGCTAAGAAGCCTTTTCTTTCTATTAGAGACAGAAAGGGCAACAAATAAATGTTTCAGAGAACAATGTTTGTCAGAAATCACTTACATTTTCTCCAGGAAGGTGTACCGAGAAGCGTTGTATGTGAGGGGATTCCGAACGATGGCCATAATATCCTCTGCCCAGCTCTGGAGAAAAAGCAAAGACACAAAGTGGAGGTAGTTGAGCATTACAGAACTGCATGAGTAGGTACAGCGCGTTGAACATGGAGAGGGCATGGACATGTCCTGATACTGCTGGGCTACAGATCCCAACTGCACCCTGGGCCTGGCTACATCACCTTCCTACTGCCTATGCATACCAGCAACCGAAAGTTTTCTTACTGAGTCATCTCAGCTGTTTATTCACACAAAGCACAAAACAACACACATGAACAAAACCTTGCTGGTAACACTGACAGGGTGCAGGCTCCCTGTCTTCCCTTCATCTTTCCTGCTCTCCCTTGAATGTCCCAGCTCAGTGTTTCCCAGTGCTTCCTTGCCCTCAGGTCCTCATACCTTGCCAACATTCTCCTTGTAGGACACAAAGTTATGGAAAGTGAGGTCCACCATGTCAGGGCCAGATACAATAGTCAGAGTCTTAAGCAGAAAGGTGCTGTGAGGGTAATCCAAATTAAAAACTTCTCGGAGCTTCTGGCACTGTAAAATAAACAGAACAGGTCAGGACAAAGGGAGAATGAGGCAAACTGCATCTGAAAAAAACACACAGGACCCAATGCAAACACTGACCCAAATCCACAGCAAGCTTTTCAGCATTTGCAAAAATATTTAATGTGATCTTCCTTGTCTTTCCTTATTTTTCATTTTTATTCTGGAGCCTGCATTACCTTGATCCTTCAAGGAACAAAACATTGTGACCAACATCACTGCACAAACATGCTGTTTTGGTCTAAAAAAAGTACACATTGGAGACTGCTTTGAAAGAAATTCTTTGTGAATCTTCAGCCTGAACTTGAAGACAGGCAGATGAGTATTTGGTCTGCCCATACCAGAGGTTCATAACCAAGTTATTACAGACAGCCATTTGTGAAAACATATGCTAAGAAGGTCTTTTAGATTAGCACGATACTTCTTGCTGTAGCTTCCCTTCACCACAAGAAGGGTGGTGGTAGGGATCCCAGAAGGTCTACAGGGTTTAAGCCTTGTTATTGCAGACAGAGACTCTCTCCTTCCAAGTGACATTTTCTGCGAGTTGTCAGTTGCTAAATTTATTTTTTCCATAGCAATTGCAATGTCCTACAGCGACGGCTCACCAGAGATTTGTTAAGTATAAGACTCATCCAATTAGTCATACTTGGATTTCATCACCATATGAAAGTATTTATAGAATCCCTTTAACTTATTTAGCATTTTCTGCGTTCCTATGTAAGGCATCACTAAACCAAGGTATCCTGGAGTTACACTGATGGTCTCTTTTTATAACAAAAGGATAAAGTTCCCGTGTCCTCAAATAAAGCACAGCAATGTATTATTTGAAGTGCAGGATAAATCCACATCAAAGCAAACAGGAAGGCTGTCAGAGCATCTGCTCTTTCAGAAACTAAGGGCAAAATTCACAATCAGAGATTCTTAGAAGGGCACATCATTCTCAGAAATTTAACTAGAGCTGGAACCCGAACTCTCATTGTGTGCACATGCAGTTAGACACATGGCTGAGTTATTCCATTTCAACAAATAATACCCTAACATCAGTAATACCCTAACACATTACAGTTACCACATCAACCTCAGCAAAAGAGCTTTTAGCTAAATGACTTTACGTGTTTGCTATAAATTTAGAGCACTTAAAGTCAGCCACTGCAGCTCAGCTCATGTTTAGCAACTCGTTAATCTGCTATTAACTGGACATCGCCTGAACCTTTGCAAGATGATGAAAATTAACTTCCTGGTCTTTCATGAACCTCAATTTAGCCAAAACCAATAAATAAATTAAAAAAAATTAATATACAAGCAACTGTTTTCATTCCAGTGTGATTCAAATGCAACCAATTGTTTCTGCCACCGAATTTTCTCGTTACATTTGGACTATGACAGTTGAAACTGAAACAGCTCAGCTTCAGGCATTCTCATATGTCTGCACTATCTCACACAGAGAACTGCATATATATTTTATAAGGAACTACGCAGATTTTTTTTTTCCACTGCATTTTTCCAAATTCCTGCAGCATCTGCAATTTGGACCCACCTGTAGCAAACAGGCATCTTTAGAAAAAACAAAATGAGCTGGATTATAACTCAAGACCATCTGACTGCTGTCTCTCACTTCACAGAAGCCTCTCCTTGGCGGTACCTGAAACCTGTGTAATCCAAGAATATTTGGAGGGAAAGAAGTGGGAAGGCAGTCAGTCACCCAGATGATTTGCTTATTTTCTAAAAGACACGGGCTTTCAAAAATGTGTCATTTTTGCACTATAAGCAATTTTTCTTTGCAGAAGTGAACAGCATCCACATACCCTATCGCACTCACAGTGACTTCTTGATGGAGCTTACACGTTTGATAAGTGGCAAAGTGTCCGGATTTTAGTCTCAAATTTAACTTCATCTTGCAAACCCAGCAGTATTTGTTCAGCTTCCTTACCTCTGGTGTTGTAAATTATATGAAGCTAAGACAATGGAGAACTTGTGGTTTATGCTGAACTCATTTCCTGTATTTGTTACAAATCGGCTCCTCCCTCCCCTTCCGTCTCTGCAATCTGGTGGCCCTTGGCCCTCCCGCAGCCATTTCTGAGCAGGACGTGTCCCTAGCAGGCTGAATGCTGTACCAGGGCTTCTGCCCTTCTCGCTGTGCTCTGCCAGACAAAATTTGATGCGTGCAGTGTTCGGTAATGGCCTGACCGCCCTCTCAGAACAAGCAGCTAGCTGATGGTTAGCCTTGCCCTATAGAGCTTTCTAGGTGCTTTATTAGTTTACAACACCCCTTAACACCTCTGTGAAGTTGTTAGCTTTGTTGTACAAGAAGCAAACTGAAGCAGGGAGAGGAAAAGAGAGGGAAGGATGATGATCTTAGGGATCTAAATTGGGTCATATTTTCCCAGCAATTATTTCCTGCCTAGCCTTAAGCAAGTCACTCACTTACTTTGTGATACCTACTTTACATGAGGATTATCTTCCTCATGGGATAAATGCAGTGATGTTAGCATAACACCGAGCAAAAATGGGGAGAGCGGACTGTGTCCAAAGGCACAGAACCTCGTGCCATGTTTTCCTCTTTTATAACCTGTATTCCTTCAGCACTTTGTGCTGCAGCTTCACTGGTAATCACTTAATGCCACACTGCAGGTGGACATTAAAGAAAAGAAGGAATTGGTTATGTGAAAAGCAGGACAACCATGTTAGCTATGCAAATCAGAGGAAGGGAAACACAGTTAGGAAATCCACTTAAAAAAAAAAACAAACAGAAAACAACCAATCAGCAGAGTGGCTGAAATACAGAATCAGCTTTCATTTCCCTTCCTACCCTCCTGATTTCCCTAAAATCCTGATCTGAAAAAAACCAAACACATTCATAATCCAGAGAAAAGCAAATTCTCATGCAAACATAGACAAAAAACTAGGCTTAACACAATAGATGGAAAGAGTCTTTTCTCTGCCTGAAACAGGATACAGCCAAATGCCAGCCAGGATTTGCTACAGCTGCACGCACTCGCTGCACAATGACAATTCTGTGTCCCCGTGAAACACGTTACGTGATGCAGCGCTTGTGGTATTGGAGAACAGAACTAGAAAACACAAGCAAACTCTTTCCCCCTTACATTCTTTAGGACAGCAGTACCAAGCCCATAAAAAAAAAAAACAAAACAAACCTAAGCAAGAGAACTGGTGCGTTCTCAAAACTGTAAAAAGAAGAGTCAGAGAGGGCACGGTGAAGAGCAAACATGCCCAAGACTCTGGTCACTGTGCCCTGTCTAGAGGGGAAGGTGGTCCTGAGGACTGAAAGATTTTTGGAGAAGGAAGGTCTTGTTTGGTCACTCAAAGGGAAAGGGAGCACCAAGATTATCTCAATGTCTCTGTCTCTTCAGGTAACGCTCGTGTTCTCTCCTTGGCAGAACTGCAGCACTGTGGGAGTCAGGAGGCTCGTGGCTGAGCTGCAGCAGGGAGCGCTGACATCACCTGCAGCAAGCATCTCAGAGAGACGAGGGAGAGAAAGATACACAGATGAAGCACTTCACTGCTCTTATCTACAGGAGCCAGAAAACACAGCAGCACACAGATTCGCATGGCACAAAATAACCCACAGCCTTCTGGAATGAAACAGGAACAGACTATGAGGGAGAGATCCAGACTGTGCATCCTCAATAACTTCTGTCCCTGTAGTCCACAAGCTCATGCTGCAGAAATACGGGAGAGGCAGCAAAAGGGCCCAGCGTGGCAAAAGGCCATTTTTCTGATGTGGCTGTTTGCTTTCTTGACCCCCCTGCTCCACTCTCAGTTTGCAAGCCAGAGGTTTCTACTTGCTTCTCTTGTTCACAGGCATCAGTTTGTCTCTGTACAGCTTCTTAGGATCATCACTCTTTTATTCTGAGGCCCAACTATCAGACCTTGTTTAGGTCCATCCTGGGAACTGTGCTCACACCCATTGCTGAATGCAGAGCATAGCACTTGAGGTGATGTTAGATGCCCAGAGCTCTCTCTTTAACTCCGCAACATAGCAAAATGACTGACAGCCCCCAACCTGGATATAGCCCACGGCTCAGCACTCTGCTCATGTCTGAGCAAATATGAATGCTCCCTACATGGGTGGTTCCTAAACACTGCAGGTTCCTACTTTATTGTCCAAAGTCCATGAGAAATACCTCGTACATGTTCAGCTCAGCGTCCACATGTCTGGATTCAATAACAACAACGTGTGTATGGAGGATGAAATTGTATTATAATAATGAGCAACAGTGAGAAAATACAACTTTTGTTTTTATGAAAAACTATACTCATTTCAGAGCCAATACCTTCTAAAATGTCTAAACAAAACCCAAGACATACCCAACAGCTCAGCAGCCTGGTCTACAGCACCATGTATTTTGGTCTTAATTATTACATTGTGCAAGTGTTCTAGGGTCTTGGTACACCAGAAGAAAACAAAATGGAGCAGCTGTTATTGTTCCTTGTTACTCAAAGAAAAACACAAAATTGCATTGTAAATAACATCTTGGTCTGCTTTGGCATGCTGCTGAGCTACTTTCAATAGTTTTTTTATCTTGTCTCGTTTATGTTAAAAGTCTCTGCTAATTCTTATCTTTATTGTTCTTGAACGTGTGCCAGAGTTCATTCTGCCCCATCTCTCCCAAAAAAAAAAAAAAAAAAAAAAATCAATCGAGAAAAAAAGCTGCAGAACATTTTGTGTAGCTCTCAAAGAAAATAAAGTAACGGGGGTGAGAAGAGGAAAATGCACACACGTAGAAGAGGTCATAGGAGGACTTCAGCATGCTGCGTGCATGTTTATGTGCTAACATGCCAGGAGGCAAGGGCTTCAGCCAGAGGCAGGAGCAGAGCGGAGAGCCTTTGCTGAAAGGGCACAGCTGGTCCTCACCTTCAGGTGGGTTTAGTTCCCTGAAGTTTCCTTCTGGGGCAAACAGAGCTCTTGGAGGTAGCTCCTGTTGCTGCCAGCTCTTAGCTACTTGTTCCTTCTTGAATGTTACAGTCCTGTCTGCTGTACACTCCCTAAAGCACCCTGCAGTCAGAGAGGAGGTCCCACCAACCCCTGCCTCACAGCTCGCTGGGACAATGCTGGGACCTGTCCTGGTGAGGGAGTGCATGCAACAGCAGATGTTTTCAGAAATGGTCTTCTGCCCAGAGCCCTTGGTGTTAGTCTTCTTGCCGTGCAAAGAGAAGTTACAAAGAAAATACAAAACCTCTTCCTTTGGCAGCAACAGAATGTTACTGTCCTGAGAAACCAGATTAACTCCCAACATCCATAGCACAACCATCCAGTAGGCGAGGAGGCTCATTTTACCTACCTTGGTGTGACAAAGCTCAGGCCATGTTTGACCTTCACAAAGATCAAACCAGGGCCAGAAAGCACATGGTACCTTGTAGAAGAAAGCACTAGACGCCCATGGTAAAGCATTGCCCTTCCTGGTGATTGCTTTCAGTCATGATTCAGTAAGAAAACTGAACCACATGCTTTGTCTCACAGAGGCCATGGATTTACTACGGCTGGTGTCATTTGCAAGGCACGGGGAAAGGATGCTTAATTTGTTATTGCTAGTATCTGAAGCTCTTCTAACAGCTGTGATCTGGTTCTCTTTGTCTTAAATATCAACCATTAGCTCCTTCACTTCCACTTTTAGCCAATAAGATGAGTAACTGTCTATTAATTTCAGCAGCTATATCCCACAACCATTCCAAGCCATTATTACATAACAGGGGAGACCAGCACATTCTTTCATTCTTCCACCCTTCACCTCTCACAGATCTTTCTCTTCTTTGCCACACCACTTTCGCATATTTATACCTTTTTGTAATTATGCACCAGAGCTGGATGAACTATGGGAAGGGTGTGGTGATTCTTGTTAAGAAATTTTCACTGCTTTTGACATTTCTTTGAATGTTCTCAAATTCTGTTCTCCAGAAAGCCAACTGAATACACAACTGAGGACTTCAAACATGCTCTATAAGCAGTCAGGATAGTACAGCTGTATGTAAACTGGAAATTTCCAGGACTGGATGGCACATCTCTCCCACCACTTTGGTTCAGTACCCACACAAGACCTCCCATCATCTCATAAGAGAAAGGTGGATAAGGAGCCAATCTAGTGTGTTTTATAAACTGCTTTCAAAGAAATGCCAGAAAATCTCCTGAAATAAAAAGATGTTATATTAAATGAATCTAAGATGCAGAACTCCAAATGCACTTCCAATTTTCACAGCAGAGGTTGTCATCATGTGCATCACTTCTGCATGTTGAAAATACTTAATAAATGACTGAATGCTTGACCTTTGTTTCTTTTTTTTTTTTGGTAAAAAATGAACTGTAGCCAATTTCCAAGACTGTAAAACACTGTTTCTGGCCTATTAAAACAGCTAGAATACAACAGCTATAACAGGCCAGAACAAAGAGCCGTCCAGATGCCTGGGGAAGAGTATAAGAACAGGGCAAATCCAATGATACTTCCCTGGCACATTTCTGCAGCTTCCAGCAATTTGTGGCTAAGCAACTTCTTAAGCCAGAGGTCTTATCTTGTATTTAATACCCTCAAAGGACATTTCCTTCTTGACCTAACCATAAGTTTTCATAGAATCACAGAATGGTTTGGGTTGGAAGGGACCTTAAAGATATTTAATTCCAACCCCCTGCCTTATGCAGGGACACCTCCCACCAGACCAGGTTACCCAAAGCCCTGTCTAGCCTGGCCTTGAACACCTCCAGGGATGGGGCACCCACAGCTTCTCTGGGCAGCCTGTGCCAGTGCCTCACCACCCTCTGAGTGAAGAATTTCTTCCGAATATCTAACATAATCTACCCTCTTTTAGTTTAAAGCTGTTACTCCTAGTCCTATCGTTACACCCCCTGACAAAGAAAGTCCCTCCCCAGTTTTCCTGTAGCCCCCTTTAGGCACTGGTAGGCACCTGTAAGGTGTCCCCGGAGCATTCTCTTCTCCAGGCTGAACAACCCCAACTCCCTAAGCTTGTTTTCACAGGAGAGTTTCTCCAGCCTATTCATCTTTGTAGCCTTAGATGATCTTGAACCTGATCTTCTCCTACAGCGGGTGGTTGTTCATTCTTACAGTCCCTGCCTTGGCCTTCTGGAGCCCAAGCCATGTGGCTGGAGCTCTTTTTGGTGAAGACTGAGGCAAAATAGTCCTTATATACCTCATCCTTCTCCAAATCTCAGGTGACCAGGTCTCCCATTTCCTTCCAGAGAGGACTCAGAATTTCCCCAGACGTCTTTTCATCACCAATGTACCTATATAACCCTTTCTTATTGCCCTTGCCGAGTCTGGCCATATTTAATTCTAAAAGGGCTTTGGCTTTCCTAACCTGATCTCAGGCTGCTTGAACAAATGTCTCTGCATCCCTCCCAGGCTATCTGTCCTTGCTTCAGCTCTCTGTAGGCCTTATTCTTTTCATGTGTTGTGTAGGAAGGCATCCCACAGCACAATGACTCGTGTCAAACAGCAGCACCATTTTTTGCTCATGCTGAACCTGCCTTTGGAAAATTCCACTTGATGCATAACTCTCATGGGAAGAAACACTGAGCAACAGCTTCATGCTCACCTTCTCCATTCAGCTCCTGATTTTACAGCATTCTACAATACTCTTCCCACAATCCCTCCCCCCGCCCTTTTTTTTTTGGTCAGACTGCAGACTGTCTGCTCTTCCTCTTCCACTGATGCTCTTCCTACAGCAGCATGATTAATAAAAGTATGAAATGGTTCCTTTCTACTTTTTCCTGTTCTTGGTCTCATTTGGGAAAGTCACTAGAAAAACAGAAATATGGGTGCATTCAGGTCGTACACAGTGGCATAATGGTATTTCCTAATTCCTTATAATTCTTAACAGACAACTTTTTTGACCAAATACAACAGAACACTAAGTCAGCACTTTCATAGGTTTACTACTCAAAAACAAGACCCTGAGTGTATGTGTAATGGTCAACTAAGAGCCTGTCAGAAGAAGGTTAAAATGTTTTTTTTTTTTTTTTCTGTGTTGCCTGATGTTTATCTGTACTAAATTTCATCGCTTATTAGATCATCCAGTCAATCAGTGATTCAAGGTCTTTCTACAAATCAACCCTCATTTTATTACTACAAATAACTTGGTACCATTGGAAAACTGCCTTCTCTATACACCTCTTTTGTAGATCACGTATGAACGTGGAATATGTCACAGGCCCAAGCACTGGTCTTTCTGGGAGCGTGGGAATTTACTAGTTCTGTCTTCTCCTAGGAGACCATTTATATCTTTTTCTTACTCTCAAGCAGTAATTTTTCCATATAAAGAGAACCTCATCTGTCATTCTGTTCTTTAAGAGTCTTTGATTAAGATGGGAATTACACAGGTCACTTTTCAATCTTATTGAAAAGATACAGAGCTACCTGTGGGGCGCTGCCACTGCTTCCAGCACTCTTGCTTTTTGCTACCCTGGTACTGCTCGTGAACTCATACTCTTTTCTAGAGCCTTTTTCTACTTGTATTAAAAATCTTTTAAAAGGCTATTTCAGGTACCAGCTTTTCTTTGATATGGAATGTGGTGACCACAAAACCATTGTGAATTACTCTTAAACTGGGGTTTGTCTTGTTTCCAGAGCACTTCCTTTCTGGGAGTAGTGGCTCATCACGGAAAGATGTTTTTTGAGTAGAAATTCTTTCTGTCTAGAGGCAGCTCTGACACTGTACTTGTGCTGCCATGTTTCCGTTGGTAGTCTCCAATGAAAGTCTTCTTTAATTAATTACCAAAATCTCAGTCATTCTCCTGCCTGCCTGGCTGCTGCTACCAAGTGGACATCCATTTATGGCCTCAGTACTTCCACCACCAATGTATAAACTACAAAGTTGGATTTATTTCATAAACAGGTTATTTGTGAAGTTTAACAACCTAGAAAACTATCTTGTAACTCTCCTTTGCATAGATCTTTTCCTTCAGACATTCTGCCTGGAGTGTAGCACTCAGTTCTATTAGCTCCAAAAATTGTATACTCTCAAACGAAAAAAAAATTCGGATAGCTTTTTTCAAATATTATTCCCACAAAACAAGTTACAGATGAAATTGTAGGCTTGTTTAAAACTCAAATATGTTTAATTCTAGTAATTTTTCTGAAAAGAAACAGTTTCTCAGAAATAATTAAGGTTTTTAAGAATTGTGAAAGATGGATACTGCTTTTGAGCTCTGCTGTACCTTTATCATCCATCTCCTTAGGTTGTTTTGAGAAGCATCAGCCTCAGGGAACTTTGATTAGACATTTTTAGAGAGGTATTAGGAAAACATCCATACGTCTTGCGCAAAGAGGCTGCTCAAGTCTCTCAGTGTGTATTGCAAAATCTTCCTCTTTTACATTAGACTGAGAATCACCTACGTTACCATATGGAGCCATTATCTTTACTCTTTTTTTCCCTTTTCACATTCTAGCTTTACTTTAACTTTCTGCTCGTCTTTTTCATACACAGAAAAGTTCAAAGCAAACAAAAGTCAAACCCCCAAAAAAAGTCCTAACAAGGACACAACTTTGCTGCAGGAAGCTTAAATTATAACTGAAACCAAAAACAAAGCCATAATCATGTGCTTCCCTTAGTATGTCACCCTGCAAGAAGGCAATTGAAAGCTATTTGAAAAAACAGTAACTTTTTTTCTGAAACTACATTTTCTTCCCTTTAAAACAAAAACCAAAACCACCACACACTGTGTTGGTGTCTCACTCTACCTACAGGTTTGCAGCTGCCTTGACCCAGCCTGTGCATCTTTGTACAACAGCAACTCTGGTAACTCAGTACAGAAGCATCACAGGACTCCTTCCCAGTGTAACTCAGTGATCAATAAGGCCAGGCTAAGGTTAAAACCAGCCAGATGCATGGCACAGGAGAGAACACAGCTGCTGTGCACAGCAGAAGATTGCTCTTTTGGCATGCACTTGGAAGCTGAATTGTTGTTTTCCCAGCTTTCTGGCATACTCCTTCCAATAGGTTCATATACCACAGTCTGTGTCTTTCAGGTGTACAGTAAATTACTGGGAAGTTTAAGAACATGAGTAGACAGCTTTTCTATATTTACATAGTTCTGATGTGAAGAGACAATGGTGCCTCAACCTTCTTATAACAGAAAGCCAAGGTAAACTGCCTCAGCTTACGCCAAAGCCCTAGACAGCCTTGCCATTCCCATACAAACTGACAGAAATGAAGCAATGATGCACTCACCTTGGGGATTTTGGCAAATCTCCCTACTCGAGTATCTCGGATGCTGGTTATATCCAGAATTTCCATTTCCTACAATGGAACAAGGACAAGGAAGATTAGGGAAAGGAAGAAGTAGAGACAAAACCATTGTGGAGCCCCCAGAAGCTGCAAAGCTGCTCTGAGCCAGTGCCCTTCGTTGGGGAAGAGCTCTCCCACCAGGAACAACGCAGGCAGGGGAACATCAGCTGCTGATATGCCGAGCTGGCAGGCTGGTTAGCGTAGAGGCAGTGTTGGTCTGCAGTGCCATCCTTTTCAGGGTGAGGCCAGAGACCCTGTGTGGATTACAAAGGCTCTGACACTGGGATGAAATGAAACTCCTGTCTACCCATACAACAGGCCTCCGTTTTCCTGTCTTGACCACCAGATTCTGGGCTTCAGATATGGACTCTAGTCACAGTAGACCTGAGTTGGCCCAGACATCCAGGCAGAAACAACAGGAGTGGCAGAGCCTAGGCAGTGTTTTTGTCAATCTTGGCAAGCAGGGAATGGGAACACCACTACAGCTGCACTTTCACCTCAGGGTACAATGGCAGGATGAGGATACTGAGCTAGAGCTGGGTAAATAAAACCCAAGAAAGCAGATAGCGTGACTTTTGAAATGAAAATGGTGAATCTAGGCAGAGCTGTGGCAGAACATGAAGTGCTCAGTAAGTACTGCAGGGGAAGAACACAATGTTGGTGTGAGCCAAGTGTTCATCCTACTCTGTACCATTTGGATCAATTTAAGGAGACAGGTACTGCGGAAAAAGCATGCACATGGATTTGATGCACACATAGCCTTTCCTACTCTACTATTACATTCTCTCACTTCTGTACCAGAGTCGAGTATTGGTTGTTGGGACAGGAACTCATGTCATGCAAGGGAGTATATGATATGCACAGAGGTTTGAATGGGGAACCTCCTCCCCAGCAAACAGTTCATACCTTAATGCAATCCAGAATCTCCTGTCACTGATATTATGAACCTGTCTTTTGCCTTCACGCAGTCAACACAGAGCAGCTGAGCTGGAAGGCAGGCAGGACCACTTCTCCCAACAAGCCTCCTGAAGCAATTCCCATGGAGGACATTCCATGAGCTTCCCTAGGCAGCTCACTCCGCATCCTCACTGTCCCTGCTACTGGCTATTTGTTGTGTTTGTTTGTTCTTTTAATATCCAGCCTGAATTTCCTTCCTCTGTTACTAATTTGCCTGCTCACAACATATCTGGAGAACAAATTATACTTGTTGCAGCAGATATTATTTTCCAAGATTGTAATAAAGAACAATGTGGATACCATGTCTTCTGGCTGTAGCCCCACTTTATTGTCAAGCAGGATGGAAATTTTAGTGCTAACCTCACTCCTTTTTGGATCCCTAGCACAAAAACAGTGCAGCTCTTCCTTGCTGCTTGTGACAAACAAATCTCAAAACAAATCAGCCATAGAAAGATTAGTAATCCATATGAATTCAGCAACTGAATGATGAACTCATGCTCTGTCTGTACCAGCACATCTCTTGTGCCTGGTTGCTGTGCTTGTCAGCTGGCACATGAGCTTTGCAAGCCTGCCCCAGCTCCCTCTGGCAGCCAGCATTTGCTCGCCACCCTTGCTAGCTCTCACACACTGCGGATTCCCTCAGAGAGGGGGAAAGGCACCAAACGCTTGCCCAAGTACGTAAACCATGCTGTTGCTCCACTGCAGCTCTCAAATTTGTTTAGTTTATTTTAAGTGGTAACCAATACATTTTCCAGGAAAATGAGACCCCCCTATCTGGGTCTTCTCATGTCAGCTGGCTTCCTTATCTCAGCAGCTTTCCGAAGTAATTAAATCCCTCACACCACTAACCTAGTGAAATACCTCACTTTTGATAGGTGATAACAGCTCCCCCGGCCCATTTTATGCATCTCCCAGTGCTACAACTTCTTGATGTCTGCCTGGGACCATTGCAGCCTAACTTCTATCACCAGGAGTGAGCACAGCCCTTGAAAGGGAGAATGAGAGTGACGGAGAGGGCTGAAAGACAAACACGTCTTCTGCAGGGATGTCACAGTCCCCAGCCTTGCAATACTGTATTCTCAGATGTTAGGGCTGTGTGGCAGTGCCTTGCCCAAGCTGGCACTGGGGCACGATCTTCGGAGAATTCAGAGCTCACCAAAACACATCAGGCCTCTTGGCTAGCGTGTTGTGGAGGAGCACCGTCTCTGTCTTTATCTACCATGCCTCTTTAGCATATAGGTCATGAGGAGGAAGTAGAGCTGAACCACAGCTCAGCTCTGGAAAGCAGAAGTAAACCCAGCCTTCCACCTCCAGGCAAGCCAGACCTCTCCACCCTTTATTGTTACCCATCAGCAAGGAGCAGAATTCTCTTTCCTAAAATCGTGGCATCTAACTCCCCTCTGGCAGCCAGCATCCTGCATTTTATCTCCAGCAGTGCACAAACCACCTTGGCCTTAGAAGAGTGCAACTCAATCTCCAGACCTGATGTAGTCTCTACACCACTACCTTTATTATTTATAAAGATAGCAGGTCAGTTAATTATACCACAGGCTACACAGAAGGTACATGTTAGCCAATGCTGCACACATTTAACTACACACTTCTAGCTGTTTTTATTCCAGCTGCACCATTATATTGGAATGGAGAATCCTTTAGCAAGCTGGATAACAGGGATATCAATACTACTCCTTTCTGACAAGTCCTTTGAAGCACATATAGTGAACTTCACAGGTATAAGACTGTTTTTGCTTGTCACACTGAATGGCTGCGCTCACCTCTGGCACATTCGCAGCTTAGTTTTCTGCTCTTGCTGGAACTCTGAAGATAAATTGACCATTGAATAAGCACTAAACTTCCAGCTCTGTTGTGTGGGGTTTCCTGCTAAGTGGAATGAGCGTGGCTGCTTTCCTGTGTGCAATACTCCAGCACTTCTGGTGTTCCAATTTTGTGCAAACTTGAATTGACTATTTGGAGACCAACCTGTGAAATCTCAGCACTTACCTTATTCTGATAGGTCCAGTATAAGTAAAAGCCCTTTGGATCCACCCGAAGAATCACAGGAGAAGCATTTGCTGTTTCCTGACCAAAAACAAACAAACAAAAACAAAATACAAAAGGTTAGCACCTTATGTGACTTGGGGAATCCATCATGGGATGCAAGGTTCTCAGTTAAAATATAGACCCAGTCGGGTGAATCATCTTCTGATTTATGGAAAGAACCAGATTATTTCAGTACATCTTGAGCGTAACAGTGTGAGGCTACAGAAGCTGATTTCTGCTGAAGCCTGGGTCTCACCGTACACTATGCATTTAGCTAAAATAACTCTTGGGACATTTCTATACAATTAATAGAGAAGGAAGTTCTTGTAGCTGTGACTGTTTCATTTGAACTGCCTTCCCTCCAAGGCACCTACTTTCTTCTGAGCTCCAGAAGGAGCCTTAGCCAAGCATAGATGACATTCGTCTGCGACACCTACCATCTAGATATCTATTTGTGCTAGTTACCTGGGCTCTCTTTACAGTCCATGGTGATCTAGCCAAGAGTTCAAGGAGGGGTCCATCTAATACAACAGATGAGTCTACTTTAGGAGGTGATTCTTAAACTCCATGGATTAGATCTAAATGGACTATAAGATGAACCACATCCTATTTAAACACCCAGAAAGTTAGATAAAAATGATTTGGGGCTGATACAGAATCTTGTACACCAGGGCGGAGGCCCTCCAGATCAGAATGAAGGCATAAACTGCAAAGGAAACAGGCTGCTGCGAGGTTGTATACTTTGCCTCTGAATAATTACGCTGCTTCTGCATTTTCAGTTAAAGGCAACTTCACAGACATTTCCAACACAATGCCCATTCCCGTCTCACACCAAGCCTGTGCTAAGAGATGAATTAGCATGAGCTCTTTGGAAACAATGATAAAGAGTGCGTGGTGCCTCTGCTTGGGGCCAGCCCATCTGCTCGTTCAGTCTAGCGGGCTCCTGACTGCATTTGACCTCTGGTGGTAGAGATGATAGGATCACAAGGCCTATCAGTCATTTCTAAGAAGGCTTCAAATTCACGTCAAGAAGTTGAAATACTCAGCTAGTGAGCTGAAGCCAGTAAAGGAATTTGGAGATTGTATTGGTCATTTGGCCTTGGGTTCTTCAGTTTGCTATTGAACTCATATTTTGCCCTAAAACGTATCTGTATTTCCAGGGACCTCCATTTCCAGATTCATTATACTTCTTGGGCTGTGACCACTACAGTAAACTGCCCATGCCATAATGCATCATATGTTCTTCTTTCACTCCCTGCCTTTCTCATACTATACTAGGGACAATGTTGATCTGCACAGCATCACGCCTATGCTCCCAGAGCTCTCAGCTGGCTCTCTGAACACATGGCCTCATGCCATGAAGAGCAGAAACAGGCACTGTTCTACTGCTACTAAATATTGTGCCAGGTTTCTAGATAAACCTTATCTCCTACAAAGCAGCTTTCTTGAAAATAAGTTGAGGCTGCAATAAGTACTGCCCAAAGGCATGCACCTGATCAGGGACATGGATGGCAGTGGGGTGCAGGTATACTCTACTACAGGGCTGGCTCCTTGGCAAAAAAAGGAGATGGTGAATTCCACAGCAGACAGTCCCACAGCCAAACTGGCTGCTGCTCACACTGTGGAATTCGGTTCTAGGACAAAGAAAAAAAAAAAAAGCAAGCGTTGTCTGTTCCTGTAATGTGGTTTCTGTAATCTTAAATGGATAGAAAACATCTTTGCTTGTACTCAGAAGGTTAAGACTCATCATGGAGCCAAATCCATACACATCTGTTCCACTTAAGAGTCATCTACTACATTTAACCTTAGATTTTGCAAGGGTTCCCAAGCTGGTTCTCCCTAGTCTGGTTGGCAGCCCCAGCTCATTGGATGCTAAACAAAGCCCAGCAGAGTTGCTCCATAGCTCAAGACGTTGCATGCTAACTCAGTGTGGACAGGTCAGAAGAATCCAGCCTAGCCTGGATCTTATCACACTCTCTAGAGAAGACATTACAAATGCTGGATAAGGTACAGGCAGTTCAGGGCAGGGGGTGGAGTGTGTTTTTGCTTTTCTCGAGAACCTGCTGGGTACAGTGAAGGCCTCAGTGCCACCCAAAACTACAGTGATGTAAGGAGCCAGTCTGATCTACCTTCATTCCTTTGCCTCATTTATTGTAGAAAGAGGTCAAACCTGTTACCAACAACATGGCCAGGTCACTTCAGAGTCAGACAATAAAACCAACGCAGGTTCCATGACCTCTGAAGCTCTGTTTTTATTCTGACCCTCCACTAGCAACCCAATTCTGACCCTCCACTAGCAACCCAACAGCCTGGAGCTCTTTCCATTTTCCTTTGCAGCCTGCTGTAACTGTAGAGTAGGAAACCATGATGAGATGGAGCAATGTGACCAGAACAGACCACCTGAAGGCTTTTCTAATTATTGGACATCAGGTTTGTAAACTCAGTAATTAGAGGAGGCCTTTTCAGGAGTGGTTACAGGTCTGTAAACCTTGGGCAGAAATCCACATGGGACTTGAGCTCCCTCGTTCCTATTTGCTGTTGCAACCACAAACACTTTGTGAGTCTTGGAAGTCCAGCTCAATTCACCCTGGGCTTCAAGGGAACCTGACTAACCCAGAAATTCCCAGTTTATTTAACAACTTCAAGTCTTGGGGAAAGTGATCCCCCTGGACTGAGCATAGAAAGTCAGCAGCAATTTTTGGAAAAGCTCAGCCTTTGATTAGGCAAGTTTGGCTCCTGTTATCCTCAGGAGCCAAAAGCAAAGCAGCCACAAGTGCAATCCACAGGCAATGGCCCTACTGGGAAGGAAGGGAGAGCTGCTCTTTCCACCAAAACCTGGTGTCATCTTCCCGTTTATGGAGAGCTAGTGGAATAATTGTCCAGTGATATTCTGACAAGTATTCCTCAGCACTCATCCTTCCTGTCAGCAGTATATTACATTACTTTTTCATTTCTTTGTGCTGCTGGACCACCCCTGCTTATGCTGCACACAAGTGATCTACCTCCCCCGCATGCACTGCCTTGGGACTTAAAACTCTATTCCAGTTTTACGCCCACAAAAGCAGGCACTAATCCCTCTTGTGTTGCTGTGGGAGGCTCCTTCTAACGAACCTCATTTGCAACACCACATCAAATGCTTTCCCCAGATCTCGGTGAATGATCATAACCTCGCCTGCTCCCTGGCTTACCAAGATTCACGCTCAATGGCGCGCAGATCAAACTCCAAACGAGATGGATGGGCAGCTACCATCGCCTTGCCTGGGCGTGCGGGCATTAGGGGAAATACTCTTTGCCTTCTTAGAAAATGAGGAGGGGAACTATTACACCCAAATTAACTCTTCTGCTGATCCATGCTTTCTTCCCCTCACAACAAAAGGCTGCAAACCAGGCCTTTTGAAGATACAAGAGAACACAGAGCTGAGGAGAGAATCAGCTTTTTACAGCACCCACCAAGGCTCCAGCACTGCTAAAGCCCAGGCCCCTGGCTGCTCGGCCACTGCATGTTTGGTAGCTCACAGACCCACAAGCCAGGCAGTCGTGAAAGGACATGGCTCGCCCCGATCCACTCCAGCAGCAGGGCTGTAAGAGGAAGCAACTTGGAATCTGATTGCCTCTCACCTGCAAAGCATGGAGAGCCCATGCAGCAAGTAAATCATACCCCTCACGCTCCCCAGACATGTCCAAGAGCAGCGTGTGCCTCAGCCCAGGGAGGCTGCCAGCCGGGACTGCCTTCCTGAGGACTGGCTCGCACACAGAAGCAGGGCCCAGGGGTCCTACGCCTGCTGAACTGAGACCCAGCAGCACACTCCTTCCTTTACTTCTGGCCACCCCAGGAACGAGAGATGCAGAAGTCACATCACCAACACCCAACATATACGCCCTTCGGTTTTGGCCCTCAACTCTCCTGTTCCTCTCAGTTCACTCTCCCTCCTCAGACATCACTGCTCTCAGGTATGCGAGTGCCACATCTCCCCCCGCCCCCCCCCCACTGAATATACACACTCCCAGGCCGCCACAAACCCTGCCCGAAACACACCACCTGCCCCGCCACCATGCTTACAATCTAGAGAAGCAAAAGCCCCGGTACTCACATCATCCCATTTGATGAAGCGTTCGCCCTTGGACAGATACTCCTTCACCTCCGGGGACTGCAGGACAGGAGTAAGCATTGACATTGTCCCGTAGCTGTGCTCCTCAGCTAAAAGAAGCAATACGAGTAGCACAGTTTGTTCCTCTTTGGCCCCCTCTCCTCTATCTCTGCCTCTCACATGGCAAGGCTCTCTGCCATCTCCACTGTTGGCATCAGAAAGCAAACAGCCTCTTACATCCCGGCCAAATTTAGGAGGGGCAGTGACAGGCAGGCGAGGACCGATGAATCTGCATTGTAAATCAACAGCTCTCCAAACAAGCACGAGAAGCTCAGCCCAAGGTCACCTAGAGGGAAGCCTGCGATGAGTGGAGATGCCCGCGTGGGCACACATGCACGCACACCGTCTTTCCAGGAGGGACCGACTCCTCGGGGCTGTACTTGTGAAGCACACGGTTCATAGCACTTCCGCAACTGAACTTCCTTAAATGTTCTCTTTGACAAAGTGCAGGCATTGCCAGTCGACACTCAAAACTATTTCAGCAGATGTGGTTACAGAACAGCTCAGGGGTTGGCTACAAGCAGACTGCCCCCTTCATGCAACTAGGACAAATACCACATACAATTTATTCTTTGCTCTGTAGACTCCATTTGTGGGGCCGCTTGCTGCACTGCCCCGTCTAACTTTTTTCTTTGTTTTACAGGTTCTTCTGAATGTTAGCCTCAAAGTGAGAAGGACCAGCAGGGCAGATGGAAATTTCACAGGCAGATGAAACAAAACCTTCACAAGAGTACTTAGGAACTGAAACATGCTCCAGATTCACTTTGGTCTACTGCAGGTCCTCTGGGAGCACAGGATAATAGAGATGAGTAAGGTGGGGACTATAACAATGAAGCTGCAGGGAAGAGACAGAAAGGGGAACAGAAGGTTAATGGCAAACAGTGCAAAAACAAGTCCCTGCTCCCAAACTTGGAGAAAAGGAATTAAGCGTGGACAGCAGAGGAGAAAAGGAGCTTCTGCTGCCAGAAGTGTACGGGCTAACCACAAGGAGAGTGGCTTGTGTGAAGTACTGAAATGGGCAAGGTTAATTTAAGTCAAAAAGGTAGAGCCATGGAACTAAGTAGAAGTGGAGATAACTGTACTGCACTTGCTGTAATAAGATTTCCATCTGCATAGAAGATGCCAAGGATGAAATTCTACCAGGAAAGTCATGGTGTGGCACTTGCCATTGTTTGTAAGGGCAAGGAGACTGTAACAAGTAAAGATACTGTGCAAAGGGAGCTAGCTCCATAATTTTGTTGTGCCTTCCCACCTTCAACTTACCCACTTCAGCAAGGCCAGTTGAAGGTGGATCAGTCATCCTTCCCCAGGCTGTCTGAAGGAATCAGAAGGCATTTTCAAATGTCAGTGGCATGAGGGAGGAGAGAAATTGGAAGGAGATTAAATAGACCTGCAGGAAGTGCTCTAGCTGTAAAAATCAAAGATGGCAGCAATTATCAGACAGATTCATGCTGCAGAAACAGAACGCTGAGCAAACCTCATATCCTTTGTACTTTTCTTTCAAGAGTTTATCTGCCTGACAAACATGGAATAAGGGAGCTTCTACACTGCCAGCTACCATTGAGTTTTCTGCATTTACCAATGTATTTTGCAAGGCACTGTACTCTAAGGATTGGCTACCAAGCTGAAGGCTGTTAGCTTTATTTTATTATGACAGAGAGCGGAGGTGGCTTACCCATCACTGTGGTTGCTCAGTGTCAGGGCTGAGACTGAGACATAGGAAAGCATCACCTCCAGTCTCATAACCAAGGCACGCTTGCAGTATTAAGTTTCTTTGCACGTGTGTCAAAGTTGCATGTGCCGACTGCTCTGGCCACCAGCTGAGAGAGCAGGGGGCACTGCAGGCCCAGCCACGGCAGCACAACCAAACCCCCCTTCGCAGGGGCTGCTGTTACTCCCAAGCAAAGTGGCAGATGACAGTGGCTGCCCAGATCCCAAAGGCTGTGGTGGAAGAGCTCAGACGTGTCAGCAACAGCCTGTGACTTGGCATAAATGTCAGTGAAACTCCAGGCACTGATGAGTGTTTTTTTTTTTTCTGTTCTTCTCGCAAATAGTGTAGGAAGAGACCCTGAGGCTATATAGGTATGTAAAGCCCACAGTACACAGGAGGCTACAGTGAGGAGTTAAAGTTTTTGCTACTCTCACCTGATCCCTTCTGCAAGGCCAGAGCAGTTCCAGGACTGCTTGTCTTTGACTCAGGGAGCAGCTGTGAAACAGACGAAGTTGCTCAGGAGTGCTCCAGTCCTCCCATCCTCTGCAACACAAAGCACTAAAGGCAGGCCTTGGAGAACACAGCTGTGAAGAAGCAAAAGGTGGGATGAGCTTTGCCACCAGGTGCTGTCAGAAGTCTGCAGGCAAAATAAGGCAGCCACAGCAACTGATTCCAGTGGCCACCCTGTATTTACCACAAATATAATAACTTCATAAGCAATGTTTGCTTCTTGCCAGAACCAGGGTGTCACAGAACAGCAGTTTCTCTCCTGCATTCTCTCAGACCTGTACATTTAACAGCTTTCTCTGTCCCATCAACAAACCCAAAGCAAGAACCATGACATGGCTTTACTTGCTTGTCACTCACAGTGAGCTTTCCCTGAAGGATAACATAATAAATAAACACAAAGAAGTAACCAAGCCAGCAGCTGTCTTGAGAGGTTGCTTGGCACTGCAACACCAACTGCCAAGACCCCTGCTTGCATAAAGATGGTCACTACAGCTGAAGCTCACTTCCTTTTGCATAACCCAGGCACCTTATCTCTTATTTCACACTCCTTGCTCTATGTCAGAGCTTCTGCCTCTTGCATGAAGAGACAGCTGATGGAACAGTGATAGAATAAAACAGTCCTGCCCTCTGCTGAAAGCTCTGATATCAGAGCAGGCAGAAGCAACAGCACTTGGAGCAGTATTTATTCTAAGCACCCTCCTGCAAAACCATCACCTGGTCTGTAGCCATCCCACATCCACTGCACCTCCTTTGCTTTCATCCTTTACCTTCACCACTTTACATCCCACCACCTACTACAAGAATTTCAATATCAAACATTTCCCCCACACACACCTCCCCCCGAGACTCTCTTACCTCCTTTGTCCTACCTATTCAGCAGCCTCTACCCCCCACAAAGTACATGCAGAGGCAAGATAGCCAGCATTACCCTTCAGAGATTTTATGAGATAAGGTTTGTAGACAATGATTTTAAGACACGCTATCTCCTGAACCACCTTGACTGGATGACTCCTCAGTTCTAGCAAATTCCTTTGTAACCTCAACCCCAGCCCATTCCTAGCACACCCACTTCTTCTGAAATCTGTAAGAAATCTCTTCAGCATTGCTCCATTATAATTATACTTTGCAGTGTGCAATACTGTCCTCTGCTGAATGAGCTATGATATTACACACACAGCCTTATAGCATTACCTTCAAACACCAGTAATGAATTCATGGCCAAGCAAAACTGAATTAATCTTACTAGTCCTTTTTCTATTCTGCAGTCTGAGCCACAGGAATCCTGAAAGGCTTAAGGACACCCTTAGGACCACAAAGGCCAATATATCTTCACCATCCCTGGAGATGGGAACTGCTGAGTGTGTGCCAGGATATACTGCTTGTCCTGCTTTCAGCCCAAACCACAAAGGCCAAGGATTCATGACAGCCCTCAGCTGGCAGCACAACTCTTTGTCTTGATCTACAACAGCCATGCTGTCACATCAGAGGGCTGTGGGCTGTTACATCACCGAAAGACAAGTGGTCACAGATGCCACACTGTAAAAGCAGTGAGATCTTGTGTAAAACAAAAACAAAAACCAATGGCCACGACATGGCTAGATCCAAAACTGAGCAGGCACATGCAGCACTTACACTTACAACTCTGATTGCTTTCTGCATAATCCCAGACCGCACAGCTGACTGAGTGCTTCCAGCAGAATCACACACAATTTAAACATCCTATGCACTACCACCATACAAACGTAATCACTGCACAGGGGTGATGGGACCATGCAATTCCTAATTGCAACCAAAAGAATAAAACTTCCCAAGACAGGTCATGAACAGAAGAGCAAGAAGGATGAAGAGCAGCAGCATAGTAGGCAGAATGTGTCAATCTTATCTTACCTTGCAGTAACAGAGCAGCAAGAATATCTAATTGCCCCCTTTGTTCATCTCCAGTACAGCGTAATGAACAGGAAATCGTGATACTGCGGGACAAAGACCCCCCTTTGCTCTTGATCTCAACTTTTTCACTGTACCAGCCCAACAAATTTCAACTTTAAACCGTTTCTTCCCATGGATGTCTGCCGCCTGCCACAGCAGAATCCCAGTCCTGATCGAGACCTTAGTATTGCTGTAACCCTGCTGCCATACTCACATCCTCATTGGTTTTGCTTTTCACAGTCAATTAGTTCTACATCCTGGACGTAGCTCACTCTTCTTCTCATGGTTAGGCATATTTTTTTCCACTTCCACGGTCAGATCCCATGACAGCTATTTCTACCTACACAGGTCAAGTCCAGAAGAGTGCAGCCTCCTTGGGCAGGTCACAGAGAACAAGACATTACTTCAGCTGCAACACGGAGGGCTTTGAAGATCAGGGTCAACACCTTAAGTGACACACCACTGAGATATGCTTGTGTCCTGGGAATGGGAGAATATTTTTAAGGTCATCATGCTCATTCTCATCTGAGAAACTGTTATTCCCGAAGCATCAGTCTTCGTTGTGGAATAAAGAACGAAAAATGACCTCTGATACACAACAGCTTTTGCTCAAAGCATTCAGGATGCAGGAAAAACCAAGCTGCAGTGGCATGATGCGTGGTTCTTGCCCCATCCAGACAAGAGCCCAACCAAGAGCCTGGGTGTAGGCTCAGGTACTGACCATGTTTTGGCTCTTCCCCTTCAGTGAGTTCTGAGGCAGCCTCTTAATATTGGATTTCCAGGGTAATGCAACAGATTAGCCTTTGAGGGAGGATTGAATCCACACTTCCCTGAGGGTAAGTACATCTGGGTGTGTAGATTCAGAGAGGTATCAGCACGGTTCACATCAAGCTGAGGCAGGTAATGTGGCCTTCAGACCACAGGTGGCTTTTTGTCATCCAGCACAGACTGGATGACAGCACAGAGTTCACCTTTGCCTGCTGTCTCCCAAGGTGGTACACCCAGACACATAAGTACTGTCATAGTGATCTCTCAGCCCCGCGTGAGTTATAAATTTATGCACTTTAAGACAGGACTACAAAGTAGTGCAAGTGCACTGCAAGTTTCATACATCACCTGGACACCTGTGTCCACATAAGCCCCAATGCATGGACTTTGAAAGGCACAGTCCCAGTGAATCCCATTCAAAAGACTGAGGCTCCCAGTCCAGACTACACTGCAGTGCAGCACTGCTCAGGAATGAAAGAATAAGAGACATACTCTAAGCCTTCTTTGCACTGCCCCTACCAGCTGACTCCAGGTTAAATCAGCCTCAGCCTGCTACCCAAGAACCTGCTTAGTAAGGGTTCTGTAATACCCAGCCTTCACCTCCCACTATTCCACTCCTTGCCAACGGCCTTTGCAAACTACGTGCCAAATACTTTGCCTCTGAGGTGAAACACTCTCGTGAAACAACGACGTACTCAAGTTGTCTCGCAGCTAAGAATGTATTTTCCATCAGAGGCTGCAAAGCAACAAGCAGGCAGGTCAACAAGTAGGTCTACAGCCTCCACCGTTTTAAGTGAATAGCACAAAAATCAGACTGGCAGGCTTTCAGGCCAAGGACCACTTTCAGCTCTCAGGTTTCTCACTGACCTCTGCCTGTATCATTGAGGCTACTGAAAAATCTCAAAAGGCACCACGGCCTTTTGAGAAATAAAGCTGTCTGAAGCTAAAGGGGCAAGAACCCACTCATGCATTGGTCTTTGATAATCATCTGTGGAGGGGATGAGGGTTTTACAGCAGGTCCTGAAGAGATGAAGCCTACTTTTGTTTGCTTTTAAGGAGAGGTTTGCTCTACTGACGCATCATTGCTGGCCACGACCCTGCTGTACACACAAGTGGATTATTGATCAGACCCATGCCACTGACTGATGAGCACACGAATACACACATGGCATGGCCATCATATCCTTCCATTGCTCCTCTGAGGGACTCATCTCCCTGCCTTACCAGGAAAGGCCCTTCTTACCTTGCTTATTTGTGCTTTCTACACAGCTTTTCTAGTCCTGACAAGTGCAATCAGCACTACATTTTAAATTACCTCCTTTCTCTCTAGAGGTTAAAATATAACTTTTTTTTTTTTTTTTTTTATTTCATCACATTTATCTGACAGAGAACAAGCAACATGCAAATACAAAATGACTACAGACTCTTGGAAGAGAGCTCTCTAGGAAACTTTTAACATCAGCTCTGACCCAGGCCACCTGTTAGCACTCAGCATGTACACCATTGGGTTAGATGTCAGGGTTGATTTCATCCTGCAGTCCACAATTTGTGGTCTTTAAGGTCTGGGTAAATGAGCCACAGTTGGTCCCCAGGATTACATGACCTCTGTAGTATTTTCCAGCTGATAATGATGCATAGTGGTCTGTAGGAAATTGTGTAATAACACTGTACCATAACCAAAATGACTTGGACACCTCTGTTGGCAGCATACACATCCAGATGAGTGGATACTGTCAAACTATTGGATCTGGAATAAATATTTTCCTGAGCAGAATAGCCAGTGGTTTGTAATACAAGGTTTATCTGAAGAAAACAGCAGTAATACAGAACCCAGCTTAGGCTCATTACCAACAAGTCTTCCCCTTTTTCACAGGTGTACAACACAGGAGGACAGAGACTTCTGATGCTGTTTTTTTGTGCTTTCTGCCCCTGGAAGCATCAGAACAGTCACTCTCCTAAGACTTTACAGCTCCATTTCCAGTCACAGCCTGAACCAGGATGACACAAGCGTGAAATCAGTAAGATGTAATGAACAAGAGTGCAGCTCCAGAAAAAGTTGCTATTTTAATTCACTCAGTGTATTCTTCTCCCTTGCACAGGGTTATCAATAGAAGTCCAGCACATTTTCCTTATTCAGCTGCTGGAGCCCAGCACACAGAAATGAAGGAAGTCAAAAAGCTAACGGCTGCTTCTGAATGTTTCCACAAGCAAATGCTCCCTGATCTCACAGTAGTTTTATCACATTCAAAGCTACATTATTTTAAGTAGGGTGAAAATCCATGCTAACCCCATATATGAAAGCATTTATGTGGATCTTTAAAACAGTTAAAACTTCACATTGCCTTAGTGTAACTCAGCAAGGACCCAAACTTAAGCTAAGGCAAACTGACTTTGAAGAATGCACAAGCTGTTTGGTCTAACCAAGAGCTTGGCTGCATTAAGTGCTGGCCCTAAAGAGGGACAGACATAGCCCTGGAGCAATCACGCACTAATGAACTAGTGAAAAAGCACCCTTCTCTATTCTGGGAAAACATCTATACTGGATTGAAGCAGCTGTAACCCATGCTAAGCCAGCATCACTTTAGATTCATGTCCGCAACATCAGATTACAGATATGGATTTCCTAGAAAATCCTGTTCCTGTGCTTGTAGGGGCAATCAAAAGTCAGTGCAACTCCGAATAAAGTATTGTCATTCTGCAAACGTTATAGGCTGCATTTTCAGAGAAGCTCTGCCAGGGGTCTGCCACACATACATGTGTGCAAATAATATAAACATATTTGTATGTCTGCGTGTATCAGGGAGAAAAAACATACATACTTATTCTCCACACAAAGGTGGAGAAGTTCAGCTTCTTCAGACAAACCATGAAAATCAGAGGAAAAGATCCAGAGTCAGGTTACATGGCCGTTAATCACTTTCCTACTGCTTGAAAAATGGTGATTATTTTTGAAATGCAGCCCGAAGAACTGCATTCGGATGCTAAGTCTGTGTGGGTGTATGCACACATACACATTTCCTCCTGGCAAAAAGCAGCACTGATTTGTGACTCTAGATTCCTGCAGAGATTGTGTTTATAGTCACAACCTATACAGACAGCACAAGTTCACACCCAGAGAGAAAAGAGAAAAGAAAAGAGAAAAGAAAAGAGAAAAGAAAAGAGAAAAGAAAAGAGAAAAGAAAAGAGAAAAGAAAAGAGAAAAGAAAAGAGAAAAGAAAAGAGAAAAGAAAAGAGAAAAGAAAAGAGAAAAGAAAAGAGAAAAGAAAAGAGAAAAGAAAAGAGAAAAGAAAAGAGAAAAGAAAAGAGAAAAGAAAAGAGAAAAGAAAAGAGAAAAGAAAAGAGAAAAGAAAAGAGAAAAGAAAAGAGAAAAGAAAAGAGAAAAGAAAAGAGAAAAGAAAAGAGAAAAGAAAAGAGAAAAGAAAAGAGAAAAGAAAAGAGAAAAGAAAAGAGAAAAGAAAAGAGAAAAGAAAAGAGAAAAGAAAAGAGAAAAGAAAAGAGAAAAGAAAAGAGAAAAGAAAAGAGAAAAGAAAAGAGAAAAGAAAAGAGAAAAGAAAAGAGAAAAGAAAAGAGAAAAGAAAAGAGAAAAGAAAAGAGAAAAGAAAAGAGAAAAGAAAAGAGAAAAGAAAAGAGAAAAGAAAGAGAAAAGAAAAGAGAAAAGAAAAGAGAAAAAGAAAAGAGAAAAGAAAAGAGAAAAGAAAAGAGAAAAGAAAAGAGAAAAGAAAAGAGAAAAGAAAAGAGAAAAGAAAAGAGAAAAGAAAAGAGAAAAGAAAAGAGAAAAGAAAAGAAGAAAAGAAAGAGAAAAGAAAAGAGAAAAGAAAAGAGAAAAGAAAAGAGAAAAGAAAAGAGAAAAGAAAAGAGAAAAGAAAAGAGAAAAGAAAATAGAAAAGAAAAGAGAAAAGAAAAGAGAAAAGAAAAGAGAAAAGAAAAGAGAAAAGAAAAGAGAAAAGAAAAGAGAAAAGAAAAGAGAAAAAGAAAAGAGAAAAGAAAAGAGAGAAAGAAAGAGAAAAGAAAAAGAGAAAAGAAAAAAGAAAAGAAAAGAGAAAAGGAAAAGAGAAAAGAAAAGAGGAAAGAAAAGAAAAAGAAAAAGAGAAAAGAAAAGGGAAAAGAAAAGGGAAAAGGAAAAAGAGAAAGAAAAGGAAGAAAGAGAAAAAGAAAGAAAGAAAAGAAAAGAGAAAAGAAAAGAGAAAAAGAGAGAAAAAGAGAAGAGAAAAGAAAAAAGAAAAGAAAAGAGAAAAGAAAAAGAAAGAGAAAAGAAAAGAGAAAAGAAAAGAGAAAAGAAAATAGAAAAGAAAAGAGAAAAGAAAAGAGAAGAAAAGAAAAGAGAAAAGAAAAGAGAAAAGAAATTCCCTCTCTTAGTGCCCCCATACTTGGTGAAGTGAGGGCAACTTTTCCCTCCACAACTCCATGTGTGAAACCTACAGCTCAGAGTACTGTGAACCCCTGGGACTAGAGCTTAACATTCAAGCAAATGGTGGAGTTTCTTATTCTGGTGAATGCCCAGGGCACTGTCAAGCCACCCTTGTCAGCCTTTTTTTCAGTTTCAGAAATGTGTCATGAAAACAACAAGCCAAAGAGAATTCACGTTATCTTGGAGAACTCCCATGCTGTCAGAAAGCTCTCTGAGTTCTGTATCCACTTGACAGTAAATTAAACAAAAGCAGAGCTTCTGCAATTTTTTGAGCACCTGTTATAAAGCTAGCCAAGCAGCTCTCCCCATGCCAGAGCCTGAACCATTATCTACTTACAGGAGTTTCTAAGCATTAAAAACAAAACAACGAATCCTTTTCAGACATACTTTTTCCCATAAATCTAGAGTGTTTTCCCACAGCATGTTCACTGTTCAAAGCTCTCCTACAAGTAGGACACCGTCTTTATGGTACATAGATGACAGAATAAGACAGCTCACCAGATTGATGACACGAGGTTGAACTGTTGGTGCATCACTGCCCTGAGCTACCAGGAGCTTTTTGCCCAGGGCCCCTACCCTGAGCAAAACCAGATCTCGCTGTTATATCTTAAATCCAGCATCACTTTTACTATCTTTCCCACCCATCTCATAACCTCTGCAGATTGCTTTTCAAGTCAGTGCAAGACAGTGGGTTGTGCAAGCTTACTACAGCTAAATCAGAAGGTGAAGGAATTAAAAGAACATCCCCAGCCTCCCCCCAGTCTGTTACCGGATTAACAAGAGAGAGAAGTAGCACCTTCCTACATAAGACAGAAGATTTTGAAGTGTGGTAGGAAAAATGCCAGAGAGGAACAGAATCAGTTTCCCTGCAGGCTTCCAATGAGATGGGAACAACAGTGTAAAATCAGGCTTACTTCCTTTAGAAGAGTGGACAGCTGGGTTCGAACGACTGCCCCCTAACAAGGGCAGAGACGTTCAGCATGACAGAAGGCTCAAGCCTAGCAAAGTATTTGCTCAAGAACTTCAGCCAAGAAAGAGGTGGATTTAAACATATCTATTCTGTCCTTTAAACAGTCGCAGGCTTCATCTGTCTCTCCCCTTCTCAACTCACAAGTGTGACCAAGAACACTGTATAACAACACTACGTCCTTACAACCAATAAAAGGTCTGTAATCTACCTGCAGAAGTCACGCTGCTAGCGGCAGGCACCAAGAACAAAAACCAGGGCTAGAGTTCAGAAGAAGGATTGGACAGTGTCATGGTACTGAATTATGATTTTTTCGAGTCACGCAAGCTAGCATAAGTGCAGTGACCAAGACGCACACCTCCCAGAGCAAGCTGATCGTTTGCAGGGTGTCACATCCAACTGCCTCCTAAGGACTGAGCACAGGAAGGGAAGGCAGAACAGCTTCTTCATTAAACCAAAAGCACAGGGACAATGGGACCGTAGGAAGCCCTGCAGCCCATCCCTTGTCCCAAGGCAGGATCAGCTGTGGCTTATCAGCACTGACAGACATTAACTCAGAGAGCTTCAGGAGGCCTCCATTAACAGCAGAGGCTCAATAACCTCCCAGGCAATCCACTCCAGCGCTCCACCGCTCTCAGAAACAAGGTCTGTACAGAGGTAATTTCTTAGGCCAATGATCTTCCCATAATTAAGTCTTCTCTGTCCTGAAGCACTAGATGCTATCCACTGACTCTGAGCGTTGAAAATCAATAATAGAAGTTTATTTAGCTACATCCTTCCAGGGCCCTTGTAGAGCAAACACGCATCCCACTGCAACAGGCAGCTGCAGAACTCAAGCACTGCTGTTCAGTCGGGTGGGTGGAGCACCTAATCTTCAATAATAGGTTTTGACACTGGGATTTTCAACTAAACACAGGCATAGGCCAGTGAGTAGCAGACTCATAAGAAGATGAGTCTCCCAGAGGACCCTCAGACATGTGAAGTAAAAAATTAGAGGAACTTTTACACAATCAGACCCTGAAGGGTACAGCGTCTGAACCTGCTTGGGACAAAGGCTGGATGTCCAAGGGCTACACAGCTCTCCTCTGCTGGCAGGTCCAGTTGCAGGGTGCACCACATGCCCTTCATTCCTCTCAGGCAAGTGATCCCTCGTGTTCTCAAGGCAAAATCTCAGAGAGGACTAATTTGCAAGTTTCATCTAGTCTGGATGCATTCATTGACTTCACAAGACCTCTCTGTGCTCTGCCCCCAGAGCTCTATTTCTGCACCACAGGAGGCTGTTTGATGCACAGTTTGGCATTTTTGCTGAAACCCAGAGGACAAAGAAAATATCTTTATTGCAGCCCTGGCTTCCTGGCTCTCATTTGCCTTTAAAGCAGTTGTTAGCAAGGAGCTAAGTTTAGGAACAGAAGGCACATGCCTTCTGGCAGCTGCCTGTACTTGAACAAAAGGACCTGGAGGGAAACTCACACACATTTCTTCACAGCAAAAAGAAAGGCTCGCCCCCTGATTACAGCAAAAGCCAACAAGAATTAGTACTTTACCAACACACCTCTTGTCTTATTGAGAGCAGAGGCAGCAGAGGGCTTGGCAGAGAGGAGAGTGCCTTAAGAACACTGATTTTCTTTGATACTGTGGTGAAATTATGAAGGCTAAGTCTTCACTGCAACCCAAAGGCACATCATGCCCTAAATAAGCAACGAATAAATGCAGCAGGGAGATGAAGACACCAGGTTCAAGGTATGATCTCAAGAGCAACACAGTTCAGTTTTAAAACTGCATATCTGTAGTCCTGAAGAGTGAAGGAAGAGGAGCAAAAGAGGTGAGAAGGCAGGAAAGAATAACATGCTAAGCTGTCTATTGCCCCAGCTTCTAGCTGAAGCAGCTTCAGTTGCTCCTAGAATCTACATTCAAGAGGTACATGGTGTAGCTGGATCCCAATCACACTACACAGCACCTTTGCTGGGACTGCTTCTACAACTCCACAGCACATCCTTAGCAAATCTATTCTGCCAAGATCTCCATTGATGGAAAAGGAGCACTATTAACTGTTAGATTCAAAAACTGACTTTCAATGAGAAGAGGAGGAAAAAAAAAAAAACCACCAGTGAAAAAGCCACAAATATTTGCACAGATTAAAAATTTGTTTCCTTCCCAGGAGAGGGGAATCTGATTGTGGGGATATAAGACTAAAGCATGCAGCTGTAACCACTCATTAGTACATCGGCCCCTACCAGCTCGTTGTTACATTCAGTCCCTTTGTTTCTTGTATCAACCTGCTGACTCGTTTAAACATCTTTTTTTTCTTAAAAGAAAAAAAAACACAAACAAACAACAAAGTCAACATGCTATACATTTGAATAACTAGCAACACCAACTCTGAATCTTGTCTGCCAACTTCTAGACATTACAACAGGTTTAAAGTTAAATAATAAGGAATGATATAAGATCTTCAAGGACAGATTTAAAATGCAAGATAACAACATAGACTAGACAAGCAGCATGCAAAAACTGTCAGGGTCTCCAAAAGCAGCTGGCAGCATCATGCCCTTTAGCCCTTCCCTCCACACAGGAGCAGGGTGTGTATACAGAACATCCTATGACTGCATAGCAGCTCTCCCTCCCCAAAAGCAGATCAGCTCAAGGAGATAAAAACATATACTGCAGCCAGGCGGCTGCACTGTTACCAAAATCAGCACACCTTGATGGACTGTTTAGAGCCCCAGATTCCTTCAGCCTCCTAAGAATGATCAGCCAGAGCCATCCAGTGCCCTTATCGAGGTGTTTCATAGCCCCTTTCAGAAGGCTCCCCTTGCTGCTGGACACTGCCATGCCCACCTTATGGTTACGAGAAACCATAACCAGATTAATGAGGAAAGCGCTGGGAGTCAGCAGGTACAGATTGTCACTACAATGCCACCCTTACGCATGCATGCAATAGCCCTAGAGCTTTTAGTTAACGCAATCCACATTTTGCCAAGAACTGTAATTGCTTTGAAATTACTCCATCTTAATCCTTATCCCCAATAGTCTTCCTCAGAGCTGCAAGTTCCTTGCTTCTTTCCTGCAAAAAGCTAGAGGTTTTCCCCTTCTCTCCCAGCCCTCCAGCTTTTATCCTGTTATTAAAGGTTTTATTATTATTTATTTTTATTTATGTTATTATTTATTTATTATTTATTATTATTCTTATTTATTATTATTTATTATATTATTAAATGCTATGGTAAACTCAAAACTCACTCATTCCCTTCCTCTGAGGTCTTTCTGGGTGATGGTCTTCTCTTCAGCTGCCATAGGCCTCTTTACAACTGCAACTCCTTGTAGACAAAAGGATTTCAGGTGCATCACACCTGGCTGCCCCAAGATTGATGGGAGGGAAGAAAGACAATGATTATAAAAAGCACAATGCAACCCTTCGAGAAGTAAACATCTCGCACCATAAAGGGAAAAAGAAGAAGAAGAAGAAGAAGAAGAAGAAGAAGAAGAAGAAGAAGAAGAAGAAAAAGCTAATCCATACCTGGAACAGCATTTCAGCTGCCTTCAGAATAAGCTGATAAAATGTTTTTGTGGGGGAATAACACACAGAGAGTAAGGTCAACCCAAATCTCACCAGCTGTAACTCCACTTTGGATTATTTCAGCAAGTTTGGTGTCAGCCCCAACCAGAATGGCACTAAAACAGCCTCTCCAAAATCTGCTGACTTGTATCAGGAATAACACAGCCAGCAGGGCCAGGGATGTGATCGTCCCCCTGTACTCGGCTCTGGCGAGGCCGCACCTTGAGTGCTGTGTTCAGTTTTGGGCCCCTCAGCACAAGAAGGACATCGAGGCCCTGGAGCGTGTCCAGAGAAGGGCTATGAGGCTGGTGAAGGAGCACAAGTCCTGCGAGGAGCGGCTGAGAGAACTGGGGGTGTTTAGTCTGGAGAAGAAGAGGCTCAGGGGAAGACCTTATTGCTCTCTACAGTGACCTGAAAGGAAGGTGTGGGGAGCTGGGGGTCGGCCTCTTCTCACAGGTAACTAGTGATAGGACTGGAGGGAATGGCCTCAAGTTGAGCCAGGGGAAGTTCAGGTTGGAAATTAGGAGACATTTCTTCTCAGAAAGAGCAGTCAGGCATCGGGATGGGTTGCCCACAGAGGTGGTGCAGTCACTGTCCCTGAGGATGCTTAAGGACATGGGTTAGTGGGGAAATTGGTGGTAGGGGTGTGGTTGGACCGTATGATCTTGGAGGGCTTTTCCAGCTTTAATGACTCTACAATTAACAGCATCACAGCATTGCCTGGGGGGGGCAACACCCACCCCAACAGCCACCCCATAGCGCTGTTTCCCCAAAACACCCCCACACTCCCCCAACACCAAAGCCCCCGTAAGTGGGGGGTCAGCAGGCACGGAGGAGGTAGCCATCAGCCCTTTAAGCTCAGCTCCCCCAAACCCCCGCTCCCTCCTCCCCTTCCTGCGGGCGGTGCCGCCGCTTTTAGGGCCGCCCCGCGGCGGCTGCCGGAGCCGGCGGAGCAGCGCGGGCACGGGGCGGCGGCAGCGCCATGTCCTGAGGGGAGGAAGAAGAAGAGGAGGAGGCGGCGGCGGCGGCGGTCGGCGGCTTGGAGCCCCCACCACGGAGGGGTCGGTGGAGCAGCGGGCCAAGGGCCGAGCCCCCATGAAGGAGAAGGAGGCCGGGGCGGAGCGGGGCAAACCCGCCACCTACACCGGGGACAAGAAGGCGCGCATGGCGGCCAAAACCAACAAGAAGTGGGTGCGCCTGGCCACCGTGCTGGCCTACGTGCTGTCCGTCTCGCTGGCCGCCATCGTCCTCGCCGTCTACTACAGCCTCATCTGGCAGCCGGTGCGCGGCGGCGCCGGCCCCGCCGCCAACTCCTCCTCGCAGCCCCACGCTTCCCCGTCGCCCGGCTCCAGCCCCGGCTCCGCCGCCCCGCGGCCTCCCGCGACCACGCAGGAGGCAGCGGCGCGGAGCGGCCTCCTCCAGGCGGGGGGAGGCCCGGAGAAGCATCCGCCACCTCCACCGCCACCCCCGGCCGATGCTGCTGCTTCTGCCGCCCCCCCCGTCGCCTCCTGCCGGCCCTGCCAAGGACCCCGCGTTGCCGCCGGGGTCGCACGGAGGCGGCGCCCCCCCCTGAGGAGCCCCCGCCGAGGCTGCCCGGGGTGGGGGCGCTGGAGGCTGACCGCTGGAGGACGGTGGCTGCGGGACATCCTTCTCTCCCCCCTCCCCGAAATTTGTCCTCCGAAGGGGGGGGGGGGGGGGTTCGTGGCTTCGTTCTGGGCTAGCTTCTCCTTCCGAACCCGCGTTGGACTCGTGCGCTGCTGGCGCCCGGCTGTTACCGTGAGAGGATATCAGTGGTGCCCGAAATCTGTTGCTGTTGGCAGGACCAGCCGGGAACAAAATGGATTTAGAGGCTGTAACCCGTTGTTTAAGTACCAAGTTTGTTTAGTCAATGAGCATAAACTTATTTAAAAGATGTGAAGAGGTAAATTGACTTGTTTACTATATTAAAATATTTTCCCAATATGAAAGTCTCTGTAACACAGCATATTCTCTTTGGCAATGGGCTGGGGGGGAGGATGGGGATGAATGGAAGGACTCTGGGTAGCAAAAACGACTTGCCCGCTGCGACGGGCAGCTCTGACATACCGTGTTGTTGCTTTTATTTGTCGTTGGTCTCCTTAGGAGAAACCTCTGCGTGTGCCCAGCTCCCACCAGTCGCAGCATTGGTGATGAGAGAAGGTCTGAGCTTTCCCAATGGGAGCAGGTGGGTGCTGGTGGTGTGAGGTGCCCGGTGCCCTGCGTGGGCTGGCTGGGCTTGCAGGCTGGGCACGGCACCTTGCTGGCACCCCAGGGCCAACAGGAGGTAGGTCTGTGCTAGCCTGGCATGCACTGAGCAGGCTTTACTCAGAACATGATGCTTGCCTGCTGTGTAGCTTTCAAGGGTGATCTGCCTGGCTCAGTTCATTGATGATGGGTGCCAAAGAGTGATGTTTAATGGCTGTAGGATGTGGGCTCTCAGCTAGGAAGCTGCCAGACCTGTGTCCTGCCAAGCAGCTGCTCTTCAGATTGATGGTTTTGGTTGAATGAGTTAACTGTTAGACTGCCAAGCTATTCAGCGTCCCTGTGAAATGATCCTTGGAGCTCAGATTGCCTCTGCTGAGGATGAAAACTGTGCTCTGATGTGTTGTATTTCAGTTGTACAAATCACATAGGTACTGTAAAATATACGTCACTCTTGTTTTATTGAGCTGAGGGGGCAAATTGTTGTTAAATCAGTATGCTGTGGACCTGTGGTGGTGCTAGGCCTGCTTCAGTGGCTTTGGTGTGATTTTTCCACCTTTATATAGCTTTTTGGACAGCATGCAGGCAAGTCTGTACGCTGTTACTGTGCTAAAAAAGGAGACTAGCTGGTAAGAAGGAAAAAGATCATGCTTAGTCATTTTAAACAAAAGTGCATGTGTGATCATTGCCACCTTTCTGCAGGGCGAGTAGAAGTAAGCAAGAAGTGGTGCAGGAGCTGAAAAGTCCCAAGCTGCTGCTGTATCAGGTGGCTGCCCTTCCACACTGCAGCCTCCAGAGCTGCTTCTAAGCTCTTCCTATTTATCTGCTGTAGTGGCAGGACTCTGTTTTGTGGCTGTGTCCAGATGGTTGGTTGGGTTTAGCCCCATGCGTGTTCATTCTGTAGCAGTGGGTGACTTTGTTCCCTTGGCAGTTTGGTCTGTGACATACTGATACCTGCTCATAGGGCTGCAGCGTGCATGCAGTGGCTCTGGCTCCTGGTGATGATGCTGTTTGCTGTCTTCCATATCTACATCTGGTGATAGAGTCCAAGGCTTACTGCAGCCCCTGAAGAGGGGAATGGGCAAAGCAGAAACAAAGCAGGTGCCAGTTGAGTTTAGTCTGTTTCTTGGCTCTAGTACTAAATGCAGAAGCAGGTGGGAAGCATCTCTGGAAGGGAGCTTGTGTTTAATTGTTAAAACTGTCTTTAAAGATAAGATTAAAGCTGGATGGAATTATACAGAGACAAGGATTTCTCTGGTGCTGGTGTGCAGCTCAGAACTGGCAAGTCTGTAGTGGCTCTGAGCAGTGCATCTGATGTACACTGGATGTACATAAACTCCTGGCATTTTTCCTCTTGCTCTCAGAAGACTAATGGGGCATGGCTGTCTAGAGCAGATGGAAGAGGAAGTGAATTGAATTAAATGGGCTGCATTGCCCTTTTCCAACCTGTCGTGTAACTGTGGAGGGATGCCTTGTATTCAGGAGCTGTAACAACTTAAAGCTCTTCACCTGGTTTGTGGTTTTGGTGGCAGAGGATCTGCAGGACAGTGGTTGTGTTCAGATCTGCTTTATCAGAGGGAATAGACCCATTGGTGATGGTTGTCTCCCTTTCTGGTGCTGAAAATAGTTGGTTAGCCAGAATTAAGAGGGCTGTGGTTGTTCTCTTTCCCCTATGAAACTGCAGGCTTGAGTTTCCAGGCTGCTTCTGTATCTGCTCTGCTGACAAATTGTGATTTAAGTGAAACACTTATTCCTGTACCTGTTACAACTGGCTGTGGAGCATCCTGTTACTTCACAACTGCTGTACCAGGTGTGCAAGGGGAAATTTTGGCTTGTAAAGGTACAGAATGATTTCAAACTGCTGGCGTAATTAATGGCTAGGAAGATTTTGTAATTTGAACAGTGTTTTTGCAAAGCCCTTCTGGACCTAAGCTTTTCAGCTCAAATCTTTTCTATGTCCTTTCCCCAGCTGGGAATTGAAGTCCTCAGGAGGACATTATGCTGTTGTCTGCCTTCAATGAGCCTGTAGTTGTGCTTGTTTATACTCTTCACAGCAGACTGTCCAAGAAATCAGTGGCCAAGTGCACTTTGTAAGTACTTTTAGTAATCAAAATGGCTTGTCTGGACTGGTTTCTATGTGTAAGTTAATCCCTAGTACCCTGAATTTTTAAGGTTTTTTTGGGGAAGGTAGGTTGGCTGCAAGAGGTAACAGCTGGATTGTCATTCGGGGCTGTGAGTTCTTGCATTAGGTCGCAGTTGTACTGAAACAGTCATCTGCAACTTGAACACACTTTTAGTGCCATGAAGTGGTGCAGTCACCAGTCTTGGCTAAACCTGAAATTTAAGAAGCCAGACCGTGTTGTTATCTGTTGCATTATATTGGTCTCTCCCTTTATTGCTTCTGTTGGGAGGACTGGGGAAGTCACTGAAGTAGGTGTTTCTCTAACCACTGTAATTGCATCAGGTGAGATAAGGCACAGGCTTTTACATTGTTTCCTAGATAGAAATCACTAACATTGCAATTTGTGATGTTATTTCCTTGGAATTGTTGGCAAGATTGATCCCTTTCCACAAATACTGTCCTGTGTGTTCCTTGCCAGCAGATCTGTCTGTTTCCAGTGTGTGTGCAGATCTGTGAAAGGGAGCTGTCTGAAAGGCAGATTGGATGAAGGTAAGTCAAATGTCCAGTGTTGAATCTTAGGCCCTTTCCTTGAGGGAGTATAAGGATGTTAACAGGAGCGTCAAAGCCTCTCACTATGGGATGTTCCTGTAAAGGAATGATGGTTATAAGGATATGGCAGGACTAGTGATATCTACTTGGTTTTTTTTTTTTGCCCTTGAGCTTTTTATTGATTAAAAGCACTAATGATTCTGTAATGCCAACTTCCCTGCAGCAGTTTAAGTTTGGGTTCATTGTTCAGGGTATGAATCCCAGATTCTTGTTCTCTAAGCCTTGAAAAGTTTGCGGCACAGTAGTCACTGCATATTTGTGCTTGAGGTGCAGCATGGTTCTGAACCGCACTGACACAATGCATCGTTGTCAAGTGTCAGTAGAAAGTAAATAACACAGTAGCTTTAATCTTCCAATTCCTAGTCACAGTAATTGCATAAGAGGATGGAGAAAAGACCAGGTCATGTTCTGTTTTTCCTTTCTGGCTGAGAAGGGTCTCACGAGCAAGGAATCGGACTTCATGTGAGAAAACTAAACTAGTACCCTCTAGCACTTGTGCTACGCTGCATCTGCTTAGATCCTCACAGAAGGACTTAAACTGCAAGCTGAGTCAAAAGGAAGTGCTGCCTAAAAGGAGCAACAGGTGAAGAGTTAGTTAATGATGTCCAGTCAAAGGTGCCTCTAGATCAGAGGATATCTTTAAAGCTTCTGTTTTTTATTCCTTGTGTGTAGATTCCTTTGGGCTTACAACTATCTATTGACATACAATACTTGCCCATTTGTCTGCACATGCTAGTCTTGTCCCATTGAGTTCAAGTTGTTCAAGGAGCACGTTGATATAATTCATGTGCAGAGGAACCAGAAGGAAGGGAAATAGCTGGAAAAAAGTTACTGGAGCATGTGATGTGCTCCAGCAGCTGGCTCACATTTTCACCTTTTAAAAGCTACCTTTTTCCCCAGCATGTCTTCTTGCTTGGTCTCAGCAGACATAATGGGAATCAGATTAATCTCAGATTTTTAAGACTGGGCTGTAATTCTCAGAAGGAAGGGGTTGCATTTTTACTCCCGATTTTGGCTTAATTCATTAGTGTGGCTGAAAAGCAATCCTGTGGTGTAGTGTTGATAATAAAATCAGTGGCTGTTTCTGAGCATCGTGGATCTCCTTCAGAGAAGCCTAAATTAATTTCAGTGGGCCAATGGAGAGTGTTATACGCGTGCGTGTGTGTTACCAGTGACTGGCTGTGAGTCCTGGGAGGAGCTGGTGTGAGCAGAGAAGAGAATGATACGAGAAAGTCACTTCGGAGCTGGAACGTAAAGCAAAGGAGGTCAAGTTTGACTTCTGGCTATTCCGTATGTCTTCGGAGGCAGTGAGCTTTGGGAACACCTCATTTCTGGTTAGCTGCTGTGTTGCTGCACTAAATTGGTGTGCTCAGGGAATGGCTGCAGGCTTCCCAGTGCGTTCACTTCGCCTGCCAGCAACTGTGGGAGTGTGTGAGGCTGTGAACTGGTTGAGCTATTGTTGTACCTTGCCAAAGGAAGGCAGCAGGCGGTATTTTAACTTCACAGCAATGCTCTACCCTGCTCTCTATCTCTAATTGACTTAAAGCTTTCCTTGTAACTAAGAAAGCACTAACTACTGTATTACATACTTCAAATACAAAGACTTCTCAGTAAATGCCAGCTTAGCTTCAGGCTCCTATGCTTTTTGCATCTGGAGGGGAATTGGTGTGGAAAATTTGTGAATGTTTCTGTTCTTTCTACTTTTAGCCTCTCTTTATAGGGCTTTACTTGTTCTGAGGAATTTGTGTGGTATCCTTCTGCCATAGCATTAGATTTGTTGAAATAGGGAATGGAGAGCCAGAACTGCTGTCAAGATTTTCTCTTGTTGCCTCCTGCAGTAATTGGCCTTGTAAAGCTCTGGAAAGTGAAGTACTTCCAACCTTGTCCAGATGTGTTTTTGTCCTTAGGATGAGTTTAATCATCTCTTTAAATCAAGAACTGATTTCCTAGTCTGAAATCAATTTTGCTACAGAGTCGTTGCATTGAAACTGATGGTAAATTTTGCCAACCAGCAGTATCTCAGTGGCAAACCGTTCCTTTGGTTTAAAGAAAAAGGGGTTTTCTGTGTGATAGTTGCTGCTGTTTTCCTGTTCTTAAGAATAATTAAGAGTGAACTTAACAAAACCCCTGAGCTACCAAGCACTGCTGGGAGGGAACAGGTCTCTATAGGCAGATTATTTTGCACTCTATAAGCTGCCGTTGCATTTGCTTGCAAGAAAGGTGACGTTACAATGAGACAGCTTTGACACCTGTGGAAAAGCAAGCCTTGTGTTTTGAGGTAGGTTGTCATCGTTACAGCGAGCCTGCTGGGTGGATTGACTTAGCCAGGCCAGGAGGTGAGTCCTTTCCTAAGTGCTGAGTGACCCAAATTGGAGCTCTTACCCTGTAAATGCTACAAATTCTGTTCACATGTAGAAAAAGCCCTGAATATAGGGCTGAGAAACACTAAGAAACTGGAACTTTTTCTCATAATTTTTATTTAATATAAATAACACCTCTACATCAGATTTTTCAACTCTTTGATCTTTTCTCTCACTGTAAAGAAGAAATAGCTAGCCACACCTTTTTCGTTTTTTCTGAAAAATTCCAATCCAGGCACCAACCGAAGTGCGTTCAAGCAAGCTGTTGGTAAGCAAGAAGAAATTATGCTGAGGACAGGCACCATCTGCACAGCACAATCCAAAGAGCTTGGTACAGACTTGATCCTTCCCAGGCATCATGAAGTGCAAAGTTGCTTGGATTTATGAGGGGTAGAGGGGAAAGGGGGATGGAGGGCAAAGTGTCAGTTTTTCCTTTGAAAGAGGAAAGTTGTTCCTATATCTTACGTCAATAAGATAAAGTATAGCAACAATTGAAGTTGGATTTTTATCTCTACAACTAAGTCCTGGGCCAGAGGCAATGTAAAAGTTGCTTTCTATTGCTTGATTGCTGCTGGAGTGCAACAACAAGCTCTTCATCAGAGAATATTCTGTGTGTGGACTGAGGCAAGATGGCAGTGATTCTGACTGGATCAAGATTGAGGTCAGTGAGCTGTTTTCATCTTAGAAAAATAAATAAATAAGCAAGTGTTTGAGCCAGTTGGTTGAGGAAAACCAGCCTTTAAGTGATGGAGAATTTCCAGGACCTGGAGCAGTCTTATAATCTGGTTTGCATCTATCTGTTCTCTTATCTGTTGAATAAGTCCAAATAAACCCAGTCTGGGCTTGGGTGGGGGAAGGTGTTCCTACTAATAAAACATGAAAGCTGCATACCCTGTTTCTTGCTAATGCCTGGTCTGAAGCCAGTAAACTCTCCTGAATTTGGCACATAGAGGAAGTTCCCAGGGTTGTCTTCCATGAGATAGGTATTGTGGATCCAAGTTACGTAGAGTAGCGAAGTGTATATGTGCAAATATTAGTTTATTAAAACAGCATACAGTATTTCAGTCCACACATGCCAACTCCATCACCAAGGCAGTCTGTCATTTTGGTTAGCCAATGCATCTTGCAGTGACATTCGATAAATCTCCATGAATAAGTATCTGCACATACATTTACTCCTGAAACTGCTTCAAGTTTTAGGGCAGTGCTTCTTAATGAGGATGATAGCCTTGCTTGTTTTGTCATTTAGAAGTCAGGAATTATGTTATTCCTTGTGCCAGCTTTCTGCCTTCTTAATGGGCGGGCACATTTCAGCTAGTTCCTAGTTTGCTGTCAGTCTTTCATCTGCTTGGAATTCTAAACAGCTGGGATTTTTGCTCATTTATGCTGTAGATGCTCATTCAGTTCCTTGATTTGAAAGGCACCTTTTAAGGCCAGGACAAAAGGTATCCTTGGCAGCTTCCAGGGGAACTGTTACCCTCTTACTTGTGCACAAGGCTATGAAAGGCACAACCAGGAAGGTGAAAGCAGTTGACAGGAAGCCTTGACTTTCAGCTCTAATTCGGCTGGGGTCCTGTTGCCAGCTCCTTCCTTGCAGCAGGGTGTTAAGGAAAGTTACTGCATTTGTGCTGCCCTCCTCCTTGCTGCAGGCATCTCCAGTTAGTGTAGCCTTTGCGCTTCCCAGCCTTAAGCAGCAGGCTCAGTGCTTTGCCAAGCTACGTACGTACCTGCTCAATGGAGCAGCTACCTTACTTAGAAAAAAGCATGTTTCTGACGTGCTCGTTCAGCCTCTGCTGCTTCTGCCCTACCATATCTAACAGGAGGAGAAAGGTGACCTTGGAAAGGATGAGATGCTGTGGCTGCTGTGTGCTTGTCGAAAGCACCCCAAGAAGGCTCTGTCCCCTCTGTGCCCACGACCTGTGTAACTACCATACATCTCTGCCACCACTTCAACCACGTACAAACCCATACTACAACAGCTGCCCTGAGCTCTACTTCTTCACCCACCTACTGCACTACAACATAGCACCTCTCACCCTGTCTCCTAATGCTGTGCTTTGTCACTTGTCCCAACGCAACCGCTGGGGAGAGCTCACCCAACCCCTGCTGTCCTCCGGGCACACACGGTTCCCTGTTAGCCTTGGGGAGGGAATGGGTGGGCTGCCCAGAAAGCTGAATCTTAACTTTAAACTGAATTAGTTATTAAATAAAATAAAGTGCATCCAGTAGACATTTCATTGGCTTGCCACACAGCTGCAATATAGGCAAAACAAATACCAAAGAAAAGTGTAGGGAGTGTGTGTAGTCTTTCCTGTCCTTTGGCACCAGGATAGGAAGGGCTGATGCTGAAACTGAGTGGGGAATGGTGAAGGGGGGACCCTGTCTGTGGTGAGTGAAAGGCGCAGGGCAGGTGCTGAAAGCTGATTTCATAGAAGGTCAGAGTGAGGACAAGGCTGTGCTCCTCTTCTCTTCTCATCCACCACCTTCAGCACGTTATCCTGGTGAAACAAGAGCAGAGACAGTAGCAGGATTATCAGCCTTTAGGGAACAGCTGAGCAGTAAATTAAAAGTGTCTGCTGAGCTTCAATGTGACCTTCCTGCACGACTGGGGCTGCTTGGGGGGTCCCAGCATCGCATAACCCAGATACCGACCTGCCAAGTGTGATGGGAGCAGCCCAGGGGATGCACCAAATGTGTGAGCCTGGATGAAATGTGTTCCCGCTCCTCTGGGCTACGTAAGACTACTTTATTTTCTCCTTTTGGCTTAAGGACCCTATTTTTTGTATGTTTTTGTGTGTGCTTGTATAGCACCGGAGCCCCAAGAGGAGGGACTGATTTTGGGTAGGAGTCCGTGGCCCACTCTTGTGAAACCTGGCCTAGGGATGCAGCATTTGTTTTCACAGGAAGGGGAATGAGCTTTTCTCTAGTGAAAATACTAATCTGTGACTTGAGACTGTTGTTCTGTAGCTGTCTCTAAAGCTGGATACATTGATTTTAATTAGGAAAGACAGACTTTTTTTTCCTCTGGTTGCCAGATGCTTGCGTGCTACTCAGAATTGCTGAGTTAGCATTTGCCTGCATCCATGTTTAAATCCACAGGTCTGCCTTTTGCTGACGTAGATTTCAACACCCAGAGCTCACAAGATAGGATAGAGGGGGAACATGAAAGGAAAAACAGATGAAATACCATGAAGGCAGGAGTAGCTTGGCTCACATAAAAGGGAAGATCCAAACAAATCATTTAACGACACAACCACAGATATCTGATAAGAAACCACAAAGAAATGATGCCCAAGGTATTGAAATAATCGATGCTATGTGCAGTTGAAAGAAGAGTCTAAGGCTGTTTCTGGAGATGTTTTTTATTGGCCTGTATGTGTGCAATGGATGGGGCTGACTGTATCTTGCTGCTGAGGGGTTGCTCAGTGCTGCAGGAGCAGCACGCTTCAGGACATTATTGGGAAGGGTCAGGAAGCAGATTTTAGAGTTGCGCTTCATGGCTTGAATGTTATAATCTGTTTTGCAAGTCTGAACTGACTCCAGAGCTAGCTCTGTTTATTGTTAATCTATTTTGCTATTAGTGGTTCCAAAAGTCTTGTTGACAACCCTGTGCTATTTAGCATTGGTGGGCAAGTCTCTTCCATGTTTTGCAGCATTACCCTTTCAATACAGGCACCTTGTTTCTGTGCATGAGTGAGTCTTTACAGCCAAGACACTGGTGGGCTTTAAAGTCATTACTTTTTTTAGCAGTGAGGCACGGTAATTAGCATTTCTCTCATTTTACGCTGTATCTTCCTTTCCACGCGTAACTGAAGGGCTGGTTGGGGACTTGGCGAGCTCTGTGCTGGTACAACATCCCCGTGGCTGGCGTTACTCTTTGTGACTCAGGGCTCGGGAGAGCCATGCGGCCGTGGGCTGCCTCTGCCATCAGCAGCAAGGGGATGCAGAGCCAAATTTGTGTGTCACCGTCACACGAGAGCATTAAATGCGGACTGTTGGCAGTCTGTCTCAAAAGCCCCAGGCGTTCCCCAACCTGACAAAGCCTGGCTGGACGTGGGAAGTCGCTGGGATGACTTTCATAGCCAAGCCAACAACAGGTTACTGTAGGACCTACCAGTTACATCTCATGTCATGGGGCGAGATGCACCTGAACACTGTGGCTGAAAGTAGCTGAAGAAGTCCGGCACTTTAGGCCCTTCTTCTATCAGCTGAGATTAGCGCTATCCATCCTCTGCGTGGGCTGGGAGACGTAATTTTGTTTGATCTCTCCCAGGGCAGGTCCAGAGTTCCCACAGACAGTTTTGTTCTTAGTGGACCACTCGGAGAGTCAGTGTTGTGAAATATCACGTGGCAAACTCAGACGTGTTGTGTAAGGACCATCTGTTAGACATCGCTACACCAGATTTCCTCGCTTGGCTTTTTTTTAAGTGGATATATAGCTGATGTTTCAGCATATGCTGAAAGGCCACAAAAAGGATCGGTAAGATCATGAGGCGTGTTCTTCTACCTAGCACAGGCCATACAGCATCCCTGACTTAATTCTAATTTGAACTAGAACCATTTTTTTTAAAGGGAAGAAAAATTCCTAATTCTTTCTAGATTCGCCTCTGGTAGAAAACTTATCACTGCAACCCTTGATGAGCTTAAATATGTAAAGACGGATTTTGGTGGAGATTCCTGCTGGAGTGGTTTGGGGTACTGTCACTCTCCACAGTCTGTGTGTTCCTTCTCAACGGCAGAGCTGGCAGAAAGGAAGACGCAGACCACAATGTGGTGTAGTTATCTCTCCCTCCTTTTCATCTGGGGTTTACATTAAGAGGGTTGATGCAGGCATCTGAGGTATGGCCACGTGCTCCCTTCTGTCTGCTCTGCGATAACAGAGACAAACCAAAGACGAGGCAGAAGCTCTTGAAAGGTGCTGGAGAGATTTAGGAGTAAAGCTCCCACATTTCTGGGCAGGATGCGTACACTGATTCTGGTGGGTACCAGTGAAAGCACAGTGCTTTCACAGCGGTGACCAGCATTTACAGGAACATACACAACTTTGTCACCAAATTCATCCTGTTCCTGTCACAAGCACCACATTGCCTAATCCCTGCCAGAAACATGCTGGCCAAGCCAGCCTTGCAGGTGACGAGTCCCTGCCGCAGCCATGGCACTCTTCAAATCCTCTGACAGGTAGTAACTTTTGTCTAATTTCTGCATATTTATCCACAGACTTCTTCGTTACATCGATTCTTGCGCCTAATTATGTTCAGGCTGGAATGGCCTTTTCTTTCACTGGTGTTTACTACCCCGCTCTGCCTTCATTTTGCTAGACTAAACAACCATTCCCTGAGTATCCCTGCGGTCCCTCCCCATGTTCCTTCTGTCCAAGTTCATTCCTCTTGAACCATTCTCACATACAACACTTGAAAACTCAGGGATTATTTTCCCATATCGTGCCACTGGAAGGACTGTGTGTAATTCCAGAGGAATGAAGATAACTGCTCCAAGTCTTGTATTAAGCCGCAGCACTCCCTGATCCTGCGTGAGGACTAAGCTCTCCCCTTTGGTGGCATGTGGTGCTGGGAGGTGCTCTGGGAAATTGAAATGCTGTGGCATGATCGTGGGCTTCCCACAGCACTGGGGCGCTGTGAGGAAGGACCAGCAAGACCAACGCTACTCGAGTCAAGCCCTTGAGACCTCAGCCTGCCAGATCCCAGGCCAGTGTCCGAGTCACACAAGATGCTATCTTCTCACCTCGTGAACCTTGAGGAAACCTTCGGCAGCTCCAGGACTGCCTTGCGAGGCGTTGGTTTCTGCTTGTGGGGTGTCCTGCACCAACCTTTAGTGCTGGTTTGCAGCAGAAAGCTGGCCTCTCCCGACCCCTGGATCCTGCGGTACACAGGCCCTGCCTGCCCCACTCCTCTTTACGTCAGCTGGAGCTGCAAGGTCAGATCCCTGGAGCTGCTCTGGAAATTTACCCCCAGCTGCATTTTCTCTAAAGATGTTAAGATTAATTTTCTCAAGAGAATTCAGGGAAAAGCTTCTGTGGTTTTTTGTGTATCGTTTACTTCTCTGGGACTTGCTGGACATTCTCCAGGGATTCCAAGCCTGTACTTTGGGTAAATATTTACTCCTTGTTATTTGAAGCAAAGGATGAAAGCCCCACCACACACTCTGCGCAGCATCTCCAACTGGTTTGAAGGTGCAGGAGATTTTTAGTGCCATAAATAGACATTAACAGTGGAAGCTGTGAAATCCACATGGTGGCTGCTTGCTGCAAGGAGCTGCTGCTCTGCAGAACTGGGTGAGCAGCACTTGTGGTGGGGAGTGAAATCTGGATGGTTACTGCTGCTACAGACACTGGCTGTGCTTTGCGCTGTGAGAGATCCTGGAACTGGGGACATTTCCCTGACATCAGGTGAAGTGACCTGGTACAGTTTTTTTTTTGTTTTGTTTTGTTTTTTACTTGATGGAAATTCCACAATATAACCCCTTAATGGAATGGATATTTTTACATTCCTTTTGGGGTTGATAGGTTTTGTTTTGCAAAATCATCCCATCTGTTTCTAGGCTGATTTTTCAAAAGTCACACCGTAACAAAACTGAATTACTAGCATAAATTTTAAATTTTCTGTTCTGGAAAGGTTTAATGAAAGCTTCAGTTTGGGTTTTATGAAATTCAAATGTTGAGGAAGACACATTTCTGGTATTTGTCAAATCTGCATTTTCTCAGTGAGATTATTTTTTTTTTCTGTGAAGTTACCTATTACCTCCTAGCAGGATTTTGTTAATCAGCCTGATAACCCATGCCAGTGCATCCTTCCAGATGCTTCTCCTTAAGGATGGTCAAATCACATGTGGTCCCAGTTACATTAATCACTGTTTTGCTGTGAACCCTCTATGCTCCACAACAACAGCCATTCAGACTGTATCACCTGGACTGTCATCACAAGTTTCATGCTTTCTGCCAGGCACTTCAGGTCCCAGTATAACGTCAGCTGGTTACATGAACACAGTAAAGGTTTCTGGCTGGGACATGCCTGGATTTACCAAGACAGAGCCGCTCAGCACCTCCTGGAGATACAACAACCCATTCACCTTGCCACGTGAAGTCCTTCATCTACAGGGAAATTGTGTTAGTGTTGTTCGTGCATCACAGAGTGAAAAACACCCCCCTTTGCCCTGCTGCAAAGGGATAATCTTGTAATTTTGTTGGTCTGACATCAGATCAATACAATTAGGCATGGGCATCTGCAATTTGGTGTATGCGTAAATTGTTAAAAACTCAGCATGTGCCACCAGCCCACAGCTTCTTAACTGGATTATAGTTCAGGACTGCCTGTTCCTGAAAGATTATACTCAAGTGTTAAGAAGAACCAAATAATTCAGGTGGTTTTGGCACCTGAATTCATTGTGCTAGACGCCAAAGGAATAATCAAACTTCTGATTTTTCATTCTAACAAAAAGTGCAGCTCTTTGTGTAGTGCTTGGTTTTATCGCTATTTCAGCTTCCTGAATGATGCTCTTTTCCTGGTTCTTGTTAAACCCAGCTCTGAGTAACAATGCTGCCCTTTTTACTAGATAGGCCAAGAAAGGCATTAGCCTGCCACATGCGGTTACATTCCTGAAGGGACTCCAGCTGATGTAGTGATCTCCCTGCCAAAGATGGCCACACCTATTAAGTCTTTTTGCAGGCCATATGCAATGGCTTCTCTGAACAGAGGTTTCCTCTAGGTTGCATTTTTGGCTGTCCTTGCCCTAAAGCATCATCTGAGGTCAGGTGCAGGCATAAGTCTCAATAATCCCCAAAACAAATAGAAGATTCTACCAAGGATTCAAACGCACCTCAAACAGGGGCAAACCTAAGGCATCTGGGTCCAAAGAAATTCTGTGATGTAACACTTTGGGGAGAATTACAAGAAAACAGGCTAGAGCTTTGCAGCATTTTATACATACCATGGTCTAAAACTAATCCGTCTGTAGAGCAGAAGGAAACAGAAGCCACGGGAGAAGGGAAGTGACTGTTACCAGCCTGTAGTTATTTATGACTGCCATCTGTGTCATTATGCAGCCTGTCATGTTGATTTGGGAATTTCAAAGCAACAGCAGGAATAGACATAAGACCTTTTCGCTCCAAACACACTGACAACTTAACCGACTTGAGCCAAATGAGCTTTTGCTTTTTGGGTTGTTGTTGTTGTTGTCATTGTTGCTATTTTGTTGCTCCTAGGAGCCCTTCTGTCAAGCCACAGAGATGAACGGTTCTGGTTGTGCTAAGCTAGCGCTTGAGAAATCCAGGTCTTGATTTTTTTTTTTTTTTTTTCCCCTGTCAGGAGATGTTCCTGACAAATTGGATGCAGGGAGCAGAGACTTAAAGATGGGGCCCTCTAGTCTTCCTTTTGGCTCACCCCACTACAGATAAATCATGGCATAACTCACCCTCTCTGCAAATGGTCTTGTTTGGGAAGCCAGCCCTGATAGTGGCCTGTCACTGGTGCAGAGGGAGAGGTCAAATTTCTTTGTGGTGACTTCAGTATGTAGGAGGTGACAGCGATGCTCTAGAACATCACTGAAGACAAACGGCCAAGCTGCACTCACTCACTCATTCCCTAAATGCTCTTGCAGTCAATGTAATGGGGAAAAAGAAAAACATAAAGAAGAAACCTATTTCTGAGATGGGGGACAAAGAAATGGCTGCACTGGCTCACCCTGGCACCTCCGTGGATGCCTAGCCAGTGAGAATGTCGGAGTCTTCAGAGGAAGGTGCAAAAAACCTTCAAATGAAACAATCACAGACCAGTTTGCTCAGAGAGGTTACCCTTATTTATCATACGTGCTTGCTGTGAATCAATGATTGGTGATTGCCCTGGAATCTAAAAAGAATGAAAGAGCATTCTCTTAATGTAAGGTGTGATGTAGCTGTGCCTATTCCAGTGATCCTAACACAGGTCAGCAGTGGCTGAAGGCTAACTCCCCCTAAATGACCTGCCATCGATATCCTGCAAAAGGCTCCCCTGAAACTTGAAGCATCTCCTAGATGTACAGGAAATACCAAAAAATGAAAGTATATTGCTTTAATCTGTCTCCACCAGAAGGTGGGACCTGCTGCTGAGTGCACAGGTTAAGCACACCTGGAAATTTTGCTTGTGCTGTTTGGAAAGAGGTCAGTGAGGCAATGGCATGATCTCTTGGTAGGGGGGTGGGTGCTGCATAGGAAGGAAATGGGGCTGGAGGGGAGGGCAGGCAGGATGAAATGGGGTTGTAGAGGGTAAATATCTCCATCTATCACTGTGTGCCCTCGCAGTCCCCACACACCGCCTCTGCCTTCAGTAGTCTTAGTAGCTATGTGCTAGGGCTGATCGGCCGGCATCGCCACGCTCGGTGTATCCCAAGCAATAAATATTTCAGAGAGCAAAATTGGTCTGTTTCTGGCTAAGCCAAACAGATGCACAAGTGGTTAAGTGCCAACACCAGCTTAAGTCGCCTTGTCTTCTCCAAGACATAACGCTAAGTTTATAATTAAGCCTGCCTTAATGACTTCACTGAAGAGCGATGGAGTAAAGAGCTGTGCTGAAGTGGACTCAGGGCCGCATTACCAAACCGTAGGAATCTCCATTGCATTGCTGAGATGAAAATGGACTGCTCTAATTTATTGTTGCCTCTTAGCTGGTGTCTAATTAATGGCTACTTTTCTCACTCAGGATAATTCTGATGCTTCCATTCTCTACTTTTGTGGGTGTTTCTGGTAGATTGGAGAGGCCTGGAAAGCAAAGTCACGCTGTGTGCATCCAGGTCTCAACATTTTCCTAAATACTGTTGGAATTAATTTCCCTCACTTGAAGGAATTTCAGTTCCAGTACAGAACCAGCATCTTGGTGTTTGTCTTTTTTAAATAGCTGTAACACTTGCGCTTCTCCATGCCTTTTGTATAGTACTGGATTATAGTGAAAGTCTCTTTGTTAGCAGCTTAACCACTTCATCCCTAAGCTCCTTTGTGCCTTGGGGATGAATACCAAACAAAACCCGGTGACAAGCTGCTGGTTAGGTGTCTGAAGGAAAGCCTGTTGGAGTCGGGGAAAGGCGCTTGGTAGGGGCGATGTGCCTGCCTAGCTTTGAGCAGCTAATTGCCTGGAGTGCCTACTCAGGAGTATCGCTGCTGCCTCTCTGCTTGCAGGAGTACTGCTGGAGTACTTGCTGCTGCCTCTCTTCTCAGTGCCAGAGCAATTTAGGGGTTAGGCAGGCTAGACTGCATTCTGGAAGTGCCAATCTTTCTCCTTCCGAGAGAGAGGAAGCTCGGATCTTAAGTTAGGTGTCTCTGTGCTAGGCCTGAGTTAGCTGGAGTACACTGCAACCTTACTGCCTAACCTGGTGTCAGGATCACATCCTGACTTACTGGTCTGATCTAGCACTTACAGGTATGACACCCTGATCTGTGACGCTGCTTGGAAAGAACATATTTGGCAAAGGTAACTGCCAGAGATCCCCTACTCTCCGTCCTTACCCCTTCTTCCTAATTTCTACCTTACTTTTCTACCTGTCATATACTTTGTTCCTTTCTCCTGGCTTTTCTTGTTCTGCATCTGCCTTTCTGGAAGAAACTTCTTTGCTTGAGTAAAACTTGGAGCTTTGCTACATAACCAGCTCTGTTCTTCCCCCTTTCTGTTTGGTTCATAGGCCTTTGGAACAGGAACCATCTCATCCTGCCTTACTCATTATTGTTGCCATATACGTAATTCAAACTTTACATTCACAGAGCCTAGCACTCACAGATTGTGTTCTGGAAAGAGAATCCCACATGAAGTCCAGCTTTTTCAAACTACTGCCCACAAGGTGGGCCTCTATAGCTGCGTGAGTGTTTTGGAAACAGGACTATGCTAACCTCTAGTTATTCTAGCTGTGATTACCACAGAGACAGAAATAAATTCATGCTGCTATCCCCACCTTTCTGAGACCATCCCTTTCCAGGAATAGTTTCAGCTTTTGCCCTGACTAATGCCATCACTGACTAGACTCAGCAGTCCAGTTTTCCGTACAGATTTTCCTGTCTGACTTTCCATTGTTTCCCTATCTGCTCCAGGGCAGGTCTTTGTGATACACAGTTTTAGGATGTCTGAGGGATCCATATCACTGGTAACAAACACTTCTGAATAGTTATCTCGTACGCTGTCTTTATGGCCACAGAAAATTGAACTATGGACCTGTACTATGGCTGTGAGTGTTACAAGATAGCAAATGCCATGGAGAGTGGGGTCAGGAACTCACCTTCCATCTCAGGCAAGCTGGCGCAGTCTTTGTTAGTTGAGCGTGTCCCTGCTGTCCTTGTCCTTGCAATCTTCAGGCTGGTCCCCTTCCCTGGACTGTGATTTTGCTGTGTCCTGCTCAGGCACAACAGTTTTGTCAGAGTTGTCTTTCCTTGGGGGCAAAGGCTTGCTTGTGTGTTCAGTGCCTTCAGCATCTTCAACTCCTTTCAGAGCAAGTGTTTGTCCCTCAAGGGCAGTGTTTTGGGTCACTTCCTCCCCTCTTTGTCTCACCAGCTGTCTTTGACCTGCATCCAGTCTGTCTTCAGCTGCTGTGTCCGGCTTTCCTCCATGGCTATTTGAAGAGTCCTCAGTGGATTCCTGTTCTGAAGCTGTGTTTTTCTTAAAGCCAGCTCCATCTAAATCATCTCCCGTGGGCAATGACAAGGTCTGCTCACTGCTATGCATGGTGGCCTGCACAGCATTTGGAAGGCTACTTTGTGAGGCACTGCTATTTGTGCTCTCCTCCTGAGAGATGTCAGCACTGCCAGGCTTCCCATTGCCATCTTCCTCAACAGGTTCCTTACTCGGCTTGGGACCTGGCTCTGAGTCGCCTGTGCTGGCCACAGAGACCTCCATGCCGAGCCCCTTCACTCCTCTCCGTTCCTTCTTCTGGCCATTGGGGGCAGACTGGGCCTTCCCACTTCGCCTTTGTGATGATGAGGCCCCATGATCTTGGAGGCTTGGCTGTTTCACCTTCTCCTCCAGCTCAGCTGTGCAGTTCTCTTCCACTCCTTCCTCACCTCTGCTCTTCTGCTTGTCCATACCAAGGCTCCTCTAAGAAAGGGAGGATATGTTTATGTCAGCTTATTGATCAGTATACAATATTCCTTGTCTATGATGATACCCAAAACATGAGAACAAATTTGCTGAGGCCATTAAAGGAAGCAAAAGAATGTAGGTGATGTACGGACCAGACTAAGTGAGGATTGTTATATTGACAATATAAGGGCCAATGCAAGAAGTCAAGTTGCTCTCACATCATGCCGCCTGGAGAGTGGTAGCAAGGGGCACATTTACTCCAACACAGAGGTCTCCCCTCTCTGCACTGGCTAATAGCCTCCAACTTTCCTGATAGTGCATGTTTTGAGTAAACTCAGCAGCCACCCTTGAACTGATGAACTCACCTGGCTGTCAGGGTCATCCTTCAGAAAAGACATGTCCTCGCCTTCTTTTGCATCCCATCTGTGAAGGAAAAAAATGCAGAATTTAGGCCTTTGGTTTCTCATATCAAAAAGCCATCTTCTCTGCCTGGGCAAGGATTTCTACCATGTCCATCCATTCCTTGTCTGAGCCGCTCATCCAGGCAAAAACAGATAAAGGTGGTGAACCTAACTGGCCCAGTTCCTTTTCCTGGCAACTGCAAAACACTCAGCCCATCCAGAGGCAGTCATCTGAGGCTACTAAATCTTAATAAACTGGCTGTTATAATTCTAAATGTAATGAAAACATAAAATCCAATTGCCAGAACAGACATTTGTTGTTAGACTAATAAGATATATGGTGATATGCTTATGGTGATGTCTGCCACGGCCTGGTCCTGCTTGTCTGACAGTGCCCAAACATCCCAGATCTCCACAACGGCAGACACAGAGGCAGACAGTGAAGGATAAAATTGCTCTGAAGTACCTTGGGAGATGGTAGGCATGGACATGTGGAAGGCTGCAAGGATGGCCATAAGGGTCAGACTGAAGGTCCAGCTCACCCAGGCCCTCTTGCCTGCTCAGGATCACAGGCAGATGCTTGGGGTAGAGTTTGAAAAGAGGGCAAGTGTGTTTAACACCTCCCCAGTTCCCTACCCAGCTTCCAGAAATGTGCAGCTCTGGAATTTCCTGAGCTTCAGATGGTATCTCTGTGTTGAGTCATGCTCACTCAGTACACAGTCTCTTCCAAGGATTTGTGTAAGGGCGTTTTGGCCCCATAATAAATTTTGCAGCAGCTACAACATCCCATGCTAAAGAGGGCAACAGCTCTGCTTAAAGCTGCATGGAGAAGTGTTGTCTTTTGCTTCTTTGAATTTGCCAGGGTGAATGTAGATCTGAATTTGTCCATGCAGAGCTACTGGGCAGGACAGGCCTTAGAAACCCTTCCCTTCTCGTACGTGTGCCTGGTGAATTGTGTCACACGTGCACATATATAAATGTATACATATATATGTCGTCCCTGCCACAAACTCTTAAAATACATGTGCAAAGGTATGTGAGATTTAATTCTTCTCTAGACAGACTCTGCTGGGCTCTCTGGCCTCTTCAGTTGGCAAATTTAGGCCAAGATACAAGAAATGAAAACACACATTAAGACGACTGCAGAGTCAAGCATTTCCAGAGGCAAAAGCGCACTGTTAAGGTGACCCCACGTGCCCTTGTGAAAATTGTGTGGGAATTACCATCACAGCCTCCAATGTACGATCGAGCTACTTCACACTCAGCAAAGTCCCTAGGGCAGGAGCAAGTTGCATTTGCAAGCACCTGAAGGCTCTCTGAGGGTGTGGAGCTGGGTATGCTGTCCTCAATAAGCCTGGGGATGAAGCAGCTTGGAGCCATCCTTTAAGGTTTAGGGGCAGTTGTGACCCAGCACACAGAGAACAGCCAACAAGGTCTTATCCTGAACACAGGGTAGGTCCCTGCCACTGGCTGTGCCAACTCAAACTGCAAAAGGGCCCCTGTTCTTGGAAGCAGCCCCCAGCACTGGTGTATTTTCAGCAGTACCCTGCAAGAGCTCTGAAAGTTGGGCTATATAGGCAGAGCCCATCACACAGAGTCAATAGTGTTAAATTTGGGCACGGGCTGCCCTTGTTACCAGTTCCGTCTGCATGCAGCACCAGTGTTGGTGGGTCTACTGACCACTTTCCCCAGATAAACGTCTAAGCTGAGGAATGACGTGCTGACTGTGGGTTTCTGCCTCACCCTGCTCTGCCTACTCAACCACTGTATGGTTCCTGCAGAGCCAGCCCAGAACAGAGCACCCCCACAGGTCTAAAGATAGCCAAAACTAGCTAGACAGCAGTTCTGAAATAATCAACACCTCAGCCTGATGTGTTCCTCCTCCCCATCATTACCACTAACACACCAGACTGTGTTACTAATCGCTGACACGCAACAAAAATACTCAACACATTCCTTAGCATAGCTAGTGCTATCCCTGGGAGGTGCTCACACAGCAACGTGGCTCCAAATTGTTTTGGGGACAAGGTGCAGCTGGAAGTCATCACCAAACATCATGATCCAAATGGCTCTTACCACTGCTGTTGAGTCGCTTGGACTTAAACAGGAGAGAAGTTGGCAGGTGGTAAAGGGCAGATAGGAGCGAAGGTAAGGAATAATCAGCACCCCTAAAGCACCCTCAGCCTTTCTGAAATGAGAAGAAAGGCTTCAGGAATGGATCTTCCCAAAGAGAAGCAGGGGAAGAAAGGATGCACTTCCAGTTTCAGAGACAAGGTTACACGGCCAGACGGGACCCCCTTCCAGGTCAACAGAGGATGCAGAAGCAGCAGAAGTCCATGAGGTGAGATGGATGGGCAGGAGAGCTACTCTGAAGTGATTCTGGCAGGATGGTGCTGAGGGAGGTGGCCATGCTGCAGCAGATGAATGCTTGGCTTCCTCTTTCCCCTAATTTTCCAAAGTCCACAGGTGAAGGTAAGGACTTTAGGGCATGACTCCATGCTTCAGCTACTCATCTCAGTAGTGTTTAAGATACTTCTTAGTAGTTTTAAATGAACCATGATTTTCCATGCTGGTAGCTGATAAGTAAGAAGTACTGAAAGGGCAAACAAGAATAAAAAAAATAAATCAAGCGACCTTCTAGCCCCATTTCTAATGGAGGATGCTCAGGGAAGAGTATGATGAATTATTTCATTGTTAAATAAAATGAGAAAAAAGAAAAAGAATAAACATCTCTGAGGAGACAATACTACATAAGATTTTATAATTTCATCAGCAAGATAATTTAGGCGTCTAAACAGGATGCCAGCACCAGCCATTCTGGGGCCTTAAAGCCTTTAAATGGGTATGAATAATATCCTGACTAAACCCAGCAGCCCTAGAGGAGTTAGATGCCCTAAAATGCCTCCAAGCCTCTGCACTGGAGACACAAATGTACTGGAAAATGTACCTTCTTGGTCTGTTGTGACAAAAGTAACAGGCTATGGATGCCCATGACAAGCCAGACATCCTCTCTGATGCACACCTTTTGGGTCTCTCCCAACAAAAGGTGCTAAATCTTGCCGTGCAATCTGGTCAGCTGAGCTTCCCCTCTTCCCAGGCAAAGAAGGGATCCCAGAGACAGCTGTCACTTTGAACTGGCTGACGTCGCTGGCGGGCTTTGGCTCTCGTGTTCTTCAAGCAGGGATGTGTGAGGCATAAGGGAGCTTAAGTCTGCTGCACCCACTGCAGTAAACCTCTTGTTAAATGGGCGGGGTGTGTGTGAGAAAAGCAAGGGAATAATCGGAATAATACTGTATTATTACAGCAGTTAAAAGCGCTGATACCCACGTACAGCCCTATGCAGTCTGAAATGATGCTAGCTGTCCTAGCCGCTGGCAGGGAGGAGGCTGCCTTCAACGACCTAGCCAAGCTCTGGAGCTGAAGAGTCAAAGAGACTACTGCGGGAAGAAACTACAACTAACGAGGGGCAGCTCAATGAGATATCATCAAACAGCACTCCAAGCTGGCCAGTCAGAGTCCCAGCCCACAATTATTTCTTTGAATTTCTGCCATAAGAGAGCTCGCCAAGGGATTCCTTCTGAGCATGGTTCTGAGAACGCAGCACAGAAGGAGAAAGAAACGTCTCAGGACCCTGGGGTGATTTCTGGAAACCAGTCAGCATCTGTCTGTCACGGGCACACTTTGAGGCATAAGTCTTTGCTGAAGAGGAGGAAAGGAGATGGAGACAGGCTAGTGGGCAGGCTCCCATCCCTTCCCCAGGGTCTGACTGGTGCAGAGATGGAACCTGAGGCAGGATCTGTGTGAAGCTGTTTGACCCGCAGGCTGTGGCAAGGAGGGAGCGTATCGTTGTGTGATGCATCTGTCTGCTTTGCCTATAAAAGGGAAGCAACAAACTCTTTGTCCTTTCCAAGGCGCCACACAAAATCAACACAGCTCTTTCATTTAGTGTACTCCCGGTACATATTTAACCAACTATACACATCCAATCTGTACAGCTAAAATGTCCTCAGAGCAGAAAATGACTGTATTAGGATTAAACTTTAAGATTAAACACTGGAAAGGCATGAGGCTTATCTTGTCATCAAGTCCTTCTAACATCATCATATTTTCTGAAGTCTTTCCTTATATTCTGCTGCTTAGGAGCAAAGAGAGGGCAGGGCCAGGGGTGTGCTACATCTGGGTGAGCTAACTCACTGATCCCACACTTTCTACACCCAAAAAGGGCCCACAGATGCATCCCAGCTCTCATGGTGAGATAAGCTGAGCATGGCCAACAGTTGAAGGTGTGACCAGAATAAATCAGATGTACCACCACACGAAGCTCCTTTCTGTGCTCTCCCACCAAACCCTGAAAAGCAGAAAAACAAGAAGATCCTAGCAGAAAGGATGAAAAAGGAAGTAAGTGATCTTTGCAGTGAGTATAACTAATGTTCCCAGCAAACACTGACAGGGAAACCACAATGCCCCTGTTCTGTGCAATTTCTTCCAGCCCTTGGGAACACCAAGCATGTGTCCCACAATGAGACACGATCTGCTCTGCAGCAATCAGCTGTACTCTGAACCCTTTCCAAAGCAGAGGGCACAGCACTAGATGTGCATTTATTTTAAAAGAACAGATGGATCAAAGTCCAAAGAAAAGATGTCTCAGGAAATAGTGTTCTCTAATTAGTCTGGAGGACTAATAAAATCTGATCCAGTTAAGTTCAGGGGGATCTAGAAGCAATTCTGCATTAGTAGCCTTCCCTTTGAATCCATTTTAGCCCAAAACAAACTAACCAAAACTAACTGGTGCGTGACTTTAGGAAAGCTGTATACCATAAGTGCTATCTTTCAAAAAGGATGATGACCTAAAGCCTAGATCATTTGTGGCTGTTAAAAATCTTACTACTAGTGTAAGGGTAGCAGTATCTGCTCAGCTGATACTTGCCATTTAACTTTTATTTATTATTGGGTGGACATATTTTTTCCTTCCGTTTCTCTTCTCCAGTGCAACTGTTGAAGTAATTCTTGTGCATTTATCACAAATAACCAAATTTTGGCAGCAAACCTCTGAACCACACTTGCTCCTGAGGGCAGTTGTTGAGGTCTGGGAGTTTGATTTGGGCCTGATGTGTTGGCATGTTCAGACAGGGCAGAACTGTGCAAAGTCACTGTATCCTTCATGGTTTTAAAGAGCAACATCCAGCCTGCAGTATGAAGCATTCTAGGGTATTCACATAAAGTAACAACATAAAGCAAATTTACTGGCATGCCCATCTTGCACATCCTCTGGGAACTGCTGTAATTCCCTAGTGCTGCAGTCACTGTCTGGGGGAGAGCAAGCTTGAGCACAGCTCAGCAGCTTTTCTTTCCAAAGCACATGTTGTTGGGGATGGAGCTGAAGAATGGAAAGGGGTTGAATGTAACTTCCAAACAATTTTATTTGATTATTTGCATGCTGCTGATACTATTCTTCATCATTTTATCAGAATTAAATTAAACTGTGAAAAGTATGATTAACTAATGGGACTTAGAAAGACAGAGGACAACCTATCTTTATGCTTTAAGTAGATTCCCAATTCAGAACATAACTAGCTGAGAGATGTGGCTGCTGAGGTGCATTTCCTCAAAGCACAGTCACTGGAAACAAAAGCAACATTAAAAGAACTCCAGGCTTGATATAGTGTCAGGCTCTGCACATTAGACCTAATACTATCCTGACAGCAGAATTCTGCATGCACAGACCCTGCCTCCCACCCTTAATTTCAACCAAGTAGCAGCAAGCAGCAGCTGACCTCCAACCAGTTAATGTCTTCTGGGTAATGCTGTGAGTACTCCTATAAAACACGTATCAGTTTGTGCATCTATTTAACTGTGTGGTCATGACTGATCTGGATGGTAGAAGAATGCTAACATTAAAGGTTACTGGAATGGTTTTTTGTTCTGGATAAATGAAAAGGCTTGGGGTATGCAATCAACCCTTCATCCTTTTGTTGCCTACTAAGGGGCATGGCAGTGCTGTATGATCACTGTTATTAAACTGTTAGATAGTGTGGCTCCAGAAACCTGGAGACTGCACTGAAATTTAATTACAGAGAGCAGCAGGGGAGGGGGGCCCCTGGGAGGATGTGGGCGAACCTGTAAAATGCACTTAGTTTTGCTGATATTCTGAAATTGCTTCAGTGAACATTAATATATTGCTGTGTGCTGCCCACAGCTGGCAGGAACAGGCCACTTCCCTCCTCACTAGCTTAGGGATATTTAAGATTTTTTTTTAATGAAGAAAAGACATCTGTACTGTACTCTCAATCCTAATTACTGTTGGATCAGCTAGGAACTATTTTTGGAGGCTGGTCCCCCATGTCAGCGATGCCTGGAAGTCAGATAAGATGCGTTCAAAAGCCTCCTGCGGCATGTGCCAGTGCTACCCAAATCTGGTCCCAGAGTAATGGTGCCCCCCTATCCACCCAGCTACTCTGCAGAGAGTTGATACAGTGGGTTGGTACAGTGATGATGCGCTCTACAGGTGCCACAAATGCCACTAAATTAACTACTAGTTTGTGGCACTACTGCCAGCGCCTTTACCTTCTGGCTCTGCCGGTCAGTCTGTCCTTTCCTTTGGCTCGGCTGCTCATTGCTTTGGGACCGGGATTGTTCACATTCACGCTGTGCTGTCCTCCACCTAGAAGACAGGTTGGAAAGACCATGCAAAAGCAGGCAGAACTGTCTGACGGACTACTGAAAGGGCTAAAATCCCCGTATCACCGGAAAGTACCTCTGGAAGGGGAAGCCTCTGAAGCTATATGCCTACTAAATGTGTATTTTCTGAAGCAATGAATACAAAGTGAGAATTTAGGGGTGTTTCTTCTTCATTTTCTATTAAAAAATCCAATCGTGAATTTAGATCTTATCCCTTGTACTCAGTCTCCCTTGTGCTGTTCTTGGGAGGCTGTTCTTGTTCTACTTGCCACAGAGCACAGACCTTATCACAGGGCTAGGAAAGCAGCCATGTGATATGGGTCCAACGGGCACTCCAAGTCTGTGAGAGTGCCTGGAGAGAACTCTTTCCATGAGGGTATAGTGGAGGTGCTGACGTTGAGTGGGATGACACGATTGAATCATGTGGTTTACTCACCTCTCCCATTGGGAGGAAAGGACCTGTGCTGGAATTTCCTTGCGTTTCTTCCCCCTAAAAGGACAAAGCAAAGCACGCACAAAAGTGAGTGAGGCTCTGTAATGGACATGTAGCAGAGAGCCTGGCGTTCAAATAGGGTTGCAAGGGAAAGCTTTGTTCTGCCAGTCCATCTCCTGAGAAACAGGAGTCGTGATGGACTTATGCTAGTAAAGAAGCCAGCATGTGCCACAGGGATCAGAGATGATGTGCTCTGGAATAGGATTGCCTCTCAAACCGCTGTTTGGGAAACGAGGCAGTACTGAGCCTCCGTATTGTGTCGTAAAAGGTTATAGAAACCGTGCCACTGCTCTCCCTGGGAAGGTAAAAAGCACTAGCACCCAGATGCTCAAATCCCATCCCCTGAGCACTCTGCAAAGCAGAGAGGGCTGAGACCCCAACACTGCGCGCAGAGGCATTTGCCCAGGAAAGCAGAGTTTCACAACTGACAGCCACGACAGCTGTGGCATTGGGATTCGCACGATCAGCATTCACTAGCGTCAGGACAGAATCTAGGTGTCCCTTGCCAACCTTTCTTATTGCTGGGATTATCCAAGGCTGGCTCCCCATCCTTAACAAAGTCCTCTTCAAACCTGCAGGTTAAAAACAGGCATTGTCAGACCTGACCATTCTCCTCCAGTGTGCAAAAGCGTGGGCAGGAGACCTCAAGACGATGCAGGTTCCAGCCATCGGCCCTTCTGCACCTGCTTACTGGCAAGTAAGTGCAGGTTTGTCAGCTGAAGCTGAAACTGCATGCACTAACCAGGAGAAATGAGGCTGTGAGGCAATTCTACCCCAAAGGAGAACCTCTAAAACCTTTACATCAGTACTTATATGTATGGATTTAATTCTAGGAACATCCTTGAAACCTATAGATCCCTGTAGTGTAACTGTACAAAGCTCACATGCAGCTTCCCAAGCTTCTAGCTACTATCTGAAGCAGCTTCAGGACTTGTCATCTCAAATCAGACCTGTGGATCAGACTTGTTTGGACGGTTTCTAATCCTGCTTGTTGAGTATTATGGCTTTTCTCTTTTAAATGGATAAACAGGAGAACAGTAGGGCTCAGAGCTGTCTTGCCAGCAATACTCAGCATCCACTGAAGTCAATTCACTTCTGTCCATTGGGGTCTCACTGACTGAAAGTCTACATGTTCAGCCTTATTTTTCAGACAAAAGGTTGTCCCATCCTCCTGCCTTGTATAAACTCATTCTTTTATCAGCAAACCCATTCCCTAACTCTGCACCCTATCAAAACCCTATCCTGCTGCAGGTGCTCATCATCCTCCAAAGCTTTCTAGACACTGTGATCCAGCTACACAACCACAGTTAGAGGTGCAATGTTTAAAGGGGAAATGTCAGACCCCATTAAGAGCTCTCCCATGTTACCATCCCCAGCATTTCCCCTGTGCTGTATAGGTGGCCCTCACACAACAGTGCCTACAAGGGCTGAGTTCATGAGGTGAGGAGGATTTAAGCACGTTGGCCCATCCTGTGATTGAAAAGGAAAAACAAGTGGGGCTGTGCTGTGGGCTAGCAACACAAGTTTGTCCATTCCTGATTCAAGAAGAGCACCTGCACCCTCCTGACACTGGACCTGTCCATGTGGAGATGGTGAGAACCCTTTAGATGCAGACTGAACAGTAATTCATGCTACCCTCCCTCCCTCAGTCCTTGTCCTGGTAGGACCAAAGGCAGGCAATCCTTCTCAGCACAAAATATCTCCTGTCAGGGTAGGAGACCTCATGTCAGAAAGAAAAGATGAGAATTGCTCTGGTATCTGGTCCCACTGACAGACATGGTCAGGAGAAAGAGGTAGCGATATGGATTTAGTCAGGGAGAGGCAGATGACAGCGTAGGATTCGATAAACAATGAACATCTGCACAAGGTCTTATCACTGGCTTTAAATGGCCTGCTGCAGACAAACCACCCCAAGACACTGGAGGACCTACATGTGCTCTGACTTCTCCACATCCCAAGCCCGTCGCCACTCGCCCTTGGAGTTCTTGTGACGTGCCAGTCGCTCCAGGTCAATCTGATCTCGCTCCCTCTTCCAGCGTATATACTCGGAGCGTTCCCGTCCGGTCATGGGGAAACTCAGGTCTCCAGGGCTCTTCTGGAGTGACTTCCCACTCTCCTAGTGGAGGCAAAAGACCCGCTTGTTAAATGTCTGAGGCAAAAGACACGCTTGTTACATGTCTGAAATGTCTGCATTCAGCATACTCTGTCGTGTCACCACCAGAAATCCTCAGTAATGTTTGAAAACAGGTCGGAGTGACGTGAGCTTCTGCCTCCATAAAGCAGTGTGTACACAGAAGGGCTCTTTTTTACCCACAGCCTGAATATGTCAGTCCCAGGGTTGGTAACATTTCATTGACTTTATGAAGATGGAAACTGAGGCAGGAAGAAGTTAGACATCTTGCTCAGAGCCACATTGTGAACCCACGGTCAAATCAGAACTAGGAACCATTCCCTCCCAGGAATATTCAATTATGAGAAGGATAATTTGTGACAACATATTTCTGAATAGTTGTTCCACTTTGTCCAGGCTAACATGGACAGCATTACATTTCTAAGGATTAAAATCTGTCAGACTAAAACCCTGAATTTTGTCATCTGGATACACTCCTGTTGTCTTAAAGAGATGGGGCTTCATTTCTATTTCTCTGACCTGAACTGCAATGTTTCTGGGTTCCAGCAACAATATCCCCCTGATCTGGGGAGTAGCCAGGAAAGACACCAGTTTTCATTCTAGATATTCAGTACCTAACCACATACTTTTAAAACATGCCCCTGTAATTCTGTGTTCAAGTGGCCGCAGGATTGATTCACTCCATTTGCACTTGAAGTCACTTTAACTGCAGGCATAAATTAGCCATGGCTTTCACCTATTGTGTTCCTGCTCTCTTATAGGTTTCAGAACCAAATCTTCACAGTTTTTCCTAGAACAGGCACTCTGCCATGGTTTACTTGTGGCATATGGTTAGTTCCTGGAGCGCCTGCAACATTTCCCAGTTTCTGAGAGGTTGAACTCTCATAGAAGATGCACCAGCCTGGTGAATCCCCCCACCTGAATACACTGAAATCAGGGTTATGCCTATGAAATCCTTCTCACGGACAGGGCCAAGAAGGAAGAGACTTTTGTGACCACCAGGCATCCACAAGAGCCCACAGTCACAGGGCTGGTGCCAACCCTGCGCCAGGACCCACAGGGCCCAAGAAAAGCATCCTCAGAGTGAAGGGGCTCTTCTCCTTCATTGCTTTCAACCTCTTTGTTTATTACTCTTCATAATAAACCAGTTAAGGGCTCCCACTGTTCAAAAATGTAAAGCTTAATGAAAAGATAGTTCAGAGGTGATGGAGATCTGTGAAGCTGTAGCAAAGCATGTGAACAGGGAAAGGTGGGTAACCGAGCCATCAGGTTAATGGATCTGATAGAAATAGAAGCCTGCTGACCACGGTGTGTTGTCAGGTAACACTGTACAGCAAACAGCTTAGTGCAGAGCTGAGTCCTGGGGTGTTAATTACCAGTGGGTAATTCATCACTTCATACATGAGCCCTTCCATGCCAGCCACCCTCACTCCTTCCTCATATGGGAATTAACTCCTCAGTGTTGCACTGCTGATAAAAGCAGAACAGCAGGCAAAGAGTGACTGAAAGCCCTGTTGCCAAGGAAATGCACCTGCGTGGGCTGCAGTTGGGGTGGCAGTAATTGCTCCTCCATTTCTTAGCTGGCAGGAGCTGGGGGACCTAAGACTGCATCCCTGAGAATGGGGAGATGGGGTTTGCAGAAAGGCAGGACCTGCCAGGGCAACCACTGGTCCTTGGGTTAGACAAAAGGTCTAGAGATGTTCTGGAGCTCCAGAGCCAGCAAGGCACAGCAGGTCCTGCCACAATGGATCTTGATGTGTCCCAGGATGGGGGCACACAAGAGCTGAGCAGCACACAGCTGGTGAGAGAAGGGTTCAAACTCCAGAGGCAGAGGATAAGGGAGATGTGCCCTGGTCCATCACCTTGACCCTTAGCAAAAAGGAAGTCAAAAGTAAGGAGAAGACTGAGGCTGATACCCATGCTTTCCTGTGGGTAGATGCAGATGTAGCTGTGGGGCCTATCGGGCAAGGGGAGCTGGTCCCTGATCCCCCACCCCCTCCTCACCTTGGTAGGGGCACAGCTGTGGTTAGCTGGACTGCAAGGCCATTCTTTTGCCCTGTTCTGATCTGGGGGGCTCAGCTGGAATTAATGGTTGAGAGCCCATCTGTGTCCTCTTAATGAATCATGTTGAGGTGGGTCTATTCAATTTGTGCTCCATTAATTAAGAGCATCTGCAGGCTCAGGGGAGCCAGCATATCCTCCAGGGTTTGCATTAAACAGTCAGTGGGAAGGCCTGTGCTTTAATTTACCTTCATCCTACTTAGCTTCTGTTGAAGTGAGGAGCTGTAGCTAATGAGGCCTGAGACTTTCAACCCACAAGCAAATGTTTTTTGGGAGAGAAAGCAGCTAGGGCTGTGCTTTTGCGTGCATGTAGGTGTGCGTCCTGACATTCCCACTGCTGTACTAGGGACTTGAGCGGCCACAACAAGGTGTGATGAGCAGGTCCCTTCTGCTGAAGCAGAAGCCTTACTATGCCTTAGGTGTGTTAGCTGCTCAGCAAAGCTTTGGATGAGGAGAAGGATAAGCAGTGGGAACCACATCAGAGCACGCTGCTGCTTGCTTCAGCATGAAGGCAACTCTTATTGACAGGGAGGCACATCCTGCTGGTTTCCTTTCCCAAAACAAGAGTCCCTTAAAAGGGACATTGAGCCTTACTCACCTTCCGGCTGTGCTCACTTTCTGGGCCTCTGTCACTGTCTGATCTCCTCTTCTCTGCTGTTCTTCTCTCCTCTGCCTGCAAGGGCACAGACACAGGAATTATTTCAGGGATTAGCCAAGGACTCCTGGCTGAGGAGTTCATGCCCAAACCCTGTGCCCATCCTGATATGTTAGAGCTGCCCAGGAAAAGTCAGCAAAAGAGGAGAGAGTGGTTCCCAGGACCCTGAATCAAACTGATACGGAAAAGAGAGGCTGGAAAGTCAGGAATGTAAGAAGAAAAGCAAGCAAAAGGGATGAATTCCTACAAGTCACTCTTCCTCCCAAGCCAGAGACAGTGACCTCTACAGTCCCAGTTCTTTTGAGGAAGACCAAGTTTTATGTACCTTTACAGATTTGGACCCAAGACCCTGTTTATGATCCACCAGTACAAGAGCTGGGAGTCCATCTGAGATGCAGCTAAAAGCTACCGTGGTAATGATGGGAGAGATTTTTTTGTCCCTGTAATACACCAAGCTGCTCTACCAGAATCCATCCCCTCATCTACTGAGTTTAGCCACGCTGCCACCAGATTTATAGAATCATAGAATATCCTGAGTTGGAAGGGACCAACAAGGATCATCAGGTCCATCTCCTGGCTCCGCACAGGACCACCCAAAACTCAAAGGGTGTTGTACAAAGGCTTCTTGAATTCCAGCAGGCTCGGTGCCATGACCATGTCCCTGGGGAGCCTGTCCCAGTGCCTGACCACCCTCTGGGTGCAGAACCTTTCCCTCGCACCCAGCCTGACCCTCCCCTGTCCCAGCTCCATGCAGTTCCCTCGGGTCCTGTTGCTGTCCCCAGAGAGCAGAGCTCAGCGCCTGCCCCTCCGCTCCCCTCGTGAGGGAGCTGCAGGCCGCCATGAGGCCTCCCCTCAGCCTGCTCTGCTCTGGGCTGAACAAACCAAGGGACTTCAGCTGCTCCTCACACGTCTTCCCCTCCACACCCTTAACCATCTCTGTGGCCCTCCTTTGGACACTCTCTAAATTTTATGTCCTTATACCATGGTGCCCAAACGGCACGCAGTGCTTGAGGTGAGGCCGCAGCAGGCAGAGCAGAGCAGGACAATCCGTTCCCTCGACCGGCGAGCAATGCCGTGCCTGATGCACCCCAGGGTGCGGTTGGCCCTCCTGGCTGCCAGGGCACACTGCTGGCTCAGATTCAACTTGCTATTGACCAAAACCCCCAGATCCATTTCTGTGGGGCTGCTCTCCAGCCTCTCGTCCCCGAGTCTGTATGTATAGCCAGGGCTGCCCCGTCCCAGGTGCAGAATCTGGAACTTGCTCTTATTAAATTTCATACAGTTGGTAATTGCCCAGCTCTCTAATCTACCAAGACTGGCAAGCTCTGCTCTAGTGTTGACATCCCCCAGCCTGGCAGGAGGTGAAAATTAGCCTCTCTGTCTTAATGAACTACAAACACTAAACACGAGGCATGCTATGGACTAGGCAGCTCTTGGCCCCTACATGGCCCTGGTGATACTGCCACAGATACAGCCACAGCCAAGGCTGGGGTGGGATCATAGCGGCTCTTAGCAAAATACAGCCTGCAGAGCATAATGATCTTCTACAAAAGGCTTTCTGCCCTGATTAAATAATAGCTGGAGTGCCACTGGGAGGGCTGCTTGCTGTTGCTCCAGGATAAGGAGCATGTGTGGGGCAGATGACAGAAAGGCACCGGCCTGGTCCCCATGCTGCGGCAGGCCTTGGGGCAGGGGGTGTTGGCCTTCTCGAGAGAGGCTCCTGCTCCCGTCCAGCCGCTGCCGCAGCATGTGACATCGCAGCACAGCGGCTGCCAAGCGGCGCAACATTTATTACAGAGGCCTCTCCCCTGTTTTGTAGCCGTACATGGCAGCCCTGGGGCTGCTTTGCATAAATGCTGCCAGCTCGCAGCGAGGTCTCGGTGTGCTGCAGCCCTGGCGGGCCCCCTCGCACCCAGCAGAGCTGAGGCATCCCCAAGTTCCCCTCCCTGCTGAACGGCTATGGGGCTGGGGGGGTATGTGGGGCTGAGATTATCGTGCTCTTGTTTTGCACAGCCAGGCAAAACTGAAAAACAAAGAGGGAAGTCACAGCACAAACTGCCAGGTCAGCCATTCGAGAAAGAGTCAGTGCTGTGAGGTCCAACCCAGGCTGGAAAGAGGACTTTTATTCCAATTATATTCTATCCCCAGGCTTTGCCCAGCATGACAGGGCTGGATGCTGGAAACCTGGGATACTTGTCTCTACACTTTCCAGCTCTACCCAGCCTCCTAATGCAACTCATCCCCCCTGCAGCCTGTTTGCACATACGCTGTGGGAGCTGGAGAATGGATGAACTCACCCCACAGCAGCGAGCAGTCTTTTATGGGGTCATGCATGTGTGCTAAATCTGAGGCACGAGGGAAGCACGACCTTACAGCCAGCATTCACTGACACTGTACTTGGCACATGACAGCTTCACTGGTCTCACTGGTGTGAAGCTGTGTAAACTGATGCTATGAGGAAGACATTAGCTTCATAGTCCTAGGATTTGTCAGCAAAGATTTGGGAAAAAAAATGCAAAGAAGTGTGTGTGCCCAGAGAAGCCACCCCATTTTTTTGCAACAGGCCAGGACATGGTAAAAGGCAATACTGAGTATTTATTCAAAAACGTTGCTGTGAAAATTTATGTAACCAAAAACGATCACCCCAGGCTCAAAGTCAATTCCTCTTCCAGCCCCATGTGAAGAATCTAGCAGCCAGAGATCCAACAAAGCTTTGCAGCCCTAAACTGAGACATTGCATTTATAGAGAGATTAAAAATGCAGAAAGCTGGAAACTTTGCTTATTTGAGGAGGCTGGCTGGGGAACAAGGTGCAGATGGATGTTTAGCCTTTGAAGCAACTGTAAAAGAAACTGTCCATTTTAGAAAGAGCACAAAGGAGCCAGCTGCTGCAGAAGAGTTGGAGCCCCTCTGTCCCTGGGGAAAAAGGAGGATTAACAGGAGAGACAGGAGAAAAGGAGCACTGCTTGTCTTGGAAATGCCAAAGACAGCTCATGGGGAAACTGAGGCAGGGAGCTGCATGGGGGTGATTATCACTACATCTGAGTCTGCACATTTCTCATGCAAGCTCACACAAGACGTGATTTGGCTTGGCCCCTGTACAATGCCTGATTGTGTCCCCAAAGATGGGAACCGGAAAGCCAGAGCATCCGCACAGCCGGAGCGCTGAGCCAGGCTGTGCGTAAGCTGCAAGCTGCGGGGGGAGCAGTGTATCTCTGCCTGTCTGCAGCCCTGCACAGCTTGTCTTCAGCCCTGTCTTTGCCGAGGAACAGGGAAGAGTGAGCCTGCGCCCAGGAAATGTACTTGGACAGCCTGGCAGAGGGACCATGCTGCAGCTCAAGGAAAGACGCAGCTGCTGCGTGGCTGGCCAGCCCGGAGGCTGTCCTGCTCTGGGCACCAGCACTTCAGTGCACAACACAAATCGTTCTGTTCCAGGGACACTGCATAACTCGACATCCTCTTATACTCCCCTCCTCTCCCCTCAAGGCCAGGCTGCCTTGTTCCTTAGTCTGCTTCTGGTTGTGCTTCACAAAAGGCACTGTGGAAAATAGAGAGAACCAAAAATATCTGGTTCTATCCTACCAGAAAAGCAGGTCTGAACTGTGCAGTTAAGAAAATATGTTACCTTTGCTTTTGCATTGGCTCAGGAGCAGATTTTTGCATTTTCTCCATGCTGCCCCAGAGCTGCTGTTAGCCTGTTACGACACACCCAGGCCATAGGGAAGCAAAACATGTTTTTCTCCTCCTTCCTCCTCTCCGCCCCCAAAATTATGAAATATGACAATGACATTATCAACTCATAGTTTAACTGTTCCTGCACAGCAGGGAAAGAGATGTGAGGAGGGAGCAAAAATCCGAATTAGACAGAGTAGATTACGTTGCTTATCCTAAGATTTATTCAAGGATTTCTCAATTTCTCAGCCATAGAATGGTGCAGGGGGGTTGTTAGACGGGCTTTGATGTCTCTGGCTTACTTCACCGTCTTCTTATTTTGAAAATAAGTGTTAACAAGATGCGTTAAATTAACCTTCTGGTACCCCACTTCTCTGGGCGCATGACGGTAACCAGAACTCACGTTTCTTCTGCAGGAGGAGGTTTTTGTAAGAGCTTAGAGCTGGTTTTCCAGCTCTCAGATCCCCCGCTGGGCAGGATTTTTGAAACTAGCTCAGTGCATGAGAGGATAATTTTTTCCAAATCTTTTGAAAAATCTGCCTATTAATTGTGATGCCTGAAGGGAGCTAAAGGCTTCTCAGCCACCCTTTCTGCCTGTCCCCGCCTCCCACGTGCAGAGCAGCGTTTCTCCTGCCCCAACTTTGGTTCCCCTCCTCTGCAAGCTCAGGGGATCAGACTCATCTGCATAAGTCCCCGAAAGCAGCTTTTGTGTCTCTTGATTAAAAACAGTAATTTTTGATATATAATCCTGGGAAACTGTTAATAAAGTGACAATTTAAGAGCTCTGAAGCCGTATCTACTGTCCATTTAAAAGATGATTTGTAAGCTGCTAATTAATCATTGTGATCCACTGGTCCTGGGCTGCTAGCTTGCTTCTCTAATGTAGTAATGACACTGAAACAGTGCCAGAGCATGGAGTGGCTTTTTAGGAAAAGTAGAGCTAAACATTAGGCATTATCCCTGTCCCTGTGTGCAGGAAGAGTTCTGATGCGGGCAGAGTTAAGGGCAACCAGGCAGGGTGGGAAGGAAGGTCCCAGATGTGGCACCACCAAGCCAGCAGCAGCACTGGAGGCTATGCAGCTGTGTCGGGCTGATTCGTTCTGCAAAGAGGTGGGATAACTTGTTCTGCCCAGCCCTGTGCTACCAGGACTATCCTGCCTAGTTCACTGGGTAGAGAAAAACAGAGCTCAATATGGCAGAGTAATATGTCCAGGACTGGGGCTGTTTTGGAAAGGAAAATTATGAAAACAGCTTTTTGTTTCTCACATTTCCTCTTACGCACAGCCTTTGCCACAGCTGTGCACTGCCAGCTGTGATGTGGTATAGGACTGACAATGTGGCACTAGCTAGAAGCACCCAGGGTAGCGGGAATGGGAGTCTTTTGTTTGTTTGCTTAGCTTCTTAATGAATTTCATCGTGAATAAAAATAGAGAAAAATGTGGGATAGCAAGGATGGTCTTCAAATGTTATAATAGGATATATTTAGCAAGTGCAGGAAGGAGGGGCTAGATTTGACAGTGGCCAGGCTACAGGATGTTACTGAAAGGAAAGCGATGGGTGTGATCCCTCTCCTAGGCATTGCAAGCATCTGTGAGGAGAGCACAAATAACGCAGAATGAGCAGGGAACCAGCTGGGCCACAAGGGGAAAAAGGCAAAAGAAAGGACTGCACTGGGATAGTGAGAGAGACTGAGAGCTAATCCTCAAATTGGGGGTCTCAGCTGAGGTCTGAATGAACAGCTACACTGATGCCCCATCAGGCAGCTGAATTATTTGGGGATGAAAATGAAGTTTCCTTGGGGATCAACAACTAATAAAAGGGTAGAAAACAGAAAGTGGCAAGAAAATGTCGGTTTCCACAGTAGAAGATTAGCAGGGGTGTGCCACTGGAACATGCGTTGCTCAACATGCTCATAAATGGTCTGGAAAAGGAGCTGAATAGAGAGATGACAGTTTGCTGATGATACTAAATCATCCAGGGCAAAGAATGTAATTTGCCAGCAAAGAGCTGCAAAAGATCTCTTGACATTGAATGCCTGCATCATAAAATTACAGATGAAATTCAATATCAATAATACAAAATAACTCACATGGAGAAAAACGCCCCTTCTTATATACGAACACACAGTGGTGAAGTCTGAACTATGATTACCATTCAGGAATGAAATCTTGGTGTTATTGTGAAAACGCAAAATTGTTAGGACAAGAATAGAGAACAAGCCAGAAACATCACTGCATTACTCAGTACATCCACAATGAGCCCACAGCTTGAATACCATGTACAGCTCTGGACCTCTTGTATTAAAAGAATATAGTAACAATAATATATATATATTTAAAGGCACAAACAAGGGCAATGAGGGTGATCAAAAACACTGGAATTCTTCCTCACCAGACATGTCTAAATAGGTCTGGACTCTTAAGCCTGCAGAAAAGATGACTGAAAGGAGATGTGAAACAGGTCAATAAAATCATTTGTGCTTCAGAAAAGTGAATAGGGGATGATCTATGCACTGCTTCCTGTGATGCAAAAACATTGGATGGGTGTTACAAATTCTGACCTTCTCTCTGCATTGCAGTCTTCCAGTGCCTCTTGGAGAAACTCATTGCTCTGAGGCACAGTACCTGAGGCGTACTTGCCTGGTTTCATTTTTTCAAGCACTATCCCAACCAGCAAAGAGAAGCACTAGTTTAAAACACTAATCCTCGATGCAGCTTAGGAACAGCTGAAATGACAGGGTGGGCCAGACCAAGCCTCACGTGCCTCAACCAGCCCAAGCTAGCACAATGTGTGAGATGCCAATGTGCCAATGTGACCTGTCACTTCAGGCCCCATCTGCCTCTCCCAGATCCTGGGAAAAGGTTGACCAAGTGCAGATGGAAGAAAGTAGCCTGTAGAGGTGACTGTGAAACCCAAACCCTTAACTGTCTTTCAGCCACATCATTTGAGTCACACATTGCAAGGTGCCTGCACACTGAGAGCTGGTTTCTGCCCTGGCTGTAGTAGCTGTTGTCTGGAGTTACACAGTTAATGTGGAAATAAGAAGGCATCTTCATTAGCTAGGGAAGAACAGGGCCTGATCAGTCTAGGGAAATTGATGGAAACAAGGAAATCTCCTGTGCTTGGCTGGACTCTGAAACATATCCAATTGGTAACAGGTATTGGAAACTGGAGTTTCAAACACGCAGTTTTATATCTTTTTCTAAATTATAAGAGAAATGCAAAGAACAACAACAATTACTACCATAAAAGCCCATTTTTAAAATGATTTCTACTAAGCCCTCTGTTTCCCAGCCCTTGGAAGTGTGCTCTGTGAAAACACCTGTGCCTTCTCCCTGCCTCTTGTGCAAGCTGGAAGAGTGCACAGATCCTGAAAGCACCCTGAAAGCTCCTCTTCTGTTCTCTGTGAGCTTCTGAGAGGCCGGGAGAGGTATGCTGCAAAGCTCGGTAACAGAAAGCAGAGCACACTTTTTTTTTTTTTTTGTGCCAGCAAGAAGCATGATGCTATTGCTAAATGGGTCTTGTCAGTGATATGAGTCCAAGACTGCTGTTGAGCCAGACTATCTGTCCTGCCAGCAGACAGGTGATCAAATGAAACTGATCTTTCCTTTCAATCTTAAGTAACGCTGAGGGTAATTGCTCCGTGGTATTGTTGTTTAGTAGCTAGACTTACACCAAGCCTCTGTGGTGCTCCCAATAGAGATCCTTTTCTTGTTTAGCCAAGGCATGAAGGCCCCGAATGGCTCTACACAATCTCTCTCCCTGCAGATGTCAGCATCCAGGAGGCCTCCCTTGCAGCCTGTTGTTGCTAGAAGAATAACAGGGCTTTGGTCCTACCCTCCACCAGCTGAGCTTTGGATTAAGGAGGAAAAAAAAAAAAGTAAAAAAAAAAAAAAAAGTAAAGATTTTAAATGAACTTTGTATCTGAGGAGGAGCAGCATGGAGTTGTTTGCATTCCCCGGGGATTATCAGGATTGGGTTCTAGCACAAGCTGTGTGAAAGAGACCACTGTGACTATATACAGTTGAGGAAAGGCGAGATGACAGTTACATGAGCTCCTTGGACTGCTATATGAAGGCAATTGCATTCACTGGGATTGAATTTAAATGAGTGAGCTTAATGAATGGTAGCAGAGTGGGACCTGAAGTAGCAGGAGAAAGACCCGAGACGCAACCTCTGCTCACTCACCAAAATCAAACCAGCCAGGCATTAGGGACATCACACTCTCCTTGCCAATCTACAATTCAAAGCATCAGATCTTCAATGGTTCATGCAGAAAGGTGTGGGCAGACATGGCTTTAAGCTGGTGCAGCTGTAGGCCTGCTCTCACACACACTCTTAGTCTAACCACTTTGAGATCCATACAAGCACGGCGTCACCAAAAAACACATAGGATATAGGATATGTGGACTCTCAGCTTCAAATTTCATGTTCTATAGTAAAAGCATACAAGATATTACCTTTCCCAGGGCTGTCCACACACTTTTAAAACAGAACTCAGGATCTATAAAACCAAAATCTCTGCATTCTCCCTGTTGTCTCCTAGCACAATCCCAGTCCTGATGACCCCAGAGAAAAGCATTTAAACAAGCCCAGCAAGAACCAAAGTGGAGAGACTTGCCACGAACAACACAGAATTACATTTGACAGCCTAAAGGATAGCTAGAGCATAGGAATGGTCAGGTCACTCTCACCATCACATCTAGACGTCTCCCCGATGTCTAGTGTTTGGCAGCTGCCACGTGAACCTCTGGTGAATGGATGGATAGTCACTAGTGGCTCAACTGGGCAGCCAATATGAGATTTATGGTATTCAGAGAGTTGCTTGGTAGCCATAAGAAAGGAACTCATGGGCTTTCAGGGTCTAGGAAAACTCTGTGGAGGAGGAGAAGCTGAAGATTTACGTGGGCAGTTGGCAGATGGCTGGCTGCTGTCCCAGAGAGGGTGCTGCACAGGTCTCCCAGTGCTCCTGGGTGTGTTTGGCAACTGCAGTAAGCGTTTTCTTTCGTAGTCTTCACTGGCCCTGTTTGCTGCAGGCATTCTTACTTATCTTGCAAACCCTCGAATAGGAAAATATCACATGCCTCTCTGTGTGTGTGTAAAGAGGAAGGTATTTGCAAAGAGGTATTTGAAATATGCTTCAAAGTTCAGCCAGCTCACCCAGTAGGCTATGGCGAGGTGCAGCAGGACTTGGGTTTAGAAGCAAATATTGCCCAGCTCTGTTAACTTTTAAGTTGTTCAGTGTGTCAAGAGGACAGGGCTCTTGACTCACAATCTGTAGTACGGCTCCAAACAGAAGGCAGTAGGAGACAGAAGTCTTTTGTGAGCTTCATGCCACATATCTGGCAGTGCTTTCATCAGCTCTCCTGAAACAGCATCTGGTATTTCTTATGGACCCTGTACATTTAAAAGCAAGCTAGACCTAGCTAGGAACACAGAGAAGAGAAAGGGGATTGTAGCCTTTCCCCTTTCATGGTGATAAAAGCCAGAGAGTTTTACGATGATAAACTCCACACTTTTAACATGTAGTCTCTCCCAGTGTCCTGTTGCTGGGCTAGCTCCTAATCTGTCCCCATGGCACTTCTCATGCCAGCAAAACTAGCGGATGCCACTGATTCTTTGCAGTCCAGTCATTCACAATGCACTTACTTTTTCCTTGTTATCCATGGTGATGGCAATCTGCATCCTTCTCCCCCGGCGGAAAGCCACCAAGTGGTCTGTCTCCTCTTCACTGAGGTCTGGCACCCTACCCGGGCCAGGGAAGCACTCGGTGCGTTTCTCACTGACAATCCGCTTGCCCTGGAAAGAACAGGATGAGCTTAAGGACACCTCCATTAGCCCTATGCAGATCCCTTCCCATCCCTGAATTGCACAGGATTTTGGCCTGGCAGAACAGAAACATGAGCCAGGCTTCTTTGTTTGTAAAGCTAGATACTTTAAGGGATATATAACATTACATAGCCTTGTTTAACTGAGTACATACTACTAGGTAGGGTGGGATTTCCCCCGTTCAGATGTTTTCCAGCACGAACAAGATTGACATTTTTATTCCGGACAGGTGAATGCCACACTGCATTTTTGTCTTTGACACAAATATGAAGTTGTCCTCTCAACAAACAAAATGTCCGAGTAAAACATGAGGCTACACTGGAGCAGAAACCTATGAGGTGAGACAGAGAGGAAATAGTGGTGTTCTCTCCACTCTTGTCTGCAAAGCAGTTACTACCCCAAAGTGTATTAACACTTGATAATTTATTATCTTCATAATCATTGTGCATCTGTATTTCTGAGATGATTATTCAGCAGAGGAATAGTTTAGAAAACCGATATATAAACTCCTTAAACAAGGGCAGTTTACCCCCTTTCAGATATTATTTCCAGCTGTTTGTATCAGCTCATGTCTTTACTGCATGTATTTACATCTGGTTCTAATTTTGTTAATTATCTTTGTAGTCGGTTGAGCTCCAGCCAATGCCCTCAGCCATCACTTCCACAAAATGAGTACATCTTTTGTACAAAAATACATACTTTTTCTCATTTAAAAGTATCATATTTCAGTTCCATCATGTGCCTTTTTATTTTTGCCTTACAGGGAAATAAAATACTTGGTAAGTCATCTCCATCATTATCTCTGATCTTTTTCTTTTCTATTCTATATTCTATATGATTCTTCTGATCAACTTTGTCTGGGTTCATCCCTTAGAAGCTTCCCTCCCTAAAGGATGGTTTTTCTTCTGGTTTTCTCCCTGGACTTCCACACATACCAGAGTCTTGATTTTAATGGGTCTCAGAACCTCCAAGCAAAGTTCAGTGAACCTTGGGAACTCTTTGTCGCTACGAACTTCATTTCAAAAACAAACAGCAGACACTGACCTCAGATTTGTATGGAAATCTTGCAAGCGTCAGTGAATTTGCCATGAAATATGATATCAAGATGTCTTGCATTAGCCTCATCTTCACTTGGCTCTGCCAGAAGTGCAGATGTTAGCATGGAGGGAGCCTTGGTGTAGACAGCCTCCATAAGCAAGACCTTTTTTATCACTTGTCCAGTCATCGAGCTTCCTAAAACACAATACCCGCTTTAGAAAGTAGTGGAATATTTTCTGCATCAGACCTTCAGTCTCTTGCTCATTCTGCTCTCACATTGTGTAGTTTTGCTGTCTCAGCAGAGACTGTTTCTTGAGTTGGTCTATGCGTGCAGGTTGAGGAGCGGGTCCATGTCTGCTGTTGGTTACAACCACCAGAGCTGTGTGGACAAACTGGGGATTTTTTATACATTCCCTTAACCAGGTACAGCTCCGGTTTCAGGTTTCAGCTCTCGCTTCTAACAAGTTTTGCTGCCCTTAGTAGGACCCTTGCTATTTCTGCTTTTCTTGAAATAACTGAAGCCACATGTTGTGTTCACAGTAAGGATCTGCTGCCAATCTGCTCAATGCTGCTCTGGTGCTTTCTGTGGTGTTCTCAATGTTTGTGTCAACGCAGTCTACTTTGACTGCTGCCATGGACTGAGTAGATGTCCGTGAACCACCCCAGCAATGTCAAGATCCTTTTCTGAGAGAGTAAAAGTTGATAATCAAGAGAACAGGCGACCGTTTAAATACGGAGTACAACTGCCTGGGCGTCTACCATGGCCAGCCACTCAGCTTCACTTCCACCTGGAGCATGGTTGTATGCCCTGAAGGTGCCCCCTTATCTAAGAACTCTGTGAGCTGTTTAAAGGTCTAAGGCTAAGTATCTGTCCTCAAGAACGATGTGATTTTAGCAGCTGGGACAGAGCCAGAAAGTTCAAAGCAGAATCTAAACTGCTCTGAAATCCTCGTTTTACCTTCCCTCCATGAGTAGGGGCATACTATAGTGTCCTTAACTGCACATCCCATTGCAGTCACAAGATTACCAGTGATTGCATTACTACAGCTTAATAGCTGACTGCCTGATTTTTAAAATAAAGTGAGAACCAGCTGAAGATGAGAAGACATTTAGCAACTTTGGCATCAGCGACCAGAGGATGTTGGATTTTAGGAGACTGAGAGCATTGAGCAGAAGACTAGAGACCATGGGCTTCTGGAAAGGAGATTTTGGCTTGTTCAGGGAACTGGTATGCGGGATCCCACAGGAAGCAGTCTGAAGGGAAAGAAGCCCAGGAGATCTGACTGGTTTTCATAGACAAGGCTCAAGAACGTAAGTAAGGACTTACTGGTGTGCAAGAAATGAGCAGGTGTGGTAGGAGGCTACCTTGCTGAGCAGGGAGCTCCTGGTTACACTTACATGTGAAAAGGGAGTCTGTGGGAGGTGGGAAGGAATAGGGTCTCAAAGAAGAATATAGGAGCAGCACCCGAGGGTGCAGGGATGGAGTTAGGAAAGCCAAAGCTCAGCTGGGATTGAAACTGGTGAGAGATGTGGAGGTCAGCAAGAAGGACTTCTGTACGTATATTTAGCAGCAAAGAAAGATGAAAAAAGATGTTGGCCTGCTGTGGAATGGGGTGAGCAACTTAGTGCCATGAGACATAGAAAAAATAAGGTACTCTATGCTTTCATTGCACGGTCTTTTACTGGCAAGATCTGTCCAACCTCTCAGACATGCTCAGAGAAAGGTCAAGAGGCAAGGGATACAAGCTGCCACAAAGGGAAGTACGACTCAATGAAGGGAAAAAAATCACAATAGTAGGGGTCAAACAGTTGAAAACTGGTGCCCAAAGCAGCTGGGAAATACCCATTGATGGAGATTTTCAGAACTTGACTGGACTCAGCCCTGAGCAACCTGTGACAACCTTGAAGTCAGCTGTGCTTTTAGCTGGGGACAGGACTAGATGGCCTCCTGATGTCCCATCCCACATTAGGTGTTTTATGGTTCTGTTATTGTTTTCAGGTTGTTAGCCTGCCTCAACTCTGAAGGAAAACCTGTTTAGATTTTATGTGTGTACATGCACAAATGTATGTGTGCAGATGTGTGCAAGCATAGTAATTTTGCCTGTTTTCTTTGGCTTGTGGCTTTTATACAGCAAGCACTAGGTAGTACAGTCCCGAATTCAGGATCGGTCAGACACAATGTTTCTAAGTACCTAGGTCGTGGCTTTTAAGTGGCACCTGCTTCTCAATTACTGAATCACCCCATGTCCAGAGCTAACATAGCTCCGTTGCCAGAACTATTGGCCAATACAAACACAGGATGTTTTAGAACTAAAAGTATATTTCAAGTCCTATTTATATTCTGTGATTCATGTATTTTATTCCTAATTTTCACTGAACCAGAGACAGGAATTATAATGGTCAGCACAGGATTCCTACTTGTAGTCAAAGCCACCAATGTGGCGTTTCTTTATGCTGCTTGCAAATCAGTATTAATGGACATGGGTAGACGAAAAATTAACCTTTTGAATAGACTATCTTGGTCTCATATTTCAGACCACAGAGCTGTGCTGGATAATTTGAAGCTGCAAATTTCTTTTGCCATCCTCTTTGGGTTCATAGGGCAACATCTGTGGTCACAGGAATATTCTCTGGTCTCATTCATGTTAGCAGTTATGCTGAGATGACCCAGTAGCTCAGAAACACAATATTAACATGGTCATTTTAGGAAGATACAAATGGGAAATGCCTGTGCTCTTACCTTGTGATAAACACAGGAAAATGGAGTTTTATTTAACTCTTCCTTTATAGACTATGTAAATGGCTACCTCTTATACAGCAGCTTGCCAAGTTAGCTAACTGAATGATGTGTCTTCCAGACATATGAACAAACATTTCCCGTTGAAATGAAAAGCAAGTGAAAATAAAAGTCTTGTTAGCTGCTCTGAAAACCTAAGCATTCCTATTTAAACTTTCTCCCACAGCTAGTGAGGATGAAGTGGAAAACGCCATTGTGTGTGCTTCACAATTCCCCTTTATAAGGGAAACTAAACAGTTTCTTACGCCTTGAGACATGGAAGAAAAGCGCTTAGCAGTTTTTCAAGGCCCCCTACACATCATGGGTCCACAACTTAACCCTAGCAATGCCAGGGCAGTCACAGCAGGGACAAAACCAGCCAACCCTGGTTTTGGAATAGGTGTATGCAAGACTGTACCCCTCTTCTTTCTCTCCCCACACCAGCCTGTCCTCTTCTCAAAACCTCTTCCTCACTCATGTCTGTTGGGTGGAGGTCTCTATAAAGCAATCTGGGCAATTGCCCAAGGCAATCTGTAAGGCAATTTTCTATGAAAAAATCTCTTTCTTTCTTTTCCCCAGCTTCTGTCTCCCTGTCAGCAACCCTTGAGCCAAGAAGGCTGCCTACTGCCACCCAGGAACTGTGCAACCCAAGCAATGCACTGCTGCTTCCTCAGTGTGCAGAGTCCCACAAAGGACAGCGTTCTCCCACCATAAGAGCAAAGTTCTTGGGAATCACAGGAACAACTCAAGTTAGACCCCCTGCATAAGGCTCAGTTTTCCATGACTAAATTGCCTGGGGAAGAGCTGAGAGCTACTGGTAACCTCTGAAGGTAGCCGGATCCATTGTGCCTTGCAGAATAGGCTCTGAACTGCTTGCTGTCCTGTTTCCCTGCTCTATTTCTGGCATGAATCAGAGGCTGAAAATAGGGTTTGACTTTGCCTTGGAACCACTGAATTGCTCAAGCTTGGTACTTACTTTGGTGCTGAAGCTGTACATTACTTTTTTCTTCAATTGTTATTATTCCCAGGAAATACCTTTGCTCCAGGGATAATTCTGAGTTTCCTGGGGCATTCAAGGCAATACATGTTCCCTTCTGTTAAACCCTGAGCAGGCATGTGCAGTAATTCCAGGCTGTCCTGGTGAGGTTAATTAATGAACTGGTGAGTTGGGCTGCCCTGCCCTAAGCAAAGGACCAATACAAGGTGTTTAGCATCTCGGTTAATTTTTTATTATTATTTTTTTAAATTTTGTTTTATTTTGTTTTGTTTGTTTGTTTTTCATGAAGAAAGCAAGTCCAGTGATGGCTTAGTAGGGTAATAGCAAGCTATTAGTCCATGACTTGTACATCAAACATTAATTCTAGCTTAAGTCAACAGCCATACCCTAGAGCTCTTTTAGGTGTTTAGGTGGCAATGACCTGTCCTTTGGACAAATAACACGGTCACAAGTAACTCCTGCCAGGGAGGCTCAGCACTGAGTGGGTATGTCTGAAAGATGGGCTAATCCCTTACTGCCTGAGAAAGTCCTTCCTGAGGAGGGACGCAGGGCATGAGTAAAAACAACAGCAAAGCCACTATGTGAAAACCCAAGAACCAGTGCAGAGGGGCTTGTACCCAAATACAGTGAACGAAACTGAAGCTCCAAAGCGCATTACTGGATTTACAGGAAGGTGGCACCTTCCTAGGGACATTATATGTTAAAAGTCACAGTAGGAAGGCTGGCACATTGGCAAAGCCATTAAACCCTGCAGTTTATGGAGCAGATGGCAGGGAAGGCCGAGAGGCTGATACAGGAAATATCTCTTTAGGAGAGCAGTGATAGCTAGACTTATACAGGAGTGGGAGACCACTGACTTTTCTATGAAATACCCTTTTCCCTCCCTCCCCATGCTACTTTTGGCTACAATGGGTCGCCTGAAGGCACATTCTGCTTAACATGCCAGCACATCTTTTGCTCGTTTACTATTTTAAGAATATCAGAGATTTCCTAGATTGCTTGTCCCACATTGGGAAATCTTGGCCCTCAGCGGGCTAGCTCTCAAAGCGAGGGATGTCAGATGAGGAAAGTGCTCGTGCAGAGCCAATGGGAACAGGGAGCAGGGCCCAAAGAGGCAGCAGTGCCTGGCAGAGCCACCTCCTCCCCTCCACAGGACCTGTCCCTGCTCACTTGCTGCCTGTGTGAGATTTGAGACTCTGGCACTAGCTATTTAGCTGCAGGCAGGCAAAGCTACACCGCTCGTGACAGCTACACCTGGAAACTGTTCACTGAGAATCTGTAAATGGAGAAATGCCCCTCTTATGGCTGAGGCATGCCCCAGATGGCAAAGCTAGTGTTAAAAATGCCCACCTGAGGGGTGTCAAGAAAAAGAACATGGGGAACAAAGACATACCCTGGAGTTCTGTCCAGATTATACAACTTTCCAGCTGCCTTTCCGTTGGAGCTTCTCCCTTTGTAGTGCTTTGTGACATTGAGGTTTTAGTGCAAATTGTTTTCTGCACAGCCCAGCTGCTCTGTTGCTTGAACCTTGCAGTGGTCATAGGAAAAATGTTGGTGAGGCAAATGAAATAGGCCTATTTTGTTATTCCAGTATCACCAAGCAAGTCTCTTTGCGGACACCTGGTGAAGCCTTGCTCACTGGGAAGCTGAGGCAAATTATCTACACTCTCTTTTAATCTTCAGCAGCCCAGAGGATGCCTTAATAGAGCAGTAGTAACAAATGAGATTGTACTTCATGTGACAGCAAACACAATTTTGTCCAAAATCCTGGTAATTTTCCCCTCTCACCCAGTACAGTTCCACGCTCTTCCTACTCACCCATTTGAAGAACTAAATTTAAGGTAACTAAAGGAATGTTCTGAACTGACGCCACCGGAACATTCAGCAATAAATCAGTTTTCCTCTGTCGTCAAGTCAGGCTGCTGGGTTGTGCTTTACACCAACACTCACGAGACCCTGGGGGGTTGCTAAGGCCTGAAAAAGGTACTTAATGCAGACAAATTTGTATATACCATACAATAGGGAACTTATGGGAAGTTTCCATCGAGGTCTGCATTTCCGGCAGAAAAATCTCAGAGGTCTATTAATTGGCCATGCTGAAAAACATTGGTGCAGAGTTTAAGGCAGCAATGTGCTTTAGCAGCCAGTGCTCTGCGCTAATACAAATCCCCATCTAGGATTTGAATTCTGAGCTGTAGATTATGGAAAGGGCTCCAGGGGACACAGCCTGTCTGTGGAGGCATTCACTCTGCAAATGTAATTGCTTCAAATGAAAGTCTCCCGCATACAACTACATGGCCATGAGAAACCTTGGAGGACACTTAAATATTTCACTGATAAAGTTCAGTCAGTAATGAGGGATTTCTATGTATCCTCTATTCTAAGAAAAAAAAAAGGCATTTATTTCTTTTGTATTAGAAGGTGGTTGGTTGTTATGGAATGCGATTTCATTTGAAAGGGATGTTCACGCTACTGGTTATGTATCTGGAACGAAGGAAATGAGAGGCCTCATTCTCTTTCTCCTGAAAAATCATTCTGAAAGCTACATTATTTCCAAAATGATTCAGTTCCTTCAAGGTAACATACAATGACTTCATAATGGTGCAGTGATTGTAGCCTACTTCTTTATGGAAAGAAAGGCTAGCTAGGTCAGGGAGAAACAGAAATGAAAAGGCATTCGAGGCACAAAATTGGGAAAACATTTCCAAGCTGCCTCAGAGGGAGTAAATGGCTCTCTGCCTTTTGTTTACAGCCAAGGTTTTCAGCACTCCTACCTCAAAGCGCCAGGGTAGCAGGAAGGGTGGGGGCTCACATCATTACCCTGGGAAATGGCTTTGGCCTGGACCTCGCTTCACAAAAGCCCTCTCAGATTTTGTGGGCTAAGCATGTTGCTGTGCCTAAAAGGGGCTTCGGGGGAGCAACGTTTGCTGCCACCGTTTCATTTTCCTGGTGCTGCCCTGGCAGAAATGGGCTGACCTCGTCTGCCCCAGTGGCTTAGAGAGGCAGGGGATGGATGGCTGAGGCTTTCTGTCCGCTTCCCATGAGCACGGTCTGCACAAAGGGTCCGTGCTCATCTTGGCGGTGTGTCTCCAGGTGTCTCACTGGTGTCTAATTAGTGTTAACCAATTAACAGATAACTCTGCTTCCTGTGTTCTTGTGGAACATATTAAACATCAAGAAAATGTACCAGCTGCAGCAGTAACCTTCTCCAGAGGCTCACTAACTAGAGGGCTTCCCTGAGTTCCCATGCAGGTGCAGGGCACATGCAGGTATTACATTTTTCCAGGGGAGGTGGCATTTCTGGTCCTTGTTCCTATTGATCTCAGTGGCCAAACTCAGTAACTCCAGCAAGAACAGGATCATTTCCCTGGGATATACCAGAGGTAAATAAGAGCGTGAAGCTCGTACAGACGCATATTTCCTTGGGCATATTGCCAACACTAACTGCCAAACTTTTACCAAATCCTTCCTGCCAAAACTTCAAAAAATCATTACATCTAGATGCACAGACTCCACGAGAGATAGGGGTAGCACCTAGGAAGGAATGTTCTGGCATGATCATTTTCAATTACTTTTTCTGTTTCGCAAAATTTCTAATTAAGTCTGAAAATACTGGGGCGCATTTGCTGCCCAGCACATTGGCAGCTGCAACTGATACTCATGTCACTTCGGATTTTATTCTGTGTTTAGGACTTTCTGGAATAGAGCAACAGGGAGAAATGATGCTGTTTTTACCACTAAACATCATTGCCTCCCCGGGAATAGTTAAGCAGCAATGCAGCTAAATCTATCTGGGCTCTCACTTATCTCCATCCCCTTTCCAGGCACAGCAACAGAGTTTAACACCCTGCTGCTGGCCCAAGTGGTGGGCAATAAGGCATCTGCTCTCCCAGAAAGGGCTCTGCATGGGCTATGGAAGGAGCTGCAGGGAGGTTTAGCAAGGCCTGGGGGCTGATTCCAGCAAATCACACATGGGGAGGAAAACACAGCGCGTGGCAACTCGAGGTGTAGACTGAGGCTGTGCCGAGGGATCGAGAAATGAGAGGAAAGGAATGGGAGGGGATCTATTCCATTCAGAGAGGAGACACTGGGGGCCAGGCTGAGCAGAAAGCTCAAGTGAGAGGAGGAACCCCTTTGTAATCTTCTTCCCTGCTCACCTTGGCTTTGTTGTCCATGGTAACAGCCAGCTGCATCCTCTTTCCCATTCTGAATGTGAACATATGATCTGCTTCTTCCTCCTCCTCCTCCTCTTCCTCACTGCCAATGCCGAATCCAGGGCTCGTAGGACAGGGACTCCATTTCTCGCTCACCACCCTTTTGTCCTGGGAAATGAAGCACTTCCATGAGCAAATCCCGGCCCCTCAGCTCACTGGGGCGTCCCTTTTCCCCAAACGCACCTGCCCACGAGCAGGGTAGGCCAGTTAAGGAAATGGCAAGCCTTGCCCTGAGGAAGTTTTCTGTGCCCGGCACTGTGCCGTGACATTCCTATGGAACAAGGGGCTCGTTGTCTGCTCAGCAGCAAAAGCCACAATTACAGAGGATCTAGAAAATCCTTTGCACTTACAAATCTGACATTTCAGACTAAAATGCCAGAGTTTTAGGAAACAAATGTTCCTCCTCTCTTTCTGCAGCACTCTGAGTTAGATCAGGAAAGCCTAAGTCCTGATGGAGATTGCCTGGGAAGCCAAGTGGATGGCTCCTGAGGGTTGTGCTCACCATCGAGAGGGCTGGGCTATCTTGTCCATAGTGTTCAGTCTGGGTAATTGCATCTTTCAGGTCCTGTATGAGAGAAAAACGTGTGCAACAACGCACCTCCAGAGAAAAGCAAGGGCCAGGGCGTGGTGAAGTGAGCAATGCACTAGCCTGGATCTGACAACCCAGGAGTGCTGACTGCGCAGGCTGAAGCTCAGCCTTGGACATCCCCTGGGGGTTAATGCAGGACTGGCCTGGTGATTTACCAGCTCCCACACTGCCAGGAGAGAAGGACAGGCTTTGTCAGACACAGATTTGGTGCAGTCAGGAAGGATGCCTGGGACTTGCAGCATTTGACTCAAAGCCCCAGAGCAGCCAAGGGCTATTTGCTTTGCAAGTTGCTTTGCCTAAGGAGAACGCGACTTTGCCCAGCCTGCAAGTATCCTCAGATGCATTCCTGACACCTCCAATGACACACACACATGGTGACACGTCCTGCCTACACATCTGCAGCAATGTTCATACCCGGGACCCATCCAGCGCCAAATGTGCCTGTTCACATACTCATTCATCTTCCTGCCTGTTCATTCTGAACGTTGGGTACAGGTGCTTGGGCATGGCTGGAAATGCGTGGATCAGCAAACATCAGTTTGGGCACACATCTCTGCAAAGCTCTTATATCATTTCAGGGACCTCTAGGAGCTATGTCCCGTGCCTGAAAGAGCTTTACTGTGGAGGCTGTCTCCATCAGCAATGCCACTTGTGGAGGTCCTGTTGGAGTGAGAGCTGGCTTGTAGACAGCACTTACGTTGTGAGCTTTGGTGATGGTAATAGTGAGTCCATCTTGCTTGGGTCTCCTGGAAGTAACAGCCATTCCCTCCTGCTCAGCTCGCTTTTTGTCCTCTTCTATTTCCTGAAACAGATATGTCTTTATTGTCAGCCTGAACCTGTCTCTCTACAGAGGTTGTCCATGTTCCTGTTTAGAATTTCTCCTAAATGGATCCACCTCCACTTCTGAAAGGGAATGGACCAACTTGTGTCCCTTCCGTGTACCCTTGGAAGGGGTGACAGTGGCTGGGACATATGGGGAGGCTGGGAGACACACCAGGCCTGCAGAAAGTGAGAGCTGTGCACAAAAACAAGGGTCCCCATGCCAGGCTGGGGCCAGGGCATTATGTCTTGCCAGAAGAAGGTGGCTGTGATCTGCCTATCTACTAGACAGCTTCTAGAAACCAAGTGATGGTAGTTAGGTGCGTAACATTTCATATGGAGTGAGGGTTCCTCTCCCTGACTGCTTGTAGCATTCAGTCCTTCCTATAGCTTTCAGCAAGGTACCATTTTGTTGCCGTCACCAGAAAAGGTCCAAAATGGCTCCTCTGGTATCAAAGGAAATAAATCTTCTAAGCAAGATCCAGTCCAAAACTCCACTGAGTCCTTCAGCTCTAGGTCTAAGACAAAACAGCTCTTTGCTGGATTCAAGACTACCTGCCCAGCTGGCAAATGTTAATCAGCTCCAAAGCCAAGAGGCTTTGTGCACAGGTAAAGAGGTGGGAAAGGTGTGATAGAGACAGAGGAAGAAAGTAGGGTGAGAAGAAATGCTGATGTAGGAATGGAGACATCAGCAAGCCTGGTTTCCAATTTCAGGAGCCGTAGCAAAGGGCAGAGCTTGGCCCACCTGCTCCAAACAGTATCCTGTGTAATAATGTTATCTAACCAAGTTGTTCCTACACTGCTGACTGTTTTCTGCATGCAGCAAGCTGTGAGGATTCAAAACAGAGGTGGGGAAGATAAGAGTCAAGTAGACTTACCTGGTATCTTCGTATGAGCGCTTCATTCTTCTTCCCAAAGCCAGGATTTTCTTATCAAGTTCAACATCTTTCTGTTCTTTCTTCCTTAGCACGGCATCATCCACTGCGGCATCCTGAAAACAGAAGGAGCAAAGCTTTTCCCAGTCATCGTACTAACAGGACACAAACCTCATCCTTCTGCTTGGATGGGGGAAAGCTGAAGGGTCTTTGCCCCCCATTTCTCCCCTTAGACCTCCACTTAAAAGGACACTGTACCTTTTTAGTTGAATAGTTGAATTCTTCCTGACAGAATCAACCCTTTTTTTATATATTATTTTTTTAAAACATTTCTCTTTGGCAGTGAAGTAATTGGAGCAAAAATGCGATGGCCCACTTTGATGGCTGGCAGTAGGCTCCAGAGCTAACACAGCACTTAGTAAATGAGACCTCTCCCTGCTGCTGGTTCAGGTGCTGCCAGGCACACCCAGTGCCCTCCGTTTGCATTCAGCCAGCACCTTGGTTACCGCAGGGAATTGCAAAGCAGATTTCTAAATTCTAGTGACAGCAGCGTCTGGTGGAAATTAATGCTGATGGGTATCAACTCGCTGCAGCAAGCTGATCCATTTCGTCTAGCCTCTGCCTGGTGTTTACAGGAAAAGCAAGGTGGCAGGGCTGAGATCTCCGAGGCACTACAGGTTTATTTTTAAACAGTGTTTTTGTGCTCTCTTTATCAGCATAGCATCTGCGTGCCTCTCCTCTGCTCACACACAGCTGGGTGAGACAAAGTGAGACCGGCGAGGGGAGGAAAGAAAACCCTAGGTTTATGGGCAGGCACTGGATATCTGTTTGCTGCCCTTGCAGCTCCAGCCATTGGGCTACCCCCAGCCTGCCTGCCTTGCTGTTTGGTCCTGTGCAGGAAATCTGCTGTGGGAGCACTGCAGCAAATCTGCAGCACACCTGCACCAGGAAAAAAAAAAAAAAGAAAAGATGGGGCCCAAGGAGAAAGCTGGGCCCCATCTCCAACCCCAGCCTCAGAAACCTCTGAGACCAGCACCAGTGCTCTCACCCGGGCTCCTCACCCGAGCAGCCCCCTTCAGGGGTGGGCACTGCACCTCTGGGGAAGCAGATTTAATAAAAATGGAGAAGTGAGGCCACAGCAGGAGGTAAAGAAGAAAGACCCTTCTGGAGAGGGAGGAGAGGGGTCTGGCTGAGCAGGGTCCCTGGAGGGGCTGCTGCCAGTGGGGGGGCCCTGGTGCTGCCTGAAAGGGCCAGGGCCGGGGAGCAAAAATACAGGGGAGAGGTGCTGGGAGGGGAGCGGGGTGTTTTTTCCTAAGGGTCTGTTTGGTTGGGTTTATCTTAAAGCCAGAATCCAGCATTAATAGATGGTTAATTGGCAAAGAAAACCAATTGAAATTTCTTGAATCACTAAAGCGTTTTTCCCCATGACGCATTAGCGACGCATGCTTTTTGCCAAAGCCCTCCCCGTCCCTATTGGCTTCCTAATTCCTCACAAAAATAACAAGACCTTTAGGACAATCATCAGTTTCCTCATTTTCACAGGACCTCATCACTGCAAGTATTTCTGCTGCCCTCCCTTCTTCCAGGCCTGACAGCTCCCAGCTGTGCCCATCCCAAGGGCAAAACCCCCAAAGCATCCTCCACGGCTTGCTCTGTAGCATTTGAGTGCCATTTTGCAGATGAATTACATATATATATTTTTTTAACTCTACCTGCAGCCATGGACAAAAACGTCCCCCCTAGTAATCCTGTCAGCCCCACTGGTGAAAGGCAGAGCAGCAAAGCCTGGGAAGAGCTTCTGCACAGGCCGGAGGGGTTTTTCCTTCATTAATCATGACATAGCAGGTGTGACCTCCTTCGGGGAAGGATACGTCAGGGTCTAGCCACGGCAGCTGGGGACACGGGATCTGGGTCTGACAGCCGCCGTGCCCGGGGTCCAGCCTCGAGCCATAGCCAGCGGGCTCATAAGGCCCTTTTCCTGGGAAGGGAGTGTTTCTCCTGCATTCCTGCCTTTTGCTTGGTCCTAATTAGGTCACCAGAGGAAAAAGTGGAGTGGTGGGTATCCAGAGAAGGTGCTGTCAAACAAAGTTTTTCTTAAACTGAGCAAACACACAGTGAGAAGCACAAGGCTTGAGAGGAAAGAGTAAAACCACAAAGCTGTAGCCCAGGGGAGGGAAAGCCTTTGACTCTGCTCCATGTTCCCAGCTAAGTTTGTGCACATCATCCAGAGACTTACAGGGCTCCAGCCTCCTGAAGCTGTGTTTGCAGTGTGCCCGTACATCAAACGAGGCTGGATTTAGGTGCTGTGAACCTGACCCTTGATTTTTTGTGTCTCTTACAGTGGAGTTATTAGCATTTTACCGGGATGGGAAATGCACAGGAATATCCTGCCCATTTGAGAGAGCAGGATTTGGATGAGCTGGAGGAATTACTGTCTTAATGTTACAAGGTTTTTGGCTACCCAGGAGATGGACAGAAGTAAGAAGAGGGGCACGTCTGATCCACCAGCCCTTTGGTAGTGGCTGTGCTGTGGTTTTGTCCTGTATTGGTGCAGAACCTGGGCCATGCTAATGTGGAAAATACTGTAGGTAGCACATGGGAATTCAGCCAGGGGTTAGCATCGCTGCTCTTCCAACAGTGTCACGGGGCTCCTGGGAACTGGGGCTGCAAATCATCTGCTGTTGTACATGGCCAACGCTCGCTTTCAAAGGAAGGGATCCAGCTGCTGAATCACTGAACATCCCTGCAATGCAAGGTATTCCTTTCAAGGGCTCTACATGAAAAAAAAAGAAAGAAAAAAAAAAAAAAAACAGAGCTAATGACATTTCAGCTCTGATCAAGCAGACCTGTGTTTGATCTGGACCATCACTGCCAAGAACAGGGCGATGGAGGGGACAGAAATCTCCCCACACTGTTCTTTGGAGAGAGGGACTAAAGGTCGACAGCATGATACCATCACAGAGCAGGAGGTGGGCTGGATGTGGATGTTGTCAGAGACCAGAGAGGATAAAGGCAGGAAAACCAGTTTGCACAAGCACATCTTCAAGGGCGGCTTTGCCAGGACACAGGAACACATTCACGTTCAGGTGGAACAATTGGGACATTTAAACCACTCCCCCATGTTCTTCTGGTGGACAATGGGATTTTGTCAAGGTCTACAGAGAATGAAACGAGCTTTCCCATCGCCATCCATCATCCAGGTATGTGATGGGTGAGTAGATTGTATACGTGGGTGGATACACTTTTGTGGCCATTTTGCAAGCCTGATTAAAGCTGAATTCAGTGTTTACCTGAACAGAAGCTATTCTGTGAGCTCTAAATTGGCAGGTTTGGAGTTTGCCGGGTGCTGGGGTGTTGGCTGCTTGAGGGTGGGATCAAAGCGGTGCATGCCCTCAAACACACCCCTTTCATCTTCGAATCACTTTGAACAAAGTCCGACGGAGCCGCCCGCTCGGGCAGAATTCAGAAACTCCTGCAGAGACTGTATTTGCGCTCTTCTCTGTTAGCAGGCAAAAGATGGAGAAGTCCTGCCAGGCCGTTCTGCCTCCCTGCACGTTTGTCAACATTTTGCATTGCCGCACAGCTACTGCGGGGGGAAGGGGGTCTTTCTGTTTCCAGCTGGAAACAAATCACTCAGAGGAAAGTTTCGCTGGTATTCATCACTTCACCTCCACATTATTAATGAAGCCATTAGGGTACTTCTGCGTGATGTTTCAGCGAGTGCTGGGGAGCCGCAGATGCCCCTTCCTCGCAGCCCCCGGGGCCACCAAGCATCCCACGGGGTGCAGAGGCGCCGAGCAGTGTTTCGAGCCCACGCAGCGGCTCGCAGGGGCTCACCCATTGTGCAAGGCAGCCAAGTCAGCGTTTGCTGGCCAGCCACCGTGCCGAGCCGGCCGACGGCCGGGGAGATGTGTCCGCCTCTCGCCGCAGGAATGAAGCTGCCACCCCAGTCCCTGCTGAAGCTGGTGCTCAGGACGAGAAGTGGCCACACTGCGCCCTTCCCAGAATAAAGCTCTTCCGGGGAAGCAAGGTGCCCGTATGTCACGGCGATGGGCGAGTTATAAATGGCTTTGGCAGAACAACCGCGCGATGGCTTTGAATCAGAAAGCAGCCGAGCCCGGTTCCTCCTCGATAGCGAGGCAGAGCTGCAGAAGGGGAGGCCTGCTTCTATCCCAAATAAAATGTCACAGAAGGAAAAATGGGGAGCAAGCGCCTTCGCGCTTCGATTACATGCCGACATCTCGCTCTGCCGTGCCCCCGCGCCCCGGTGGCACACACACACACGCAGTGCAGCTCATCGGGGGCTGAGGGGTGTCTCACTCAGGGCTGTGTCTGCATGCAGCGTTTTCCTGCATACCTCTCCGACCATCTGCCTCTCCAGTGAGAGCCCTCGGAGGCAGCACGGGTGGGAAAGAGCGAGGGACAGGAGGTTGGGGGGAGGGACGGGAAGAGAGGAGTGGGGGCTCGAGCTAACACTCTTCTGCACGAGCAAACGCATCCGCTCTTTTTAAGAGATATTCTCTGCCTTGACAGCTGCGGCTGAAACCCTTGCCGGGATGGGCAACATCCAGCCCTCCCCAGCTGGGTGCTCTCTGTTCCAGTCTCCCACCCACCCGGGAGCACATTGTCCTGAGCCAGCCACCGCAACCTGCGACATGCGAGCCCCGGCACCCAAAATCCGCCCCCCCCCCCCCCCCCAGTACCCTCCCCCCCATGACGCAGCAGGGTTCATTTACACTGTGTAGGCAAGGAATAAAAAAAAATAAAAATAATAATAATAATAATAATAAAAAAAAACAAAGCCACAAGCACCAAAAGGCCACCCTGAGCGCAAGTCGTTTTGTGGTCTTTTTAGGCGAGAGCCCCCGCTGCCCCGCGCCCCCCCGGGACCCCAAAGGCACTCACAGCTCGGTGCATGTCGGACGTCGGCAGCAAAGCCCGGCGGATTCCAGCGCAGAGCTAAAAGAGGAGAGCCATCAGACGGCCTTTCTCAGCACTGGTTGCACAGCATACAAGATCATGTTTTGATTACAAAAGCCTCGCCTGGGCTCCCAGCCAAGAGCACTGGCTGCCTAATATACCAAGCGCAGACAGGGTTTTGAGTGCCTGTGTCCTCCTCTCCGATCTCACTCTCTTTTTAAAAGAAACACTCCCCCTTTTCCCCCCTCCTGGCTCCTTTTAACTTCCTGATGCCACAAGCCCTCGTTCAAAGTGGAGAAAGCTAGCGAACAATGAAAAATGGATCAGGCAAACAGCTTGACTTCGCTTCATGGCCATTCATGGGGTCGTGTTATTTGTTATGCATGGCTAGCTGCACGCCTGGCGGGGAATTGTGAAAATATCTGGGGTCCTGAATGTCTTGTCAGTGCGAGTATGTGCATGAGCCTTCATGGGAAAACAAGTGCCAGACTCGCCTTTTTCTCTTTATTTTCATTATTCTCTGGGAATTATTTCCCTGTGTTAAAAAGGCGTCTTTCGTTCAGGGAGGGGGGAGAAGTGGTGCTGTGGGCTATATGCTGTCGGCTTGCCACTGTGAGTGGCAAAAAGCACAGTTAAGGGAGAAGGTCCCTCAGTAAGCCCACACTGAAACCTGCCAAAAGGACCCCATAAGAGTCACAGAGGGGCTTTCTGAAACAGGCAGCGTTTATCTGCTTTGTCTTGGGTTGCCCCACTCAAGCCCTCATCTCTGCACTATGCCCTATCCTATGTGCTATGCCCGCCCTCATCGCAGACAGGTGCCTTTTCCTTCGCCCTCCAGAGAGACCCAGACCTTCCAAGAGGTGAACAGGAGCTGGAAGCACACAGGGGGATATTTCGTTGCCCAAGGACTGTCCCCCACCCCAAACTTAATGAGAGTCCTGCTCTGTCTTCATGTCGTAGCATTAAAAAAGGAGTTCCTCTGCTGCAGGTACCTATCCCCTCTAATGCTTTTGAGCAGGTCAACCCCTCACAAAATCCAGAAAGCTCAACCCCAGATCCAGCACGGTTAAAGGGAAACTTTCAAAAGACTTTGAAGAACTTTGAAACTGGCCCCTCCTCTGCACTTAACTCTAACTACTGGAGAGCAGGGCTACTAAAGGAGGGGAAAGCATGGCTTAGCTAAAGTGCTTAGAGGGAAAGACTGACCCATATTAATCAGTAGCTTCTCCAATGATGAAAGGAAATTGAAGCCATTTCCAGAGGCAGTGCCTCTGGATTCAGGCTTGAGGAAGGAAATGAAGACTCTCCTGTGGATGGAAACTTGGGAGAAAGACACAAGAGCCTTGCTAGAGCCCAAGTGCCCAGCAAGAGGTTTGTGATGGAGAAGCCTGTGCAGGTGTGGAGCCATGCAAAGCCCTTCCTCGTCCTGGGAACCCACCTGAGCCAGAGGGATCTGGAAGGATGCTGCTGCCTTGGGTTTCCAGGGGAGTATAGTCCCTTGTGAGGATAGAGCCCATTTTTAGTTGGGCTGGGGGCCAGAGGGACAGGGTCAGCCCTGGAAGATGCTGCTGGGCTGACTCAGAGAGGCAATGCTCATGGAAACACTTTTTTCCAGTGCCAGTGCCATATCCTGCAGGTACGGTGGACCTGTTTCTGAGCTCGAGGAATCTGCACATACTAACAACCAGCTCCAGATTAACACAAAGACCCACTTGGTTATCCCAGATATTGAAGTCAGTTTATATGCACAGTGCAGGGTAAATGTCACGAGCAGTGGGGTCTGTTGTGCTACCCTTGGATCTCATTAGCTAACAGTGCTCTTCATGCCCAAGCTGTCAAAACTTGAGCTAAGTGCTCACAAGCAGTTCCTACAGATTTCACGGCCATGGCATCCCGGGTCCCTGCTGTCATCGACGGTGCAGCCAAGCTCTTCCAGTGACGAGCAGGCATGGAGTGTCCCAAAATACCCTTGCCTTTGCTAATGACTCTGGTGAGTTGCAGTTTCCTCCAGGGCAGCGTCCACTGCCCTCAACACAGACAGCTGATGTTTCTCAGCTGTCCTTCACCCTGTCTGAGTGGCATAAATGAAAGACATCTACTTCTGCATCATCATCTGAGACAGATGAGAAGATGTTTTAATGCTGTGGACACAGAAACCCAAGGGCAAAAGGGGCCAGTCAAGGGAGCAGCATCTGCAGCTTCAGCAGTGGGGCAGAACAGGCTGGTTTGGGGACCTGTTGGTGCTCTTGGTACTCTCACAGGATAGAAAGCAGGACCTTATAAATATGCTGAGATTTGTGGGGTTATATGCATGCACATATGTTTGCTTATACATGGTGTCATGACCAGGAAGGGCTGCAGTAACACCAGAGCTGCCCTCACCTTGAGGGCTCTCTCTGAACTGTCAAAAACTCTGCTCTTAAGTGGGTGTCATAGCTGGAAACAGTGCTGCCTTCCCATGGGATCTGTGCCTACCTCGGGATAGGGGTGATCTTCCAGGACCACCACTCCAGCCCTGGGGAGCACTGAAACCCAGAGGTCTGCCACTTGGGAAGGAGAGGAGCCAGAGCTGGTCCCCATCTGCTGTTCCAGTGAGAGGGATGTGCTGGGTATGAGACATTTCGGTGGTCCTGCAGGATCTCAGGACACTCTGAAACCTGTTCACACAAGCACCCTCACCTTGGTGGCTGAAGCACGTCAGTACTGCTCTCTTGGGCAGTCGGTGGCAGCTATTTCCCAGCACGTATCAACTTGACAGAGTACTTCAGACAGCACGTGCATGTTACATCCATGCGTGACAGTAAGGACATTTGGAGAAAACAGCTTAATTACTCACACAGGAATTTGTCCACCACCCCCAAGGTAATCCCTTTATTGTTCTAAAATAGCCAGAAGACCTTTAATAAGCAGGATGGCCTGTTTCTGAGTTGTTTATCGTGCTCTGTCCTCTGCAGGCTGGCTTGTGCCATCTCTGAGGCCTGCTCGGCGCAGAAGCCACGGGGCGTACCCCGTGCAGGTACCCCAGGTCGGCTCTGTGATTTCCTCTTTATAGCAAGGGGATGTATCAGCTGTTGCTAACTATTGGCACCCCCTGAGGGAGCAGTCCCTGTGGTGGACAGAAGTTTGCTTTCAGAAAAGCCTGAAAGCTGGAGGAACCAAGAGGACGTGAGGAAATTTTTGCCATGGATGTGCGACATGGGCTTGGCTGACCTCCCATAAGCAGGGCCTCCAGCTGCCCACTTGGAGGCCCCGGTCTCCACTCTGGACAAAGTTTGCTGGAGATTTTCCGGGGCAAATGAAGGACATCAGAGCAAAGACCTGTCCATTTTGTGCTCATGACTGTGAAATAATCCTTTTATCTAGCTGTGTGCTGCAGTTTCTCCCTGACCTCTTTCAGCAAAAAGAACCATCTCTGACAGCAGCCCACAATCACCCTGCTCCAGGACAGCATTCAGCAGCTTGCAGACCGTATTGCTCCACATTTTGACAGCAAGTCTAATTGTCTCTTCTCCATCTCTCTGCCTTACACAAAGGCTGAAGGAAAGAATCCGATTCCTCAATAAACCTGAACCTGACTGCCCCAAGAAGTGTTCCTGGCATCCCTTTATCAGACCTGCCACCAGTAGAAATGACCTTGGCTTGAAACCCTACTTCCTTTTTCTTTTCTGCTCCGTGAAACTCCTCCAAAGCCACTCAGTCCCATGCCCATGCTTCTCCCAAGGGCACTGCGCCCATCTTCACCTTGGCTCTCTTCCATTTTTTGCACGACCACCATTTAGTCAACAGATGGCACTCGGTAACTGCTGGGAGAAGCAGTTAGCTGTGCTTGGCAGCCAGCTGCCAAAAAGCCAACCGTAGAAGGAATTTAATTCCTGGCTTCTCCGGGAGGCTGCTTTTATATCATGTATCGGACTGCAGATAAGCTGCATGGCCCAGTTTCAGAGGTGCTCCTCCCCAGCAGAACTAGCAGCCCCTCTCCGGGCCTGTCGGATGCAGGGAGGCATGGGAACATGCAGATTATCGAAGAAGAGGTTGATGGCAGCCTGGAGGCATCTCCCGTATCAGCCACAAAGCAAACTTCCCCGCAATAAGCAAACTCCTCCTTTGCCTGCCTTCCTCCCCCCTGCTCTGGTCCTTTGGCCAGCTGCAACTGCAGGATAAAAAGGAGTTTGAGGTGTTTCCTCAAGCCAGACAGAAGAAAGGTCAGCATATTCCCTAGACTGGGAGGAGGGATGAGCCAGAAACTTTAAACGAGCTTTAGTTGGAGAGACTCACTGGGATCAAAGGACTGCCGGGACTTTCATTTTGAAATACATCAATATACAATGAAACTGAAAACTACTGAAGCTAGTTAAAGGATATAAGAGCAGTTTTCACATAGCCATAGCAGTCATACCACAGAAACTTGTCAAAATGTGCAAAGCATCTCTATACCCGTTGGAGGATGAGTTTGTCCCCTCTTTTTTCCCTCCCTGCACATCGCCCCAGCCTACAGGTTGTTGCCACACATCCTGTGGGTAAGATTCGTGCCTACCTGTGTTTAATGCCACCTTGAATAACTCACGATCTCACAACCCCACTTGACATTTTCCACTCCTGAAAAACCTGTCATTCTGCTGTAGGGCCTCTGAAGTAGTTGTAAGCTGAACAAAGACCAAGAGGATCTGCCCTCTTCCCACTTCCAGACATGTACAGCAGGGCCAAAAGCAGGTTTGCTGACCCCATTCACTACCCCAGCCTCCAGATGTAGGACACACAATCCAGCCTTGGGAAGGGTGCCAAGATGTGGAAAGTGGCCAGGACAGCCAGTCAAGCAGGTTCTTTTCATCTTTTATGAAAATGCAGTCCACGAGGAAGGCATGGAGAGTTGCAGACAGCGACTGGCTCACCCAGGGTGAAAGCTGTCTTCAGCAGGGGCCAAGGGTGGTTCCCCATTTCTGCACATGGCTTCAGCCAGATCTAGGAGGAGGGCATGGTCAACCCAATGGCCTGTAGCTTGTGGTGTGCAAGGTGCAAATGAGCAAGCCAAGAGCCAGCTTGACATGGTCGCGTGCGTCTTGTGAGCTATAAAGTGTCCAACTTATTTGACACAGGACTTTGGGGCTACAACAACAGCAACAGGACCCACTTCCAATCTAATGCAGCAAGAAAGAAGTTGCAAATTCTGCTCCCATCCCATCCAAGCTCAATTAAAACCTAACAAACCATTTCACTTCTCTTTGCCAGCAGAACTCAAAAGCAAACTCTAGAGACCAACCTTAATTCCGGGGTCTAAACTGGACTGAAGACTCTTCGTGGACTCCAGTGGCGTCACATCACACTGATGCTGCATGGGTTCAGGCTGGGCTCAGCAGAGAGATGGGCTTTTCTTGCGCAGGATTAAGGTGTGGAGCTGATTTGGAGAACGAGCCCAGAGAAAGTGCAAGGACCAACCTGAAAGAGGCACAGAGACGCCTGTGAAGGGAGGAGATGAAAAGGGGAGCCAAGGTGACAATTAAATATTAAAGGACCAGTTCAACAATAATTAATCCTAGGGTGGAGAGAAAGGGTGGAGGTACATGAAGCACTTGCAGACACTTGCTGTTCTATGTCTGGCTGGCCAAGTACTGCACTCAAGTGTCACAAAACTCTGAAAAATGCAAATAACCCATGCTGCAGAAGGATGGAAATCGTGATACAAGAGGGCAAATTAAAACCCAGCTGGAGACGTTGGTCCTTCTCCCAGCTATGGTCAGAATTTGAACCATGTTGGCCTTGATTCTCCCCTTGCACAAACTGAAGGGTCTCAGCCTTGGCCTTCTTTCTGAAAAAAAAAAAAAAAAAAAAAAAAGCTGATTCCTGCCATTTTTGATAGATGCTTTTTTGTTCCTGCCCTCCAGCCTTTCCATCTCTAGTGCCTGTATGTGTGACTTGCTTTGCAAAGAAGTGAGTACCTAAGGGAGCCTTCTGAGACCTTCACTTGGAACAGTGTACTTCTGGGATGAAGGCTTTCTCTGTTCCCTCTCTGGACCTGGGAACCACACTGACCATGGCTACGGCAGTGAAGTATGGCTTGCCTGAACCCGTGATGCCCCCCAACTGCCCCTCTCACTGTTTGTACCCATTAAAGACAATCCATCCATCCATCAGATCCATCCATCAGATGAAGGTAGCAGGAGCCAAATTCAAAACCACCAAAGCTTTTTTTCATATCTGTGGAACACCTTGCTGAGGGACACATGGAGGCAGAAGGTTTTCCCAGGTCCAAAAGGAGACCACACAGATATTTGGAACACAGTTCTGTGGAGGTTTCCTAACTGGGCACATCATATCACACTCAGAGAACCCCCTGCAAAATACTTGGGGAACCATCATATGTGCTTGCCCTGTACTTACTTTTCTCTGGACATCCATTTCTGGCCCCTGGGTGGGCAAGGAGGACCTTGTTTGGGAGCCTGGCCATTCTGGTGGTCCTTCTGACACTGTCCCTACAGCGTGATGGAGCAGGGCTGGGGACACATCACAGCCCACACTCAGGATTAGGGTGGGCTAAAATAAGGGGGCTTAGAATTGGGTTTGTAAAAAGGAAAAACATCCATTTCCTTTCTTCCTGGAATATTGCATTTTCTTCAGTCTCTTGAAAAGGAATTTGTTAATTTTGGCCAATTTCCTCTCCAAATGTCAACTGGTGGTTCCCTGGATGACCCTGCATCCCTGGCACTGGTGCCATCTGGACAGAAGAGTTTGGTTCTTGCTGAATCCTACTGGTCCTGTGGGAAAGAGACTGGCAAGGGCAGGGATCAGCAGTGTACAGCCAGGTCTCCTAGCTTGAGCTTCCTTCCCATCACAGGGGACCGTGCAGGAGCCAGACTAGCTGGAATCATGTTAGATCCAGCCATAAAGCCACTACCTGTGGTCTGAGTAGGGTTAGGGCTGTTATTGTGAAGTCAAAAGGGGCAAATTCACAGCTGAATGCAGGATGAAGGCCGGGATCATGGTTAATTCCCTGGTTGTGATGGCCCTGGGCACACGATGGGTCTGGGCTGATGTTGGCTACTGTCCATGTTATACCGATGAAGGCTCAGAGGGCTAAGGAAATTACTGGTGCCAGCAGCACTAAGTAGCTTACGAGAGGAAAGTTAGCGTGGCTTAGCTCTGATCAACATTTACAGCAATGATTGGGAACAGGGCTGGCAGCTCAGCCCCATGAGGATGGGATGGATCCATCCTTTGTTGGGATGTGCCAGCCCTGTGTAGGCAGGATGAGATCCTTCTGGCAGAGAGGAAAGTCTCGCTGGTGCTACCTTAAACTGCCAGGATTAGGGATGTGTCTCAGAGTAGCTGTCCTGTCCTTCATTATACCTGGTACTAATCCCAGCTGCAGCTTTGATCGTCACCTTCACAGCAGTCCAGAAACCTGCCAGAGCCACCAAACGGGTTTTAGGGAAACCATCCTGCTAGGAAACCACCCCAGGAGGCTGTGCAGGAGCCAGCACGGCCCCCCATAGTCCCAGAGCCAGACAGAAGAGACTCACCAACCCCATCATCCGCCCACACCTAGACAACTCGTCTCTCTTCTTTCCTAACTAACCTGACAAAACCCAAACTTTTACCCCAGAACAGTCATCCTGAGTGAAGGGTTCAGAACAGTCATCCTGAGTGAAGGGTTCAGTCCTCTAAGTGGAGATTCAAGGCTTCCAGTGCTCACTGGCCCAGTGTTAACCATGGCACAAAGGTAATGTTAGGGTTGTGCATTGGCCACAAGGACCAAAGAGAGTGATTTATCAAGGGTTACAGCAAGGTCCATGGGGTTCTTAGAGCAAGAAGACAAACTGAAGAGGGAGGGTTCACCAGCAATTTGTATGGGGAGTGTGAAGGCTTGGGGTTACAGCTAGGATTTGGGTTGGAGGACCAGAATGGTGAAGCCCACCAAGAAGCTGGCCCAGTAGAGGTAAAGAGCAAATAACTCAGCTTGCTGTGATCTCCAGGCCATGATCTAAGCTGAGGCAGCAACTGAAGGTTCAGCTTTAGCCCTTCAAGTCCAGCAATGCTGGGAAGGGAGGTGGAGCTGGGAGGGATGAATCTCCTACGCCATCACCAAGCAGTGGGGTTAGACGGCTGGGATGATGCACAAAGTAAGGGTTACATGTGAGAGCAGCACAAAGGCTTTAAAGCAAGAGGAAAAAGCCAAGTTTATTGCCCAATGCTGCCGTGTTGGGGCAGCTGGTGAGTCTCTGACCGTAGGGTGATAAGGGGTGCCCAAGGAGGATAAAGGAGGTGCCGTTGCTTTTGGGCTGAATGCATTGTGGTTGTCAAACATCAGAGAGAAAAGGGCTTCTACTACAGACTCACAGCATAAAATCACTTATTGGTGGAATTTAAGCACATCCTTGGCAAGACTGAAGTATTCATATTTTGCAGGCATTGCAACAAAGCTTAGATTCACCAAGATAAAAAATGAAATAAAAAGCCCTTCCCATGTTAAAACTTCCTAGCCAATACCACTGGTCTGATTTGCTGATTCATCTGATTTCTTTTTCTTGGCATGGACAGTCATACAGGCTGAGAATTTCTCTTGCACATAAATCTGTTAGCACTGCCTTAACAAACCCAAATGAGGAAGGGGAGAGCAGGAACCCTTTAAATACGCCTTGCCACAACAGAAAGAGCTATATGGTCTCCCCTTTACAGAGATGGAACAGGAGGGCAGACAGTTAAATACTCCCTGGAGCTCTCAGCCAAACTTTCCTTATTGAAAAATTAGATTAGCAAGGCTGAGAGTCTCCTGGTAACTGATACCTCATCTGTGTTTGCCGAGCGGTGATAACACGAGTCATATCAGCCACAAAACCACAGGAACTGGCAGTGCTTGTTACCTCTTGTGAGCAACACTGCTAATGAAGCAGGGAGCTCTGGGCAGAAGGGGCCTCCAGGTCAGGAGAGAGATGCCAGAGATGTGTGTGTTGGGGAAAAGCATGCTGCTGGCTTCAGACATGGCTTTGTGGAGATATTTTGAATGCACTTTCAACTGCCGATGCAGAAGGGCTGTAGGCAAAGCAGGGGGCTTAAGTCTCTAACAATACTACAGGTAGTTGGAGATTTTTTTAAAATAAGATTTCTATTTTTACCAATTCCAGAAATGTCAGTTCAGGAAAACAGACTTTTTTCATGTGACCAGCTGACTCCAGTCAGTCTCCCGCTTCAAAAAATCAGTATTCTGAAATCTTGGAGCTGTCCCCCTTTCTGTGTTTTCAAATCACAGCGTCCAGTTCCACAGACAGAAAAATGTGCTCGTCTCTCACCTGGGTGTTACTCAGCATCAATCAAAATCCCCCTTTTGCACAAAGCTGTGTCACTGCGCAGCTTAGAGGCCCAAGGTATTGTCAGCAAATGATGCCTCATGGTGTTCCCCTTGCTGTATTTATTATCGATCCGTCCTTTTGAAAAGAAAATTTAATGTCTGAGGCCCACCGACCTGCGATACTTCCCTTTAAACAACAATTTACCTTCATCAAGCCAGGAGCAAATATGATATGAGAAAAGCAAGGTGTGCAGAGATGCAACAGATACAGCAGAAAAATTGTGACTTGCTCCCTTCTCTGTCAGGATGGATGGTGGGAGGGTGAGTCTTAGCCATGTCCTGTCCCACATCTTCTTACCAAGAGGGGTGCAACTCTCACTTGAGAGTTCAAGTCTTTTGGTTCTGCTGGAGTTATTTCAAAAACCCCATAAGTTCCTCATATTCTCCTTCGTGGTCTCTAGAGAGTCTGCATCTAGCTTGCTGCTTTTCTCTTGGAGCTGAGAGAACCAAAGGCTGTCTTAGCAATATGGGTCACCTATTGCACTCAGCATCCCTTCCACACTTAGCAGACCGTGTATGTGCTGCAAATCAGGACTGACAGCAACAGGGCAAAACTCCCATTTCTGGGTTGTGCACAGGATGTAGAGAGGGTGACTGACACTGTGCCAGGGCTTTCCTGAGGTCTCAACCCCTTCCAGATAAATGGCCCCACACCTTTTTTCATTCTTTGGGTTGACAAGGGAGTTTCCCCAATTCATTGCATTCTCAAGGCCAGATCTCCTTTCCTTCTTTTACCACCTCAGTAAGCACACAGAAACCTAAAAGCAGCCACTGATACTCCAGAGACACAAGTATCTCAGTGCTAGACTTTAATGTGCCGTGAGACACTTGGGTTTTGTGTTTTTGGCAGAATGAGGCTTGAAATGTAGGGCTCACATGTGAATCGCAGGAGCCTGGGAAGGGGACGGCTGGTTTTGAAGTGCTGGATTTTGTACAGGTATTTGGCTGCATCCTGCAGGACCATGCTGTGAAGGCTGTCCACAAGATCCTCAGTTTCACTAAAAGTCAGTCGTCATTTTCAAACCGTTTTGAAGCTAAAGAGGGTGTTCTAGCACAGACAGTTAGTCAAGACAAAAGTTGATGTCCCAGCATCTTCTCTGGCTTTCCCCAGCTGAGAACTTCTGTACCAAATCCTCCTAAGGACAGTATTTACCCGCAAAGACTAAAGCAGTCTCGGATATCTCAGGATGCCCTGGGGGAACTGGCTCACTGTCAGTCACGCTGGGAAATGGTGAGAACATATGGGCTGCTTCAGAGCAAATGTGGCTTCGGTGCCAGCACAAAGCACTGCAGAAAATGGTACAATATTTTTACAGTGAGATTTTCCCTGCCAAGACAATGCTGAATTAGGTCTCCATGGGCCTCCTGCCCCTTCATCAAACTCATCACATCTCTGATTTCCTTCAGTTTGCACTGTGTTTGTGCCCAGAAACACCACTGCCATATGCCTGGTACCTTCTCAGCCCATGGTATTGTGTCAACAGCCACTCAAAGGTTTCCAGCACTGCAGGAACCTTGTGGTCACCCTGAGAAGCAGAGAAGGGCCCTGCCTGGACCTCTCTTCCCTGTGCTGCTGCGGGCCATGCTCCAGCACACATCCTGGGCATGTGTGATGGACAGAAATAATAACTGGCTGTTCAAATTGCCCTGTGAGCCTAATTCCTCAGTCCCTTTGAAATCTTGCACCTTATGCTGATTGATACACATTTTGCAGAGGATGCTTCCTCTTGGCACAGATAACTTTGTACAAATTTTGGAAGGTGACAGATCCTCCAAGCCCATCAGGACAGAGTGGTGTGGTGGTTTTACCCAGCTGGGCAGCTGAGCTCCACCACAACTGCTCTCTCACTCTCCTTCCTCAAAGGGAAAGGGGGAGAAACTAGAATGGAAGGGGTCAGGGGTTGAGATAAGGGCAGGGAGATCATTCAACAATTAGCATCACGGGCAAAACAGACTCAGCATAGGGAGATTAATGAAATTTATCACCTATTACTAACAAGCTAGAGCCGTGAGAAATTCAAACTAAAAACACCTTCCCCCATCCACTCTCTTCTACGTCCCCCCCCGGGCAGCGCAGAGGAATGGGGAATGGGGGCTGCGGTCAGTCCTTGATGCTTCGTCTCTGCTGCTCCTTCACGGTCACTCTCTGCCCCTGCTCCACGTGGGGTCCCTCCCACGGGATGCCGTCCTTCCCAAACTGACCCTGCGGGGGCTGCCCACAGGCAGCAGCTCCTCAAGAACTGCTCCCACATGGCTCCGTACCACGGGGTCCATCCGTCAGGAGCAAACTGCTCCAGCTTGGGTCCCCCACAGGCGGCAGCTCCCCCCAGACCCCCTGCTCCTGTGTGGGCTCCTCTCCAAAGGCTGCAGCTCCGGCCCGGGGCCTGCTCCTACGGGGGCTCTCCATGGGCCGCAGCCTCCTCCAGGCCACATCCACCTGCTCCACCGGGGGCTCCTCCACGGGCTGCAGCGTGGAGATCTGCTCCGTGTGGGACCCATGGGCTGCAGGGGGACAGCCTGCTCCACCAGGGGCCTCTCCACAGGCCGCAGGGGAACTGCTGCTGCCTGCCTGGAGCACCTCCTGCCCTCCTGCTGCACTCACCTTGGGGGCTGCAGGGCTGCGTCTCACTCCTTGTTCTCCCAGCTGATGTGGCACAAGAGTTGTTTTTTTTGTTTGTTTGTTTTTTTTCACAGAGGTGCAACCAACATGGCTTACTGGCTCAGCTCTGGGCAGCGGCGAGTTCCTTTGGAGCCGGCTAGAACTGGCCCTTATCTAACATGGGGCAGGGTCTGGGGTCTTCTCAAAGAGGCCACCCCTGCAGCCCCCCACTACCAAAACCATGACATGTAAACCTAATACAAGTGGTCAGCAAATGACTTTGAATACAAATCGCTTTTAAAACAAACAGCAATACTCCATAGCACCCACTGGTTTCTGCCTCCAGCACGCTTTAGCTCTCCTCTCTGCTGTCCTTGCCCTGTTGGGATTTGCATGAGGTTCCACATCCACATGATGGAGAAGTGGCTGCATGACTGTGTGGTGACTTAGATTAGGGCTGTGTTTGCCCTTGATCTGGCTCTTTTCTTCTTCTCAATCACATCAGTCATGGCACCTGGTTGAGATCAGGCTTGCCAATCACACCCTGAGCTGTACAGATATAGAAAAGCATGCACAGCCGCAGCCCCTGTACTTCACAGCTTAGCCCTCTGCTTGCTCAGGTAAGTTTTTTAAGCTTTCATCATGAAGGGTGGGTGAGCTTGTGTGGGGGTGTGAGGAGCCAAAGAAAACAGGCACCAAATTTTGTTTTTCGATAGTTATATTTCCAAGAATTCGCAGCCTCAGTGCAACTCCAAGCCAGAAAAATGCAGTCACAGACCACTTCATCTGACTCATGTAAATGGAGTCACAAGCAGGAAAAAGACAGGCTCCAGTGAGTGTGGATGCATGCAGAGCTGTGTGTCCTTGGGGTGCAACAGCACTACCCGTGCCATGCTGCCGGCACAGCAAATCGGACCAGTTCTGTACAGGAAACCAAACGTGTGTCCAGGCCTTTCTCTTCAGGCACCCAGAGCTGACATTTTTGGTGTGTCAGCCTAGAAGGAAGCGGCTGTTTGGATAGATGGGTCCAAGACTCAGGTCTTGGCAATCAAACCGTGACTAAAGCACATTTCTATATCTAATTTAAGCCCTCCTGAAGTTGCAGAAAGCAGGCCTCTACATTCACCTGTAAAATAAGCTCTGTACAGTGAAGGTGAACGGGGCTTGGTTTGCTAACACAGCACCAGCCGCCCTGTGGATCTGCACTCTAGTTAAGGAAGCAATTTCACAGGCTGAGGTAACAAGGGGTTTATGAAGCAAAAGGGCGCAGGACTGCTGCTGCTGTACCCATGGAAATCTTCCAGCATAGGAGGGGACTGGCACACAATCACTGGCTTTGAGGAGTGAAAATACCCTTGCTATTTTATTGCTACAGTGAGCACGGTAGCAGGCCAGAGTTCGAATGTAGCTGGCTGCAGATCTCGAAGATGTTTCACATTGCTTGGAAACCAGCAACCTGCTGCAAACCGGAGCAGCGTGTGCAGCCATAGAGCAGCCACAGGCTGCACTGTAATCTCCGCCCTTGGCATGACCACAGTGACTCCAAGGGCTCCTCTGTGCAGAAATGCTCACAAATGTCATAATATGAGTGATTTTGCTGGAAAAAGCACTGTCCTCAACATCGTGGTGGGGTCATCATTGCAAGCAGTCGGGTTTGAATGTGGTTTTCCTGGGACCCAGGGTAGCACTGCAGTGAGAGGGATGCATCCTCATGCAAAGGGACTGATCCAGACCACCCTGTCTCCATCCTGCTGACGAGTCACTGTGGAAGAAAATATTCCTCTGTATGAATGTTTGGTAGGCAAGAAGGTCTCAGCTTGAAGGAATGGGCTTATGGGTATCAGTTATGTCCCTAAAAGAGTTTTGGGGTCCCATTTTCTCAGCCTCCCTGTTCACTGTTGGATTTTTTGCTTGAGGGCATGAAATGTTCTCGGGATCAGCACAAGCCAGAGCCAGAGCTCTACCAGAGCACAGAGATCTGCTCTACCAGTTGCAAACCAGCCAAGCACAGAGAGGCCACAGAGTGGATATATTTTAGATGGCACCAGGCAGTGGGGACAACAACAGCTTCTGTTCGATGGGCACAAGCAGTTTCTCTGCTGCTGCAGTGCAGGGACAAGAGCCAGGCAGATTTTGAGGAAAGGGACTCCTGGCTTCCAGAATTTCAGCCACCACAGCTGCTCACTCCCATCAGCAGGTCCAGGCAAAGGTCTAGGTGAAGCTCCTGCTCCGTGCCAGCCTCCTCCTTGGATGGGGATGGCATGGTATGAATGTAGCCGTATTTGCAGCAGCCTGCTCGCATCGGTTGCCAGAAGGACTGCAGGACTTGCTGTTTCTTTCTCTGTGCTGGCACTGGCTGCTCACAAAGCCAGACACACAGCAGAGAGGGAAGCAGCAGAATGCGGATGTCTGGCCAGAAAGGCAAGGGCTTGTTTTGGAGCATTGCTGTGCAACATGGCTGTGCCGGCTGGTGGGAATGGCTCAGCTGGGGGACAGCCACGTGCTGCGTACACAATCCTGCTGCTGGTTGTGGATCATTGCAATCAGGGCAGAAAAGCCCTGAGGATTTACCCTAGCTGGAAGAAGTACTCTGGGAATCCACCTAACCAAAGAAATGGCCATTTGAAAACCCCAGGGCTCAAAGAGGATTGGGTACGCAGAAAGCACTGCTTGCTGTGCAACAGTTTTTGTGTCTGATGGGTGCTGCAGCAGCTCCCAGGTTTTCTGACATAGCAGCTGATGTAAACACAGCGGTCTGTGTTGTACAGGGAGGAGACGACCATCGCTGCTCTCTCTGGTCTTAAAGTCCAACCATGTGCTCGTGCTCGGTGATGTTTTTGAGAACAGGAGCTGCTTTGCATACAGCAGCTGCCTTGGCAGAGCGCGTTTGGTGTTAGTCACGTACATATGTAACACTGGGGGCTGAGAAAGAGATGTCTTCAACTGCGATAAAAGCAGCTCCCTTTGTCATTCCCTTTGACAGCTGTTTTCCTTTGCCTGTGACCCCCAAAACAACCCATTATGCATTCAGGTAAGGGATCCTTTGGCTGTTATTGAGATGCTCTCAGGTTTTGTCCAACAACTGACTTTCTTTCCCAGACCACTCACGACACTGGAATTTTCTTTTTGTCCTATTCTGAGGAAGCTAAATGTCTAAATGATAGGGACTGAAAACAACTGTCAGGCATGGGAAGCGGAGCACATGTAGCTCCAGGCATGCTGGGCATGTATCATCTTGGCTCACTGTGCCATTCCAGGGATGCTAGGCAATGCAGGCTCTTCAACCCTATAACAAATAGTTAGTTTAGAACCACAAAATAGCCTGGCCCGTGTTTCCAAAGGGGCCAAACCCCAAAGCATCTCCTCGGGAAACAAGAGCGAGAAACGTGCCAAAAGACTCAACAGCAAGTTGCAAGTTCACCTCTGTAAAAAGGTGAATGGGAGCAAAAGCAGAAAGTGCAGAGCACAGGGGGGATGTCTTGTGACAGCATTGGTGGAGACAAACCAAAGTGATCCGAGCCAAAAGTCAACGCCAAGTGTCAGCAATCAGCCAAGAGACTGCAAAATGAAGCCTGTCCGAGTGTGCTCTGAGTGTGCTGGGGCACTGCGTGGGCCTTGCTGAGCCAACAGCACCCGGCGTGCGAAATGCTGAGCTCTGCTAAGGGGGTCAGGACATCACGAACCGAGCTAAATTCTGCTTGTGGAAACGCTGATTTACAGGGAAGGGAAATCAATTGTGCTAAGATAGGGTGCTGTGAAATGATGCACACTGAACTGTGACAGGAATCCATTTGGAAATGCTCTCAGTCACATCTCCAGCCCATCAAAGTAAAGCCTTCTTCTGCCTTCTTAGAATTCTTTAAGGCTATGCTCAGCTTGTGCCCCTAAGGATAAAGGGAGCCTTCTTGCTGACTTTAGCAGGAGAGGTAGGAGAATGTCCAAACTGTGGGAATTTATCACACGCAGCAAGTGAAATGCAGTGTTCACTTCTGACTCAGACTTCTGTCCTACAAAGGAGAGCTGGAGGGGCAATGCTTTGCTTTCTATTTGTGAAAGAAATGCAAGGGGACGGTGAGCAAGGGGGTTAGGAAAAGCAATAAGCTACAAAAAAAAAAAAAAAGAAGCTTCAAGTAAAAAATGTATCAAAGCTTAAATGCAAAGTTATTTCTCTCATCTCTTTCAAAGGTCAATCAGGAGAGGTAAGAAATCTGTCTTCATTTGCAACAAATACCAATTTTGTTTGGGGAGCTCAAGCCCAGAGACAGCAGGCTTGCTGCTCTTGGATGCTCTTTGTGAAATGAGGAGTAGTTGATGGATCCCCTAAGTTTCTCAGGGGCAGCAGCAGAAAATTGCTGTCTTGGATGACAGGTTTTTTTTTGCAGCACAGCAGCTCTGTAAACCTGCCTCAGCCACCTCTTTCATCACCCCTGGTGCACCTTTATCCCATTCACCTGTCGTATATTTTCCTTCTCCTTTCCCCTTGATCTCTGCTCACCAGATTTTCTCTTTTCCACACATATCCATTACTGTCTGTCTGCTTTTTTAATATTCCTCACCCCATCTTTTTTTTTTTTGCTATATTTCTCTATTTTTTTCTAGTTTTTGTTTGTTTGTTTGTTTTGTTTTTTGGCCACTTCTCTCTCTGTCCCTCTTGCTCACCTGCCTCCACCTCCCTTCGCGCCGGGGCACACTGGGGACCAGCTGGACCCTCCTGATGCTGGCAGGTCTTGGATGTGGGTTGCCATGGCAAGGAGCCAGCTCCCGCACTGCCGAAGAGTGAAAAAAAGCCAGCATGCGATGTGCCAAGCCACCACTCCAGCCCCAGCCCTGTGAAAACAGCCCCGAGAGGCAGGCGGGCAGCCCCACTGACACCTCGCAACGTGGTTAGCAGCGACCTGGTGGCACGAGCCCTGCTGTAGTCCCCGTGTAAGGGCAATTGCAAAAAAAAAAAAATCCACATCGAATACCTCGCAAGCCACAGAGGAATCCTGCCAAACCGTGGGAGTGAGGAAGTGTTATCGCCCCCACTTCACAGACAAGGATTTCACACATCGGGCTGAGCCAAACTATAAGCTGTAGGATGCAACTGTCTGTCAGAAGCGGTGGGAGGTTTGCAATTCAGCCTCTTCCCACCCTCCTTTCAGCTCCCGTGGCTTTATTATTATCCTTACTGTTGTAAGTATTATTATTTAGCATCGGGAAGAAAGAAAAGGAAACGGCACCCATGTCCTTGCCATCGCGTTAATTCCAGCCCATCTTTACAGCAGATACCAGGTTTCAGCATTTCCTGCTGGGCCACATAATGCAACACAAGCACTAGGTGCTCGGCGGCTCCGATCCTACCGGGCAAGCAGCATTTCTGTGGCTCAGGCTGAGCAGAGCAGGCTGCTCCCCTCGCCGTAGGCAGCACCCCACAGCCCAGCCCAGCAGGGATTGTCACACCAGGATGCCGGCGCTGCCGGAAGCCTGTCCATGGAAACTGTCTCCTGCTGGGTTCAGAGAGGCGTGAGCCTACAGGTAGGAGAGTCAGCACACAAGCATTAGGAAAAGCTTTTTGTTCGTTAAACTGTCTCAGGCATTTAAGTCATTAAGGCAGGAAGGGCTTATTCCAAGCAGCTAGAGGATTAGTGGGAATTATAGGATACCCTCCGGTCTAATACTCTCCCTTTTTGCTTTGGCTTTTTTGTAGCACGTGAAGCAAAAAGGATTCCGTCCTCATGAGAAAGAAGGTCACCGCCCCCGTGAGGGCCACGGCCATGAGAAATGAGAAGGTCATAGTCATCATCATGGCCTCGTGCAGGGTCACAAGGGAGGTCACTGCCACTCTCCTGGCCATATGCATGGCTATGGGAAAGGCTTAGGCCATTCCTGGCACAAATAACACCGTGGCCATTGCAATGAGGGAGGCTGCAGAAGGAGCAGCCACCCTGAGGCTCTGTGAGCTCTCTGGGAAGATCTGCCCATGGCGCAGGGCAATGTGTGGCTACCGCAGTGCTGACAAGCAATGCCAGCAGGTCTGACCTCCTTGCGTCCTCCACGTCGTGTCAAAACTACATCAACACCTTGTTTACTTACTTAATGCTGCTGCAACCACAGGGTGAGCCCAAACACTTCAAAATGCTGCCTTGCACCCGCCGCATGAAGTCCAGGAGTGCTTCTGGGCGCTCTCCCATGTTGGGCCAAAGCAGCACAACTCCGGTGGGACGAGGGACCCGCCACCCAAGGGTGCACCGCTGGAACCCGCCGCCGGCCTCGCTGCACGCCCTCGCCACCTCGTGAGGCTGGGGGTGAGGCTGGGGGTGAGGCTGGCAAGGCGAGCATGGTTGCGTCCAGCCTCAGAGCTCTCGCTTGGGGGACCCCCACCCACTCAACCCCTCCCGGCCCAGCACCCAGCCTCCCCTCGGGCCTCCCCCCAGCTCTCCCACCTCGCAGCCTCCCCCGGGGGCAGCCTGCGAGGCCCCGCGGCCATTGGCCGCCAGCACCGGCACCGGCACCGCCTCCGCGGCCGCGCAAGCGCTGCGCCGAGCCTCCGCAGCCTCCTCCTCCTCTTCCTCACCCTCCTCCTCCTCCTCCTCCTCCTCCTCCTCCTCCTCCTCCTCCGCGGCGCCGGCAGCGCTCAGCACCGCGGACAGCGCCCCGCCGCCAGCCTCCGCCGCTGCCTCCCGCGGGCCATGGAGGCCGCGCCGGGCTCGGCCTCGCCGCGCCGGGGGGAGCAGCGGCCCCAGGGGACTCGCGGAGGCCGCGGCCTCGCCTCGCCCAGGTAGGAGCCGAGGGGGCTGGGGGGTAGCGGTGGGGTGCTGCGCCCAAACCTCCGCGTTTTTGGGGAGCCCACCGCGTTGGTTGGCCTCCCCCGAGGATTTTTGTCGGGCTGTGGCTGGCGGTGCTCAGTCCTCCTCGCGCTGGGTTTTCACTCCAGAGGTTTTCTCTATAAAACCCCGCAGCCTTCTCCTGCTCACCCCCCTCCCCGTGCCGTCTGCGCTCCCTTACCTGGTGCCTTACACCGGCTGCGGTCGTGTTAATTTTCTGGAAATGTCAACAAGCATCACGGGCACGGAGCCACCGCAAATTTTCAAGCACGTTGCCGTTTGGTAGACCGGAGGCAACAGATCTGAGCTGTTCACATCCTCGGTTTGCTTGACCGGGGCACACCCCGAGGCGAACAAAACCCAGATTCGTTCTGAAAGCTGAGTTTCAGTTCTGTCTTCATCTCCTTAGCTCTGGAGGTCTCAGCCTGAGGCTGGGTGGTTTTGGGTCTCGGAGCTCGCCAAGTGACTATATATGCAATCCAGCCCTGCTTTCGGTTCGTGGCATGGGATGGGGGCTGAGCTACCAGAATCCCCGTTAGCTTTGCTTGCCTGAGTAATCCTTGCTCATTTGACTGGGTCCTTTGCAATGAGTGCTGCAGGCTGGGAGAGTTAAGTTGCAATAGGAGTTACGCCATCTGAAACTGGCGTGTTTTTAATTTCACTCATGCTGCATACTTGAGAACTGGAATTTATGGCAATTAAGTGCAAGGATCACTCTCCGACTCCTGAGCAAGCACATATGTAAATGCTTCTTTATGCACGGCTCTTCACTAGCCACCGAATGGTTAGCTCAGCAGTGCCTGTTCTCCAGCCCTAGCCAATGCTCTGCTGAATTTACCACCAGAAAGCTCCCTGTGTTTGAAAACAACCCCTTCTTTCCGACCTTTTTAGGACCGGGATAGCAAGGTATTGTTTTCTTTTGTTTTCTTCCAAAATGGGGGTTAGTTAGCAAACACAATTTTACCTGCACATTTTCCTCTGCCAGTGTGCATACAGCAAACTGCATCCAGACCTACCCTGGCGCTGAAGCCGGGGTGGGGACCACCGAGCCCTTTGTGTCTGCTTGCATCCCGTCACACATACCTGTACCCACAGCAGCACGGGCTGCCTGGGGTAAATAAAGGTAAGGCTGTTCGGGCGAGTCAATGGGAGGAATTATAAAACTAAACTTTTCTTGGCAGACTACGTGGGAAGCAGAGTTTTGCAGTCTCATTAATTTTTCATGAAGATTTAACATACTCAGGAGTCTCATTAAAAAAAAAATAAAATTGTAGGTCTTCTCAAGGATACGCACTGTTCTGCTGCTAGAGTGAAAAAGCAAAACGAGGAGCAACTACACAGAAATTTTCCAGTGCACGAGAATTTGACCCTGCCTAAGGAGGAGACAAATTGCTCGAGAAGTGCCCGTGTCTCCCTGTCAGCTCGGCACTGGATCTAGATAATAGGTGAGAGTGAAATGCAACGAACCCTTCCCTAATCTCTGGAAAGGGGCACTCTCATCACCTTAAAAAAGACAAGCAAACACAAGCTCTTTTTTTTTTTTTTTTTTTCTTCTGAGAGTTTCACTGCTGTGTTGCTGGGGGTATGTTGAAAGAGAAAACCTCTGTTTAAATTCTAGTATAAAATCCCATTCTTAAAAAGTCATTTACAACTCCCAAAGAAAAAGCCATTCGTCTCAGTGGAAGCTGACCTCTAGCACATGGTTTTAATTCAGAAAGAATTTCTCCTTTTATTCATCTGGGAAAACTCGTGCAGCTGATGTGCAAGGAAAACCTGGCTAGAAAAAAAAAGGGAAAGAAAATAACACTAGCTTCTATTTGTGAATGAAATTTTGCAGTGCTTAATATCTGATTGAGCGAAGGTTCCTGTGGAAATAGGATCTGGTTGTAGTCAAGGCACAGGCTCCTGCCCTTGCTCTCACTTGGTTTTGTTCCCCCTTGAGATTCTCCTGTCGATGGGAGATGCTGCCATTTGACTCTGGCATCAGCTCCATCACTTGGTAGTGATGCCCATCATTTCTATGCAGAGAGCTGCTTTTCTGATCCTCTCCTTACTACACAAAGGATGAGATAAATAACCTTTCTTAAAAAAAAAAAAAAAAAAAAAAAGCCTTCTGCACCCCAGTGGAGCTGGAGTGGCAGCAAGCTGTCTCTTTCCTGACCTTGACCTTATCTTGACTGCTTTACCATGGGAAGAGGCTTCAGTCCTTTCACTGTCTCCCTCACATCAGGTGGGCTGCCTGTGCCCTGGCACTTGTCTCAGAAAAGCACTGCTGCACTCAAATTGACTCGGGCAGTTTCATAAATTGGATTATTATACTGTCTAGACATCTCAAGGGGAAAGCAGCATGAGAAACGCAACTGACTGCTGTGGGTAACAGGAGCAGTTAGCTCCAGTCTGGCACTTGCCCTACACCTCCTCTTTCTTCTCTCTGCATCACTTCGGCTGCATCCAGCTGAGCTTGAAGAAGAAAAAGGAGGCTGTCAGGCAGCTTCGGTAGGCTTTTCTGAGACTGAGAGACCATTTCTGCCCACACAATCCCAAAGATGTCAAATATCTGACACGTCCCAGGATGGGAATGAACATTCAAAAAAATTGTGGTGTTGTCTTTTGTTAGTGGCACAGAGCCCAGCGCAGTACTCTGCCCACCTCTTCTCCTGCCTGACAGTAAACAGAAATCAGAAACTCCCCTACAACCATTTTTCAAGCACAGGTCAGGGTCCCGTGGGCCCAGAAAAGTGCTCGTGACCTGCTCACAGGCAGACAAACAAGGACCACATCTCTGGTGCAACCCTCAGCAGATCAAATGTTTAGCCCACCAGCATCCTGGCTAATTGGGAGCGTAGCAACCGAAAACCCAAAATGTGCAGAACTGCCACCAGTAATTACCCAAAGCTATCATTATTTGTGAGCTCCAGGTTTCCCTGGAGATTTTGGATAACCAAGGTCACATTGTCACGGCATTGGAGAGAGATGAGCATAAGGCAACTTGGATCCAGAGGGTGATTGACAAAACTGTAATTGTTTAGCCTGAAAAGGAGATAATGAAGAAGAGTCGCGAGTGAATGATTTGAACTAGCTAAAGTTATTCTAAAATATGAAGCCACTGAGCAGCCAGGAGATGGAGCTGAGACAAAATGTGGGGGAAGGATGGAACCAGACAGAAATCCCCAGCAGAGATGGTAAACAAGGGGAATGGGCTTGCGTGTAAAATATTAGCCTTGAGAACATTGATGTATGTGCAAAAAAACCTGGACGCAATCTGCAACCCACCAGGAGGTTCTGTAGCTGAGGGGTTTCAGAGAAAGAATTTTTCATTGCCTGTTTCCTGCATCTCCCTGAGCATCTTCAAAGTGTTTTTTGTGAAAGCCTTTCTCTTCTGTCCAGTGTTACAGATGAGGCGGGCAGACCTGGCGGTGCAGTCATCAGACGAATTCAGTTATGCAAAGCCTCTGGTCCCTATGCAAATCCAGGAGTTTAAATGGAAAATAATTTTCTTTTTACTTTGAAATATATATATATATATATATATTTTACTGGTGTGGGAATACAAAAAGTGCAAATCATTAGTGTGGCAGTCTCTGTGAATCAATTATGCATTTTAGGAAAACATTGCTTATTTAAAGTGTACCTAAATTAGGGAAAATAGGCTTGATAGGCTCAAGGTAGAGGGAACATAATACCTTGGAGACATCAAAAAGGGAGTGGGAAAAGGTCTAGATCTTGCCAAAGTTTAACACTACCACAATCCCAGCTTTCTGATGAAAATTCCCTGTCCCATCACTGCTAGTACAAAGCTACAAAGCAAAATCACCCTGCACTCCAGCCGCTGGAAATCTGGGAAGAGAGCGATGAATTACGCTTTGATCTCAAGAGTGGAAGTGAGATGCTCCCCAGGTCGGCTCTCACAATTAAACCCTGCCCCTGCAGCTCACCAGAGCTGTAGGGGATGTGGTGGTTAGTAGGGCCCGGTATGGTTGGTTCTATAATTACTGTAGATAGGCAGTGACTAAATATGCCATGTTAGATGGGTGACCGCAGACCGTAAGCTTTCATCTGCCTGTGTTGCACCTGACCTATGCTGCATCAGGGATGACTCTGACGGGGCTGTAGCAAGCCCAGACGAGGCCTCAGATTACACCTCGTGAACTGCTGCCGTTTGGTTTATACTCTCCTGTATTGCATTCGCACACACCAACGACAAATTTGTAGCCTTCTGTTGGAAACTGCCTTCACATGGAGCTGTAACCCAACTCAAGGGTCTCTGAAAGTCTGGGTAATCCTGCCGCTAATCCATCTGTGACAGAGCCGCAAGGACTTTTTCGTGCGATGGGATTTTGTATTCTTTCTTTTGACAAACTCTGCGGGTGGATGGGATGTCACTGTCACAATCTGTTCAGGAGCTTGTGCTCTGGCACACAGCACTCCCTCGCACTGCAGCGAGCTGGCTGAAATCTTACCGGTCCTCTGTAGTGCGGAGCGGAGGCAGCTGAGTGCTGGCACTGCTGGGAAGGACCCGTCGAGCTGATCTCAGCAAGGTGTGCACACATCTGGCTGCGGGTTTCCTGGCACCTGCTTCAGGGCAAACTTTGACTCGTTTCCACCGATTTGTACTTCTACTGTCATAAGAAACGGCGAGGGTCTCGCGGACCCTGTCTGACTGCTGCCATTGGGTGTACATCATCTCCCAAGGACGCAGAGGAGCTCACTCACAGCCGTGGGCATGTGCTGACTACTTTGATACCATTTTGCCATTTCTCCTCTCCTTTGTAGGCCAAAAAATATCCAGCAAATGAATTTTGTGACCCCAAATGTGCATGTGAACATCAGTTCTTGCTTCCAAAGTCGCTGTCATTGCAATGAGCATCCTTGACCATGCTGTCCCTGTCTGCAGTTGTCTTCTGGCATAAAAACTGGCACTGGAGAGTGTCCAACCAGTCAGGGTCTCCTTGTTATTAGCCCCAGGACTGGGACTGTGTGCAAGTAATGCTGAGCATGATGCCTGCACCATGAGTCTCCACACCACCACAGGAATAGCAGCTACTGCAAACATTACTCTGTTGTAATGATTTTAGTGAAATGAGCCCATTTCGTATAATAATGAAATATAGTTTCTCGGTGTTGATAAATTCAACTGATGTTGGAAAGTACATAGCACGCACTGCCAAGGCCAGTATGTCCTCCTTTCTGGAAAAAAAAATACCAATTTTCAAGCAATGCTGAGCTAACAGCAATCTCCAAATCTCTTTTGTCATTGATATTACTGTGCTAGTTAAATTTGGGTGCAGTTCCAGAGACGTGTAATTCCTAGAATTCTGTCTTTTTGTGGCTGTCTGAAAGAGAAATGAGATGAACTCTGCAAAGTTTCAAAAATATTCCTTTCTCAAACATATTTTGCCTTCTTTTTTTTTTTCCACATCGCATCAGGTGCCTCAGGCTAAAGTTCATCTCATTCTTGTCTCGCTCCAGCACTCAAAATTCTGTGACGCCTTGAGACACTTTGTGATTCTAGCTGGCCCATATCATCCATCATGCTTAATTCTCGATGCCAGACACTAGAGCAGGCACATAAGTCAGCTGTAGACACCACGGCACGTGCTCTGATCAAGCTCCAGAGACTACTGGTGTTTCCATATTGTGCTTGCTTTGAGCTCCAGATAGTGCAGTGCTGCTCAAGCTCCCCGACACACTGAGATGGCAATTTGAGAGGCATTTTGGGATCAGTGCGGCCTCATTCTGCTCTGTGTGAAAGGTTTTCTTGGTGTCACACAGTAACTGGTCCCTCAGGTCTCTGTAATTACTCTGTGCTACCGGGATAGGACCGGGCCATTATCAGCAGCCAGTTTGTCTTGTCCCTTCCACGCAGAAATATCTTGGAGAAATAAGAAGAAACAACGAGGTCCATCCAAGTAAAATGCCATAAGCAAAATTTAATTCTGCTTACACGTTGCAGCCATACCTCGCTTCTAAAACCACAGCCAGTAGAGGAGTTGAACACTGTTCAAGGGAGCATTACACGATTTTTCACAATTTTGGAGCAACATGCACAAAGATGTGATGGATTCACCATCATCTGGAGTCCTTGAATGAGTCATGGATGTTCTTGTAAAAAGCATGGTCCAGCTCAGCCCTGGCTCCCGATACAGCAAAGAGAGGGGGAGGTTTTAAGTCTTGCATTAAGTGGGAGGCAAGATTCCCCCGTTTAGCTTTTCTGTCAATATGGTGCTGTAACGGAGGAGGGTTTCACCCTCCCTTTATTTCCTCTCACAGAGAAAAACGCAATGCAGGACCTTGCCAGACCTGCCTCGCCATGCCAGAGATCGCCAACACCGAGCCCAGCTACAGCGGCACCTCTTGGGAGAGAATCTGCCCGGTCCATCACTGCCCCGTTCCTGCATCCCCCAGGCTGGGGGGCGACCACCTGCCCTCCTCCAGTCGCACGCTGGGGCCAGCGCCCACCCAGTCCAACGGGCAGGTACCGTCGAGCTCCCAGGACTCGCAGCAGCATCACCTGTATTACCCCTGCAACCAGCAGGAGCCCAGAGGCAGCTATGGCCTGCCCCAGCTCCCCGGGCACGGCGAGAGGTCCGTGCTGTGTTCCCACCTTTCCAGCGGCGACCCCATGCCAGCTCCCCACTGCCAGGTCTCAGAAACCCCCTGGAAACAGTGGTCCCCCGGGCAGCGACCCTCTCGGCCGGTGCAGCATCATGTTGTGACAGTCAGGTGAGAGGCTTTCACAAAGCATCTCCCGAACTTTGTGGTGGGCGGCGGGAGGGGATGAGGCGGGTCTGAGTGGGGAACACGTGAAATGTGGGTTTGCTCCCCAGTCTGAGGCAGCAGCTGCCCCCAAAAGCCGGGAGGGATGGAGTTTGCTCTCTCTGCCTCTGTGGAGGGCGTACAGGCAGATGCTGTTCCTGCAGAATTTGCTTCTCAAGGTGACTCGCTGGATAAAGCTAAGGTCACCCCGCCACTCCTAGATCATCCAGCTGTGATCACGGCCAATTCTGTGGTCCTCCTCTTTTCTCCTTTTGCATTGCAAGATACCCAGCTGGCTAGTCCTTTATCTTGGTGGAGTTTCTGAGTGATAAAAGCACAATTAATTTCTTTTTCTGCTCCCACTGGAGCTGCTGCCTGTGCTGGAGGGGAGAGGCAGCAGAGGGTAATAAGCACTGGCTACCGCAGAGCAGTGAGAAATACAAAGCTGGGGAGCACGATTTGGTTTTCCAGGTTGGACAGCAACAAGGATATAAATTCTGTGCTGTCCCTGACAGAATCAGGTAAGATCCATTTGTGTGCAGAGCACACAGATTCAAATTGCTTGCTTGGTGGATGTTTGCTGGCAGTGCTGTAACAACACATACAGCACAGGCGTCCTCAACAGCCTGAAGTACATCCTCTGCCGTGTCCAGCATCATCCTGCCTCGCTGAATGTGCCTTTTGGAGCCCACTGTTGGCACAGACCACGATCCCTTGGCTACCACAGCAGCAGGCACCAAACGATGTCTGCTAGGAGATGGTGCAGCATTCCTTGCCTTCGTACAGCCGTGTGGGGTTAGGCACAAAAGCCTTTTATGATCTCATTCTGTAACCATTAACAGAGGCTTTAATTTGCTTGTGTTTGCATTTGCATCAACACTGCACCAACAAAACTGTCAGCTGTGTTCTCCGTAACGGGTTAGTTAAGCAGGAAATGCAGCTGGATTGCTAATCCCTGGCAGAATGTGCAGGACTAGCAGACAGAAAAGTGATATTGTAATGATGGTAGAAAGGGGGTTTTAATCCGAGCAAATCTGCTCGAGAAGCTATTGTGAGAGAATTAGCACAGAATGGGCAGCGTGCTGCCAAAAGGAGACCTCTCTTTAATAATCTAGTGAGGATTTTTCTTTGCTCCCCTCTCTCTCAAACCTATGGAGAGCAATGAGGAAAATACAATGTGATTTATTACACGTGCCACAAGGAGTGACTCTTCCGTGGGGAGCTCTGCTTTGTCACTTTTTTGTTCCTTCCACTCGCGACGACGTGCCAGGAGGGATGAGCTGCCGCAGGGGCACCAGTTGGCACCAGCCCCACGTTAATAAATGTAACCTTGGTCCCCTGGAGAACGCTTCTCTATTTTGTTCCTCAAAGCTCTACGAGAGGAATGACAAAAGCTCCCCTGTGAGGAAAACACCAGTAAAATGTTTTTTTGCAGCTCCACTGGCCGTCTACTCCTCTAGATTGGACAAACATCTTTGAAATGGCTCAGGAAACAAATGAGATTCACCTTTCTGGAAAATCCTTGCTGAGTTGAACGGAGAATAAGAACTGTAGGCATTGTTAGCCCAGCTCATGAAATTTTGTAAAGAGTTATGCTCTTGTCAAGAAGCAATTTAAAAATTCGGTAGGAAAGCACTTAAAACAGATAGATTTTCATGGATAGGTGTTACGGGGCAATTTCTTTGGGATTACTGTGTATGTCCATTATATTCTGTGGTGTTTTTTAGAGGAGCAAAAAAGAGCAGTTAATACCTGTCTTCCCATCACGCTTAGTTAAAATGCCAGTGGGAGAGGAATAGGCTCTGCTATTCATTAGACTAATCCACGTTGTGCCAAACAACTCTTGCAGCAGCAGCTCAGCTTGGTGCTTTGCAGCCCCTGAATGGGTTAACTTGCTCATTAGCAGCCCGGGACTGTGCTTTGTAGGAAAATAATGAATGACCATGACGCCTTCTTTTTTTTCTTTGCCATCTGCAGACACGACAAAGCTTTCAGGATGCCAAAAAGGTATGTTTAATATCAAAAGCTTGCTGTCCTTCTGCCCTATTATCACCGCTCTCCTACCCCGCTGTTAGGAAACGCGGAGCATTATTGCTGGTGACGTCCCCAGCAGGCCCTGCTTCAGAGGCAAGGTCAGCGCTCCCTGCCCCGTGCTTCCCATCTGCTTGGAAAAATCTCAATTTGCTTGCGAGATCAATTTAACCTGTGCTAATGAATAGCAACGCAGTCCTGATAGCCGTTCTCAGGGCAGGTGCCTGGCTCTAGTCCATACGACAGCTTTATATATATATATAGTCACATTTATTGGATTAGTCCAGCTTGGCCTACCAGACGGGGAATCAGGAGGGCAGCAATAGCAATAACAGTGGAGTCCTGCATTTTCTCACAGGCTACAGTGGAAGAGACCTCTGTACCCAGACTACGTGCAACAATTCCTAGTTTTTCACACAGTTAGATACCAGAAAATCTGCAATTAAGTTAAGAGATGTAAAATATTCCAAGGAGGTTAGGTTTAGGAAGAGGCAATCCTTGTGCAAAAGTATAGGATGCTCCCTGACAGTGAGAAGAAGTACAGCTAGTCTAGCCATGCTTGGGAAAATAGCATTTTAATAGAAAAGCTAAGTACCACAATTATTTTATCTCCAGTTTTCTGCTTTCAAGTTAAGTGAACATATAAAGAGATCCTATCAGCATGAAGCTCACCTTTAATACAAAAGAAATTACATAAACATTGCAAATTTGATTATTAAAGTATAAAGATCCCCTAATGTTCAGAATTAAATGTGAAAGGAACGTTTTCCATTGTATTTGCTTTATAGCAGTTTTTATCTTTATTGAGTTTCTTTACAGTATTAGGAAACTCTCGTTTAGGGCATGAAAATAGGCAACAGAAATTCCTTCCTCGTAAAGAACTTGGATTTTGCATGTGGGCGTACAGTACTGTTGTGGAATGTAACATTGCTAAACAACAGCTTCAGCTGGAATGCCTAAACTGAATAAACATGAAAACATGCCTGGAACTCTTCTGACATCCTTAAAAAAATTGAGTAAGTTCACCCTTTCCAAAATACAGAGGATTTTTAATATGTTTCTCAAAATTAAAATACTTTGATTGCTTTTGACTTCTGTTTAAAAGCTGATTTTTGTAAACTGTTTTTCTCTGGAAGGTTTGGGATTGGCATCAGATACTGCAGTTTATTTTTATTTTTATTTGTTAATTGGTCATGGAATTAACCCAAAACAGCCTCCAGATATTATGTAATCTAATGTGGAAAGGGCAATTTTTGTTCATTTTCATAGTGTAGACTTCATCTATGAAAACAAATTTGATAACGGAGCCTTAAATTGAAAACAAAACCAAACCAGACCTGACCTGAAGTCATGCAAAAAGCTGTTTGAAGGGTTTAAGATGATTTATAATTAGGAGAAGAAAGCTGCATTATTTGACTCAGTGAAGTTGGAGGAAAGAGAAGCAAAAGACCAGGCAAGCAGGATCCTCAAGGCTGCTAAACACTGGCACAGCTCCTCAAAGTTTCATAAATATTTCACTTACCCATGAAGCCCAAATATTTGTCAACTATTTGTGAACAAAGGTTTTCTTATATTTCAGAAATACATCCAAATACATCTTAAAAACTTAGAAACCTGCCAAGCCAGAGAAGGAACCCATTCCAATATTTTAACAGATTCGCTCATCCTGCAGATCCAGAAGCCACTTGTCCACTCCGTGGCTGCTGCTGACAATCCTAACAGCAGTTGCACATCAGATCGGTGGTTTCCATCCCTTTCTAATTTTGCAGATGCCTACATAATTCCCAGCAGTAAGGCAGGCCCCCATACAGTGAGTGAATGTAGAGCAATGACAACAGACTTGCTTAAGATAGTTATCTTTAGAAGAGCCTTCAGAATATTCTATGACTTCTCAGGGTTCACAGGCTGAAGATCTGCAGGCCAAATGGTAAAGCAGCTACTAGCTTAGATTGTACAATGGGGAGGGAAAAAAAAAAAAAAAAGCTAAAAAGCTCTTTCTAAATGCAATGTTTTAAGTTAAACATTTAAAGCTTCGTTTTGCCTTAGGACAGAACAGTCTGGGTTTTATTGTTTCTGATTGAAAAAGCAGGAAAATGTAGGGAGGCAAAATGTAATTACCCAAGTTAATTAGAATTGCCTGCAAACATCCAGTTGGAGGTATAATATGTTCATTAATAGCTGTATTAGAGCCTCGCAGCTCTTCAATAAATAAGTGCTCAAACCAGAAAGCCCTAACTCTTTTACTTCCTTTCACTAACACTGTGTTGGTTCAACAGCAGGTTTCATGCTCGAAGCAGAAGTGCCTTAACAGCTGCATTTTTTCTTCTGTTGATTCCAGTTACTCTCAGATGATCGCGGAGTGGCCCATAGCCGTCCTGGTGCTGTGTTCAGTGACGGTTGTAGTTTGCACTTTAGCTGGCCTGCTTGTTGGAAATTTGCCTGATTTTTCTGAACCCCTAATGGTAAGTCCTTACAGACAAAATGTCAATATGAACGTAAGGAATGTCCACAGGCCAACCAGTGATACAGTCTTTCTGCCATATAAAATAAGTCTGTGCTTCCTTCCTTCTCTGCAGATAGAGGCAGGACAGCAAATCAAGGAGGACACTAAAGCCACTAGAAAAAAATGGCAGTGCTTTTCAGTGGTCTGCTGTCCTTTCCCCTCGTCTTCACAATGTGCAACCAAAGCAAGATTCCTTCCGGATGGACGTAATATTTGAGAGTAATGCACAATACTTGCTGTTTCTTGATACCACAGTCACCAAAAGAGAAACGGTGACTTCACCCACTCTTTTGTCCAGCCGCAACTGTGTCCAGTGCATGTGCCACCACTTGGCCTGTTGTATCTTTAAAGGACGTTAGTGAAAGGCTTTCATTTCTTGCTATCTCACTGCTTCACTGATTAATAGCTCTCACTGTTGAAGCATTTCTGTTGGTATTCAGTGTTAAGTTTCCTTCCCTGTGGCCCAGCATGCTGCTCTGGTGGTATGTCCTCACCAGCTTCTGGTATGTAAGGGATGTCATATTTCCAGGGAAAATCCGATTTCTGTATCTCTCCAAGATGCAGTAATAATCTCGTATAGTTTCTGTGTCTAGGAGAAGCATTAAGGAAAACTAAGCTAAACTAGAAAGCAAGCTGATGACAAAACACTTCTTGGCTGCAGGGTTTTGAGCCACGAGATACAGACATTGGCAGAAAGCTCGTCGTGTGGAGGAATGTAGAGAGCCATACAGGCTACAAGAAGACCTTCTCCCTTTCACCATATGCCGAGAAGAAAAGGTATTTGAGTTTGGTTTGGGGGCTTAGAGGAAAATGTTGGCTATAAAGTTAATGACTCACTGTTCCAAGATATTTACGTGAACTACATCCTATATCCTATGCTCAGAAGCAACCAAGGCACTGGGAAGTGCCTTGCAGTCTTTCTCTGCAATGCACCTGGACTCCCTACTCTGGAATCCAGGAGTTAGGCTCTAAACTCTCCATGCATTCACTTCACTGTTTACCTTTAAGAGAATGCAGTGGGACTCAGCATGTCTGCACAAGGGGATGCAAGTTCTCACGTAGCCTCACACAGATTTCTACAGAGGGCACAGTGTGCGCAATATCAAAAAGCTCTCATCAAAGCAATGCTGTCTTTTAAGACTACAGTGACTGTTACTGCTGCAGCAGCGTGGTGTATGGCACCAGAGCCTTGCCAGTCAACGTAACTCATTGCCAGAAGATCTCTCTACTTACACAGATAATCTCTTCTCTTGCTAGCTATGATGACATTGGCATTAGCAGAGGACAAAAGGCTGATCAGGGAGGACAAGAAGCCAGGACACGGAGAATGGTGGAACAAATCTACGGAGCGGATGGTTTCTTTTGCGGTCCCCCGGGTGAGTGAAGTCTTGATGGGGTAGTAAGTGTCAGGCACTCAGAGCTCAGAACTGTCAAAATAGTTTAGGACACTGGGAAATGTTGTGAAAGCACTCTGAGAAAGCAGTGCGTACACTACCACTGTGCGAAGGCTAAGCCACCTCTGGGATAGTGATCTTTCAGCCCTTCCTAATCAAATGGTTAGAAAAGGCTCGTTCCGAAATTCTGGGGTTGTTTCTCTGTCTGATTTTTTGCCATATTTGTTTTTACCCTTTAGAAATATACTTTAAGGGTTCAAATAAAAAGACTAACATTTTCACCGTTTACCTGTATCAAAAGTGAATACTATGAAAAAAAATGCATATTCCCCCCTCCCTCTCTGTTTCTAGTCCATCCCTATTCCTTCTTTTCTTCTTGAAAAACATGTGACAGTAAAAAAAGGGGAAAAAAGAAAAAAAAAAAAAAAACAAGAGAGAAAACTCCAAGACACACAAAGTTTGTCCCCAGATGGATGCTAAAAGGTAGAGGAAAGAGGAGCAGCATGCAGGTATTCTGACTCCCTCCCCTGCCTCTACTCCACCTCTGAAACCAGGCAAACACCAAACCCTCAGGTCCTTGGGAGTTTTTGGCTGAACTTCAGCTCCTTGCTTTGCAACAGGGGGCTGCAGAACCAGGTGACAACACTCACTGGAAGCACACTGACAGCATGGAGAGTGGATTTTGCAAATGCCCTCCCCCTGCTCTCCTGCTGCTGCCAGATGGGTGGAGACCAGAGGTCGGACGGCACAGGGCAGATGCTACCACTCACTACAAGCTATTTGTGACCTGGTTCCCTCCAGGGAGCCCTCCATAGCAGTCTTATAGACAGCAAGATTTTTTTTTTTTTTATGCACACAGAGTCTACTCCAGCCAGCTTGGCTAATTCATCATCATTACCTAATACTTTCTATTTTTTTCCTTCCTTTTTTTTTTTTTTTCCTTTCAGAAAAGAGCTATTCCCAGCTGGTATTTATGTCCACGACTGCTGGGAGCTTATGGAACTTGCAAGCTATTCAGTCCATGTGTCAAATCGAACAAGACAAGGTTAGTAATGTCACACTGAACATACATACATGCTGTCTCTTTCCTGACTTTCCCATCTTTAATATCTAGCTGAAAGGAAATAGCAGACAAAAATAATGTAAGCTACAGAACAGGCTTCAGTCTAGAGGACTCCAAAGCATTTTACTGACTTAGCAAAACAAGAATGATTTCACCTATCAGCTGGTCTGTAGTAAGGTAGCCACTGCCATTGAACAAGAATAATCAGACCCTGAACAAGAACTTGCTCCAGAAGCCAGCGATGTCCATCAGAAGCTGCTGTGAATTTTGAGCAGCAGAACCTAATTACCAAAATGGAGCTATTGTCGTGGAGACTGCCACAGCAAGCTTTGCAAGTGGGAGGTTTAATTGGATTAGCTGTGTTTGCTGTAGGATCTGTAATAACTCTAAGTGACCAGACCCAGGAAACCTCTGCTGCAAGAGCCTGACGTCCCGCTGGCAGGAGGCAGCGTGTTCACACTGCACCCTGCCAGGTACGCAGCTCAAGGAGCCACAGCCAAGTCAGGTTTTAAGTCACCCCCCAGCACATAGGTGAGTGCAGGCTCCCAAACCCACCCACCTCACTGAATATTGCACTCAGCCTGCGCTGCCAGTGATATTGCCAACAACGCCCTCACTGCAGTGCTGTGCCTGCAGCAGCTGTCAGGCCAGTAACAGCCAGTGATGGTACTGGCAAGTCTAGTAATAATATAAGGCATAAAATAAAAATTAAAAAATAAAATAAAATAAAATAAAATAAAATAAAATAAAATAGTAAAAGGCATATCCCCTCTCTGTTGTAGCCTTGCAAACTGTAAAATGAAGGGCACTGCTGTCACTAACAGAGTGGAGAAGGATCCACATTTTCAAATCAGAGGTTATAAAATATAAATAGTGAACAGGGTTTCATTTTTTGACAAAAGGCCAGTGTGTTTCAATATCTTTAGCATGGGCAGTTTGTCACTGGGAGGATGGCAAGTCATGGCTTGTATGCCAGGACGGGAGGGGATGATTACTGCAAGAAGCAAAGAACCCCATAGGGCTGCAAGATGAAGCGCGCAGAGGATCTGACACGATGCTCCCTCGGCTGTTTTTCAGATACGTTCACATGTTCATTTTAGAGACCTCTGCCAACGTACCGAAGCCAATGAATGCTGCCCAAGCTGGTCTCTGGGAAACTACATCGCTGTCCTGTACAACAGGTCCTCTTGTTTGGAGATAACCCAAGGGGACATCTCCCACACCCTGGCCCTCCTTCGTGCCTGTGCTCCAGACTACCACAAAGGCATCCTCACTCCATCTTGCATAGGTCCTGAGACTGTGAGACAGAAACACTCTCAGTGTGCCAAAGTCCCAGAAAAATGTACCCGCTTCAATGCTATTTACCAGCTTCTTCACTTCTTGGTTGACAGAGACTTTCTTAGTCCCCAGACAATGGAGTACCAAGTGCCATCCCTCAAATACAGCCTGCTGTTTTTGCCTACAAGGAAAGGTGCATCTATGATGGGGATCTATTTAGACAATCTTGAATCCTGGGATCTGTTTGATAACTATACATCTATCACTGGAATGGACCTGGGCCTTAAACAGAAACTATTCCAGCACTATCTTTTACTGGATACCAAGTATCCAGTTCTGGCAATATTAGCTATTTTTCTAAGCATTTCTTTTTATTTACGCTCAGTCTTTATTACTTTGATGGTCCTGCTCGCTGTTGTTAGTTCTTTGATGATCTCCTACTTCTTGTACAAGGTGGCCTTCAGATTCACCTACTTCCCTTTTGTAAACCTGACAGCGGTCATCATTCTCAGCAGCGTTTGTGCCAACCACACCTTTGTCTTCTTCGACCTCTGGAACCTCAGCAAGAGCCAGAACCCTTCTGCTGGATTTTCTCAGTGGGTGAGTCAAACCATGCACCACTTTGCGTATCTCATGCTGGCGTCTTGCTTCACGACGGGTGCTGCCTTCTACGCCAGCTACATCAGCAATATAACAGCCATCCGCTGCTTTGCTGTCTACATGGGCACCTCTGTACTGGTGAACCTGGTATTCATGATGACTTGGCTTCCTTCTTCGGCTGTGCTGTATGAGCGCTACATAGCAACAACCTGCATTTACAAGCCAGAAGACTACTGGAAAAACACTGGCCATAAGAGAGTCACCCTCTCCCTCCATTACATTCTCAGGGGTCTCCAGAAAACGCTGTGTGAAACCTCCAACCTGCTATTTGAAAAGCTTCTGCCTTGCGGGGTAATAAAGTTTCGGTACATTTGGATTTGCTGGTTTGCTGCCTTAGCAATAGGAGGTGCCTACATTTCCTGTTCCAACCCGAAACTCAAACTCCCGACTCTTGAGACGTCATCTGTTCAGGTGTTTCGGCTGAGCCACCCCTTTGAGAGGTACGATTCTGAGTACTGCCACCAGTTCATGTTTGAGAGGCTAGAGCATGGAGAAGGGCAGCATATGCCTGTCACAATAGTCTGGGGCATTCTGCCTGTGGATAATGGGGACCATTTCAACCCCAAAAGCAATGGTACCCTAGTGACTGATGCCACCTTCACAATCCAAAGCCCCGATGCCCAGAAGTGGCTCCTTGAATTCTGCCAAAAGGTGAAGAACCAAACTTTCTATTTCCCCGATGCAGAGCAGAAGTCTACCGTGTGCTTCATGGAGGAGTTTATCAGGTGGATGGACAGTCGGCAGTGCTCCCAGCGAGACCACAGCTTCAACCTTTGCTGTAACCAGTTCTCTTTCCCTTACAGAAGCGAAGTCTTCCTGCACTGTATCAAAATGATGCTCCTGGAACAAGGCAGGGAAGGGGCAGAAACGTATGATCTGGGCCTCAGGTTTGACGGAGAGGGAAATCTTGCTGCCTTGGTACTGCAGTTTCAAACCATTTATCACTATAGCTTCAATTACAGCAAAGCCAAACACTTCTATGAGGAAATCAACCTCTGGGTAACAGAGGAAATGAAAACTGCCCCCGTGGGGCTTCAGAATGGGTGGTTTACCAGTAAACTAGAGCTATACAACCTCCAGCACAGTCTGAGCACAGAAACGATGGTGGTCATGGGGCTCTCCATAGCCATTTCCTTTGTGGTGCTGCTGCTCACTACTTGGAATGTTCTCCTCAGCATTTTCTCTGTTACTGCCATTGCGGGCACTGTGCTGGTAACTGTTGGCCTTTTGGTCCTCTTGGAGTGGCAGCTCAATGCAGTGGAGTCTCTCTTCATTTCAGCTGCAGTAGGTCTCTCTGTTGACTTTACCGTCAACTACTGCATCTCCTATCACCTGTGCCCCCATTCGGACCGCCTGAGCCGAGTGGCCTTTTCCCTGAAGCAGATGAGCTGTGCCACAGCAATGGCAGCTTCTGCCCTCTTCTCTGCAGGGGTCATTATGCTGCCTGCTACGGTCCTGGCGTATCGGAAGTTAGGGATATTCATAATGATGATCAAGTGTATCAGCTGTGGGTTTGCCAGCTTCTTCTTCCAGTCACTGTGCTGCTTCTTTGGCCCAGAGAAGAACTGTGGGCAGATCCTTTGGCCTTGTGCCCACAACATGAAAGACTATTCTGATGACTCTGGGCCAAATGGAAGCTATGCCTGTGGGGGAAATGAGAAGCAAAACCGACTGCGGAAGGTCCAGGAGTCCAACACTGCAAACGAACAGTACGAGCTCCAGCCTTTGTCGAGAAAACTCAGCGACAGTTTTGACAACAGCACTTCTACAAGCAAGCTGTCCAACAGGCCATCAGTGCTCTCTGAAGACACACAGGTTGAAGATAACAGATGCCCAAGAATAGGAATGCACCCTTCCCTTGAAAGAGAGAGACAGAATCTGCATGAGACCCTCGGAGACCAGCAGGTTGGCCTGTGCCAGTGTCCTGCCTTGCAAACTTCCTCTCCTTACAAGCACAGCAGCTCAGGAGCAGAAATTCACAGGGAGAGACTCTGCAGAGATTGTCAGTGTCAAAAGTACGGTCCAAAAGCTTGGGATGGGTCTGGGCTGGACTATATCCAGCCAGCTGGCATGAAAGAAGAAGGGCAGCTCAATAAATCACAGTGCTCTAGTGACACTGCCCAGCAGCAGTCGGATTATACCTCAGACAACAGCCATCTTCCTGCTGCTGACATCTACAAAATTCACAGATGCCTTTGTTCTCTTGGCAGCTCTTTTGACATGCTCAACATCTCCAGTGAGACATCGATTAGTGATTTTGAGCAAGGCCTAAAGCTTGCTGAATCAGCCAGTTCTTGTCCTGATGTCTTAGAGCTGTCTGATTCGTACAGTCAAACAGAAAGAGGTTACTTGAACGGGAAGAGAGATACCCTGCGGCTGGACCTGAGGGAGACAGTCTTTGATATCTCTCCAGCAGCATCACAGCAAAACAGCTCTTCATGGAAAAATCGATTTGGATTAGAGAGTGAAGGCCCGGTGGTGTTACCGAACAGCCAACCAGACATGCCTGATGTTTGGATCAAGCGATCCAGTGCACAAAGTTCTGGTTACAACAGCTGAAATCTTGCAGAAAACAAAACTGTACTGCTAGGGAAAGGGGAAGTCGAAATCTCCTTGGAACTGTAAATATCACCTTTTTCCTCCCACCTCTCCTTCGGCTGAGACTATTTCATAGTATATCAGCTGTGCAAATACCTGTGTTTTCACAGAACCAGCAAACACAATACTAGTGAGAGGGTGCGAGATCAATCATGACAGAGAACAAGCCCTTTGACCTTCCAGTGTCCTATGCCATGTTCACAGCTGTACTGCAGAACTTATCGAGTAAACCTGTTTTGTCATTTCCTAAACAGTGATTGGATTTTTCTTGTCAAGCTGCCTAGGAGAGACATAATGAGAGAGATGAAACTCCCCAGATATTCAAAGACAGAGAGCTCATGTAAAAAAAAAAATAAAAAATAAGGAGCCAAAACCCAAACCTGCAGCTATAGAAAATCTAGATTTCAAGTGGAGTGTATTGTTAAAAAAAAAAAAGTCTTTCATTTTCTACTAAATCAGAAACTGCTTTATGTGAAGTCCAAGTTCACAGATCTCTACAAAACCGATATAAAAAAATCTCATCAGACCTTTCAGTTGATGCAGCCTCTTATTGATCATGGAGAAGGCTGTAGAATCAAGCCCAAATCTATTTTTAGGAACGGTTTCAATTTGTTTTATCAGACAAATTACTGGTACTGCCAAAGATTTTCAGTGTGAGATTTCTCCTTTGAGAAAAGTGTCCTCGTTCCTGCAGTGATTTGGGTGCTTTGTGTTTCGTCTCCATAGCTTATTTCCACTCAAGGCTACAAAGATGTAACTTTTTAAAATTTGCATATCCGATGAATCTTGAATTTTACATGTTTTTTCTCTACCAGAAACAAACAGAAAAACAGGTACTTCCTTGCCTTTGTCTGTTGAAAAAAAAAAAGACAAAACATTCCCTCTACACGTTGACGTAAAATAAATGCTTATGACAAACTTTTCTAAATCTGTGTGATGCTTCATTTTCACCAAGAATGCTGCAGTTAATTTTCTTTAAGTGCTTAACACACTTTCCAGTATCATCAGCAGAAGGAAAATATACATTTTAAGAGAATCACTCCTTTTGACATCCAGGAGTTTTCTGGGCTCTGTGGGAGACGGACCATGACTACCTAATGGAGATTAGGAATATGCTCTTTTAAAGCTAAAACCCTTCTTGAAATACATAGCACATTTCATGACTACCTAATGTAGATTAGGAATGTGCTCCTTTAAAGCTAAAGCCCTTCTTGAAATATAAAGCATATTTCAGTTTTAAATTTCCACACTATAGCTCTCAAGTACTGGGTGTTCGGGGCAGTGTTTTGGCAACCACAGCCGCTCCCCGGCTGTGCAGCACCGCCGACTGCAATCCCCTCAGCACCAAAACCTCCTCCCGTTACCATTTGCAGGGACATCCCCCCATTTTGAACACCCTGTTTTCACAGGTTTTTCCACAGCGAAAAGAACTTAGAAATTTAACGACTTCACACAGCCCACTCGGGGCGGTTTGAGCCACCTCAAGCACAGGAGGCACACCCAGGGCTCAGCAGCGAGCAAAACCCCCCTGAGGGCCTCAAACACCTCCACGTCTCAGCTCCCCAACCCTCCACCCGCCGGCGCGAGGCATCGGGCGTCAGATAAAGCCCTGCCCGCCCCCTCGGGGCGGCCGCCATTTGCACAGCGCCTCCCCTCAGACGAGAGCCCTTCCCCGCTGCCATGCGCGCTGCGCTTGTGCGCATGCGCGGCGCCGCCCGACCGTTGGGCGCCCGCTCCTGTTCAAACGGCTGCTGAGGGTGCGGGCGGGCCGTAAGGGAGCGGAGCGGAACCGGAGCGGAACCGGAGCCCTGCGGGTGAGTCCAGGCCCCGGGGGGAGCCCAAGGTGCTGAGGGAAGGCCTGGGAGGGAGCTGCGGTGCGGCCGTGGGTTTCGGTCAAGGGAGTTTTGTGGGTGGTCAGGTCCCGTTTCGTTAAGCGTGCGGGGGGTGGTGCTGTTAGTGCTTGTAGCGGTTTGCTGCTGTGTGAGGAACCTGGCTTTAAAAGTTAAAATGTGGGAGCTGGTCTCTAGCGGGCTGCCCAGGGAGGCTGTGGGTGCCCCGGAGGTGCTCAAAGCCAGGCTGGATGGGGCTTCGGGCAACCTGGTCTGTGGGAGGTGACCCTGCCATGACAGGGGGTTGGAATTAGATGGTCTTTAAGGTCCCTTCCAACCCAAACTGTCCCATCTCACTTAAAGAGACTTAAATTGCAAAAAGAAAAAAGATAAAATAAAACCAACTTCAAAAATCTCCTGTGTTAACAAGGCTTTATATACTCAAATAGCTGTGGTTTAAAGTTATAAACTTTACAGAGAAAGCTAATTCTCTCTAGTTATTTTAAGGAGTGTGTCTACTTCTAATGAAGAGAAATGTAAAGTTCTGAGAACTTTCAAGTGGGCTGTGTATGTTTTACTTCAAGTACTGAACAACTTTGCTTGGAACGCTGTGGCTTGCTGACTACTTGACGTTGAGATTTTGTTTATTATTGTGCCTGCGTTATCATTTTCAAACTTCATTTCATTAGCGCTAGTCTGATAACTACATTCTGAGAGTGTTTACCAGGAGATACTTGCAGCTTATTCTAGACCTTTTATCCCGGGAGGAATTTGAAGATTGCCCTTAGTTGTTGCTACCTTAAAGTATCTACTCTAGTCAGATATAACTGTGATCTCCTCAAACTGAAGGCTTATGATCCACTAGTACTGCATATTTTGGTGATCTGTTGTAGATTATAGTGTTTTCATTGTTGTCTTTTTCTTGCAGAAATGCAGATGGCTTTTTCTTCAAAGAAACAATGTGTCGGTAAAACACCAGATCCAGAGTTCAACAAAGATCCTAATTTTAACTTCAGCTCCAATATTCCAGTAGATGGTGTCTTCAAAGCTACAAATCAAGGGTAAATGAAAGTGAAGTACAGATGGATTTATTACTTGACAAATGTCCTAAAGATAGTGTAGCATTTCGCAGAACCATTTAGCCTTGAAAAGACCCTTAAGTTAAGAACATTCCCAAGTCCACCACTAAACCACGTCCCTAAGTGCCACATCTACACATCTCCTAAATACCTCTAGCGTTGGTGACACCACCAGCTCTCTGGGAAGCCCATTCCAATGCCTAACCACCTTTTCCATGTAGAAATTCTTCCTAATATCCAACCTAAACTTCCACTGGTGCAACTTGAGGCTGTTTCTGTGTGTCCTATCTATCACTTTTCACCTGAGAAAAGAGACTGATATCCTTGCTGCACCCTCCTTTCAACTAGTTGTAGGGAGTGATGAGGTCTCTACTCAGCTTTCTTTTCTCTGGGCTAAACAGCCCTAGTTCCCTCAGATGCTCCTCATTTGCATTGTTTTCTAATCCTTTTGCCAGCTTTGTTGCCCTTCTCTGAACATGTCCAGCAACTCAAACTTTTTCTTGTAGTGAGGGGCCCAAAACTGACCCCAGTACTCAAGGTGAAGTCTCACCAGTGCTGAGTACAGAGGGACAATCAGATCTTGTCACATGAACAGATTTAGTAATCTGTAAGTATGCAGTGATCTGATACTTGTATTCTGTGTATCTTTTAAGGTTTCCTAAATCTGCCAAGAAAGTAGAACCACTTTTGAAGAAGACTGCTACAAGAGGGTATGTTTCCTCACATTGCTCTTAGCTGTCCTTGTACAGTAACGTTCCTTCTTAGACGGTTACGATGAGCTCTAACCATATGCAGCTTTGTTGCCAAATTTGCTGATGAAATCTCTTGGTCAGTAATAAGAGCAAATCCTTCATAGAAGAACACGTTTATGAAAGTAAAAGGTGTCTGATATTGATGTTTGTGCACTTAAGTCTTTGATGTTTGACTCTATAGGCCTCTGAGCAGATACAAACTAGAAGCAGAGCTGAAAACCAAGAATCAGCTGCTAGAAACAGCCAAGCAGCAGTTACACACCAGACTAACAGGAGCACAGGTAAGGATGGGAATGGGGTAGAAATCATTGAGTAGCTCTTATATTCTGCTCCCCTACAAGGCTAGATCAAAGGACTGGCTTACTCATTTTCCAGTCTCCACTGGAAGCCAGTAGAGTTTGAGTGGGATGGGTTCTTTCTGCCAACAACACCAAAGATATTTGGTAATATTCAGTGCTGCAAATGTATTTGGCTAGATAATGCACCCAGATCGCTGTTAACAGCCACCAGAACTCAATTCCATCTTGAACTCATTGCAGGAGAATGTTTCCAGTTCACAGTGATATACTTGCATGAAATTCTAATAAAAGAGCCTCACTATAACCAGATTCTTCCTAGCTACGTGAAAAGAAACAGTACATAATCATTCAGTACTTTACACTGATCACTTGAGATCTATTAATTCTTTTTCATCTTAATATATTATTACAGTAGATAAGCTATTTTGTTTGGTCATCCTGTTTCACTTGCCCAGTCCTTCCTAGTTGTGTTAACCAGTCACAAGTATGGTGTGGCACAGCACTTGGCATTGGAGATGTGGGTTTGGGGGTGTGTATGGTCACGTTTTAGTGACTAAGAACATTTGAGTTCTGGTTACTGTTGTGCTCTAAAAGTTTGAGAGAGTGACCTCGTTCTCTTCTGTGTATTCAGCTGAGAGATCAGTGTACATAGCCTTATGTTTCCTCATGTGCTATTGTATCATATTATTGTGTAGTCTTTTAATATCTGGATAGGCTTCTGCAATTTTTTCCCATCTGCTCATCACTGGTGAGGAGGCCACACCTGGAGCATTGTATCCAGTTCTGGGCTCCCAAGTACAGAAAGACAAAGACATATTGGGAAGAGCCCAATGAAGGGCCACTAAAATATTGAAGAGGCTGGAGCATCTCTCCTGTGAGGAAATACTGAGAGCTGGGACAGCTCAGTGTGGATAAGAGAAGGCTTGGGGGAATCTTATCAATGTATATTAATATGTGAAGGGAGGCTGTAAAGAAGACAGTGCCAGGCTCTTTTCAGTGGTGCCCAGTGACAGGACAAGAGGCAATGGGGCAGAAACTCAAACATCCATCTGAACTCCCTGCTTGAGCAGGGGTTGGACCAGATGGTTTCCAGAGGTCTATTCCCACCCCAGTGATTCTGTGAAAATCACCAAAGATTTTACTTTCTTAATTCAAGTTTAGATTCAGAATTGGTACCCCGTTATTCATCACCTCTCGCTGATCACTTCAGAACACAGCACAGCTTCTCTCGTGTGCAAGAGGCCCTACTTGTAGCCTTCAGTTGTACGAGCTCACTTTATTTCCTAGTTCTCGACTGGTTACTAATCTGTGAGATGATCTTTCCTTTTATCTCACAGCTTAATTTCTTTAAGAGCCTTTGAGACCTCCTATGGGATCTTCAAAAAAGCTTCTGGCACTATCAGCAGGATCACCCTAATCCGCATGCTTATTGATTCTCCTGGAGAATTGCATTTAACTCGTGAGGTTGATCAGCTTATCTGATTGCCTGGTAATATCTGAATTATGCAGGGAATAATGCTGTGGCCTACAGATTCTAAGATGCCCCTTTCTTCCTGGAGTTAGCTGCTCTTCTATACATAAAACTCTTGAAATATTTATATAGAGCACAAGAAAAGACGTGCTAGAACTGCCTAAAAGGAATTTATCTCTAGGATTAATTTTCTGAGCCATTGCTATGACATTTGCAAGTGATAAATCCTGTCAAGTAGCAGGAGTAACGGTCTGTTTCTCTGCAGTGGTAGAGACGGCAGCGTAAGATGTAATTCTTGGTACTAGAGGAGCACCTGTTAAGCCATTAGCCTTGCACTGAGCGTTACCGATTAATGGGAAGAAATTCCCCCTGGAAACTTGATTCACTTAAAATCTGTGTTAATGACAGAGCACTATAAAGGAATTAAAGGAGGAGAATGAAGGCCTGGTGCAAGAAGTCGAGAAGCTCAAGAAATTTCAGGAGACGTGCATGGTCATTTTAGAAAGCAGAAACATTGATCCTGGTAAGGGCTATGCATTTTACATACCGTTCTGGTAGTTCTTCAGAACACTTTTCCTCTTTTTTTTTTTTTACTTTGTTAGTATTTGTAAAATATTTGGCTTCTCCTTTGTCAAGGAAATAGTGGTGGGGGATTTTTTTTTTCTAGTGTAAGAGAAATAGACACTTCCTTCAGGCAGTCCTGTCCTGGATAAATTTTGAAAGCGATTTACTTTCTCTTGCTGTAGAAAGTAATTTTGAGAAGCTGTTAGTTCCTACCAGCAAAGTTATCAATGAACATCTAATATACAGACGTATCTCATAAATCAGTTACAGGCAGCAACATTGTGGAGGAGGAAGAAAAGACAAAGGAATGCCAGAAGCAGACAATGGTAAGAGAATTTTGAAATGGCAGTGAGTTAAATAGGCTTTGGTGAGAAGTTTGTGTGTAAAAACGGCTGCTGAGAGGTGTTTATTTGCATTATATTAAACCATTTCTTTTGGCTCTTCAGCTGTTGACTGAGAAGCTCATAGCAGAACTGAGGGTATTTAATCAAACGGCTGAAAAAGAAAAGGAAGCACTTCAGGTAAGGCTGACTTTGTTTCAGAGTCAGACAGGTAGTGAGCATCTGGTGCTGAGAGAAATTTTAAAGCTTGTTTTCCACCTCGTGCTGCTCTGGTCTCTAGACAGGAGATGCCTGCAGCCTTACTAATCTTCCCAAAGTGCAGTAAGGGAACGGTATGTGTTACTCCTCTTATAAATAGAGGGCTTACAGCAAAGTTTGGGAGGGGCAATGGTAGTTCTTATCGAAGTCATTTAAAGTTTAATGATACACAATTCAACTTGGAACAAGATAGAAGATGGAAGCGATGCTAAAGACTGATAGCTTTCAAATTAGGCTCGATCAGTTCCCAATGCTGGAAATGGAGCTGTCTCTGCTTAGAGCAGCTCTTTCCGAGAAAGAAAGGTTTTTCAAGACTGTTGCAGGTGGTTGCAAGCACCACTGGAAGAACACTGAGAAGACTTGACCTAACCTGAAGTCATGCAGACCGGTGACCTCAGGGAGCTGAGCAGTATGCAAGCACAAGCAGCTTCAATAATAAACTTGTCTATGTACTGACCAAAATAGTCATTAAATTACAGCTCTGCAATTCTTGGTAAGAAGCTTGAGCTACTTAATGAAATTGCTATTACATAAGGCTAAACTTTTGGTCGTGGTTAAGTTAGCATTTTTCTCAAGGAACCGTGGTGAAAGATGTCCCAGTCAAGTTAGGCTAACCTTAGCTTAGCAGGTGAGACTGAAGAGTTCAAAAATGTCTGGAGTTTTTTTTCCCTGTTTTAGTTGCAGCTGCTTTGGAAGTTTAGTTCTGCTATTCTTGCACTGTCACGTTAGTGAGATGATGTATACGCAGACTTTTCCATACAGACAGCAATGGCTAAGTGGAAACTGGCAGAAGAAGAGAGGCAGCAGTCCCTGGAGAAGCATTCTTCCTTCCAAGCAGAAATAAAGGAATGTTCAGCAATACTCGATGAGTTGGAGCAGCTCCTGGCTATGTGAGGCACAAGGAGGGACTGCGCTGCCGTTTCTCGTTTTACTCCTAGTTCAGCGGTCTCTCCTTTAAAACCTGGTCCCTCTGTCAGGTCCAAAACAGTGAGCTGGGCAGGCTCCAGAGCAATCCCTGGCGGAATAGCACCTGCGGTGTGGGAACAAAGCAGCAGCAGCAGCATTGGTGAAGCGCTCAGAGCTCCTGTTTTTTTCCTGGGGTTTATCCTGGACTCTTTCTTAGTAATTTTTTAAGTGTTAATAAAGTGTTTTCGATTAAAGCTTTCGGAAAGATGTACAGGTGCACGGTTTTCGAGTTTTTTTCTTCTTAATTCCGAGGCAACGCTGCACCGCTGCTCCCTGTGACCTCCGCCACCCTTCGCCCCTGTACGAGTGGGCGGGCCGGGCCTCTCCCCGGGGCCGGGCCGCGCTTGCGCACCGGGGCCGGCTGGGGGGGCAGCGATGGCGGCGGCGGCGCTGCGGAGAGCGGCGGTGACAGCGGGCGGGGCGGGGCGGCGCCGAGCGCTGGGGTGGCCGCGGCGGGGCTGCGCCGGGCTGGCGGTGGACGACGCCGTCAACGGGCTGAGCGACGAGCAGCGGCAGGTACGGGCGCGCCCCGGCCCCGGCCCAGGCCCCGGGGCGCGCCTCCCCACGGGGGTGTGTCGGCCTCGGCGGCCGCTGATTGGCTGCGGCCGCGGGGAGCTGACCTATCCCCGGGGCGCTCCCGTGGCGCGCCGCCGCCACGTGTGCGCCCTGCCCGCGGGGCCCAGCGGGTGGTCGGGCCCCGGTGCGCAGCGCGGGGAGGGGAGGGGAGGGGAGGGGAGGGGGGGGGGGGGCTGCTGAGTTTTGAGGCTCTGCGGCGTTGTTCTCTTGGTCACCCAAGGACCTGAAGCTTTAGGGTGTTAGTTCTGAGCTTTACGGTTTGCTCGTGTTCGACGCCTTGCCTGCTGCCTGCCGTCATAGTATTTATTCCCGATTGCCCCAGGGAACGGAATGATAGGCAGCGTCTTCACAGGCTTCTGCCAATGAAACTTTGCGTTGGTGCTTCTCGGATCTGCAGCTATTGCCACACTTGCTACGTAATTATGACAGTGCAAGTGTACAGGTGTACAAAAAACTCGTTCATACTACTTATTTTCTTACTTGAGAAGTGGAGTACTGTAGTACTTACTACTGTTTTCTTTACCTGGCTTGTGTTTGTGATTTATAGGCTCACCAGCTTGAATCAGCTTGATGTTTCTGTGTGCTTCTAAATTTAACAAGTATAAAAGGGAGAAAATAATCTTGTAACTTGTGCGTCTCTTGTGGAAAAGTTAAGAGAAGATCAGAAACAGATTTTCAGTAATGTTAATCTGTAAATTAAGAGCACTTGTAACTGTTATAAGCTGGTTTAGTGTGTATGGGATGCCTGTCAGAGTCTACCCCCATCCTCCCACAGTCTAATGATTAACAATTTTAAGCTATTTTTTTCAAGCTTTATGCTCAAGTTTACTGCTGTCAATTTTGTTACAATGGAAACTTTAATATTTAAAAAAGGAGGGAAAAAAAAAAAAAACAAGAAAAGAGAAAAGCCCATCGACAGAGGAATAAACTTGTTTGGTGGTACTGGAATCCAATGTCTGGGTAGCCATGGAAACTAACATATCTTTTTAATCTGAAACGAGAGAAAGACAGAGCAGCTCAGGCATATTTTGCTTTGCTGCATTTGCTGCTTCTACAGGTTTTGGTTGAAGAGCAGAGGGTTTCAGTCTCTGAATGTTCCTTCACCAGCATTAACATGTGGGAATAAAGAACCAAGAGGGAAAAATTGGATTTTTAAGCTCTACTGTAATATCTATACAAAGTTTTTAAATGTTCACATTAAAAACACTTAAGGTATTGTATAAGCTTCTTTAGAGTGCATATAGACTTCTGCAGAATGCGTGTAAGTAATTGGATCTTAACATTTAGAAGAACTTTGAGTTCGTCTACATTTAATTAAATGAAACCATCGGCAGGTACTCTATGGGGATAATGAATCATGAGCTCTGTTCTCCAGTTTTCAAAGTTTCCTGACCCAAACATCCCCTGAAATCCCAGTGCAGGCAGGAAATAGTTCCCCAGCACACTCTCATGCTGGGGTAAGATTAAGTTAACTGTCAAGAGGAACTTAAGTTCTCTCTTGAGGACTTCTCTTAAGTCCTCTCGCAAAATGGCTAAAGGGCGTTTCGTATTTTCTTTCAGCTAATAACCTGAAATACTGATTTCCTTATGATCTTGTGCTTCTGGGTTTGAGATCATGGGATTGCCTGTCAGGGGAGCACTGGAAGGATCCTAGAGAAGATGACGACAATATATTACTGGGGTGTAATGTATGCGTTTCTCCTCACCTCTTTTCCCAGCTTAGACAGACCATGACAAAGTTCTGTCAAGAGCATTTGGCTCCGAAGGCCCAACAAATTGACCAGGAGAATGAATTCAAAGGCATGCGGGTAAGTATTTCATGCGTGCCTGTGAAATAGGTGGTAGTCTGTACTTTGATCTGTATGTAGGCTCAGACCAGGAATTCCAGCCTGCACCACAGGAAAATAAATGTCAACTCTTCAAACTTGTAAGCTACAGAGGAAAAAAAAATAAATAAAACAACTTTAGTTTCCTGTTTCTTCTTTTGTTAGTTTTTAACAACTTGGGGAAAGACCGAGCTAGTGTCAAATTAAAAAAAAAAAAAGAGATGGATTGGTAATGGTCTTGTTTGGATTCTCTTCGTGGTATTTCTGCTTGGCCCTGTTCAAAGACTCCTTCTCTAATATGTGTGTTGTACTCTCCTAGCTAGGACTCTTGTTGTGGACAGCCCGGATATCTGAGCTTCCTCTCAAATTTGCTTTGGAAATACTGTGTGCAAATGCAGAAATGTAGAATGGTATGACTGTTGAGCTGAAAATTTTCTTCCTAACAAAACCAACAAATTCTGCGCAAAAGAAAAGGTTTGATTGATAAAAATTTGATTGATAAAAAAAGGTTTGATTGATAAAAATGAGAGACCTCACTGTTGGTTTTCATAAGCTCCACAAGATTTAAAACATTCAGAACATCTGCTAGGATTTCCTACAGCTCTGATGCTGATATTTTCAGGGCTATGTGAGTGGCTTTGAAGTTAGCTATATAGATTTAGTCTGGCGTACCAGATGTCATCCAGTGCTATTGAATAATACTTTTTAAAGTCTCTGGAGGCTATTCACAGATAACTGTAATCGCTGGCCACTGAGTCCATGTGGGAAGCATTCACCTGCATGTCCATCCCCTAACGGAGGAGAGCCTGCAGCCTGAAGCAACACCAGAGATGGCTCACCTAGCACGTGTGACCTTCGATGGTGGTGTCCCTTGCTACTGCGCTGTGCCACGGTTTCTCTCTTGCTCTGTGATGCCGTGTGCCCCGCACAGCTGATGTCTGTGTCTCAAGTCAGGCAGCAGCTCCATGCCTCGAGCTGCGTGGCTGCAGAGCAGCGGTTAATTGCGTGCTGCTGTTGCAGGGCAGTAAGTCTGGGCGAAGGGAGGAGCTGGCAGTCAAGGACAGGCTGCCCTCTAGCAGATGGACTTTGTAGGGTGTGTGTCCAGCTGCACACAACTAAGCAGCCTTATCCAGTCCCCGCGTGCCTCAGGTCTCCCAGGAGGCTCAAAAGCCTAGAGGCTCGTGTATGGAGCGGCCATTGTGGATTCAGCTCTCTTGGCTTCACAAGTCCAGAGTGTTCACCAGAAATCATCATTTTTTATAACTTTTCTAATACTTTTGCCTGCCTCAGCAGTTGCTTTTCCTGACCCAGCTGTAGCATTTCCTTTTTTTTTTTTTTACATAATCTCTCACAAGGAGGTTTCCTTGGCTTTACTCACCAGTTTCTGGTTTTACCCTAGTCTTAAATTGTTCAGTGATTGCAACTCTTCTCAGTACTTTTCAGGCCTTCAGTCACGGATAACTTATTCTAGCCATGGCAATCACAGGCTAATAGACCTACACAGTGCTGCCAAAGCAGCGTGACAAGGTTGTGTGAGGTAAAAAGCAAGCATAAATTTAAGACATGACATCCTAAATTACCTTTAGGCAGAGACAGCACACGAAAGCCTAGAATTTTTGAAGGTAATTGGAGGTTTTAATTCATCTGAATTCTTAAACTGGGTAATGTGTTAAAATCTTAGGACCTGTCCTTCCCGAATTAAATTTAGGCTTGTGAGTTGCCTCCCTGCATAACTGGAGTCCTTAAGCCTGTGTGGGTTCTTGGTTCGCAGCATGGAGCTGCTGCTGCAGGAGGAATGTGATTATCTCTGAGGTTTCTCTGAGGTTTCACACAAACAACGTAAATCAGTGTGTCCAGTGAGCTACCTGGGAAGACTTCTCACCCTGCTGCCCTGACCACACATCTGGACTGATTTCTTTTGTTGTGTATTTGTAGGAGTTTTGGAAGAAACTTGGGGAACTGGGAGTTCTGGGGATCACAGCTCCTGGTAAGTGTTTTCCTGCCTCCTACCATCTGCTGGGTGATTCCTCACACAAAAGAGAGATGACTTAAACTCACTCCTCGTCTGTGATGTGACATCTGTTTTTGTCCAGAAGTTCCTGTTTTCATGTTTTTTAAAACTCTTTGGACACTTCTGTTGTTGTTTGACAAGGAAAAAGGAGCTTGATTCAGTAGACTTCTGGACAATTATGAAATGGCTTTTACAACTTACAAGTACTGTTCAGAACTGTTTTCTCCAGATATACACATAAAATAAACACATACAACTTGAATGTGTTTGTGCTTCTCCCATAAGAAGCGTTTGCTTCAAGTTTTGAAGCCTGAGAGCTACAGATAAAAGTATCCTAGAGCAAGCATCCATCTCTAATAGAAGAAGTTACAGGGTATAAAACAATGCTGTGAAAAGCTGTGATAGCTAATGGAGGGCTGACAGCATCCAACCCATCAGAAAAAAAAAATCGGGTAAATCTTATTCAGCCTTGTCCAGGTTAGTTGAAAAGTGTTTTGATTAATGTTACAGATTACTGAGCCTGCCGTGGTCATGCTGAATGCACTAACGCAGTGTAATGAGGAGAAGCCCTTAGTGGAGAAAAGCAGCCAATGGGGCCTTTATTTCCCCATCGTAAAGTCTGTGTTTCTAGATGTGTGTGTGCAAAGGCTTCTGCAGAAGCAAGCTGAATAGCAATGCGTTGAAATAATGCCTCTGCATTTCTTTCCATGGCACCAAGTCTGCTTGAAAGAGTCCCTATTTCTGCTTTCTTTCTCTTTACTCTTCCCAATTTACTGCTGCTCCTGTTTTTTCTCACTCTTACCTTCTTTCTTCTTTGATGTTGTGCCTGAGGCTTACAGCAGTTTCCCACACTATAAATAAGCTATCCCCTCATGAGTCCTGTCTTTTTTGATTTCCTGAAAGATTTACCTCTAAAACCTTGCTATGCCCAAACGTGCAATTTTTGATTGTATTGCGATGTGCAGTTTCTTTATTGGCATTGGTTTTGCTGTAGGAGGTGGACGCTGGACCTGAGGATGTGAAGATAATGTGAAATCTTATGGGAGTGTGTGGTCAATTAAATGGTGTGCTTCAGCACCAGTGGGTCAAGTCTATTAAGGAAACATTTTAAATAAGTGCTTTTTACTTTATTTTTAAAACTTAGTAAACTGTGTTGCTTTTGGGTAATTTTGTATTTATTTTTTAGGAAAAAAAAAAAAGAAATGCAAATACTTTGGAATAATCATACAGGCACATCATATATAAAGAGTAATTTTGAAAGGGCACCGTCAGCCTAGATCACTGTAGCTTGTATTATATAAATAGTTGTCTGGTAGGAATATTTTCTTGTACCTCTTGCAGTACAAAGTAGTTATGTACCTGTACTGCTTACAGCAGGCAGTTGCCTTTCCTGCATTGAGGCGATAGCGTCCAACCCAGCAGGCAGTATAGAAAATCTTTTGTTTTGGCACACGTGAGAAGGGGTTAAACCCATCTTTCAGGATATTGAGAGTAAAAACCCAAATCCTGATTCAGGGTGGAGAGGTGATTTCGGAGGATAAAGAGCCCTGCAGATAAAGACAGCAGTCAGAATGAGTGACGTGGGAGAAAAGCTACATCTAATGGTAGTGGCTGCTGTATTAATTCAGGTTAGGGGCAGTGGCTCTCTTTCAGCCCAGGTTATGCACTCACTCATCTCTGTGGTCGCTGCACGTGCAAACATAGTTGCTCTTACTGTTGCTGCTGCTTGCTTACAGCACTCTTGTTGATGACTAGTTGGTGCTCGCAGATTATTTCCCTGGCTGGTTTGTGGTGGCTTATGTCCTCCTGTTTTAGTTCTTCTCTTATCAGTACAATCACTTGCTTCTTGCATGCTAAGCTGTTACTTTTGGATGAAAATGTGTTTGTGTGTATACAAATGTCTGTGTAAGTAGATGTATTTATGCAGGCTGTCAGCTGCTCAAGGCCATCATGCATTTCTCAGCCACCTTTTTTTTGTTCTGTTTTGTTTTGTTGCCTTCTCCCTCCTCGTCTCACCCTGTGTCTTTAATCTTATCAGCCACTGGTTTTGGACTCAGCTCAGGGTGCCCATCTGGACTCGCTGTTACAACGGTTGTGTTGCTGTCTCGCTTAATCTCTGAAATCCACATTCTTGCTGCTGTTGAATTACAGCAGTTAAATTTTAGGATCATTCTCATTCCAGACCAGTCATCCCTCAAAGTGCTGATCTCCTGCATGTTTGTGGGCATTAGAAGTCCCTAATACCCCAGATCTTAGACCAGTTTGAGGGTTCCTTTTTTTATTTAAAGGTCCTGGTTAAGACAAACGTAGTTGGACTTTGCAAACTTTGCTTCTTTTCCCCTCTCCTAATACAGGTTGGCATTTTATGATTTAATTCTCATGATGGTATTAACGTTGCACTTAAGGATAGTTGCCAAGAAAGATTTCTTGCTGTGCAAGTGTTGGTAGCATGTCTTAGGTATATCCTTACCGGTTTATATTTATGAAAATAATATTATATATTTATGAAATATATATATTATATATTTATGAAATGTGCTTTACAAGAACAAATCGTTATCTATTGTGCTGAAGAAGTAATGTTGCTGTACTTTTAAGATAAAGCTCAAATTCTGAGAGGATGGGGAAAGCCAGAGGTGCCCAGCTCAGAGAAAAAACAAAAACAAACAAACAAAAAAACCAGCAAAAACCAGCAGCCAAAACCAGCAGCTCTCTTGTAACTGTCTCAGATCTCACTCAAGACTGAGCCCAGCCCTGGGGTCTTGTGCATGTGTGCTGTGTCCCGTGGTGGTTAACGTGAGGTTTTTTCTTCTCAGTGAAGTATGGTGGGTCTGCTTTGGGGTATCTGGACCACGTGCTGGTGATGGAGGAAATTTCTCGTGCGTCAGCAGCTGTTGGGCTTAGTTATGGAGCCCACTCCAACCTTTGTATCAACCAGCTGGTGCGGAACGGCAACGAAGCCCAGAAGGAGAAGTACTTGCCCAAGGTATAAGGCAGGATGGGGACTGGAAAGCATCCTGGTTTGGGTGGTGGTTTTGGGGACGAGTGGGGGGAAGGGGGTTGCATGCTTTAAGGAAGTGTTAGGGAATACAATAGATTTTGCTGCATTACGAGATTTGGGACACTAAAATACAACAGTTCACTAGATTTAATGTTTTTGCTGTTGCTGATCTGGTCTGTCACTACCCGTGTTTTCTGAAAGCATGTTTTTGTGCCTGGCTTCTTCTATCAGGCTTCTGTTTGTAGTTATAGGGGTGAAGAGTCAGAGTTACCACTGTATCCATATGCTTATGGAATGAATGCTTTTTTTAATGAAAAAGCATACCCTTCTTGCTCAGAGTGTCTACTTGTTTCACGTAGGCAGCAACAGAATAAAGCCCAAAAAAACTTTGTAACAAAAAAAACAAGAAGCCGTGTGTCCACCTACTATTTTAGTAGGAGTGTGGGGAGACAGGGCTATGGGAACACTGCTAACAACTTCCCAATCTCTTTTCACCCGTCTTATTGGCCTTTTGTGTTCAACAACTCTTGTTTATCTAAAAGGGCGGTTGTGAAGTGTGGAGCAAGGAGCTTGTGAAAGGCATATGGCTGCCTGCATGGTTCTTTTGGCACCTTCTTGGAGGTAGCTGCGTGCAGCTCTGTTTATAAAACACTCACTCGGATGTGAGTTGAGCCATCCTCCTACTCCCACTGTGATTTGGTTCTGCTCCCTCAGCACAGCAGCACCGGGGAGCTCCCTGTGAGGACTCCACCAGGAGCAAAGTCTCTTTTTGGCAGCTCTTGCATGGAATAGCTAGTATGGAGATACAGCACAGAAAAAGAAGTGGAAGGCACCCTAAGGAAGGAGCAGAAACAATGCTACTATTCCACCTCTTTTTCTTTTATTTGTCTCTTCCAGCTAATCAGTGGGGAGCACGTTGGAGCCCTAGCGATGAGCGAGCCTAATGCTGGATCTGATGTTGTGTCCATGAAGCTGAAAGCAGATAAGAAAGGTAAAACCTGTCAGGTGCTTCCTGGGTGGGTAGCCAGCATAAATGCCTCCTGTAAACTTAAATTAACCTCCCTAAACACCGTTCAGAAATGGTGCTTAGCCTTGGATTTACCAAGCAATGTTAGTGGCCTTGTACTACCTCCCAGAATAATCTGGGGTAAAGCACGCGTAGTGAAAGTGATAAAGCAAGGTAGTGAAGACACAGGATGGGTGGTTTCATGTCCAAAAGTGGACTTCTGATTGTGGTGGTGGAATAAGGTGGTATGATGGACCTAGTGCTAGGAGCCTTCGTTTGTCAGGGATTCATTAAACTGACTTTGGACTCCAGAAATGAAGGAAATGAGTTTTCTTGAGCTTGAGAAAGATTTGTTCGTGCTGTTTGTGGGGATCTTAGAGCATCCTTGAAAGCTTGTTTTGAAACAAATGGGGTGAGGATGTCGGTGTTGCTCTGTCTGTTGTGAGCTAACAGACTACAATTCTGTGCTTCCAGGGGACTACTTTGTTTTGAATGGGAACAAATTTTGGATTACCAACGGGCCCGACGCAGATGTTCTCATCGTTTATGCTAAAACAGACCTTAATGCTGTACCAGCCTCCCAAGGTATAACTGCATTCATCGTGGAGAAGGTAGGTTTACATTACTGTTTAGTAACTCTCACAATTTAATTCTAGTTTTTTTTTTTTTTTTTTTTTAAAGCTACCTCCTTCAGCCTAACAGGCTTGTTTAGAAACCAACTAGTTTTATTTCCACAACTGTCACCCCCTTTCTCAAAGACACACTATTTCCTGCCTGAATTTTATAAATTTATGCGGTTAGGCCTCTGCCCCAGTGATATGGCATGTTGCACTGCCAGCTGGGAGCTCCTGGATTTTGGCATCCAAGCACATAGCCAGCCTTTTGGGCTAGAAATGTGGAGAGAACGGACAAGATCCTAATAAAAATGGACTTTGTTTGTTGCCCAAAATTGTCAGGAGTTATGGAGACCCTATAAATCTGTCCTACTGTCCTGTGACCTATCCCTGCATTTTTTTTATGTCAATACACTGAAATAACTTTTTTTGTTGCCCCCCCCCCCCCCCCGCTTTCACTGCCCTTTTGGATTCCTGCAATGACCCAAACATGCAAGTAAAAGTGATCAGACACAGGACTTTTGATAGGGACCTCTTGGGAAACAGGGATCTTTTGGGGTCTTTCTTCCCTTTTAGTTAATTGGGGCTATGCTAGACACATTTTCATCCCCACAGGGAAGACAGGAAGCTGTAATAAAATAAATGGTACTGGAAATAGAAGATCTCAGATCACTAAACCTTCTGATGGCCTTACTTGACTGAGAGACTAGAATAGTTCAGGCACTGTCAGTGCTTGCAGTCCTTGCTGTAGAAAAGTGCTCGTGTTGGCAGCTGGCCAAATCTCTATTTGCTTAATATTTATGTGCAACAGAAAATTAATCCACTCCATTTGAACAGTGGATCCACTCAGTTTGCCACGTGTCCACGTTTCTCTGATTATTTGCTTCCTGGTTGTACTTGTTCCTGGTTTTGTTCCCACAGTGGGCACTTCTTTGACTCCCTTCTGGTGCTCCACATGTACTCATGTGGTCAGGGAAATTTCACACATCTGTAGTGATTTTTTTTCTTTCAGAACTGGGAGATTTGAGACTCAGTTTTAGTGTCTTGGCTTCTTTGCAGGGAACCCCAGGTTTCAGCACAGCACAGAAGCTTGATAAGCTGGGAATGAGAGGGTCTAACACCTGTGAATTGATCTTTGAGGACTGTAAGATCCCCGGTAAGCTGGCTTCAAATCATGGCAGTATGCATGTGGGGTGGTTCCCTCTCTTCTTGCTTAGATAAATCGGATCACCAATTACATGCACGTTCAGACTGTGACCTAGAGGGCTTTGTAGATGGTTATCTGCTCTTTGGCAATCTCCTAAGAGCTGGTGAAATTGGGAAGGTGCAGTCTGATGGATTCCAATGAACGAGCACGTCCCATGTTAGATCACTCTTGTTTCTCCCTCAGGGACCTAACTCTTAACCACTGCTTTTACAAAGCCTAGATGAGGCTTTCAGAGAAACTTCTGATTGTTTCCATTAGAGCTCCCCAAATAGTACATAGGAGAACTTATTTGCCTTGAAATTTCTTTTCTCCAAAAATGATTGAAGGCTACCTGCCAGCCTTCTGGTTTGTTTATAACATTTTTGAATTCTTGTGGTGTCAGGGCCTGAAAATAAATGTCCTTTCCGCTGTTAATACAGCAGGGGCAACTGTAGTGGCTATTTTTGTTGATAGAAAGTTCACAGCCACTCTACAGCAAGGAGAGGAGATCCCTTATCTGAACTCCAGAAACTCCCAATGGCATGTCTGCAGAGCAAGCAACTCCACTGCTCCCCATACACAGAACAGCTGCTTTGCAGCCTGTGGAAGGGTTTCAGCTGAAATCTGACATTTCTGACTTGACTGAATCCCTCCACTCTGACATCAGAAAGGCCAGTACCCGAGTCTTCAGATCATCTTCTGGGTAATCATCTGCACAGAACAGCATGTTCTCATGGTAACAAGATTCCATTTTCTGATAGCTCGGAGAAGTACATCGCTGCATGTTGGAAGTTAACACACTTTGCACTATGGCCATTAATGCTGCTTCTGATTTTCTGCATTGGGAGCTGAAGCGTTTTGCTGTTTCATATGTCTGCAGGATCTTTCTCTCACATCAAAATGTCTTCCTCTAGCACTGCAATTCCATCAGCTTTAAAATACAGGGGGGTTGTTGTCAGCCATGCTCCACTGAGTGTTTTTTCTCATACTTAGTGGATTCATTTGGTCGTGTTGCTTTCATAAAAGTTGGTTCAGAGCGTCAATTTTCATTGCTGCGACATGCAGCCAGCAAGCCCACCCCCTCCTTGTGCAGTCAACACACATCCTTCAGCAACCTGTGTACCTATCCATCCCTTTTCCCAGGACGTACAGGAAAACATTCAGGCTATTTGGTCCTTTTTGTTTGTTTTCAAGCTATAAGATGTCATTACTTATGAACAGTTACATCACTTTATTATTACTGATTCTGGCATTTGTGTTCTGTTCTTCAAAGTGGTTTGCTATTAGTGTTTTTCTTTGTTTCGGGACGTGTGGGGGGGAACAGATGCTGAGTTTTTTCTCCGAGAGCCAAGCATCATTCTTCCTCTTTTAAACTCATGATCCTGGTCCTGTAGAAGCTGCACTTTTCCATACAGTACACCAGCACGCTCTTCAACAAGCAGCAGAAGACAATGCAGTCCTTGAGCTTCTGCCACTGAAAGAGATTATTTACTTCAGGAGATTAGCTGCACGTGTCCACAAGTCCTGCCACATTTTCTCATTGCATATTGAACCTCTCGGATCTCTTGTGATCAAAGCCTGAAGCATATGTCAGTTCTTCTACGGGGCATGCTAAGTGAATAATCTCTGTCCATCTGCAAAGCAGAGTTGGTAGGCTGTAAGTTCTCTCCTGACAGTAGGAATACAGCCTTACTGAGATGAGCCTTTTGTTCCTGCTTCTGTTTATATTGTTAACATCAGTGCATGCTTTAGGTTGTCCCACAATGACATGGCTTTCAGTCTTTTTCTCAGCCCATTATCAAATGTGTTTTTTTTTTCTGTTCCATTTTCATCATGTACTCATCTTTGAAAATGTGTATTTGTAACAAATGCAATGTTCTGCTCAGTTCCGCTGACAGAAAGGGTGATAAGTTTGCATTTTCCAGTCTCAGAAGGCCAATGTATAACCCCAACACGTGCTGAGTGGTGAGCTTTGGTTGGTTGCCCATGCAAGTTTTGATTCCTGTATTAGGAATGCCCAGTGAGGTGACCTGAGTATATCAGATGAGAATTTGCATTCATTTCAAATACCATCCGATGTCTGCTGAGTGTGGTAACACCTTTTGGTCACTGTCAGTTTGGGTTAGATACAAACTAATGGGATGGCGAAGAGGGCTCCCAGTTTGTCCTCCAGGCGATTAAGTCTCCTATTCACGTTGAATCAAATGCTAAGCTGGAAGGTCTCAGCTCAGATACACTTTATAACCATTTACTGCTTTTCCTTTTTGGCTTTGTATGGATTGAAAAGATATTTCAGTGGCAGGGAGTGTATGCATCGAATCTCAGCCTGTCTAGTTTGCCCTGAATATTTATATCTCAAGCCAGAAAGAAAGTTGTGCATGAGTAAAAGCTTGGTAAATCATTTTCTTTTGATTGCAGCTGAAAATATCTTGGGGACACTGAGCAAGGGAGTCTACGTTTTGATGAGTGGGCTGGACCTGGAGAGACTCGTGCTGTCTGGTGGGCCACTTGGGTAAGGGTTTGTCGTCTTTCATAGATTATAAGGCTGGAAAGATGGTTCACAACCACCTAGACCAGTGAGGTCTCAAGGTGGGATCACACCTCTCCGTAGGGTACTGGGATGCTGGGGCAGCTTTGGAGAGAAGAGGAAAGTGTGGCTGGAGGAGGTGTCTGGGTTGGAGCTGTATGAAGGAAGCAGGATCAGGGAGATCTGTAGCTTCTGGGAACTCATTAGCTGTGTTATAACTGCTCTAATGGGCTCCTGCTGGAGAGTGCTCAGCTCGGCACTCCTAGGCAGCTGCAGGGCGCTCTTCTTTTGCTCTGCGTGTGCTCCGTCTTTTCTGTTAGCTCTCCTCACCTCTCCGTTCTTCATGGAGCCTTTTCTCCGTTTGAAAGCATCTAGGTGAAACATGCTGAGGGCTAAGGGATAAAAGAAGCAATGCAAGAAGGAAACTTTGGGAATCCCTGCCCTCTGGTGTTGCGCAGGCAAGATGGTTCTCTGGATTGATCATCCAGAACATGGTTTTGAAAATGTTGGTCTTGACATAAATGTTACCAGGAGTGGTAAGTCTGCTTCAGTCCCTGAGAGCTGGGAATAGCCAGCTCTGCATTTGTGTTACTGATTCTTTAAAACTTAAAAACACTATCCAGACTGCCACACAGAAGGATCGTCAGACTGGATAAAAGGTTTGTTATTTGCTTACTCAGTCCTTAAGGTTCCTAACAACTTACTTTTCACTGCACAGCCCCTTTGTCTCCTCCCAAGTGGTCTCTCTGTGCTAACCCTTATGTGGACAGATTATCTTCCACAAAGCAGGAAGAGGGTTTTTCACCATTCTTCTCTACGCTTTTTTTTGTCATCAGTTAATGCTCCTTCTGTTGGTCTTCTCTGGAGACATAAGGCAGCACAAGCTGTCCCAGCTACAGCTGTAAGAAAGCTCTTCAACTCCCCATCTCATTTCCCTGAATTAAGAAGGTAAGGCCTTGCCACAGGATGTCCCAAATGAGCAACGTGGAGAACACTGGGGAGAAAATATGGCCTCTTGGATTTTATAGCATTGTTTGAGTGGAGCTATAAGAGAGACAGCAGCAATTATTTTATTTTTTTTAGGTAGAAGAACCTTTTTGCCTTAGACTGAGCTTGCAAGATTTCATCATTATTTTTCTGTTGATTGTTCTGTTGTCTTCCTTCTCCTATCTGTGCTTTTTCTTAGGATCATGCAAGCTGTTCTTGACCATGCAATTCCATACCTACATGTAAGAGAAGCATTTGGACAGAAAATTGGCCAGTTCCAGGTGAGACAGAAAAGGAGTTAGAAGTTTTTGTCTTTCTTTTTTTTCTTAGAGAGAAGATGGGGAGCTCTTTTATGGAAGGGCTTTTTGTGGGGAGGTAGTTTAGAGTTTGTACTAGGGCTGGGAAGTAACAATGTGGTTTGGAGGTGAAAGGATCTCTGAGCCTGTTTACCTGAGGCCACTCCCCACCCTTACTCCCTGTGGTATTAAAACGTGAAGTTTTAACAGCTGTAAAATGGATCTCATCTTCTGTGACGTGCAGCTCATGCAAGGCAAAATGGCTGATATGTACACGCGGCTGATGGCATGCCGGCAGTACGTCTACAACGTGGCCAAGGCCTGTGACCGGGGCCACTTCAACGCAAAGGTGAGCTTGCTCCCAGGTGGGCTGTGTCTGCTGGGGGAATTCCCTTTCCTTCCATCCCACATTGTGAGAGGGTGAATGTTCTGTACGGGGGTTAAAATGACGTGCTCACAGTTCCCCAGGTGCTGTTTTTCCCCACTAGAGAAAAAGAAACCGCAGTCCTACAAGGGAACAGATTTAGCAGGATCAGTAGGTGTTTATTGGAAGCCCAAACATAATATCCTGCCTGTTGTACAGGGCTTCAGCAGTCGTTCTGAGGTGTTATCGCCTCTGCACACCAGCGCTGTCACCACACGCCTATTGAAGGAGAGGACTGAGTGACAGAGCAAAGCCCTGCATCCCAAATCAAATCACATTGGTCTCCTGTGGGCATGATGTGTTTGTGAGAAGGACCAGCTCCCCTGCTGCACTTGTTTTCCTGTCTTCACGTGGCCTGACACAAATGCTCTGCAGTGACAAAGACTGCCCCAGCTTCTTGCTTGCTGGGGAATGAATCCCGTGCCTTTGTGAGGTGGTTCGGGCTTGTTAGCAGATGTATGTGAAGTAATGAAAAGGTTGGAGAAGGGCAGGTGGCATCTTTCCTGACTCTGTCATGGTTTCTGTCTCTCCTTGCAGGACTGTGCCGGAGTGATCCTCTACTCAGCAGAGTGCGCTACCCAGGTGGCTCTGGATGGGATTCAGTGCCTCGGTAAGGTACAGTCTCTGGCAGGGCTTGTGGCTTTGAGTGTGCTCTCTCCTATCCCACCTTCATCCCCTGAAACGAGAGAGAAGAAGCAACTCGTGACATCTTTTTGCTCATAGGTGGGAATGGTTACATCAATGACTACCCGATGGGACGCTTCCTGCGTGACGCCAAGCTCTACGAGATAGGGGCAGGCACCAGTGAAGTGCGCAGACTTATCATCGGCAGGGCATTCAACGCAGCTTTCAAGTAATGTCTGCCAGGGAAAAAGGCAGCACCCTGACCACCGTGAGGCCTTTGACAGTAGATACAGCAACGCACAACTCTTTTCTTCCTGTGATTCTGGGATCGTCACTCGTGGACTCTTTCCGACCTGCTTTGTGAACAGATGCTGCTAGACTGGGCTTGGGCAGAATGAATCAGTCTGTAGAAAGGAAGGAGAAAAATACATACTTTTTTCTTCTCGTCAGCCTGATTCTCAGTGTTGCAGAGCTGAGGTTCATCAAGCTGAGGTTCATCAAGGAGACGTGTTGCTATCAAAGCAGGCTGTTGAGCAGTACATCTGGAACAAGAGGCGGCCACTGCTGAGCACAAACTCAATCCAAAAAAGGGATGAGGGAACAATTTAGTTCTCTTTTTAAAATTGAGTGCCATTAAATAGCTAGCATTTAGCATGCTACCGCTGGAAAGGGAAATTTCCCATTGTGACCTTGCAGTGGGATTGATAACTTCTGTTCTGGGGAACTCAGCCACCTCCGTGATGTGGTTGACGTTATCGTGAATGCTTGAGCATCATAGCTGCACAACTGGTGTGTTAGGTGATGATTCTTAAAATCATGTTAAAATACCACATCTGTTTCTTTGCATACTGCCTTTCCTATTCCTGCTGCTTCTCAAGATATTTCAATGCAGCCCAAAGTCTTTGCTTCTCTGATTGACTGCCTCCTGCTGAGTTATTCATTCCGATGTGTCACTATCCATCATTCTGGGAACAGTTAAAATGTCAGACCTGTATTGTGACATCCATGAATGAAGCAGGCAGGAGGAGGCTGACTTTTTAGGTTGGGGTTATTTGTTTTTGTTTTTTTTTTCTTTTTTTTTTCTCTGAAGATTGTTTTTTTGGCAAAAGCGTGCGTTCACACTCCAGTGTTGGTTGGCTAGAGAAGTCAATGAGCACAGCAGTATTTGTGGGTGTCTTCAGAACACATTATATACAGTAAGCTGAAGTTTATCTAGCCTTAATAAAGAAAATGGCACAGTATGCTGCCAGCTTTAAAGAGTGAATCACACGGAAAAATTGGATGGTGTAAATATGACAGGAGAATGAATTAAACAGTTGCCATATAGGCAAACTCCCAGAAGCTTAACATAAAGAACTTAAAACTTTTTGTATTATTTGGTTGCAATTGACATCTATCTGTACTAGGTGACAGTAGCCTAATGCTGAATTTTAAATACGACAAATTGAAGAAAAGCTCACCTTCCTGAATTGCCAGGTAGGTCACCCAAGTATTTATTTTAAAAAAATAAAAGCAGAGCTTCAGTTCTTCTGGAGTTAGAAACAGCTTCTTAATGGGGGCAGTACTTTCTTCCTAAACTTCATTTTTATTCAGCTACAGTGGGATCATTCTGGAAGTGTCCCAGGGTTTAATTTTCAATCTTCATTTCTGGGTAGAGCTAGTGGAGAGGGGACAGAGGTGACATTGCCTGTCAAGAATATCTCACTGAGCTGCACCTAGAAATGTTTTGGAAATAAGCTTTGTCTGGAGCAGACATTTTATATTTTACCACGAAGTGATAACAGATGTCGTCATCTGTACCTGCAAGTGACAAAACTGCAGATGCTGCACCCCAGCCTGGTGTCCCTGTGAGAGCCTTGGGGCAGAAGTTTTCAGATCTGCCCGAATGATTTGGTAGCAGATCCTGCTGTGACAAGTAGTGGCAGTTGTGCAGCCCTTGTACCTCCGAGCACTGTGGTCTGCTTGCATTTTTTCCAGCAAGCTGCGGCCGAAGCAAGTATGCAGGAACCGGTGCTGCAGGGTATGGTGCAGAGCTGTCTGCTCTCCAGGGTAAGTGCAGCTCCACGTCTCAGTAAATAGGCAAACCTCATCTGAGAGGTGGTGGGAGCACTTGCCAGGGATGTGAGGAGTGTGAGTACAGTGTCTCTAATGCGCATCGGAAACTCGTATCTTGCCTGCGTGTTCTGCAGCTCTTTAATATGGGAATGAATCACTGCAATTTTCTGTGAAAACTCTCAAAAGAACATTGGAGCTGAATCATTGTGTTATGATCTGTCTCCAGCCAGAGGAGCTTTTCTGAAATGAATGTCAGAGCAACATCAGGATGTGGCTAGATTCAGATTGTTTAAAAATGTATATTCTAGGCTGGAAGGGATCCGCAGCTTTTTAAACCTGTCTCTAACACCAGAGAGCTCTATTTTTTTTAATACAAATAATAAATAATGCCTTTGCTTTCTAGGCTGATCAGCACCTTTGAGTTAAAGGTGTAATGAATCAAAGTCTAACGCATCATGGGACAGGGTGGAGAGAGGGATTAATAAATCTCAAGCAGGGTTATGTTAATCAAACCTCGTCTGCTTCCACCACAGCATGGCACGGGCTGCCTTTCCTTGCACAGAGTAGTTTTCACTGTGGTGTAAAAACAAAGCTCCCAGCGCACCGGGGAGTGCTCCAGTGTTTAAGGTTAAGGGGTTTTTAATCTTTATGCAATATAATGAAATAAGCTTTTGCTGGACAGCCCATGTCCCTGTGGTGTTTCCCAGCAGAGGGCAGGTGCAGACCTCGTCTGGTACCCGCTGCAGTGTCTCCAGGCTGGCAGTAGCTGAGGGACCAGCGGTGCCTTTTCTTGTCCATCCTTACTCTTTCTTACCTACTTCAGCTTTTTTTCCCCATGAATGTTTAAAAATAAATATGTATGTCTATAGAGAGAGATAGTGATGCACTGAGGCTGTGCCTCGGGCCCCCTCTGGAGAGCAGCAGGGCTAACAGGGAAAATGTGCAAGAGCACTGTGCCTCTAACACGATCCTGAGGGATCCTGAGGGATCATGTTAGAGGCACAGCTCTGAATTTGCAGTGGAGGTTTTCCTAGCCTGATAAACGTGTGGCTGATGGCAGAGCAGGGTTGATGTGCTGCACCCTTCCTGGTTTTGAAGATGCTTGCCCTGTTTGCAGCTGGCTGCTCAGCAATGGGGAGAGAGAAAACACGGAGAGCATAGGAAATTATTCACAAGGTAAAAAATAGTTTATTTTAGCAGCGTGTTTAAAATGGAGAGATTTTGAAAGAGGCAGATTTGTAGGGAAGCTTCTCCTAGTTTATTAAGGATTCAGAAATGCTTCCTGTCCTGGGAAAGGCAGGGGTGAGAACACACACTCAGCAGCACCTGCCCACGGAATGAGCTTTGAGGTGCTCCCATCATTGTTTTGAATGTGTAAAGCATCCATCCTGTAGCAGCTGGGTAGGTTTCACAGGTTAAGAGTTTATTGATTTCTTGAAAGAAGAAAAACCACACTTGGTTCGCTTGCTGAAGCTGCTTGCTCCTGGGGAATCCAGCTCAGGTGATTTATTTTTTTGTTGTGTGCGTTCAGGATTGCTCTGCAACTCATTCCCTGAGGTTGCAAACTTGATGAAAGAGCAGTCCTAGCATAATGACCTGAAGGTAGCAAAGCTCTGGCTTGGTTTGATCTTTTAGAGGTGAATTTTGCAGCTCAAGTCATTCTGCTGAGCAACAGCTACGCTTGCCCTCAGCTCATGTGGACCTGAGGATGCGTTAATCTCAGGATCTCAGCTGCAACTGCTGCAGTGGGTGGGTGTGTGAGACCGAGGCGTTCAAAACAAAGCAGGTTCTCAAATTGTTTTGTGCAAGGGACGTGCAGGAAGTCTGGGGTGAGCCCTCCTGCCCAGTTTTCCTGCTGCGTGCTGCTGCTCTGCTCCCTTCTAGCTCTTTCGCTGTACAGCCGAGTTGCGATAAACACCGAATTTGCAAGAGGAAACTTGTTCTGTGTCCTTAATTGATGCCCCTTTGCTCTGCGAGCCCTCGCTGGAGCTGTGAGCTTGTGTAAAAGCTGGGCTGGGGCTGAGCTAGGGCCTGGCCAGAACAGGTACTGAAATGGATCTGCTGCAGAAACCCATGCTGAAAGAAAGGTGGAAGAATGTGAATGACTGTTATTACCTCTGGGTGGAAGACGTCAAGGAGAAGACAGGCTGTGACCCCACCTCTGTCCTGCCTCGTGCTTCCCGGGCAGGTGGGGCCACAGCTCCTTCACACCACGTCCAAACCTGGCATTTGTTGGAGGGGATGCCCACAGGTGTTTCCTTTATAAACACCATCAGGACGGCGGTTTTAGAACAAAAAACTGCTGTGGAAGGGTCTGGCTCCTACAAGACCAGCCCTGCTTATACCTCAGAGCCCTGGCACGGTGTGAGGGTAAAGCAGGGCCAGGCCCCGTCGCACCCAGCAGGATGCAGGCCCCCACGTTTGCCCAGGGTCATCCCTGCTTCTCAAGGGGGTCTGTGCCTGTTGCTTCCCCCCTTCAAGCTCTTCCAGAGCCATGCTGGGGCTGCTAGCTGGGTTTTCCAGGCCACTGCCTTGCTGCAGGACCACCCGCCGGCTCCCATCCCACCGCAGGCCCCGGGGGGAAGCAGGAGGCCTCGCAGCTGCTTTTGCGGTGGGGGCAGCGTGCGTGCACCCCTGTTTGTGCATGTGTGTGGCAGAGGATGCGGTTTTTTGCCCGTCAGGCTGATCCACGAGGGGAAGGGAGGCTTTGTGGTATGAGGTGACACATAATGAAAGTGGCAAAGAGTCTCACTTCCACCGGGCGGAGGAGACACGTTGAGGTGAAGCAGCCCTGCGGTGCTGCACCTCGCTCCTTCCCCATGCATCAGTACTTCAATTGTGTGGCCCTGTTTGGAGCGATGTTAAAAATCTCTGCTCATCTGGGCTTTCGCTTTGCTTCTGGCCTTCCCCCGCTGTGGTTTACGGTTGGTGCTGGAGCAGAGCCCTGCTGCTGTGTCACCTCCATCCTGCGCGCATGCGGCTGAGCTGCCTGCTTGCTGGGGGTGCCCATGCGGCCGCATGCTTTTGCTGCCCCAGATGCAGGCAGGGAGATGGCAAAATCCCCTTCTGGAAATAGGGAAGGGGCTCAGCCAGGGGTGGTGGAAAGCAGCTGCTGTGGGGGGAGCAGACCCCAGTGGTGGCTGCAGCCCTGCACAGCTGTGCTGAGCCACGCTGCCCCTCGCAGCCACGCAGCCGCTCTTCCCGAGCAGCGGCCGGGTAGGGAGATTAGAAAGAGATTTCTTCTCCTTATAAAAGAATTTGCAACTGTGAAGGGGAGACAAAAACATTCTTGAGCCGAGGGGACAATATTGTGCGAGGGAGGCCCTGGGGGGGCAGAGCGGGGATTACTGCAGCAGAGCCCGGGGTTGCACCACTTGCACCTGCTGTTTGCTGAAAGGCTGATGCTGAGCAGCAAGCAGCTGATGCTGAGGCCCAGTTGTCAGCCTGAATGTGGGGGGAAAAAAAATAAAAAGCCTCTGATCAGTGCTCTCGCCAAAGGAAATGGCAGGCATCCCATCCGTGTGGCTGGAGGAGGAGTGTCTGTCTGTCCTTCCAGCCCAGGCTGGCGCGTGGGGATCAGAACCAGCACCCCTTGGGCATGAGGAGGTCGAGGGTACTGTGTACCCCAAAAAAACAAGGATTTGAGGCAGGGCCAGTCGCATACAGTGTGCGTGGGGCTGGTGACAGTAGGACAGATGTACCCTGCAGCACCAGGACCAGCGAGCAGCTCTTGCATCGCTTGACATCATCACCCAGGGGTGCCTCGGTACAAGGTTCCCAGCGCCCTGCAGAGCTCGCTGCAGCTGCCTCCAGGCACAGTGGTGGGAGCAGGGTGCCTTCCCATCCCGCAGCTGTTCCTGGGCATAGCTCGCGTGCCCCAGGCTTTTCCAGGGCGAAGGGGATTTTAGTGGCGTGATGCTTTCCCCATAGAGCCAGCCATGCCCTCTGACAGCTGTGCTGGGTGCTAAGCACACAGCCTGTGGTCACCCTGTGCCTCACTGCAGAGCAAGGAGCTTCTCCAGAGCCAGGACAAGCCTGTCATCGGTCTGATGATATTTCAACTCACTGGAGACCCCCAAGAAACAAAAAGGCAGCTGGCCATCAGTCCGACCCTGAAAAAAAAAGGGAAAGGTTATTTTTCCAGCCTGGTGGGATTCAGCACCCAGGTGCTTGCACTGGGGCAGCTGCCGGGACCCACTCAAAATCCCCTGGCAGCCTTGACACTGGAATGATTTCTCTTGCTGCAAACCTTGCTTGGGTACAGCCAAAGCTCACAGCTTCTCCACCGGCCCCGAGCATCACCTGGGGGAGGTTTAAAAACAAACAAAAAAATGCAGCTGGGGCAAACCTGACGGGGCAGACATGGCTATGCCCTTCCTCGGCATGCAGAGCTCAGCCGTTCTTGGTGTGAGCTGTCCGGCCGGCCAGCCCGGTTGTGTTTCAAAATACAAATACAAATACAGCCCCTGATGTTCTGCCCTCTGGTCAAACAGCCTCCAAGAGGCTTGGAGGGAAGGCTGCTGGCAGTACCCAGCAGGAGGGGGGGAAATGGGTGCTCGCTCTTTCCTCTTCCTCCTGATCCTGCTGCCAGCCCCAGGGAGGGAAGGGCAAGCTCCGGTGCAAAGCAACAGCGCCTTGCGGAGGAGCTGGGAGTGCAATTACTGAGGAAGCATGGCAGCGGTGCTTGCCCTGCTTGATTTTGCAGTTCCTTCCCTTCCTGCTGCTGTTCAGGACCCTGTTACTGGCAGAATTTTACCATCACCCTTGGGAAACATCCCTAATCCCTGTCCTCAAGTGTATCCACTGTTGGGAACAGGGCATCGGCACAGATATACATTCACCCTGGCCTCATGCAGCCACTTTTATTCCCTTAAAACCCCAAGCATCCCAACACAAGGGACTTTTTTTTCCCGAGGAGGCGGCTGCCATCACAGCATGCAGCCACACGCGTCCTCCTTTCTGCTGACTCAGCACAATTCAGAAGAAACCAGCTCTCTCCGGTAGCAGCGACGTCTCAGCTTTCCACCCAGCTGCTTTTGTTATTAGAAAAGGTCTTTCATCTCCACGACACCTATTATCTTCATTGCAGCATTGCCCAGCAGCCGCAAACAGGATCAAGGCATTTTTACCAGGCGCCCTTCGTGCGTGCTCCAAAACCACAGTGCCCATGAACGCCCCGGAGCTGCCATCAGCAGCGCCTCCGGTCACCGCCTCCTCCTTTAGGATGGAGCTTTAGGACAGAAATGAGCATCCTCGGAGGACAGCATGGGTGTTTGAGCATCCGGAGAGGTGATCCCTGTCGATCTGGGGTGCAGGAATCGTTCATCCCCTGCGCTTTTATTTATGTGAGTGATGGGGGGGAGGCTTTGGTACAGCACAGATCTGTTCCTCTTGCCATCTTTTTGCCCTCTTGGGGCCAAGATTTGCATGGGTATGGGTGGCATCAAGCTGCTGCTGGCCCCAAAATGCCATTTCTTGGAGGGTCACAGGGACAACCCTGGCTATTGGCATGTCACAGCAGCGTCCATCAGGTAGCAAGGGTGGCATGGAGCAGCGAGCTCATGGAATACAAAGGAATAAATAACTCCAGGGCAGGCATGGCTTTGCTGAGTGAACACCTTTGTCCCTGCCAGGTGAGCATCTTACCCATCACAAGGGGTGGCTGAAAGGTTAAGTACCTTGCCTGGGGTTGCCACAAAAGTTTATAGCACTCGTGGTCATTTTTTAACATTTCCACAATCCAAAAAGCAGCTTGGTGCTGCTGGACCTGGATTTGGTGCTCAGCCAGCTTTTCTCGTGCCTTTCTCCGTGAAATTAAAAAGCTCTCTAACACCCAATATTTTCTCCTCTGCAGGTGCTTATGCATCAATGCTCTGGCAGATAATGTGGCTGGGTTGATCTCTGTAAGCATTTCACAGTGAAGCGTTTTCTCCAGCACCAAATAAATCATCTCTGGGCTTTTTCTCTGCAGCTCTCCCCTTCCCTAATGTCCATCCCTAACCTCAGGCTCCCCAAACAACAAGGTCAGGCCTGGGCCAAAACAGGCAGAGCAAGACTGGCATGGCTTATCTGCTGCAGGGCTGCTGCCCCTCTGCTTTCCTTCACAGTTTCTTGATCTATAGTACCTGCCACAGGAAAGAGGAGAAATTCTCCCTTCATTAATACATGGTCTGAGTGGCAGCATGTGGCTACAGACTGCAGTTTCCTCTCCCCACCTGATGCTCGAGATGGGATAAAGAGACATGAAACTGCGGAGCTGCCCCAAAAGGCTGAGCAGGAATTGCATGCAGTCATTAGACCAGTAGCTTTAATTGCTGCATCTCTTATTCTGCCCGTGCCCAAAGAGCAAATCCCAGGTGAATACAATGGACAATGTCATTTAAATCAATTATCTCTCCATTCAGACCCATCCTTCCTTCACTGCTCCTTCCACGCACCCCATAATTTATTCATCCTGGGCTGCACTTAAGCATCTGCTCTGGTGCCACTTGAGGTTGGCAGAGCATTAGCTTTAAAATTTTATGAAATGTAGTGCAGGTGGCAAAATCAGAAATTAAGGATTGTAATCACAGCACGGAAAGGCTGCTGAGCAGATCTTGGCCGTGGTCAATGGGCTGTGCTCTTTTGGAATTCCCTTTAGCTAAAGACAAGGGGCACAAGGGAAAATTCTGGGGATTTAATGACTTTCAGGTGTACAAATCATTTATTTTCCCTGTTTCTCCATTTCTGAACAGAGTTGGATGACAGATTGGTGGGACCTTTATGTCCTTGCTGCATGGAGTTGGATGCTTAAAGAAGATAGAGGAGAGGCTTTAGTTCAAGGCAGTGAGCGACACCCACTCTCCCTCACCTCTAACGCGCTGTAACCACATCAGGGGCTGTGCTGGGAGAGATGATGTCCTTTTGAAGCCACCTCCTCAGGTGGGAAATCTAACCGGGTTTCCAGGAGGAAAGAGTGCGGTGGCTGCCGAGGGGACCGCTGCAAGGCAGGCATCCTGGGCGTCCCCCTTGAGATGAGGGGGATCGAGGAGCTCCTGGCTTAAACAAGGCTACGCTCATCAAGTCCATCACCCAGGCTGTTAAAAACCATACTAAACAAGCAGAAAAAACGTGTCTGAACTCTGCAGGACTTTTTTTTCCTTTATTTTCTTTCTTTTTTTCCCCAGGTGACCGCAAATTGTGAGTTTTTTTTTTTTTTTACTGGAATGCTTATGGGATGCTGCTGGTAAAAATCTGGGGAGATGCTGTGCACTGGGAGGGTAAATTTGTGAATTGTAGATCTGGGAGGATCTAGCTCAGCCAAAAAGGTAAGGAGACCTGACAAGGTGCATGGCTAATGATTTTCTCTAAAATAACACAAAGTAGGAGCTCAATCTGTGACCCTCCCCATCCCCAATTCCTGCTTCAACCACAGAGCTACAACTCTCTTTAAAATGTGGCTGTGATACGTGAAGTTTCTGTGTGTTTATAGCTAATGAACGGAGCTTTGAAAAGAAAGTATTTGCTTTAGAAATTCCTCTTGAAGCTATTAAAGTCACGATCCAGCGGGGTTGGGGGACAGAGGAGCAGGAGGGAGGGCAGGAGGCTCGCCAAGGAGGGGAGCAGCAGATAAAAGGGGATTTTGGTGTTTTTATGCAATGCCCCTGGGTCTGCTGACATCGATGCTGAAGAGCTTAAGGATCCAGTGATTTCTGACCCGGTGGTGGTGGAGGAGAGGAGAAAGGCAGATCAAGTCCTACAGCTCTTCCCAAATGTAAAAAGACCAGGGGGATGATAAAGCACTCAGCATTTCTTTCATCCCTGGAAAGCTTCTACAGTAAGGGGTTTTATTAAAAACCTATTCAAGCAACCAGCCAGCGTGGGTTTCTCAGGGTTTTATAGTCCTGCATCAGCAGGCATTAAAACCATCCCCATATCAGACACTAGCGAGCGACTGCCTTTTGAGTACCCACGATAAGAAGTTGCTGCAAAATGGCACGGGCTGGCCTGGGAGGCCTCCAGCAGCGCTATTAACATGCAACTCTCCAAAGCCCCTCGTTACACGCTGCCCATTTTGGCAGCCTCCACCTCCTAAACCAGGGGATGGTGTTTTAAGGGAAGGACCGCTCGGTTTCCAAGACCCAGCCCCTGCAGAAGGGATTTGCCTGGGCACCAGCAAAACTTCTTGCTGGGGATGAGGCTCACGGGCTGTCCAAGAGCTTTATTTGATGGAGAACAACAAGAAAAGGCTTGGTGCAGAGATGATGGTGTGCTCTGAGCCAAATTTTGGGTGAAATGTGGGACAATATGATTCCATGAGGCCCCCCCACCTACGGGTCCAGGACTCTGCAGAAAAGATGCATTTGGGAAAGCAAAATTCCCCCACCGTTAGTGACAGAGCAGCAGTTGGGATGGATTTTTATTCTTTTTTAATCTTTTCAGTGAATGGCAGGGAAAAAAAAGGCTTCTTTTCTTTTATTTCTGCCCCCTGTCTGCATGCAGCAGCAGGCGGCCGGGGCCGAGAGCATGCCCGTGCTGCTCTGCCAAGTCTGGCATTGCCAAGGCTCTGTTTTACTGGGGTTTTCCAGAGAACAACAAAAAAAAAAGAGCAGGGAAAGGGAGAAGTGCTGATGCCTGCTGTGTTTCAGGGTGCTCCCACAGCACCTCAGAGCTCTCCAACAACAACAAAACCACAGCAGAAATTTGCAGGAAGATCTGATGATGCCCTGATGGCTGCTGCGGTGGCTTTGCCGTGCTGCTGGTCCGTGCAGAAACCCTGCCAGCAGCAACTCTTCAGCAAAAATGAGTATTTCTTAAAATGCCTGCTATTGTCTGTCATTCACCTTTTATTATCTTCCTGGTCTGAAAAGTTTTGTTCACCCTCCTGGGAAGTGGGTCCAGGAGAGAACAGAGGCAGCTGAATCGCCCCGTGAACAGCAGAAAGTCCTGGAGAAATGGGCTGCAACCTCCGTGTGCTCCAGGGAGAAATAACTCATGGCACAATGCGGTTTTGAACTCAAGATAAAGTTTATAGAGGTGATGCCCAAGTGAATTTCTTTGCTTGTAACTTCATTACTTTTAAGCACTTTCATTCCCCGAGCTTTGAAGGAGTCAAAGTCCATGGTCAGGAGCAGCTTTGTTGTGCATTTGAGCTTTAAAAATTCACCTGGCTCTGAATTTCCCCATGCAAATCTGAATTTTACACCATTAGTGACACCTGTCAGCAGCTTTTCTGCCACTGAGCTCGGGAAGATCCCTGGAGCTGCACACCGTGATGCTGGCTGAGACCCACGGCAGCCTCCCAGCAGGTCAGTGCCCCAATTCCCCCTTTTTGGGGGACGCAGCGGGTCTGGCAGCAATTGCCAGCCATGGAAATGGGATGAAAGAGGATCTATCAGCACTGCTGCTCTCAGGCGGACTCTGTGCATCCTGCAACAGCCTCCAGCCTGGAGAGGAGTTGCCCCGCCAGTCATTCGCACCCAAATACACCCTCAGCATCCCCAGGGGTTGTTTCCAAGGGGGTTTTTGTACTTCAGAAGTCTCCACTGGATCCTGGTTGAGTACAGCTGAGGGAGGAAATGTGGGATGGGGCCAAGGTCCCCTGGCATCGCTCAGCTCCGCTGTCTTCCCAAGCAAATCCAGCAGGAGTATTTCAGGCATCTGAGGACCCCGATGTCAAAATACCAGCGCCTTCAGATCCCTCCAGCCGAGCCAGGCTCGCTCGGGTCGGCATTTACAATTCCGAAAGCAGGTCCCCTGCAAACCTGGCGCTGTCACTTTGATTGATTTGTGACTTCCCCGGCTAATTGTCAGCGCCCAGCGGTCACACCGGGACACGCTCGCCGTTCGAAAGCGCCTTCTACCTGCGCGCCCAGGAGAGCGGCACGGCTGGGTCCGTGGTACGGCCAGCATTCCCATAGCAACAGCCAGCCAGGCTGCAAAATGAGAATTATGACTTTGTTCCACGTTCTGGCACGAGGAGGAGCCGGGCTTTATGGGATTAGGCAGATCCCAGCTCAAACATCCAGGGGAACACTGGAGGGAATAATGAATGGTAATAGCAGAATAAATGGCTTTTGATATAAGGCTCTGTCCAAACAGAGCTAACGACCCACCTTGCTTAAACTTGGGAGAGGCTGGCATGGTTTCCACGATGAGTATGAATGCATTGTTTTTTTGAGCTTGTCAAAATGTCCATCCAAAACCTCATTTGGCACAGCTTTCTGCAAGCGAATCCTGATCGTGTTGGTCAAGAAAAATTGTGCTAACCTGCATCGAGACAACCCACCCCAAAAATGCTTTGCTCATCGCGAGTGCTCTGACGCAAGGACTGTTTTGCCCAAAATGCAGAATTTGTGATTAGGTTGCAACGTGGGTCTTCTCCGAGGGGATAACTCCATCCATGCACAGCGCAGAGCCTCAGAGGAGCCGCGTCCACCAGCACCTCCGATTGCCTGGCTGATCCCTTCCCGATGGCCCCAACCCCAGCTTCAGATGGCTGGGGCAGAAGCAAGGCTACCCCACAAAGCAGTCAGAGATGCTTCAGAGGAATAAACAACAGATTATTAAGTCTGAGGCCAAGAATCATCATTATTGCCCAATGATCTCCCTGAGCAGAGACTTTTGCTCGCAGCAGGTAATGGTGCTGGGGCTCTGCCTTTCTCTGTGCTGGGCACCGGGAGGTTCCTGCAGCCCTGGCAGCTCGCTTTACTTCAGGCACACTCGGGTGATCAGAAAAGATGAATATTCAAACTGTGGGAATACTTTCAACTAGCGGAGCTGAAGTTCTCAGTGAAAACCTGTCGAGGATACCGAGGTTAATCGTTTCTTTTGCAAAAGCAACAGCAGCCAGGCCCCTTGGTTAAGTCACTTCTCAAGCCCAGGGCCGTGGCTGTCTGCACCCATGGGGCAGCACCCACAGAAGGAGCTGCTGAGACGTCCCCTCACCTGCAGCACCCCACGGGGAGACGCTGCCACCAGGAAAGGACCTTACAGGAACTGCGAGACCGTCGGCTGCTGCTTGGTGCCGCCTCCGTGGCAGCGCATCCCTGGAAAACATCACACCCTTGTAACGAGCTGAGAAAACGGGCTCAGCTCATCCCTCCGCTGACTCGTGGCATGACACATCTCCCCTTTTCCCCCAGCGTTCACACACCGATCCGTCATCCCCAAAGAAAAGCCCTTTTTGTGCGGCCGTGCCGCTCCGGCGTCTCGTGCGGCCTCGTGACGGCTCCTCCAGCACTTATCGGGGTTGCCACTGCCTTTCCGCGGGTTGCTTGCACCGAGCCGAGCACTGCCTGGGGTTTCTTGAAAGCCCAGCACATTTCCCGATCAAAAGGATGCCGGTGAGCGAGCCGGCAGGCTCCCCGGCCCCGCTCTTCACAACTCGCTGACCTCACCAAGTTATTCAGCAACGTTTTCTGCTCAGGGCTGAAAAAATAAAAAAAAAAAAAAAAAGCCCAAACCAACCAACCAAACAATCAAAAAGAAAGAAAGAAAGAAAGAAAGAAACAGGTGAAAGGGGATGGGGAGCAAAGCCCCAGCTCAAAGCTGCTTGTGGCTGGTGGGGAAATGGGACCCGGGTTTAGGGCTCTCCTCCTCCCGCTCCGGGTGCCTCATTCCCTGGCAGAGAAGCTGCAGTGGCTTTTCTTTTCTCATGGAAGCTGAGCTATCAAAACTGCTATGGATGCTGACATGTGTTTCAAAGCCTTGGAGGAAACAGTGGATTGCCCCTTCATTTTTTTTTTTTTTTTTTTCTCCCCTTTCTCTCTCTCTCTCACTGTAACAAAACAGTAAGAAGGAAAAGCAGGGGAAAGAAAATTAAAGAGAAGCCCAGTGCCTCTCTAAAGGATCCTGGCCGGAAAAAACACCCAATCTCACTGCTTTTCTCCCCATTTTCCCCTTCTTGTCCGTGTTTGCCACTCCACAATCCCTCTTCCTTCTGCTCAAACCCTTTCTCCCTTGTTGCTTTTTCCCCCTTCCCCTCACTTTTAGCTTCCCTCCCTCTTTTCTCTCGCTGTTTCAGGCTCTGCCCATCCCCTGGCTGCTGCCACTCAGGGAACATCACCTGCCCCAGATAATTGCTCACCCTCCAAATCCCCAAACTCTGCCTGATTTTCTTCCCACCATCCTCGGACAAAACTTCCTACGCACAAGGATGTCGGTTCCTGCTCTCCCTTCGTAGTATTTGTTGCTTTAAGCCGGACCCTTAGGGATTCAATTTCTGTGCAGAACGCAAGGATTTAGCCGCACAGCTGATGTTAATGCTAATAGGATTTGTACAGCTAAACTCCAAGCCTCACCATAAAACTTCCTGCCCCTTGTTATCTTTACTCCTTTGCTGCCCTCCACGTACCCCACGCCACGGGGTGGGGATGCAGATGCTCCCCAGCATCCGCATCAGCTTCAAAATGTGGGTGCTGAACCCAAATTAATCCCTGCAGCCCACGGGATTGAGCAGAGGTTGATAGATGATGTGCGTGTTTTCCCGCTGCCATCGAGCTGTTATTATTTTAATGAGGCTTTTGGAGCTTTTTCCAGCCAAAGCTCACGGAGGTGTTGCTGCTGGTCTTGAGCTACTGGGAAGATGCAGTGAAAAACAACAGCCCCACAGGGGTGCTGAGTGGTCATCGTGGTGCTGGGCACCTTTGCGGGGACAAGACAAAGCATCCAGGAAGGGCATTTTTTTACATTAAAGTAAAAGGAAAAAAGAAAAAAAACAACAACCTCTGAATCAAGCCTTTCCATTTTGGAGACCCGAATGTAAGCCGGGTTAACAAAGCACATTTGGGGGTCTTTGGGTGTGTGTCGGGTGTTCTGCTTCACTCCAAGTCTGAGCAGCCCCTTTGGGTGCTGTTTTTTTTGGGTGTTTGGGTTTCAGATCTTTTCTGGACATGATGAGACTTGGACACAGTGTGCAGGAAGCTGGCAGGACAGAGACGATGCCAGCCAGGATCCCGAGCATCTCTGCAGCAATGCCTTTGGCAGCAAGAGGGGGACTGGGGGTGCTTTGCTAAGCTCCATTATTTCAGCTCCTAGGTCAGAATCTGAGATGCATATACTCCCAAAAAAGAAGTTATATATGTTATTATTATTGAATTACATCTATAAAAACACAATTTTGCATGCCGGACTTGCCAGTTCTGTGACCCGAAGTGAAACATCCTTCTACAACGACAGATCTTTTACACCTAAAATTTAATTCTAGCAATTCAGCAGATGAAGCTGGAGCAGGATCCAGCGCTGTCCCAGAACTGCATTAGCTTCCTGATGAGAGCAGCTCATGTGTAGGGGCAAAGAAATTCCCATTATATGATTTTTCAGGGCAATCTGTACCCACGACTATGAATGTGCATGATGAATAGAATCACAGAATCACAGAATCGTCTAGGTTGGAAGAGACCTCCAAGATCATCTAGTCCAACCTCTGTCCTAACACCAACAAGACCTCCACTAAACCATATGACTAAGCTCTACATCTAAATGTCTTTTAAAGACCTCCAGGATGGCGACTCAACCACTTCCCTGGGCAGCCCATTCCAATGCCTAACAACCCTTTCAGTAAAGAAGTTCTTCCTAATATCCAACCTAAACCTCCCCTGGCGCAACTTGAGCCCATTCCCCCTCGTCCTGTCACCAGGCACGTGGGAGAATAGACCAACCCCCACCTCTCTACAGCCTCCTTTAAGGTACCTGTAGAGAGCGATGAGATCTCCCCTGAGCCTCCTCTTCTCCAGGCTAAACAACCCCAGTTTCCTCAGCCTCTCCTTGTAAGACTTGTTCTCCAGACCCCTCACCAGCTTCGTTGCCCTTCTCTGGACTCTCTCGAGCACCTCCATGTCCTTCTTGTAGCGAGGGGCCCAAAACTGAACACAGTACTCGAGGTGCGGAGATTGATCATGTTTTCAAAGGCAAATATCACTTCAGAGCTTTGTATCCCTTCGTATTTAAACTGCACATACGTTGTCCATGTTGTTTCATTTTATAATGGGATTTTTTTTAAGAAAAAAAAAAAAGCTTTTGAGGTTGCCTGCAAAACCTCTACTTACCATGTTCCTTATTTGTTGTGTAGAAAATCATTTCAAAACCATGCCAGCCTCTTTGTTCCAGGCTTTCCAGCTGTTTAAAAGTGAGGCAAGCGAGTTTCCTAGCATGCCCTGGACTTTCCTAAGGACACCCCGTGAGTGCCTTCATCTGGGATGAGGTGCAGGGAAGACTCTCTTTTGCAGCCCGGCAGGGGGAATCAAGGTTTGGGTGCGTTGGTTTATGCACCTAGGAGAGTTTTGAAACAAAAGAGCACAGACACCACTTGCAGTGAAGTACGGCGTGCCCAAAGGTGTCATTTCCTAGGGAAACACCAACATTTGGCAACCCGCTTTCACATTGAAAACAATCATCTGATATTCTTTATTTACTTTTTTCTGGGTGCCACAGCACCAAAAACCCAGTGGGAAATGGGGAGAAACTCTCTAGAAACAGTCCCACAATCCTGACCTGCAGGAGATGCCATAACTTGGAAGCTGGCACAGCTTTCCAGCTAGAAAGGAGAAATAATGGTGCTTTCTTATGACACTTTTTGTTATTCCTTCCTGCGACAGCATTCCCTGTAGCTTCACTTGCCCAGCTAAGGGTGTTTGCCCTGCCATCGGCCTCGTAGGCAGCAGCGGGTGCTTTGCCCGTGCACGCAGCCCCAAATGCTCTAAAAACCTGCAGCACAGCAGGACCTGGCGTGGAGTGACAGTTTTCCAGCGGTGACAGCAGGGTTTCAGCCACTTCAGGCACTTCAGATGTGCAGCCCCATTCTCGGCAGCACCCGCTATCGATTCGGAGGCTGCCGTTTCCCACCCTATTTTATTGCTGAGCAAAGAGCCGCCGTCACCTTTTGTCCCGGGATGCCGGCGTGGTACGGGGCAAGGTCCAGAGGGAAGGGGCTCTGTGCGCGGCGCTGCCTCCGCCTGCCCCAGCAGACACCTCGCAGGGCACAACCTGCTATCAAGGATGAAGGAAAACGGTGACCAAGTGATGGCAGCCCAGCATTTGGGGGGAATTGGGAAGAAGTAATGGGGTAGGGGTATTTTTCTCCTGCCAGTGTACCTTCAGATGCTCTCAAATGCACCTTTACCTCAAAAACTTGAGTGCTGAGGGTGCCCTGTGGTGCTTAAGAGCATCATTAAAGTGCTTAAGGCACCACGGGGGGCTGTGCTCCAAAAAGCCTGGTTCAGAGCGTCCTGTGCTAAGGAAGTCTCAGTGACCACAGGGCAAATCTGCTCAATTTACAACCAGCCTGTGATACACCTGCTCAAATTAAACCTCTGAATCAGTGTGAGCAAAGGTTGGGGGTGGCTGTGTTTTAGATCTTCCTTGACACGCCTGGAGCATGGTGTGGTGCAAAGAGTGGTGGAGGAGAATTTGTCGAGTACGAAAGCCCTGGTTTTACAACAAACACCCTCAGAGCTGCGTTGCTTCACAAAGCCTGAGCCACCTTTAGTCTGAAAGCCTGACAAATTAATCCACGAGTAAGAGCGATCCAGAGATAAATGCATTCCCTGCATGCTCGGCGGTCTGAAACTCAGCAGAATAAGAAAGCTGGGAAAATATCCTCCCCAGATCAAATGGAGGCACCAGGATTCCTGATGTGAATGCCACAACCTGCAAAACTCCTGGATGTGCTTTCCTTGAGCTGATCTAAACGCTCCCAGCTTCAGTTTTTTAACGTGGCTGCATTTTTGTTATGTGAGTGCAGTCTAAAGGAGCTGTGCCGCATCAGCTTGGACTTTGGGGAAAAATCCGCTTTCATGCTGGCACCAGCCAAGGAATATTCAATTCCAGAGCATTTTTATTTTAGATGGCTATCAAGCAATGCATGCAAATAGATGCAGAGTGGAATGAGCCCTGGAAACTGCTTCTCACTACCAGGGAACCTTCTAAATCCACTCTTTACTAAACATCCTTAAAACCTGTAAAAAGGGGCAGGCTCACCTCACCTTTCTGCAAAAATTTAATAAGAGTCAGCTCTCATGTGAATTGGATTTCATTATTTTCACAACATCCACTACAGATGCTGCTACAAAGTATTATCATAAATAATTCAAATGAAGATACAAATAATAAAATAAATGAGCAAAGTCAATTTTGAGAAACGTTATCTTCCTTGTTGTGTGCGCTGTGTCCTCTTCGGTGCTAATTCACAACCCCAGTCATTTGCAGCTGGATTCACCACAAACCGATGAGGTTCTGCACAACAGCATCTTTCAATGGGTCTGAAAATTAGGAGAGCAGAAGGTCACAAAATTCACGGAAGTCTCATAATATTTGAGACAGCTTTTGTACACGCGAGCCTTGACGGTGGTGATGCTTGCGTCAGGTTGGAGAACGTAGCCCAGGCAGAGCAGGAGGATGGAAGAGGGATGGCTCGCCTTAGCAGCTCAGACCCCTAGGTTGTTAAATCTGGGGCAGCAGAGGGGAAGGCAGATTGTGCCTCGGTGCCACGGTGCTCAGGATAAAACCTCCATGCAGAGAGCAGGGATGCTTCTGAAGACCACACCGTTTTCTTTTGACTCCTAAACTGTTGATAAACCCTTTGCCTGGGATGCTGGTGTGCTGTGGATGTGGATGCAGGAGGTGGTGTGGAGGAACACCAGGGGCCCATTCCCCATTCTCCTCTTCCTCCTCCTCTTCACTTGCCCCGGGGCTCTCTCACCTGCCCTGAGGCATTAGCACAGTTCATGGCTACTTACCCACTCATGCAACACATCGGGTAAGTAGGACCAGCTCTGTTTGAAGCCCAGGGGACTTCAGTGGCAGCAGGGTGCAGAGGAGCCAGCTGTGGGGACTGACAAAGCTGCCTCCCCCCATCCACCGCTGCTTTTACCCCCCAAGACATCGCTTCCCCGGAGGCCCAGCCAGCAAAACAGGTTGGCTGAAAGCAAGCGCCTGGGAGCCTGGAGGAGCAGACACGTCCCATCCCTCTGCCAGGGGCAGCAGTGCCGAGGAATGTCCCCGTCACGTCCATGTGCTGGCACCAGCTTGGTGCACCTGAGGGACACGGAGAGAAGGGCTGAAGTTTTAGTGGTGATGCAGCTGTTTCCTATGGAAATGCGGGCTGGCCTCAGCTCACGCCACTGGGATTTCTTATTAGGTTTCCTGCATTAGTCCTGCACGGGGAAAAAAGTAAATGTTTTGAGCTGTAAACATAGTGATGGTTTTGTTCCCGCTGGCTTCTCCGCGCTGACCGGGGCTACAGCGAGGAGCTGTGGGGTGAGGAAGCGCCTCTGCTCGCCGCATCCCCGCTGAGCGCAGCCATCGCACGCAGCTGCGCTCGCGCTCGGAGCCCACTAAAACCCCATCCTCGAGCCTTGCCGTTTGCAGATGGTCATATAATTACTGTTTGCGTTCCCATCGTGTCTTTTTGGGACATGTGTTTTGCGTTCAGATTTCTCCAGTCTCGCTGTTCTTGTGAATCACACTTCATAAAATAATGGCTACCCAGGGAAAGCAAGGCATAACATTTGATTCTTCCCGTGCATATGAATTTTTCACTAGCACTGCCACGATCCAGCTCATAAAGCAGAGCCCTCGGTTTTAATCCTTATTTTGCAATATTTTGAAGCACACACCTACGTTCACCTCAGCCCACGATAACACTGAGGTATGTTTTTAACTCTTACTCCTGTCATTTTCCATTTTAATTTAACCCAACCTCATTTCTTGGCTGTGCTGGTCCCCACCGAGCTCATCTCAAAGGCAAAATTCATCGTCCCTCAGCTTTTTCTCCCCATCGATACATTTGGCTCATGGTGCTTACACATTCCTCACCACAGCACATTGAAGTCTTAAGATGAAAGGCGAAATAAGAAACATTACATAGCAATCCCCTTTCTTTTGCAGTGCACATGTGCTGGGCTTCCCTGGCACTGCTGATTGGTAGAAGACTGCATCTGATACAAGCAGCATCAACTTTTTTAAAACATAAAAAAAAAAAAAAAAAAAAGAGAAACCTTCAGCAAAGAAGCTAAAACCTTGCAGATGCTTCCTTGAGACTCAAATCCAGTGCTTTTTATTTGCTGTTTTTGTAGGTAATGAGATCATCTAGGGCACCTCTGCGCAGTCAGACCCCTCTCATTTAGCCCGAATCCCTCCTGACTGCTTTCAATGGAAAAGGGGAAATATTTCACCCAGCTAAGAATGAGCAAAAGCTGATGTTTGAACAGAAATCTCAACGGAAACTGCCTATGTAACCACAGCTGGTATGTTGCGTACCTAAATACTGACAGCCAATTTACTTTTTGGTGTAATATAATTCCAAGTCAGTCAATAGAGCCCCACCAGGGATTAATTTGGCCTTTAGTATTTACTGGGTTAGCCCCAGAGTCAGGGCTGGGGGGAAAAGGAGGGGGATCACTAAAATCCATCTCTTGCAGCTAAAGCCAGTGTAGCACAAGCAATTTTTTTATGTCAAGGCATCAGGCAGGCTGAGATATCTCAGCTGATTCTGGTCTGAGGTTGCCTATTTGAGGAGACACCTGGACAAGCTGGGAAGAGCACCGAGAGGGAGAAGTGGGGGTTAAATGTGTTCGGTACAAAAAGCAGCCTGAGGAGCTGGATGATTTTTTTTTTCAGGGCAGGGAGGTTTGCAACAGAAAGGGCAGCTGCATGTGAGTAAGCCTGGGCTGTTTCCTTTCAGGGAGGGTAGAGCTGATTAAGCAAGTACCTGAGGTTGGAAAACCTGCGTGTCATGTTATAGTTTGCTGAGGGAGCAGAGGTTGATTTTTTTATTATTATTATTAAATGAAACTAAAAGTCTTCTCTCAGGATAGCCTGTATCTTTTTTTTTTTTTCCCCTGATTGTTAATATCAGGGCACCTTTGTTAAAGACCAAATGCATCTTGGTGCATGGAAAGCGTGACTTCGTATCCATCTGCAGGCTCACAGGTGTGTTGTTTTCTCTCTTTATAGGTTCAAAGAGACCATCCCGGGAAGTGGAGCTGTACTTGGCGGCATCTAACTCTGCTGTACGTTGGTGTCCCTTCTCCTGAACCGCAGGGAATCCAGCTGAAGTAAAGAGGACTTTTTAACCCAGCCCCATCACCGCAGCCATGCCGAGAGCCACATGAAGATGTGACCTCAGGGATCCTGAGCGGATGGATGGGCTCAAGCCCCACATGCAGAGGCTGCCTGGAAAGGTGGGAGCTGGCAATTCTCCTGCTCCGTGCCGTTCCCCGAGGCCCGACTGAGGAACCAGTCAGTGCAGGATCCTCCAGGCTGCTGCAAGTTGCTGCTTTTAGTGTGTGAACTTACTCGTTTTAAGCCTGTTGCTTAAGCTTCCCTGCACGAGTAATGACGCTTTCCATCAGCGGCGGTGTGGTTTGCAGGTGCTGTTGTGGGTTCGTGCGAGGCTCTCGTGCCTGATTGTTCTGCTACAGCCAGCCATGCCTCTCCCACCCTGATACCTGTTGGGACGAGTGAGGGGTACAATGGGAGAAAATCTGGCCCTTAATCCCCACTGCCACATGGATCATGCTGGAGCTGTAGGGCTTTGCAGCCTCTTCTGCTCCTAGTCAGCCTCTTAGCCCAAAATGTGAGCTGGGGAATGCAGCAGCAGCAGATCCCCTCAGGCAGTAGGTAGCAGAGGAGTCCTGAATCTTGTTTCTTTCCCAAAAAGCAGGCCAGAAGCTGGGGTGGGAATATCTCCTCTTGGGGATTTGGTGGTTTGTTCTTCCTTGGTAATGAGTGAGGGGGAAGTAAAACAACCCAGGCTTCGTCTGCGTCTGTGTGCTGATGGATTGAAGAACAGCAGACCCGTGGCAATGTTGTTCTGTAATCAGCAATTAGCTTTATATTTTTTCCTCCCCCAAACCTTTGAGAATGGGATGAGGGAAGGCCCCACTTCAGACTAAATTAGTTGTTTTGTTTTGTTTTGTTTTCAAATGGGAGGGAGCTCTGCAGATGGCTTTGTGTCGTGCTTCCTGCTCTTGCACAGCTCTGGAGCACACAGTCCTCCATCCTCGACCTGTCGGTGCTGAAGGTGTTCTCCTACTCCAAACACCTGGAAGAGGGGAGGTGGCCCCACCTCTGCCTTCACCAAAAGGAGCTGTCAAATGTCTGAATTCCCTCTGCTTATCGTTGAACTTCAGCATCAGTTCTGTACAGCATCCGATTGCTGGGAAGCTTTAGGTTTGTTGCTGATTTGCAGGAATTCCAGTACAACCTAAGCTACATCTAAAATGGATGAGGCATAGTGGTGGGGATGGGTTAGGGGCGAATAAGGAACCACTAACTAAAATGTGTGGTTCGTTCATGTGCCGTGTGGCTTTTTTTAGGGTGTGTGTGTGTGTGTTTTTCCTTCGTGAAGCGCAACAGTTCATTGTGTATGTGAGGGAGGTATTTACCTGGACACTGCTACTCCCCAAGAAGAACCACTGAGGAAGGAAGATTTTAGAAATGGCTTCAGCAGCAAGCTGCTGGCCAAGATCAGGGTCTCCATGCCCCCAGCTCAATGCCCTGGGCATCCTCTCCTCTTTTTTGGGGGAGAGAACCTCTTCCCTGCTGTAGTCATTTGATCCCTGGTATGGGCAAGTCGTTTCTGGCGGTGTTGTCTGAACCCTTGGGTTAGAGCTTTATCTCCAAGTGTGATTGAAACAGGCTGCCTGTTTTTTTCTTGCAGCCTCACTGTGGGTCACTCTGTGCAGGAGCAGGTGTCTGGCAGCCCGTTTGCAACTGTGTTTCAAGGGGCTCTGGCCCTGTCTCCATGCAAAACCAGCCTCCAAATTCCCTGCTAAATTACTGTAGCCATATAGCAAATGTCATAATAGCAACATACAGTTCCCAAGACTGTGCAATTTCACTTTTCTGCTCCAAATATTGGTTGTGTTTAGCTAATAAAGTACAAGAAGTCGATTTCTGAAGTTGCTCAAACACATCTAACGACTGGTGTGAGCATGCTTGCTATTATATTAAAATTTCACTCACTTAGGTGCTCAGCAGTGCTTTAGTTACCCTCCTGTTGGTCAGGGCTCACAGCAAAGGGAAGAAGGACTCTATTAAAAATGTAATTTTTACAGGGCAGTTTGGCAGCCACATCAGCTTCAGAGGAGGAGCAGTGCAGTGCAACTATCTGCTCTGAGGAGAGAGGCATTCCTTTGCTCTGGATGATGCTCAGCTGCGTTAAATGGAGTCTGGGGAGATCCCAACCAAAACAGATATGTCTACAGCAAAAACGGGTTAAATAAGATTGTCTTGGTGGTTCCTACATTTAAGGACAGTTTCTAACCTCTAAGGCAGTTGGTGGAGATCAGGAATGACTCTGCAATGCTGCACTGATGGAGCAGGCTGTTATGTGCTTTTTGCCAGAAACCCATTTATTTAATAATCAGCAAAGAGTACAGTCCTGCACGGGGCTGCATCCTTAACTGCAGGTTTTAGTGAGTGACTAAATGGTGGCTGTGCCTGCATTCTAAAACACACTTGTATCCCCTGGGATGGTCTCCTGACACATACCTGTCTTTCCACCTATTATATTCTGTTTGCTACGTAATATTTCTGCTTACTTCTCGTTAGATACTGATGTCACGGTGGTCTCATAAACATTTCCTTGCATGAGTGGTTTCCCATTTGAATGCTGCCTAAACAGCCAGGAAAGCTTATTGTTCAGTCCTATACAAGCGTGCAGTACCTTCCGACAGGGATCTGCAGACATGGGAAGCTGCAGATGCACTTAAAGGTATGCACACCCGCCCCTTGCTGGCTTCCAGGGCTGTCTGTAGCTGTTAGGGTTATTTTAGCTTGGTTTTCTTCTGCTGCATCACAAACATTTGGTATTTGTTTCAGGCAGGCTTCTGGTTTATTTGGACATGGCGCTCAGATGGAGCGCTTGCTCCCAGACAGAGCTCCAACCCTCTGGATGGGTTTCCTCCTCTCATGGGGCGCTCCAGAAACACGGCGGTCAACGAGATTTATCTGCCCCGGTTGTATTTGCTGATACATTGTCAGGTACGTTCTGACTGGGAGGTGGGTGTGGGGGAAATGGTGGTCCTTCTTCCTACGCGTGAAATCAGGGCTGCCGACCCGATGTTGTCCACGGGGTCCTCAAATTCCACCAGGAGGAAAAGGCTGGGTTTATCTAGCTTCATCAAACTTCAGCTTGAAACTTCAGGTAAAAAGGAAACCACGCGTTTTTAGAGTCAGTGTCTCCAAATAGCTGAATTCTCCCTCAATTTTTTTTTTTTTTTTTTTGCATAGCCCTTGGGTCCCGTGAAGATCCTATTATCTTGCTCTGGCTTGTGAGGTCCATCTCCAGAAACAAGGCAGAGAAAGCACCGTAGCCTCCTGGGTCTCCTTCAGCTTTGCTGCCTGTCAAGCAGACCCTCAGGGCTTGAGGGGTTTAATTTTTTGTATGCGTTTTGCCTTCCCGGTACGCTTTGGGTTGCTCGTCCCACGTGCTAGTTGCTTGCTTCTCAGGAGTTTCCTAGGTTTAAAAGAAACACTGAGAACAAACAAACAAAAAAACGTGAAACTGATAAGGGAGACTTCAGTGTTAGGGAAACTGTGGCTGTGCCTTAAGCTCAGCTGAAGACACCTCATCACTGAGCTGCCAAGACTTGCTGCATCTCTTTTGTCTTTAAATACTTTTTTTTTTTTTTTTTGAGAAATACTGAGGCTGATGGCCACCCTCCTGGTCGCTAAGAAGAAGAAATTGCCGCCGTGTGCCAGGCCTGTGGTGGGGGCCGTGTAGACCCGAGTGTGTCCTGCTCTGGGCTGGACACGCAATCCTGTGAGGGCTGTGGAGGGGTTTTGGGGCACCCGATGGCTGTGGAGGGGCTTTGGGGTGCCTGATACCTGTGGAGGGGCTTTAGGGCACCCGATGGCTGTGGAGAGGTTTTGGGACACCCGACGGCTGTGGAGAGGTTTTGGGGCACCCGATACTTGTGGAGGGGCTTTGGGGCACTGGATACTTGTGGAGGAGTTTTGGGGCACCCGATGGCTGTGGAGGGGCTTTGGGGAACTGGATACTTGTGGAGGAGCTTTGGGGTGCCCGATACTTGTGGAGGGGCTTTGGGGCGCCCGATATTTCCCCGCTGGCTTTTTCCTGTCTCGAAGCGCTCGGTGGTTTCCCTGATGCCGGGTTAGGGGGCTGCTGACCGATGGAGGAGCGCTCCTTGTGCTTTCCCCCCCCCCCCCCCCCCACGCTGATGCCCACGCTTGGGTCTCCCAGGCAAAGGCACGTGGAAACGCCCCAAACCACCCCAAAACGCCCCAAAATCGCCAACACCTCCCCGCCACCCCCCGGCATCACTCTCCTCAGCGCCGCGCACCCCCTCGGGGTAGCTTTCCTCCCCCCCCACCCCCGACGTGAAACTTTTCCACAGTTTCGCTGTTTTATTTGGGGGGGGAACGGAAAATAAAGGCGGGGGGGGGGGCTGACAGCCGGCGGGGAGGGGTCGGCACTGGTGTGGGGGGGTGAGGGCGACTGGGGGGGAGCGGGATTTGCCTCGGGAGCCTGAGGGTAATTGGGGGGGGGGGGGGGAGAGACGGGGGGGGGAGAAGGGGAGGTAAAAGGGGGGGGGGCGTGAGGGGGGGGGCGGGTGTTGGGAGGGGGGGGGGAGGGGGGGGAAGAGGGGGGGCTGAGGGGGGCGGGTCCAAGCGCTCCCATTGGCCACCTCCGGCGGTCAGGGGCGGCCGCCACTGGGCGGCGCGGCGGAGCGAGCGGGCGGCGATTGGCGGCGGACGAGGAAGCAGGAAGGAGGCCGGAGGGGCGAGCGGCTTGCGGGGAGCCAGCGGCGGCGGCGGCGGCGCCTCCCCCCCCCCCCCCCCCGCCCTTCCTCCTCCTCCTCCTCCTCCTCCTCCTCCTCCCCCCGCCCCCCCCCGCCCCGCTCCCGGCCTCTGCGCGCCGCCCGCCCGGGCCGCGCCGGATCGCGACGCCCTGCGGCGAGGGCGGGCGGGCGGCGGCGGCGGCGGCGGGGGAAGCCTCATCCCCGTGCCCGTCCCCATCCCGGTGCCGGTCCCGCCGCTGACGCAGCACCGCCGAGCCCCGGCCTCGGGCTCCCGCCGCCGCCGGATCCAGCCCCGCGGGAGCGCGCCCCGGTGAGTCCCCGCGGGAACGCGCACCCCCCCCCGCCTTCGTGTCCCCTCCCGGTAGCAGGTGCCGGGGCCGCCCGGGGATACCGGGAACTTTCCTTCACCGGGGGGGGGCCGGGGTGTGGGGGGAGAGGGGCCCGGGCCCTAACCCCCCCCCCCCCCACCCCTCCCCCCAGTCCCGGTTACTTCCCCCCCGGGTCCCGGTCCCGGTCCCGGTTCCCGGTCCCGGTCTGCACAAAGCCGGGGGGCAATCCCCCAGGAAAACCGGCCCCCGTGGGGCTGCTCCGGCCCCATTCGGGGCAGCAGCCCGGGCACACGAGTTGGCCCCGGGTGATGGTGCTTGGCCCAGGTCCTGCTCCCGGTGCCCCCAAACCCGCCCGCTCGGGGCACTTTCTCCCCGCTGGCCCCACGCGTGGGGCGCAGGTGGCTCCGAGCCTGCCCGGGGCACGGTGCGGGACTTCTGGGCTCCCATCTCCCCCCACCTTTTTTTTCTTTTTTTTTTTTTTTTTTTTTTTTTTTTTTTTTTTTTTATCCTTTCCCCTCCCGGCCCTCCTCTCCCCACAGTGGCCCCGGTGGCCGCGGGTCGGTTTCCTCTTCTCCTTTTGTGTAGCGGTGGCTCCTAATGGAGGCGGCTTCTTCGCTGGCTCCCTCTTTTCCAGCTGCTTCCACGAGACGCAGGAGCCAGCGCATGTGACCGGCAGGACCGCGGCAGGCCGGCGGCGACAGCTCGGCACGGGGATGCCGGGAAGGCACGGGGACCCCGTGTCTTCCACCAGAGCATCCTCGAGAACTCAAAGGGGTGGGGGAAAAAACCCGTCAAAACCAGACCTTCGGGGTCTGCGCTCATTGCCTTCCCTTCCCTTCCTTCCCGCCCGTTCTCCTTCTCTTCCCCCCAGTGCTTGGCTGAAGGAGGTTCTGGTTCGGTGGTGTTCCAAGGGACGCGGCCGCCCCTCGGCTCAAGCCCTAATTGTCGGGAGCGAGAGGCCAGGCCCTTGCTTAATTGATCCGCTGGCCGCAATTAGGAAGCGCTCGGTGCGATCGCGGGTGCTGGGCTCGCAGGTCCCGCTTCTGGGGTCTCGGTTTTTCGGGCGAAGGTTCCCCACCCGTATGGCGGCGACGCCGGCCGCATGATGGACCGGTGCTCCTGAAATCTTAATGGGATTTAAATATCAGCACGCCGCCGAGCGCTTTAACAGGAACATCCTGCTAACATATTCATCCCGAGCCATCCTTCACGTTTGTCATGTCCTGGCTACCTGAGTCGTTCCCCAGCTTCAGCTGCGACTGTCTTAAATATTTCCTTGTGGTCAAAACGCGTGCGCTGCTCTGATTTAACTGGACTTTTTTATGATTTAAGCACTGATTTCTATTTGTTTGCCTAATGAATTCAGCGTAGCTTTCTCAGCGTAGCAGCAGCGTAGGTTTCTATCTGCTCCTCTTGAGCAGAAATGCTACCGCAGTGAGACGTAGCTTTGCTTAGAGGTGTAAAATCAGTTGGAAAACCCCAAACCTGCGGATGAAAACAACTTTGTGGGAGGGGAAAATCCTTCCTGGATGTTCTGTTTGGTGCGGGCTGATGGTGACAGTTGCACAGAGCGATGTAATGCTGCTGAGAAGCGTGGCACTTGGGGGGCAAAACCAGTCGCAACCTCACTTCTGTAGCCGAAATGTTGTTGTTTTGGGAGCTGTTGAGTTCTTTTTAACCAGATCAATTAGTTCGGGGCTGGCGCACTGTCTTTCTTACCGTCATCTGCATCACCTTTTTGTCTGTCTCCAGTCTGACAGCCTTATTATTTCTTTGTGTTGTTTTTTTTTTTTTTTTTTTTCCCCTCTCTGGGCAGAAGATTTAAATGAATATTGTTTGCTTTGGTGATGTTAATTGGTATCGTGTGATCGAGGCACTCTATGGACTGGGGGACACATGCTGGAACAGCCTGTGGATATCCTGTTGAGCTAGTGCTTGGCCATTATTTTGGGGAAATAAACCCTTCAGCAAACGCAGATCTCATACTGTCACAGCACCATAACTAAGCCTTGAAAAGTAAATCTGGCCATCCAAAGCAAACGGCTGAAAAATAATTAGGAGTGGTAGGTAAATGCCTGCTCACAGTTTGGCATTAAGCTCAGACCCCTGGGAAATGAAGGGTTGTATCTGGTGCCGCAAAAACACGAAGGTATGCCCAAATTTTGGGTCCCAGCAGCAGCGGTGGGTGGATTTTTGTGCCCCACCTCACACTGGGTTAACCGTGGCATCGCACCCCGCGGAAGCAACAAAACCCCTGCTTTCTGCCCGAGCAGCCGAGCTAATTAAGTTACAACCATCATATCGTTAATAATATATGAAACAGCAGTTTGCATAACTGGGAAAGACAAAAACTGGAAAATAAACACCCCAAAGAAGCCGTAAAATTAAAAAGAGCTTCAAGCACAAGCTGTGCGGTTTGTGCCACGGGCTGGCACCGGCCAGGATGGCTGTGTGCGCGATGGGAAGAGCTGGGAAGAGATGGGTGATGCTTTCCAGGGGCTTTCCTCCCCATCCAGAGGCTTTTCTGATGGTCTGGCTTGTTGGTTTGTGTTTTCTTTTTTGTTTTGTTTTGCTTCCCAATGTATTTGCGTCCGTCTGAAGGCAGGTTATTGGCGAGCTGCGAGAAAATCGGTTGGTTTTGCCACTGCAGATTTGTGTCAGTCTTCGGTGTATTTCCTCCAAGTGTGACAGCTACGGACCGTTGGTAACTTCTGGATGCAAAGCGCTTTTAAAGGGAGAGAAGATAAAAAGGGAGAAGCTCTAGGTGGTGCTCGCAAGGAGCTGTGCCCCTCGCTTTCTGATTAACCCTGGGAGCCTTCGGGGCAGAGAGCATTTCTTTCGAAACGTTCGTAGCCATCCTGCGCAGCAGTCTCCGTTCTCATTTGCACCAAGGGCATGCCTTTAAGGACAAAAATATAATAAATAAATAACCTTCGTGGCCAGGTGCTGTCTTAAGTGAAGGAATTATCTGTAACCAGACCATTCTGATTAACCCTCTCAAGTTTTTGCACTTGCAACCCTTATATCAGCAACTGATGTTCTTGAAATAGGGAAAACACACTTAAATCTAGTATGGGGCTTCTTTCTGAAGACGAAAAGAAACGTGATTGTTTGGTACAGTGCAACAGGCCTTTACCCACTTACTGTCCAAACCTGATGTCCTGGCATGCAGCTTTATTATTAAAAGTAAAGTAAGAACTCAGCAATATTTCACGTGACGGTAAAAAATAAAAATTCTTCCGTTGGAAGAATGGGTTGAAGGAAATCTTGCCTTGATGCAAAATGAAGCAAGGGAGCGATGTTATCATTAAAGTTAAACTGTAGGGTATCATTAAGAAGAATAGATGTAAATCTGGCTTAAGACGAACCCCATTGCACCTGTTCTCTCACCCTGTCGATATTCGTGGAATTGGAATCTAATTAATCTGTTAAATGGTATTTCTTCTCTTGCAATGGAGGCAAAACCCTGTACGAAACAGGAGAATATGAGAGCACGGAGAAGCTGGCAGGACGTGCAAGGTGTGCTCAGCTGAGAGAAGCAAGCAGCCTGAACCTCTTTTTTTTAAAATGTATTTATTTTGAAATCTCTGAGCTATCGATGTTGCGTTAATACAAGTCCTAGAGAACATTTCGGGTTAATTCGTGGTAGGGGTCGCTCGGCTGAGGACATCCACGGCCAGGCTCTGGCCAAGTGGGAGTAGCCGAAATGAGGATACCTTGTCTGGCAAAGCAGTTCCCTTTCCCATGTTCATCTAATCATCGATAGACACGGAATTTCACGAGTATTTCTGCAGGGGGTGTGTGGTTTATTACAAATTAAAACTAAGAGGTGGGATGCTTCTGAGTTTTGCCTGGGCGCGCTCGAGCGATGAGCAGGCTCGCCACGAGGCAAGCGTTAGGCGGCGGTGGGGACTGCGGTGCCCTTCCTCGGCTGGTTAAAAACGGGGGAAAATGCCTCGTGCCAGGCGCTGCGAGGCTGGTGGCACCGGGCAAGCCTTCTGGCTGCCTCTAAGTGCGCCGTTAGCCGTGGAGTATAGCAAATAAACACCTATTGGGACGGGAAAGGGATGTGCATTGGCTCGCGCGAGCTCACCGAGGGCGCAGCGCGTTCGTGGTTTTGCTTTTAAAAGCTTTTCACGCGGGGAGTGCTTTTATCACCTTTTAAACGTTCTGACTTCTAGCGTCATCTTCGTCAAAGACGGTTGCTTTAATTATTGCTGAGGGCCACGTCCGGCCGCTCATCCCTTCGTTCTCTGCACAGCACCGTGACCGAGCTCCTCGGTGGGGCACTGCGGGGGTGTTTGGGATGCGCAGGCGTTGGATCCCCCTCCATCCCCTACAAAAGACACCGCGGGTCCCCCTCTGTCCCCTACCAAAGCTCCGTCGTGCAGCTGACGCCGTCCCGCGTGCGGCGGACGGATGCACGCCGCGAGCAGGTGGGCTGCGGCGCCGGGCTGCTTTCGGCATGGAAGAGCGTGGGACTGATGCCAAGCGCCCCGCGTTCGGCGGTGAGATGTTTCGGTTCAGAGCTGCAGGTTGCCGTGTTTCTCGTGTCCCAATTTTCTGGAACAAAGGTGTGACTGAACAAGGAAATTATGATTTTCTCCCCGGCTTTGTAAGCCGCATCGCAGGAATGCTTTCTGGCACCCATTGTTCTTCGAGCGGTTTTTTTTTTTTTTTGAAGGGCTTTCTTACGCTTGGCTTTGAAAGTGTGCAGCCTGCCTGGCTCGGCAGGCTTGATTCGTATAAAAGATCTCGGCTTTGAGCGTCTGCCTGCGTATCGACGCCTCAAATTATTTACGATGCTCTCAGAACCGAAAACGAGGTCCTTCCCTTCGGTTGCCTCGACCCAAACCGCTTGGCCGGCGGCTGCTTTTCGGCGCCCGAATTCTCGTCCTGGAAATAAAAGCGCAGCGCCGGAGCAGCCCCCCGAGCCAGGGGCAGCGCTGGAGCCGCGCACCGCGCACGGCCTTCTATTGTTCCCGGCTGTGGCCTGCGCAGAGCGCTGAAAATAGCACGCTCTCGCCCGCCGTCGTGCCGTGCCGTCTTTGTGTCTCCCGGTGCCCGCCGGGTACCTGGAAGGGGCCGAAAGCGGCGGCGGGAGGAGGCGAGGCCGGAGCTGACTTTTTTTTGCAGGGCAGCACCGCGGCGGGGAGCGTGGCCGAGCAGCCGCAGCATCGCCGATGCCGCCCGAGCCAGCGAGCGCCCGCTCGCACCGAGCCCTCCGCCGGGGAAGTTGTGCCAAGTAAAGGAGCGTTGGGAGCGGACCCTAAAATGGAGGGGGGCTCGGCGCCTCGCGGGAGACACGGCGTTAATGTGAGCACGCCGGAGGCACGGGCGGATGGAGCGCGTTCTTGGGAAGAGCGTGAAAAGGAGAAGGGTCCGCGGGGGGCGGAGAGGAGGGGGGCACTGACATCTCCCTCTGCGGAGGGAGGCTGGAGAGGCACCGGGGGGGTTCGGGCAGGGGGAAGTAACCAGCGAGGATCGCAGCGATAAGCAGGGGAGGTTTGGAAGCGCAGGCTTGTGAAGGAAACTAGCGGGCAGCACAAGTTTTTTTTGTTGTTGTTGTTTATTTAAAAAGAAACGCACAAGAAGCACGTTTGGTTTTGTTTCTTTGTTTGTCTAGCTCAGAGGCAGTGCAGGAAAACGGGGCTGGAGGTGGCTCGGAGTAAGGAGACGGAGCAGATCTCTCCAGAGCGAGGAAGATTGCAGCTGCCAAATCCTTTTCCTCTGCTATCATGTGCAGACCGAGAAGAAAAGGTTTCTTTTTCTTAAAATAACTGGCTAAACGCCAGGTGGCAGGACAGGTACAAGAATCCTGACGTCTTGGACAGGCAAATCCCGAACTGGGATTTCTTTCGACTTGAGCAAATTGCTGGAGCAGTGGAAGCGAACCTGGCTTTTGGGGGGATTTGTGCCCTAAACCCTCACTTAGTAACCCCCATTCTCCCACGCATCCTTAATTATTTAATGATGGTACATTTGTTATCCCAGCACGTACTGGTGGAGGCAGAATATGCAACAATGATATCTGCCCCCCTTCTCCCTCCCGAGAGCCCTATCGTCATCTCTCCCATTCTTAGATGCTAGAATTAATGAAAGATATCTGGGAATGTAATTATTTGGGATTTCTACCATCTTTCTTGCTTTCTGGTTGCAAAGAGGTGAACCCTTTTGGGCTCTAGAGAGGACAGCCAGCACGATTGGGAAAGCACTGTTTAGCCAGCCTTAAAATAATAACAATAATACAAATCACTTCCATTTGTTCCAATATCCGTTCTTTTCATATAGTGGAAGAAGAGCCAGAGGATGATTTCCTCTTCAGAATACATTACCAGTTTCTCTGAAATCGCTGTTCTGAGGCCCCCAGGGCTATCAAGGTGTGATTTAAAACGCCCTGCTCCTCTTGATGCTGGGGAATAAGGAGGATGCAGCTTCGCTAAGGAACTGTGGATCAGCATCTGCGTATTAGATATGCTCCCTGACAGTCATTAGGGATAATTTCAGCCTGGAGCTGGAGTTTTTGGTGCGAGCAGCGTAAATACAGTGCAGAGTGCCTTGCTACCTGCGAAGGGCTCTTGTCTGTGCTCAGCCTATGTGTGATTCGCATCGCTTGTCCTGCCTGAAACCGCTAATGAGCTTAACAACTCTTCTGTTTTCTCGGTGCTTAACAAAAATTAAATCCTTCCCTACAAACAAAAATGTTGCAGAGTGCTCAGCCCGGTGCTTTCATGCAAGGACAATAGGGAATCTCGCTGGCTTTGCCCGAGATTCCACCTCGAAGCTCATTACGGAATAATTAGCTGGTTCTTGACTTTGCCACCGAGTTTTGGGGTTTGGGGGACTTGGGGAAGGTGTTTCCTGCACCAATGACACGACTTACCCCGAGACCCGGCCTTGAATTTCAGGCACTGGGCTGTTCGAAACTCCATCTGCCCGCTAAGTGAATGTCAATCCAATTTAGGCTTGCATATGTTTCCAAGGAAACCATTGGAGGCAACGGTGAGAAATGGACCACGGAGGGGCAGGAAAGCGAGCGCACCAGCAGCATTTCCACTTTCCAGTACTCAAACACGATTAAAACCTAGTTAGCTGTAATAACCCTGTACAGAGCGGTGGTTGGACTACTAAAATAAAAAGGAAAGTGGCTTAAGGTGCTGCCCCCGAGGTCTTTCCTGTGTAGATTATGGCTTTACAGAGTGCAGTCCCATTTTCCTTCCCCTCTAGCTGGCTGGAAAACTCATGCAGCTGTATAAAACCCTGTCCATCCCCTCGCTTGAACAGAGCGAGCTGTAAATGCTTCCTCTTCCTCCTGCCCAAAGGAGTCTCTATGAAAAAAATTAAAAAAAAAAAAGTTGAAAGTGTTGAGGCAAATCAAAGCTCAGTGTCCCGAGCATGCTCAAAGAGCATCGAGGCATCTCAGTGCTACACAAGAAGCATTCTTGGGCTGGTTTGGATATTCCTTGCCCGAGGAGCAAGGAAAAAAAGGGCGAATATTTGGCTATTGGCTTCTGATCGCTCCAGCGGGCTGAAGGTGCTGCGGTGGCCTCGGGGCTCATCTTTTACCCGAGGCGAAAGGAAACCTGTAAGGTTAGCCTGAGCAGAGAGCTGTGTGGGTTCCTTGGGCATCTTTTACATCCACGGGGCTCTAAAAAGCATCTCTGTGCCTTGCTAGCACTCCCCCAGGGTAGGAAGCACCGGAGTGGTCTGGACATTCAAAGACAGGATTTACACATGGTTTCAGCTCAGAAGAAACGAGCGTGGGTTTTTTTTTCTTCCCCATTAGGAGGAATTTTGCTTTAATTGAGAGCTTAAATTCTGTAGCAGGCAGAATTGTGAGCCTGCCTTGCTTTCCAAAGCGAGGTGTATTTCTGCCTGCTAATACAGCCATTAAATAAAATGTTTATCTTGGTTATTGAAATGAGGAGCAAGGTTCTCACTTCGGAGCTCTAAAATGGGATATTATCTGTCATTTTACTTTAAAGAATGCTGCTGGCTTGCTCAGGTTTAAAATATTTTACTGTGACAAATAGCTGAAATCCTGGTATCTGGGGATATCCTGCGTGGGTATATTGGATCCTTGTGTATCGCAACTGTAGTCGGGGGCTGAAACTCCTCAGCTCAAAGCTCTTTGCAGCTGTCGTCCAGCATCAGATCCTCTTTGGATCAAATCTCTGGATATTTGGGCTGCCAGCGGCAAAAGTGGCTCCGGGGCGGTCAGCTCGGGTGCTAGGACGATGCGGTGGTGCACGGGGGGGGTTTTGCAGCATGTGCTTTTTTTCTTTTCTTTTTTTTTTTTTTTCCCCTTATCAGCTGTTTTCCTGTCCACGTCTGCATGCAGCTGGGGTAAGCAACGCTCGCTGCAGCTCTCTGCCCTCTTCCAGCAGCTCCTGGAAACTTTCTGCCGGTTGACCGGCAGCGGCGAGCGTCTCCCGCTTTGGCTCGGCGTCAGCTGGCAGCTCCTGCAGCTGCAGGCATCCCTCGCGGGTCAGGTCTGCGATGGTCCAGCGTAGGATTTTGTCTGCCAGTAGTGGAGCCTGTAGTTCCGAGCTGCTCGTCTCTTCCACCCTCTTGTGCGGATGGCTTGGGTGTAGAAGGGCATTTGGCTTTTCCCCATCCCTCTGCCCCATGTGCTGAGCATCTCGGTGTGCGTTCATTCTCGTAGCTCAGTCGATATTCTCAAATCCCACAGCTGATGAGCCAGGGGTAATACTCGTTATTTTAGCTTCTCCCCTTGCTCAGAGTTCCTCAGAAGTTTTGCTCTTCTCTTCACCATATCATCCTTGAAACCAGAAGTGGAGAAAATTCAGGGTGACTTTGAAGTATCGGGGTGCTCATTTGAGAAGAGCAGCTTGTGTAGCATGTGTGGGGTTTTTGTCCCTACCTAACACACTTAGATGTTTTGAAGCCAGAGCCTGACTTCAGGGGGCCTTCCTGAAAATCCAGTCGGAGGCACCTGGGATGTTTCCATAAGACTAGGCTGAACTGCTTAAAAGCTTTGTGCTTCCAAAGAGGACGTCTCAGTTACGTTCCTTCGCCACTCATCTGAGGTTGGTTTGCATTGCCGAACGTGTGCGCTCTTAAAACGAGACAGTGAAAATCACAGTCAAGCTTTTGGGCACCTGTCCTGACTGCACGGCCCCTGCTGCTGTGTACCCGTGGCAGCATCAGGTGCAGAAAAGGACCTTGGGGTGGTCGTAGCCCTGCTGTGGGGCAGGGAATGAGTTGTACCAAAAGGTTGCTGACGGATATTCTTTTAACCCTCTCTTTAACCTGAACTTCTTCAGGCAGTCTGATGCTTTTTCTAGCCCAGCAGGAAGGAAAGATGTAGGAAAAATCTTCTTAAATCTCCCTTGGCACAGTATAAGTCCTTTCCTTATCCCCTGGAGAATGCCATGCTGCCGTTCTGTGTTACAGATTTTTTTTTTTTTCCTCCACCCTTTTAATTGCATGACTTCAGCCCTTGCACCCTCCCCTTGCCAGTCGCTTTGCGTCCCTTGGTGCTGCCTCGCTTATCCTGTGTTGGATGCGGCGCAGAGCCGTGAGCCGGAGCCTGCTCCCATCCCGCATTCCTGGGCACGTACCCCAGGACGATGTTTGCTTTTCTTTCACAACAGCACGATGTTGTTGACTCACTCAGCTTGTGCTCCTCAATAAACCTCAGCTGCTAAGTGCCACCTTGCTGGCCGCTTTCATCATGATTTCGCTCCTGCCTGTCTGGGCTGTGAATTGTGGATTTGTCCCTATTGATAGGCATTTAAAAAATATTTTAAAATGTTTTTCTGGCCCATCAAGATAATACTGTGGACCCGTTGCTTGTCTAAGACTTGCTTGCTCCCCCTCCAAGCGTTGCCTGCAGGTGAGCCTCTGACTTGCTAATAAAATATTGAATGGTCTCAGGCCTGCCCTCAGGGAGCCTGCTATGTCTTGTGTTTTGGCACTGAATTGTTAAGTTTGGGGGGAAAAAGCCATGTTTGAGGCTACCTGACAGCAGTTTTCTTCAGGTCGCGTATCCCTTGTTGGCTCCTGGGGATATCCCAGCGAGCAGCCGGAGAGTAATTGAGGAGCAAAACCCAGCGCTCTGCTCCTCCCGTGGAGTGCTAACCAGATTAAGTGGCAGCAACCAGACAGATTAAACAGATGATTCCCAAATACTTCTCCTTGCAGACAACTGCCGTTAGCGGGGCCTGTGCACGTGTAGCTCTTAGGGCATGCTTTCTGGGTCAGGTCACTTAGCACAACCTCACAGAGTCCCTGTGGGACAGGGGGCACCTTCATTGACCGGAGCTCCAGATAATTCAATCCAGAACTCTCTGGACGGAGCGTTCAATTTATTCATTGTTCTTAATTCTTTCTGGTTCTTTTTAAAAGTCTGACTTTCCTTCCAGCTGTGCAAGATCCAACACAACCTGAAAAGTGCTTCAGTGTGGTTACATGGCTCGCCGTGTTGAGAACGCCTCCTCGTACCTCTTGCACCGAAAGCCGAGCTCGTTTAATCACTCCCTCTTTAAATGGCCAAATAGTGTCACGCCTGTGTAGGTAGATAAATGCAAGTTAATGAGGGGATATAAAACAAATCTCTCGCAGCACGGGTCTGCGAATGCTGTCCGGTCCATTTAAGGGGGATATTTGTTGCCATGACTGATCAAACCTGGGTGCGAGCATGCGCGCGTACTTAAATACATACCTCTAACGACGTGGGTAAAGGATGGAGGAGTGGGGCTAGCTCCTAACGGGACTTAAATGGGCTTCCCTGGAAGTGGAGGCTGCTGGTGGTTAGGAAAGCTCTGCCAGCCCTGCTCATGACCTGTGGCATCACATCCCCCTGCTTTCCTGGGCTCTGATGATCCCCGTTAGGTTTGTGCAGGGGATGGAGGTCCCTCTGCCTCAGCCGGGAGCTGCCGTGGCATCGTGGCGCTCGGTCCGAGCGCGGTGCTCCAGTTTCCCCAGCCTACCCCAGACCCCCTAATAACCCGGCAAAGAGCCAACGCTGGGCACTTAAAACCTTGAAGGGCTAATTGTTTAGTAATGAAAAGTGTAATGACCGAGCAATTGACTTTAATCGCTTAGCGGCTGGTGGAGGTTGGGGCTGGTCTGATGAAGACACTGGTAACATTAGGTTCAAACCTAAAATCTCCTGTTTCTTGTACGAATCCAGATTTCCAGTGTGCTCCACGTGCAGGTTGAGCCCTCGAGTCCGTAACCATCACCTACCTGTCTACCTGCTGCCTTAGCAGAGCGCGTATTTCAGTGTCTAATTACCTTCCTGGAGAGCCAATTTGCTCTTTAAAACAAAAAAGAAAAAACCTCACACACCTGACGGCAGAAAATCCCTTGTCTGTACAGGTGGGCATCCTGACACCAACGCAGGAATTACGAAGCTTGTTCTCCGTTGAGAAATCAGGAGGTGTTGCAGCACCCGTTGGTTGGGCTAGTGTTTTTGACTGACCTAGCTCATTAAAGCAGATGAGCTGTGAAATTTTAAGAGGAACTTTCTCACCTGCCTTGTATTCACCCTTAAATGCTGTGCGCTTGCATTGCAAAGAGGGGAGGGGGGCGGAATTGCAGTAAGTTGGGGTACATTTGGTGGTTGGACTGCGGAGCTGGAATATGCATGGATATACACCTCTGTGTATTAATTGAGACAATATTTTATGGAAAAACAAAAACCAATGTACCTTTTTAAATGCGTACAAATATTTCTGTAGAGATATTTTTAGGTGGGTTTGCTTCTCAATGAAGCATAGGCACCTTACCATTTTTAGGTGCTGGGGTGGAAACGATTAGGTACGGTGTCTTAACATTCTGCTCTTCCTTTCTTGTAGCTTCAGGTTTCTTGATCCACACGAGTTCTGTCCGATGTGATGAGAATAGCCTAAATTTCAGCTCCATCCAACCTACTTTTCCAGGAGTAAGTTCAAAGGCAGAAAGTTCAGCTCCAGGTGTAAGCTCCGCTTAGCGTTGTGCGCAGCGCTGCGGTGCATAGGATGCGGTGAGGAGAGCGTTGGGTTACGTGGATGCCAGTGGGAGTTGTCTGTTGCACTCTGAGTATAAAGAGGGATCAAAATTTACAGTGGCGACGTCTGAAATGGCAGGAAAGCATCAGCTTTACGGACAGCTTGCTTTGTACAGAGCGATCCAGGGCTGAAGTCGTACAATGCTTCTGAACAAATTGTGTAGAAACAATAGGTGCTTCCAAATGAAGGACAATGCTGTCTTAAGGACTTCCCTAGAACTGAAAATACACTCAGATTGCAGTTTTAGTCTGAAGAGGTAGTTATGGTCAGTGTGCTTCAGCTAGGGATGAGTCAGAACACAGGAATCCTCTAAAACCTTACACGAACTTGGTATTTAAGGTAGGCTTTTTTTGCCTGCCTGACCTTAAGGCTTCTGTAAGTTTAAGTCAAGGTTATAAACATGCATGTTGTAAATTTAAAAATCCAGTTTCTCTTCTGAACCCCCATTAGGGATTATAACTGATAGGGTCAGTACCAGGAGCCTCAACACCAAGGATTCAGGTGCTGAGGTGGGGCTCTGCGTTTCGAGGGATGCTTGGAAGTTACAAAAATACGGTGAAATTATTTAGGGGGAAATAAAAATGTACTTGTTAGGTGCATTTTGGGTCTGATGGCTAACTAAACGTTATGCTGAAGGAATGCCCTGCTTTTCCCTGAATTTCCTGTGTTGCTTTTTTCCCTCCCCTAAAGCAACTTCTGAGCATGCTGAGTAGAAACTTGCTGCCTTTAGATCTCAAGGGTGTCCTGCTGACAGTTTCCAGAAGCTGTTAAGAGAGCAGCAAATAGAGACCTCTGTGGAGGCAGACTTACCCGAGAGGGGACAAGTCCAGGTCCAGAGACAGGATGGCAGTGACAGCCAGGCAAAACGGAGAGGAGCTGGCAGGGATGAACCTGCTCTCGAAGTCCCCAAAGGCGGCACGGTTTTGCAGATGCGCCTATAATACGTGAAATCGCGGCACACCTCGAATTATTTAAGCTCAGCAGCTTGGAGGAAGTTGCTAAAGTGTTTGTGGGAGAGGGTGATGCTGATATATAGAAGAGCTTTAATATTTACTTTAGAAAAATCTCGCACCTTGTTCTTCAAAATATAGCATCTTGGAAATAAGTTGTTGTTCCATTTTGTCCGTGTGAGCAGGAACGGTGCCAGAGTGATCTGAGCAAAGTGACACATGATTGATATTTCACCAGACTCAGCCTTCTGCCGTGTAGGAATTTAGTTTGCGTTTTGCATATATGGAAAATCAGATGAGCAGGGCTTGTTTTTCTTTTTTTTTTTTTTTTAAACCTTGATTAGCTTGATTGGCAAAGCTTGTGCTCCTTCTAAAAACACAACTGTCAAAGCTCTTGAAATATTTTTTGCTTGTTTTTTCAAGCTACTTATAGGCATCGTACTGGGTGCTGTTAGCGTAGCTGTCGTGTAGGCAGCTTCACGCCGAACCTATTTAAAGTTCTAGTAGGCAAGTCTTTGTAAACAAGGGATATTCAGCGCGTCTAGTGTTTTATATGTAGTAGTGGTTGCTGCTGACGATCTCTGGGGTGTTTCATGAGAATTGCAGGATCTGTAAGGCTGCCGGTGGATGGGAGGGTGGGGATGAGAATCTGATATTTCTGACTCACGGTGCCAAAGCAGTGTAAAGGGAGAGATCGAGTGATGATTTCTCAAATGCAGATGTCTCTCAGGCTGGGCTTGCTACTGAAAACTTTGCTTTAATAATCTGGAAACTTTTGTCTCATCTGTTTCTCACGTGGCGCCCCTCCCGGCTTTCCTGGTGCTCCCCTTGCTCGATCCCTGTAGTTTGCTTGCCTTCGTTAAAAGGATACCCTAACAAGCACCGCGCTGGGGAATGATGCAGCGAAGGCGGAGTGTCAAAACGTCTCTTAGGCTCGAGTGCTTGGTACGAAGCTTTCAGCCTTGAGACGAGCTGAGCCTGATCTCCACCCCATCCGCACAAGTGCATCTCCTGCGCTTGCAGACGCCAGGGATTTCCTCTGCTATCCCTGGGCTTCATTGCGGCGGCATGCTCAGGGCTGGTTATTCACAGTCCTTGTGGTTTTTTTTTGTTGTTGTTTTTGTTTTTTTTTTTAAAAAAAAGATTGGTTTTGAGAGGTGAGAAGCCGATGGTAGGCTTTGCACTGCGGGAATAATTACAGCGTTTGCATTGGCAAAGAAATGGTTTCTGTTTGGGCAGGGGCTGGCTTTCTGCGCGTGTTTGTTTGCTTGTATCTTTAATGACATGGCTGCGTGTTATTTTTCCCCAGGGTCCCTGAACTGCTCTGTGCACGAGCAGACAGTTCGGAGAAAATATCCAAAGCTGGTGGCTACCGGCCCTGAGTTTTAGAGTGGCCACCGGTTCTTGCTGGTGCAGCTGAGAGGCTCCCTTGTAGGAGGGGATGACTGCGGGATGGAGATGCTGAGCAGGAGCAGCTGGATGCTGTATCACCCTTAAGACGTCTGATAGCTCAAAGCTTCATTGGCATCCTTGTACGTTCGTCTCTAACCTTTTGGAAGGCAGAAGAAATGCCTCTGAGTGAGGAAGGATGTTGTTTTGTACCTCGCTGAGGAATCGAAGGGGACAGAGCGACATCCCGATCTCTGATTACTTCTGATTTTTGATGATTTTTTGAAGTCCCCGTGGAATTTTAGGGTAGGTTTGCTTGTAGGTTAGCACAGCTCTGCATCTGTTCTTGAGAGAGCAGGCATGAAACTGTGGCTGCCCTTGCTCTAAATCGCCCCGAGCTGATTTCTGTCCGCTGCTTGGGGAGGCTGTAAACAACAGCAAAAACACTGAAACTTTCTGCGGATGTGCAGAAGAATAGTGCTTTATGGTCAGGTCACAATCAGGATTGTGGCAACTATTGGCGGTGGAAATCTTTAGTTCTTACAGGCCATAGGAAGTGGTTTTTGCAAGTGTTGGTCGTGCTCGTGCTATGAGGTGATGAGTGAAGGCTTCACGTTCGGAAACATCGGTCTTCAATTCAAGCCTGTGAACAGACCACGGCTGTGGGGCTCTGGTTTTGCTGACTGATGTTTGGGTTGCTTGGGTCATGCATTACTTCCTGTGCTTCTCCTTTACTACAGCATATACTGGATATTCAGCCCGAGTGGTACCTTTTTGCTGCAAATGTGATACAAAATATGGTATCGTAGCATCAGGAACAGGGAAAGGAAAGACGAGGCCTTTCTGAAAAGGAGTGTGCTTTTCCCAGACACCGTGATAGTTCCACAAATAATGCACTTTGTCAGTGAGGTCAAGGAGCCATCTTTCCAATCTCCCCCATACTCGAACATATTTCTTTTCCACTGGTATTGAAAGAATTGACCTTGCCCAGGTATATAGAGATAAACTGCTTAGTTCAACTTGCAAATGGAAAAACCTATTCTGCGAATGAAGGTAGTTAACCGAGCAGATTGATACAATCTCCTCTCGAAAAGCAGGTGCCTTTCTTTGCCAAAAGAGGTACAAATCTGAGTCCCAGCCTCCCCAGAGCTGTGGCCATACCTGTGCAGTGAAACACAGCTCTGGGAGCACGAGCTTCCATGCTGCTGCCAGCCGTGCTGAGCCTGTTAGCAGGGGCAGGGGAGATGAAGCAGGCGTGAGATGCCTTCCCTGCCAGTGCTTGGGCTTCCCAAATTGCTTTGGCCAGGGAATTTTGAAGTCCACTTTTGCCTTGGAGACTTGAAAAGGGCCATTTTGTCCAGGGCAAGCCGTGTGGTGGTGTTGGTAACGCAGGGTGTCTGTCCAGGGCTCTGCTCCTGCTCTGGATGCTGGGAAGGCTCCAGTGTGTTGGGCTCTTGTGTGCTGCTGTCAGGTTTCAGCTTTTTTCCTTTTTCCATTTTTTTTTCCTGCCCTTTTTTTTTTTTTTCCTCTTTTGCAAGCAGTCCTTGCTGGGGCTGCGGAGAGTGTGAGAACAACCGGAGAAATTTCATTTTGGCTTCCCTGCAAAGTGCTCCAGAGCACTGCCACTAGGCAAGATCTGAAACCAGATAATCAAGAATAGGACAGGCCCTCCCAAGGAATCAGCCGTGCAACTTCTCTGCTGGGGTGTTAACAGGTCTGGCTCATGTTTATGCAAGTGGTCAGCTGTGCAAGCAGGGACTGCACCCTGGCATGTTTCCTTCGCAGCTTGCCATCGCTTTCAGACAGGTAGGGCACCCCTGGTTTAAAGCACCCACCGATAATTGCAGTTGTTTCAGCACTGTAATTCATCACGGGCCACACAGCAATGTGCCTGGAGCACCGGCTTTCACAACCAAGGCATAATTACTTCTGTCGGACCAGTGAGGGGAGTGAGCAGCCCATGCAGCTTGGAGATCCTCTCTGGACAGTGCAGGAAGTAAAGGAAACCCCGGATCTCTCCTTGCTTGCCTTTCTGAAGCTAAAGAGGCACCGACTGCATCAGCTGGTGCGGTCTTCACCTCGTTTTTGAGAGGTGCTGGCAAATGGTGAGGGTTGTGTTGATGAGAGAGAAAAACAAGCCTTTTCTGCAGGATAATGAGCTCTGTATAAACAGTTTTCTCTGGAGCATGTGGATGATCGAGTTTTCGATGAGCCTCCAGAGACAGATCAGGGCTGGACCCCACGAAGACAAATTGCAGCCCGTAACGATTGTAATTTTTCTAAATGTTTAAGGTTGAAAGGATGCTCCTGCTCGTGGGACTCGCACAGCATTTAGGCGATTCAGCCTAGGATACCTGACGCTTCTGTGCTTTACCCGGATTTCCAAGAGCTCCTGGGAGGCTTCCTTCATGCAACGCGTCTTTTATAGCACCGAAAGTGATTCGACTTTAAAAGCAGCAGGGAGAAAGGAGCCAATCCTCCAGACACTTGCAGTTATGGGGTTGTTGTCACAGCGTAAGCTGCACCAATTTAAAAGAATATAACTTCTTCCAGTAGACAAGGGCTGAAAGTCAACAGCACAATGCCGTGCACAGAGAGGAAGATTCCTGTTGTCATAACTCTTTGTATGTTATTGAAGTGCCAAATGGATTAGAAGCCCTGAAAGCTTTAGATTTCTGTGCTTTTGCCATCGTCTCCTTGGAACGAGCGCATCTCTGTAGTGAAGCTTTGGAAGGGAAATGGTGCTTGAATGGGTAGTCCCAGACTGGTTTCTTCTAATTTCACTTGCAATCAAGTGATGGAGAGGAAGAGACAGATGCTACAGCTGCATGATTACAGAAAATGCAGCTGTTAACACACTTGCTTATTTTCCTGCTAATGAGGCATCAACTCTCTTCTGATTTTGCTGTTTGGGTCGTGCTTTTATTCTGGCAGAAAACGAGACCGCTGCATTTAGTTTTGAATTTCTGCAGTCGGATCAGGGTTCTGCAGCTGCCGATGTAATTTCTCCGAACTGGTCCAGTTTGAGGAAGGAGAGAGCGGCTGCAGCTAGCTTTAAAATGCCTGATGGGCTCTGGATGCAGCTGGCTACACCAAGCTGCTCCGCCAAACTTGTTTCACTTCTAGCAGTTATAAATCACCGTCTCCTTGCTGCTAATCCAGTTCCTCAGCTGCAAGCAGGAGAGGGGTGGTTCTGCCGTAAGTATCTTCACTTTCAGTTCTTCAGCTTGTATCGTGATTTCCTGGAGATTTCTGGGCACAGTTGGGTTTTCCTCTTTGTTTCATGAAGCCGTACAGAGGTGGAAAGGGGACAAGCAGCCCTGACGCTCCCCATTAGCAGCTGAATTGAGTGCTGGCTGTAGATAAGAGCTCTCTGTAAGCTCTGCGTGACTCTGATTTTTAAGGCATGATATATACTGTCGGATATTTCAGTTTCAAGCAGCGTTCAGAAGCTCTGCTCGTGCCGTATGCTGGGCAGAGAGAAGGGATTACTGGATCCCAGGTAAGTCAGTACTCAGGACTTTTGCTGAGAAGTGAATGAGCAGGACTAGCCCCACAGCAATTGTAATGCAAGCAATTTGGTAGGCAGGGAATGAGTTCTTGCTGGTCCTGTGTGTGAAAGATGACTTTTGTTCAATGGAGCAATCTAGTAAGACTGCTTGTTTCTGGATGCGTGCCCATAACGTGGATGAATTGCTGATTTAGCGGGCTTGTTTTCTTCATTCCTGTCGTGGTACCTCTCCAAAACTGGCAGTGGCATCGCTGCGGTGGTCTCGTAGCAGATCCTCCTGGCCCTTTCTGCACCCGTGTCCGACAGATCACAGACAACTGGAAAACGCAGCCAATTCTCTGGGCTGAGAGTGCCTTCAGTGGGACGGTGAGAGAGTTTCTCCAAAAGTGATCTCGAGAACCAGACTGAAAATGTTGCAGGTGGCTTCTGTGGAATACGGAGCCAGGTGTTGGTATTGTCCACCCCCTGCCGTCAGTCACAATAAATTCACGCTGCACATTGTTCTAGAACAACAAAATTCATTCCAGTTGCTCAACCTGGTTGTTCTCACCTCTATTAGAGAATTATGTCAGAAAAAGGGAATAAAAAAACAACACTCCAGCTTCGACAAGCTGCCCTGCGGGTCGTGGCAGTTGTTTTATCGTGGTGATGTCCTGGGGAAGTTCCCTTTGTAGAAACTGAACCTTCTGAACCACGCTTTGTAAGTGACCACTTACAGGCTTAAAATCAGTTTATTTTTACTGGTAACGTTGAGCTACTGCAGAGCAAACGGGATGCAGTCATGCTTTTGAAAACAAACACAGTTCACCTAATTTTTGACTTGAGGTTTTTAGCGGGGTGTGATCTGGAAAAATGACTTTCTCTTGGTCTCCAGACTGAATGCTTGAGCGGGTTGGGGAGAAACCTGGCTGATTAGGTTTGTTTATCCAAGGAACTTGCAGAAATTTGTGAGGGAGCAAATACAGAAGCTAGCATTACTTAGCTTTGATTGTATTTCTGCGGGTAGCCTGGTGTTTCTTCAATAAAGCTGGATTTCGGAGGGTTTACAGTCATGTGGAAGTGTTGCTGGATGGAGCTGATGTTTTCTTTGCTGTTGCTTAAAGGATTTTTGTGGCCGTGATACCAAAACGTGTGGGGTTTGCTTATTTTGTCTTTGCACAAATTTCCAGATATTTAGTTCTTCATCTGCAGATAAGTGCTTTGTAGGAGGTGAGCAGCTGAGCTCGGAGTGGGGGAGAGAAAACTTGGAGACCAGATGAAAAGGAGGAGATCTCTGCAGACGTAGCCTCCTTCTACTAAGAAGTAATAAATAAAAAGCCTGTGATGGCTTGATTACTGTTGTGCCTAAGAACTCATTGTGTCAAAGAGCTTACGCGACCACAACTCTTAAAAAGGATCGCGTCGAATCTCTGTGTTCTTCACACTTTAATGCATTTTTGACTCGATATCTCTAATGTCATCTCTGTGTTCAACTCGAGTGTTTCTCTTGACGTTCCGGTTGCAGTTGTCAGTGATGAAAGCTGGTGTAGAGTAGCAGTTGGAAATACGCTACAGCACGCAGGACAGTGATACCTGTTCTGCACCAGAATGCAAATTTCGCATCTGGGCTTTGGAGAGGGAGGTGCTTTTGTTGCAGTTGGAGGAAATGTGCGTATTAAAATGCCATTTTCATCTGGAGTATCATAACTTAAAGCATTCCTGTGCTTAGGTTCCGGAAAAGATATTTTATTTAAGCTCTTGTTTGTCTTGGTATTCCCCATGGGGTCCAACAGGGAAGGCAGCCGCCGTGATGTTAACGATTCTCCACTTCATCGGTGGAGAAATTCCCTTCCTTCAACCTGTACCAAACTTCTTTTTATCTTTCGGGCAGGTCTGGTTTGAACAAAGTCACGTCTAAAGTACTCTGTTTTTAAGAGATACCCTTTCTTTTTCAAACACTGATGTGCTATAAAGCCTCAGCAAGTGAAGGATGTGGAGTGGTGGCCAGAAGATGACCGCTGCTCTCAGTAGAGCAATGAGAGCTCGAGGAGACGGGGCATCTGATGCTGGTTTTTAAGGCAAGCCACAGTTGGTTCACTTTTTTTTTCCCTCTCTGCTGAGCGTTTCCACCAGAGGTCCAGTCTTTTGTTGGGGACAGCAGAAAATAGGTTTGGAGTTGCAAAGAAACCACTGGTCTGTATGGGCTGGGAGACAAACCTCGTTTGCGCATTTTATTTTTTAAATAGAAGTCCTCTTGCTAACTCCCAAGGTTGGCTGTGGTTAATATAGCTGCTTGTGCAAGAATTATTCGGATTTGGGGAGAAATTGTCTGTCTGAACTGATGAACCATCTTCCTAAATTCCAGAACCTGTGTTGCTTATCAGAAAAAAAAACCACGGATGTACATAACAGTTTGCTCCCCATGGAGCACTCCAGTTTGGGCACTAGCCAGAGGAGTTATCCTGTGCATAACGGGGTGTAAAGGGTTCAGGCACTCCAAGACATCTCAGGAAGGCTTTGACATCTGCAAAAGCAACGTGCAAACCACAGTGGCTTTCAATTCCTGGTTTTCTTTTAGTTAATGCATACATAAGCAAGTCAATTAAAGCACACTGGGCTTATTTCAAATAGATAATCTAATTATCAGCTTGATTAAGCCATATCAAATGAACAGTTCTTGTAATTTGGTAGCTTTGTTCTCATCACTACAGATGCAGTAGCTTTAATTAGCCAGCCTCCAAGTAGCAGGCCAGCGTCGATTGTGTCAGTCATGGGGTGCTGCAGCCAAGTAAATACCTGGTACAGGGGGCATCGAACGGCTCCTGAGCGGATGCTGGTGGGAAGGCTGGCACTTTGGTCCCAATAAAGGGAATCTGACTGCTTCATAAATACCAGTAAATGCAAGCGATCGCCCTTTGCTGCTGTTTCCTGTGCTCAGATACAGGCTATGTTAAATCTGTTCCAACATAACTCAATTAGACTTTTTTTTTTTCAATGCTTGTGGTTACTGCAAACTCACACCCTTTCATGGCTTTCAGCATAGAGCTCAGGGCAAGCCATTCTCCTCCAAGGCCTTCCTGCACTGGCAGGAAAAGTTCCCACTTATAGTAAATCGGAGCCGGACCGTTTCTTTAACTTTTTACCTGGCTGGGAAAGTCCGGAGGCGGTGGGGCCGGCCGGGCAGCAGCTTGTCGGGGCACTGGGAGGTGGTTTGCTCAGCCCTGCAGGCAGATGCTTATCTCTTCCTTCTTGTATTTTGGACATTTGCGTCTGTTTTAACGGTGTCTTGGCGTACCATCTAGATGGCAAGTCAGGAATGACACGGCTAAGTAATTCCTTTCCTCTTTTGAGAGCCTGGGATATCTGCTCAAGCCTCTGCCAAACGTGGTGATTTGGTTGTTGGGAGTCCGCAGCTTTTACAAAACGCGATTGTGGGGAACGACAGCAGCAACAGGTAGCCAGGTCCTAACCTGTATAGGGATTTGCATGTATTTATTTTATTAATGTTGGCAGATCTCCAGCTAATAGACCCAAGTTTACTTTTTATGTGAGTAGGTGGACTTTTTTATTTTTCTTCTGTCTAATTGTTTCAGAAAATGACAATGAAACAGCCTGCCTGTACCAACACGCAAGCAATCACATACCTGGGATTTATTTCTGTGCCTACCCTGGATCGGGATTCAGATGAGCTTTGGCAGATTTGATGAGAGTTTGTAACATGGCAGAGACAGCATCGGCTTAGCGGGGAATGCGTTTGGGCTGGGAGCTGGTGAAACGGCTTTCTGGATAAATCCTGGTTTTCCTGGCTCCTGTGACACTTGCCGTCACCACCTCACCTTTGATTACTGCCATGTTCTATGGCTTAATATTAAACCGCAGCTCATTGCATCCTGTCTCCTAATTGGCTTAACTGGCCGTCACCCAAAAAGACTCGGCTCCGTGCAGAAACAAGCTGGCCCAAGTGTTTCCTAATCGGCAGCCGGTGCTTCGTGAGGAGGTGGGTCCCTCTCAGCGGTATTAACGGATGTGTTTTTTTCTCTCTTCGTTCTCAGGATTGGACATTGATCCTATGACGCATGCCCGGAAGAAACAACTTTTCCTTCTGAAGCATCCAGCTGGTTCTGCTGGCCAGGCTTCGTCCCCCCCAGGCAGCGGGAGGATGGACAGGACACGGGCAGAGTGCGGCGAGCAGAGGGACGGGGGTGCCACCGAAAGCACCAACGGCCCGAGTGGGTTTGTGGGGACGAACAAAAGCAAGAATTTGCAGGAAGTCCGCAAGACGTACCCGCTGCGGAGACGCCTGCTCCCTTCGGTGAACAAAAAGACCTGCAAAGTGCTCCTCACCAGGCTGGAGGATGTGGCCGGATCTCTGTCAAAGGAGACCCAGAGCTGCAAAAAAAAGGACCTTCCCAGTTGGGTGGAGGGCTTGGGACCTACCTTTTTTGCTGAACAAGTTAAGCCTGTGGGAGCAGGGAAGAGCGATTCATCTGGGGAAAAGTGCACAGTAACTTATCCGGGGACAGACGAAGACCTTGACAGCGCTCCTTCGGAGCCCAGGAAGCGTAGGCTGGCCTCGCTGAACGCGGAGGCTGTGAACAATCTGCTTTTTGAGCGGGACGATGGCTTGTTGTCTGGCAGGCGCTTTCGGAGGGATTCCACCAAAGCCGCTGGAGACTGTACGGTCAAGAGCTTGCATTGCAAAGCTGGTGACAACTGGTCTGCCTTGGAGAAGACAGCTGTGAAAACAGGTAAAGGCAAAAACCGACACGAGCCCAGTCAGAAATGCAGTAGCTGTGAGCATTCGCTGGATGAGGTCTTTGATGATGGGACAAAGAGGGAGGATGGTACCATCCCCTATCATCCCACCCCAAAGAGACTGGCCAGCCTGAACGCTGTGGCCTTTCTGAAGCTGACCCACGAGAAGGACCAGCCCCTGAAGCAGAGGAGTAAATCAGACGGGGAGGGCAAGTCCGAGAACCACTGTTCGAAATCTACGCTCAAGTGGGCCAAAGCCAGTCGGAAGAATTGCGTCAAGTCTAAAAAGGAAGCAGCGAGCTTAAAAATGGAAGGCCAGCACGGCTGGCGGGGGCTTACCCTGGGCGCTTTCGGGAAAGCGGAGCAGCGGGACTCCTCTAGGCTCTACAGGACGGCTGAACCTGTCCCTTACGAGTCACTGTCTAGCTCCTATGCTAGCACAGAGAGTTTCTACCACAGACTGCCTTTGCTCATGGGTGGACAAGCTTCCATGAAGCCTGAGTATGGAAGACCCGGAGAGAAATCCCCAACTCCCAAGCAGGAATTTCATCAGCCTTCCTTTCCCGTGCAGCAGTTCCCTCCCTTGCCCGTTCCCGGGAATCACACGGATTGTGGATGTCTCTATGAGTCCTCGGATCTGACTCCGCTGAACGGGTTTTACGTTTGTTATGGCCAAAGTGGATACAGTGGCTACTCTCACTGCTCGGTTTACCCCAAGGATGAGCTTTCGCAGTCTGCGACCTGTGAGGGGCTCTTGGTATCGCCGGGCTCCTTGCCATCGGGTGCTCATTTCCAGCCCCTCCACTGGTGCAACTCCCCGTACTGCTGTGGAGAAGGGACGGCTATTAACAGCTACAGCGTCTGCGGCGTCGTGCACGTGCCGGAGGGCAGGATCAGCAGCGTGCACGCGGGACGGAACAGCTACCCCTACAAAATGCCTTTTGCAGCAGGTAAGGCGCAAAGCGCGAGCAAAATGTCAGTTGGCATTCCTAGGAGAAGAGGGCTGCTTGGGCACAGTGGCTACTGGAGGTGTCTCACGGTTCATCAAAGGTTGGCATCAGAAAGAATCCGTGTTTCACCTCCCTTTCCCCCAGTTTTAGCCCAGAAAGGCTAAAAAGCCCCCTGAAAAGTCTGACTGGTGTGGAAAGCATGGAAGCGCTGAAAGAATCGAGGCAGCAAGGAGGTGACCGAGGGCTTGTCGTGCTGGAGTTGACTGCTTTGCCCTGTGTAAAATGCGTGGTTTCGGTTCCTAGATGCTTTGCAAGGCTTCTCGCTGTCTGCTGCTGAGCAGAGGGTCTGAAACACATCAGGCTGCGTTGCCGTCCCAAAAGCCTGCTCTCACGACCGAAGCATCCTGGCAGAGCAGCGCGAAGAAGCAAGCGCTGCCTCGGTTGTCAGACTCTTCCCAGTAAAAGCTGTGCAGGGGATGCAGTCTTTTAAGGTTTCATTCGATCTGATCTGGCAGGGCTGAGCTGTGATTCAGTTTGAGTCTACTGGTTGGACCGATGCTTGAATTTCTTTGCAGTGATGTAAGTGCTGGTAGATCATTGCTTCGGCGGATAGCGGTGCTGTGTTTGCTATTAAACTGGAAAAATCAGGCCCCAAAATGGGGTGAATGGCAGTGTAAAGGTGGGGTAGTTGTTTGCCTGGCTCTTTTCTGTCCAGTTTGTTTGTTCAGGCTTTGTCCTCCAGCGGGCTTTATCTCGGAGCTTTGCCTTTGCTATTGAAAAACATCTTTTTGAAATACTTAAAACTGGATCGCTGCGCTGTGGTCACCAGACACCAGGGCTTGGTGTAAAAGTCACCAAGTCACCAAGCAAGGCACCGCTGCTGCTTCCAAATGGTGTGCTGTGCAGGCAGAGCTGCTGCTCGGCTGCTGGGGGTGTAAGCATTAGCGTTTCACCTAACCACGGGCACGCGTTCGAGTCAGAAGAGGCACGACTTAGCCACCCCAAACAGATTTCCAGGTAGGCGGATGAAGTTTGGGTTTGAGCGAGGCTTTGTCATCTTCCCTTGTAGGAAGCTGCTGAAAGTCGGGAGCGTTTGGTCGAAGTATAATTTCCGTTTTCCCTAAATACCTCCGCTGTCGTAGTGCCGTTTCCTACGGCAGGGGCTAGGCGGCGTTCCCTCGCGGCTTCGATGCCTTTTCGATCGCAAGACAACCAGCTCGGCAGCGTGTTCTCGTCTGACACCTCCCTGCCTGGTGCCCCGAGGTCATGCCAGCCTGCTTCGTTCCTGAAAGTTTGCATGCTGCTGCCTCCGATTCCGAGTAAGCAGACGGGCTTTTTTCTGAGTTCAGCCCTCCCTGCAAACCCGGTGGCTTCTCGCGGAGCTGGCAGCAGCAGTTCCAGGGTGTGTATTTACCAGCGATGTGTCACCCCGCTGCTCTGATCTTTTCCCAACGTGGATTAGCAAGCGGCAGGATCATTTCCTGCTGTAGCACATTTTTGGATGCAGCGCGTTCTGGGTTAAAGCTGCCTGTACGTGTAAATGCTTCGCAGGCTCTCAGTTCCTTCCTGTGAGCAACTTGGGTTTAAAAGTCTCTGCATCAGAATAATTTAGACTTTGTTCTGCAGGCTGAAGGAGGTCTCCCAGAATATTAACAGGAGTTTGTGCTTAGGAGTTGGTTTTTATAGGTCTGCCTCTGAAATCTCAGCCTTCCCTCAAGTGGGTTAGTTTAGGGAATTAAAGGATTACTCGGTTGGAAGCGCCAGGCTCCCATCTGAGAGTGTCGGTACGAGGGGATCCAACACGGTACGTGACATGGGGCGTATCTGTCTCAGGTGGCGTGTTCGAGTTGCAGCCTTTTGTGAGCAAAACAGGGAAGAGGGGATTCAGGGAAGAGGTGGTTCACTGCTCCGGGGGTCCTGTGCCCGCCGAGGCCAGGCAGGATTCCTGAATTCACACCCTGATGTCTCACCAGCAAAGTTGCTTTGGCATCTGCTGCTTGGGGTCAGCAAACCCCAGTGATGCCCGCAGCAGCCCTCGGGTCTGTGGTTCAGCACCGGCTTCGATGCAGCCCTTGTAGAGAGGGAGGCTGATTTCCCCTTATTGCAGGGGGATCTCGTCCATTATTCAGCTGGAGCTCGGTAACTTCATGGGTTTTATTACCTTTTTATGTTCTTTAGCAGCTCTCTGTTGTGCAGCAGCGTGCTCCCACAGACCTGCTAGGTCACGTTCTAGTCCGGAGGCATCTCCTCGAGGTTGCCCTCAGCTGCTCTTTCAGTCAGCACTAAAAGCATGCCTTTGGATGCAGGGGATAGGGACGTGTTATGTCTCGGTCTGGGGATTGTCTTCCTGCTGACACAAGGTAACACAGATCACACTTGCTCTTTTCTTGGCCTCAGCCCGGTTTGGGGGCTTGTTTTAGGACTCCTGGAGCAGTGTGAGGTGTTCCAGGCTGCTTCTGAGAGGCAGCAGCAGCCGAGTTACCTGTCGTGGTCACTGCTTCTGCCCTGGGGGTGCGGTTTTGCTGAAGTGCATCATTTCACGTAGTCTTGATCCACGTTTTTTCATATTTCTGGAGTTAATTTGGAGAATCTTCTCATTTTTCCCCTGATTACTTGAATTCAGCTTCTGGAAAGAAGCTGGCTTCTGCCACTAGTGTGGTTTAATCCCTCCCATCACTCTGATAAGCCTTTTATTTCCTTTATACATATCGACAGGCTGGAGCGCTTTGGACACTGGCCAGTCGGATGTGTATTACTGGCTGGCAGGACTTGGGGGGATTTCAGAGGGGTTTGTTGTAGTGCAGTGTCATCAGCAACAACATATTGGAGGATCACAGGCTTAGAAACATCTTCGCTTTTAGAATCCTGTGACGGTGCAAAATGAAATTACGACGTGAAGGGGCTTTGCTGCTGTAATGCAATAAAGAGAATTTCAGGGGACGGTGGTGGTGCTTTGGGACAGCCTTGGTTGTGTAGTCCTCTTATATTTCAAATGGCATCCGTGCCTCTTTTTCTTCCCTTCTCTTAGAAGGCTGCAAGTCTCTGGACCAGCTGAACCTCACAATCCCCGTGGCAGGGCACCCTGCGTCACCTGCCCACCCACTCTCAGGATGCCCTGTACCCAGCGTGCCGCCAGCTGCAGAACCCGTTCCTCACCTGCAGACCCCCAACTCCGACCCTCAGACCATGGCCCGGGAATGTCCGCAGAGCTCGAAGCCCCCCAGTGGCTCCAAATCCGGCCTCCGAAACACCACGGGCTGCCTCCACGCCTCCGACAGCAAGGCGGCGGGCGGCCACGGCCACCCAAAGCAGCAGCGCATCAGCCGGCGACGGGCCACCAATGGCTGGATACCCGTCGGCACAGCCTGCGAGAAGGCCGTCTATGTCGTGGTAGGTGTCTGTGGAGCACTGGTTTTTTGTTCGTTTTGTTGTTTTCCTTATTTATTTTTCTCCAAATCCATTTGAGTATCTTCATATTACCGAGGTCCTGGAGGTTTGGGAAGGTTTGGGGTCTTGCTCCAAGGTAGAGGTGGTCACTTGATGTCTTCTAAAACCTGGACGCATTGTGAGTCAGCAGCCCTTTGGCTGGGCTTTGAGGCCAAGCTGTTGGCTCTGTTTTTCTCACACACCCTACATTGCCTTGCGTGACGGGAGGTTTGAAAAGGAAGGAAAACCTGCTGTTCCTGTGCTAGCATCGGCTGAAATGCTGTGGTGATGAACACTCTAGCATTTATGAGGGTGGCACCTGTGAGTCCGTCTTACAGAGATCATCTCCAGCTTCTTCCTCCTGGGTTAGGTCAAAACTGAGAAAACAAGGGATGGTTTAGCCTTGCTCTAAGGATCAGTTGTCCAAAGGTAGCTCCTGTAAGCTTGTTCAGTAAACGTCAGCAGTAAGGGGAGCCGTGGCCTGGGCAGACACATCTGTGCTGCCGCTTGGTGTGATGGCACGACCTTGAGCTGCTGCGAGCATCACCCAGGTTTGTAGCTTCAGCTCTCAGGGCTGCACACGGGTGGCAAGGGCTGTAGGAGAATGAAGCCTGTGGAAGCTGGAGATGGGCCTCTTTCACCCTGCACTCAGGCTGTGATGCCCTGAGAGGGGCAGCACACCATTAATCTCCTGAAGTCCTGGCATGGAATGCTTCCCATTTTGCTTGGATGATCTGGCAGAAGGCTAAACCCATCCTGCTCGGGCATTCTGAACTCAGTTTTCAGAGCAAAAATGAAAAAAATAAAGCTCACGGTCCTAAAAGCAATCCTTTTGTAACATGAGCAGGTACTAAGGAAATGCCAGCAGCCTTGTTACAAAAAGCTTTACACCACTGCCTCACTGCTGCTGCCTGCCTTGTTCGTATGAAACATTTCATTTTTTATTTGCTTTCTTTCGATGTTTATATCAAAGAAACACAGAGCATTCAAAATACGCCTAGCTTCCAGTGCCTTCGGATATGAAGAAAACGCACAAGTAGGCAGATAAAACGGTGATTTCTCTGAAGGAGGGTCTTTTTGCATAATTGAAGGAGCAATTGTTCTTGGTTTAATTTGAAATAAGGGTATTAATTTCACAGATGCGTGCTTTTGTGAGACTTGCTGTCCGGTTGGTGAGCTGTTCCTTCCTGCCAGTACAACACAAGAGAAATAGTTGTGTTTTATCTCGTATTCTGTTTGAAAAAGGTGGCCACATATGACCTGCAAGCACTTGGATGCTATTCCCTACTGAACTTTCTTTACCTGTGAATGCCCTGAGTAGTTATTTTGACCTGATCTTTGCTTTCGTAAACCAACACAGTGGGAAAAGGGATGCCAGGGGTGGTCTTATGGTGATGGAAGCACTCTTGGAGTGGAAGCACTTGACTTGTCTAAGCCTACTGAGAGCTTTTAGTTCACAGCAGGACCAAAGGATTCTTGGATCGAGCCAGCAAACAATAAAGTAACTTTTTGCCTGTATGCCTGGGCTGCTTTTTCTTCTGTGTGCCAATGCTGTAGAATGAACCTGAGCCAGCTGTTCGCAAGAGCTATCAGGCTGTGGAGAGAGACGGGGAGATTATCCGGGTACGAGACACCGTCCTCTTGAAATCAGGACCCAGGAAGAAATCTATGCCGTACGTTGCGAAGATATCAGCTCTGTGGGAAGACCCCAAAACAGGTACTGTGCCAAAAGAGTACGTTTTGCCTCCCTGCTTGACAGATGAGGAACTGGGGAAGTGACGGATCTCGGGAGAGCTGCAGGCTCGTTAGGCTACTCCGCTGCTGCCAGGTTGGGTGACAGGGGAGGAGATTAGCTCCGTGGGTTTTGTTCAGACTGTTCCAGGAGCTGAAATGCTCTTTAATCACTAGCCTGGGACCGGTAATCAAAATCTTCCTGGTCGTGAAAGCACATAATATCAGCCAAGTGCACATCTTAGCAATGATCTCCTTTATTATTCCATTGCAGCAGACATCTGGGGAGCTGCTGTTTACTCAAACGCCAGCAGACACGTGGGCTGGGAGTTGGTGCGGAGCACGGCTTATCTGCAGAGGCTCTGATAGCACCCAAGTAGGGGCGGGGATGGGAGCGGTGTGCTTTTGTTGTCCTGAATCTGCCTGCTGAGGGCTGAGCATAGGAAGCCGTGTCAAGTGTTGCAAAGTGCAGCTCTTGCTTAAAAGGAAAAAGGGCAAAAAAGAATGTATTTTGTAGAGTAATAGTGTGCGGTGGTCGTGCCATCCAGCAGCAGCAGTGCCGGTGGTTATGTGGGAGGTCACACTGCAAGCTTTGGATGAGGATCTCCTCCGACCCTGAGCTGCAATGGAAACTACTTTTTTTTTCTAGGGAAACGCTTGATTTTTGTGCATAGCCCACCTCTTTGTGACGATGTAATGCAAGTAGAAGGGGGTGAAGGTGTAATGAGAAAGCAACGTGACTGACTCGGTGCAGCTCCTTGCTGTAACAAAAGGACACCTAGTTCAGCATGAAATATTTATCACAGCACAGCTGCCTCTACACGAGCACCATGGAAATGAAAGGGAGGAAGCTGGATATTAGTGGGAAAACACTGTGACAGCACTGAGCCTTGACATTCTGCAATAAATCTTCTTGCAGGGGAGCTGATGATGAGCCTCCTGTGGTATTACAGACCGGAGCACACTCAGGGAGGCCGTAACCCCAGTATGCACCAGGTGAGCCACCCGGACGCGAAACTGGAGGCTGGGGCACGTCTATATTTTTGCGAGAAGAGGGGATTAGCCTGAGTATCTTCCTGCATTCCTGGGTGGCCTCAAACTTAGGGGCCCGAGCTGCCATTTGGAGGAAAATGGAGCAGTCTCTTGGCGGCGGCGCAGCTGTTGCCAGATGTGCGGAGCAGCGCTGCCATACACGCGGGTTTTCCCCCGGTCTGCTGTCGGTGTGGAAGCTCTGGGCTGTGACAGAAGCTGCTGCATTTTTCTCGTGGCTGCCTCTGGTAAATTTTAATGTTTCTCCGTTTAATCAGAGAAAATCCTGAGCGTTAAGTGAAAACTTGTTTTGACTTCTGCCTTAGGAGTAAGGAGGAGTGAGTTTATATTGAATCAGGATTAGGAGCCTCTCTGAAAAGGGTTTTCTGATTCACACCAAAACGTGGAGCTTGATGCAGAAACTCCCACCGAAATTCTGCAATTTTGATTATGCAGGATGTCTGAGTAGATATGTCATGTGCTGCCTTTTTATCATAAAAATCCCTGAATCTGCTTCTTCAGCTCTGGAAATGTGTTTGTTTTGCGCAGAAATGCGGATGCATCATCCACCCCTGTTTAAATTTATGACAAGAACTGGACTGATATGAGGATGTTGTGCCAGAGTAATAGAGTTCACTTCTAAGAAGAAAAATGTGTGAATCACTATGACTTCATGCCTTGTTCTGCTTTGCTTGGACTAGTGTCGGGTGGCAGAACAAGCTGTTTTTAAACCAGGAAGGGAGAATTTACTGCTGTTTTCAACCCACCAAAATCCTTGATGCCTTTTTTCATTTAAATAAAATTGTAATGGTGTGGGAGAACGGGATTGGAGAACAGCCAGGGAATTGTACCTGCCTGACTTGCAGGGCACAGAGGAGTTTCTAAACCAAAATATGCTACCTCATAGTTTTCTGGTCTGTAAATGAAGCAAGAATGCATCCAGTTGCATTTTAATGTAGGGAGAGAGCCAGTAGTCTGGTTAGGAGGAACTGAGCCACTTTTCTGCACACCTGCTTAATTATACGAGCCTTGAAATGAGAGATTGCCATGTGGGCTGAGTAACTGCGATGGGCTTGCCAGAGATGACTCAGATCATTTTGATGTGAGGAGTAGACCAAAACCTCAACGTGCAGAAGTGAGGTGTGGCATTTTCAGTTTCTCTGATTAAGCCTGGCCCCAAATGGTGACCCTGATTTGAGTCTTCCCTTCCAGCCTGCTTCCCTGGGGCTGTGAGCAGAAGCAAAGCCTGCAGGTAACGCTTCCAGCCTTGTGCAGAGCATCTTTATTGCTGCAGATCATCTCTGCTGATCTAACCACATCTGAAATTCTTTAAAACGGCTCCGTCTGAGTTGCCCCGTGTCTAACCAATCCTGCCTGCTACTGAGCCAAGTTTCCTAAATTACCCTGGGAGAAGAGGCTATTGCTACTTCCCTCACTAAAACAGCCTTTTAAATTGGATTAGGATGAAGAAACGGTAGCAAAGGAATGGGTTGCTTTATCTTTGATATAGAAATGGATTAGAAAGACTCTGATAGTGTGTCACAGACCATTAGGTAAGACAGCAAAGTGCTATTCAAACTCTGTTTCTACTCTTAGCTGTACAAATGAACTGGAAGGGTTTCCAGCACAGGAAAGGGAAATGAATGAGGAACATCCCTCATCCCTAGGAGCTCAGAGGAATGTGTGGGTGGGGAGCACTTCGACCTCCTGCCTGCAGAAGCATTGCTTACTGGGTTTTCTGCATGTGGTCTGAAGGCTCCTTTCTTGTGGACCCTGTACAAAGTCAGGTTTAGGATAAGCTGGAGCAAAAGCAACCTCTTGCAGGGTCACAAGACACCTGGAAAGTGTCTGACTTATTTGAAATATTGGCTCTAAAGAGCATCTGCTATGAGCATGCTGTGGTAGCCTTCTCTTTGAGGTGGTGGGTGAAGGAGTGGGGCTGGCCCTGCCTCCCTGCAGCTCCTGGCCAGCTGGGTGACCACCTCCTTTATTTCCTCGCAGAATGAGATCTTTGCATCCCGGCATCAGGACGAAAACAGTGTTGCCTGCATAGAGGAGAAGTGCTACGTGCTGACCTTTGCAGAGTACTGCAGGTAGGTGGTGCTCTTAACTTGCTGCTGTTCCTGAGACCTGTGTCTGTCTCTTGTCACTCTTTCCATTTCCTGCCATGACCCAGCAGAACCTCCCTTGCCCTACAAGCTTCGGTCCAGGTGGAGCTGGATGAATTGCACTCACTCTCCATACAAGTTTGGTACTGGGATCTGGGAGCGCTTCTTCCACGCTAGACTCGCTACGTATCTCGTTTTGTGTATGAGATATTCTTTAAGGGGCTTGCAAATGTTTGTACTTGTATGATCTTGATACCACAGCATGTGGACATCCGTGGAGGGCAGTGCAGGAAAACCCATAATGATGGACCTAATTCAGTGGTAAATTAAAACCGAGCAAGGCTGGAAATCGTCTTATATGTTGGTCCCCTCTGGTACGTGGATGCCCTAGCTAGCTCAAATGCCTGCTGATCAGCTTTTGTCAGTGTTGCTACTGGATCCTAGTAGGCGTGCTTGCAGATTTGGGTGTTCTGGCGACAGGATCACTCAGAGTAGTGACTAAAGCACTTACAGTTAAACTTGTGCTGGTTGAATTGAAACTCGGTCAGTAAGAATTTCAGAGCATCCATATTCCAGGCTGCCATCCTTGGTTGTATGGATGTGCAGAGCAGAATGAAAACAGGGATTGAATGGGCACACAAGTCCATAATGCAAAATAGTGCTTGAAATGTCTTCAGTTTTGCTGGCTGTATCTTGTTGACTTTGGAGTCTTACCACAGAGGGGATGTTTAAGTCCTGTGGCTCTCTTCTTTGTCCTGCTCCTAGCCGAAGGCTACACTGTTTGAAATTCTAAAACCAAACTTTTCCAAACTCATTTTAAACTAAATTTTGTTCCTTCTTTTGAAAACCTAAAAACCAACCTAGGACTTTGGACTCAAACAGCTCATTTTGCTTCTAAGAGTCTGCTCTTCTGGAACAGCTGTTGGCAGGTGGCTTTTTTTGTGCTGCTGTGGGTAAGGTTACCTTTGAGCGAAGTTCCCTGAAGGCATCCTGAATTCATCCTTTGCCTGTGTGGAAGTCTGACAAAGAAATAAAGGTTTTCAGAAGCCGAGAAGTAGCTCCTAAGTGATTTAGGAGTTGTGGACTGCTCGAGCTAGTTCTGATCAGCTCTGAGATGGCTTTTGTCCTTGGTCAGTTTTACCCAAAGGATTTACTAATGCAGACTGCAAAATCTAGTCCGTACCACAGGCTCCTGCAAAAGGGTTGTTAATGTATCCTGGATGGGAACAGATGAGCACCTAGAACAGGGGATTTTCTTGCTCTGGTTTATGAATCCTAGAAGTGCTAGTGCAGTTGATGGCATGAAGCTGTTGCTTTCCTGTTGCTCTTACCTGGTATGAAAGACTCAGCAGGTTTATCCCTGACCGGAGCCAGGCTGTGTGATTTACCATGCTGCAGGCAGCTTCTTTAGCCTAGGTGCAGGTAGCATGGTTGGTGTTTGAAACATGCATGTGTAAGGAACATGCATGTATCCAGTGTTTGGTGTGAAGCTGAACTGGCTTGAGTGCTTACAAAATGATGTTCTTTTTTGTTAGAGGTTGTCTCAGGAGCTTGTATGAGCTTTGACTCCACTCCTCCAGGATCACCCCCATAGGTACACGGGGGATTTAGTCATGGGGACCTGGTTTAGTGGGTGATGGTGATGGTAGGGGGACGGTTGGAGAGATGATCTTGGAGCCCTTTTCCAACCTTAATGATTCTGTGACCTGAAGCCAGTATGTGCTCCTTGCTCTTTGCTGTTTTGGGTCAGTACCTGACTTTGCGTGGATGGCTGTTAGGCAAAATGTTGGAGTACAGCTCAGCTAGACAAAGTTTTCTTCTAGAGAGAAAGCCTTTTGTCACTTATTCAGGGAGCTGTGGGTGGCTCTAAAATGCTGTAGAAGGTACTGTGTATTTGCCTGTAACAGGCACAGTTAGCTTGAAATGCAGTGTCTGACCCTGCCCTCATCGTACCCTGCCCTCATCGTACCCAGCCCCTTTGTGTCCATCCAAGCAATGCTGATGTATAAGACTTTTCCAGGGCTAATTAACAAAAACAAGGCCAAAATAGTAACGACAAGGTGGATTAATTGCAATCATCTTTCATACTGTATGGAACCTGCCAGTATAGAGAGCAAAACCAACGTGTCACTTTGTACGGTTCCGTGTAGGATCAGAAGCAAGAGCTGTGTCACCCTATTAAGCAAAGGTGAATTCTCCTACGTGTTCCCCATGCTCCTTATCCTTGGGCAGCCACACTCGTGGCTTCTGGTTAGAAAGACTGACACAAGCAGTGAAAATTGTGCGGTGAGAGATGAAAGGAGTCCACACTAACTCTTCCAATGTCATTGCTTTGCAGATTTTGTGCCTTGGCAAAGCGTCGAGTCGAAGGGATCCCTGGCAGGAAAACCATTATGGTTCCTCCCTCAGAAGAGTACTCCACGCCTCTGCACCGCAAGGTGCCCGAGGACACTGACCCCGAGCTGGTTTTCCTCTGTCGTCACGTCTACGACTTCAGACATGGGCGCATCCTGAAGAACCCGCAGTAGTGCAGCCCTGCAGCGGGACCACGGTGAGGGGCGAGCGGCACCGGAGAGCCGACGGCGGGCTGGCAGCCTGGGACATGCGTGCGCTCGTGGCGACTCACCTCGTGCTGCTTGCAGACGAGAGCGCCCAGCGCTCTTTCCTCGGACTGAACAGCACGCGCAGGAGCAGATCCCTGCGGAGGAAGGCAGCAGTTGAAAGCACAGCACTTCATTAAAAGCATAAATGAAAATATATACGTATAAAATAAATATATGTATATAGATATAGGTACTTGCATATGTAAATCTATATCTATATATGTATCTAGAGATGCATATATTGGGAGGGGGTTGTAGGGGATAAAAGCCAGTAAGCTGAATCCAGAGCCATCGTTGGTGGGGACGGTGGGAAGGTGCAGGAGGGATGCTGTGGTGCGTTGGATGAATCAAGCTGTGACAGTTCTGTGGTTTTCGTGCCCTGATGTGAAGTGGGAGGACTGAGACCGGTTCCTTGGCAGAGCGCAGGAGTCTCCTCTGTCCCACAGGGAAGAGGGAAGATTCCTGGTGAGCGAGAGCTCCTCCGAAATACAACAGTTGCTTTTGAAGCTACCTGGACGCAGAGTGGCGTTGTGTCATGCTTGAATTGGTTTTGCTCCATCGGGGGGAAGAGGTAGCCTCCCCCCCCCCCTTTTTTTTCCCCCTCCTAATCTCTCTCTTCCCCTCACCTTTTTAAGAGTCGTTCTGCGATTCACCACCCAGACTGAGGCTTGGCAGCCAGGCTAGGAAATCTGCTCCAGCTCAGAGGCAGAGAGGGAGCCGGTGGGATTTACCTCCCAGCGTGGCGTTGCAGAGAGCCGTCTCTGTCCTAGATGCCCTTCCCTGAAGGATCACGCATCCCATAAGGCACGCTGCCAGCAGGCATGCATTGCTCTGGAGCTGGGAGCACACAAAGTGGGCTCCGTTGGTGAAAACCACGTTTTCTCCTCTCTTCTGAGTACTGCTCTTGCTCTGATGGTGCAGAGGGCTGTAGCGATAGAAGTGGGTTTACTCTTTCTTCCATGTTGTTCTTCTGTAATGTCTTTTAACCCCATGTCTTCAGTGTGAAGCTAGACACCTGGGGGGAGAAATGGCAAACACACTCTGAGTGGTTTTTGGCTTTTTTTTCTTAGCCCCCCTTTACGTCACTGTCGTAACCCTGGGTGTCCCACTGAAGCCACCAGCAGAGCTGTCTCAGCGCTGCCTTGCAGCTTCCCCTCATCTCCAAAGTCCTCCTGTCATCCGAGCGAGCTCACCAAAGTGGCTTTGTGGCTCCTGAAAGGAACTGAGTACTGGGAAGGGCTTGCATTGACAGATGCAGCCCGCGCCCCGCAAATATTTTTTGCCTCTTGCCTTATGTGTATAGATCCTAGATAGACTTTAGTTTATCTTCAACGCAAGCTGTCGGAGTTGATCCTAAAGCAAACCAAAGGACGGTGAAACAGAGTCCGCTGAGTCAGCCTCGCCAAGCTGGGAATCCATGTCGAGATTGCACTAATGTAAATGACGAGGAGCAACGCTGCGTCGGCCACGTGCCTGCTGGCTGGAGCCGCTCACGTGAGCTAGGGATCTGCATCTTTCTGCTTTTTTGGGGGGCTTCTGAACTCACGTTAAATGGTGGAAGTACTGAAACTGCTTTAATGTCATCCTGTCGGTGGAAGTGGCGCTACCTGCACTGCCTGCTGCCCTGGTGGGAACGGCATCGGCTCGCTCCGACGGCTGCGTGCCCGGAAGGAAAACCCCATGGCATTGAATCCGTGACGTGGAAATAGCTTGTTAACCAGGAGGTCTCCAGAGATTTGCTCTACATACCAAAGAGGGGAACGTGTCTAGAAGAAGATGTAAGAGGAGATGACAAGAACTGGCACCCACCACGGGGGACAGCAAGGCACGCGTCTCCCTGCTGTTGGTGGACGATTCCTGCTCAGTGTTGCAGAAGGTGCTGGAAAAGCCTTGTTGTTCTTGCCATGGGGCAAACATCCTGCTCTAGGACATCTGACACTAGGTGCATAGGCAAGAATTCACGGGAGAAGCATCTCATTGATACCTCAAGATACTGTTAGTGTCAAAGCAATTGCTCAGATTTCTCCTTAACAATTAGCTTGGGCACTGGTGGTCTCTTGGAAGGATGCATCTGGGCTGTCCATGCAGCGGTGCGCTGCTGGGATAGGACTTGGGAGCGCTTCTGGGGCTCTCGAGTGACTGAAAATGCCACAGGGAGGGGTCAAGGAGGTGTCAGAGAAAGTGTTCCCTGCTGCTGCTGGGGCGGGAGGGTGCTGGAGAAGCAGAGCTGCTCCTGCCCATCACGACAGAGGGGATCGTGGCCACCCAGCACACGGGGAACAGAGCAGCTGTGCCCTGGGGCCGTGGTCGCACGGTGCCAGCCGGGGAGGACACGGAGAGCCCTAAACGCACGTGCTGGCCTCGGCAGGGACGCTGCTGCCACCCGTCCCGGAGCAGGCAAGCTGCCTGCGGCCGCCTCCCTCTAGCACAAGTGCCATTGGACACAGGATGCTCCAAGACCCACTGCCAGGCCAACCCTGAGCATTGCTGCACAGTCAGGGAAGGGTTTGAAACCCAGCCTTGGAAACCACAGTAACTCGATGAAATTCCTTCTTCTGACCCCTCTCCCCCCCTGCTCCCACCTTTGTCCTGGCTCCTCTCCAGGCAGAAGAGAAGTTGCGCTTGCCCTGGGTTTGGAAGGGGCTCTGCTCCGTGTCCGGAGAGGACAAATCCTGACTCTTCTCACGTTAGAACCTGCTTCAGGCCAAGAACATTGTTTGAGATTCACGTGGTTGCTTATGCTGTTGTGCAAACAGCATGTAAATGAATCGAAATGTCTTATCCATAATGAAAATATTTCATGCTTTTTTAATCTATTAGATATGGAAATATTTTTTGAAACTGAAAATGCAGCCGGTAGAATTTAAATTGAAACGTAATACATGTAAAATATATTTTAGTTGATAATTTTGTAAAATGCACTTTTTTTGTGTCTCTTCCCTGGTTTCCCAGATCTGTATTTCAGTGTTTACAGATGGAATGAGAACATTCCCTATACCCTCCTTCTGTGAGAAAGATATATTAGAAGTAATTCTTAAAAAATAAATTTGAAAAATCGTATTGATTTAGAAAACAAAATCGGTGCAACGCTGTTGTTCTCTTTCTTGCCCGAGCTTTTCAGGATGGGTACCTGCAGGGTGCAGGACTTGAAGTGCCTGGAGGGGGCCGATGGGAGAGCGAGTTTTGGTGCTTGGGTCCTTGGGGCTGTCCCTGGAGGAAGGCGTCCCCATCCTTGCTGGGACACAGCCCCAAAATGAATGACTGGTGAGGCATCAGGTGAAAACGGAGTGAGAGCATGGAGGATTGTCTTGGGGGATGAATTTTTATTTCATTTCCAGTCTGCTCTCAACAGCTGCTGTCACAGGAATAGTTAAGTCTGCCTTTCAGAAGGGGAAGGTGTTAGCGGCAAAGGGCGTCTCCATAGGCTTGGTGTGTCAGCCCGTGCTTTAGGAGCATTTTGAGATGTTGCTTTGAGAAAAGCATTCCACATGGAGCGTCACCTCTACAAGCCAACAGTCCACTTGGCAGCATTTCTGCCAGCCCAGCAGCGTCCCAGCCCCACGGCACCAAACGTGTGAATGCTGAGGACAGGTCCGACAAACCGTATCGCCTCCGTGGACATCTCCAAAAGGCACGAGAGGGATCCCAAGTGGGTGCAAGTGCTGAGGGCAATAAGGTAACCCACCTGAAATCACACAGCGGGGTCAGTACTTCTGTGAGGAGCGGGATCTGCCGGAAAACCTCCGTGCATCCGAATGCAGGTGAGTGCAGGCTGAAGGTGCTGAGCTCGGGTGCTTGCAGTAAGCAGCAGGTCCTGGGAGTAGGGCTGAAATGGTTCTGCCCAGGCAGCGATGAGAAGCAGCTCTGCAAGCAAAATGCTGGCAAAAAGCCGCTGCCAAAGCTGCTCACCCCAAAACTGTGATGTTTGGTGTCAGGTTTTGGTGCCCTCTGCAACGAAGCCAGGCTGAGCATCCATGGAGCTCCAGGCGCGGAGCAGTGGGGAGGAGCCATGATTTAGCTCTTGGCTGGGTGGCTGGCCCTTGGAATGGGTTATTTCTATAAATAATACTGTGTTTTAATTAGAGCTGGACCCTTGCATGCCTGGGAAGGGGGAGAATGAGTTCTGGGAACAAAATGAGCAGGATGAAAAAGTGACGGCTGTTACCGATGCTGAATTGGCTCCTAATTATAGAGAGGGGAGTGAGTGGCGAGCGTGGTTTGTGGCATGAATGCAGATGGGCTGGGCATGGTAACAGCAGCCTTAAAACACAGGGCAGCAACACAACGGGGTTTTGCACTGTCTCTTGCCCCGAGGTTGCCTCGAAAGGGAAATTTTGAGATTGCCCTGTTGGTGGGAGCAGCGTATGGATGCACCGAGGTGGGACCACTGCTCCCACCACCTTAAGCAGCCCCGCCAGCCTCATTAGCCCATTCTCATTAAGTTCCTGGTCTGACATCTTTGTGGGATTAGGTATTTTTTTGTTTTTTTTTGCCAGAGGATCTTTGCTTTTTTGATTTCCCTGCCCGTCACCGTTAATGAGGAGCCCTCTTACCATGCTGCTCCTCGTGGGGAGCTGTGGACAGGTTAGGCACAAACCTGGAGGAGTAGACAAAAATGAGAGAATTTGGGCTGAAAAAGGAAAACCTTCTTGATAATGAAGCACAGTAAGCTGTGATTTATCTCCCATGGGGAGAGAGGAGCTCATCCTGTGACATTTAAATTTGCAAGCCAATGTGGGGTGAGCGGGCGTGATATGCCTGACCCTGGATTTTTGCTAAAGACCCGCTTGAAACTTTGAAGTTGTGCTTAATGCAAGTAGAGTGCCAGGGCTGAAACCCAGAGACGTCAGTGGTGTGGTGGCCAAAACGTGCTCTGTGCACACCCCATACCTCTGGACAGCTCCTGCGCCTTGCCAGGCAGTGACCATGTCTCCCAGGGGTCGATTTAAAAGAAAACAAAAATTGAGAAAAATTTTCTGTCCCAGCTCTTCATGCACAGTGAGCTGAAAAGCTGTGATTAACATTGAAGAAAAATGGGTTTATTGTTGAAATTGGCTACCCAAGGAGCTGCGCCGAGGGCATCCAGCCCTTCTGGAGCTAGCATTGAATGAATTTGGGCTCTTGTGCCCTTACGACAGTGATGAAGGTAACGGGCAGGGGCTCCTTGCAGGTTTCATCTGCCCTGGCTTGCGCATGCGGTGTCCGGAGGTGGGCTGCTGGGGCGATGTTGGTGCTCGGGGCTGCAGCCACCTGCAGGGTGAGGCTTGGCAGTGGGACAAGCGTGCTGGAGGGGCGGGAGGCATTAAAACGCCCATCCGGAGGCTGGGGAATTAAAATCCATGCAGAGGAAGGGGACTGCTCGCCCATGGCTCATCACAGCCTCGGGGTGTTGCTGTGCCTGCTCGCCCCGCACCTCGGGGCTGTGTTTCAGGGCAGCTCCTTGCCCGGGGAGGCACCGGCTGGGATCCTGGCATGCGTTTCTGCGGTTGCCTCCCCACGGGTTTCATCGCCACCTTCCTCTCCATGGAGCAGAAGCGGAGCAGCTCTCGGTGCCTGCTCCGGTTACCAAAGCGTCTTCCCACCTGGAGCAAAAGCCACGGCTGCGTTTAACCGCTGCCTTAATGGTGCTAATTGTCACCGGCTGTAACGGTGCCAAAGCTCACCCCAGCCAAGAGACGGGAGCGATTTCGGCCGTGGTGTTCGTGCGATGGAGTGCTCGGCTAGGTCCTGTGCAAGCGGCTGCCGAGCAACGAGCAGCACCCAGAGCTGCATAAAAAACCAAGCTCAGCCTGTATCGTTTGTCCCCGCTGCAGCCCCGTGTCGGGAGCGGAGGCTGAAGCCTTTCCTTGCCCCATGAAGCTGTTTTTCCAGAAATACCGAGGTGGGTGGTGCTGGAGGGCATCTCCTGTGGGAAGACAGCAGCAGGAAGGTAACACATCCTGTTCAGCCCCGGGGAAAGGAGGCTGCACGGTGGGGACCAGCTGAATCACGCTCCTCCAGTCTCCTGCAAACCCCAGAAATTCAGCTAAATCTGCCCTTTTTAAGTTAATTCTCCCTGTAATGGCAGCAGGGTGTTCAAACAATGGGTTGAGGGCGCACGCGGTGTTTCAATTACTCTTGTTCTTCCAAACACTGGTCTAAAATGTAGGTTAAGAGCTCTGCGTGCTCCTGGAGGAGATTTTGGGGCAGGCATCCCCCACCAACCCACCTGTAAGTCATCTTTCCTTCCTTCCTGGAAAACTCCTACGTATGCTATCGCCGCATTCAACACGGGATGGGGCCCTGTGCGTGGCCCCCAGCCTCTGCAAAGGAGCCCCCAGCACGACACAAATCTGCAGCGCCACTCCGTGCTGATGGAGGTAATTAATCAGAATTTATTGAAATTATCGGAATTAATCGGTAATTTATCGGAAGTGCCGCGATGGCGGTTCTGGATAACACGAGGCCGAGGAGCTGTTGTGGGAGCGAGCGTGGCATTCCTGTCACTTGTTGCTATAGGGATGGGATGGCTTTTCCGCCGGAGCCTCTAGTGAGAGCAGCTAATCCATAAAAATAAGTGGAAAGGATATTTAATAAAGGAAACAATTTAAACTGGATTTACACAATACGCCGCGTGGAAGCGCCATTTATTCTGCGGCTTTGTATTTAATTTTTGTATCTCCATAAACCTCTTCGGAGCGCTCTGTAGAAACAAGCGGCGCTTGGAGTGGGTTCGGCTGCCCAATAATTCTTACAGGAGAACCTATTCAGCAATGCTGAACCACGCCAGCAGCTCGATGAAGATTTTCTGTTCTCCGTGGCGGTCAGGGCACTGGAATACGGGCATTAGAAAACAGGCGAACTGTTCTAATGAGAAAAGGTGTTTTTGAAAGGATATTGAGCAAAAGCTTGGCAAAGCAGGGTCAGGAGAACCCAGTTTCAGCAGCAGCCAGCGCCTGCATCAGCAAACTTCCTCTGTTCGTGCAGGGGAAGCGAGGAGGGAGATTTTCGTCTGTAGCCTGTTGGTTTGTGTTTACCCTACAGGGGAAGCACGCAGTGTGTGATAATCAGCCAGGAGGGACAGGGTGACGCCTGTAGGTGTTATCTGGGCACCAACTGACCATTGCCCAAAACCTAATTCTGTTTTTAGAGATGCGTGTCACACACCTCGCTGCAGACAGTGCTGTGCTTGTCTGACTTCACAGAAAGGGGAAAAGAAAGCAGCCCCTGTGCGAGCGTCTCTTAAACACCGGCTGGGTTGCTAGAAGCAGTTTTCTTCGTTGCTCCGAGTTTTCTCTGCTCCCATAAATGACAAGGTTCGCAAGGTGGTGTGCTAGGCAGCAATGGCAGTGCCAGGCCTGTTGAGTGCTTGATGAATGAGATGGTTGTGGAAAACCTGGCGGGGTTTCCCCTTGGGAAGCGGTTTGGGACTGTTCCCAAGGCATTTCTGCTTTCCACAGCGGGGATGTCGTGGTTTGGAAAACATCGAGTGCGCTGGGAAGAGCGGGTAAGAAAACTTTTCTCCTTTCCTCTCCAAAAGGTGAACTCTCCATATTCCTTCGTGCCATGATTCAGGCTCCCTGGGTTTTCTCCTGTGACATAAACGTGCTGATTTTTTTTAATTATTTTTTTTTAATATGTAGATATGTAGATAGATTAATATGTAAAAACCTGTCTATAGCAGCACATGTTTTCGAAGCACCGAGCGTCCTTTTGGCAGTGCCTGAGCCCGGCGTTTAAAATGCGGGGTTCTGGGTGCAGGAAGGACCACGTGCGTGCACCAGCTGTCCCCTGCTACGCCTGGGGCCAAGAATATGAAATTCTCAAAGGGATGAAGCTCTAAATTGCTCAAAATTGAGGGTGACCTCGCAACTAAATGCTTTGCCTCCATCCCAGGCTGGGATGGGGCGGTGGGGATGTTTCTTCTTTTCCAAGCACAGCTCCCAAATCCTTCCCTTTTGTATTGGAGCTGGAGTGCAGCAAATAAGTAGGGTTGAGTTAATACCACACTGTATAATTACAGTCTATAAAGAGGGAATTATATGGCATGTTAGTGCCATTTATTTTACCGTATTAGCTGCTGTCGTGCACACAAATGAGCACGGTTGGGTTTTGTTCTCGCCTCCCTGCGAGATGAAAGCCGAAACGCCCGCTGTGAATGGATTTCCTAAAGGGAGCAGGGATGCCGGGAGCTGCTCGAATGCCCGGTGCCAGCAACCCCGCAGGCATGTGGGGCTGTAAACACGGATCTGAAAAAGCAGCAGGGCTTGCCTGCAAAGCCAACCCCATTTCCAGAGTCTTCATCCAGCAACAAGAAGAGATGCTCCTGACTTTGATTTTTTTTTTTCTGATATTTGAGAAAGTTGGCTTGCAATTTAAATTTCCTCCTTTGCAAGGGCTTCCATGAGAAATTGTGATCTAAGGAGGATGACTGTGGGCCTGCAGGAGAACAAACAACTTTTGCATGGCCTGAAGGTCACGGTGAGCATGGTGTGGAGGATTAGGGCATCCCGAAGCAAGATGTGGGGCAGAGAGGGGCTGCAGCGCTGAAAGTCTCCTCTGTCCTATGCAAAATGTCCCCAGTGGGCACAGCCCCTGGGATGGACCATTGCAGAGGAAAGGTGCTGTTATAATCTTGTAGTAAACCCATGTGGAAAAGGATTTCTTTGTTAAAGGGTCAGACCCCCAGTCCTCCATCTTCTAGTGTAAGAACTGCAATGCCTGTGTTAGATTCCTAATCATTTTTTTCTAAAATCTGGGGAAAAAAATGTGCCATTTTTGTTATTTATAGATGGGGGAAGACAGTCTCCAGTGCTTTTCTGCAGAAAGACCAATTTCTCCATGGTAAGGAAGCAAGGGGAAGCAGATTTACTTATTTAGTTTATTGCTCTTGACATTTCTTTTAAAATTATCCAGATGGGATGGATGGAGTCCTGGAGTTCTTGCTCGAGTCACTTCTGGTGCTTTGCGTAATTAAAACAGCACATGTTCTCTAACAATTCATTTTTCAGGAGATGAAGCTTTCTCTCTTCTGTTTCCTGCTACCCAGATCCTGAGCTGCCTCCTTAATTTTCTACTCTTGAATGCTCATATCCAAACCCACTTTTATGTTGATACATTTGCAAGGAGAAAACCCGTGTCTGCCAAGCACCTCGAGACATGCACGATGCTCTCAATCGCTCCAATGAGGACCACCCAGCTGTTTTGTGCCCTCTTGCGATGTATTCATCAAGTTCAGCCCAGCTCGCACCATTTCTTGCCCATCCCAATGCTCAGGGGATGTTAATCGCATTGAGGAATAACCTGTTTAATGGAATTGTCTTGGCGAAATAGGTGGGCTTTTGGGGGCTCAGTTGTTTTGCCTTTTCTTTTGATGCAGCTGTCCAGAAGACCATGCTGTTCTCCATCAGGTAACTGCTGCTGCTCTCTGAAGGCTTGGTTGGGATGATGGGTGGTTGCAAGGGAATGGCTGAGTGACTCTTGCGCCCAGGCGCCCTGCCGAGGCAGCACTCGTTATTTTGGAGTCTTTCATCCCGGGCTCCATGCAGATGGCACAACTCCTCCGGCCAACCTTCTCCAGTGCTTGACTGTCCTCTCGAGGACAAGCTCCTTCTTAATTCCAGCTTGAGCCTCTCTTTCTTTTAACTTACACCTAACATTTCTCATCTCCCAGTACCCATCACTATCACTGTCCAACCTCCCTCTCGAGTAAATTTCCTGGGGCAAAGCATCCAGTTTGCAAGCTGTTCCTTGCTCCCAATGCACGAAAGGACATTGCAAATGAAAACAGCTACTCGTTTGACCTCAGCCCTACTTTCTTGCCTTGTGGTAATAATTTCTGGCATCAGAGATGAGATGCTGCAGATTTGGGAGGCGTCAGAGCAGATTCAGTCCTTGCTTTCCTGCCTGTGAAATTAGTTGGCTCACAAAAACATTAGTCATATTCAAGCAGCAAGTACCAAAAACTTGCATGCTGGCAAGCCCCCCTGGGCATGGTGAAGTGTCCTGGGCTTTCACTACATCCATTTTGCTCATTTATCCAGGAAAGAAATTGCTATTTCTTACCCTGACATTTGGTTTGATTTGTTTTATGAAGGAATGTAAGCAATTTCTTTCCTTTCAGACCCAGAAAAGTGTTATTAGGTGCCATGTAGCATTGCCTTTCCTTAACAGATATTTCTGCCTTTCAACCAAGACTTGGGAGGAAAATATATAATGAAGAAGGAATATTTCCAACCATCTATCAGCCCTGCGTCAGTGAGAACAATGCATTTTCACAAGACAGCCAACCCTTCTGACACTTTTCCCCCACTGGAAATAACGTCCTGTCTAGCACGTTTGTAGGAGATCTTTAACCCCCCTCAAAAAAGTCATCTACTGAGGATGTGGAAAAGCATAAGCCCTGCAGCAATTTTCATTTCTAAGGATCAGTCCTGCTGCTGCAGCATCCCTGCCTTGTATGGCAAGTTGCTCAGTGCTGCTGCTCAAGCAGATTGCTGCGCTGACTCCAAACTTTCCCCCGTTATTTAAGTGTGCAAGGCTGGCTGAAGCAGGTAATGAGGCCGGTGGCAATCACTGGAGAGGACCTGCAGGACTCATAACTTCATTACAGCCCCACAAGAGTTGTTTGGGAGCCTCGGGGAACCGCTTGTTGTAAAGAGGAGCAGATATACCTAGAATGAGTTTGGAGACTTTGAGACCCTCTGGCAACGTGAGTTTCATAGCTGCACACATTTAATGTGTGTTCATACTGAAAATTTGATGATAAAGCCACAGCTGGCTGCTGATGTTAGTGATGTCCGATGTGTACGCAGCTCGTAGGGATACACAGCCCTGGTATGGAAGGGCTGGGAGAGATTTGAGATTGGCCAGTGGAGGATGAAGAGCAGAAAAAGGGAGTTTTGGTTTCTACTGCTTAAAATTGTATGTTCTCTGCCTGGGAAGGGCTCCTGCACGTTGATCTGCTCTTCTTCAGAAGACCTGGGAGTTGCTGCCCGCGGCCAGCGCCAGGAAAGCTCTGACTCAGAGCTGCTGTTACCGAAACGCCGGCCCCTGCGCTATTTCTGAACTTCCCCTCACCTCTTGCCCAGCTGGAGCAGATCCAAGCACTGGCACCTATATGGTGCGTATAGTCCCAGTGGGGAACATACAGCCTTGCAGCCTGCCCCACGAATTTACTGTCCTTACAATCCCGGGCACCTGAGTGTGTTCTCTTCCTCCCTCCAGGCATCAGCACACTGGGAAATTGGCAAAGCCAAGGTGGGACAAGCTGCTGTGGCTTCTAATGACCATGTGTGGTGGTGGTTTCCTTGAAAAAAAGGAACCAAAACTCCTGAAAAGGCTCAGTTCCGAGGCAATTGCACAGTTATGCACAACAGAGCGGGGAAAAACAGCATTAAACTCAGCATAAGGTCTTTGCAAGTTCAGCCAGCTGCATATCAATTAATTTGCAGTTGCAAAATAAGCAGATCCTTCAGCGCTACATTTTCCTTGAAAATAGTGATTTCTATTACGAGCAAGATAGACCTAGCCTATCATAATAATATTCTCTGAATTATTTAGCATATTCACCCAGCACGTTTGACTTGTTTTAAAAAGACTTTTTTCCTAGAGATAAGAAACTCTGCTTTACATAGAAGCCATTTCACAATCAGCTCACTACACTTATCCACTTCCTTAAGAGGCTTTATTATACTAAATTACTGGATGATCTATGGACACACAGCCACAACATCGGATCTCTTCAAGCTTTGCTTGTTTTGCTTTTTGATTTGGAGCTGCTCATATTGGTCCAAGAGGCCTTATTTTGCCCACACTTACTTGTCACTGTCCTGTCATGCTGTACTGTGCTTGTTTGGAAAGTTGGCATCAGCTCAAATGGTTGTTCTTCAAACATTTTTGCTTTTTTTCTAAGCTTTTTGTTGGGGCCTCATGTGTTCTTACTTTTTGCAGTTTCTCAGCCCAAAGTAAATATTGGATCCTACCCGAAAGACCAGCAGGGCCTTGGTAGGGCATGTGGCAGTGCTTGTGATGACCATCAGTGTCTGACCTCACGCTGGGCTGGAAGGACACGTATGTCCTTCAGTCTTTCTCTCCATCCCCTGTAGGAATTGACACTTTTTTTATTAAGACCATTTCTGTTAGACAGGGATGAATTCTACAGTCTGCTTTAAACCTGAGTGTCACCCTCATAAACGATACTGGGAGATCAGCTCAGTGTAATGCAGTTAAATGTATAAAACAATGCATTATAATGTTGCTTCTCTGCTCACGTGAGTTCGCATTGAGGAAAAAAAAAAAGAAAGAAAGAAAAAAAACTAGAGAATTATTCAACACCAGTTGGTTGTTACATGGGGATGGAAGGAACATGCTCCTAACCCCTTGGTCTGAACAGGCAACGGACTGAAGTTTTCTGTTCCTGCTCTAAAGAATGGTCTTTGCTGGGCTGGCAAGAGCTGTCCTGCTACGGATTGCAATGCCAACCCTGTGATCTTAAGGCAAAAGTAAATGGTGGGGTTTGAAAGCAGCTTGAAGAGTGCTGTGAATTATAAAAATCCTATTTTTATATCCTTCAGAAATGAGTAATTGTGGGGAAGAGGCTGCCGTTACACCCCTAGGTAGATGAGGATCACTCTGAGATCTGGCAAAGCATCTCTATGAGTATGGCTATGAGGGTTTTCCTTGTTCCATGGTGCTGCATATAGCCATGGGATGCAAACAATTTACTGTGACTTGGTGTGGATGAATGTGTGTCTCTTCTGCACAGGGATTTTAAGATTCCTACAGATGAAAGGTGCAGTTTAAGTGCAGCCATACTTTACCCATATATAGTAACGACAGCTGGATTTGGTTAATCCATTGGGCATGCTGTAAAGCCTGCCTGTTTTCCCAGGCGCTCACAGTGGGGGTGGATTGAGAAGGTTGCTCTGTGCAGAGTTGTAAGTGCTGCTGGTATGGGGGACAAACAATGCTGTGGGCTGCATGTGCTGTCTGAGTTACAGGAGACACGGATTTTTATGGTGTCTGTGAGATGTCGCTTTTTAAATGTGAAAAAGCAAAGGAACAGACTCTTAAATTTTACATTTGAGTAAGTACAATTTATTTCAGGCAGTGCTGAAGGTAGTTTCTTAACACAATGCTCTACATGCTCTGGCAAGATCCAGTGATAACATCACTGGCTAGTCATTATGCACTAGTCTGGGCTAGGATGACAACTACTGCAGAAATACTTACCTGAAGTGGAGAAACAAGCATCAAAGTGTGTCTAGAGTGCACCATGAAGTCAGCAGATCAACTAGATGAAACAGCATGTCTGCAAGCCTCTTCCTTCCCAAACTCACAGTTTACAATTAGGATCAGGGAGAAGCTCACAGATGCAGTCATCAGCAGGCCTTCTGTTCCCATGTGCATCTTATGCGTGGTTCCTGTAATTGTAGCGGAGCCAGAATACATATTTAGTTGGCCAAAATGAGGGTCATTTGCCTTTAGTTATTTGGAATAAAGTGACAAAGGTAAACAGGTATGGTTTGAAAGCATCCTGAAAAGGGCTGTCAATTATTACAAAATCCTCCTTGATATATCTGTAAGAAAGAACTAAACAATTCCATCTCTTGTGCTTTGCAGTACAAGCTTTATAGGCAACTCACAGCAGCCTAAACTTAGGGTTTCTTAGTGACATTTTATGTTCAAAATGTATCTTCTCTGAAGAAATGGATCTCTGAAATATATTCCAGTAGTTCTGCACACTCTGAACATGGTGCTTCTTTTAACTGTTCTGAAGATCAAGTTTATCACCATGCAGAGTGAGTATTAGGCACATTCAGTATAACTAGTTAATATTTTTTTTCAGTGACAAGGGCTTTAGTCTTGCAAACGAACAACACAGCACCACAAATCCTGTATTTTCTTAGCTATGTTGTTTCTATAGAGACTTTGCATCCTACCAAAGACCTGTGCTATTACGACCAATCCTTAAATCAAAGCTTCCTTGCATACCTAGGAGAAAAAATGAACTGACTGACATCTTGGGCAGTCTCCGATTTCTAGCAGTCTGGAATATAAATTCAGAACTCATTGGTTACCATATGTAACTACTCTAGGCCTATAGATATCACAAGTGAATAGAAACAAAGGAGGGCAAGCGGTGCTAGGCTAGCATGCCTTCTAAGAAATAAAAATTTCCCTTGTTTGTTTTGGAAATAGTATTAGTGCCTTTACCAGTGTTTACTGTAATCAATCTTCTTCTCTAACATGCAGACTTTCCAAGTAGGTCTGATTCTCATCTCATACGCTGGCACACCTTCAGTTTACTCTGGTATTGAGATCAAGATCAGATCCTCAGACCTGCCCTCTGAAATCATATCAGAAATCTGGTAATGCTACAGATTGTGCAGATTTTCAGCTGTGCTGCTGATCACAGTGTAGAATATTCAGTATCTTCCTAAAACTAATGCTGTATTTACATCAAAATAAAACTGTAAAATGTAAAATAATCTAGCTTCAGGCTCTTGCACTTCGCTGCAAATACTTTGTCTGTCTTGGCTGACAAAACACTCTTGGCTTTTGATCAAAGAAAACTAAGCTGTTTTCTTTTGATGTTAAGAAAGCTTTTGACAGAGTCCCTGGAAGACTAGTTAAGAAGCACAAACCCTGTGGTATGCTCTGAAAGTGCAATGAAGAAAAATATGCTGAACAATACAAGTATGGCATGATTTTTACTCCAGAAAGAGCTCTATTTAGAAATTGCATCCTTATGTCTAGTTTAGCATTTACCTGCTGTTCAGGCTGCCTACCTGGCTCCAATTACAAGCCTCTGGTTACAGCTTGTTGCTGCTCTTAGGGTTTGCTTTAGGCGGAGGCGGTGTGAGGAGAACTTCAGCTCGAGTCATTCGGACAATCTGAAGAGCAAGGCTTGGGGGAAATACCTATGTATTTAGAAATATTTTTCTTTGCCTTCCAGGTGGTGGCACAGCTGTCCTTGGCTTAGACTTCCCTCTGTGCACAGTGCCCAAGAAGCTGCAGAGAGCTCGCAAGGTAATTTAAATCACTTTCTCTTCCACTTCCAATGCTGAAACTGTGCAATAAAATGTTAAAGGATTAAACAAAGCATGTCATAACTAATTAATAGTAGTCTGTCTTAATGAAGTATTGGGGAAAATGCAGATTACAGCCGTCTAATTAAAGCCTGTATCATGCTGCAGAATGACTAAATACAAGCGGGGAAGCACTGGGAGTCAAAAGGTGCAGCTTCACACTCGGTGGGTTTAAAACCCACTCTTTGCAACTCAGTATTTGTTACAGGAGCAAAAAGTGTGCGTGCAGGTGGGGTCTGGGTGCAGAAAACGCAGCGCTGAAGGGTCTGGAAGCCTCCTCTGGGCTGCGAGCACCCTTCAAATCTGTCCTGTAACTCGGAACCAAGGCCGGGGACGGTTTATTTTCTTAAATGTAATACTTATTGTGGGGAGAGGAGAACGTGGGATGTTCACCCTAATAACTGCGCATGCCCTGAGTGACTGAGGAACGCGGCGGGAGCTGCAGTCCTGACTGGAAACGCGGCGGCAGGCGGCTCCGGGCTCCCTTCCCTCACGGAGACGCCTGAAGGGGCCGAGGGACACCCTCCGAGGCTTCCTGCCCACTCCCCCGTGTCGGAGAGAAAGAGGCAGTGACGGAGAGAAGGGGGAATGATGGGCGCGGGGCGGGGACGCCGCGAAATGGCCGCCGCCTCCGCCGGCCCCCTGCCCGCCCCGCGCGGCCGTCACTGCCGGCGGCTGCCCCGCCTTAGTCCTCTTCCCCGGTGCCGGCGGCCGGGAGCCGGCATCCAACTCCCCCCTTCCCCGGGCATGAGGCTCGGAGGCTGAGGCGGCGTTGGCCCGGCTCTTCCGAGGCCATGTTCCCCCCGGTCCCCCTTCTCCGGGGAGTTGAGGCGGGCGCCCGCCTCGGCCTGCAGCCGGTCCCGTTTGCGGGCCGGCGGCACGGTGCTGCTGCCCTCCATGTTGATGTTCGGCGTGATCCTGGCCTCCAGCGGGCTGCTGCTGATGATCGAGAAGGGCATCCTGGCCGAGGTGAAGCCACCCCCGCTGCACCCTCCGGCAGGGGAGCTCGCCCGGAGGGTGGGCGGCAGGGAGGTCCCTGGCGACCTTGACCGTGAGGTGCTGCGGGACATCCGCAACCGCACCATCCGCTCGGTCTGCGGGCAGCGGGCCATGCCCCACAGTGTCTGGGAGCTGCCGGCCAGCCAGCGGCGGACGGTGCTCCGTCACCTCCTGGTCAGCGACAAGTACCGCTTTCTGTACTGCTACGTCCCCAAGGTGGCCTGCTCCAACTGGAAGCGCATCCTGAAGGTGCTGGATGGAGCGCTGGAGAGCGTCGACGTCAAGCTCAAGATGGACCACAAGAGCGACCTGGTGTTCCTGGGGGACATGAAGCCGGACGAGATCAACTACCGCCTGAAGAACTATTACAAGTTCATCTTTGTGCGAAACCCTGCGGAGAGGCTGCTGTCGGCCTACAGGAATAAGTTTGGGGAGATCAAGGAGTACCAGCTGAAGTACGGGGTGGAGATTGTCAGGAGGTACCGGAAAAACGGGGGCAAGTCGGCAGGCGACGACGTGACCTTCTCCGAGTTTCTCCGCTACCTGCTGGATGAGGATGTGGAAAAGATGAACGAGCACTGGATGCCCATCTACAACCTGTGCCAGCCCTGCGCCGTCAGGTACGACTTCATCGGCTCCTATGAGCGGCTGAACGAGGACGCAAACCATGTCCTTGAGAAAGTTCAGGCACCTTCCTTTATCCGCTTCCCAGAAAGGCAGTCGTGGTACAAGCCCGTGACAGCAGAAACACTCCATTACTACCTATGCAACACCCAACAAAAGCTGATAAAAGAGCTGCTACCAAAATATATCCTGGATTTCTCCCTCTTTGCCTATCCCCTTCCAAACATAACCAGCGAATTCTGTAGGCAATGAGTTTTTTGTTTCAGGATCTGGCAGAAATTCTGCCTACGCTGGCAAGGATTTGCTAAGACGGCCATTGCTACAAATAATGTGTTGCTGCAGGGCCTGTGAAACACTCTTCTATGCATAATTTCCTAAGTTTATACTTTTAAAACACTCTTTATATAATTTTATATATTGCCTTTTCTACTAAGAATACTTTTTGTATTGTTCCAATTTTAATGTGTACATATGCCGCTGACTCGAGCACAATAGCTTTTGTAAATCTATTTTGCTTCAAATTCTTTTTATGGCACGGCATGGAAATCTTTTGTAAGGAAGTCAAGAAAATTGATATATTTTAAATATTCTTCCTCCTTTTTTTGTGTTTACTACTACATAGTGTGCAGCTGACTCACAATCATAATTTAAAATAGTGGTTGATGCGCTGAAAGTTAGCGCTGTTAAAACTGATCCCAGGTTAGACTAGAGGTAGTTCTTCAAGTATGAATAGAAAAAAAGTCCTTTAAAATATGGCTTTATTTCTCCTTTATTTTCTCATCTATAGATGGTGGTTAAGCGAGGCTGTTTTGTTGTGTTTTTTTTTTCCCTGTGACAGCAGTAGTATCCGCGTTTTTTCTTTTAATTACTAATCATTGAAACAAAACTAGTGATAACAAAAAGAGTGTGACTTATGATATGAAAATGCAAGTTATTTACCCAACATAACATTATCAGATGCAGCATCAAGCCCTAACAATTTGCTCTTCTCTTTCTCTTTAAGCTAAAGATCTGATAAGATCAAAAGCCATCATGGCTCTTATGACAGAAAAAAAAATAAATCCAAAATGTGCCTGCTCACAGCCTCAGGGGGTACCTGTGTGCCCACATGCATTGCAAACCACCATGGACAAACACTTTCTCCAGCCACATTTCGAACAATTGGGGGATTAGTTCTTCTTTTCTGATGTGCACACCATTTTTGTAGCTTTTTGTATTTAATTATGACTGTTAAATTGCAAAGGTTTGGGACCTAATGTACAGTGCTGTTTTGGGGGCTGTGTCCTCCTTTTTAATAAAATTTTTATATGAACGACTATTGCTTTGTGCTTTTCTTCGATGTTAATGTTTATTTGAATTCTTGTGAGAGGCCTTCTTCCCTTTATGCTAAGCGTTAAAAGTATGACAAATAGGCAATTCCTGCCTTGAATAATTTCTGTGTCAGAGCAGTGGTAATCAGTGGAGAAAGAAATGCATCCAAGCCGAACAGCAAAACAATTGGACGACGCAGGCAATTGGATAAAAAGGAGCAGTCAGCAGCAAAATAGGCACCTAATTGCAGTGGTGTTGATACAAAGCAGCGCAGATGGATTACAGATACAGCAGGGACTTGGTGGCTTCCTGGGATTAATCTCAAGAAAGTGACAGAAAAAAAATAATTTTTTCTCTCTCTCTCTCTTTTTTTTTCTTTTTTTTTTTTTTTTTTGATAAGATTTCCAAAATTGTCTGGAAGAAGGGCATGGAGCCCCATTCAACTGAACTCAAGGTGGAGGGATGGAAAATCCTGCCTAGGGCATAGCCTTAAATGACAATAGATTCACTGCATCTATGAACGCACACAGTGAAATTGCCGCCTCCTTCTGCTCAAGTCAATAGCAGGGCAGTTTGAGTTTATTGAGCTCAATGATTTTTACTTCTGATGGGATCAGGGTTGTGTACGAGAGCAATGAGTGCTACGCTCATGGGCTTCAGCTCCTGGCTGCATCCTTACTTCTGCATCCACCTGTGCCTTTCAAAAAATGGGTTAGAAACGGGCTTTGCTCTCTTTGTGGCAGGCCTGTGTGGCTAAAACTCTTGTCTGCCCCTGGTGATTTTGGTGATGGTGCAGGAATATTAGGGGCCCAGCACTGGAAACAGCTAATTCATCTGGATCTGCCTTGTTCTCCAGCCAAACACACCAGATATCAGCTGGGAATAAGATCTTATTTTGTAAAATAGATGCCAGTGATGGGATGGTCTGTGTTTTAATTAAATCTTCTTAATTAACCTTAATCTAAACCTTCAGGTCTTTCTAACTGGGAATAAGCTGGTTAGACTTTACTGTCTTTGTGTCAATGAGGCTGAGGGAATGTTTTCTACTTGTTCAGCAACTGGGTTTTTATTAAATGCTTATTTCTCAGAAATTTGAAAAGTTTGTGCTGCCTGTTTGTTTATCTGCTGCACCTTCTGTTCTCCACATTAATTTTTTAGTCTCTCGTCCCCTTAATCTCATTTATTGCACACAGACGGATTTTGCTTTTCATGGATTCTGCGCTTACGTGCTCACTGGATGTCACTGATTGCCTTTTTCTCTCTATAACTAAAAGCAGACAGCCTTTTCCCAGTTCCTTGTACCCTTCTTTAAGGAAGGCTTGAATGTGAGCAAAACCCACAAAACCTCATAGCTTGAGCAAAAATTTGTCCTATACCTGGCAAAGTGTGGAAAAGTCTTCCCAAAAGCCATGGCAGGGGGGGATTTTGTCATCTGCCTCTACAACCCATTCTTCTTCCTCGGTCAGGGTCACGTCTTTGCTTTTCTTATCTGTCTTTGATTTTCTGACCTCGTTGTGGCAAGTCGGCCACTTGTAAGCTGGTGAATGCAAGTATGAAAAATCAATTGGGTTCCCATTAGTGATACTTCATTTTATCCATGGCTAAAAATACAATTTCCTGAGAAACCTTTCAGCTGAGTAGGAAGGGAGGAAAAATGAAAAGAAACTTATCTCTTACCAGCTCTATTATTTCTTTTAGTCAAGTGTTTCTCTGGCATGGAATAAATCCTGAGCAAATTCCAGAGCTGACATTGTCTACTGGAGGTAAGAGACATGGAGCAGGGTCCGGCCCTCCTCCTGGGGGCCTGGGGAAACTGAAAGCAGAGAGGAGAAGGACTTCAGAGCAGCTCAGGTACGCACTGGGAGGAGGTAATCATGAAGTTAGAAGCTGTCTTGGTTTGATCAAACCATATTTAACGCTTCTCCTTTCTGATCTATTCCAGTTTGGCAGCTCCTTTTCCACTTTTCCATCTCCATTCTTGCAGTCACCAAGCAGAATAAAAAGATGATCTGTTCTCTTTTGATTTATTATTTATGAAGCCTCGACACTAGATGGGATGCCCCAAGCTTCTCCAGCTGAACAGCTGAAGGTTTTAGCACTGGGGTGTTGGCACTGCATTTTTCTCTGTTGCTTTTCCTAACTTCATGTCAAAATCATCGCCCGGACCATGCCACTCTCATGTTTTCTCTACAGAAACATGCAAGGATACCTGGAGACACTCCGGTAGTTTAATTCCATCTCATTATATGGAGACCTTCTGACAATGTCCCTCTAGATTATCACAATGAGATTTTATTTTAATTTGCCATTAAACCCTTCTTACGTTAAAAGAAGGTTGCCTTAAAAAAGAAGCATTTTATGTTCTCAGTTTTTTCCATTTGTGTGTGCTGGTTTATTCTTCCTTCCCTGGTGACTCTTGGACCTACCAATCCATTTCTACCAAATCTAAGAAAAGAATATGTTTTACTGATCCTTTCATCGCTTGCAGCTCACGTGGCTGTAGTTGGGGGGGGCTACAGAAAGGAGTCGAGTGCTTTACCCCCATGTGAGTGCTGGTCATGACCCAGCCCTAACGCTTCTCTTCCCCCAGATCAATGCCTGTACGACATCCAGAGCTCCCTGTGACATGGAGTGATGCTTTTTGCACAGAGGAATACTTCCAGAGTATTTTATGAGGATTTAATTGATCATGTAAGAAATGCAATGATCAGAGAAGGCAACAGATGAAGAGTCTGATGAAGAGCAGGGAAAACTCCCTTTTTTAAGGTCAAGTTCTTGTGGTTTGTGCTGACAGATACCTACTTCATGCCATGGTTTGTTAGCAGACATAGTTATGCTTGGTGCATGTTTGGTCCTGGACTGCTTGCTAGCAACAGTTGTGTCTGATTCCTGCCTGGGATACATTTATATATTTTATTAAATCTATATATCCCTCATTATATATATATATATAATGATGTGGGATTTTGTGCTGGAGAGAGGGCAAGGGCATAAAATCTCTTCTTTCTCTTCTCTTCTCTTCTCTTCTCTTCTCTTCTCTTCTCTTCTCTTCTCTTCTCTTCTCTTCTCTTCTCTTCTCTTCTCTTCTCTTCTCTTCTCTCCTCTCCTCTCCTCTCCTCTCCTCTCCTCTCCTCTCCTCTCTCTCCTCTCCTCTCCTCTCCTCTCCTCTCCTCTCCTCTCCTCTCCTCTCCTCTCCTCTCCTCTCCTCTCCTCTCCTCTCCTCTCCTCTCCTCTCCTCTTTTTCCTCAGGGATTTAGTGATCCAGTATCAGAAGCTAAATGTCCATCAGTGCTCAGTGTGTCATCTTCCACACAGTCCTGCGTGCTCGTGTCTTTCCAGTTCGCTGGCATCTCTTTTTGCCGAAAGCATGAAATCACAAAGAATTCCCTGTTCACACAGGCAAGTGTTTGTGCTGTGCTAATTTCTACGGTCTCTCTCTCCACGTTAGGAATTCATTATGGTCAAGATGGTGTGTCTATGTACATGCCTAAACCAGCATCATGTTTCCTGCACAAAGAACTAAAAATAGGTAACTGCAACCTGCCATTATGATTTTGTTGTATCAGTTTGCGGGGTTATTTCTCATAGCTCGTGCTACACTTGAGACAGATTCACTCGCTCATGGACCAGGTCTGATTTAGGTGATCCTCCTGTGAAATGAGACTCGTGCATCCACTTGCTTCGTGGAAGAAGACCTTGGCTTCTGCAGCGGTGTGAGCATGGCAGCTCTGAGTGCTCACAGGAGGAACGACCATGGGCACATGGTGAGAAGGTCCCTGCTTGCCAGGGGTTAACCAGCTGAGAGGTGTGGAAAATCCATCCCTGCTCTGTGTTGTCTTGTTTAAAGCATAACAGTGTGTCAGCGAGCCAACATCTTAAACAATTTCCATATTGCACCGGGACTACAGGAATGGGAATAAGCGAGCCATTTGAGTTTAGTATGCAGGGCTGCTGGTTTGTTTTCCCCTTTGGAGAAGGGAGCAGGACAGGTCACGATCCCTTATTGTTTCAAAAAATCGTTTTACGTATTGCCTCATTTACCAATTCCAATGTTAGGAGTTCTGGAAAGCCTCATCTCAGCGTACCTAACATCCGAGGCGCTGGCTGTTGGCAGTGCGATGCGAGGAGCGTTCGTCGAAGCTCGGGGATTTCACACCAGGCAGAAGAAACCGCTTGGACCCTGACAACTCGGGAGGGAGCATCAGCATCGCAGAGCCAGTGCTGGCGACAAGGAGCACTCCCTGAGCTGGCATTTGGCATCTGCAGCCTGGGCTCTCTGAATTTCTAAAGCAGGTTCATTGCAGCCAGCCACTCGTGGAAAGAACAGGGTTTTAAACATGGTCCCTCTGGGCTCCACAGCTGAGCTCTGGTGCGTGCGTCAGATTTTTTCCTCTTTCCTGTGGGCTTTTTCCTATTGCTTTTGCAGAAATAAATAACTTCCTTGCCAGGCACTGGTGCTGAAGTAAGTGCATTAACGCTGCCAGTCGCCTCGCTGGCTGCTAGCCATAACCCTGTATCTAACGGGAATAAAGCTCTCCGGAGCACGGCGGGAGCAAGCAGCGCTGCGGACGCTTGTTTCGATGTCTGCACAAGGCATAAAATCAGCTTTGCTTCTCCTCCTCTTTGTTTCAAACCTTTTATATTATTATTTTACTATGGGGGAGAATCTCTGCAGACAGTTCCTCTTGCTTTTAGGTGGGATTTCTTTTTTTCTTGCGGGAGTGTGATCATCCTCAGGAGGTTTCTTTCATTCTGAAAATTCTGAAAGAAAATGTATGTAACGGGCCGTTGTGTATAATGAGGCCAAGATTTACTGGTGGAGGCAGTACTCTGCACGTACCCCTCGGGGTTCATCCATAGTGCTTACAGTCACGTGTCTTACTTCTGAGGGTCCAAGCTATATTGAAAGAGCCCCTATAATCTGATTCCCTACATGAATATCGAGGACTCCCACCTATACCCTCGTGAGGGAATTTTTGCCTGTGGTTTTAGAGGACCTTGTTCATTTGCACACAGTTTGGTAGTAGAGAGCAGAGCTCAGGTCAAACAGAGCGGGGTCATTTTCTGACGTTTTTGGTTCCAGCTTCATGAGAAGGGTTCTTCTGACGAGATTTTTGCCTTTGGGATGCTGCTGAACAGAGCAGGGAAAAGCTCCTTGGATCAAAATCTAGCCCAAACCTCATAGCCAGTGACTGGGAGGTAAACAGAGCTGGTAAAATCTTTTGCAAACGTTGACTTTAAGGCACTACAAAAATACAACAAGCTATTAAAACAAAACTGTAGCCTTACCTTTTTCTGGTTCATGCCAATTTCAGTGTGAATACCAGCATTGCATTGTCCGGAGTGTAACTGCCCTTTCTTCTCTTTTCTTTCTGCAGGTGGATGCTAGAATTTTTTTGCAGGTCTGCTTTTAGGTGCAAGGCGTAGTGTCTGTGTGCAACAGCAAGCTGAAAATCTGTAGAAAACCACAGTGGGTTTTTTGTTGGTTGGTTCATTTTTCTTTTCTGCATCTCAGGAATAACTTCAACAGTGATGCTTCCGTGCTGTCTGTGAGAATGCACCCAAAATGGCTGGTCCTGCGTCCAGGGGATCTTGAAAAGCCCCTGTCCAGGGTCTCTCGAAAAGAGGTAAACACCCCTGCCTGTTTTTTTGCTTAACCCGCACAGAGCATGCCCTGCCTTGCCCTCTTGCAACACGAGGCCAGATGGTAGCAAAGCAGCTACAGATAAAAGCAATGAATTCACAAGATGCTGACGTGGACTTCATACTGTCTTGAAAGCCATACGTCTTTCCTGTTTTGCCTTTGCTAAGATCCAGGTGCTTAGGGAAAAAATAAAAAATAAAAATAAAAAATGGATGTGGGTTTGAAAACTCAGCTGGATTTTTCCAAAATGAGTGCCCTGTGAGACAGGGGTTTCCTTGCAGCATGGTGTACACACACACACACACCAGCAGATGCCTGTCATGGAAGGGTTTATTCAGCAAAGGAAAAAAAAAGCACTTCATCCAGTGAAAACATCACAGAGGCTTTTACAGCCCTTTTGTGGGTAACGATAGCAGCAAAGGTTTGCCAAGGTGGCGGGGCTCTGCCAGCCCCACAAAGCTCCCAGAAAAGGACAGCGAAGCGATTGTTGAAAGCATTATGAAAGGTTGTGAGTAAAGGTGGGATATTCAAAGCTGTCCTTTTTTTTTCAGCTGCCAGCCCCGCTTGCTTGCCCCCTCCTCACCAGTGAGGAGGCTGCCTCCAGTTCCAGCTCTGTCCTAGGTTTTGTTGGGAGACAACGAGAAAGCAGCTTCCACTAAAGGAGGTGGGCACAACGGGCTGCTGCTGGCTCTAGGCTGCTGCAAAAGTAAGTGGCAATGAAAAAAAGTGAATGCACAAGCACAAAATGCTTCTTGTTTAGTTTGCTACTTTTCCTAATGAACAACCATTTTATTTTGACAGAAGGTTGGCTTTGATGTTATCATCTTTTGGAAGAAGTACCCATCTTACTGTAGGAAGCAGGGCAAAGCTGCTTTGGGTGAGACCTTTGGGGACAGTGATGAGGCCAACGGGATCCTTTAGATTTGCAGGGGGTTTACAGGACTCCAGTTAGCAAAGGAGCCAGGTATGGGCTGGTGTCCCCATATTCCAGCAAGGAGCTAGGGAGGGCAGGATGGCAAATCTGCACAAAATATTTGTAATTTATCAGAAGTAAAAAGCTCGTGCTAGGCAGAAGCAGTTGTTAAAAAATAATAAAAAAAAAAATCTCCAGTCCGAGCCCTGACTAAAGCTGGTTTCCATGGAAATAATGGAAGTTGCATCATCTTCACACCTTGTTGACCACACAATTTCCATGGGAGCCCGTGGGTCCCCAGGTGAGGAAAAACTGGCTCAGAGCCGGAACAGCAATGGGCTCAGAGAGCTCTGATATGTTTAATCTTGGCAATTTGCCCTTTGGCCGAAAGCCACCACAAATGGAGATATCTGAAACATCAGAACTGTGTGGAAGGGCGTTGAACAAGCCTCATCTGATCTCCCTCTGTCTTTAGCTCTACTGACTTCAGCAGAATCACCCTAAGGTGCAGATTTATTCCTGATTTATTCCAGATTTAAAAGGCTTGAATCAGTTCGTTCATTCAAAAGCCGCCCTGATCAGGTTAATGAAAAATCTGTCCAACAACACTTTCATTCTTTGAGAAGTTATTTGAAGCAGCTGGAAAGGACAGTTTCGTGGCTAAAACTCTTGCTTGCTGCTGCTCAGTGCCCATCCATTGAGTTTGGTGGTAGACTAAACTATGAGGTGTTGCCCTTGCTTTCTCATTGAGTCAGAGCAATGCTAAAAATTAGCAAAGAGGATACCAAAATGTTTATCTTGTTTCTGGGATTGACTATCCATGCAAATCATGCATGCTGAAATCATTGTGAGTGCAAGGATTTCCAAGAGCAGCCACGGGATGCTCAGGATTTGTGCCTTAGAGGGAGCTTGGTCTTCTGCAGGTTGGCAGCAGAAAAGAAATTCATTCTTGTTTCAGTCGAGGTGTGAATTTGGGATGCAACAGGGATGTAGCTCTCAGACCAGAGCTCAGAGAACTGCACTTTAATCTGAAGGCTTCCGTCATTCAAAAGCAACATACTTACATCAGTGCTGGCTTGGACTGCAAGCATCAGGTTACGGCATCCAGGAAAACTGGGAATGTGCCATTGCCAAGCACACAGAGAAGAGTTGGGTAAGTAACATGCTTACAGATCATTTTACTATATCAGCTCTCAGAAATGTGACTTTGGGGGGGAAAAAGATAATACATGGTGCTGCTGCTCCATTGTAACTTCATGCACAAGGAATTAGAGGGTTTGGCTTTGCTGCAGGCTGTGGTCAGGCTTCGAGCAGCATGCCTCTACCTGCAATGTTTAGTTGTTGGAAGGGTTGCACCTTTTCATGGCCTTGTGAATGCGAAGAACAGAAAAAAAAAAAAAAAAGCTCTTTCATCCCCTGTGGTGTTCCTGAAGGTGGAGAGGGAACAGGAATCGGGGCTCCGGTCATAATGGAAAATGCAGAGTGGCATGAAGCCATGCCTCTCCTTGATGCCAGAAGGAAGACGTTAACAACGTCCCCATGGAGAAAAAGGAAAGGGGAGGTGCTGAGGTCTGGGAGAGAGAAATGTGCTCTGGTAGTGCCATGGAGAGAAGTGGGGATTCACACTGTGTGCAGACTTCCTATATACTCCCAGTATATGGGAGTATAGGAAACTGTATAGGTATATAGGAAGCATTAAACTGCTTTTTTAGCCATCTGCGAATGGAATAGCAAGCTCACAGCAAGAAAGGGAGGGTGGTAGGTTTTTTTGTTTGTTTGTTTGCTGGTTTTTTTTTAATTCCCACAGTTAAAATCATGCCTGCTGTTCCTTGCAGCTCATTTTGATGGCCTGCTGGCCATCATTGATCAACATTTGGGTATCAGCGGCCAAACGAGGCAATTAGGAAAGAGCAGGAGTGTAAAAGCCGCAGCTTTCTCCCGGCCATGAATAGTAGCAGGCAGCTGATGGAGAAGGGTCTTGCTTCCCAGCGAGCGAGGTCCGAAGAGGTTGCTCTTAATTATCTTCTTGCTCCCAGCAGGAGAGATCAGTGCAGCCCCATGTGCAATGCTCGTTTAGGAAGAATCGCATCGACTCCTGCAAGGCCCTTAGTGAAGGGGTTTTAATCAAGGCTGGAAGGGGACTTTGGAGATCCGGCATTGTGGAGGTCAGGCTTGAGGGGTCCCAGGGACAGGTCTGATTCAGCTCTTCAGAAAACACAGTGATTTCTTTCCAATTCTTCAGACGAGAAAGAAATAGAAACGTATTTAAACAACCAAACTTCCACTGATCCTCTTGAAATGAAGCTGGACTGAAGGGACTTCTGCAGGACGGACACCTCTGTGGCTGTCCACCACATGGTTGCTTTGCTGGCACCGTCTGCAGCTTGTCCTCGCTGGGGACCCGCTCCCTCAAAGAGCTTGTCCACATGGCCTCAGGGCAGATTTTGGCTAAGAGCTCCACTGATGGATGAGCATCACGATCAGGCTGGTTTGTTAGAAAACAAGACAGACTTTAGCAGCTGCTCGCTTCTGCAGATACGCCTCTGGCATGCACACATGGAATGGATTTGGGAGGAAAGATGTCATTTTTGTGACCCCGCTTTCCTGAATGCAGTCCTGGCTTTGCAGACAAAATAAGCGCCGTGGCGGGGTCCCCAGGCACGGCTCCAGCCCAAAGCTGCAAGTTAGCACAGATCTGCTCTCTCTCAGCGGGATTTACCCATCACCTTCCACTTCCTAGCAGGAGTCACCGCCAGCAGTGCAGTGAAGGAGGACATGTCAATGCAGCCTCCTCTCGAAGGCAGACTGAAAAAGCGGTAAAAGAAAATACACATCTAGAACCGGAGGAGAGGGAGGACAGCATCGTGCTAAAAATCCACTTCCCTGCTCATTGGCATCCTGCCGCTGGCCAGCCCCCAGGTTTTCTGCCAGTTGGGTGTGAAAAAAAGTAGGTGGGTTTCTTGGGGATGCTGCCATCATGCTCCCAGCACCCAGGGTGCCCAGAGTTACTGCCCAGGGGTTTTGTAGGTTTTCCCTGGGAAGCATTTTGTAGGGCAACCCCATGTGAGGGGTGAGACAGGCTCTGCCAACCTCCTTAACCCCTGGGTTTTCTCATCTCCTTACTACCTGTTAGAAAAATAGACAGGATGGGGATTTTTTCCATCCCTCCAAACTTCCCTGGCGCTGACAGCGCGTGCTTTATGTTAGAGCACCATTCAGCAAATCACTTCCGTATGCAACCATGGCGTCACAGGCTATTAAAAAGAATAACAGAGAAGCAACCGTGGGAAAAGGGCTGTAATACTTTCGACTCTCCTGGTGAGATCGCAACTCGGATGAGTGATGAGCCAGGCAGTAGTGAGCCATGAGCAGTGCCCTCATTCTTTTTCTCATTGTATAGGCACATCCCTGCCTGTAGGCAGGTTTTTTAATGGTTTAATCCCGGGGTGTTCTGCAGCACCAAACAGCTCTTTTCTCCTTTCTCATTGCAATGTGGATGTGTGGCAACCCTGAGATCACCATCACGGGTGTGAACAGCTGCTCAGCACAGGGTAACTCCAATCCACAGCTCCCAGACACTGCATTTCTCCCCAAAATCAAGCCCATAAATCACTGCAGCTCGATCCCAGCATGTCTGTCCGCTGCTGTTGGATTTCTGTGTTTCATCATCGGCTGCTGGCAAGCACCTCCTGCACGGTCACTTTGCTGAAGTCTCAGCCAAAAATTTCCATTTGCCCTTAAGCTACACACTGGGTCTGCAGAGCTTACAGGGCAGCTGGACCCGACAGATCTGGAAAGCTGGAGCAGCACCCAAAGTTTTCACAGAGAGTTTTCCTAGAGCTTGAGCAGAAATTTAAGGCAGCCCGTGTTATTTCAGCTATAAATCAGGTCTGTGCCAGTGAGGCTGCAGAAAGGCACGGGATGATGACACCCAGCGTTTGTGCATGTGTTTTGACTGCAGCCTGATGAGAAAAATAAATAATAATAACAAAAAAAGAATCAATGCGTATACCAGGAAAAGTATTTGGCAACTAAAGCAAAACACTGCTTGGAGGTATTTGCATCTGACTAAGCATGGGTTTCAAACACACACAAGCAGACCCAGTGCTCGTAAAGCTTGGCAGCTTTTAGGAAAAAAAAAAAAAAAAAAAAAAAGAGATTTGTGCACAGAAGGGTGATATCTGCCCATGCACTAGAGGCAGCTGTTTGTCCTGGTAGAGATTCCAGGGTGTGAGAAATGGAAAAAAAAGATCAGCCTGCCTATGTCATGCTATTGTATGTCATCTGTGCAAAAAGCCCTGGTTAAAAGCATGCTAAGGGTCCCCCAGGTGGCATTTTTGGCTTGTAGTGGGTGCAAATGGCTGTAGCTGGTTAAGTACAGTGCGTACTGGATGGCAAGTTTCCAGAGCCCCCCGGAACAGGCATATATTGGGATCCCTCTTCTTTTTTGCTTCTCTTTTCCTGCTTTATCTCTTGCAAAATTATCCTTTGCCTCGCCACTGGCTGGAGTCAAAGCCAACCATCAGGCTCAAGAGCTGCGAGTTGGTGAGGGGCTTTGGGGAAAAAACAGGCAGTTCCTGTCCTTAGCAGTGCCTGTCTGGGAAAACCCAGAAAGCCATGGGTATTTGGTTAATAGTTTGTTGTTTTTGTTGTTTGTCAAGAGTGGGATTTCTTTTTATTTCTTCTCATTTTAAGCCTAAGACAGTAAGAGCCGAGCTGCCCATCCACCTTCTCCATGCCATGCCTTCTCCATGCCTTACAGCAAAGGTCCCGGACTGCGAGATACAAAGCACGTCGATGGACCAGAGTTGCTTCCTTCTTCGGGTATGCATACCTTCAAAATCATTTTCTGTACCTCAGCCATAACCCAGAGAGCCCAGGCTCTCCAGGCCAGACTCTTTTAAGGAAAAAAAAAAATCAGTTAATGTTTGTAGATGGCATATATCAGAGTAGCATCACAGTAAATGCTATTAGCAAGTGGTTTCTGGGTCCTTTCACCCATGCAGAGACTAAACCCTCACCCCTGAGATGGTGATCCCTGGAGGGGTTTATCCAGAGAAACAGGGCAAAAAAAATGGCATTTTTGCAGTTGGAAGCTCAGTTTGAAGAAATTTTTGTGTTGTTCCTGTGGCATTTTAATCTCTCATGCAAACAAGTCCTGCTCTTCTTGTAGCAGCCGAAAGGGTCCGTGGTGGATGGGATGTCTGGGACTCGAAGGAAGTTGTTAGTGGGATTGGTAACCAAAACTGAAATCCCATGTCATCGCATATGCAGCTTTGTTGTACCCGACCTCCTCTCTGTCTCTTCTGCAAAAAGAAAAAAAAAAAGGAAATCTTCTGCATTTGCCTGTAAAGCTGTGTGAGTTGGCTTCCTTTTCTCCTGGGTGAAAAAAAAAAAAGGCCAAAAAAAAAAAAGCACCTTTGTTTTTTATAACTTCCAAAGAGCCTTTTCCTGCCAGTCCAAAACACAGAATTAGAGATTAGAGATTGTATTTTCCCTTCACTTTTAGCACAGCTTGGTGTGATTTCACTTGCGGAGCCTGAGCCAAGAAGCCGGGGGAATTTGCTTTGTACCTCCCCAAAGTGCCAGCCCGAGCCGTGAAACCTCACTGTGCAGCAGGAGCAAACCAAAGCAAAACAGCAGCACCATGCTGATTCACCCTCCTTCTCAGTGCAAAAATTCTTTGAAATGGGAAATAACGGGGTGCTTTGGGGCTTAATTACCTCCTTCTCCTCCTCTGGAAGTGCCAGGGCTGTGTTTCCCCCCAGTCAAACACATGGGGGCTGGAGGCTTGGAAATGCGCTTGCAGGATCATATTTATTGCTATTTCTCTGTTGGGTATGATCAGGTAAGGAGGAAAATTTGGAAAATAGGAATATGCTAAAAAGAGCAGCAACACAAACACCCCCCATGACAACTTTTCTGAAACTGTGACTGATGCTTAATAGTTGTTTTTTTTTTTAGGATGTCAGAATTATAAATTAAAAAGTAAAGCATAAATGGCTAAATAGTATGGCAGGCATGGGCCCTGCTTTTCTGACAGCAAAGGAGCAGAACTGAGGTAATCCAAGCCCATTTGCAAAACAGCAGCTCAGCCCACGGAAAGGGCTGGGTGGGTGAAAAATGTTGAACGGAAGTTTGAAATATAAAACATGAAAATACAGTAAATGCACTTAAACATCTGGACCCTCATGCTCCTCACTCAGCAAGCTTCCAGGTGCTCACTGGCAAGTCCAAGTGGGTCCTAAGCTGATGAGAGCCCCGCCAGAAGCAAGCCTGGCCTGGGAGAAAATAAAGTTTTTCTGCCTTAGCAGAGGTTGCAGGGAGGCACTTGCGGGGCTTCCAGCAAGCCTCCTGCCATAGTGAGCAGCACTAAAAATAATAATAATAATAATAAAGCAGTAGCAAGAGGTATCCCTGCCTCTTATTTTAATGAATCTTTTGGGGTGTTTTTGCTGCTGCTGGGGAGATGCAGCGTGCCCCCCCCCCCGGCCCCGTGTGGGGCTGTGACGCCGTGGTGGCAGGGTGTGACAGTTCCCATGTCCTCTTGGTCTTGAAATTCGTCACCCAACAGCTTTCTGCTGCCCTTTGTGCCACTGCAGTTCCTCCTGCTGTCGCTGCAGCAGCTCTCACACAGCAAAGCGACCTCCCAGACTTTTAAATTGCAACTAAACTTTTCATTTTTTACCAACAGAAATCAAATTGGAGACAAACACTCCTGCATCGGGATATGAAGTCCTTTGCCCTAAAACCATTTTGCACCATGCTCAGCGTGAGCTGGGGAGCTGCACAGCCCAGGGGTTGCTTTTTCCCCCTCTTAAAGCTCCAATTTCTCAGCATTAATGTGGCCTCCCCCTGGCTCTGCAATATTGGAGCTGCCCGGTGGAGTTTCCTATTCCAGAGGCTTTCCCTGCTGCAAATCCTTTCTCTCCTATCCCTCCTCCTTTCCCCTTTGCTGGTGATGATGGTTAAAGGCGTTGGGATGTGAATAAAGGGAGGAGATGGGGCTGCTGGTGGGAACATGAGATGGAGAGCAGCAGTGGGATCATCCCCTGAAATAAAACTTGCAGGGGAAGTGAGAGAGGAAACCGGGGATATTTTAAGGCTGTTGTCTGCTCGGAAACACCCTGCTGCCATCCCCTGCGGGCCTGGAGGATTTGGACCACATGAGATTGTGTGTAATTAGTGCCTCCTTGCGTTCTGGTTATTAGCTCGGGTAATTTTGAGCCGTCTTGAGGCTGTAGGTGAATGCTTAAAGCACCTCGCTACTGGTCACAAATATATTTCACGTGCAATGGATCCAGGTACCAAAAACATTCTGCATTCAGCCCCCGCTGCTGTTTCCAAAAAATTTGCCGCATGTTTCACCAGGGCTACTTCTTACCAGGTCTCCTACATGCCTTCCTGGGATTGCTTTCAGTTTTGTCAAGTCACTGCTCGTTTTATCAGGGCTGCCTTGGGTTTTACTGCAATCGCTGCGTGTTTTGATGGGGTGCTTGCATGTCTTATCAGAATTATTGCGTATTTTGCCAAAGCCACTGCACATTTTACCAGGCCACTGCCTGTTTCGCTGGGATCACTGCATATTTTGCTGGGGTAGTTGCATGTTTTACTGGGACTGCTGCACATTTTGTATCTTTTACCAGCTTGCTTAGCAGGATCACGGCATGCTTTGCCGGAGTCATTGCTTACTTCATCAGGATTTTTGCACATTTTTTTAGAATCACTGAACGTTTTACTGGGCTTGCTCCATACTTCACCAGCCCGCTGCATGCCCTGCCAGGTTTGCTGAGTGTTTTAGCTGCAGGTATTTCCATAGCTACTGGATTTTTTACCACGCCACTGCACGTTTTGCCAAATCGCTGTGCTTTTCCCAAGCCATTTCCCGCGGATGCTGCGCACACCATCCCAGCCTCCTCCCTGACCCCCCGGTGCCCCGATCTGCAAATGTGTTTAAAACAAACCCGAATCCCCCCCGCAGCCTCTGAATTGCTGAACGTGAGGCTGTGCTATTACATTATTTTTTCCCAGCGTTCGCGGAGCGCCGTGGCCCCGGCAGGGGGGCTCTGCCAGCTGCTCCCTCCTGAACATGCAGCCCCGGAGGGCTCGACAACATTTCCCAGCCCACAGGGATTGCTGGCAGGAAGCAATCTGGCAAACAACATGTTTAGAGGAGACTGATGTCTCGGAGCCGCTGAACCATTTAATTGCCAATAAATACAGCCCACATGTAAATAATTATGGAGACCCGGAAAACTCTGTCGTCTTCTCTGAATGGAAGGAACTGGAAGCCTGAAAACTCCCCGCGGCAAGTAGATGAATGAAGATTTCTCGTTAACATGTGAGCAACGAGCATCAGGAAGCCTGCCCGGGTATCTGTTGGTGTCGCTTTTGTAGAGTGATGGTCCCTGCTGGGGTGAGAAGGGTGAGGTAGTGCCCATGGATGCATTTGTGGGAATAAATCTTCAAAATTCATCGTTTTCCACCCGTGGCCAGATCATGCTTTTTCCAGGCTCTTGTTACATCCCGTCAGGATTATCGCAATACCCTTTTTTTCGTATTTATTGGGATAAATGTATCTCAGCCCCAAACTTTGGACATTTGTAAGCATCATGTGCACACTGCCAACAAATACAGCTGCCTTTTTTCTCCTTTTTCAGGACACTTAAGAAAGCATTACCGGTGCTGGGTGGCTGGTGAGCTGACACCACCACTTGTCACGTCCACGCTGCTCTTGCATTGATCTCATCCATCTTTTAGTTACTCTTAAATCTGACCTGTTTGGGCTGGCTGCAAGGAAGCAAGCTGGACTTTGACAAGCTCTGGGGCTCAATTCTTTTTCCTTGTCTGTATGTGTCAGGATGGGACCGTGACTATTGCCCCTAGTTTGTACCAGGATCACTGCTTGTGTTACCATCCTTTAACCAGCAGCTTGTGCATCCCAGGGGGATCTTCATCCCCTAAGGTAACTCTGGAGGGTGCTTTCATCAAACTTGACCTCTTTTCCCATGAGCTTGCCCTATCCAGCAAGACAGCTGTGCCCGTGCGTCTCCACCATGGGGACGTCCTTGCTCCGGCCTCGTTCCTCCTCGCTGCTGGCTCTGGAGGTCTGCTGGGGAAGGGGAACTATTCCTTACCAAACAGGGATGGATGTTACCGAATTCTGGGTGGTTACAAGAGACAGGGACACCTGAAAGGGCTCTCCGAAGACTTCAACAACAGAAGAAATAGGGACTCCAGAGCATATCTGGACAGGTTTGGACACACAGAGCTGAGCTGAGGCCACTTCCAGCTGCGTATATGAAAGCTCAGAGCAAAGCACCTATGCCAGAAAGGCCAAATTTTGGAGAGGGGAATTGCAGGATAGTACATTTATCATGGCGTAGCCACAGCAGAGCGCTCGGGGCTCTGGCAACCCCCCGCACCTGTCTGTGTTTTGCATGCTGAGGTTACCCCAACGCCCTTGGTGGACAAGGAGGGGTGGCATCAGAAAGGGACCGCAAATTCCCATTTCCACCTCGGAAGGAGCCACGTCAGTCCGGCAATTCGGCGTTTCCCCGGGGTTTAGGGGTTCCTATAGCAACAGAGCGCCGCTCGTGGCAGCTCTTCCCTTTCTGACAATAAAAGAGCGCTCACGCTCATTTTCTGAAATTAGTGCCAGTCACCCTGCACATTGTGGTGCCGCTTGCGTGTTGTCAACATGGTTATACTAATCAGCAGCCAGTACATCGGCTGAAGCAAACCAGAGGCTGAAACGATTACCCCCTGTCTAGGGCCACAGCTGTAGGTTGCGTGGAGAAGGATCTGTCCCCAAAACATTACTGCCAGGTGTAGCAAACCAGGGCATGAAGGATGACCCCATCTCTGCTGCGATAAATGCCCAGGGCTTCTGTATCACCCCCCCAAAAAAAAGTTCATTTTTGAAATGCAATGCAAGTGATGCTTGAGTTGTGGGTTTCTTTAGGGGAATGCTCCCAGCCCTGCTCCATCCTTGGCTTGTGGCTGAGCCCTGGGTGGTGGTACCCAGATGGGAGTGCTTTGGGTGATGGGGCTGGGTGGTTTGAGGAATGGTACAAGGCTCTCACCACCAGCTCAGGAAAAAACGAAGAACTAAGTATGGTAAATGCCAGCTTTTACTCTGAGAGAGGATTTGGTAACTGTGGAAAAAAAATAAGGAGCTTCTCACCATCTGCTAGGGGAGCTGAATGAAGGATAAGCTAACTGATTGAAAGGTAAACCAGGGTTTAAGAAATCTTTATTAATTTGCCACAGCAAGACCTTGCTATGCTTAAAGGAATTAAAATGTGAGCTCTCAGAATCATCCTGCAATGAGCTAAGGAAGAGGAGATATTGGGGGAACACATAATGGGATGGAAACAAGTCCGTCCGTAAATCACGTTAAATAATTTGCTGCTGCTGAAGGATTTGGCAGGTCATGGAGTGGTAACGTCCACGTGGAGACATTACGGTTGTCTGATCCAAATGGATCTAGGATATTTCCCTGCCTCCCTTTCGGTGTTGTGGAGGGCAAATGGGATTCAGATGGCCTAAGCTGAGCAATAAAACAAATGGTGATGTTTGGCAGTGTGCATGGACCAGGTGCCCACTGGAAACTGCCACCTGCCGAGCCACCAGCAGTGTTTTCAGCTTCAGCCCTCAGAGGGCTTATCATCACAGGCTCATAGCTTTGAGTTAAACACATTTAAATTTGAGTTAAGCAAAATAATTATCCCAGCTCTTTGGAAATCAGGCTTCTAATCTCCGGCAGAAGCAGCAGGGGTGGGCAGGAGCAGGCTGGAAGAAGTCCACACGGAAAGGCAGCAGAAAAAGTTCAAGGAACAGAAATGGACTATTTTATATATCACTTTATATGCTATAAAACAAAGGTGAGTGTTTGGATGCTGTGACACCAGGTAAGTGTTTTGCCTGAAAATGATAGGTTGAGCTTTACGGATGGGTAAAAATGGGCTGAGGTCCCAGAGCTGTAACGGGCCCAAGGTGCTTCCAAAAACGGTGGGATGCCGAGCTCAAGCTCTGCATAAACAACAGGAATTTTTGGTAGAAAACAACTTTTAATGAAAATGTTCTGGCTAGCTCTGTGGGCGACACTCCTTTCCTCAGACAGGGGCTTGCCAGGAGAAACCCTGGTGCTTTCTGGAGCCCAGGGGTGCCCAGGAACATTGGGAGACAAGAGGAGCACTTTGCACACCGTGAGTGCCACAAAGCACTTTTTTGCTGTAATTCCCTTCTTGCAGAAATGCCAAGTTCATCATTTCTAGCTAGCTGCCACTGAACTACTGGGTAGTATTGCACCAGAAGGTCGGCAGGACAGTGTGCAGTTAAAGCAAACTTGGTGCGCTTGGAGCAGTAACTTCCAGGGGCTGAGCTAAATGTTGAGGGCTCCCCTACTCAAGAAAGCCAGGCTGCTCCTGGTGGGCTCAATGTGCATTGTGTGCATATGCTGTTTATCAAAAAGCCTTTTGTCCTTTTATTTATTTATTTTTAACTGTGAAATGTTTTTTTTTAAATAGGTCTTCACAAAGCTAAGTGTTACCAGAGCTCAAATTAGTTAGTTTTTTTTTTTTTTTTTCCACATTAGCTACCCGTGTACCACCACCTTTCATTCCTAAAAATGCCTTTGTAGCAATCAAACCTTCTAATGTAGTCAGAATAGTACTGGAGGAACAGCTTTAAAAGGGATCTGCTGCTTGAAAGGATGGTTTTGAAAGAAAGTGTGGGTAAGAGCAGGTCCGACTGGGAGCTTTCCAAAATACCCAGCGGGACTGGAGACGGATCAGGCCACCCAACGAGCTGGAAGCACTGATGCTCACGCAGTGAGGAATACCCTCGCGATGCTAAAAATCCTTCTGGTGGCAGCACGAGCAGTGAAACCACAGTGCTAGCACGGGTCTGAGGATGCCCCAGCAGTTTTTACCCGGCCACTGGCTCCGCAGGGGCCATGGCAAACACCACAGCGAGAGTGACTCAGCCACGATAGTTAACAAATAATGAAATAAGGAGCACATAATAACTGCTTGTTTTGTTCGGTCCTCAGAGCACAATGCAAAACTCTTAGTGATACATGTAAATAGCAGTGCTTAATGAGCAGGGCTCTGCATTCTTACCTCTCGGCCACCCAGCCGCGAGCAGTAGTTGCAGCCCGTGCTTTCAGGGTTGTTACCTCCTGCCAAAAATAGACTTGCCAATGGTCTGCATTAGGTCCTCTGGGCAGAAGACAGCAGAAGGTCATGTGGTGAAAACCTCTCCCTGCTGCTCTGCCCCGTTATCTGTTCGACTTCCAAATGAGGAGAAATGGGAGATTTTTTGCCTGCGTCAGATTGGTTTCAGACCAATGGGGTGAGCCAGGAGGGAAAAAGCCCTCCTCCATCCCCTTTCTCTGGTGGATGCTTTGGCCACACTCTTCTTTCTCCAGTGGCTTCACGCCCCAGAGCCCCGCACACCATCTTCCCAGCCCTGGCCATGCAGCTGAGTCTTCCAGGAAGAAATCTGAGGAAATAACTGCTTCTCCGAAGTATTTAAAATCCATCTTTCTGGTTCCTCATTAGGGCAATCGCGCTCTGCCTGCTTCCTACAGCATCCCCTCAGCCAAAACTCCTCCTTCCTGGGCTTCCCCATCTCCTACCGGGCTTCACCCAAGCACTACCAGTCACCAGCCAACTCCATCCTCTGGTCCTTCCGTCTGTCATCTGGAGCACAAGAGACACACACAGCTCTCCTTGCTCACAAAAAGATGCTTTACAAAGCCATAGCCATATTTTAAGCTCTTATTTTCACACCCCAAGGCCATGTGGGATGGTCTTGTAGTGCAAGTTTTTAGACTGGGCCTTTTTGCTATAGCCTGTCACCATTTGGCTGTCCTGGAGCAAGCCTTTGTTCAGACCTCTGCTTTTTGGAGCTGAGCGGTGATTTTGTCAAATCTCCCCTCTCTAGGGTCTGTCCAACTTGTTCTGGAGGTGGCTGGGCCTTCTCTTCCTGAGCTCCTCCTGAGCTCCCAGAAATGCTCAGATCCCTTCAGCTGAGCCCTGGCAGCTCTCTTCTCTCTGCAGCAGAGCCATTAGCCTGCTATTACACCAGTGAGGGATAAAACACTTATTCCAGCTCCTGAAAATGTTAAGGCTTCAGCGTGAAGCCTTTTTGTCTGTCGAACAGTACAAATCACATGGAAATGCAAAAGCTGATAGCCATGTTTCTTTCTGCAGTTTTTGACAGAAGATTAATAAATCCAGTTCTTACTTCTTGATGAAGACTGGGCTCATTGACCACCCTGGGTGATGCTGGATTTGGTGCACCTGATTTCTTACCATCGCTTGGAGGTCTCCCTGGGCTAGAAAAGCAGGAAGAACTGGTTGTTGAGGTTTGTATGTGCTTGTAGTCGGTCATTGATGAACTACACTGTGTGTTGCCTGTACCAGTTTGTCTAGGTCCCCTTTCCTCCCTAGCCTCAAGCTCCCAATTTCTTCTGCAGCTTTTCTGGGACATTGGGTACCGGTGGGAGCTGCTGTGATGGTTTCATTCATCAGGACTTCAGAAGCAGCTTTGCCTTCTCGTAGCTCACCCTGTCAATGCAAGATGCTGAAAATACATCACTGATAATAATTGATGGGAAAAGATAAAGTTTGAGATAGGGAAAGGAGATGTGTTAGCAGCAATTTGCTAAGCGCATCACTTGGTCTGCAAAAGTTGGTTCTTGTAGTACGGCAGTGACCTAGGGGATGGGGAGCGGGACTGTGCTTGCTATTTAACATGCATTTCAGGAATGCCTAGCTCGGTGGTCCCCAAAGGAAAAGTGAGCCCAAGCAGTGGCAGCGAAAAGGAGGAAAATTGCTGATGTAGTGCTGGTCAAGAGGGCTCATCCCTCTGCATCCCTGCTCTGCAGCTCAACAACATCTGCTTAAATGCTTCTTAATAACCCAAGAGAGCTGCCTGGAGGGGACAGCCCAGGTGGGTGGGAGATGCCAGCCCAGCTGTGTGCGTTTCGAGGCCCAGCCTCCTGCCCGGCAGCATTCCCCAGGCTGCTGGTGCAGAAGGCAGCCTGCGTGCAGCCTGACCCAGCCAGCATCCTGCACCAAAATGAATGACTCATTTATTTTATTTATTTATTTTTTTTTCTCCCTCGGGCTAAATGACTTCTTATTTCTTTAGAAGCGGGAGCACTCAGGTCTGCCAAGTCCCACAGGCTCCAGCAGGGAGCAAATTGCTGGAAGAGGAGCTTGACAGCCTGAAAGAGCTCAACACCAATTTGGCTGATGATGTCAGCTAAGCAGAAATGGGGCCAGCTGGCTCCTTTAGGGGCGATCTGCTGGAAACTCTGGCACTTTCACTGCCTGAGCCTCTTGCTTAGGATCCTCTCAACCAAAGACTGTAAAGGGAAGCAAACTGTTATCATTTATATATGGCTCTTCCCTCTTTACCTCTGCTAGACAGGGAAAAAGGACTCCAAGAAGCACAAGCCCGTGGCTGAGGAGCGAGCATCCTGGCTGTTTCTGCCTGTGGTGTGAAGGCAGGACCCGGGGCTGTGACCTCCCTTGGTCAGGATGAAGACATGCAAGGCCACGAATGTTTCTTTCTGGCAGAGCAAAATGATTCTTTCAATCCCAAATGATGAGGGAACAGCCCTCCTTGTTGGTGGAGCCCCAGCAAGAAGTCCTCATTGCCAAGACGGACCCTTTCCTGGACCTCTGCCATCTGTGGGCTCCTTGGGGCTCTCCATGGCCCTGCTGCTGTCCCAGTCAAGGCATAGTGACCAGTGAGGCCTGCCAAAACCATACGTGCCTCCCAAAAATGTAGGAGGAAGACCCATTTTTTGAACCTGCTGACTGTCCTGGGGGACACCAGCAAGTGGCTGGGACCAGACCACTGCTAATTAAGGCCAACCACATGCATCCTCGCATAAACAACATGCACAGGTGATCCATTTTTAGAAAGAAGCCATTAATATTTATTTCTGCAGTAATTGCTCACCTCAGTTATTTCCAGGGGCTACAAAAAGGGGTCTGACAGCACCATGCTAACCTGGATGATGGTTTGAGCCAGAACAAAGCCTGGTCTGCTCATGTCTGGGACAAGGCTCTTGTGGAACCTCTTCACCTCTATCATCTGATCATCCTGCAGCAATTCCCGTCTCTGTAATAGCTTAATGTAGCAGGGATGGGTTTATTTTTATTTTCTGAAATTGGTGTAAGAGAGGCAAAAGCCTTGTCAGCCCTCCCACTTCCCCTCCGACTCCTCCATCACAAACTGCTTCTCCTTCAAGCTGAACCATTTGGTCATTTCAGCCATCAGAATTCTCCATTTACTTCTGCTGAGCCCTGGGAAAGCACCAGCCACCAAGGAACACCACTAGGGCACCTCCATCACCCCAAAACACGCATACCCTGCTTCGGCTGCCCCATCACCTCGCTGTTTTGGTGTCCAGGGGAATGTTAAAGCCCTACTCCGTGTCTTCTGACCTTTTCCCACCTGGCCACCGTGCCGTTCCCCCACTGCAGTAACAGAAAACGGCCAAAGGTAAATAGCGGCCACTGACAAGAGCATTTCCAAAGAGCATGACATTAAGAAGTGTGTAAATTTGCTGCCTGGCACGTAGCTGGGGAAGTCTGGCCACAATCTCTGGGCCTCCTCGGGGGAACCTTTGCACAGGAGCTATTTCTGCACCACTCGTTGCTCATGTCTAATAAGAAAGCCAAGCTGGAGCTCATAACTACAATAATTCTTTAATATAAGACAACAGCTAAACAAACAGACATCAGAGAAGAAAGCTTGGGCAGGAAGGGGAGGGATAAGCATGTCTTTATCTCAGTCTGGTTGCGAACACCCTCCTGCAGACACTGGTTTTGAACCAAACTCCATGGGAAGAAGAGGGGTGATATTTAAACCTGGGCTCCAAAATGTCCAAATTCCCCCCTCTGCTCTCCAGACCTGCTCCCTCGTTTCTTAATTTCTATGTTATCTATAACCTCCTGTGGACAAGAGCTCTCTCATTCCCTCCTGATAGGTCTACATGAATTTCCCTTCTGCTGCCATTTAAAAATGCTTTTGGATTTCAAAATATTTGAGTGGGTTTGTGAATAAAGAGACCCCTATGGAAGGTGAATGGGACAAGAACGGCTTATCTACAAGGGAAAAAAAAAATCATTACTGAGCTGCAGTTAACTGTTGTTTGTTTGTTTGTTTGTTTTACTCAGAAGACATGAAAATAAGCCTGTATGTATGTGTTGCAAAGCTACCTTGTTAGCTGAGACCAAGACTTAAAAAGAAAGATGGGCACAGTTTGTACAGACGATGAAATTTCCATGTACAACCAAGTGGTTTGAAACATGAGAGCTGTTTTGCAAGACCTGCTAAGGAAGTCAGAATTGAAGGGATCCCAGGCTAGATTTGTAATTTTATTCCTAACTAACCAGGAAACAATAATAAGAAAACAAATGAACATTTCCTAAGCATTTTCCAGCCAAGTTCTTCCACGACCCCAGTTCAGCAGAGGGGGTTCTCTTTTAGTGGCTGTCAGCTGCAATTGCATTCATCACTGACGACATCAAGGCAGAACAAACACAGCAAGGTAAAACTAGTGGAAAATTACCAGGCTAATTTTGTTTGCTGTGCCTGATTGGAAGACAAAGGAGGAAATTTCCAAGAGGCGATTCAGTACACATGTAAAAAAATATCAGCAATCCTTCATGTACATTTATAACTAAAGCTACGTCTCAATTTATTCTGAAAGGAAGGATGAAGGATGTCATCATTTGCTGCTGAGGGAGAAAACTGAATGGTAATCAAATAATGGCAGTAGTACCTTGCATGTATGTAAGCTCTTTCAAATGATAATCTTTCAAGTGCTTTGTAAAGAACAAATAAATATTATCTTTCTCTTAGAGCTACAGATATCTAAACAGACTGAGGCTGAATGACCTGGGCCCTTGTTGTTAAATCCCTCTGTAGATTTGTCCCTAATATTTTCCCCTTTGGAGATCTCTGATAAGAACTTGGTGGTGGTACCCTTCGATTTAAGAAAGTTCTGCACCTTTCCTAACAGCCCAAAGCTGAGACAGCTGAGAAATGGGTGGGCCTGGGGAGGCTGCAGAGGATGCGTGGTTGTTTTCCCTGCTGGACATGGAGACAGCCCTGCCCAAAGGTGATGCTGGGGGCTGCGCTGGAGGAAAAGACTTGTGTTTTGTGACGGTGGTCCTTGAAGGTGCCCTCAAACCACTCGGTCTGGGAAGCATCAGCATCCTGATGGTGGTAGAAGGAGCCACCATGCCACCAGGGATGGAGGGATGTTGGGGGACAGGCACAGGGGACAAGAACAGGCCAGCTCAAAATAGGCAGGCTAAAGCCACATGTCTGGAGTATCAAAATCACTGATTATAACCAATTTAAGGAGGATCATATGAGCAAAGGCACATGGCAATCCATGTAAACACGGTATTGCCAGTTTCCAAGTCACTGACAACTCAAAGCAAGTGGTCTCAGATGTTCCTGAGACATATTCCAGCAGATGGGAGAGCTGTAAACTGCCAACTCTCACCAGAGAAGAGAATAATCAGTTCTCTAAATACCTGTCTGTAATATGACGGGAAGGACTGTGAGGGTTGCAGTCCAAGGAGCATTTGTTAGAGGTCCCATGCTGCCAGCATTGAAATGTCTTGGGGTTAACAGAGAACAATTTCATAAATCAAAAATATTTTCCTCAGCTGAAAAGCAGATCATCTTGTATCTCATCTTGACAGTTAAACAAGGATTAATCTCAGAGCTGGAAATTAATTGTAGCTCAGATATGTGCAGCCAAAAACTGATTGGACAACTGAAATGTGCAAAGACCCAACCCAGGCGTCGTTATCAGTTTTAATAAATCATCTGATAAAACATTTAAGCAACATGAGAATGATTGCAGATGGCTGATGATGAATCTTCATCCTGGAGGTCATATCCTACATTCAAGACTTTCATACTAATAAAAATAAAAAATAAAAATAAAATAAAAATAAAAATGTTAGCTGTCTAGATTTTGGGTAGTTTAGTATCTCTTTAGCTTATGGCAACAGGCTGTCACAAGGCTATTTGTGGGTTGCAGTTGAGACCAAGAGCAATGCTAAGCTGGCAAGATCACTGGGTTAGCAACCATATTTTAGGTGACAAGAGAGTTTGTGAGGAGAAAATATGCTTAAGCAAAATATTCAACAAAAGACTTAATAACGGAAGATGGTTCAACAAAGTTGCCCCTTTTATAGCTGCCAGTTCCTGGTAGAACAAGCTAAGAGGATCCTGTTGAGGAAAGCTCCACAGAGTCAGCCTTCAAACATATTTTATCACTGATTTGTCTAATTTACTTTCATTAAGTGAGCAAATTGTGTTCTTCTTTATATATCCAGTTTCTTTGAATCAGAGACTGTGGTTCCTGAATTTGTGGAGTGGTTATGAATTTATTCTCAGAAGACATTGGGTTTTAGCTCACACTTGCAAAACAGTATTTTCCCATTTCCTGCACGTAATTTGGGGAGATGAGCAAAACAACTCAAGGGGGGAAACACGGGGGTGGGGATTTGTTCTCCTGGCATTTGAGAATGACAAATTCTAGTCAAGCATGAAAATATGGACAAGGAAACCTTGTATTCTTTGTAGATCAGTTCCCCAGAACTGATTTTTTTTTAATGGTCTTGGAGACATGAGTTATTTCAGATTATAGGAATATATAAAAGAGGCTGAGAAGGAGAGAGGAAGAAATCACAGAGGCAACCCTGCTTTGGGCCACCACGATGGATGGTGGGATCCTCTTTCAAAGCTGCCCGTTAGTGCCTCTGAGACCCAGCTGGGGAAAAAAAAAAAAAGGAGAAAAAAAGAGACAAGAGGAGTTAATTAGGGGAATTCAAGGGGTTTTAATTAAGGGTGAGGTAATAGAGCTTGTGATGAGAGGAAATTAAGAAAGAAAAAATCGACAGTGGATAACAGCTTCTGATTTCCTATGGTGCTATTGGTTTGAGGGAGGACTAACAGCCTAAGGCAAGTAGTAAAAATGCCATCCTTTTAGGTCAATTAAAGCTAAGTTGGACAAAATAGTAGGAAATGCAGATGAATTCGGGGCAGGGGGGGGGGGGGAGAAGGGTTAGGATCCTGCCCCCATTCGCTCAATTTTTAAGACTTGGAGATAGGTACAGACCTAAATTTTGTCTGTTGACAGATATAAAACAGAGAATCTGCCAACTCTGCCCATTTAGTAAATGCTTCTAATGCAACCTTGATTTTGGAAGAGGCTTGATTTGGCTTGGAATCTGCAGGGATTTTCGTCAGTTGCTGAAAATAAGCAAAAAGGACCAGGGTCCTGCGGACGAAGGACCTCTTTGTTTTATTTGTCTTCTCTTGGGTAAAAAGTGGAATGTTCTTTCTTTCCTTCTGTCTGCCTGTCTGTCTTTCTTCATGTAAAGAATCTGAAAGGAATTGACCTTCATTTCTCAGCATCCTTTGGGAAGAAATGGGCTTGCATCTCAGGTCACATCCTCATCCCCTAAGTATGATGGTGCATAGAACAGCAAACCTTGTATGGTCTTCCAAAGACACAAAAAAAAATTGATTCTTCAGTACTCTTGAGCATGTGGGGATGGACTGGCACCCCTTCAGGGGACACCATGGGTGCGGAGGTGAGCTTCACATCACAGCAGGTACCCATGGACCACAAGAGGTTTTTTAACCCCTAGATCTTCAGTGAGACCTTGGGCAGAGCAAGCCTGTGCCATAGACCCACACATGGCCCCAAAACATTTTTCCCCACTCACACAAACCCATCGCTGTAGGAAATCCCTCTGTTCCCTTAACACCCTCCTCCTGGGATTTTGCAGGTCTTCTCCCACTGCAAGACCAGCTCCATTTCTGTCCAGCTGGCTAAGAGTTAAGAGGGAGAAATCCCTACAGCTTTCCAGGGCAATAGGATCAGGAAATAAGGGCTGACGCTGGAGTGAATTGCTTATTTAAGACTTTACATTGCATATGCTCAGACTCTTTAATTTGTGTTCTCTGCATCTTTAGCCAAAGGTCAAAAAGATTTCGCTTTTGTGGTTCGTGTTTGCTGTGAGACTAAGCAAGAGGAGAGCCTTGCTCATAAAGCCCTGAACGCTGTTCAATACCATGCACTGATAATGTTCTCCAGACCGCTTCATCCCATGGGGGGAAAAAATCTGTATAAAGTCCGGAAAAGCTTCTTCCTGCCTCAAAACATGTGCAGCAGCAAGACCAGGCAGGCATCCATCGAGGAACAGATGGTCCAGCCTTATCCACCCCAAGGTGACTTTGACTTGGGGACCATGTAGTGACTTTGGGGGCAGGTCCTACAGCCCCAGTGGGACCCAAAACTTGCCCCCAGCTTGATTAAAACAGCCTCTTCTTGATCTGTTTGTCTTCAGAGGAGAAAAATAAAGTTCCGCTGGCAGCAGGCATGCCTGGGCTTTGCTAGCAGGAGATTGGCATCCGGAGAACTGGGCAGCAGGGATGCGCAGAGCCCGGGCTGGGCATGGGGGAGAAAATCCTCCCTGCTGGTTCTCACGGCACGTAATGAGGCGGAAAGGTCACTGAAAGGTTTAGCTCAACTCGTAAGTGAAACGGGGATTTGGGGATTTCCGTGCAGTATTTAGCACAGGGAAAACCTCCTCCTTGCAGCAGCTCTACAAGCCAAAGCACAGAGTGGGGACAGCGGCTGCAGCCAGGCCAGGTGGAGTCCATTTTCCCTTCCCTCCCTCCTGGGGATATCCAGCTGGCACACCAAAAAAATCCTCCTAATTAAGACAGGTCTCTATTGTATTGGATACTTTGGCTATTTCAAACCCAAACCACATGCAAACCCCACGATACCCTGGTGTTAGCATCAGTTACAAGGTGGGAGTGACACATCCCTGTCTGTTTTAGCTCCCCTTTGCAGCAGCACTATGGTGTGTTTTTTTAAATTATTTACTTTTTCACATTTTTTAAGGATTGATGTGTTGTTTTTTTCTCCTCCCAGGCTCTGAGTCCTTTATTTTCAAGCTGCATGGCAGAACAAAGCAATCCTCGCCACGGAGGAGCACAGCCGCACGGAGCAGCGCGTGCCTGCTTGCAATGGGCTTTGCTGCAAAGGAGTCAGAAAATCCAAGATGAAAAGGCCCATTTGCATTTCTATTTGTGGCGTTTGATGTTGGCTACCGAGTACAACTGGAACAAGCAGCACTTTAAATAATCTAGAAAAAACTATCTAGCATCCTGAGCGCTCGTGGAGTTGGCCTTTGTTTTTTTTTTGTTTTGGTTTGGTTTTTTTGTTTTGTTTTTTTTTCTGTTGATTCATAGGCAGCTCTGTGCTTGGTAGAGAAACCATGATGGCAGCATCACTAAGAGCTCAGGTGAGCAAAGCAGCTCTAACTGCCCGGAGAACATGAGCCCAGCAGATAATCTGTCCGTCTGTCCATCCTCCTCCTGGATCTGTGCTTCTCCTCTCCCAAGGAAACACAACCCACACGGCTGAAATCAGAGCAGCCAAGCAGCTTGACTAAGCTGAAAGGCCAGGGAGGAAATGTGATTATTGTGAAAAACATTAACTAAAGATGATCGCGAGCACTTGGCTGAGTCCCACCTGATTCACCCCTGTCCAGGACTTCCTCTGATCCTGTGCTCAGCAGCACGATTCGCACCCAGCTGGGAAACATGACCACTGTGTGATGGAAGGGGTGACTTAATGACTTTTCCATACCATTTTTTTTCCTGAGTTAATTAAAAGTAGAAGTGCTCATATCAAGCACAGTGCTTCTGTGAGCACCATGTGCTCTTCAGCAACATGCAGACAAGCAGGACTTAGTGTAGTGGCCCAGTTTAGTGCAGAGTTACCAGCGACATCCATTTTTCCACCAAAACTGCAAGATTCTTAAATGCTTTTAGTAACTCCAGGCCGTTTTAGTGCCTTCCCAAGGCCTCCGCCAAAAAGCCAAATGGCAAAATAGCTCTGTACCCATCTCACCGCCCTCAGAAGCTCAGAGCCCCTCTTGCTGCTGCAGAGCACGGGAGGCTTTAAAGCAATGCTGGCTCCAGGGAAGCTGTCTGGAATTGGACCTGTTGAATAGGAAACCCCCATATTTCAGCCCTGAAAACATTCACCTTACATGTATCAGCATAAAAGCTAGCTTTTAAACTTCATTACCCTTTTCTTTGCTAGGTTTTGTGCTGCCTGCTGACATTCTCATCCCGGTACCGGTTTGGTTTTTAAGTCCCTGATGGGCAGGTTTATTACATAAGAATACGCCTGGAGATTTGGGAGGTTTGTGCCTTTTCTTGTAATGCTGGGACTTCTCCCAGCATGAAGAGAAGCGGCTCAGAGGCTGCCCTTGCCTGCAAGACCAATTATTTTCTACTGCAAAATTTCATGCAGGTACGGGATATTTGTGGTGCTGTGGTGAGAAATCAAAGTGAGCAAAAACACATCATGAGTCATTACCTTGTAAATGAAAAAAATAAAATAAAATACAGAGCTATTTCTTGGCAGAGCTCTCACAAAACCTCAGGCAGCCCCAGTGCTCCAGCCCTGATCAGCGGCTGACCCCCGAGCAGCAGCCAGCGATGGTGGCAGAGAAAAACATCTCCAGATTGATTGGTTTCTTGCGATGTGATCAAGTTGCGCTCAAGGAGAGCAACTGCAGGCCTTATTTTTTTGGGATTTGAATCAATACAAACACACAGCCTGAGCTTTTTAAGCCTTTATTAGAGGAAGGGACAAGCAGTGCTCCTGGCTTGCTCTGGTTTGCTCCTCCAGCACGAGCAGTTCTGGCCTCTGCTCCTGAGCACATAGCCATGGGAAAGCTGCGAGAAGCAAATGGGGTGAGTGGCATTGCGTTTGGTGGGTCCCCATCTCAGCCAGCTGAACACACGATAATGTGCCGGGATGGCCATTAGGACCATAAATGTTGCAGCAGGAAGGTGAGCCAACAGCACGTAGTTCCCCAAAATTGTTAGGGTCCGCCAGCTTCATTTGCACTGGAGGAGTGACAGCCAAGGCCATGGAGAGCTTTCATCCAGAGGTGAGGACCTGCCAGCTGGGGGCTTTGAAGTCCTATCCCTGGCTGTGAAGAGCAGTGGGAGATCTGTTGCTTGGCCCCATGGAGCACAGCAGTGGATGGTGGCACAAAGGCGTTGCCTTAGGTAGCCTGCAGCAGTTGTGACCCTGAAACTCAGCGCTCATAGTGAGCATCCGTGGAGGTGTGCAAGGCCAGGTTGGACAAGACCCTATGCAACCTGATCTAGTGGGTGGCATCCCTGCCATGGCAGGGGGTTGGAACTGGACAGGCATTGAGGTCCCTTCCAACCAGCGCAATTCTGTGATTCTGTGCTGGTGCCCTTGGGCTGATGTCTCCAAACGATTCCTCATGGGAAATCAAGAGGTTAAAGCTGAGCTGGCCAACAAAGAGATGATGCCTTCTTGCTGTGCTGCTTGCACAGCCCTGCTAATGGACCTCAGATGTGCCAAGCATCTGGAGACACCAAGAAGAGTCCAACCCACCCTTTATCCAGCAGTTTCTGGGTTACAGCAGTCCATCACCGGGATTCCCACTGCCACCCAAGGAGCATGAACATGGATGTACATGGTCTTAAACTACTCTGAGCAGGGATTAAAACTTCTTCCCCAGCAAGCACACAAACTGACATTGTACTCACCAACCACCCCATTCCCTTGAGCCCTGCCTGTCTATGAAGAACTGCCCGAAGCTTACTGATGTGCCCCGGCTACGTCTGCCTTGTTTGGCTGCATGCTGATGACTTGAGAAATGGGGACCTCCAAGTGAGATTACACAGATGACTCCTTCAGAAGGACAAGTAGATTATGGAAGTCTTCCCCCCATTCAAAACAAGCCATCTGCTACAGGCAGCCGCATGCACCCACACGCTCGCTGTCAGAAAAATGCATGCTTCTGGCTGTATATTGTGCTTTCACCAATGGACTGCAATTTAAACAAACAAAAAAATGCACAGCTATTTAACTGCTACCTGTGAGAGCTAGTGTTCCTCCAGAGGCAGAAAATGCTATCTGTTGCTTAGGAACAATCTTTATCCCGCAAAATGAAGATGTGCAGCCCAAAGACTTGTTTAAATGCACCCAACGTGTGTTAAATGCACCGAACGCCTTGCTGAGAAGCTGACCCACCCCTGAATACACCACGAGGAGAGGTCTTTCGTGCTGGATACAAGACCAGCCACCTACTATAGCCAGCTGTGATTGGAGATATAGGGTATAGACCCCATATCCAGCCGCGCTGCACGACCCAGCACTTCTCCTTGGCACATGGAGCAAGGGCGAATGTCGAGGCAGACTCTGGACGTGTTGATGTGTAAGCGTTCCTGAAAACTGAGGCTTAGAGCACTATATCAGACTGGTTATGTGTCCAGTCATTCATCTGGATATACATACGTTGTTCTGTTCCAACAGGCAAGCAACAACTATTTCATTGACACTTGCTTCTCTCTAGCTGTGCCTGATGGAAACACCTACCCGAGGTCCTGTGTGTCTGCACAAGGGCTAGCAGGCAAGTCCTGCTCAGGACTGCTCCACCTTTGTGTGGCTGTGGTGGTTGTTGTTGCACCATTTTGCTTTGCTGCCAAGAAGAAAACATCCTTGAGATGCTCAGAGGAGCTGCTCCTCAAAGACACCCATCCCATCTGCTGCTTGCCTTGCGCTTGCCGCTTGTCAGGCACAAGAAATCTTCTGGGAACAGCAACAAACCACCACAACCAGCTCCTACGTCCAGCCTAAAGCAAAGTGCACGCCAGATCTGAGACCAAGTAAGTCTTTTGGGGAACTTCAGCTAAGAGAACCTGGTTTGCAAAGCTATCTTATCCGAGATCCCAGCTGGAGCATCTGCCAACGTGGAGCAGGTGTTGAATCGCGAGGCCTTGCAGGACACGATGCTGGAGCTCTTCTTCTTGCGGTAGAAGTAGCTGCTGAGGTGGAAGCGGAACTTGTCATGGAGGGAGGCATAGATGAAGGGGTTATAGCAGGCAGAGCTCATGGCGATCAAGTGGCATGAGACCTGGATGACATTCACGTACCTCTTGTCCAAGATGGTGAACTCCTCGTCGATGTCTCTGATGAAGTTCACCACCTGGAGGGGCAGCCAGCAGATTGCGAAGCACACCACCGAGACGGTGAGCACGCGGAAGGTTTTCTGCTTTGTTTTGGTCCATTTGTCTTGGCAGGGGTAGGCAGCACCCGGGACGTTCCTCCGCCGCAGGTGGTAGGTAATGGCACAGAAGGAGACTGATACGGCCAACAGTGGGAGCATGTAGGACAGGAGGAGCATCAAGCACGAGTACAGTAGCCGCTCCCTCTCCTCATGCTTCCAAAACTCTTCGCAGATGATCATGTCATGGCCAATGGTGTTGAGATCCAAGTACTGGGTGTGCAGGGAGGTCGGGACAGAGGCCATGATGGAGAACAACCAGATGCAGGCCACTATGCAGACGCAGGACTTGCGGCTGATCCTCCGGCGGATGGGGTACGCCACGACAACGTACCGGTCAACAGCAATGGCGGTGAGGGACAGCACCGAGACAAAGACGGTGGCGGCCTGCATCAAGGTGATGAAGTAGCACATGAACATCCCAAAGAGCCAGCCCCGCACCTCGAAGGCATAGGAGACGGTCAGCGGGACGCAGGCCAGGCACATGATGAAGTCGGCTGCAGCCAGGTTCCCTATCAGGAAATTGGTGGTGCAGTGCAGCTTCTTGGTGAGAGCGATGAGGAGGATGAGAAAGAGGTTCCCCGTGCACGCCACGGCCACCAGGGTGGCGTAGAGTGGGATGAAGAGCGGTTTGAGCTCCAGGAGGAGGTCAAGGCCAGTGAAGAGAGGGGCTGAGCCGTTCTGCCAGGAGTCATTCGGGAGCTGGCTGTGAGCCATGCCGAGGTGGGACCAGCTCTGCTTCTCCTCCCTGCCTTGGAGTCGGGCAAAGACCAGACAATTAGCCCTGAACAGGAAAAAAAAGTGCTGGGGTTCTTCTACCCAGAAAAACCAAGGTCTGTCCCCGAGGTCTAGGTCCTCTTTTCCAGCCCCCACCAGCAGTGATTTTTTTTTTTAAAGACTGAACAGGGGCAGACACGTCCGAGCTTTGGTGCTTTGGTGTGGGGAAAATGGGAACTTGGCTAGGAAGAGGTTAACCAGGCGGCTGTGCTTCTGCAGGGAGCTGCCAGCCTAGGGGCAGCAGCTTGGGATGCTGCATGGAAAGTAGCCTGGAGCTGTGCAGACATGCGGGGGGGGGGGGGGGGGGGGAAGGGGCGCTCCCACATTTCTTCTTGTTCTTGGTGTTTCACCTGCCAGCCCCAGCCCCTGCCTCCAGCCACCCCGCTCAGCAGGAGGGATGTCACCCACCTCTCCCCCATCCCCTTATCTCCTCACCGCCTCTCCCCCATCCCCTTATCTCATTCCCTTGGGTATTTCCCCCAGGAAAACTGGGTATTTCCCTGTTGCCTTCCCACTGCTGCTCTGGCTGAGATGTCTCGTAACATCCCGCTCTCTCCGACCCTGTGCTCAATCCTCCCTCTCGCCCTTTCCCCATCACTTTGGTTAATTACCTGTGGCACTTCGTCTTCTCCTTCCCTGGATTGCTTTCTCCTTGCAGCGACGGCGGCAGGATGGAGCGCGTGGCTGCTGCCCCGGCAGCTCCAAAAAACTCCTGACGGCAGCACAAGGGGGGGGAGGCAAATCTATTATAGCAGAAAGTGCAGGAAAATGCAGAATTAACCCCCAGGGCCCCACGCTGTCAAATTTACCTTTCTGTCCCCCTCACCGGGACCTGGAAAAATCTCCTTACCCCTTGTGGATGGTCAAAATTGTATTAATTAAATAACCAATCAGAGCTTACTGAGAGATATTATAGTTTGCTACTTCACGCTGCAAGTGATGTAGGGCTGGGTCTGCACGCCCTGCCCTGGAAAACAAAACCTGGATGGAAAGTAGAAGCAAATCTGATGATCAATTGAAAGAATAAAATATTCTTTTTGTTCCCTTAAGGAGGTGGGAGTCGAGTCCGCTCTCGATCCCCGCTCTGGTGCGCACTCACTGTCCACGATCCACCTGGGCAGGCATGGGGAGCTCCTCCGGGATCCCACCGTTCCCCAGTTGTCCCAGCTAGGATGGGGCATGGGGTTTCGTTCAGGGGCTGATATCCACCGCAAGCCCTCCCTCCGCTGCCATCCCCGATCTCGCCCCTTATTTTTGCGGCGATGCGGTGCCGGAGCAGCGGGATTAAAAGCCGGGGAGGAGCGCGGCGTTCCCACCCGCGGGGTGGGTATTCCTGGTACGCGTGGGGACGGCCTGCTCACCCCCCCTGGGCTGTGGTGAGAGGGGGGTCGGTCCCATGGGAAGGGGGAAATGGGGTGGGTGGGCACAGGGACCATGCGGAGCTCCCCGACGGGACCCCCGGCTGGGGGAGAGGGAGGGAGGGAGGGGGCAAGGGTGGCTGTGGGGCAGGGGTGGGACTGCTGTGGGGTGATGGACACCCAGCTGTGGGGTGAGGGTGGTCTTGGTGTGGGGTGAGGGTGGTCCTGGCGTGAGGTGTTGGGCACCAAGCTGTGGGGTGAGGGCAGAGTGAGGTGGCGGCGGTCCTGCTATGGGGTGGTGGGCACCTAAACGTGGGGTTATGGGCACCCAGTCATGGGGTTATGGACACCTAACCGTGGGTTTATGGACACCCAACTGTGGGATGAGTATGGCCCAGCCATGGGGCAAGGACAGCTGTGGGATGATGGACACCAAATCATGGGGTAAAAATGACCCAGTCATAGGGCGAGAGCAGCCATGGGGTGATGCGGAATGATGGCAGCTATGGACTGAGGGTGGCCCAGCCGTTGGTCAGTGGACACCCAACCATGGTGTGATGGACACCCAGCCATGGGGTAAAGATGTCCCAGTCATGGGACAGGAGGAGCCAAGGGGTGAATATGGCCCAGCTGTGGGGCAAGGACAGCTGTGGGGTAATCATGGTTGGGGTAATGGGCACCCAACCATGGAGTAAGGATGTCCCAGCCCTGGGGCGAGGGCAGCCATGGGGTGAGGGTGGCTATGGGATGATGGCAGCCATGGGGCAATGGATGCCCAGCCACAGGGCAAGGATAACCGTGGGATGATGGACACCCAGTAGTGGGGGCAAGGACAGCCCAACCATGGGCCAAGGGCAGCTGTGGTGTGACAGCAGCCCAGCCATGGGTCAAGGGATGACCAACTGTGGCACATATGCCAGCAAAGGGTGCGGCTACAATAACATAAAGCAGAATTGCTGCAAGTTTGGGTCATATTAGTACAAATGGGAGTCAAAGACTGTCAGCATGTGACGATTTTTCTTCCCACTGAAGCACCAACTTTCACCAGGCACACTTTGGGTCACCTCTCATCACAGAGACATGGCTGCACACACCAGAAATAGATGACCTGCACGATCCACGGGCCTTTTACCTTCAAGGTAACTTCAATATCGACATTTTTAAGAACACAGAGAAAAAGTTTCATCACTAAAATGCCCTTTGCACAAACACTTGAAAAAAAAAAGCTTCTGCAATGTGCTTTGAGTCATGCAAGAAGCAGGACTGGATTTAGATTGCTTGACTCTTCCCTCCTCTCTGTGTTTACAAATAACACAAATACCTTTAAAAAAAAATAAGCCTGAATCTCTTCATCCTTAGAATGAATTAGGCTAGTTTTAAACAGGTATGCTTCAGGGAAATTTGGGCTTTTCTTTCCCTTCTTATTCCTTAGCTTTGCATTAATACCTTGGGGTATTGAGAGAGCAGCCTCTTCCTCCATCTCCTGCTATTCTGGAATTGGGGGATAAGTAGCCACTAAAACACTACTACAGACAAGCTAAGGTTTTTATTAAAGTGATGGAAGTGGTTGCAGCTTTTTTAAGCCACGAGCCACTGTAAACAATCTTCTTCATCTCCTGTTTTGGCCTCTCTGCTTTCTTCGGTGGGGGGAAAAAAGCTGATTTTATGTTAGACACACTCTGTGAGGGTATGGAATGGCAGGAGGGCATTTCTGTGTCGTATTGATTTCCACCCACATCCATTCACTTTGGGCTTTGTGTTTTGGATTTGAAGAGAGACGGGTGCGTGGCCTCAGGAGACATCATCCAGCCACAATCAGTTGGTATTTAAAAAATAAAAATTCAGGATTAAAGGCAAGCATGATCCACGTGGCTGAAATCACGATCATTATTCCGCTCCTAAATCCAGTCTATGCCTAAGCAATTTGCTATACAGAGCACAGCTCAGGTTGGAGGTGTGGACACAGCTTTGAAGCAGGGTTGAAACTATTTTAATGAGATTTCCCTTTTTGTCACTGATTTTACCTTCTTTTGGCAGGTTTGAGGCAGCACAGGTGAGCACTGTGCTCAGATATTGAGATTAAACCCAGGGGAGCTGAAGGGGGGCCAGGGCTGAGGCTTCAGCTGTGCCAAAATCAGGCAAAGGTGCTGGGGCAGATGGAGTCAATTCCCTGGATAGATATGAAAGGTCACAGCAGAGCTGGTTTGGGTTGATTTTTTTTTTTTTTGAGGGAATTAGCCAAGTTAAATGCATTCCTTTTGTTGTTCTGTTGTGGCAGGGCTTGGTGGAGCTGAAGTGATTTGCTAAACTTAGAAATTAGCAATTAACGGGCTTTAAAAACGAAAATTAGAGTAAGACCAAAATTAAAAATGGGGATGCTCTGTTTTTGTTTTGTTTTGTTTTGTTTTTGGGGGGGGGGTGGGGGGGTGGTGGTGATGGAAGGGCTGTGACTGGTGATGAGAGGGTTTTCATAGCCCTGGCATTGTGGTGCAAAGGGGTTTTTGTGCTGATGGAAGAGGTCAATGAAGCTGATCCTACAGAGCACAGAAGCGAGGAGAGATCGCACAAAAATGTGAGTACTCACAAAAACCCCAAAACTCACAAAAACACACATTGTATTCCTGCTGGGAGCTATCTGCAGCCATGCACTTTGTAGCTCTTCCCCTGCTTGTCAAACCTCACCTGCAGTGCTGGAGGAGGTTCAGGGGGTGGGTGTGGGGACGGGGATGTTCTGCTGTAAGGAAAGCCTAAGATAAAATGAGAAATAAGCTTAAAATAGGAGGGAAAAATATATGGCAGGAATCGAGCTCTGAGCTCCTAGCCTTCACGAAGCCTAGCTGCCTTGTTTAAGGTTGGCAAGGGAGGTGCCCAACAGATTTAGGTTGTTGAAGAAGTAGAGGATCAAAGAGCAAGGCTTAAACTTCTGCTGCCCCTTCTTTCTCCTTTCTTCTTGGCTTTATGTTGGCAATGCCTTTGAAATCTGTTTGTTTCCCTGCCAGAGAGGGTTTTTGCACTTGGATTTTCATTTTGGAAGCAATTCCCAGATAATTTCATCTTGGTGAATTGATGTGTGGGTAAAGATCTTAGAAACAGGGGCTGGGGAGCAACTAGTTTTAATGGGTATTTATTACCACACCGTAGTTACATCACGCAATTAAAAGGAGAGGGACTGGGTATTGCTTCAGTATCGATTTCAGTTGTGGGATCGAGTTCACAAGGAAAGACGTCTAAAAAGATTTGATAGCTGCTGGGAGGCAAACAACAGTGTCAATGTCCTCTGACTGCAGTGATTACTGTGTATCCCTCACCTTATGCAATAGTGTTATGACAAGCTCAGTGGTAACAAGCTGAAATTAAGCCTGGGGAGAGCAGGGCTGCTGACCCGGAGGGCTGGCTGGTGCTCGGGTGGGGCTGGTGGTGGCCACATGCTTTTGTTCCTTGCCATCCAAGGGGAGCCCACGGTGAGGCAGCTGCCGAAAAACTTCTCCTTTCTGGCCCAAAAGTGCCCCCAAATCACTCGAGGGGCTGCTTGTTACTCTGGCAATGGCCCTTCTGCTGCCGGCTGGCTTCAGGAGCGAATTTGGGTTAGTCCTCCACTTGGAGGACTTGGCAAATCTGAGTGGCTTGGTGATTTACCTTGGGAACGGCAGGAGGAGATGGCCAAGGGGATTTGTGTTTGTGCTTTGGGGGAGGGCAGGAGTTAAACTATTTTCAGCTGGACAGTGAAGGGCTTCATCTCAGAGCATCCCAAATTGGACAAAAAAAAAAAGCTGAAAATGTTGGGAGTTCGGGGGAAAAAAGCTGCAAAAAAACCCACGCAGCTGAGTTCACAGCAGGTGTCCGGCACTTCCAATCACTTACTGCAGGACAGGGGATTGTGAAAAGCATGAACCTCTGTAAGGAGCTGATGTGGGCTTTTATATTTGCTCTGCACATCTCTGCAGCCCTGCCCCTGGCTGGGTGAGCACGCAAAGGCTCAGGAGAAGGAGCAAACACGGGCTGTGCCACCTCTTTGCTCTACTGACCCTGAGCAAGGGCAATGAGCACCCAGAAATCATCCTGGCTTTGCAGGTTTTGTTCTGGAAGGGGGAAAAAAAAGGAAGGAAAACCAAATCTTTGTTTCTCTTCGAAGTCAGAAGTGCCAATCCCTGCACACCCCATGGTAAGGGAGCATAGCGTAGCAGGGTTGTTTGTTATTTAACCCGCTGGGGATCTGGGTGCCAGCCCCAAAGCAGGTCGCTTCCCAGCAGCTCCCTCGTCTTCAGAAGTCTCTGATTCCCTATGAAATATCTCTTCATCTCAGTGGCTTACTGAAGTGAGGAAAAATTAAAAATAATAATCCTTATCGGATGGAAATGTCTGGTTGGTAACATGAATGGAAATTCTCAGAGTGGTCGTAGAAGACGCTCAGCAGAATGATGACTTCTGGCAGGAGAAGGCTGTTAATTTGTCTCGATCTGATGAATGTGGGTCGGTGTTATTAAAACTGGCTGAGAGCTGACTTTAAAGGAGAGCACTCATCTCCACCAAATAACCAGCAGGAAGAAAATAATCTTCACTTCCATATCGCAGTCTGGCCAAGAGCTGCTGTTAATTTTAAACAGCAGAACAATCTGATAAGGAAAGCAGAAGGCTCTTAAAAGATCATTTTAGATGAGAGATGTGGCTTGAAAATGACAGCAAAATAATAAATTGTTGCTGGCTGGGCTGGAGCTTGCCCACCTCGGGCCAGCGAGGCTTCACCCCAGTCTGGGCAGCGAAGCATTTCCCCCTGCACAGCCTTGTCCTGGAAAAGTCTTTTTCTGACCGAATCCTCCTCATTTCTAAGGAGCTAGAGGAGGGATCGTTTATCCCAGAGTTTGTATTGCCCCACACAAGGAGTTTTTTGGCTCTGAGTGGGTACAGGCCAGACAGGTGGACTCAAAGACTATTTCAAAAGCTCTGTCCTACCCTGCTGTCTGGCAATGGTTCTTGAAGCACCAGTGCTTGGGGCACCTGCAATGACATCCCGGTGCCCATCCTACCCCACATGGGTGATGATCAGGAACCTGAGTTTGTGGTTTTCAACCCAATTTTAAATGCTGGGGTCATCTTTTAGGAATAGCTGAGGGTTGCAGGAGCTGGTGGTGCTCAGCATCTCCCCAGAGGGACCACACAAAGCCACTTTGTGGAACGTCCGCCTTGGCCACCTGTCTACAAAGCGGCAGTCACAGCGTGGTCCTTCCTCCCGTGGCAGGCTGCAAACTCTCTCAGCTCAAAATCCTAGACAGCCTGTCAATTACAGAGGAGCAGCATATTCTTAGCATCATTACACGGCACTGCCAGCTCATGCTCTGGATTGATTTCCTCTGTTTAAGCACACTGTGAGCTACTTCCACCCACCAATACGGGGAAAAGGAGTTCTAGAGAAGAGCAGCCACAGGAGGATCAGGCTGCCACCAGCTTCCCATCCCCGTTTTCTTGAGGATGCTGGCAAACCCTGGCCTTAGTGATATGCTGAATTTGTGCGTGGGCTTGTGCTCGATAGGTGTGTGTGTGTAACAAATGTTTACAGCAGATTATATTCCGCAGAGATGCTAATCAGCCTCAGCCATCGCCTGTTTATTTTATTATTTTTTTGTCACTCACTGTATTAGGTGCTGCTTTTGACAAAAAGATGCTTTAAGAAACTTGGTTTTCAGCCTCGTTCCTTCCTCCTGCATGCTGCCTAATGTGCTCCTTTAGCCTGTCCGTTGTTTTGGTCGCTGATATTAAACAGAAATGGCTCTCTCCCTGCTCTGACAAAGTTGCAGTCATATTGTCTTAGATTCCCCTTTTTTAACTTTATTCTGCCCCATCTTGAGAACAAATTACTGGCAGCTGGATGATGATGATGTGTTACAATGCTGGTGTGATCCATACCCCTGGGAGGCTTAAGGGGGTAGGGAGAGCCTGTTTCATGCTGAGATAAGGGAGAATTGTCAAAAGGCACAGAGCCAGGGAGCTAACACTTCACTTGTGATTACTGGTTTCTCACATGCTAAAAAATCACCCTCCTTGTTTGATAGTACCTCTCTGCTGGTAAGTCACAGCCTGAACACACTGCTTTCAGACAGTGCTACTGTGGACCTGCCCATGCCTACTGATGGTTTGTTTTTCTCCGTTGCTGTGCTGTTATCAGCAGCTCGTCTTTTGTTGTTGTTATTTAGATTGGCACATCTCCCAGCATGTAAATTATTGCCACTGGTAGGAAGGCTGGTGTTGCTGTATAAGCCAAAAATAAAAAAAAAATCCTAGTGGAAATGTTGTTTATATCAGCAAGGGTTTATTTGATTGAGAGCTAAACAGCTTTCTTTTCCTACAATAACCCATAACAGCTTAACGTAACACCCTTTCTAGTTAAACCACGTGTAGCATCACCCAAGTGCAACACTACCTGCACACATCATGACTCTGCCACTTACTCTCAGTTTAAGCTCCTTTATTTTTAAAAAAAGTCTTAAAATATGAGTTCCTGTTACTCTTATGATGATTTTAAGCATAGACCAAGCCCAAGTCTGATTTCCTGTAGCTCGGTGTGTCCAAAGGGTGGACCACATGAAAGCTCCCAGTGTGTTCATCCATATACCTGTAACATGGTGCCTTCAGTGGCTGTCTTCTCTCCCCTTGAGCAACACAGGATTATGCTACTCAAGTGTAGTATTTCTATGTAAAAGTATAGGTAGTTTAAAACTAGATACTTTGTGTACTTGGAGAATTTTTAAAGCCTTTTTGCTCTTAAGCTGATAGATGGGTTCTTTTAGTCCTGCTGTTTACACACCAATTGAGTTAGACTGAGTCAGACAGCCTTTGGAGCAAGCTGCCAGTTGCTGGGGCTGGACCTATCGCTTGATCGGGATGCAGTCTCCAATTAAATGCCAATCTCTAAACAGTTAGGTTTTGGCAGGTCTAATTCTCTCCTGAAAAGGTGATGCTGCAACGCTTCAGGACCTAATTTACTGTCTTGTGCTGACATTACCAATCAAGAGCCACAAATGGAAAACCAGTGTTTCTTCCTGACCCATGTCCAGCATCACAACGCAGCAAAAACGTACCACAGAGTCCTGCGCTCATTTGGCTTTCTTGACTGTGCCAAAGCCGGTAGGTGGAGCTGGTATTACACCGCTGGAAGCCAACGAACCCTTTGACAACACAGTTGGTGCTGCTCAGGGAGGGAGCTGACAGAGGCGCATGCCTCACGGACAAAGGTCTCTTCAGTTATCACTGAAACAACCAGCACTAGTTCTCGTCTCCTCCTCCATCACAAGGCGTTTGTTTGACTTTCTGGCATCCATTCTGCTTGATGCTGATTTATTCTGAGTTTGTTTTGTTTGTTTTACTTAAGTCCCTAGATCTGATTAAAGTTTTCAGGACCTGTTCTCAGTTTGGGGGCAACAAGCCTTACTCCAGGCCATCCTGGAAGAGCACGCTTTACAAATACAAAGGGTTGGAAATAGCTGCTCTTCCCTTCTACATTCAAGCAGATTCTGCTGTGCAAAATGCCACTCAGAGTAGCTGGTATTTTGGACAAATTGAGGCAGATGGCCTTTCCATTCCTCATTCTTCTGTATGTGAAGAACAGATAAATGTAACTAAGCAGCAAAGGACCTATGTATGTCTTGCTGGAGTATCAATGCAAATCTGAAGTGCTCGGCTCAGCTAATTCTGTGTTTGGACAATTCTTCCCCAAGCCCTTTCCGTGAGCTTCTGAGCTACTTTTAAATAAAACGTTGAGTACTGCTTTCTCTTAGCTCCTCTAAATGAAGAGCTAGATTATGGGGACCTGAGACTTTAAATGTTTCGGTATAGTTATTTTGAATACATTTCTTGCTCAGATAGCTTTAATGGGAATAGACGAGATGATATAAAGCATCTTCACAGTCACTGTTAATCACAAGAAGGAAGGGTATTGACTGTAAAATAGCCTGGGAACAGAATAAGAAACTGTATTTTTCTCTCTTTGTACATACCATTTCTGATAAATACTCAAAAGCATCTTCATTACAGTTTCTCAGCACAGGTGAGAGAGTATTTACAGCACATTATCTGACTGTACAGCATAGCAGACTTATTTTTAGAGATAAATTAATAGGGACATTTAAAAGATGACAAAGAGACCCTCTTCAACACTGCCAAAGCTTTGTAGGCCCTGTATCATTGACATTCAGGTGATTCACCATATTTCTCAAACCTGTGTTTGCTCTAATGGAGAGCTCTGAGTGTGACTTCTTTAGTAAACGGCGAGGCTGGGGCGGGTGGTTACACAGGTAAGGCTGATTGTGTGGGCAAACACCAAGTCACCACACTGAAGAAGCAGCAACAGAATAACAGCTGTCAGGGGATGAAACAATAGCACCATTTATAATTGTACAGAGACAGGAAACAATGAAGGTGGTATCAAGGAGCTCTTTTTAAAAATGTATTTTCATAGAGATACATAATGAACAGTCTAGTGTGCATAAGCTGCTAGAACTACCCCTGCAATTTCTGTCTAAAGAGCTTTATCTGACAGAAGATGTACACTGCTTCCCTCTATCGACCTTTAGTGTCAATGCTAAGACAGAAAGCACAACTCACAGAAGCATTAGTCTTATACAAGTACACAATTGCTGATTCTTTGATTAATAATGGGAAACAACCCTCTATAGACTGAAACAGGATGAAGAAAAAAAATATATACTGGAATATATTTAAAGTCAAATAATTCTGTGCTAGTCTGTGATGAAAACAAGCTATTTGTAGCCTCCTTGGTCATCACACTTGTTTTCCTGATGTAGGATCTCATCTGACCCTCTCCTGGAGGGACTGAATGAGATGAGAGAAACAGATACAACATGACCAGTAATAAAAATACTCCTTCTCCAGCCCATTCTGTATCAGAGAGTTTGGATGGCCAATAAAGTGGGATATTCTAGGAGGGGACACTACAAGGACAGGAACATTAAGTAGTCTCTTGTTGCTACAATCTCAATATTATCATCAATTTATCGATTGCAGTGACAGTTTCCTTTAGGACTCCAAGTTTGAGTAGGCGAACAGTATCTGTCCTCCTCCAGGCACAGCTCAGGGCCAGCTCAAACATAAACAGTGAAGTTCAATAGAAAACACAGGGGACTTTGCAGGAAAAGAATACCCAATTTAGTGATAAAAGAGGTACGAGACAGGAAGAAAAACTGATGCAGTGGTTTATCTGTTCTATTCTAGACCATTACGCTTTCAGATGCTTCTGAACAACTGCTCTTTCTTTTGTTCAGAGTGCCTCCTGACGAGTTACAGACAATTCACATTCATACTGGAATGATTAGGTTGCTACAGGTTGGAACTAGATCGAAGTAGGATTTCAGTTCAACGTATGCTGTTTCACTCTTACCCACAACAAATGCCAGTCAATATCTCTAGAGGTCCAGAGCAGTTTTGTTGTTGTTTTTTTTTCTTTCTTTTGTTTCTTAAATGATTGACAATTGGCGCTTATGCCTCCCTCCCCCATTTGGGTTATTACTGTTGCTGCACACAGCTTCCTTGGGGTTTGGACGAGAGGCATGGCGTGTATCTCACTGCTCAGCAGCTGGAGGTTCTTCAGTCTCCTGCTTCTCTGGCTGCGATTCTGGAGGGATGAGGTACTGTACTTCTTCAGTATTGATTGCCACTTTATCAGGTTGTAGCCAGCGCTTTAGATACTCTAGCGTGCTGAGGGAAAGCAAAGACAGGGTGAAACATAAGATAGCAGTTTCACAGGAAGGTATGAAAAGATCTGTTAGCCACACTAACACCAGAAAGGGGAGGAGAGGTTGCAAAAAGTATGTCTACATCCTAGAATGCTAATGATATGGATACTATAGATGTACATAAACACACACTTACTCTCTCATAGCCTATCTCAAAATAGCTGGTCTGACTGGATAAGTTCTACCCCATCTTGTTTAAATACTGACTAAAGTTTTTTAATTCCGAAATGTGTATCTATATGTTCATCCTCCAGGAAGAGTGATACATGCCATTCAGTCCTTGGACTGGAAAATTAACTTGTTCTTGCTCTTTTACAAGAGCAAAGCTTTGCTTGGTAGTGTCTGTGAGATGATTTGCATGCTTAAAAGTTAAGGCTTGTTTAATTACATTGCTGGGTGAGAAACAAGTAGTCTGGTACCATTCAGGGGTGACCTCTAACTTCATTCAGTCAAATTCTGGTGAGGAAAATATTTTCATGGATAACATCCTCAGCCTTCAAAAGCAAAGTTGGAAGAACATCTATGCCTACAGCAACTTGTTTTTTAAATATACCACATTCAAGTTAACTGGTCAAAGAATCTAAAACCTACATATAAGCATGGATTATTTGTCATACTTGAACTCCAAAACTAGCTAAAGTAGATTTTCTTCAAGGGAGAAAGATAATCTTCTTTTCAGTTAGAAGCAATTGCGAAAAATGTCAGCTCAGAAAATAGAAATATGGAGAGCATTATAAGTGATTGGGAGTGTGAGATTACTAAAGAAAAAGACTCTCATCTTAATTCATATATCATCTGTAAAAGGGTAATGGGTGAGAGAGCAGAAGCATTGTAAGGGAGGCACTGAACTGAGAGCCACTCGGGAAATCTAATCTCAGGACTGGTACCAACCCCAGAAAGAACTTCAAATCCCACTTGTCTCTGAAGCAGTACTTAACTGGGCCCTGACAAAGACACAGGGAATGGTCTGTACTTCGCTGTTAAAAGTCAAGCCTTAAAGTAATTTGAGATGTATTAGACATTCCCTCCCTACCCGAAATGTGACAAGGGTAGTTGTCAAATAGGTTCCTGTTCTTTCCACTCTAGATCACCCCAGTCCAAGGGATGCAAAATCAGTGAACAGCTTTGAAAGTTCAACCCACCCATGCCCTTTGTGTTTCCCTCTAGCATGATACAAATCTGCTTGGTGGGGGGGCTGGACCAGATGATTTCCAGAGGTCCCCTCCAACCTCTATCATTCTGTGATTCTGTGAAATGGTCACTATCAAAGATGTTTAGAAAGCTTGTGAGTCTTGACAAGCTGCAGTGAGACCTTTTCTGTCATAATGCCCTCTCACAAGTCCTGACAAACCCTTATTTTACATTTTAAGAAATAAAGTCTAGTCTATTTGCCAACATAGATGATTATGCCTTAAGTGGTAATCCATCTCTTCGACCTGCTTATTACCTCTCATCAGATTCGTGTCCCTCTACATAAAATTCAGACTCAAACTTCTCCTGTAGGAACCTGTCCCAGCATTCTTTCTTAGCTTGGGAAAGAGTACGCAGCATGTCCTTGGAAGTCACCTCTTGAGACAAACCTTTTATTCTCATTAGTCTTCTCTCTGAAGAGACAAAAGAGGGGTCTTTATTATAATTTTCTCAAGGGAAGGAAAAAAGAAGTGTCTACACGTTTGATATTAAAAAGCTTAAATTAACATTTCAAGAGTTAACATTTTAAAAAGTAACTTTTTCTTGTACTTGAAGTCTGCGTGACAGTATTTCATTTATGTATGTTTGTAATTTGGAGTGACATTTCAGAAGGACATAAGGTGTGTATGCAATCAGTCAACTCTGTCCGTTTTTGTGTTTTAATAACTTTTGCACTCACTGTTCAATTTCAATGAAATTCACACAGAAGGCACAGATCTTGGAGGCATTAAGTCCCCACAATTTCCATACAAATTGGCATGGAACATAAAATCACACTAATTGTAGTGTGAAATTCAAATAATGCTCAAACTGAGACCGGGGAGGGCGGAATGCAGAGAGTGCAGCAGTATTATCAGTTGGATATCTCAGAACAGAATGTAATGTGAGTTTTTTCAGTCACAGGCTGCAACGAAAACCATGTTTTTACCAGATGCAGGGTAATCCAACTACACTACACAAAGCTGCAAGAAAGCAAATTTCATGGAGTTGCTCCAGTCACAAAATCCCTTTATAATTGATTCCTGACCCAATTTAAGAAGGAATCCACTTGTGCTCACACTTTTTTTTTTCAATTGAAAAGTGTATGTTTGTTAGTTGAACTGCACTAGTTCAAAACATGGCAGCCCACTTGTTACTCTTTTTGAAGTTTGTCTTATGTCACAGAACTGGGTTGTCACTCACAGTGTCTGGCCCGAACAATTCTTAAGACTTGAAATACCATATCTCCCCAAACGTACTGACAGGCTGATCCTATGATGACTCAAATATTAATCCTGGCCATGTACAAACCCAGGACAAGTTTATACTTCTGTTGACTTAGCTAGAATACACAAGACAAACTTTGTGCTAGCTTTACGTTTTCATCCTGACTCTGAGAAAATAGATCCAGATCCAATATGAAGCCTGCTTGTGAAAATTAATCCATTAGCATTTTCTGAGCAAATGGGAACTGCAGCAGCAATTAATACCAGAAGAGCAATTTGTGGCTTGTTGCTATGGCACTTTTGATCAGATACCAAGAGCTCTACTTAGTGTACTGTGAAACAACAGTCTGAAACAGTAACAAAGTCAAAATGAAGGCTCTGGCAAAAATATAAGCTTACAAAAAACACTTCTGCAACCTTGACCCCCCTTTTTCCTGGTCTGTTCCTGCACGCAACCTCGTATGCAAGCCAACATGACTGCGTGGCTGCACTGCAAACCAGATTACAAACTGACCCAAATAAAAATAACTCCATAGAAAGCAAGGAAGGGGGGAAGAAGAGCCATAAAAAATATTTTAACACAACTGGAGAAAGCAGTCCAACTGTTGGAGTGCAGGGGAACCTCAAAGGTTCCTCCTAAAAGGCACCAAGAGCACCCTTCCTGCAGCTGAATACTATTGTATAATGTGACCTCTGAAGGGAGCAGGGAATACTTAAAACTAGATGGCTAATTCCCTGGCCTTAGAACTAAAGACTGCTCTTAGCAGTGCTAGGATGTTGGCTCCAATAATGGTAACTTTATCTTTCCCCATATCAAGTGTTTCTATCAGATTTTATACTGTTAACAATCACTATATGGTGTTATAGATTATGCAGGAATTAACTAATCACATTGAGGCTAACTGCATAATCTGTCACTTTAAAATAGAGATTCTGGCAGGCTTTATTTGGGAAAGCATCAGAGCTTTCTTTCCTGTATCTGCCCCCTATCTCCCCAGCCAGAAAACATAGAAATAAATGTCACTTTTTTTCTTTCCATTCAGTTGTGTCTCCTGAGACTCTGTGAAATAATGAAACAAATGATGGTGACACAGAAACTCAAAGGCACTACAGTGAGTTCAAAACACATTTCCCCTCAGTCAACTACAGCAGAATTACGTGCTGCCCAGAGAAAGAAACAGCAGTATCCCTATTCTATTTATTTTGCAGGAAAAGCATAAATTCTTAGGTTTATACTTCATACAGAGTTTCTTCCAAGGGAATAGTTGAAAAAGCTACAGTTGTGCTTCTCATTTCCACTTGCATTAACTGAGTCAGACAATCTACTGAGTATGTGCAAGACATTTTTCCAACCAGAGGTGCGAGCACCATTGCCCTGGCCTCATAAACAGTGCCATAGTTATCATCAGGCATCTAAGCACAATCAACACCTTACCAGACACTCACCGAGGGATGCCAAATATACCTCTGAATCATTCAGGGGAGCCCAGGGCTTCAGGTTTGTTTGGGAAGAGCCTCCAGACGCGTTGCTCTGGCTTGCCCTGTCGGCGTACGCATCTGTGAAGGAGTCTGTGAAAGCATCGCTGTCGTCCTGAAGCTCTGGACGGGGCAGACACGAGCAGATTTCAGCCCAGAGGTCTTCGCTGGACCTGGCGACGGCGGCATCGACGCTTTCGATCATCCTCATGGCGAGGAGCTGAGAAAAGGGGGAGAAAGGACGCGCGGTGAGCGTGACACGGGACTTCTGCGCCCTCTGCTCGAGCCGCCTCAGGGGAGCCTCTAGGTGCTCTTAGGGCACCTTTAGGGCACCATTAGGGGACTTTTCGCAGCACGGGGGTGACACGCTCCGGGGCTCACGGTTACAGCCGGGCCCTGAGGGACCCCTCACAGCAGCAGGCCGCGGGGCCCCGGCTGCTCGCCGGCCCGGCCCCTGCAGGCCCCGCAACCCCCGGCCCCTGTCACGACCGCCCCCCCAGCTCGGCAGCCCTCCTCCGCCGGGCACAGCGGGGCCGCACCGCCCGACGCCCCCAAACCTGGCTCGGCCACCGCCGCTCGTACCGTCGACACGGCAAACCGCGACGGCTTCAGACCGAGCATTGATTGACATGCACATTTGACCAATCACCTCGCTCCCTCGGGTGGACGGAGGGAGCCTATTAGCCCAGCCCTCAGAGGAGGCGGGAAGATGGGCAGGAGGTGGGTGGGAGAGCGACGCTGCTGCGGTGCCATCTTGGTAAAGGGCGGAAGGTTTCCTGAGCGGCGTAGGCGAGCGAGGCGCGACACCTGGCAACGGGCGGCTGGGGGACGGAGACCGGGACCGGGACCGGGACCGGGACCGGGACAGGTATGGGGCCGGGGCCGGGGCCGGGGCCGAGGCTGGGGACCTGGGTCCGATAACCGATGTCCCCGTGAGGCGCGGATGACGCCTTGTCGTTGGGTTTCGGAGGGCTGCGCAGGGTAATTTGCAATTTGAAGCGCAAAAAGCTGTTAATTATGTCACGGCTCTTCCCTTTAAACATAAAAAGCTGGTAATTGTGGCACGGCTCTTACCTATAACCAAGGTGTCAATGCACCAGTGCTGACGGCACCCTGTGTAGCGTGCTCCGCTGTCTTCGAGCAGCACCTGGTATCGATTATTTTGTTTTAAACCCAAAAAAGGCTCGGGTTTGCGCGTGCCCATCGGAGATCCCATCCCCTTTCCCCTGGCAGGTGTCCGTGGGATGAGCCACCTGCTGCCCTGCGCCACGCTGACACTCATGGGACTGCTCCTCGCCAGGACGATGGCCTGGACTTCCAGCGGAAAGACGCACCCCGAGCTGGTCAACAACCTCTACAGTGAGTAACGGGGCTGTGTCTGGACCCCGCGGGTGCTTCGAGCTGCCCCTAGGAGCCTCTGGTGCTTCAGGGTTAAGGTGTTTGGTGTCCTGCAGCAAGCCGTTGCGATGCCGGTCGTTCCGAAGCGGCAGAGTTAGAAGGCCGAAATTTCACAGCGTCGCAATCTGAACTTGTCCTAGTTATAATTGGAAACGAGAGGTTATGCCAGAAGTAGCAGGAAAGGCTATCCCCGCAGCCCGCCTGCCATTCCTCTCACGGGGTAAACGCGTGACGCCTTTTAAAATGCTGCACGGAGTGGCGTTGCTCTGAGCCGGCAGATGCTCAGCTTCTTGGCAGTGTTTCACCTCCACGGATGTGCCCTGGGATTGGAGTCACGCGTGGTGGTGCTGCCCTGCTCCGGGCAGCATCTGGAACACAAGTAAAAATAGCTTTGAATTTCCTCAGCTGCTAAAGCCACGCTGATTTTCCCTGCGGTGCAAAGGAATGGTGAATGTTTCTATAGTCATTAAATCTGAACCAGAGTCTCCACCTTCAGGAGTGAAAGTGTGACTTGTTTACTATATTTAACACTCCTGGGCATGCTGTAGTTATAGCTAACAATCCTCTGGGCTGATGGTGTGACCATATTGTGATTTCATCCAGTGCAGCAAAACCTGAAAAAGATGTACTTTCATCTGCAGGGTTTTCTCTGTGTGTTTCTCTTTTTTTTTTTTTTTTGTGTCAATTCTCAGATAGCTTAGTAAGGACTCTCCCAGTTCTGCTGCTAACTCCTAGAGCTGTATTGCCTCCTTCCAAATATCTTCTTGCTTCCATACTGAGGATTTAAGTCCTTTCTCTGTCTGTTCTCCTCCATCTCCCAGAAAAAGGAATAATTAAATCCCAGCGGGTCTTCGATGTGTTACTGGCTACTGACAGAGGCCACTACATCAAATATTTCCCATACATGGATTCTCCTCAATCTATCGGTGAGTAACTCAAAGAATCACCATTTTTATGGTGTTTGTGTTGACTATGCTAGCCACAGTGACAGAGGGGCATGAGGTGCCTCAGCAGGTTGGAGTTCTTAATGCTGGACGCGCTATCACCAAAACAGTGGCTGAGTTTTTAGACAGGTCAGGTAGAGCAATCCTCATCCGTATTTCAGCTTGGGGGATCCAGAGGAAATATAGAACAATAGAACAATATAGATTTTCCACAGTCAAAACATGCATTGATCGTTCTGAGTTCAGCTTGTGGAAGGGAAACAAACGCAGCCTGTGATAGCTGCAGAGCATTTTGGTGAATGAGCTGGGGGATGGAGGTTGGAGCAGTTGGGAACTGAAGCACTAAAGCTACCTTGGTCTCATTATTAATCCTCCAGGAGTTGATTATAAGTTAGTGAAGTGCTTTAGTGAGACAAAAGAAGAGTCTTTTTGTATTTTTAGGGAACGGGGAGGGAGATTAAATAACTGTTCACGGTGGAGATTTTGATAATTAATTGGATTTTATCACCATAATTTCTTTATCACATAACTCTTGTCACTGGCTTCCTTTTAGGATACAAGGCTACAATCAGTGCACCACATATGGTGAGATGAAACTTTCTTTTTTAACAGAAACGCAGGAAATTGTTTGTCTCCCCCATCAATGCCTTTTTAAATTTTACTTAAATAATAAATTTTACTTAAATACTAAAGTAGAAAGGTGAAACAGGTCCCGCGGATATGATTGCCGTGCTTGTTTCTTTAGATGCTGAAACTTTTTTTTTTTTTGAGTTCATTTAAAAGCATGCTCAGGTAGAAATTCTGTGTAGCTGGGGAGAACCATTAATATTGTCATAATAATAATCATTTTTGCGTGACACTTTTCTTCCTGCTCCTTCGCATATTGACTGGACCTCTTTGTAACTGCTGTTCTGCAAAAAGACGTTCCAGATCAAACACTACTCGCTCTGAACATGTCAGACAAAACGCCCAGTGTGCTGTGTTTAAATCGGAGCACAAAGTGCTTGGAACAAGAAAAAGTTGTAGGAGGAGGAAAGTAAAATGGGATGTTTCACACTCTCTTGTACTTGTACCCGCACAGCATGCCCATGCACTGGAGTTGTTGAAGGATCAGCTTGTGGAAGGTGCAAAAGCACTGGACGTCGGATCCGGGAGCGGATACCTTACAGCTTGCTTTGCCAGGATGGTAAGCTCACGGGATTCCAGCCCTAGTGAGCAAGAGGCACCAGAGCAGGTAGCCTGCCATAGCTGGCATGTGCTTTTTGGGAGGAGGGAAGAGGACCGAGGGAAGCGGTGAACTGTTCCCAGACCATCTTGTAGTAAAAACAAACGCAGTGATTTTTGAAGTGGATGTTGTATCTGCTGTCAGATCACTTCGTACCTTAACCCAGGTCAGATTGAGTGGGGTGTGTTAATCTGCTGTGCAAGTCCATTGTAGGTTTTTAGTTTCTTCTTAAGTAGTCACAGTCTGTGACAGGACAAGGGGGAATGGGCTTAAGTTGTGCCAGGGGAGGTTTAGGTTGGATATTAGGAAGAACTTCTTTACTGAAAGGGTTGTGAGGCATTGGAAGGGGCTGCCCAGGGAAGTGGTTGAGTCACCATCCCTGGAGGTCTTTAAAAGACGTTTAGATGTAGAGCTCAATGATACGGTTTAGTGGAGGACTTGTTAATGTTAGGTCAGAGGTTGGACTAGGTGGTCTTGAAGGTCTCTCCCAACCTAGATGATTCTGTGAAATTCCTGAAGGCATTTTCTGGGAAGTGCTAGAAAGCTTGTCAAGTTACTCTTCTCAGGAAGTTGGTTAGTAAGGAACTGGCCCTGCCAAGGAAGCTGCTAATTGTACCAAGTAATTATTTATTTGGAAATGAAGGGTTGCTGGGAATCCCCATAGGCCATGTCTGTGTATCCCTTGAGTAGCTAACCTAACTGGAACTGCTCAGCCTTAAACCCAAAGTGGCACAGTATTTGCACCTCCTTGTTCAGACACTCTGCTCTGAAGTTTCTTCCTAGAAATTCTCCAGCCCCCATAGTACCTTGTCCTGTAAAATGCACCTCTGTACCTACAGGGTGTACAGAGTCTTTCTGCATCTCTGTGCATGCAGGAGGTAGATAAGTGTTTGTCTGCTCTTTCCTTCGTAGATGGGCCCAACAGGGAAAGCCGTGGGTGTGGAACACATTAAAGAGCTGGTGAACGAATCCATCAGAAATGTCCAAGAAGACGATCCGACTTTGCTCAGCTCTGGCCGTGTAAAACTTGTGGGTGAGCTCTGTGGGACCCTGGTGCTTGACCCCTTCCGTGAGCACGCATTAGCTCTGGCTGTCTGCAGAGCTCTGCTTCTCAAAACAGTGGTTCCAAGCTGTGTTGATGCTTTCCACGCTGTTGCTAGAAATCACTGGCTAGCTAAGCACAGTGTAACACTGACTTGAACGCTACGGTGTACGTAAGCAGCTTTTAATGCTGCAGGCAGTCGAGCACACACCTCACTTCTGAACGTGTAGTCCCTACCTTAATTCAGTAAGAGGTGTTCTTCAGAGGAGAGTGGTTGTACCACATCTGAGTTTCAGTTTATTTGAATGGGTCTGCACACGCTTTTTGTATTATTATTTTATTTTGTTTTTCCTTTTTTTTTTTTTTTGTTAACTTGTATCAGCTCATTCTGTATCCAGAATCTCAAGACTGCACAAAGCTACTGTATTACATAAAAGCCCTCCTGGCTTTGGCTGTTCCATTTTCCAGCATGGTTCAATTCCAGAAATATCTCCCCATTCTTAAAATGTAAACAAATGCTACATTTCTAGCAGACAGGTCAGTGCTCTGACGTGGGAATTCATGTTGCTATCACAGTCTTGCTACAAAGTTCTCCTCCTCTAAATTTCAATTGAAAGAATATTTGGAGAATGATTTTTGCATGGAACTGTTGTCTGAACAAGTCTTTTCTGCTTGCTTTTCCCTCCTGCAGTTGGAGATGGCAGGCAGGGATACCCCGAGGAGGCTCCTTACGATGCTATTCACGTCGGGGCAGCAGCACCAACAGTACCAAAGGAGGTAAGAGTGGTCGTGCGGGATGTCAGTTGCTGTTGGCTGCCTTTATCAGTAGCTGTGACAAAACTAATAGTTAGGGAACCACGGGAACCATCTGGTTTTTTTGTCTGTTTGCATGGAGCTGGCAAGCTTGTGTTTTTCAAGATGCCGTGACCTTCACAGCTTGGCTGACTTCTGTTGTCTCTTCTTGGCTCTGCTGATTCCGATCTCTCCGATTGCCAGCTGCTGAATGAACTGAAGCCGGGAGGTCGGCTGATACTGCCCGTGGGTCCTGAGGGTGCGAACCAAGTCCTGATGCAATACGACAAAACCAGCGACGGGGAGATCGTCGAAACCCAGCTGATGGGTGTGATCTACGTTCCTCTGACGGATAAGGAAAAGCAGTGGCCTCGGTAAACACTCGCAGCGTTTCTCCTCTCCACCCCGTGGGCTTGCTCTCCTTGAGTGCTGGCTTTGCTGACAGATCCCTGGATTCCTAGCAGCTGCTGTTTGTAAAGGACCGAAGGAAGAGGCTAACTAGTAGGCACATCAGGGGAGCAGGATGCGTTTTCTATTAGCCAGGGATCGCAGACTGAGGACTCGAGCCTTTTTTTTGTTGTTGTTGTTTTTTGGAGCCTCTGCACGTTCATAAACGCTGCAGCTGTGTCGATTCTGTCGCTGAGCCGAAGGCAAATGCGTGACAGTAACTGCTGGTTTTTCTTTGCCTCAGGGACGAATTCTGACAGCGGGATGGATATCTCTAAGGTCACCTCAGAAAGCTCACGGACGGGACTCGGACGGCCTGCATGGCTTTGCTTTTTGAGCGGGAGCTCTGGCAGTGGCTGCGCTCGCGAAGGCGAGCGCTGCTTCAACAGAGCTCGGGACGGAGAAAAGGCTGCGTCTTGGGCAGAGCCGGGTCTGGCCGCGGGGCTTTGATCCGGCCGAGCCCAGCCCCAGGTGACTCCTGTAGAGAGCTGCAGGGGCAGGCGGGCTCACACCTCCCCGCAGCCACCCCCTAACAGCGACCCTCTAACGCTTGGAGAATAAACAAGGCGCCCTTACCGGCTCGGGGCACGGTGCTCTGACCGAGCTCATTTACGCGAGCGCCTTCTCTTCTTTCCTGCGTCAGCAACCCCGAGTTTTTTGGGTAAAAACGCCGGGAATTGGGGAGGGAGAAAACCGGGGTGGGGGGGTGGGGGCGGCCTGGGGAACAGGGGGCGTGGCCGGGGGCGAGGGGCGTGGCCTAGGATAGAGGGCGTGGTTGGTGGTGGTGGGGCGTGAATGGGGTGGGGCGTGGCCTGGGGGACGTGGGCGTGGCTAAGTGGAAAGGGGTGTGGTTAAGGGGAGCGGAGGCGCGGTTGAGGGCTGAGGGGGCGTGGCCTGCGACGGCGGCCGCCTTCGGCGATTGGCTGCGCGGCGTGGCGTCACTCGGCGCGCCGGCGCGCTGTGTGCGGCGTGGCTGCGCGTGGTGGCGCGGGGCTGGGGCCGGGGGCAGCGGCCGCTTCTCCTCCCCCGGCGCGGCATGGCGGAGCCGGGGCCCAAGAGCGGCGCTGGGGGGGGGGGGGGGGGGGGGGGGGGGAGGAGGAGGAGGCTGCCCCGGCCCCGAAGAAGCGCCGCGTGGCCGCCGGGGAGCGCTACGTGCCGCCGCCGCGGAAGCTGAAGGCGGGGGTGAGCTTCAGCGCGGCGCATTTCGCCGAGACCTCGTACTACTTCGAGGGGGGGCTGCGCAAGGTGCGGCCCTACTACTTCGACTTCCGCACCTACTGCAAGGGGCGCTGGGTCGGCCGCAGCCTCCTGCACGTCTTCAGCACCGAGTTCCGTGCCCAGCCCCTCGCCTTCTACCGCGCCGCCGCCCGCGCCGGCCGCCTGCGCCTCAACGAGGAACCCGTGCGGGACCTGGACGTCGTGCTTAAGGTGGGCGCCTCTCCCTTTCCCTTCGTCCCTTAATCCCTTCTTCCCTCCTTTCATCCCTCCCAGGCCCCCCGGGTGCCTGGCCTGATGGTGTGCCTATGCAGAATGCACGCTTATTGTCAGCTTTTCTCGCAGAATAATGATTTTCTTCGAAACACGGTGCATCGCCACGAGCCGCCGGTCACTGCCCAGCCTATCCAAATTCTGGCGGAGGACGATGAGGTGGTGGTCGTAGACAAACCGTCCTCCTTGCCAGTGCATCCCTGCGGGAGGTTTCGGCACAACACCGTCATCTTCATCCTTGGCAAAGAGCACAACCTTAAGGAATTGCATACAATTCATCGACTCGATCGCATGACCTCAGGAGTGCTTATGTTTGCCAAGACGGTGGAGGTGTCCAAGAGGATCGACGAGCAGGTTCGGGAGAGACAGGTGAGAGATAAGGGCTGCAGTAGTTTTGGGGGTTTCTTGTGCGGTATTTTCTTGAAACACGCTATGGCAAAAAGTCAGTCAAACTTTTGGTCTAAACAAACCCAATTCCGAGGACAGCTGGTGGTCTTTTTCCTGTCCTAATTGTGCAAAGTGTGGAAGGCATCAAGAGAGAAGGATGGAGCAAAACCGTAAGCAATTTTTATAGTATCGTATTGAAAGGGGTTTCCATCCCTGTGGGATTGTGCAAACTGGCTGGTATTGTGCATGGAGTCTTAGAAAGGTTTGGGTTGGAAGGGACCTCTAAAGATCAGCTGGTCCGTCAGTTAGAGAGCAGTTTTATTTATCAGTAGAAGCGTGTCAGTCATCTAATACTTTTTCTATTTTAAGCTTTAGAAGTTTCTCTCATTTTTTTCCACTGGTTTTCAGTCCAAACAGAACTATAGCTGTAGGGTGCTAGCTTCCAGGATTTACTTCAAGGCAATGAGGGTCACAGCAAAAACCACTGAGAGGCAACTCTTGAACTTGATATGGGGAAGACAGTTCAGGCCCTTATGTTCTTGAATTCTCAACTAGTTGGAAGCTAGAATGAGAGAAATTTGGTTAAAAAGCTGCTTTTTTTTCTTTTCCTGTTCAGTTGTAATAAAACTTCAAGAGTAGATTAACTAAAATGAAAAATATGTATTTCATTGATGAGAGAGAGAGGAGTAACTAGGATGAGACTGAATCATAATCAGACCTGAGACAGTTTTCTCTTCTGAGAGTTGTTGTTCTTTCTCCCCATAGCTGGAAAAAGAGTATGTGTGTCGTGTGGTGGGGGAGTTCCCAGAACACGAAGTGGTCTGCGAAGAGCCCATACTGGTTGTTTCATACAAGGTGGGGGTGTGCCGTGTGGACCCCAAAGGGAAATCCTGCAAAACCATCTTCCAGAGGCTCAGTTACAATGGCAAGACCAGCGTCGTCAAGTGTCTTCCACGTACTGGCCGCACACACCAGATCCGGGTCCACTTGCAGTACCTGGGATATCCCATTATCAATGACCCCATCTATAACATGGAAGCCTGGGGCCCTGAAAAGGGCAAAGGTGGCAAGATTGGTAAAACAGATGAAGAACTCCTTAAGGCGCTCGTGGAGGAGCATCGTTCCAAACAGAGCCTGGATGTCTTGGGGATTTCAGAAGAGGACTTGAACACCAATGCAGAAAATCAAGACTCTGGTAATTCAAGCAAGTGCACAGAATCTGTGCAGGCTGATCCTATAAATGAGAACTCCTGCCCTGCTGAGGGCACTAAGGATCCTGAGAGAAATGAAACACCAGCTTGTACACTGGACCCTGATACCAATCTGGAAACACTTCAAAAAACTACAGAACTAGGTTCATGTGAGAACAAGGGTGGGCAAACAGGAGGAAATTGTTCAGAAGAGAAGGACCCTTTATGCATGGAGTGTAAAATTACAAGGCGGGACCCATCTCCAAAGGAGCTGGTGATGTACCTACATGCCTTGCGCTATAAGGGAGCAGAGTTTGACTATTGCTCCAAGATGCCTGAATGGGCCATGGAGGACTGGGAGGAATGACAGAGGGCATGACATCTAAGGGCATTGTTCTAGTGTGGCCAGAGAAGTGTCTTGTAAAGACCTAAGGTTTCAGTGTGCTTGAGGTGAAGAAACTGCTGGTGACTTGAAATGCGGTGGGAAGGCCCCCATATTGTTGGGGCCGGCAAATTGCTGTGGCTGCTGACAGGCACTGTAAAAGGTGGGCAAGAACATGGGGTTTCAGTGCTAGAATTACATTGTCATTTAGTGAACACCTGGGCAACAGCCACCTCAATGTGTTACAGGTCTGCTGTCAATTACCTGCAGAGAAAATTTAGTGCATACGCTTTATTTAAGAAACCGATTTTTCTTTTGGCCTGCTATATAATGTTCTTGTACTGTACGGTGAGAGCTGCTGGAATATTGTTCAACATACTGGATGTCACATCATACAGGAAAACTATTTGTACTTTGATTTTATTGTCAGACTGATTTTAAAACCAAATCGTTAACACTGAGAATGCCATAAGGTAAAACCAGAGCACTGTGAAGCTGATTTCTTTACTGTTTGTCAGCAAGGTGGACTTTGCTTTGAAATTGCTCTTTTAGAATTCCTTCACATAATTACTTGATTTGGGATTAGTAACTCTAGGAATGGATCTGTGTGTTGAGCCTATTTCTGGAGGTACTAGTCCCAAGATTTTATCCATATAAGATTTATGAGGAGACTTGATTTAGCAGAGTGTCTTGCTATGTGCCCTGTGACACGTCTTCTGCCTTCTCAAAAACACGTCATCTTCTCTGAGAACCTATTGATTTCTAATCCTTATGCCTCAAATAAAAACATCTCCATACTTGAACAAAAACCCAAGGTAGAGACCAGTCTACCAACTTTCACTTTGTTTTTACCGTACCATGGTCAAGTTGTTTCTGAATGGTGTGTATTTGCTTTTAATGTTGCTTCACGTGTGCTTCAAGGTGACGATTGGCCTTAAAGAAAAAAAGACTGTTTTATAAGCAAACGAGAAGCTTTTCTTAATACTGTTTATAGTAATGTTTCCAGGATGATAAATATCACTATAGCTCTTATTTTCATCGATGTTTATATGGCCTCTGAGAGTTTTATCACAATCATTGTATTAGGTTCTTTTTCTTGTCCGTCTTAGGCAACCTCAGTGGTAATGACCAGCTGCACGCAATCAAAACCTTTCCTGGAAAGAGCCACGTTATTTCAGAATCCTGTGCATCCACCTACATAGGATGCATGCATAGGGTTCAACACTTCTAAAATGTTATAGAAACCTTTTTTAAAGGTGAGAAAAGGAATCCAGGAGACCTGATGCTATTCAGTAAGCATGTCACCAGCCTTGCTGGAGTGTGGTCCAGTACTGGGTGCTCTTTCCTTGTTATGCTGAGCTTTACACTCTCTCAACCCACCAAGACGCAAAGGTTACGGGAGAAACCCCTGCTTCACGAGGTATTCTTGGGTGAGGTGCTGGGGACAACATGTGCTCCACGACTAAGGTTTGCCAGGCCAGGAACAACTACCCTCCTCCTTGGCAAGGCTCCTAAAATCACCTGTTGATACCCACAAGTGTGACTAGGATCCAATAGCCCAAAGTAGCCAAGTGATTTTTTTTTTCCTCTCCTGTACATCCAGCTGTTGTTGAATGTTTCTGTAAGAGTTCATTCAGACTTGAGCTTTGCTCTTCCACATCCTGCTAAGGGTCTCTCATGATTCTCATGTAACCACAGATTTTTATATTTTTTTTTCCTGCTATCATGTAATAAGGCCTGGTCTAGTACTTAGCTGCAGGCAGCTTGTTAAACAAAGGAGGTAAAAACTCCCCTGTATCATCTAGTTTTTTCATACACTGAAATATATATATTTCATCTAACTATGCAAATGAAAATTTGGTGCCTTCAAAATAAGAATATGTGCAACTGTTACTAGCTTTAGACACGGGAAAAATGGTGGATTTAGGGGCAGCTGAGCTTTAATTGAGACTGACATGACCCAAGTTATACTGTCTGTTGTTGTTTTTTTTTTTTGTTTTTTCCTCTGCAAGAAAAAAGCACCTGAAAGAAATTATACTGGCTTGTGTCAATAGATGGAGACCGGATGGCCAAATGTGGAACTGCTGTTCACTGTCGTGTTTCACTTTTTCTGGCTATCCCTAATGGCTGTAGTTAATATATTTTCATTATCACACCTTGCTGGTCAAGAAATGCCGCGACTTGTCTTTTCAAGACACTTTGGGCAATGACCCTTCAAGGTTGGTTTCACAAGGAGCTTACCAGCGATGGCATCACATTTCAGTTTGAGTCCGAGCTGGTGGTTTCACACTGCGCAGCCACTGGGTGTCTGCTGCTGGTACCTGCTAAAAACATGCACAAGATAAAACATCTGCTGGTTTGCTACCAAGGAAAGTATTTCTGCCAGTGATGGCATGTGATAAATCCCCACCTAGGCCTGAGAATTAGCCCAAATGTGACCAGGGAGCTCATCTCCCATTTTTTCCAGCTGTGTTTTAACCAGTCCATTACAGGTGCTACTTGTGCGTATAAAGAGCTACCGTGTGGCCGCGCTCTGCATAGGATCTGGTATAATCTGATTTCCACCAGGATTTAAGCGTAGTTCAATCTGGGCAGTGTAGCCTGGAGGGCTCTGGGAGCTGTTCCAGTAAATTACATGTGAGAGGCCCCTTCCGCTCATGCTAATTACAGTAATTATGGCTTCAACATGCAGCAAAGTCTCAGGGGAGCATTTTGTTTCATTAACTTCTCCTTCCAGATTTTTAAGTTAACTCTTCATGCAGAGTAGCTCTTAGTAATCAGTTACACTTCTAAAATCTCAATAACTACAGGAAAAGCCCATTAAAACAGTCAGTGAGCGTGGATGTAGTTTCAGTGAGGCACAGTGATCAGCCTGGCTGGAGCTCCCTCAGCCCCTGATTTTGCAAAAATTTATTTACCCGAAGCTCCCACCAGGGATTTGGCAAACCTGAATGAGGCAATTTGGGTCGAAAGAAGCAGTTTGGTGGTGTTTGGGCACAGAGGTCGCAGGGCTCCGGGGGGTGCAGCTGCCTCCCCTCAGGCCTCCTTGCGCGGCCCCAGGCGGCGGGAGGGATGCGCGGGGTGGCGGTATATGCCTTGGCAGCCCTCGAGGCGCCAAAAATAAAAATTAAATAAATAAGATAAGGAAAAAAAAAACGGGAGGTGTGGGAGGGAGAAAAAAAGGAAAAGCTAGTTGCCGACGAGGATGGGATTCGAACCCACGCGTGCAGAGCACAATGGATTAGCAGTCCATCGCCTTAACCACTCGGCCACCTCGTCACGAGAGCCCTGTTTCCCGCACAGCCCATAAGAATCCGCACCACCTGCTCCCGGCCTCGCCTCCCGCCCACCGCCCGCTCTGCGAGATGGCGCCCGTCTGCCGCCCTTTGGCGGCAAGAACACAGGACGACGCGACCGGACAGGGACCGAGCCACCCTACCCCGAGCGCCCTCCGCTGCTTCACACTCATTCCTCCGGCTGTGGCGCGGTGCCGGCGAGAAATAATCCCGACAAGGCAGACCACAGGCTGGCATCACGGAGGCCGCCATATTGTACGGAACGCCGGGGGCCGCCATGGCGTACGGAGCGCTAGGGGGGCGCCATGTTGTACGTCCTGCCGTCGGGCGGGCGGTTTGGCGCGCGGCGGTTGGGTTTGAACGGTGAGGCGGCGGCGGCGGCGCCGTGAGGGCAGTGAGTGAGGGGCCGGGAGGGGGCTGGCGGGGCTGAGGGGGGTTTCAGAGCCCTGGAGGGGCTTTGGGGGGCTGGGAGCAGCGCAGGGGGTTGTAGGGAACGTAGTTCTGGTACCGTACGGCCAGTTTGAATTTTTTTTTTTTTATATTTGTAAGTTTTGATAAGCGCGGCAAGCGACCAGCGAAGTGTTCCTGTGGGTGTCGCCAACTTCGGGGCGAACGCTTCATCGACGTTCAAATTGTTTCTTTCCCTTATTCTTCATACAATTATCGTTTTCAAAGCGGGCTTGTTGCATTTCGAGTTTCTCCAGGGTCTCCTGCCATTAATATTTATGTTGTTAATAGATCTCACAGCTGCCTTCAGCCCCGTCGCGAGGTGCGGTTGTCTTTCCCTGCAACTCGCAGCCAAGGCAGTCCGTGGCTGTGAATTTTGAGGAAAATTGCAAAAAGGAACCGGGAGCCCTGCACACAGAGCAGTTTCACCTAAGATGAAAGACGCTTTTATACCTCAAGTCTTTAAAAGCTTCCTCCACGTACTGTGGTGTTGCGAACAAAGAAACCCTATCCCGTTACTGACTTTCCCAGTGCCCGGATGCATTATAGCAAAAATACTGAGCGTTTTAATTACATCATGATCTTGTCATTTAAGTCGTTAAATTTCCCTGCAAGACTTGCTAGCGTTATTTGTGAAACGTGAAAGTTACCGGATGGAAGCTGTTCAAGAGATGCTACTCTTCCACAGGCCTACTATAGGCCTACTATAGCCTTATTTTTGATTATATAATACTCCATCTCAAGGAACTAAAATGTTTTATATTTAGAAACAAAATATAACCTGGTACTGTTAATAGACTGAATGGTGCCAAGTTCGGGCCTGAGGGGATTTCAGTGTGCTGGGGCAGTCCAGAAATGCTCGATAAAATGCATGATAGGCTTAGGTTGGTCAACACCAAGCAGTACTTTTGGGAAAACACCTCTGTAAGTGATAGCTACAGGTGTATGCTAGCCTTTGGGTATTGCTCCAGGTAGTGCTCCCAGGCTGTCTTGGTTTTGTTGCCTCAGAGCTGCAGGCCCTGAAAGCCAAGGCCTCTGCAGTTCCCTTTCTGAGGGGTGTATAGCAATATCCCACTAGTAAGCGATTGATTTAGTGTTTCACTAACCGTAGAGCTTTTTTTTTTTAAAAAAAAAAAACAACTCTGTAAGGCTTAGCTTTTCCTTGGTCATCTCGTGGTTTAAATGCTGTGGTCTATGGTGAGGAGACTGGCTTGGTGGAGAAGAAGGGGAGATGTTGCTTATTGGGGGGAACTTATGAATGTGTATGAATACCTTTGGGAAAGTTTCAAGAAGATGGAGCCAGAAGGGATGAGACGCAATGAGCACAAACTGGACTACAAGAAATTTCACTCAAACGTTAGAAAAAAAAAATGCGGAGAAGGTGGAACAGATTGTCCCAGAGCAACTGGCCATAGCTTTGGGCAGGGGGTTGGACTGTACGATCTCCAGAGGTCCCTTCCCACCTCCAAGAGTCTGTGATTTTGTGAAATGCAAAAGCTGAGCAGTTCCTCTCTATTTCTAATTGTCTCTTAAAAAAAAAAAGTGTTTTACAATTTGCTTAACCCTTGCCTAGGCAAGAGTTTCTCTTAAGGCATTGTTTGCTGAGGTTTAGCAAGGGGAAAATGAAATGTGGTGGTATTGTCAGATTGCTTATAGCTGTCACATAAGAATATTTTGCGATAGTAGTAGTGATGGAGATATGCATGTAGATAAATATCACTGAAATCTAGGAAAGAGCACAGAAAAATGTGTTTGTTGATATTATGGTGGTGATTCAATGCTACAATATATTGTGTTCTTTGTCAGGTCCATGGGAGAATGAGGTTATGAGGAATATTAACCTGGTATTCAAAGCCTTGCATTTTGTTGTGCTCTACAGGAAACCTGAGGTAATATCCTAAGGCATCTTCACGGTGTGGGTTAGCTCATTATCCCCTGCTGTGACTTTTAATAGGCATACTAGTTCATAAAAGAGAAGATATTCTTGGGGTGGCAGGGAGTAGTAGTGAATGAAAAATTGTCTTGTGTGTCAGAGCGAACTAGTGCACTTTGTATTGTAGAAAGCTTGATCATATTTATCTCCAGCAGTTACCAAAATCTTAATTTTAAGTAGAAGGCTGCCGAACCAGTAAGACTCAAACTGCTAGCACATTTGATTTATAACATGATATGCAGTAGAAACCATTGAATTGGGAGGCCTGTTAGACATCAGAGAATTCCTCTGAGTAAAGAAGGATAGAGAAGAAAATTTTAGCAACTGACTGAGTCTAGTATCTAGTTGTTGTTCTATACAATATTGTTAGTGAGATTCATTAATATTTTTTTGATTTCAGTACTGCATTTCCCACAGAAATGGACAAGATTTATGCAGACCCTAATGTGGAAAAGTAAGTTGAAACCTCATAAGGACCTCACTGTGATTCGACTGTTGTCTTTTAGATGCAAAATGTTTCTTAATCCCTGTGTGCACTTTAGGATCTCTTGAATGAAATATGCTGTCCATCAAGAAGAAAAACAGGGAGGTTTTTTGATTATGGTGTAGGAAAGCTCGAGGAAATCTCATAGCAGTGGATCGTCTAGAGACTGACCACAGGGGTCAGAGCACAATATGTTGAATTTTCCAAGGGTTATATATGGGACCTAGCATTGGAATGATCTATTCCAAGCAAGTTTGTTCAAGTAATTTCACACTTGTAAAAATAACGGAGAAATTGAATTATTAACCATAAAAATGTGGCAGCACTGTTCAAGAAATACATCTTGGTTCCAGTTTATGCACTAATATCTATTTCTCTTTTTTCCCTCCAGTGATAATACAGAGCACATGAGAGGAAAGCGACTGTCCTCTGTGAGTAACTTAAGGCATTTCTAAAATAAAACTGAGTGAGTGAGTGAAGGAAGGAAAGGGGAGCCATAAAGAAGAATTAGTTTTCTCATCACAGCCTGAAGAAAAACATACCAAGAGCAAAGAAAGACCCTATTAAGTTTGTGATTGAATGTGACACTTCTGGCTCTTACAGATTCTCTACTGCCAAGTAATCAGTTCACGTATTCTTGTGAAATACCAGTTCACTGATTGTATGGCTGGCTGATGTATTCAAGTCTGAAAGCATTGCTGTTCACATTAGCAATGTGGCAGAAGATGATACAATTTCCACAGAAGGATTCGCAGGTGAAGCGAGTGTACAGGGATATACCTGGTAATTTTCTGATTGAAGTGAATGAATTCGGTATTCAGAAGGACAGTTTACCCACTCTTTTCTCAAAATAAGTAAATACGTGAATAAGATATTCAAAAATTAAAGTTATGCCTTCATGGTTACGGATTCAGAATTTTATGAATTCTTTGGTCAATAATAAGTATACCTTCAACTGAACTCCAGTGTATGGTGCGTTGGTGAGAAGCAGGGTCAGAGACTGGGACAGATGCCCAATGCAAGAGTGAATTGTAGGTTATGAAATCCATGGTAACTTGTGCATAAATGATGTCTTGAACTGTTTGTACACCAGCTGTGACTGAACCAGTCATTTACTTGTTGCTTGATCCTTTCTTTTGTGGGTGCTGGGGCTGATTTTCTCAACTTACACTTTCTTTTAGATTTTAAAGGCTCCACGAAATCCTCTTGATGATTTGGGAAATGGGAATGAACTCACTCAGGTAGGTCTGTTAAGTCCTCTTTTGCTGACTCTCTTAATATCTTTGGTTTACTCCTCAACTTGTCCCTGATTAAACAGGGTCACTAGAATAATGTAGGTGTAAAAACTCTTGTAATAACTGCTTTGGAGGATAACGTTTGGAGTAATAAATATTACATGAAATCCATTGAACTTTTATTTTACATCAGAATATGTCTTCTGTCAAGCATGGAGGAATAACCAGAAATTAATAGATATATCTTGCTTCTGGTGTAGTACACGTGACTTGAAGTTTGCCACCTGGAGTACTGTGTGCAGCTCTGGGGCCCACAGTGTAAGAAAGAAAAGACCTCTCAGAGTGGGTCCAGAGGCTGGAGCACCTCTCTAATAACTTCTTTCAAATATGAAATGTGAGCCTGAAATACTCGTGCATAATATATTTCAAAACTGGTTGGAGTATGAAGAGCAGCTCAGTCTTCGTTTAAACTTTAATACCTTTTAACAATGATGCGTAGTACTGCTACTGAGCAATATAGAACCATCGTATGCAGTAGTGTGACTTTGTTCATAACTGCTTGTGATGCTGACATAGTTCCTCTGTGCATATAATGGATAGTGTCAGTACATCAACACGTTGTCTTTCTTAAACAATGAGTATTCTGCTGTCCTGGGCAGAGCTATTTAGTTAGGGAACCTTACTGCAGACACCTGCACCGCAGTGGTATGGTGAATTAGCTTTCCAGTATATGCAGTGTTGCATTGTTACACGCCTTGTAACATTGCATTAGTATAATCGTGTAGTCAGTGATACCATTTAAACATTTCTTTGGGAAAATATCAGTGGTGATTTTGATTCTTCCATGCATCCTTCCCTTTCTTCCATAAAGACAAGTGTTTTTTTCAGTTGTCACAGAAAGCTAAATTTAAAAAAAAAAATCTTGCAACTCACTTGTGCTAAGCAGCTAAGTATTTTTTCCCTAGTATGCCAAACATTATGCCAGACAAAAATCCTTATAAGTGGTATTCTGCTTCTTCTGTCTGAAACCAAGCAGTTAGTACAAAATGATCTTTAGAACCTGCTTCTTGTGAGATAGTTGTCTCTCTGCGAAGAGGAGAGAAGCTGGAGAACTATAAGTGGTTTAAAGATGTTGGCAAATACATGTTGTACTTGTTGAACTATTACGCTTGCATTTTTTCTTTTTTTGTGTGTGACAAGCTATAATTATTGTGGATTATGGCATACGAACTGTTCTCTGTACATCAAACTTTTTTTTTTTTGTCAGGATATCAATATAGATAAACGCAGGAAAAACTCCCGACGCGTCAGCTTTGCGAACACCATAAAGTAAGTTTGATCTGAAGGATGCAGATCTACATCTCTTTTTTTAAGCATAAAGTTGTAGGTAATAATCTGCTATCACCTAAAATTGCTGTTTGCATACATTTATGGGCATTCAGTGAAGAAAATTGGTGACTTTTTATACTAAGTTGATTTTGAGCCCTAATAGAAACATTATTCACTTTCTCATCCTAGCTATAAAAAATGATGGAGTAAATTTCATATAATTAGGAAACTTTGGTTTTCATTAACTTTTCTAGTGATTTTCACATGAAGTATGATGATGGCATCTTCCTGCTGGAAAGTATGGTTGGGTTCAGTAAGCTGCTGTCTTTTGGTATCATTTCAGAACATATCATGTGGGAAAAGATTGAGATTAAGGCTTTTTTTTATTTCTTAATTTGCTTTAAAAAAGATCATCTTGTGTTTTCAAAAACTGTTTTCCTTTGTTCTTAGCTGCAGAGTCTTCCAGCGAGATCTTAAGAATAATGCAGCAGAGAGAGAAAATGAAGGTAAAAAGTCCTTTCTTTTCTGACAGGTTTCACAGACTATTAGCAACAAGACTTCAGCCAGAATTTAAGAAGTCAAGCTTGTCAGTCATAGATAGGGAACAACATGGTCAGCTGTTTGTGATGGACTGGATGAAAACCCATTAGTTACTACTACTTAGTTACTATTAGTTACGTGACTAATTAGTACTTACTATTAGTACTTAGTTACCCATTAGTTACTAGTACAAGTGGACCTTGTAGCTCAGAGAAGGAATTATTTCTTTTAGACAAAATGCACCTAGTTTTGGGGATTGTTGTGGTTTAACGCCGCCGGCAGCTAAGCACCACACACCCCTAGCCTGCCCGCTGGCAGGACAGAGCGAGAAGCTGAAAAGTTCTTGGCTTAGTGTAAGCACTGCTGTGCAACAATTAAAACATCAATGTGTTGTCAATATCAGTGTTATCAACATCATGTTATCAACATCAGTGTGTTATCAACATTCTTCTCATCCTAAATCCAAAACATAGCACCCTACCAGCTACTAGGAGGAAAATTAACTCTATCCTTCCTGAAACCAGGACAGGGATTTAGATCAAAAGAAGACCGAGAAGAATGTCTCATTCACTCTGTCAAAGATGACCTAGGAAGAATCTGAAAAGCTAATGCATTTTCAAGTACTTTGGTTCTCTGGTTTTTGCCATCATAAAGAGGAACACGAAGAGTGAGAACTGCAGAACATTCTTTTCTGTACACTTTACTCTTGTCTCTGAATGTTTTGATCCTGTTTCTCTCGTTGTAATGTCTGATTTTCTTATTTTTAGAGTGTGCAGCAGATACAGGGAATCATGTCCTGCTTAATCAGTAAGTCTGGGGAAAAATTATTCCCACACTGCAAATACATTTCTTCACATGGCATGCGACCATAAGAATGTTACTCCTCAAAGAAACCAACAAATGTAACATGCTTATTTATTTAGATATAAAATTGCTCTTTTGACTGGTTTTGAAACGTTTGACTGGTTACAGGAATACAGCAGAAAAAGGATATAGCTGTTTTGGCCATTCACAAAACGGTAGATGTTTCTGAAAAATTGAACAATTATGTCTTGAAACTGCTTCATCCAAAGTTGATTGTTTGGGAATGTCTTCCAGGAGACACTTACCAGATTCCGTATTTGATAGAGATGGTCTTGTATGTTTATTACAATCACTTTTTCACTCAGAGGTGGATAGAGTATTAGTCTGATCTCAAAGTTCTTGTCTAGATAAAATAAAATTATGATAGTTACTCACCAACTCAATTTAATTTTAAAAGATTTAGACTGTTTCTGTGCATGAAAGCAATTTTTTATATTTAAAACATACAGCAGGGGAACATTTACCTACAGCTATAGTTAACAAACACTTATAAAGTTATCAAAGCAATATAGTAACGTGTGTGTATAAATAAAAATCAGTATACTAGACAAGGCAGTTTGGGCTTGAAAGAACATTCAAGAAAACACTGAAGAGCAGAAGTCATTAAATGTTAGATGAAAAGCCACACAAGTTGGTCGGTGTACCTGGCTTTTGATTTTTACAGAGAAATGACTGGAGGCTTTAGGAACACGTCTTCAGTTTTCCAAAAAAGAAAGGAACGACTGAAAGTCGAAGGTCTGAGTTAAAAATAAAGTATTAATCTCTTTTCCTGTGAAAAAAGAGTTTCATGGGAAAATACCACTTTAGTTCCAATTAGGATATATTGAAGACATATTTGTAATGTCTGGTATCTGCTGCCCAGTCATGTATGAGCTCTGCAACAGAATTCTCTGCCTTTTAAGTATATTGCTGAAGCCCTCTGGTTTGCAATCTTTTAACAAACTGTTTACCTAAACCATCTTTTGTAGAAATGAAGAACCTGAAGCTGTTCCATGTGAGATCACTGGTGAGTTTGAAAATCGATTTAACAACAGAATGACTATTTTTATTCCAAACTATTGATAATAGTTGATAGAACATTTTTAACATGTCTAGAACAGTCTCACGGATGGAGATCACTATTGCATGAACAGACTCTGTCTCATAATGCTGTTTACAAGCACTGTATTGTAGAAGCATGGGTAACCCTACTACGTGTTCAAAGGAGTACTGAAAATATTTCTCAGGATATATTTGGTTTTAAATGTGCTTACTCAGAATGTGATACTTATGTAATGAGTGCATTGATCTTCAGTTAGTTGATTAAAATAATAAAATAGCTCAGCAAATGCACTATTCCTTTTCTTTTGACAGGGATGAACACTTTGCTTCATGCCCCTATCCAGGCATTGGTGCAGCAGACTGAGGTATGTGAAGGTGCTCATTTTTTCAGTGCTGAGAATGTTACTGTCCAAAATATATTGCAGTAATTTGTGTAGTAAAGGTGAAACATGTACCTCAGCTGCCTAAAAAGTAAATCCTTGTATTCACAAGAAATTTGTCTGAAGCATAATCTTCTATATTTTGAAGTAGTTTCCTAATCTGATAGTCCTTATACTATACTATTGATAATTTTTGTTTCTAAAATTGCTTTTCAGTATCTGAGCTAGTTCTTACATTTTTTTTTCAATGCTTATCTAAGAATACGTAAAGGAGCTTATGTTTCAGATAGGTCAGTTTAATTTTTTTCCTCGTGGATTACTGTCTACTCTTTTTTTTCCACGGGTGGAATGGATATACGTTGTCTCTTCGTACTGTTAAAAAGGTTTAGAAAATTGCAGTGACTAGCATGAAAAGGTAACTGAAATGCTTCAGTTGACTCAAGTGATAAAACACAATGTTTTTAGTTAAGACCTTAACAGGCACAGAAATCCTGAACTGTGCTATACTTCAGTTATGATGTCATGAGTCTATTTTATCAAACAAAGCAATTGAACAGTATCCCTTGATCCAATGGCTTCTGACTTTCATGCTGAATTTAAAAATATGGTTTTAAAAATGTCCTAGCTCTTGTGAAAAAATGCTTATAGAAAAAAATAAAGGTTAAAATCTAGTGTGGATTAAAAGATGTATGCCATGAGCCTATAAAGGTCATATTGAAACCCTCTCTCTCCTTGGTTTAAGTAATGTATATGATTTATGCTTTTTCTGGTGTATTTTATTTCTTGCATTTATAAAATAATAATGCATATATAACAATATACTTAATTTAAAGTAAACACAAAGTTGTTCTTAATCAGTGTATTCATTATGTTTGATAAACTACAGTATTATATCTTGCTACTGGCCAGTTTTTATCCACAGCTTTAAAACTCTAAATCCTTTCTATTAAAGAGACTGAAATCTTCTTATTCAGGGTGGAAGAGTCTTTAAAAAATTCCAATTTGGCACTGCTGCTTTGGGGAACATACATGATAAGCTGGGCAGGGATTTTGCTTGCAGTGGGTGAGTGGGGAAAGATAGAAACACCACAGGAAATACTGATTCATAAGTCTCAGTGATTGTTCCGTGTTTACAAGGATTTCACATGTGAAGATGTGAAGGTTTTGTCCAACAGAAATCTGAGCAACATTCTTTCAAAATTCTATTTAAATACGTAAAGATATTACAAACATAAAATATAGGCTCTAAGAATTTGTAACAGTTAAGTTGTCCTTTCCTTTAATATGTTATTACTTGTTGAGAAGGACTGAAATGTTTTTTTTCCTCCCCAAAAAGCTGTAAAGGTAGAGCTCTAACCTTTAGACTGCATTAGCCGACTTTTGTTTTGAATAGAGTTAACCACTGTGTCATTTGTTACGAGTGTCAGTAACTGTCATTTCTTGTCTTTTTTCAGTGCCATGATGTGGACAACGCCATTCAACGAACAAATAGGCATGACACAACACTCACCTTTTCAGATGAAAATGAAATGGAAATGACAGCTAGTCACACGGCAGTGATTACACGTAACCTGAAAAACAATGAAACTGACAAAACTGAGAAAATAGATATCACATCATTTCTGGCTGGGTTAAACTCTAACAGTGGAAAGGCAGAAATGAGTAAAGAATTTCATTTTTCCTTTGATCCTACGAACTGTCTGTGCCCATCTTTTGAACAGAAGGAAGATGCTACTACGGTAAAAAAAATAAATTTCAATGAATTTTTGATGCGCTTGAAGTCAAATGAAAAAGCACTCAATCCTATTGAAGGACCTGAAAAAGAAAACCTTTTTTTTATCCCTTCACAAGTCTCAGAAGACGTGGCACGATCATCGGTGGAATCTGCTTATTCCCATGACCCACCGGCCACCTTCAATGTAACAAAAATCTTTAGAGAGCAAGATGATGGAATGGAAATGACAAAATGCCAAGCACCTGATGTTAAAAATATGCGTTCTGGTATTTGTGGGGCTCCACCAGAGCAATTACTGTGTGCAGATGTTACTGAGGCATTTGCAGATGATGGAATGGATATGACAACTAGTCACACTGCAAAAATGTCTTTTCCTTTTGCCAGTGTTGGAAATCAAAGTCTAAACTTCAAAAAGGATTTCCCATCCATGGAGATAGATAATTATTCTGTAGTAAAGAGAGCATCTCATCAGCAATTAATTGTAAAGCAGGACCCTCAACTTTGTACAAACAAAAAACCAGTAAATGTTGAAGACACTGTAGATACTACAGTGCTTCAAACTTTTAAGCAAGACACCAGAACTTTGTCTGCTATCCCGGGGTCTGTTTCTTCTGAGACTGTCTTCCGAGGTGATAAAACTGTTTTTTCTAAATGTGATGACATGGAAATTACTGGGAATTACACAGATGTAATCTATAATGAAAGTACCAAAGGAATGAGCAGTTCATGTCATAAAACTTTTGAGAAAACGGTTAATACAAACTCTTTGCCAGTAGGAAGCAGACATCCAGCACTTGATGATGTTACAGAAAGTCTAACATCTTTAGATAATCGAGCTTCTGTGTCACAGAAAACTAATGCGCTTGAACAATTTTCAGGCTCAGATGGGAGAACTGAAAGAGTGACCCAAGATCATGGGACTGCTTCAGTGGATGTTGGTTTTGATTTGTGTAGAAATTCAGTGTCCAGTGGTACCTCTAAGGGTAGACTTCAGCACAGACTATCAAGCTCTCTACTTGTTTCACTGCCAGGTGAGAAAACTGCAATATTTTCAGGAAAAGATATGACCTTGACTAAAACTTGTATTGACAAGGCTGATGGAAAGAATGTTGAAAATGATTTTCCTCCTGGAGTGTCCACCTCTGTCACCTGCAAACCACATTTTCTTGGTAACAGAATCTCTACATCTCCCAATTTAAGTGAGCAGGAAAAAATGGAAATAACTAAATGCCAGACTGTTGTCATTGATGATCAAAGCATTGGGATAGCTGCAGAAGCAAAACAAATGCATGGTAAAATAATTCCAAGTGAGAACCACAACAAAAATGTCAGTGCTGTGGCAAGTTCTTTGGACAGGGACAAGGAAAATCTTGAGGCAATTGGTTTTGATGTGAATATGAAAAGAAGCCAGACTACAGAAATGAATACTGAAGATGTTGAGGTGATAATAGTCAATAAGAAGCTTGGAAAAACAAACTTTCAGGCAAGTGGTCTGATTTCCTGTGTGAAGAGCGTGCGTTCATTACAAGAGCAAAAGAGAGAAATCGCAGAAAATACTGCCACCAACAACAGTGCGTTCATGTCTTTGCAAAGTCAAGAAGTCGATATAACTCAGCCTTTGAAAAAACCCCTTCAGAATGCTTCAGTTTCCTGCACAAATGACAAAACAGACGTGTTTTCAGATGATCAAAACATGGACGTAACCAAAACTCATTCTGTTGCCTTTGAAGTTGCTCCTACTAATACAGTACAAGAATATGAGAATACTCATAATCAAAATAATGTGATATCCAAGCAGCTGCAAAAACAGGTCTCCCGATTTTCCAATAATTCTGGTGTAGATACCACTGCAAGTCAGACTGCAGCGATAGAATATAGGGATTTCAAAAGGAGCTCAGATAAACAAACTGTTACTCCTTTATCTGCAAATGGTATGTTCGTGTCTAGTAATGAACCCACTCCCTCCAGAAATACAAGAAATGTACAACCTGCAAAAATACTGGGTATAAATGCAGATTGCCAAAGCTCTGACAGGCAAGTGAAAACCCGTACTATGAAGGTAGTAAATAATGCGTTGCCAACTCAAGAAGAATCTGAGAGAGATTTCCTGGTCAGTAAAACAGTTTCTTCAGAAGAGGATTTTAAAAATCCTCGGTCAGTTGATGGCCTGCATTTGGGTATTGAAGAGACATTACTAACTAATACATCTGAACAACTGAAGAGAAGTTCCCAGTTACCTTTCTTTTCAGAAAAGTCTGTTTTGTTTCCCTCTGGTGAAAACATGGACTTGACTGAAAGCTGTGCGGCAACGGCTCCTGATCAAAACATCCATATGATTTTACCAGGAAGAAAAGCAGCACCAGTACATATTGCTGAAGATGAAAATAAAACATTATCTTTAAAAAGAGGGGTCATGATGACAATAAACAGCCAGGAGCAGCCTGGGTGCGATACGTACTCCTTGGTATCTGGTAAGAAAATGTTAACTGTGACTGGTTTAAAGCATTTGCATTTTGTAGATGAGAAAACTACCATATTTTCAGAAGATGCTGATATGGACATCACGAGAAGTCATACGGTTTCAGGGGAAAACAAAATAATTTTGCTGCCTAAAAGTTCAAGCAATGACATATCCTTTGTTTCTGGAGATAAGACTTGTGTTTTTACACACAATAATGACATGGAAATAAGTAGATTTGATACTGTTGCAATTGATAAATCTGTGGAAAAGGCTGAACCTGGAGGGATGCTTAGCAGAGCTACTAGGACTGAAAGGAAAAGCTCCAAGGAAACAACAGGGGAAAAGACTGTTTTATTTTCACTGAGTAATGAGAATAACGACATGGAGATCACAGAGAGCCATACGGCTGCAATAGGCCATGAAATCCTCTCCCAAAAAGAGGTCAGGCTTCATTCTCTGTCTTCAGCTCAGCCTGTTAAAGCTGTTAAGTTCACAAGTAACCAGAGTGACATGGACATTATGTCTTGCCCTGCTGATAAAATTACAGTTAAACTTTTACGTGATGATAACTTGAACTTGAATAAAGAGGTTGGACAGGAAGCTCCTTCAAACAGTGAAGCTACTGTGCTTGCTATGGATGATATGGAAATCACTAAAACCCATAACGTAGCTTTGGAAGAAAATTCTCTGCAGGGTAGGCTACCCAATCAGTCTGTTCCTCTATGTTCCACAATTATTTTTACAAATGACAAGGCTGATATGGAAATGACCAAGTATCTCCCTGATGATGAAAGTACTGAAAGAGTCCTGTGTGAGCACAGAGTAAACCCTCCTAAGCAGGTTGGACAGGAGGCTCTTTCAGGTAGCAAAACAGTCATTTTTACTTTGGCTGAGGATATGGAAATCACTAAAACTCATACAGCTGTGTTAAGTGGTGATGTGTGGGACAGAAGGTTCATTCCAGCCGTTTCTGCAGTTCCTGCTGATCAGACCATTGTGTTTCCACACAAACAAGATGATATGGAAATAACCGTATCTCATACTGTTGCTGTTAATAACAATATGGAAGGATTTGAGAACCAGCAAGTGTCACATAAAAGCACTCGACAACCAGGCTTGCATAGTGCATCATTGTCTGCTTGCAGAGATGAAGTAGATTCTCTGCATGTAAAAGACCTGAATGGTGAGTATCTTAAAAAATCTAATGATAAGCCTACCATTTCTTCATCTGCTTCATCAGCCTCAGCATTTCCTACTGAGAAAGGAGCTGCCAAAGTTCACAGTGGTGCAATACCAGATTCCATTTATTCTACCTCACTTCCAGAAGACACTCTGGACATCCAGGCACCACAGGATCTTGACCTTGCCACGGATAATTCAGTTCCTGTAAACAGTCAGCAGGATCTTGTACATCCAGGAAAACTGAAATCAAAGAGAGTGTCTTTCAAATTTCCAGGTAATGCCCCCTTGGAATGCAGTGAAGAAACTGGAGCTGTGGTATCCCATGTTTCTCTTCCTATTCAGCAATCGGATTCTTTGAAGAGTCCTCCAGATGGACTTAGTACTCAGACAAACCAAGTATTGAAAGATAATTCATCTAGGCATGAAGATCTAGATACAGTTTTAGCCAAGGATGGAGCAGTTCCAGTTTCTGACAGCGAATCAAAGGAAAATGAGAGGCTGTCAGCTGAAGGGGAAGTACTTCCAACAGACTTCCAAATAAAATCTGAAGAAACTAAGCAACTTTTGGTCAGTGACAGTCCAAGAGATCCAGTAGATCCTGCTCTTGCACCTAAATTATCAGGTATTTTAAATGTTTGTTCAAAACTGGAAAATATTAGAAGGAAATCTGCAGTTGTCTCTGTTCCTGAAACCGCTGTTTCTGACCAGCTGCATAAGTTACCAACTCAACCAGAGGATACCTTGAGGTTAGGAAAAAATACCATAATGGAACAAGATAATTTATTTTATCCTAAAGAGCAGGAGAACGCATGTCTTGAATCTGGAGCAGCTCCTATAGGTACGAATTTAGGTATGGCACTTAAGGACAAATATCAAGGAATAAATGTCCCTCTAGGTATCTTCCAGCCTAAACTACCAAGCAGAAGAAATCCTTCTGTTTCTGACGTGCAAGATATAAATGCAAAATCTTCAGACAAAGTAGAAGCACTGGTTTCTGAAGTAAACCTAAACACTGGTGAAGCACCAGATTACACCAAATCTAGTAGGCAGAACTTCAGCCATTCTCAGTTTATAGCAGAAGAATTTCTTCCTGTATGCCAAGAAGCAATGGATTCGAATGATTCTGTAAGCTTTGGATCTGTGGAAGACGGTTGCAATGAGATAAACAAAAGAGACATCTCCCACAATGAAAAGATTAAACGTGAAGAGACAAAAACTTGCAACAGCATAAAAAGAGCTTTGGAACAAGATGAGGAGGATCTTCAAAGTCTAAAGAAGCTCAAGGTGGATGAAAGCTTGGTTGGTGGGGCCTCCCTTGACTTGCAGGTGAGCCTGATCACTCATTGTCAGCATATAGGAACACTGACAGTGCATTTTAGATATTGAGATGCAAATAGATCTGTTGCTAGTTTTTTTTTTGGTTTTCTTTACCACCAGTTTGTAGTCATTTTGCTATGTTTGCCTCAGAATTTCTCTCACTGTTTTCTCAAACTAAAACAATTGATGTGTGCAACTTCCCAGATCCATGACAGAGTAAGGAATATGTCAGTTCTCTCCATAGTATCCTATTGAGCCTTTCTCAAATACGTATTCTTAGTTGTCTGTACTAAACCATGTGCTAGTTTTTGCTTAGGTATAGTGATAGATTAAGGCTGAAAGCAATTACTTAAAATAGGATATGTATGTATATTTTATATTAGCTGTCTTATGGATAGCACAAATTGCCATGGGCTCAAGAAAATCTGTGCAAATATGGAGCGCTAATCTGACCTTAAAAATTAGTTTGTACGTTATCATTACAAACTTTCTAATTCCTAAAGCTGCAAGAGTGTGCTGTGGTGGCTACTGCTTTGAGAAATGAATGAGGGATTTTGTAACATCACTTCCTATATGCCATGGTAGGAAATGGCTTACGTATATGCTGTTTTTTTATGCTGATTAACTATAAAATGTGCAGATACCAAAAATAAATTTCGAATGTCAAGAAACAGCTATGTAAGCAACTGATTGAGTTATTCTTACATTGTTTCATATAGCTCTTCTTTTCTTTTTTTTTTTTAACTTGCTGATACTAGGTTACTTCTGGTGCTCTATCTCAAAGCCAAGTAGATGTTCGTGAAGGTGAAGATCCTCCAAATCTATCAGCTAAAAACCTGGACTGTACTCATGCCAACAGCAGCAGCTCTCTAGATTCTGTTAAGGCCGACACAGAATTAACAAGTAAGACTTCCTTTGTAGCAATTGTCTTAAACTTTTCTATTCTTTTGGCTTAATCAAGGATGAGCCCTACCTATAATACCTTGAATGCCTGTGGTACAGCTTCCTACCCAGCCAGCTGACATGCTTTTATGTTCCGGCTATGAGGCCCAGCCATTCAAGGAATACTGAGATGAGGAGGAAAAGCAGTAGAATTTAAGTACACTTGTGTTTTAGTGGGCAGGTTGGGCTGAAGAGGCAGTTTAGTTTCCCTAGGACAGAGTAAATCTTAGTTTATTAGCTCTCGATGATTAGCCGGTACCTAACAATGAGGCAGAAATCCGCCAGTCATCTGGTACGTGATATTTTGCCTATATTTACAAAACCAATTCCAACTTTGCCGCTTGCAACTATGAATATATATGTTTTGTCCAGTGGAAGTTGGACTGTCCTTTGAGTGAGAAACTAGACCTTCTTAGCTTGGCACTTGAAAGCTATGGTTTTACCTAGAAATTTGCTGGCAGCTCAGATGCTGTTTGGTTTCCGCCTACCAACGGTGCCCTCTGAACTGGTTGGAGTCTGTTTCTCAGATTTATTACTTTTTAGCATGATACATGTGGCTTTCCTCCTATAGAAAAGTGAATTCTGTCGTTTGAATGAATTTCATTTTACATTAAATTTCTAATCTGTTCCTCAGGATTTGCCTAAAGTAGTTTTTTCCTCATTAACTTCATTCAGCACCAGAAACACGCATAAAGGTCAAACTCTACATTAAGATGGCTTACTTCTGGAGCTAATCAACTAAGATTCATATTTCTGTAATAATATTTTTAACCCCAGCAATGCCCTTTTCTTATTTTTATATAGTTCAGCGATGCAGTCAGATGGAGTCTCAGCTTCTCACAGACAGCATTTGTGAAGATAATTTATGGGAGGTATGTATATAGCTGAGAGATGTTAACTTATTTTCCGAACAGGAAAAATACTTGTGTGCATATATACCAGTAAGCATTCTCACTTGAAGAATGTACTTACGTGTACGTTTTTCCTAACTTTGCAGAAATTTCAGAGTGGTGTTATCACAGTTGGAGAGTTTTTTACACTTCTTCAAGTCCATATTCCAATTCAGAAGCCCCGACAGAGCCATCTTCCAGCCAGTGTGAGTATCTGTCCTCTGATATGCATAAGGCTTTGGATTGTACTCATGGTTTGTCGTTGTTTTTTAACAGCTAAGTAGTCTGTACTGAAGGTCTTTAAATGAGTCAAGGCAGAAGTCAGTTCCACCTTGGCAAGTTAGACACTACATGCTTCCAATTCTGTCTTTGCTTGTTTACCTCTGATAACGGATGTTTTGGGTTTTTTTCCCTCAGTAATGAAAAACAGAATAGATTTCTATCTCTTGACAAAATACTGTGTACCGAGGATCATCTGTTCTTGGATAAATATGCTGATCCGTGGTTTTTGAGCTTGCTTAAAGAGCAAAATGTTTGAAAGTAAGAATTAGAAGCTCTATCTAACTTCACATTATCGTCTTACTACATCCATCATCCACTGAGGTCAGAATCCTGAAATGCTGCTCTGCCCTCCTGCTGCATCTTCTATTCTCTTTTAAGTTGCTGCACCATGACATACCTGTTCTCCTTATTTCTCGCCCTTAAGTCTGTTCTGCCTGAACCGTTTTTCAGTATCCTCATCCTGGATGGAGGAAAAACTTCTTTTGAATTCTTGCTGATATGGGAACAAATATTTTGCATGCATGCATACAGACAAGCACCATGTATTAGTAGTAACCTGATACCAAACAAGGAAGTAATCGTACTGTGCAGTCTCCCTGAAAACAAGGCAAGGTGTCACAATTTAGAGAAGACTGAGATTTTTCATGTGGCAGTTTTAGGACAAGGAATGCCTTTATTAATCCACCTCTGGCAACATAATTATTAAAGTAGAATTTATTTCTGTAAGCTCATCTTGAATCTGTCTTTAACCCATCACACTTCTCCAATTCATGTTCTGCAAATGGAATTTTGATATATGAAGTTGATCTTCAGGTTGTTCTTCTTAAAACCCTGTGAAGAGAAAACCTCAAAGCTAGTATAACGGCACATGACTAGTAAAAGCAAAATAAAATTTGTTTGGGTTTGGTGGGGAGGAGTTGAGGTGTTTTGGGGTGTGGGCTTTTTTGGTTGTTTTTTCCCGAGTGGTTCTGTTCCATAATGTTTGAAGGCACATTGAGAAGTCTTGAAAAAAAATATTTTACCTTTTAACTATTATATTCTGAGAGTCCTGACTTGTGTTTGGCTATACTATGGTTTTGTTCGTTTAGCATGTGGATTGCTTCAGTCAATCACAATTGCACCAAGCCCTTTATTCAACCTAGGTTTACTCTATGCCTGGAATTTAGTTCTACCATGTACATCTGGTGGGGGCGGGGGGAAGAAAAGCACTGGGAAAAACTGTCCAAACTGAAAAAACTGTGCTGAATGTCAGTGTATCTGCTTTACAGTATTTCTTCCAGCGGCTCCAATGAAAAGGTAGATTCCTTCTTACGTAGTCTAGTTGTTGCTTTCCTTGTATATAGCCACTTCCAGCAATATGGTAGAGAAATTTACAGAGACTGTCAGCTTTGATGTGCAAATTGGTAAGCAAGACACTGAAGTGGGTTTCTTACGTTCTCTCCTTAGTTTTGGATAAGCACTGCAAAATGTAAGTGTGTACTGTCAATCTTAAAGTGTTTGAAGTTTGAATATCTGACTTCTAACTCTTTACTTTCAAAAATAACTGGAAGAGGTTCCCTTTATTTCCCCTAACTTAAAAGTAAACTAGGAAACTTGTCCCAGTACAATATTTTAATAGCTTACACATTTCCTATCAACTTGATTTTTACATTTTACTGTTGTTATGTCAGTTTTGGGTTTCAGTAAAGGTACCTTCTTTTCATATAAGCTCTCTTAAGACTGGTGTTTCAGGCTTGCTTCTTTGTACACCTTTGTGTAGCCAACTGATTTTCCAACTAGATGCTGGAAATAGTCTGTCACCTATCTGGATTTCATGAATAACTGCCATTTCTTAAAAAGATTGTCTAATAAAGTAGTGTGAATGAGCTGCTTAGTTTTCTCTACTGACATGGAAAGCTTTTGAGTTTTATGAGTAGAGAAAGCTTGTTTTTATTTTTTTATTGTGTCTATTTAATAGAGGATATGGGGAATTAGCTCAAACAGTTCCATTTCTTGTTGCTTACAGCAGTTTCTGCTGGCATGGCAAATGATGTGCCAGGGCAATGGAAAAGCCATCCTGCAAAGTGGAAAACCTTAGCAGTGTCTGGATAATGTAGAAGTGGGTTTGGCAGGTTCTTCTATGCCAGTACTTTTTCTAGCATGCTGGAGAACTTTTCAGTAGTCTGTTCGATGTTAAATAAGTTCTAATGACGTTCATTCTTCCTTCTTCTGAATGGGTTATGTGACACCTCTTTTGGTAGAGTGAAATAGTTTCAATCACAATGACATATTAAAAATTCCTGACAGTTGTTGTGTATGAAAAGGTGTATTCAAGACCATACTCTTTGCATGGTAAGTGGTATATTTGTGAAAATTCTTCACTCATGAAATTCATTCTAGTACTTCAGATCTAGTTCTTAGAAAGCTGGCTCCTGTATAACGAAGTCTTACAGTTGTAAGATGTTACATTGTAAGGGTACGTAAGTCAGCAGAACATTCACATTAGAAATTTGGATACCTTCTCGGAAATAAGGAACTCTCTTGTGGTGTTCTGCCTTTATTCATTCCTTCTTTGCTGACTGACTGAGATTTCTGAGTTGTCTATGCAAGAGGAAGTAAAAAAAAAAAAAGTGTCCATTTTAAAGTTCTTTATAATTCTGATGTGGTAAAAGAATGAAAGCTGATAAAAAGAATGAAAGCTATATTAGCATAATTTGTATTGATTGAATTGTTTCCTTTATGAGTTTTAAATCTCTTGAAGTTTTATTTAAGCTGCTGTTCTTAGCTACAGTTTAGTTTACACTTCCAATTTGCAAATTTATTTGTACTGAGCTGTCTCTAAATATTCATGTGGCTTACAAAACTCTGGTACGACTCATTAGCATCTGACCTCTGATAAAAACAAACATACAAAATAAAACAATCACAAAAAGACTGAAAGCTTTCTCTGAAGGGATTGAATTAACCTGTTATTTATGTGCTTCAATGTGTAAGTAATTTTTTTGGAATATCCCCATCTTATTTATTGGATGTGACTAAAGACTTATTGAAAATTGTGATCTTAAGATAACTATGCTTGATTCAGAATCTTGTTTTACTCTAGAGCACTATCATTATCTGGATAACGTGCACATATTTTTTCAGGTTTCCGTATAAAAGTAGTTTAACCTCTTCCAGTTTAGGTTTTTGAGCTCTAGTGATGACAGCTCTTTTTTTTCCCAAAAGGAAGTCTGTTCTTGAAGGTGAGGAAACATGGAGCATAAAAGTGAAATGAGCTATCTAAGGTTATAGGATTAACTTTTCCCAGAATTAGATAGGGCAGGTCCAGAACGGGGAGGAAAAATCATTGAAGTATGTCAAGCTACCTCCGTTATTTTTTTTCTGTTCTGCAAAAATAAAGATTCAGGCCTTTTTGGTGGTTTCTGTATATGAATTGATAGAAAGTTGCTGTTTTTAAAAAGCATGCATCTTTTTTTCTTTTTCCTCGTAACTTTTCCCGCTGTTCTTTACCAGTGTGCTGTCAGTGCACCACCAACTCCAGAAGACCTGATTCTCAGCCAATACGTTTATCGCCCCAAGCTGCGTATTTATGAAGAGGATTGCCAGGTCCTTTCTCAGATGATAGATGAGTAAGTCTGTCTTTTTTTTTTTTTTTCAGTCATAGGTTATATTAGTAATTCTATTTTTCAGCTCCATTTGCATGCAGAATGTCCTTAAGAAAGTTATTAATTACATATGGGAAAAACAGAAAAAAATGGGAGTAAACCTACCTAATGTAGGTAGCCAGTTTATTACAGGTTTATACAGTATAGGGCAAACTCTTAGGGAGGAGCTGTGGTTATGGAGATAAAGCTTGATTTTCCTCTGGTACTAACAGAGTGTTTTAGTTGCAAATCAGAAGAGTTAAAGATTTTGAGTTGTACTGAAAATAATCAAACATAGGAAGCAAAATCATAATAGGTTATGAGCTGTTGTTTGTTCCAATTTTCCAGTGTTTACTGTTAATTGAAATACAATTACCATGACTTATTTCCTTAACCTGAAGGTCACTTCTGGTCTGATACATGATGCCATTTACAATTTGTGTTAAATCAAGTTTTATAGTAAAAATTAAAATCAGTAGCAAGATTTTTCCCAGCCCCATTAGCACCATTTTCCATTTCTTTAGCTCTGTAGCTCTCTATCTCCTGTTCAGACCTACTCTCTACAAAAAGACTATAGAAAGTGAACTTTGCATTATGTTCCAGAGTGCAAAAAACATAGCCCCTATGTAATGAAGGCTTTAGAGGAGACCTCTCCAAGATGTAAGACCCAAATAAATGAAAATGTTTACATTTCCATATCTTAATTAGAAAAGGTGAATCTAGTGTATAAATACCAATGTGCTTCTTTGTATGCTTGTTGCAGTTACAACGAGCCTTTCTTTCAATTCTTTTTTTTTTTTCCTGTATTTCAGATTAAAACAGTATGTAAGCGTCCAGGACCAACCACTGGTGAATGTGAATAAGAGTTTGTGGGAAGTAATGAGAACCTGTTCTGATGAAGAGGTAATATTGCATAACAAAATAATGTAATGAAGAAGTAATTTATGCATTCAAATTTATGAAGAATTTACACATTCAAATAAAATAAGAACCATTATGGTCACTGAATAACAGTAGGTAGGTAGAAGATACAAGGTAAAATATTTTCTGAATGAAAGTCTACTATGAGAACTGGAATAAAGAATTTCTTATATGGCAGAAGGGTTGAATGCAAAGCTGGTTTATAATACTGTAGAGGAACAAGTTACTGTGAAACAGAAAAACTTGATGTTGATAATTCAGGTTAGTTAGAGAAGAGAAACTTTAGAGAAGCCTCAGCAAACAGTGCAATTTTGGAAGCAAAAAAATGAAGTTTTACTGTTGAAGCTCTTGTAGCATCACTGGTGGTGCAGAATTGTCCATTAACTTAAATGTTTACCCATACTTTTCCAAACTAAATAATAGTATGAGACATAATAAGCAGAAATTGTTGTTACACAAAAATAAAACTGCATACAGAATTTGGAGTACAACAGTGGTATCATGTGCCAAAAGAAAGATGATGAGGCCAGAGGGTATTTCAAGGAGGATGCTAATGATAATGGGCACAAAAAGCACCCCGAAGACATTTGCATTTTAAAAAACAGAAGCATTATAAGAGTGTCCCAGACAGAATTAAGAAGGTAGATCAAGGGATTGTTTTCCTCGTTTTCAATACCAAGAATAAAGGACTAGTCAGCAAAAATTAAAAGTAACAAATTTAAAAGACAGTGTTGTTCATAGTTCATAATTAGATTTGTGTTAGAGTTTATCACTGAGGCTAGGATAACTGGATTCAGGAAAAATACACTTAGAAACAATAAAAGCACCAGAACCCTTAGTGAAAAATAACAGATTTGAAAGGTTATTAAGCAAACCTCTACATACTGGCATTACAATGATACCACCTAGTGGAAATGGATCGAAAACACTACAAAAAAAGCTTTTTGTATGTTCCTCTGCATCTTCTGGATTGACAACTGTCAGAGAAAACCTCGAACTACACAATTCTTATAGTCATTTCTGAAGTAGTTGTCGCCATTCCTGGAGCTATTTGAAGACTGGGGACATGGTTTAGTGGTAGACTTGGCAGTGCTAGGTTAACAGTTGGACTTGATCTTAGATGTCTTTTCCCACCTAAACGATTCTGTGGTTCTATAATCTGTAGCTATGTTCTATTAAAACAGGTGGCTTTTTTGTTTATTTCTTGCAATTTGGGCACTGCGTGGACTTGTTGACATTTTGGTTAGCCTCTTTAAATTAGCCCCTTAGTAAGGGGACAAGTGTTCTAAATAAGTCTTGAACAATTAGAATGAGGCATCTGACATGGTTAATGAAGCTGCTCCGTTTTTTAGTGAAAGCATCTCCTTCTTAAGTTATTGGAGCTGTTAAAATCTGATGATACTGTTTTCTATGCTGTTCACTCTTGGAATATAGATTGTGTTGGATCTTTGCTAAGAAAACCATTACTTTAGTAGTAGTCTTGAATTAACTTGGATTGTCCAGTCTTAAATTCAATTTCCTTTGAAACTACCGTGTAATACTGCTGCTAGAGAAATGGGATATTGCAGGGAGAGCAGAGAAGAGAGAAAGAGTTGATTGAACGATCTTTTGTTTCACATTCCTATTCACTTTCCCTTCTGTATTTTCTATTCATTGCAGCTGAAGAGCTTTGGAGCAGAACTGAACAAAATGAAATCCTATTTCATCAAAGAAAGTAAAATCTTGGGTCACAATGAGAAAGAGGCATTATACAGCAAATTACTGCAGAGTGCGCAGGTAATGTGCCGCAAGGCTGCAGAGGTTTAGGTTTAACAGAGGAACTTCTACTGTATTTTATCTGTGCTTAGACTAGCATAAGCTGGGACCATCAGATGTAGGACCCTAACTATCTTGTATAAGACTCTTTGGTATTGAACTTGTTTTCCTTTTATTTATAAGAAAATATAAAATACATTGGGACAGTGACTTTTTCTTCTAGTTACATTACAGGAACCTTCTACCTAAGTATAAGTTAAAAGCTCTAGAAATGTATTTAGTTAAATCTCATCCCTTCAAAAAAAGAAAGTTGTTAGGAACATTGTTAAGTATCTGGTACTTTCTTACCTATGACAACTGCCTTAATGTTGTCTGTTAGTCTGCCTCTTCATTCTAATGACAGATTGTGTCAGCTACTTTAATTACTTTATTAGCAAGCAAAGATCCACATGGTGGTCCCAGAAGGCATTCAGCTTCTTTAAAAAATTCATTGACTTGTGTAAGAACACATTGCAACAGAGTACAATTTTCCCATCTTAGGAACAATATGAAAAGCTACAGTCAAGAATAGCAAATGTGGATGAATTGCTCAAGGAGGCAGAAAGCTGTCTTGCTGATCTGGAAGCAGGTATGTGTTTGCAAACCAGTGACTGATTTGCTGGTTTCTTGCCCAGTCACTCTGTTTTTCTGTAGAGCTTTTATGTAAATGGTCACTTCAAGATTCTGTGTCTGGTGGTTGCTTGGAATTTTAAAAGTCCCATGTTACAAGTATCTATTAGGTCTGCACACCTTCATTTGTGTCTGCAAACTTGTTTTGTGGGAATAACTTGCCCAACAAATGAAGGCTGGGAGCATTTCTGCACTGAAATACAGAATTATAATTGTAGCCTACGAACGTATAACCAAGCTAGCTAAATCTGAAAGTGATGACAGTACAGCTGCTGGCAGCACACAGTTCAAAATGGCTGCAGAACCTGCTAGTGATCCCACAGATAGGCAGGACTAAGCTTTGTACTCCAGGACTGTACCATTTTCAGTGTCATGCCTGGATGGTTTAAAACTTGTTCAGCTGTGTTCAAACAAGCTGCAGTCAGTACTTGGGATTGCCATGTTACGATAACTGTGTCTCTTCATAGAACCATAGGATAGTTTGTGTTGGAAAGGGCCTTAAAGATCATCAGTTCCAACCCCCTGCCATGGGCAGGGACACCTCCCACCAGACCAGGTTGCTCAAAGCCCCATCCAGCCTGGCCTTGAACACCTCCAGGGATGAGGCATCCACAGCTTCTCTGGGCAGCCTCTTCCAGTGCCTCACCACCCTCAGAGTGAAGAATTTCTTCCTTATATTTAGTCTAAATCTACCATTTTTTAGTTTAAAGCCATTACTCCTTGTCCTACACTACACTCCCTGACAGAGGGTCCCTTTCGAGTTTTCCTGTAGCCCCTTAGGTCCTGTAAGTTTGTTAAGAGGTCTTCTCAGAGGCTTCTCTTCTCCAGGCTGAACAACCCCAACACTCCCAAACCATCTGTCAGAGAGGTGGCCCAACTCCTTGATCATCTCTGTGGCCCTCCTCTGGAATCATTCTAATACTTTCATGTCCTTGTGCTGGGGGCCCCAGAGCTGAACACAGTCCGGCAGGTGGGGTCTCACGAGAGCAGAGCAGAAGGGGACAATCCCCTCCCTCGCCCTGCTGGCCACGCTTCTTTTGGTGTAGCCCAGGATACGGTTGGCTTTCAGGGCTGCGGGCACACATTGATTGCTTGTGTTGAGCTCGTCAACCATCACCCCCAGGTCCTCAGGGCTGCTCTCAATCCATTCTCCACCCAGCCTGTGTTTGGGCTTGGGATTGCCCTGGCCCAGCCGCAGGACGTCGCACTTGGCCTTGTTGAACCTCATGAGGGTCGCACAGCCCCACATCTCAGGCCTGTCCAGGTCCCTCAGGATGGCATCCCTTCCTTCCAGTGTGTCAACCGCACCACACAGCTTGGTATCATCGGCAAACTTGCTGAGGGTGCGCTCCATCCCACTGTATGTGTCACTGACAAAGATGTTAAATAATGCCAGTCCCAATCCCCTGAGGAACACCACTTGGCACTGATCTCCACCTGGACGTTGAGCCGTTGACCTCAACTCTCCAAGTGCAACCATCCAGCCAATTCCTTACACACTGTGTAGTCTATCTGTCAAATCCATGTCTCTCCGATTTAGAGACAAGGATATTTCTTTTTTGTTTTTCATTTATTTTTCTTCCTACTTCTCAATGCCTTCAGTAGAAATTAAAGTGCACGGTAATAGCTTTGAAACAATGCAATAAAAAGAGCTTTATTCTTTATCTGTTACTACTCGAGGTTTTTGGTAGATAGCCCACCAGCTTCTTGCACATTATTAGCTAGCTTTTAAATACTAAAATGTCTAAAACTCAGAGATAAATAAAATGAATTCTAAATACTGCATCTGGGAATTCTGCAGAGACCTTCTGATACTTGTTTCCAACAGATTCTGAATGGGAAGAATGTGAGACAGACTGCAGTGAGGAAATGGCAGAAGAGGACTCTGAATCAAAAAAACTAGAGGAAGGTAATGGTACCAGCTGAACTAACTGCAGGTTTCTTTTTTGTGGTGTTTTTTTGTTCATTGATGTTGGTTTTGTTTTGTGGTTTTTTGTGTTTTGTTGTTTTCTTTTTTACTTCTGGAGAGGGTGAAACTGCCCCCATCCTTGCTGTATTAGTTGATATCAACGCAAAAATTACTGCTTTCTTTTCCACATTGAATACAGCTAATAACATAGGTGTTAAAGAATGAAAAGGATTTGTTCTTCTCATGGGTAAATGGGATTTAGAACTTGGAAAAATGTGACTGGAAGGGTGTGTGCTGGCTATCATACCCAGCACTTCAACTGTTCTATAACTACTAACTTTTGTAGACCATGTCTGTATCTAGGTAGCAGTAAGAGCTGTTGAGATCTCTCATGTTGTTAAGGAAGATGACTGCACAGTGAGTTAGGGCTGTCTTTGTTGCTCTTTTCTCTTATAGCTTTTTTTCCTCCTTTCTCTTAGAATTGGAAAGCCTCAAAGCTCAGGAAGAGGAACTTCAAAGGTAAGATATCAAAAAGCTTAAAGGAGCTTAAAAATGTACACACTCAGGTTCTAGAGATTTTTATTATTTTTCACCAGTGTGCTACATCAGATATTTTGCTTTATCATTGCAGAGAACTGTTGGATCTGGAGACTGAGAATGAGCAAATGTTTGTTCAGTTGAAACATCTACAGGAAAAAGAAAAAAGCTGCGAGGAACTCCTGGAGAGATACAAGTAAGGAAGGGAATTTCAGGTTTTATCTTTTTTTATCGGTTCATTCTGGGGACTCAAATTTCTATATAAATGTTTTGGGGTTTGTTGTTTTTCCTTTTCATTTTATTTGGAAGATCTTTGGATGCCCCTTTCTTCACAATCTAGGATAAGCAAAAAAGCATTGGTGAACTTCAGTATGTGAGGGACTGTTCTATTAACAACTTTGTAGTGATACTTTGCATCCAGTCTTTCTGTATCCAGCTCTCCTCCCATCCCAGAATTAACATTTATGTGAAATGAATAGTAGTATGCTTGGGTTCCCAAAAGATTCTTACACGGTGTTGACAAATGAAAATTTATTTGGTCTCTTATAACATAGCTGCTCTTATGCACTAATGCTCTGATCAATGCTCTGATTAATGCTGCATTAATGCTCTGATCTTTGTCATTCAGATAACTGGGTTGGTTGGTTGGTTGAAACTTAGGTGGTTTTTTTTTTCTATTTCTTTTAGCTTCCCTGAGTGGGAGATTAGTGAATGGAGTGAAAAACAGGCCGTCTTTAATTTTCTTTATGATTCGATTGAACTTACAGTCATATTTGGACCCCCAATAGGTAAGTTGCAAAATGGGTAGGTTTATGGCTTATGAACTTGAAAGATTAAATAGTTGCATGATAGAAACCCAAAGGTTCTACATTAGTGAATATCTACTAAAAAAAAATAGAAAAAAAAAACAGTGCTAGTAGGCTGCTAGTAAGCAGAGAGAGGCGATAAATGATGGCTTTGAATATGTTTATCAGTGCTTTCTATTAAAAAATTGTAAATGTGTGTAATGAATGGCTGTTTCTGAAGAGGAAGAGCTGTAACTGCAGAACTAAGTATGGAAATAACATACTTTTTGTTGTTTTTGTTTGTTTTCTGTTTTCTTGTGTGTGTGCTTCGTGTTTTTTTTTTTTTTTTTTTCTTCTCAGATGGTGATGTTTTTGGTGAAAATCCTTCCAGAAAGATAGTTAGCCTGAGCTTTGAATCTCTCTTGGATGGTAAGATTTTGAGTAGCTTGAAAGTAGCTGCCCTCATTATCTCTTACTGGGAGGACACATTATAAATTTGCGTTTTAGCTGCTAATGCACTACTACATGGTTTTGAGTAGATTTCTTGCAACATGTTTTTTTGTTTATTTTTTGTTTTTAACAGAGGAAAAAGCTCCACTCTTCTCATGTTTAGTCCATAGACTCATCTTCCAGTTTATTGAAAGTCAGGGCTGCTGGCAAGAAAAGTGTCCCACACTGCAATATTTGCCTCAGGTAATGTGCCAGGAAAGCCTATATGACTCTTGAAAAATATTAAACCTTTTTTTCTCACAGAGAATAGGGCTGATACTGATGAATACTTCATTAATGCAAATCAAAATCAGCTTCATGAGTAAATATTCTGGGGTGAGATGGGAAGTGCCTGTCTCAGAAGGCAAGAGACGTAAAAGCTGTGGTTTCTTCCTAGTTTGCTGCCTTGATGTCTGGCTGCCTTAGTGATTTCTTAAAATCCTTTTCTCCTGCTAGTAGAAATCAGAGAATTGAGCTGAATGCCATTCTGCGTCTAAAAGAATTAACAGTTCAAATTGCCAAGCCCAGCTTGGTGTTCCCACATATCTGTGTAATCCTGTTGACAAAGCTAAGGGGAGAAACTTAGGGCAAAGAACATATGTTTGTTTTTGTGTGTGTACAGTTTCATTTTTACATCCAAACTGAGATAGCAGTTAAGCTGCATTTTTTAATTTTCTAGCACAAAACTGCATTTTCAAGTGTCACATAACTTACCAGTCTCAGTTCCAATGTAATTTCTCTTCTGTTCTCATGTGTAGGTGCTTCATGATGTCTCTTTGGTGGTGAGTCGCTGCAGGATCTTAGGAGAGGAGATTGAATTTCTGGAGAGATGGGGTGGAAAATTTAATCTTCTGAAGACAGATATCAATGACACAAAGTGAGTAACCTCAAGTGGAGCTTACACAAGTCTTACAGAGGGCCTCTAGACAATCAGAAACAAGGCATCAAGATAATTTGGTTTTCTTGAAAATGTTATTTTATGCAACTCCTTATTAACAATCTAACTTTTTTTAGTATAATTGAACTATAATATCCAAAAGGCTGGAAACGAAGCTCCTCTGGGATTCAGCTAACTTCCTTACTATCCTCTACTCTCTCCTTACTTGCTGATTTCCTCTTTGACTTGACTCTCTCACTTAAACCTTTAGACCAGAGCGTAGCAATGCAAAGGAGACAGAGCCAAGAGTTTACCTGTGTAGCTTAGTGCTTCGTTTCTTTTATAATAGGCTTAGTCTTTGATCCACTTCAGCCAAGCAGAAACAGCCCTTGAAAGATGAATGCACTTAAACTAAAGTTTATTTTCTTTAGCTTTCATTTTCTCACACTACTTCCCGTCCAATTAATTTTTGCCTGCCTACCTTTAAGCTGTTTACATACATTACTCTAATTTTGTACTACCCTTTGCAAAAAAAGTGTTCTATTACGTGCCAAAAGTCACTTAAAAGCTACAATTTATTTAGGTCAAGAAAACAGATGCAAATGTTACCTATGCTCAGATTTACTGTGGTAGATTTACCTTGAAAAGACCTTTTTTAATGCTTATCCTGTTTTGTGCTATCGCAAAGCGTCTGTTTCCTGGGCCTTGTGTACTGGGTGATGGTCTTACCCTTATTTGCAAAAAGATTCAGTTCTGGCCTTCCTGGATATTGTCATAGACAGAGTACTGTTCTAGACAGAAATTTGACCTGATTTAAACAGGGTTGGATTCCTGAAACAAACTTAGAATTAAGGTCCTGCTTAAAAGCTCAGAAAACTTTAGCTAGCTAGAGATGTTTTATGTTAGTTAGAAAACAGATTTTTGACTATTGCTCTGTATTCTCCTGTAATTTTGAAAGGATCTGTGAATTACATGTGTATAACTTCTGTGGGGTTTTTTTTCTAATTCAGTGGCAGAATGCTGATAGTGTTAGAATGGAAATGTTCTTTTAACCTTATTTATGAAGCCACTGCTCGTCTATTTTAGAATTCTTTAGGAATTATTGAGCTTTTTGCAATTTGTTTTCCTTTCTGCAACTGAATTCAAAGGAGATGACAGTATATTTGTGCGTTTTGTGTTGATATTTTATGTTTGTTTTTATTTCTCACACAGCGTGAAGCTTTTGTTCTCCAGTTCCACAGCTTTTGCAAAGTTTGAGGTGACTCTGTCTTTATCTTCCAACTACCCAGCTACTTCACTGCCTTTTACTGTCCAAAAACAAATAGGAAATATTGGGTGAGTTGAACAGAAAGAACCATCCACGTAACTGAAATTTAAAGGTAGGGGTGGGATATTAAAAGGTCTGTATCACCTCAAACATGTGGTAATCTTCTCTTTTCCAGACACGAGGAAATTTCTGCTGTTCTGTCCAAGGTACCAGTTGGTTACCACTATCTGCGGAGAATGGTGAGCTTGATCCATCAAAATCTGCTCCAGGATCCCAGATGATTCGCTAGATCCAAGTGCAGGACTGAAGAAGTCAAACTGGATATTCTTTGACTTTAGCCTCAAAGGAATTCAAGGTCTCTCTCACCAGAATGGGAATGTTGTTGGCTTCTCAGCTCTCTAGGAATCTTGTTTAGTAACTGGTTGATATCGAGGATGCTCAGTGCAGACCACAGGCTTTTCTTTTGTACCAAACTATAAATGAAGAAGTCTCTGAAGAGGATGAGGAAAAGTTTCTTAACTCTTCTATTAATCCAGTCCGCCTTTTCTTCTAATCACCACTGGTCTTGGCTTCCTTTTATAGTCTTTTCCTAGTATGAGTATTCTTCTGACACAGTTTGTTAATTTTATTCTGGATTGATTTACAGAGCTCCTGTGTAAAACAATGATGATTATTTTCTAAATTAACGTGACTGGAATTTCCTTTCATTAGCATTACTTCTCTACTGCATAACACTCTAACATATCACATCAATTTTGATCTTTATCAGTTTCCTGGAACCCTTCCCAAAACACAGAATTATAGTCTTGCTTCCGATTAACGAAATAACCGGTAATAATTAGACAGTTGGCCAAAGCTGGAAAGACTTCTGTCATGAAGACTACAGATCTCTGTGCTTGACCGTGGACTTCAGGATGCAACAGACTCGGAGCCACCAGGTTCAATCTGCGTGAGCCCTTACAACACAAAGTTTGTTCTGATGTTCTGTGCGCAGGTCTTCGTCCAGTACAGTCTCTTTATTTTGGTACATTGTCTGAGGTTGTAATGAGTTAGAATTTTAGTGAGGAGACTGAGCTATTTAAATTTAGGAGGCGTCCGTAATATCATTGGTGCAGTCCAGATTGATTTTGTATATAGTTTATATATTATATAGGTTGAGCTGTTGGAACTGATATAACCCTGATTGAATTTATGGTGTTGAAGTGCCTACCATTTCTAAGCAATCCTTTCTGTAGGCTCACACCGTTTTTTGTAACTCTGTAAAATACATTGAATTTGAAGATGTTTTCATGTGTTTAAAGTGTTGATGTATTTTTGTCCTTTTATGTTTTTTTCATTCTGTTTGCAAGGTGGAAATTCATTAAACATTTGAATTATTGTTCTTCCTTCTTCAAGGTGTGATTATTGGCTGCTCCGTTTAAACTTTTGACTGGAAAATTACATATTACTCTTGTAAAAGCTGTTAGCTATTTGAGAGGATTTTTTCTTGTGTTTCCCGGTGCTAGACTACTATGGCTGGCTTTTTCAGGACAATCCATTTAAATTTTATTTGGAAAAGAGTGACTAAGTTGCAAATGACTTGGATACTATACCTGGAATTACTTTTAAATTTTCTGAGGTCATTTTATCAGCAGTAATAACCAGTAGAGGGTGCTGCAGTAGTACTTTATGATCATTATCTAACTTGGTTTTTTTGTGCCTTTTATTTTTTTTCCAGCATGTTTCCAAGCCAAAAAAAAAAAAAGATAATGAAGACTGGAGTAAATTCTTGGTAGAGTTTATATTGGTCTGAATATTGAATGAAATACCAGATGAAACAAAGCCACGCATTTGCAGTAGAAAAAGGGGATTAAGAAGAAATTAAGCAGTTCCAGTTTTGTATTTAATTTATGTTTGTACTTGATTTTTGGAGTTAAAGTTCATAGTGTGTCATCTATAGGACTTGATGTATTACTGTCAAAACCTTCACAGATATAATGCTTACCAAAAAAAAAAAATTTTGCCAGCCAAATTTTGATGAGAATTTGGTTATATAGCCTTCAAACACAATGCTTATTGTAGCCATTGCTCAATCATGAAGTGGGATATATAATATTAGCAAACTCTTATTTCCTTCAGCAATCCACTTTTATTCGCAGTGCAAAGTTGAGATTAGTACAGACATAATTTGAAATCTGCTTTTAAGGAAGGGGGGAAGAGGAAAGGGAGAAGAAATTAATTACTTTTCAATAATTAATTATATTTTCTGTAGGAAAAAAAAATCCGTCTACAGATGATGACTTCATATTTGGTAATAAAATACTAGCTGTGAAAGAATGAGCGCTATCATGTTTTCATACTAATACCATTGGAATGATGTTTTGACCTTGGCTTTCTTTAATGATTAATGTATGGATAGTAATAGTAGCCATTGTTTTACTTCATTTAATTTAAAGCACCTGTTCTTATAAATTTAGACATCATCCATGAGTATCTAAAATTACCCAGGCATATGTGTGAATGCCAAGAGAATTTCAACTATTTTCAAGGTCTAGTATGTTACAGGAAAAGAATCATTTATGGTCCTTCAATATTGCTGACTTAGGGCTGATACCTTTATGTAAATTGAAAAGCCTTTCTTCTCTTATGATCTGTTTTGTCATCTTACATGCACATTAAATTTTTTAGTAGTCTAGTAAAAGGTTAAAAAAGGCAAACGCAAGTTACTGTGCATTATTAGTAATACTCTGCTTTCATGTTCCCAACCTTAGTTTTCATGGGAAACATTCCAAAATCTGGACAGAGGATAGAAACACTAGTGGAAAACACATTTATTTAAGCATACATCAATGCTTTGAGAAGAGTCCGAAAGTAAAATGAGTGATTGATCAGTTTGGCAGTTTAGAATAATATGAAAGGGTAATCTAGTGCTAAAGCAAGTGTTTGCCTAGCTCAGAAACAGAAGGGAAATCTTGGTATTGAATCAACTCTTGTCGTAGTTCTCTCTCTCCGAGCCCAGGGCATCTGTGAGTTGCAAACCAGGTTCTCGAAAGGGCATCATTGTTTCACACTGTTGAAATTGTTTAATGTTTGTAAAACTGAACTCTGCACACCGTCTAATTTCTCCTTACAATTCTAGTGCTACTTCAGTTGCAGCAATGGAAGCTACTGACACCAACATTTGAATCATAGAATCATAGGATATCCGAAGTTGGAAAGGGACCCACGAAAATCATCGAGTTCAGCTTCTAGGTCTGTACAGGACCACTCCAAAATCAGACCACGTGTCTGAGAGCGTTGTCCAATTCTTGAACAACGGCAGGCTCAGTGCTGTGACAACTGCCCTGGGGAGCCTGTCCCAGTGCCCGACCACCCTCTTGTTGAAGAACCGTTTCCCCTCCTGACACAGCTTCATGGTGTTCTCTCCTTGATATCACCTTATTTCTGCAAACTATGGGAAAAAGACTTATGAGTGGAAAAAGGATTTCTAAATAGGCTATTTATACCAGATATACCACCCTAAAGGTACGGCAGGTAAATTCAAATCAACCATTGGACATGGAATATTAAGTTAAATTTAACAGCTTAGAAGTTTGAACAAAAGCTCATCTGCTTTAATTCGGGGGGCTTGTATTGGTGAAGTTTTAAAAGACACCACCACTGGGTTCCAGTCAGTGGAGGGACCATAAGAAGAATTTCCTTGGGCACAAGATTCGCTCTTCCTTGAATCTTCTTGGTCTTGCCCACGTGCTGGAGGACAATTAATAAAGTTTAGCTGTGCCCTATGACGTGCATTGCCATACAACCTCACGGGTACTTTACACGGTGACAAGAGCTTTTTACCTTAATTTTCTTTAAGTAGACAGGATAGGGGGCACGGAAAAGGTAAAAGGATAGCAGCATGTACAAAGGGAAACCTCTGGCCAGTGTCCTTTCTTCCCAGCTTTGTGCTGTAAGATTCCCATTGGGGTTAAGGGGCCTTTTTAAAGCTAGCTGTGTAGATAGTCTCAAATATTTAGTACTGGCTTGATACCTCTTTAATATCTCATGTTCTTTATCTTTGCAATGACTTTATCTGCATGACGCACCAGCTAGCTTGCCAGCACTAAAATGGATTTAATAAACATTTTAATGAAAAGCACAAAAACTCTGCAGATATTTCTAACAAGCCTGGCCTGAAGCTATTTTGATCGTGCTGCTTTGCCTGTTGTCAGAACGAATTCTTGCCGGTGTCTGTAATAACGTGGCACTGCTACATTTTGTCCTCATGTTTGGTACTAATACGCGAAGGTAGGAGCTGAAGGAATTCCTACAGACCTTGGTCAGCTGAAGGAATGAAAAGCAGCAGTGAAATTTGGGTTTTCCCGGTCAGCGTTACCCTTGCTTGTGGTATCGAAGTCCAGCAGGGAGAGGCTCATAGCAAGGATTAAGTCGTCAGTGAAACTTCTGCTGCCTTTGGTATTTTTGCAGGCGCTTCTGTATGCGGGGTGAGCTTTCACTGTTCAGCTGTTTTTTATTGGCGATGGTTGCTTTGGCTGATTTGTTTTGACGGAGATGTGTTCATCCCTAGAGGGGAGACGACGCAGGTGTTGCTGCTTACCCATGAAAAGGGCGTGCGAGCCCCAGAGCTCCTTCTCCCAACCCTCTGCACTTTGAGTGCTGGTGCTCCTGGAGCTCAGGCAGGTGGCCCCAGCTGTTGCCCCCCGCTGCCATCCCGGTACCTTCCTCCCTTCCCACACCCTAATGGAAAACCCCCACGTGCTGCGCACCAGAGGGTTCTCCCTGCCCAGCAAGGCTTCGAGGCCCACGGCCTTCCCCCAACCGCTGGCCTCGATTAGTTTAGGTACAAGGCTGATTACTGTTGGCCTTCCTCCAGCCAAACGCCCCCAGAGTAGGGGCTCTGCCTTCCCCCCCCCCCAGCTCCAAGCACCTCTCCATCCCCAATTACTCCTCTCAGGGCTGGCGCAGGCCCCAGCCCAGCAGGAAGCTCCTCAGAGGGGCACCTTCTCAGTTACAACAGCTCGAGGTCACCGAGCAGGCTCCCCTCTTTACGCTTACTTTAAAATAAAATTAAAAAAAAATAATAATTAAAAAAAAAAAAAAGCTTGGCATTTTAGAACCCCCCCCCCCCAGCAACAAGCACGCGCGGCCCCTTTAAGGGAAGCTCCCGCCAAATCCCGCCGCCGAGGCGCTGGGATGAAGCGGGGTGGGGAGGTCATGTGACGCGGAGGGGAGGGTGGTTGCCGTGACCTCGTCACGTGACGCGGTGGCGGGCTCTTCCAAAGCGGCGGCGGCCGCGGGCGGTGACGGGAGGGACTCGCGGCGGGGCCTGGTCCGTTGGCCTTCAGCCTCCTCACCGCCGCCATCCTTCTCCTCCTCCTCCTCCTCCTCCTCCTCCTCCTCCTCCTCAGCCGCCCCCGGCGGGTTCGTGAGGGGAAAAGCCGTGAAAACTAACGGGACTGGGGAGGGAAGAGACCGCCGCGGGCTGCTCTGGGCTTCCCCTCAGCGCCCTGACGTCTCGCTTGAGCTTCTCGCTTCACGCAGCCGTCCCGGTCCCCCCCCAGGCGAGCCGCGATGGCCGTGCAGATGCAGTTCGAAGCGAACGCAGACGTGTCTGCGGAGGAGGAGAGCTTCGGCCCAGAGCCCATCTCCAGGTTAGAGGTACGCGCAGAGCTGGCTCGGGGCCGGCTTCGCCAGGAACTTGCTGGTCTGTACCCTCAAACGCAAGTCGGACCCGAAAATTGGGCTGTCAGGTTCTTAACCTGCGTTTTGCCCCTCTCCAAAAAGAACGTTCTGTATTCTCTTGCCTTGCTGCGTATCCTTTCCTGAATATTTGTTAGTTACCTTCAACATCAAACCAACCAGAGGGTATCTTCACCTTGTTCTCTGCTACCGAGGTTGACAACAGGTTTTCACAGAATCACAGAACATTAGGGGCTGGGAGGGGCCTTGAAAGATCACCCAGTCCGATCCCCCTGCCAGAGCAGGAACACCTACATTGGCTCACACAGGAACGCGTCCAGGTGGGTTTTGAATGTCTCCAGAGAAGGAGACTCCACAGCCCCCCTGGGCAGCCTGTTCCAGTGCTCCGTCACCCTCACCGTGAAAAAGTTAAATGTTACACTAGTAAAAGGATATTTTTTTAACATTCTTTGTGTTTAAGTGACAGGGACATAACATTTAATACGTTTGCTTGTAATAACAGAGTTTGATCCAAATCCAAAGACAGTTCAGGTATTCAGTAACAGTTCAGTGATTAGATGGTGTTTATGACATAGCCCGTCTTTTTTTCCCCCCTCCCTTTCAGCAATGTGGTATAAATGCAAACGATGTGAAGAAATTGGAAGAAGCTGGGTATCACACAGTTGAGTCTGTTGCTCACGCGCCCAAGAAGGAGCTACTAAATATTAAAGGCATCAGTGAAGCCAAAGCTGACAAAATCTTGGTAAGGATGTTGTATAAAAACGTTAAGCCGAGAAGTTTGAGAGGTTTTGTTTCTGCTGGTTTAAAGTATTTTGGTGATTTTTGCAAGGTCTCCATGACTGATGTACTGAGAAGGGCAGTAAAGATGATTAGAGGGATGACATGACTTTTTATAAAAGACAAGACTAGGACTAGCTTCAAGAAGAAATGAAGGGGGAGGTAGCTGTATAAAATTTGTGGAAGGTATGGAGAGTATGTCCAAGATTACTATTATTTTTAGCTTAGTATTTCTTATGATAAGAAGGCTTATGATAGTCCTGAAGCAACGAAAATATTTATTCTTTTCCATGCGGGGTATAATTAAGTTATGGAACTCATTGTCCCAAGACACGTCAGCCTTCTGTAGCATAAACTGGTTAAAAATGTATAAATACAGAGCTAAGAGCAATGTTAATAGGGTAGCGTTCAGATCAAGAAGCTCACTGGCTGAACTCAGAGCAACTACCAGATGGAGGGTCAGTTCCTTGATTCCTGCTTTGTTACACACGTTCCCTAAGCATCCCCTCATGGCAGTTGTCAAGGCGTAGGATGCGTGGTTGTGAACCACTGGACTGACCCAGAACATCTGCTCCTCTCTTAGAACCTTCTTAAGCAGGTTAACTCAGCACCTCAGGCAGGTACACACCCTGGCTTTACTTTTGGGAACTGAGAGACCCTGAGCTGCAATCTCACAGCATCTTCTAATTCGGAATGTGGAGCTTCTGCAAAACTAGTTCTCATTTATCAAAATCTGACCTCAGAGAATATTGAACTCCAGTTTTTTTGTGTTTTTTTTTTTTTTTTTTTTCCAACTTTGTGTATTTATTCAGCATTATGAAGATGCAGCCTGTTAGGAATGCCATGGCCATCCTAAGTGTTTTAGTTTCACATGGACAGAACTGAACTAAAAAGGTGGTGAATACAGGGGAGGAAAGATTTTTGTTGAATAGGCAAAATGGATGTCAAAGCTTTTTCTCTGAGCAGAATTAAATTTTTGTTCAGAGGTACCAACTATTCATATGTGGTCTATAAAATGAAGTGTCTGCATCACATTATACAGCTGCTTCTCCATGTCACAAAACAGGAATACAATACTAATGCTAATTACTGGAGGGGGGTAAATGAATGGGGTGAACACTCCTCGGACTGCTTAATTTGGTTTTCTTTAGGCTGAAGCAGCTAAACTGGTCCCGATGGGTTTTACCACAGCAACGGAATTCCATCAGCGAAGGTCAGAAATCATCCAGATCACCACCGGGTCCAAAGAACTTGATAAACTGCTTCAAGGTAGTGATTTTAGTCCTCTGTTGATTAACTTTTCATTATTTTTTTTCCCAATGGAGATGATCATTGCACAAAAACACATCAAACACGTGAGTTCTAGTTGCACTAAAATCTCATCAAGTACTGCTCTGATTTTACTGATTCTCTTTAAAAGCTGTAGAAATAGTTTTAAAGCTTTTAGTCATGATGCAGTACCCAGAGCTGTTTGCTTTGCATGTTTCTAGTTTATTTTAGCCTAGAGTTTCCTTCAAGAAAAAAAAAAAGATATCAACATTTTCGTTTTCCTACTTGTAAGCAAAAACCAAAACATTTCAGCTTTTCAGTATCTTCAAGCATATACTTACCTAAACTTCTTGGTTCCAACACGAAGAAACCGCAGTATGGAAACCAGTTTTTCCAATTAGAGTTTTAATACTTTCAGCCAAAGTATTGAAGGTAAACTGAGTCTCTATAAATTTAAAAACTCTATACATGTCTTTGTTTGAAATATAACAACATTTTTTTCTCTCCTTTTTTTCCCCATAGGAGGAATAGAAACAGGGTCCATAACAGAGTTATTTGGAGAATTTCGTACTGGAAAAACACAGTTGTGCCATACCCTGGCAGTAACCTGTCAAGTGAGTTGTCCACTTTATTAAAATCAAGTATTCAGACAGCACAGCTTTTGGATATTAGCTAATCTATGCACTTCTCGTAGCAAAACAAAGTGATGCACATGAAGAGCTACAACAAATGAATTTTGTCTGTTCACAAAGAGTCCTCAAAAACCTTTGCAGCATCCTTGGCTGAGCTTGCAGCTTGCTAGGATATTTTGTTCCATCCTTAACCTGCCTGCTAGGATTACTTCAGCATCAATTAAGTTTGTCGTGGTTTTTACTTATATTTGACTTATGTTTGGTAGCTTTTTTTCCTCCTTAGTAGTCTGACAACAGACATTAGCCGTGTTGTGTGATCATAGCTCTTAAGAAAAGAGAAGTGTTTGGTATCGCTTTGGGTGTTCTAGACTGCAGAGAGCCTTTGAAAAGAGGGATGAAACTGGGTTGGGTTCAATGGGTTTCTTTGACTAGCTGCTTTGTTTCTAACACATATTAGGTTTATTTCACTTTACCTTTGTAACAGCCTTCAGTCAACTATTGCTATCAAGCAATAGATCAGTTTATAGGAAGCTTTTTTTCTAATCTTAATTTAGACAAATTTTTTCACTTTTTTTTTTTTTTTTTTGCTACTTTCTAGAGGTTGCTGTTTCATAAAATATTAGAGGCTTAGGGCTCAGTTTGATCATTTAGGTAACACCCTTGTGCACCCAAACTTACCAGCCTGAAGCTGAGCATCTGTTTTCTTCTGTAGGTGTCAGAGAATGAAAACAGGAATCATTCCTCTCACTCTTCCCAGACAAATGTGACTTTAATCACCATAGCTTGGTATTTTATTTACTGTATGAATGTCAGTTGAGGGCATAAGGCAGTAACGATATTAATTGTTACTTTTCACGTTCATTCACACGTGCTCTTCTAGCTTCCCATTGACCGAGGTGGTGGTGAAGGAAAAGCTATGTACATTGACACAGAAGGGACCTTCCGTCCAGAACGTCTTCTTGCTGTGGCTGAAAGGTCTGTACTGATTCGTTAGAAGCAAACTAACACTAGTTGAAGAAAGGAAGGCATTTACTCATGGTGGGACAACTTAAAATCAGCCTGGCTCTTTCAATTCATTGGACTGCTGCAGTTAGAACTGTCCTTAAAAACAAATGTGGAAAAAAAAGGAAAAACAAAACAAATTTTCATGTGTTCGTTCAGTCTGCCTACCTAGATGCACTTTAGACCACTTCATTAGCTGTATTTTATAAATATTTTTATTTTTACGTGGATGTGACAGTAGCTAACATCATTGTCCTCTGGAATATGATAGCTTCATTTAAGAATATCTCTCTCAAACTTAGTTTTACTGTTAGTGAAATACATTCAAAGATATTTTTTTCTTAAATTCTGCCAATAGCACTACCCTGGAGCAAAGATTCTTTTGTAAAAAGTATCTCAACAGCAGCTGGATTTTTTCTTGTTTGTTAGGAAAGAGAGCATCCAATGACCAGTTGAAAAGCTGTTTTCTCATCTCCTGCCTCTGTCTCAGAACGTTCTGAAGTGTCTTTTATACAAATTTGAAAGTATAACATAATTATCTGAATTTCTTGAAGGCAGTAAAAGCTGCTGTCTGTGTAGAGGTTCTGGTTAGACTTAAAGGAAGTATGGTTTCCATTTGTTAGAAAAAGTAGCTACTTCTGGTCTTGTGATTCTTCAGAGTTTCTCAAAAACAGAAGTGTTTCCATATTACTGCTTCTGTAGGGTTTAATTCTCTGTAATGGTTGTTTCAATTAAATACCAAGGTGCATATTGCAACCTCGGTGAGCTTAGGTTAAAGTATTTCTTTCTCTCGCAGCGTTCATTAGTGGCTGAAATGCGTCAACGTGAACAGTGATATTGTAGTTTTAAAAATTATTTCCACTTAGATACTGATTGAAATTTTCATGTCAGTAAGCTGTGCAGTTTTTCTGGTAGTGTGGTGGTTAACATTAATTGCATCTAAGCTGCAAGCCAAAATCATGTAGCAAGGCTGGACTGTTTTGAATACAGAGGCTCAGATATTCTGCAAAGATAATAAAAATAAAAATAAATTGGCCTGTTTTCTACTATGTTTTTGCTAGTCTGATTTAGGTTCATAGTTTTTTGTTTTTTTTCTGGCTGTGGATGGGGTTTTTAAAAAAATTAAAAACTACTGCACACATTTTCTAGCTTAAAAACCATCTCTCCTCCTCTAAATGCATGGTTTAAAAAAAAAAAAAGAAAGAAAAATAGAAGCAAGATTTAGTTGTCAAGTGACTGTGTTTCCTTCAAGCAGCCTTACAATATACTTCAAGGACTGGGCTGTCATTGTAGGTGTTTGGGTTCTTTTTAACCCTTCATTCCTCACCATATATTCCTTCATGAAGTAATGTTAATGTGGCTCCGTGCAGAGCAGCACAAATTGCTGGTGCTGGAGGAGATGTGGGGACAAGAATGAGCAGATGGAAGCACAGGAATTGAAAGGGTAGGACTGCTGCTTTTTAGCAGCACCACAGACTTAGGAGGTATGGCCAGTATTTATAGGCCTTTCTAAGAGTGTAGGTAGGAAAATCAAGATTTAACACCAAGCCAATATGATGTGCTGGCCCACAATATGATGTGCTTCCTTTTCTTTATAGAGGAAAATGATCCAATGAACATACCCTCCTAAATGCATGGAGTAAAGTCAAGTTATTGAAAAGTAGTAATCCAAAGACTTGGGTCACTACTGGATTTTGATGGTTTCTTACTGAAAGGCAAACAGATCCCTGGAAGATGTTTTACACAGTGCTTAGAGGTTTGTGTGACAGATGTTCACGTTACAAAACATCTGGAATTACTGCTCCTTGCCCCTCTGCTGCTTCTCCCTCACCTAGCTGTTTTGTAGCCGTCCCTCTGCAGGAAGTCGTTTCCCTCACATTTTTTTGCTTCTGGAAGGGAATGTGCAGTTCTAGTCAGCTGGGGACAGTACCAGCTCAATCCTTCTAACTCTTAATTAAGGCGGTTTGATCTAACACTGCTGGCATTTCATGCAGCAAGTACAAGAGTGCTCCAGTATTCACTTTCACCAGTGGATATGGCAACAAACACCTCTTGGGCACTGATGAGGCAGTGAAATGATGATGTTTGCAGTGCCCCTACCTACACCTGCAGGAGGCTGCATGGCTGCACATGGAGGGTGTTACTTGTAGTCAGTTCCATCCCCCTCAGCTCTCAGTCTTTTTCATCGAGCTCAGCTAGGATGGATGCTAACAGCCTTTCAACTCATTTCTTTTTACAGTCTAATGATTTGCCAGGTGCTTGACTAGCACCTTTGAGGTTAATCTTGAACATCTAGTATTGCAGTGTGGTCTTGTTTCAAAGCCCTAGGCTTGATTGACTATTACTCACCTGCAGGCATAATGTGGTATTAACCTAGAAAGGCCGAGTTATTTGATTTATAAATAGCTATCATGTGCAGGTAGTAAAATGAATTGATAGTTATGATTCTAAAAGTGTACTTTTCAAAGCTGTACATAGGCAAGTTTAATTCCTACAGGAACAGGGAGAGAGAAATTAGATGTGAAAATCAAAATAGTGTTAGTAAGGTGTCTTCCTTGTAAATAGTAAAGTTACTTGTATTAATTAGTATTTCTATTTGGAATGTGTTTTTAATCTAGTTTTTAGGTAAACCTGCTAGGTAATTCCTGTTTGTGAAGTTTAGACTTTAAAATTTTTTCACTGCTTTCTCTAGGTACGGCTTGTCTGGCAGCGATGTCCTAGATAACGTGGCATACGCTCGAGGTTTTAACACGGATCATCAGACCCAGCTCCTGTATCAGGCGTCGGCTATGATGGCTGAATCACGGTAATGAGACTTGATTTAGACGGGGTGATTTTTGTAGTGGTACATAATCATATTATAAACCTGCTCGTAGGTGATAAACAAGTGCAAGAGATCTATAGATGACATAATTGTGAAATGTCAAAGTAATGGTGTACTTTTAAAGTTAACATTTTTGAAATCTACTTGTTCTCTTCAGTGCTTAGCTCCGTTAGATCAGATTTTGTTGTTCTCAAACTAGTTTATGCTTTGGCATATCCATGTAATAAGCTTTGCGTATCAGCAGTCAGTTGTGAGTTAATACCTGTTGCTGTTGAAATTTTTGATGACAGTAACTGACTTGAGCTGTGACAACTGATCTTACTTCACAGAGAACAAGTGCCAGCCTGAGAAACAGTTGTAAAGGTCTTTTTAAAATTGCCTTCAGAACAAAGGAGAGTTGATTTACAGCATGTTCAACTGTTGTGGTTTAACGTGGCAGACAGCTAAGCACCCATAGCTGTCCCTGATTCCCCCAAGAGGGATGGGGGAGAGAGCTGGAAAAAGTAGAAGTGTGAGAACTTACAGGCTGGGGTGGGATAAAGACAGTTTAATAAGAAAGAAAGGAGGGGAAAAAAAAAAAGGCAAAAACAACAAGTGGTGCACAGTGCAATTGCTTACCATCAGCCCTTGCCTGTCCCTGAGCAATGGTAGTGTCTCACCCCCAGCCAACTCCCCCCAGTTTTATCCTTCAGCATGACATTTCTCATTTTCCATTGCTCTTTGTTTCTACTTTCAACTGAAATAAATTTCAGTTTATTATACAGTGGGCCTCTTCAGCATGCATCACTTCCCTTCCTGTTCTGCAGATTAGCCTGTCTCTTCTAATTTTTCCTCCTGCTCCCTCCTAGAAGCTGCTTCTTCCCTTACTAAATGAGCTGAGGTCTGCTTCCGTTGTCTCTTCTACATTATAGGGGCGACTGATACCAGCACAGATGGGTTCTCTGGTTCAGCTGCAGGGTCAAGGCACACCTTTTTTTAAACATTCTGTCAGTTTCTTAAGATTCACACTTGTTAAGGGGTGAAGCCCAGAACCATGGGAGGTGACAACCATGATAGATACCTGCCCGTGTCCTTGCCACTCATAACTCTCCTGCCTCAGGGCAGATCTCTTGGTGATATTCTTAAATAGCTGTTTAACTCTAAACAAAACCAGCATCACGTTCTGGAGACATAGCAATAGAAATACGCTTGTTTGAACATCCCAAGGACATTCAAAATTCTCAAGAGCTTTTGTAACAGGCCTGGAGGAAAAGGGGAAGGTGTCATTCCTTGTCTCCTCTGCAGATTGGCGCTCAGAGGAGAAAAGCTAAAAAGTGTAATTGTTAATAGTTTCAAAGAGGTGGTTACCAGCGTACAAGGACAGTGACAGTGGTGAGGGCAAACAGACTTGTGATTGGTGCTTTTATCATGTCATAAGCACAATACATCAAGGTGGTAAAAACAAAAGCAACCTTAAACTAGACCTCAGAGGTGATAAAGAAAGGGGTTACATAAAACAACTCTGAGAGTAAATAACACACCTTTGAGAGCAAGTAAATTGTAAGCAGCAACTATGAAATTAATAATTATGACCAATTATAAATAAATTGAACACTCTTGACACGATCTGGCCAGATCTGTTGTTTTCTTAACCCCTTGAGCCCCATGTTGGGCGTCAAAAGGACTGTTGTGGTTTAACCCCGCAGGCAGCTAAGCGCCACACAGCTGTTAACTTTTCCCTGCAGTGGAAACCAGGGAGGGAACTGAAGAAGCTGATAGTGTGAGAATTCCTGGGCTGAGAAAACAAGTGACGCTCGGTGCAGTTGCTCACCACCAGCTTACCAGTGCCCTGCCAGTCCCTGAGCAATGGTAGTCCTCATCCTGCCCCAGCCAGCTCACCCAGTTTTATCGCTCAGCATGACACCATGTGGTGCGGGATGTCCCTTTGGTCAGTCTGGGCCAGCTGTCCTGGCTGTGTCCCCTCCCAGCCCCTCGCTGGCTGGGCAGCACCAGAAGTAGAGAAGTCTTTGGCTCTGTGCAAGCCCTGCTCAGTAACACCTAAAGCATCAGTGTGTTATCAACATTATTTCATCCTAAATCCAAAACCACAGCACCATACCAGCTGCTATGAAGAAAATTATCCCAGCTGAAACCAGGACACTGGAACATGTGCAGATCGCTTTTGTTTGAAACTAGGATGCTGGGGCCCCTTTAGAGGGAAGGAGGTGGTGATACAAGGTATAGAGGTACCTGTGCACAGAATACCCATAGTTCAAAATATTAAGTTCTGGGCTCGTAGCATAAATCTAAGTTTTTAATCACACAGCAACTTCCTTTGAATAGAATATCCTGAGTTGGAATGGTCCCACAAGGATGGGTTTTATTGTGTTGTTCATAATCTGAACAGGTCGAGTCTGTGGTGGTAAATATAATCATTCTGCTAACTGGCAGGTGAGAAGGGCAAGTATCCACACCTGTATGTAGCTTTAAAATTTCCTGGATGTTATCAGACTCAACCAGACATGTTTTTCACTCCTGGAACAGTTTCTGAGAATGTTGTATTTAACTTCTCCAGGTATGCACTGCTGATTGTGGACAGTGCCACAGCCCTTTACCGGACAGATTACTCCGGAAGAGGTGAGCTGTCAGCCAGACAGATGCATCTCGCCAGATTTCTGCGTATGCTGCTTCGACTTGCAGATGAGGTAAATGATGAACGTTGCTTTGCTCCCTAAAGGGATGATTGGTTTTCTTTCTCTTGTACACCTTAACAATCTTCTGTGGATGGCTTTCTGCCTGCTCACTGTCTGCTTCCATTTTGTGTTGAGATGCATGGTAGAGTGGTTATCAACAGCTGAGGGGATAGCAGAAGGTTCTTTTTTTTCCATTTATTCAGGTTGTGGAAGATATATGAATTTTGATTTGTTGCTTTTCTCCTTGTAGTTTGGTGTGGCAGTTGTGATCACTAACCAAGTGGTAGCACAAGTAGACGGAGCAGCCATGTTTGCAGCAGATCCCAAGAAGCCTATTGGAGGAAATATCATAGCACATGCTTCCACCACGAGGTGAGAGAATAGATGATCATCTTCCATTAGCTTTATTTTGGAAGATTTTGTGTACTTAACTAAGTGCCTTTTAATTCCGGGTCTCTGTGTAGTCTGTGAATGGCACTTCCAGTCTGCTTTTCAGAACATAAGTGCTACTCTGAGCAGGTAACTGACCCAGCAGTAAAACAAACACAACATTTTCAGAAGTCCTTACAGCTTTAGGTGTGATGTGTTTACATGCCAACAGAACATTTTAATGACTATGATAGAGGCTCTCTGAAATGAGGCTACAATTCCTTACCTGTTTCCTTTTCTTCTCCCTATCAGACTGTATCTGCGAAAAGGCCGAGGCGAAACCAGAATATGCAAAATTTATGATTCTCCTTGCCTTCCTGAGGCTGAAGCGATGTTTGCTATTAATGCTGATGGAGTGGGAGATGCAAAAGACTGAAGACTTCGCTTCGTTTCCCACGTAACCTGAGACTAGGTGGCTGTAAAAAGGCTCCTTTCTTTGTGACACGTTACGGACGCTTTCCTGGTGCAGCTGCTGTTCAGATGCTGGCAGAGAACTCTGTTGTATTTCAACATACGTGTCTGTCAGGTGAATAGATTTTGAGACACATCTGCAGGTGTTGCTTGGAAGAGATCGTCCCTCCTGGGCTTTAGTCACGTGTTAGGTTAAAGTGGTTTCTTGAGAATATTTTCAGAAGACCATAGGCTTTGTATTTTCCTCACAGCTGTTGCTCCAGTTGGATTCTGCTGGTGGGCGTAGGCACAGCAACGTGAGAGTATGTGGCAATAGTTCATAACTTGGTGACTTTAAAGTCATACTGATGGGTTTGTCAAATAAGAAAAGTAGTAACTTAAATACTTGGTGGATTGCTTTAATAATTAACTGCGAAATAAAGCAGAATGGTGTTCCACAATAAGAATTTGGGAATATTGCCATGATTGATGAGATTATCATCAATCCATATTCTTTATGTTAATTTTGTTTCGCATGCTGCAACATGCCACTTTTTGGGGACTGTTAATTTACATCTCAGTGCCTTTTTTTTGTATTTTATTAATTCTCTGTGGAAATCTGCTTTTAATAAAAGGACCATGAAAGTACTGATGACATTACAGGTCTCTGGGATTTAGCCAGGTGCTAATTCAGACTGAGGCATTCTTTACCTGCAGGTAGGAGAGAGGTGCATAGGTCTTCAACGAATCTCAGTCTGGAATATTTTTTCTACTAGTGGTAACAAAACGCATCATCTCCTTCTTGTTTGAGATGTGTAGTACAACTGTGCTTAAGTGCCCTGTAGATATCTTTTAAGAGTTTTTTCAGATTAAAAAGCTTATTTTATATTACCTAGTATTTTAATCTATGCTATTGTGAACAACTCTTAACTTGATTAAAGAGAATCGTGTTATAGTGGTGGTTGGTAGCAAAAAATATTTTCAGTGCTCTTTTACTCCAGGATGATTATTCTGTGTCAAATCATGAAGGAAAACATACAGGGGAATCCAACTGTCCGTACTCATAAGACAAATTTAATCAGGTACCTAAATACTTGTGCAATGGTGGCTACTAAATTTCACAAGAAGTTGCGATGCTTGCTGCCTTATTTTTAGCTAAATGCCGTTATTCGTAAATTCTGCATAGCCATGGAGCATCTGCTCTTTCTGTTCAGATGTGCACAAAAGGCCACTGCTGTCATCATCGCCTGCAGCTGAGTTTCGGGAATCAAAACTCATGTTAAAATGTTAAGTAGGGGATTCAATTGGGTGAATTCATCAGTAAGGGTCTGTCATAGGCGGATACTTCCAGAGGGGTGGGGAAATCTGGCAAAGACTTTCAGCTGCCTGTGGTACTGCGGCTGGAGCAAAAGGAAATGGCAAAAAAAGAGAGAATTTCTTGTGTGTGGAGTCCAGACCTCAAGTTTGGCAGAACCTGGTCTGATGCTGATGAAATGTCTCTTGCTGACCCTGCAGATACTTGCTTACAGGTGACCAAGTCACAAACCGTACGCTCTGCTCTGATCCGATCCGCCTGGAGGCTTGTCAGACCTTCGCAGCTTTTCCTTTTTACACGTTGGGTGCGCTCTACTCAGGACCTGATCTGAGAATCGGGCTATAATGTCAGTCCTGGTTTTGTACAGGTAAAATTCAGGGACTGCAGTGTTCCTGGATCTGATTTTTTCCATAATTCTCTTGATCAAGAGAAAACTAAGACTGGCTGAGAAACCCAGACGAGTAGTAGGAGCAAACAACTGAAGAGAGGAAAAACAGGCCAAACAAATATGAGGAGGGGGATGAGGGACTCGCTGGGCAAAGGGGCTGCAAAAAGGTGAGGTGATGCTGGGATTGGGCTGAGGGAACTGGCAGAGAAACAGCTCAGCTGGAGAGCCAGGGAAAGGCAACTGAGACTTGCACGGCTTGTATCCAGTGAGATACCAACGCTGCTGTGTGCCCTTTGCGGTGCTTTCCTTCACGTATCTATGTGTGATACGTTTCCAGTTGCTCCTAAGATAAAGTAGAACGCTAAAATCTTACTTCAAATTGCACATGGGGTTTAAATGAGCTGGGTTTGAATTTATGATATGCTTAAAAATTCCACAAGGACCCAAAGGTTGAGAGAAGTGTTACACAAACGTCGAAAGAACTGTTTTGGGCTGTCTTGTTTCTTGAGAGGTTATCGGCGTAGCACACAGTGGTACTGAACAACGTTGGGCAGTACGGTTAGTTCCAGCCTGGACAGCAACCACGCTGCTTTTATTGAATTGCCCTTCCGACTGTGCATTTCTCTTAAGTTTTGTAACTGATCAGCTATTCGACGTGGAGGCCTGAAAGGGCACAGCTTGCCGCTTCGGTACGATTTCTGACAGCACACACTGGTGCGTAGGAGGGGGTTATTTCGTGTTTGAGACCCCACATTGTAAACATACAAGTCGTTGTACCATTTACATATAGATGGCAATTTTAGGGGATGTGGGAGACAGTGGCTTATTGCTACCTGCTACGCTGAAGGTTAGAAAGTCGCATTTGGTTTCTCCTCTGTTGCTTCCCTTCAGGGTACTTTGTGGAGGGGGAGTTTGACGTGTCTAGATCATAATCCTACAGCGTTCATCTCTTTGTATGTCACTGCAGTACAGTTCAATCTAACTCCTTTTTTTCAATCTAACTCCTTTTTTTCTTCTTCTCAAAGTCTGCTTAGAGCCTTGACCAACTAAAATAACGTCTGAAGCTCTCTGTTCGTGTAATGCTCAGCATGCAGACTGCTTTCCCTAACAGCCTAAAGTACTTCTCTTGTCTAGCTGAAAGGTTTGTAACTTTGTGATTGGGGTAGCAAAGGCAAAGGAAATGGGAAATATTTTCTTCTCTAGGCTCCTATACAGCCTAGAATCTGAACTCAATGGGATTTGGGGGGGTTTGTTTCTTTTAAGCACAAGAACCTTTTTAGTAAGATCTTCCTCAAGTTATCTGATGACATCCCTGTAGCAGCTGCACAGGCAAGTATTTCCATAAAGGGTTGAAGTTGCTTATGACACAAGGCTGTGAAACATTAATTAAAATAAGCTTATTGTCAACAACGCTTTAATCTCAAGGAGGTATAATTAATATTCCTTCAGTAAATATTTCTCCTGTCATCTCCTTAAAACACTTATCTCGATGTTTCCCAAAAACTCTAAAGTTCCTCTCAAAGCAGTGGAATATGATTAGAAATCATATGAACTGAAAAATTCTTAGGAGTGTTTTTATGTGTGCATGCATTTGCGCAATCGTCTGGCCCACGTTCATCCGGCCAACTTCTGCTACATCTGAACCCGTGTCCAGAGGTGAAGAGGAATTTATTGTTGAGATGAAATGGCCGAAGTGCGTGCAGAAATACGTGCGTTGCGTTGAGCTGCTGATGCTCTTAGAGCGTGATGGAGAGAGGTTTGATTAAAACTGCACAGATGGAGCCTGCAGTGCTTTCTTCCCCTGGAGGCTTGGCATCAGTCTCCGGAGCAGTGTTTTGCCACCGGACCAACCCCTGCCCCTCCAGTGCGGGTTGGGTGCCACCGCGAGCGCTCTGCCCGTCCTCCAAAGGCAGCTGCATCTGTTTTGAGTTCCCAGAAAACCAGCAGCGCTGTTAGCTATGCAATTTAAGTTTTGTACACAAATTAAAACCCCTCGTAATGCGAATGTGAAACGCAGAAAACACGAGGCCTGGGGAGCGAGGCGAGCCTCGCAGTGTCACGCTGAGAAACGATCTGCCTTTCCTTTAGCAGAACAGCCCCAGCTCGCAGCTCCGTGCATCTCGCTCAGCGGGCAGAGAGCTGGCTGACTTTACAGCACTGTGTGTGGCCAGGGAAGGAAGTTTTCCCAGTACCCAGCTTTAGGAGCAAACGCTAAATTTTTCCAGATGTGGCTGCAGCAGTGCAAGTGCAGCGAAAGCGCTGCCGGGTGGCTCCAGGGCTCCCTTTTAGCTCTGCAAACACAAACCTGCTGCGTGCCAGCTTTCTCCGGGATGTGATTTTAATTACGTTGAGGAATCTTTGCTAAAGGTCACAACCTGGACCGCAAACCATCGGATCTCTGCACGTGGTTTGGGTTGTCGTAGTGCAACGCTCCCGGGACCGAGGTTTCCCCGCTGAGACCTGAGGTTGCAGCAGAGGAAAGGGCGACCTCGTGCAACCCACACTGCTGGGGAGGAGGAAAACAACCAGAGGTAAAACTGCCCCAAGTCCAAGGTAATGCTTTTCACTGCATAACCCAACTGAATTTGAACTCTTCAGACTTCTACTCTGGTGTATGGTTAAGCTACTGACCTGGGCCGGTGGCACAGATCAGTCCTGGTGGTGGTGGTTTCGTAGGACAAATTGTAGGCTCCTGGTGCAACTACAAAGACCAGGCATGATCTGCTGGTTCCCTTCCAGATCGCTTTGGCCTTTAGTTTCAGGAGGGAGGAGAGGAGACCCCCAAAGAGCCCCAGAAACGTGGTTAAAGCCAATTCTGCTGTGCATGCTCTATAAAGAGAGAGGATGAGATGTACCCTCCAGAGCAGTCCAGCATCAGACTAGACAAGATGTAAGCCAATCAAGAGAGGAAATGGGATGTTACAACAGATTTATTTTTCCAAATGTTGTTTCAATTTTAGAAAGAAACCCTCTCCTCCCACCCAGTGCCGTGGGTTTTTGTTTTTTTCAGGCATTTAATTCACGTGCATTCGCTTTTCTGGTGGTGGTTTGTAAGCGGCCGTCAGCCTAAGGGGCCCGGTTTGGTTGGGGATGTCAGGGTTATTTTTTGTTTGTCGGCTCAGTTGCCTGCCCCTCTTCTACGTGCGTTTTTCTGTTTAGCTTGTGCTCGATCCAAAGCTCACTGCTGGCAGTGGGGATCTGCAGAGCCTGTCCTGAGCCAGCCCCAGCCCCAGCTCATCCCACAGCAGGCATCGCCCGGCCCCTGCATTTATTTTGAACCAGCTCAAATTCGTGCTGAAAAACATCTCACGAAACAACATTAAAGGGCACGTGCTCATCTCAGAAGGCGGCTGCATGTAGCTCAGGGTCTCTGTTTGCATTAATATCCAAGGGGGTGGCACCAAAAAGGCCATGACCAAGCTGTTAAATGGATGGGCGAACCATACGAGTGAATTTAAGGCTCCTAAATACCGAGGTCGGTGGTGGGATTCTTCTCACCAGCACCAGGTGTTGAAGAGGGGGTGTCTGGGGCAGGTTAAGCATCTAAACTGCATCGATAGGCAGTGGGTATGAAAGCATGGGATTAATATCTCAAACACCTTTCTTCTTATTTCTCTTTAAGGGAGAAAACAGCACCACGCACCCACGTGGCATGTTCTGGGGAGATATAATGCGCTTGGAAATGTAAGGCATGCCCACCTGATTTATTTAAAGAGCGATAATTTAATTGCACCAGCACCTCTAAGCCCTCAAGGGACACCTCGCTAGGGCAGAGCTCTGGTTTTACCTGAGGAGATGGGGATGTCCATGTTCAAAGTAAGAGGTTTGTCCACCGCTGAGCTCCAGGACAGGCCCCGGGGGCTGCTCTCAGCCAGGGCTGGGGCCATGGCCAAACTTTGCTCCTGATTTCTTCTGGCCCCCACCAGGCAGAGGAGGGCGTGATGTATTTGGGAGCTGGGTGTTTCTGGACTGATTGCTTTCCAAGGAACTTTCCATGGAAATTTAGAGGGGAAAAAAAATAAAATAAAATTAACCTTGCTTCGAAGAAAAGTCTCCGGGACATCGTCAGGAACTTAATGTGATGAAGCAGAAACTGGAGCAACGTCAGGCATTTAAACACCACCAAGGGCTGTGCTCTTCTGTTGTGTGCAGCGCTTCAGCTGCAATTAACTGCAATAATAATTATATATATTTATATATTTATGAATCTGATCCATACACCCCAGGCACTGGAGGAAGTCTCAGCACTACACCTCCTTCCCATCGATGCTGCCCCAAGGTTTGGTTGAACACGTGCCTAGGGTGCAGGAGCAGACAGGAAAAGAGGCGTCTTTCATAGCACCAGCTGAACACAACCCATCCAGCCCAAAATTTTCATTTTCAGCCATGGATGATACCAGGACAGCCTCACAACCTGTCCCATACCCTCATCCCATGGCACATGCCTCGCAGCCTTTACATTCAATACGCACAATAGTTTTCTTCCCATCTTTGCAAGAAAAGGCTGCTGATTTAATGCTTCCACTTTCATTTTGTTTTTCTCAAGAAGACTTCCCTGAATATGCTGGAATAAAAATTTCAAATGTATTGAGAATGATACGGGAGCTTTTGTTAACTGAGCTGAATTTATCTCTTGGAGTCACTTTGCAAAAAAATATCTCTCGTGTCCATTGACAGTTGTAACTTCAATTGTAATTGCAAAATTACTGCTAATTATCAAGATTATTAAGAAGGGAGAGAAGCTGAACCAATCACTATCCTCTTGCTTATAACCCCATGTCCCATTCCAAGTGAAAAAAATATATATTTTTTTTAATTCAATTTCTGTCTTTTTTTCCATCAATTTTTCCTTCTTAGGTTCAACTTTGCTCAGATTTTCTTTCCATCCTCCCTGCAGACCGAGTACATCCCCTCTGGGTCAGGATGTGCTGAGAGTGAAAACAAAGCCCTTTGGAGCATTTTGGGTTGAATTCCCCAGCACTGCATTTTAACAAGGGATTGTACCAGTTTGCTTATGCCCTGCTTTTAATTGTGCCAGACCCAAAGTTGAGGCTTTTGGCTGCTGAATATTGACTCAGCTCACCCAGATAGGACACAAAAAAAATCTTTTCCAGCAAAGAGCACAACAGGCTGCTTTTTCTGCTGGAACAGCAGCACACATCAACAGTGCACCAAACAGCCCCGGCATGCTCTTTTTAAACCTTAAATACCCCGGTCACCTAAAAAAAAAAAAATTAAAAATTAAAAAAAGAATGCTCCATGAGCATCCCTACAAGAAGATCTTGTGCTTATTTCGTATACAAGAAGAAAAGATATGTTATATACGTAAGTTAACATATGAGCAGCTGCAGCATTTGCTGTGTTAAACTCTATCTAGAAAAAAAAAAAAAAAGGAATGAATCAAGATTTTCTTTTTTAGCAACTCAAACTCTTGTTTTGGCAGCGTGGCTCTCTGTGCCATCCCAGAGATGAGTGAATTTAGTAAAAACCCATCCAGATTTTTTTTTTCCCTCTTTTCATAACAGCTTCATTACTTATTTCTGCAGCTGTAAAGATGAGACCACAAGCCAAAGTTTTCAACCTTGACCGATTTATCTGACATTTCAGACTGTTTTAAAACAGCCTGGACATACTGCTGGCTCTAACCGGCTCCAAGCTGGAAATTCCCCTCTCCTTCTGTGCCTTTCCTTGCACCCCTCAACCCCTCCTCCCTGCCCCCCCCCCCCCCCCCCCCCCAAATAAATAAATAAATAAATAAATAAAAGAGGAAAAAAGAAAAAGAGGAAAAAGGAGCCAAACCCTCTCCACTTGCATCAAGGAGCAATTCACCATTTCCATGGCATGTATAGCTACGTAAACCTTGCTGGTGTTGTATTTTCACTCTTAATTTTCTCTTCTGCATCCCCCCTTTATGCTTCTCCCTGCTTCTCACTGAGCTTTTTTTCACCTGGATGGTGAAGCTTTTAGAAAAAAAAACAAAGGAAAAAAAACACCATAAACCCTAAAAAAAAAAAAAAAAAAAGGAAAAAGATAACAGAGACCAAGATGGTTTAGCACTATTCACCTGCACACCTTGCCACATGGGATTGTTCCTGAAACGATGCTGGTTTTTGGAGTGCCCAGCATGGGAAACAGCCAAGGAGGGACTCAAAAGTCCCCCACGCCCCACTTTGCGATATTCGTGCAGAATTCATTTTCCTTTGCTTGAGAAAATAGCATGTGCTGCTCTGCTGGGACCAGCAAACTTTACGTCAAAGCCTTTGCAGCACCAAGCCCTATCAACCTCGCTCGGGATGTAAGAAGGCAACCAATGCATCCAGCTGCAGGTACCAACATCCCCAGAGCCACCCCGCAGGGGCAGCAGGCACTTCTGAAACGTTTGTAATGTTTTAATTGCCAGAAGTGGTGACAGGGACTGAGGGCTGAGCCTCAGGCAAACTGCTGCAAATCAACGTTGGTTTGGTGTTTTGGGAGCCCAAAACAGCATCTTAACCTAATCAAGCGCTATTGTTTTGCATGCCTGTACTGACATGGAAACAAATTACGTTTCCCCCCCGCAAAGGTTTTTCTTTTCCCAGCAGCTGGTGCTGGGCTCTGTGAGTCCAGCAGAAACCTGACACAGAGTTTGATTCCTGACAAACACGGATTGCCAACAGCTGAAACCTCAGCACTGTAAAACCGCCGAGCTCCAAGGCAGAGCCGAAAACCCCACGGCTGCAGGAATGGTGCCGAAGCCGAGCAGGGGGCTTGCCCCTCACTGTGGGCAAGCCCACTTGGTGGCCCCAGTCCCTGCCCCCACTGTCACCATCGCTGTCTCCTTCCCCACCACCCCGCAGACAAAAATCCACCCTGCGGGACGCCGAGCTGCAGATGCCTGGCAGGATGCACTCGCTGCAGCTCCCTGCTCCCTCCCTGCTTGTCCGCTCTTCCCTCTTCAGCACTCTGGGCGGAATCACTTAGCAACACATACAAACTGGGATGTGCGAGAAAAATGCCGTATCTTTATATGAAAGTAATCATTTCGGGCATTTCAGAGGCGTTCCCATTGAACTGTTTGGCTGTGACTTTCAGGGTGCCAGCGGAGAAGGGGACAGAGGATTTGAGGCAGCACAGCACACCCGAAACACACGGCCGTGCACCCCGTGTCCTGGCCCAACCTCACCTCTGCTATCCAGGTGCCACTGGGGACGTGGTGAAATTCGGGACCCGGTGCCAGCTGGGCCAGAATCACCCAAACCCGCCCGGTGATGGAAGCCAGCCACAAAAACCCAAAGCGCCCTCGGCAGTCCTGAGTGGGGACACAAAGAGTGGAAAGAGCCCCACGGGGGGGCCGGGGATATGCAGCATCACCCACTCCAAAAACCCAGGTTTTTGTTTTCTTTTTTTCTGGGGGGGAGGAGAGGGTTGATGGTTAGGTGATTATAGCAACCCCCCATGTTAAATCTCACCTCCTGTGGATCCCCAAATCCCTCCTCCCCTCTCATCTCCCCAACCCCACTGCCCCCCTGGGGGGGGGGGTGGTGGTGGTGTCTCCACTCTCCCTCCTCGCCCCCCGGCCACGCAGCTCCCCAAAACCCCGTCTGTGTGCGCCCCATCGGGGCGGCTCCGCCCGTTCCACCCCCCCCCCCCCATGCTCGGCAGCGGCCTCCCCGGGGGAGGGAAGAGGCTCGGCCCCCTCGGAGGCGGCCATAAAGCGGCGCCGAGCCCCGACCCCGCTGCAGAGCAGCTGCAGCCATGAGAGCGATGATGGGGGGCCCCGACGGTGCGGCCGCAGGGTCGCTGCTGCTGCTGGTGGTCCTGCTCGGTGCCCTCCTGCTGCTGGCCGGGACCCGCCGCCGGGCAGCTCGGGGGGTTGCGGGGAGCAGGAGCCCACCAGGACCCTTCGCGTGGCCACTGGTGGGCAACGTCCTGCAGCTTGGCCGCTTGCCCCACTTGGCCTTCGCCCGCCTGGCACGCCGCTACGGGGCCATCTTCCAGCTGCGGCTGGGCGGGCGACGGGTGGTGGTGCTCAACGGCGAGGCGGCCATCCGGCGGGCGCTGGTGGGGATGGGGGCTCACTTCGCCGGCCGGCCTGACTTCCCTTCCTTCGGGCTGGTGTCAGGAGGGCGCAGCGTGGCCTTCGGGGCGTGCTCGCCCCAGTGGAGGGCACGCCGGCGGCTGGCCCACGCGGCCCTCCGTGCCCGCTCGACAGCAGCAGAGGTGGAGCGGCACGTGGCGGCCGAGGCAGGGGACCTGGTGCAGCTCTTCCTGAGGCGCAGCCAGGGTGGAGCCTACTTCCAGCCCTGCCCACTCTTGGTGGTGGCCAACGCCAACGTCCTCTGTGCCCTCTGCTTCGGCCGCCGCTATGGCCATGCCGATGACGAGTTTGCCGCGTTGCTGGGCCGCAACGACCGCTTTGGGCAGACAGTGGGGGCGGGCAGCCTGGTGGACGTGCTGCCCTGGCTCCTGCACTTCCCCAACCCCGTTCGCCGCGTCTACCGCGACTTCCAGGCCCTCAACCAGGAGCTGCATGGCTTCGTGCGGGCCAAGGTGGCACAGCACCGCCAGACCTTCGACCCGCGGGCCATGCGTGACGTGAGCGATGTCATGATCGCCACCGTGGAGCGCGGCAGCGTGTCCCCCCATGGGCTGGGGCCCGAGGACGTGGAGGGTGCCATGACTGACATCTTTGGCGCGGGACAGGACACCACGTCCACTGCGCTCTCGTGGGTCCTCCTGCTGCTGCTGAAGCACCCGCAGCTCCAGCAGGACCTTCAGGCCGAGCTGGACCGGGTGGTGGGACGTGCCCGGCTGCCCACAGCCGAGGACCGGCCCCACCTGCCCTTCCTGGAGGCCTTCATCTACGAGACACTGCGCTACAGCAGCTTTGTGCCCATCACCATCCCGCACGCCACCACAGCTGATGTGGAGCTGGAGGGCTACCATATCCCCAAGGACACCGTGGTCTTCGTCAACCAATGGTCAGTCAACCACGACTGTGGCAAGTGGCCTGAGCCCCAGCGCTTCGACCCCGCGCGATTCCTGGATGAGCAGCAGCACCTAGACCGCGACCGGGCCGGCAGCGTGATGATCTTCTCGACCGGCCAGCGGCGCTGCATCGGCGACCAGCTCTCCAAGCTCCAGCTCTTCCTCTTCACCGCCATCCTCCTCCACCAGTGCTCCTTCCACGCCAACCCGGCGGAGAATCTCACCATGGACTGCATCCATGGGCTGGCGCTGAAGCCACGGCCCTTCACCGTCACTGTGCGGCCGAGGCTCCCTGTGCTCATCCAGCCCTGAGCACTGCACCCGCCTGGCTTGGGGACAGGGATGGGCAGCACCAGGGTGGCAAGGGACACCCTGCCTTGCACGCCAGTGGGTCTTGCCGCTGCAGAGGGTCAACGGCAGCGAGTCACCACATCAATAAATGCCTTCAACATGGGACCTGTCTCTGCTCATTTTCTTTGTGGGGGTGGCTGGAAGCACCGCTTGTACCCAAGCCCCTGTCCAGCATCCCCCTGAGCTATCCAACCCTAAAACAGGTCAAAAACTGCAGGGACTGCCTCCCTCCCAGTTGCCCCAGGGTACAGCAAGAAGTGATTTGCTCTGCCTACGGCAGGAGTGGGATATTTGGAGTAGATGCACTTCATAACTCGGGGAAAGCCAGATGGGAGCTAAGGGAGGCAGGGGTGGGTCTTGTCTCCAGGGCTTGAGAAGAGTTAAAGGACCAGTCACCTGGACAGAACTTGTCCTGGTGCATGGCCCCATCAGTTGGACCTCAAGAGCACATCCTGCCCCGATTTGGGTGTGCAAAGAGGTTGTGACAGGTTTCGGGGGGCGGGCTATCTCACCCCTCATCCTGAATTCCACTAGTGGTTTGAAGCAGATGAACAGGTCCAACCTAAGTTAGCAGAGCTGGGTTTATAATAGGGATATGTATGATCCTCAAAAGGGAGGGCAGAAACTCCACACAAGCCAACACCATGCTTATCTCAGTTCCACCGGACTGTGGCCAAACCAGGAAGCTTCAGAGGGTGGGACAGCTCATCTCGTAATGACAATAATTTACCAATAGGGAATTCATCCTCCTTCAGAGACTTTAGCAAAGATGTGATTTAATTATCTGGGGGATAATTAATTAATTTTCCACTTGCCAAAATTGCAGCAAGATGGAGATGGGGAGGGTCCTCCTGCCCAGATGATTGAAGCTGTGTCCAGCCCAGGTTTGAGCATCTCCAAGGACGGAGACTCTACAACCCCTCTGGGCAGACCGTGCTGGCATTTGCGGTCCCCATGAAAATGCTATTCCCAAAACCACGTTGGGATTTCCCATAAAACCCAAGAGCCAGTTGTTGTGGTCCCAGCTGCCTTTCACCTCTAATTCATTTCCATTTGGGATACCAACACAGCAGCTTCCTGCACTACAGCATATTTTAATACATCCTCGCCAGCTCGTCACGTATTCCTCAAGGAGCAGATGCCCCCCACAAATAATCCCACCCTCCACAAGAGCACATGTAAGATTTGAAGCTCCTCCAATGCGTAACACAGAAATTAAGTCCTGGCCGTGCCCTGCTGCTCATCAGCTGATGGGGGCTGGAGGGGTTCCCAGTGCTGCCGCCATGAGATACTAATTTTGGTGAGCATGAAACGAGACGGTGGCCAGCAGCAGCTTCATAACACCAAGTTTTAAAAGCAAGATCAGGTTTTCTCTTCTGTTAATACATTTGTGAAAACATCTTCTGAGACATTGTAAGATTAAAAAACCCACAATGGTCATCTCAGCATCACTTGTTGCCAGTTTTATCACAGGTGGTCATCTCCAGCTTTTATGGTCCAGATGGGGACCCTTTGCCCAGGAGCAGCATCCTCTGGAGATGCTGGCTCCTGCACCTCCTTTAGCAATGCTCAGCCTTCCCTCCTGGGACCACAGGCTGGATATTTATTCATTTTATGGAAAAATTAAAAGAGATGAATGAATATGAGAATGGCCCCAGGGCTCAGCCCTCCTCTATGGCATCTCAGAGCATGAGAGCACTTCCAAGTCTGTCTCTTCCTACCACAGGTGCCACAACGGTCAGCCGAACCAACCTGCCTGCTATAACCTGGTGGGGACCAGCGTGAAGTAAAGGCATCAGTTCGTGTCACAGCCATGAGATAAGGTTTGCAGCCTTATGGCTCTGCATAAACCCATCGGCATGTTGGCTGTGTCTTGCTTCCCCTTCTTGGTCCCCGACACAAAGAAGGTGAGGATGTTGCTACTCATTGGAAATCCTAAAGCTGTAAGATGGAGAAGGTGGGGAGAAGGTGCTGGTAACATTGCTATTTTTTTCCTTGTCCCTGCATTATTCCCTATGTCTGTAGCCAACCCAGAGCCCAACACAGAAACATGGCTCTTACATCCCCATCCCCTCTATCATTAAAACTGAACATCCCTGTACTCTTTACCCAACGATGGCTGAGGAGGAGGAAAACGCTCCCAGCTGAAGCCAACAGTATCATTTCTCACCTCCACGTTTCACAGAGCCCATCAATGCAGCAAAGGCAGAGACATGTCAAGCCTTTCTCCTAGCTCCAGCCCCTACCCTGTCCCTGTTGCTCGTTTAAAATTGGAGCTCTTCAAACCCAAATTGTGGAGATCAAGGTGTCCAGGTTTGACACGGCACAGAAATCCTCCCGGACCGCTGGCTCGCGGCAGCGCCGTGCGAAGCGTGCGGCTGGAGCTCTTCTTTCTGCGGGGGGAGGAATCTGCTTACGACACTTACTCAAAGGATTTTGCAATGCTTTGACCACCTCATTTCTCAAGCTTAGGGAGAGATTTTGCCAGGAAATATTATTTTTTTTAATGGGAGCAGGATGCTGGGAAATGCATTGTATATTTAGAGTCCCCTGCGTCCAAATCCATTCCCGCTCCCCATCCGAGATTACAGCCGTCTTTGCACGCAGGCAGGTGCTGCACAGCTTCCACTGGAGCTTCTGAGCCACTGAAATGCTGGAATATGATCTCTATTATTTAGCAAAAGACACACAAGAGACCCCATTGCAGAACTAAGCCTTTTACTAAGAAGAAATGCAATCAGTGCATTATTAATCTTTCCTTCAAAACAATTCACTGCAGGTATGTAAGCAACCCAGAGCCTCTTCTGCTTTTCATAAACAATTTGATTATTAAAACCTTATCCAAAAGGCCTTTAACTTCTTCATCAGTCAAGCTGACATCAGACCAGTAAATAAGAAGATGACCTTTGTTATGGGATCCATTTATAACGGCAGGGACTCTCCATAGACAGAGAACAATCCTGTGTTAGCTATCTTCTCTTCCTTCGTGGTCTTGAGCCCTTCTCGCATTTTTATTTGGGAAAAGCAAAAATTTTCTTGGAAAAGCAAAAAATAAATACATTAAGAGAACTAAATCTCTAGCTATTGACGCTGTTGAGATCATGCCTGCATGCTTAACTGAGACTGCAACACATCTGCATGTGCAAAGCCTGAAATGATATCTCATAAGCATCACAGGTCTATACCAAGCAGTAATTGTGTTCAGACCTCCTCCTCCTACATCCCAATTTTAACCTCAATTTCCCTTCACAGTGAAAACACTCCCCTACAGCTTATTCATTATAATGCCCAGGAGACTCTGGAATGAGCTTATGCTAAATGACTTGGAGTAAAATAGTGACAGCTTATTTATATCAACCCTGTGGTTTGCCATGTGGCACTAAGAATTGCTGTAAAAACAAGATGGCAAGCCTATTGCAGTCCTCCCACTTCGGGTTCTCTCTCAAACCAAGCAGGATCTCAGCAGGTCAGGTTTTGCCAGGGTATTTCCAAGGAACTACAGATGTCACTGAACCAAAGAAATCTGGATTTAGCAGAAATCTCAAAGCCAGGGTGGGGGTTAGAAAGACCATCCCATTCCTACTAGGAAGCAATGCCGACATTTCTACTTCAGTACTGAGTCAGAAGATTCCCAGCACATTGGAGTGGTGGTCACAGCTCTGGTATGCTCTTTTCATTGGAAACCAGCTTCAAAACTGAACTCCTCTACTTTTAAATCCCTTTCTGAACAGGCTACCCTGCCCCAAGCCAAGGCCAATGCTGACCTCCTCTCTCTGATGTTTAAGTTGCTTAAAAACATTTTCCCAACTGCACCCTCCTGCCCATGTCCATCCACTCCCTTGATCATTAAGGTAACATCCAAGTACTGCAAACTGTTACTTAAAAAGTCATTCAGAAACTTCTGCTGGTCCAAGAGTCAAAGAGATTTATGGTGACCAACAGGGTACCTACAAGTCCTTCCCTGACCTGGTGTCCGCAGTACCACACCTTCCTTGGGGCTAAGCCAAAGACTTGCCTGTGGCACAGGTCTCATCCTGCCCAGCCCTGTTCTCTGCTTCGGGGGGGTTTCTTCTCTCCAAAGCAGCAGATGTTGGCAGATTGCCCTCTGTTTATCAGCTCCAGATCATTTTCTTAGGCAAGCCAAAGTTCTCTGTAAGGTGGCCTAGCACACCAGAGAAAATGCCACAATTTCACCTTGAGGAGGAAATAAAAGGGAAGAGATTATAGAGAAGTTGCGCACTGAATACAGCCCCGATTCTGCACCTCGGAGAGACAAAGCTGTCTACATGGTGCTTGCTGGTGCTCAGAAGGGCATCTTCTGGGAAGGACTTCTTCCATGCTTGTGATTGCGGGCAGCTCCTTCCCCAAGGGATGGGCTGTGGCTAATGTGCAAGGAATTTAACACAACCAAAACCACTTTTATGTATTCCCCCAGACAACCTAAACTTTGTTTCCCACCATACTTACTCCTTTCCGCAACCACCATATCTTAACTCCTCAACTAAGCACATCTTAAGGACTGCTGAAGCACAAGTTGGTCTTGTTATTTACTCCATTCCGCAAAGTAAATTGGAGCACAACGAGGCAAAAATTGTCAGGCGGTCTGAAACACCCAAAACGAACGCTAAGCACATCTTGCAAGCCCCTTGTTTATGTCTCCTGTCTGGAGAAGACAGAAGATGGCCTTTCGGGTCATGAAGGCTGAGCACAGAATCCTTATACCCTGTCACAACCGATAACATACGTTTATTTAAGAACAACTTCACTTGGAGTACATCATTTACCACAACGTGTGGCTGTATTACTTTGGTGCATTTTAAAAACGTAAGCAGTAGTCACTGTATGTATGTACAAAATGTGCTACAGGTGTAACCCACATTATTTTTTTATATATATATATATAAACAGCAATATATAAACAATAATGTTGCATGTTACTCTCCCATAATTTCCTGCTGTATTTGGCACACCCACCATGCATACAGATACCATGATGTTATATAGAAGACTTGCTCATGGGTGTTGGGTTTCTTCACCTCTGTAAGTAACAACATAAAAAGCAAGACAGCAACACAGGTAACTTTACACGGGATCGTTTCCTCCTGATTTATAAATAATTTATTTCCAACAGAGCAGCACAGTGAGGATAAATTAGTTAAATAGCTTCAGTTATTCTGTAGTATCGTAATTGAACCACAGGTAGGTATATTTTGAAGGTAAGGCAAGACTAGTTCCAAGAAACTTGCCCTGTGATAAGTCTAGAATAATATCTAGAGTCACTCTACCCAATTTGCACTAGGCAAACCTAATTGGTGGTCCCAGAATGTATTCAGTGCAGGCATCTTCAAGAAATTCACATTGTGCTCTGGGATTAGTCTGCGAAGTATGTGCAAAATTGAAAAAGTGGCGATTTCTGTGTTGTCTGAAAGCTACTGAAGTGCCTTCCCCTTGCGAACAGGAGAACAGCTTCCCTCACTGCCATCCTCGCCAATATACAACATAGCAAGAGTCTAACAGAAGACTGCAAATTCTATTGCTAAAAGAATTTTAAAAACCCCAAGCATTGCTGAGTGGGAAGCATTTTAGTTACACGACCTTGTCTTATCCCCACATCAACCATGTTATGCTACTAGAATTAAATTACGTTAATTAGTCACATTCTTCTCGTTCATAACAAGCCAGGAAAAGGGAAAACCAAAAAGAAAAAGGTTCATTTGACTATGTCATAACTTCCTGCAGATCAGACTGAAAACAGCAAAAGGCAGCTTTTATCTGCACTTGAAAGGATCTGCGAGCTCTGTCGTTGTCTTTCATCATGGCCTTGGATGCATAAATTAGGTTCCAGCTGATGCAGCAGACTAAAAAAACATATAATGGTACACACTAAACTCCACCCCAGCTATTTAGGCAGGAGTCAAGCCTCCAGAGGAAATCTTTCCTGTATGAAAACCAGAACAACAGACCTTTAAACTTCAGAACCCCCAAGAAAGGGACAAGACCACACACAAAAGATAGATGGAAGCAAAATGCCAGAGCCTGTTTTTTTAAGCCAAAACTTTTCAAGCCAGAAGCAGGCAATCAAATGCATGGAAAGCTTAAACAGAATGTCCAAAATAGAAGAATAAATGAGATCTGAAAGGTTGTACTCATGTAAAATCATCCAAAAATTAACACCAACTGAGAAGAATTAACATAATTTAATTACCACCTTTTCCTCTGAGGAAGCAGGTTATTTTTACTCAAAGACAGAAAAAGTTCTGGTCACAGCCCAATAAGCCCTACTCAATTACACCAAATATTTTCTCTCCCCGAGAAGAAAATTATTTCAGCTTCTATCAGTAAGAAAAACAAGCCTTTGGTATTAGTTTCTGAACGTGCTTTGTTTTGACTGTAACCCAAAGCCCTGTTTTTACAGCACTCTTTCTTGCAGGCCTTTAACAGAGGCTGCTTGGCTGAAGGTGTGCTTCCACACACTAAGGCACCCTGAAAACTAACTAATACCTCTCCTCATCCATGCCCTTTTTAAAGCCAAGGGGACTAATGTCATCGCCTCCATAAATGGGATCCATCCACATCAAACACTCAAATCTAACCCAGCGCAGGATCGGAAGCATGAAAAGAAAAAACAAATCAGCATTTCTTCCCCAAGCCTACAATTTCTTGTTGTTTGGAAACAGATATTAAAAATTAATAAATATATATATATATATTTTTTTTTTAAAGGGAGGATTTAAATCTTTGGAAACAAAGTGAAAGCTATCTCCAGAAAATACATAATTTAAAAGATGCCGCCAACAGTTTAACTCATCAAAACATAAGCAGGTGAAGGCTTGAAAGTGTTTGCAAATAAGGAAAGCTATGGACTTTTGGCATTGTAAATATTTCCTTTTCACACTCTTCCTGCTACATACACCAAAACCATTTACTTTTAGAAGGCAGCAATGTTTAAGCAACACGCCAATTAATAAACATGTCTGATTAACATCACTCCAGAACTTGCTGGCAGGGAAAGGCAATACGAGCACACCTAATGGCATGGCTGTTTTCAGAGCTGTTGTTACTTCTTCTCCCTAGCAAAAAAACTACATGAAAGAAGCAAGTTGCTGATCAGCATCTTTCAGACAACACTGCTGAGTATTTCCCAGCTTGGTTTAAGCAACCAAAATGAAAACAGCTTACAAGCTCATGCAAATATTTAAGACAGGGTGTTTAGAGGGGAAAAAAATAAGGTCGTGCACTGGGAAATAAATACTCAAAACGAGACAGATTCCCATAAAATAAAAAAGGCAGCCTGATCATGCCACTGAAGAACTGAAAAGAAGAACGTACATTAATGAAAAGAACATACATTAAGCAAAGCAAAGTCCTGTAATTAAGGCTCAAGTAGCCACCCATTGCAAGGGGAGCTCTGCACAAAGATACAGGGCTTAAATTTGGCCTGTTAAGAGTTCAGTTCTCCATTTATAAGTATCAGTTCATACAGCTCCAAGCAAATAAAGCTAATTGCACCCTTGCCTGGATCTTTTAAGATGAGCTCATCCTCAGAATTTTAGAGAGTTAAATTTGGACCAAAATCGAAATAGCTAAGAAGTGTAAAGTCTATAAACTTGGGAAGTTTGTGAGCTCGTGTCTACTATGCATTTCCCTCTCAACATTATTTTCACAAAATAAAAGAACCATCTGTTTAATACACATGTGCAAGGGACTAAAAAGGTGATGAAGTGTTTTACTCACACTTTTTTTACTCTGCACTTCACAAACATTGTACAACACGACAGTGTGTAACAAACATTAAAAAAAAAAACAGAAGTGTGCAGTTAGCTGCCAGCTGAAATTTAAAGGGACAAAGAAAGCCTTTCTAAATTCTTTGGGCAGTTTTTGAAATTGGTTTTGCTTCAGCATTTTTGTCAGCATACAGCACAGTTTACCTTCTCAGTTTGGTACTCAGCAACTGTCAGAGACAACGTCAGCTGTCAGCTTCATTTTCTCAGTGCCAGTGCAATAGTCAACAAGAACTGGTGGAGGTACATGACAGCAAAGTGTCATCTCTGCCACAGAATATTCCTGTTCCGATAACGAGTGTTTCATCGTTAAATAACTGCTTTTAAATAGCAGTGAAGTTGTTACATCTAAACAACAGCAACATAGTTTAGAGGGACACACAAAGTTTTCACTCTCATGTGAGTGATGTCACTGGGAGAAAGTCCGGCAGTTTAAAATCTTATTACTCACTCCTCTGATGAAAGCAATGCACCTGTTAAAAGTAAGTTCTTCTTGTGAAGGACATCATCTTGGTCCTTTGGCATTTACTCACTGCAAGGAGCAGTGCTGATTTCTTCTCAACAGAAATCCAGTAAAGGTAGTTTAGGCATAGTTGGAAAGGACCAACAGAAATGCGTTTTGGACATGGTCAGTTTTTTCAAAGCAAGGACAAAAGGACAGACAATTCACTTATTTTAAGTCCTTTTTTTTGTAGTGGCCTTTTCTTAAGTCATAGCATCAGTACCCACTTGAACCAACAGGCTGCGGAACGTGAGAACACCCCACAGCCTCCAGTGCATCAAGTTGATAAAAATCAGTGCTACACTGCCCACTGAGCACAAGGGCTCTCAAATTTATACACACAGCACAGTGATACAAAGACGTAACCAGTTATTTAAACTGATTAAATTAAAACATTTTACAAAGCAAATGAGAAAATAGTTAATGAGAAAAAAAAAAATCTGCTGAAGACTTCCCCAGGAATTGGTAGAGAGAGTTTATCAGCAAGCAGACCTGAAATTCAGGTATCACACACACACACATATATATACACATGTGTGTGTGTGTGTATATATATACTCACACATGTATATATCTATTTTTAGGAATTTGACTTTTTTTTTAGGAATTTTAAAATCAAACATACGCAGTGCTGTAAGTAGGAAAATCATACAAAATTTTCTCATTAAATCCCACCAAGATCTTTTCCTGGAAACGCTGATGAGACTGCTGAGTGTTTATTCCTGTAAACTCCTGCGGCTTATCCATGAAGTGCAATCAAACTTGTCAGGATCATGAAACCCCTTTAACTTGAAATTTATTGTCTGTGCAGTATCAAGTGGAACAAGCTCTTCTGTTCTTATTCTTCCCAGATTGACCGCATCTCCTCAAGTTCTCTCTCACTTTCTGCATCCTGGAAATGCAGCAAAAGAAGGGTTGATACACAGGCTAATTGATACAGTTAAAAAAGAAAACCTCCCTTTTCTTCTCCAACCCCACACCAAGTTTTAAGTATTAATCCTACACCAGCCTCACATTTTTCCTCCTACTGCTTTTCTTTTCATATTTCTCTCTTATTCCCCAAGTCTCAGAGTTTCTCTTATGTTTCCTTTTGAGAGAAGAGAACTGGAAACCAGAACAGCAGAAATCAGACCTTTGCTCCCTCACTGACTTTCCTGCTCTGGACCAATGCCTTTGTTTTTCCTTCTCAATGTGATGGAAGTTATTTGATTGCCTCTTTGGGATGAAAAGAGCTAACATTTGCAAAGACTCGACCAGCCAAAGTCACTTCCTTACACTTTTACTTTCAGATCAGAAAAGACAGTTAACTATTCCTGACTTTTCTGCCCACGGATCTTGGCTGGTCAATCCTGAAAATCGCAGTGTTTTTCTGGTTAAATTCTTATGTCTCCAATACGTAAAGAGAGAAAAAAACACTCTAGCAGATGTACCATTCTAACTCTGTCTAGAGAGATTTTCAAGCAGTGAACGGTGAGGAAGCTCCTCATCTGGCAGAGCTAGGATATTTCCTTCTGCAAGAAGGGGATTTTTCTGCTTGATGCCCTGGTTTCCCCAGATCCATACAGAAGCCAAGTGGCTTACGCAGTACTGGATGGTGCCCTGCAGGTGGTAGCACAGGCAAGTCAGCATTGCTGGATGGTGGGCCAAGACTTCTTGCACTTGAGTTTGAAACTCAACAGAATACTTTTGCTACAGCAAACCAAAGAATAATGATGGCCTTAAAAACAGAGTGCCCTGAAAATCCTGCCAACCTGTATAATTCTGCTTTACATCCAGAATGATTATTTCATCAGACAAAGGTTGAAGGTGTAAGATCTGGGAGACCTTGTTCACTGCATTTTTCATGACAATGCACAGAACATCAGGTTGATATTAAAAGCTGCTGTGCCTTTATTTAATTTCTAACTGGCAGTAATTTGATGGCACCTTCTATACAGCTTCTGCTTAACAGAAAAAGTGCAAAAGAAAAGTAAAGTGGAAAAGAGCTCCCAGATGGGAGACACTGCCACATGGCAGTTTCAAAAACAGTACGGGTCTGCTCTCAGAACTCTGTAAAATTAAGTGACACAATATCCTAGATATTAAAAAAAAAAAAAGTGCTGGGCAGCACACACAAACTCCTGAATGACTCTGCACAACGAGATCCAGTTTGGAAGAGCTTAGGAGCTAACTTGGCACCAAGAGTTCAATCTAGGCTGCTCCCAAAGCCACAGAGGTAAGTAGAAACAATACAGAGCTCCAGACCCAGGACAACCACTCAGCTTAAGTGCCCCCATCTGAACCGAGCTGGCTAGGAGTGACAGTGCCCAAACCAATAAACCTTCCCCAGCCCTGGTGCACTGAGAAGTGTACTGCAGTTGCTCTGCGGTTTTGCAGATATTCCAGTTGACAAGCTGCAGTTACACAGACCTGCTAAATACATGCAGGGCATTCAAATGCGTCTGCAGCCTAATCCTGGAAGTAGCAGAGTATTTGTATTGTGTTGTGCTGGAATTCTAAGTCCCTATTGGACACGCTCTCAGCTTCTTAATATTTTTCATTATGTTGCTGAATTGCTTTAGGCATTTTCATAGCAGGTCCCAAGGAAAGAAAGGAATCTACGCCAAGGAGCAAACTACTATAAAGCCTGTGCTTGCAAGCTAGAACATCTTTTATAAAACAATTTTATCTCTGCAAACAGAAGTAACTCACCATCAATATGTGATTATTGATTTTTCCCCCCCAAAACAAATACCTTAAATTCGGGCTATAAGTCCCGTTTTTAGTGAAGCAGACTCCTAACACCCATGAATACAATGTGGCAAACTCTTTTAAGCATGCAAGAAAATTAACCATTTTCTAAGAGCAGACAGGAAGCATGTGGAGGAGAAATTTTAGCTTTCGTTTAAAGCAACAGATAGGAACTACTAAACAACTGGGGTATAAAAATGTTTACAACCTTCAGTTCTTTAAATCTAATTCAGAGATAGTCTAAAATATTCTGATAAGATCTTAAAATCGTGAAATCTTAAACTGAAATAATTCAGTTAACCTTTAGTATTTAACACATTAATGTAATTGCATCTTATATGATGTTGAATGGCCTAGTGAAGACATGCAAAATCAGATTTCCAGAGAAACCCTCAACCTTAAATTACATGACTGGGATTTTCAAAAATTTCCCAATGGTTACTTTTGCCACGTAACAAATATGTACAGGATTTTAGATAATCTCATTTGATTTGATGGGTCAAACGCATACAACGTAAGATTAATTTTGGTTTCTTTCCTTTCTTGGAAAATAATCCTATTCCAGTGTCAGTAAGAAAAACAGCAGAGACTGCTACCTCTTTTGTATTAACTGGCAGTTCTGAAGCAAGATTTGTCCAGAGAAGAGCTGCAGAATTGTTCCCCAGGTCCTTGTAACACTGTGAAGAAAAAATGACAATGTGAGAAGAGATAAACAGGAAAAACAAAACAAAACAGAAAAACAAGCAGCTGTAAGTAACAGCAATTCTGCAACCTGGCAACAGATAAAAAGGACTATTTCTCTGTCTTAAGCATTTGCACTGTGTAGTTTCAGGCTTCCAACATTTCCTGCAGTGTCCTTCATTCACAAAGGATTATAATCACCATCAGGTTATGGAATACTAGATTTTCTTTTTCGTTATTTTGGACAAGGAGATTTTTTGTTAGAAGATTTTAAGGTGATTTTCACCATTTTCCATGGTCTAATTTATTTCCACTTACACAACCACTATTACTCACGCTGCTTTCATCATAAAACCTCTGTAGTGACGGCATATCATTTTATGTAGCTTTGGTTCCCCAGGCCTTTGAAAATTAGGTCCAACTGCAAGCACTGTAACATATCATATTTGCAGGTCTCTGAGGTTTTACAGTAAGTGTGAACCATTCGTCAGCACGAACTCCTCTTCAACAGCACAGGAACAGTTATCTCTTTAAGCAACACGAAGGTTTTTGGTGCCTACAGAGTCATGTAGGCATTTGGGGACTACAAAATAAGCATGCTAAAAGGAAGTGGTTGCTAAAAAAAAAAACATCAGTTAATCATTGTTGCAACTGCCACCAAAAAAAAACACAAATACATTCATTTAGGATCATGACAAGAGTTAAAATTCCTGCAGGGCTATTACTTCAGACTCTTAAATGTTACTACAGAGTATGCGCATGAGTGTATTTTGGTGATTTTCCTGTATCATGGGATAGTTCTGAAAGAGAACTCTCTGTTCTACTGTGAGCGCTGTCAAATTTCTGCGTCTGGTGAATTTGAAACAGATGGAATCATGGACATCCTTGAAGCCTTCACAAATCCTGTGTCTCTGTATATGAGTCAAAAATATCAGTAGATGACTATAAAACTCCTTTTTTTTTTTTTTTGAGGTGTGACTCATTAGAGCACTAGTTCCTTAGAAACAATTTGTATCGAACCGAACTTTTAAAATGTTATCACAAAGGATATAATCCAAAATGATACAGGCTGGGATTGGGAAAAACAAAACAAAAAAATAGATACAAGTACTCCTATTAACTTCCAAGTCACTTTGTGTTCGCAGAGTGTTTCTGAAGCTCAGTCACATCACATCTGCCAAACGTGCTGAAATACTGGCCCATGTAGATTACAATTTAGCCACAGTGAAACCCAAATTTTTTACATCAACTCTGAGAATTTACTCAGGTTATGACTTGCAATAATTTGCTGCTGCTGTAACTTCACAGAAAATGAGTTCCAAGTATGGAGTAAAGAATGGAAAACAAGACGTTTAGGTAAAGATATTGAATTTGCATGAACGCTGGCTATATTTACAAGCAGAGACAGAAGCAATCAAGAGCACATTCATTATGGTACATAAGCAGTCAAAACAAAAGACTAGCTGAGCACAAATACATAGTTTAATTTACTTAATAGACTCTTCACTAAGTAGATGTAATGAGCTACAATGCATCACGGACAAAATCCAGCTGGTGTGAAGGCTACCACATCTCTTGCTGAGTTTTCCACCTCTCCTTCATTTTCCTTTAACGAGACACTTACTGTGAAATAAATTCTGCACCTCGATTCCAGTAATAATGTATTTCAGACCAAACAGACACTACGACTTGTGTGCTACTCTGATAAAGCTCACAATCTTTGGGACGTTGCAAATTCAGTAATTTCACAGAGAATGACTACAGCTACTCTTTGCTATGCCCACTCTGGCTGATACTTCCAAAGCTATTTGGGTTTTAAACATTTCTAGACTCCAGCTAGAGGTCCTAGGAACTAAGCAACAGTTTTAAGATTTAAGAGTTCAAAACCAATTATTCCCTCAAGGTAAACTCAATGTAAACTCTTTGCTCAGTCAGATAATGACAGGACAAGGGGGAATGGTCTTAAATTAAAAGAGGGGAGATTTAGGTTAGAGGTTAGGAGAAAATTCTTCACTCAGAGGGTGGTCAGGCACTGGAACAGGCTGCCCAGAGAGGCTGTGGATGCCCCATCCCTAGAGGTGTTCAAGGCCAGGCTGGATGAGGCCCTGGGCAACCTGATCTAGTGGTTGGCATCCCTGCCCATGGCAGAGGGTTGGAGTTAGATGATCTCTGAGGTCCCTCCCAGCCCTAGCCATTCTATGATTCTATGATAAACAAAAGATTTTAGGAGCTTCAGGCATTCATGGCTTATTTAATTATTACCTTAAGACTTGCACCTGTATTAGTAAAATAGAAACACTTTATATGTCACCTTTTCCCCCATGATCATCTTCCTGTATACACCAAAGAAATCCAAGGTGGTGGTTGAACCTCCAAACTGTGGCTTACAGGTTACCATTGCTGCCTTAGAATAGGATTTTACAGAACAGAATTGCCTCTATTGTATTTATAGTATAGAGTTTTATCTGTTAAGAGCCAAGCAGGATGCTACACCAGATGACTCAAAGACAAAATCCTTCCTGAATTTTAATGCCTCTGCACTAGATGATTTAGCTTAAAAAATGTTATTAACTTCTAAAATCTTGTTTCTGCATGGAGTAATTTACATGTGTTTAGTACTTTCCATCCAAAGAGGTATACGTATTTCTTAACACAAATATTTCTTATCCTAGAGCATATGACTTTACTAAATAAAGCAAAAAGTGACTGGTTACCTTGGCAATGTATACTCTTACTGCTTTGGAAAATCCTGGGCTCAGCTCCTCAACCTAGAAGAGCAGAGAGGAGGATGGAACAGACAGAGAAAAGCAGACATTAGGATATGTAAAGGACACAGGTAAAACCTGTATCAAGTTTTTTACATCTCTTTAAAAAATAGATGAATAAATCCTACTTTTCAAAATATAGTGTAAGAACTTTGACAGGCTAGCCTGGCTGTGTTAGTAAATGTCCTCGTTCTCTCATAAAATGCCTGTGACTCAGTGAGCAACATCCATACACTTGGCTGCTGTGAGTGCCAAGGAAGAACGGTGAGGTTGCAAAGCCGAGCACTCAGAAGCTAAGGGAAGCCCAGAAATAGCCTGACTACCTCCTCCTGCATGTGCACACACTCTTTTTCACCTCCTTGCCTGACCAGTCTCATCCACTTGGGCTTCTCCTGAATGTGCTGGTGCCAAACCTCAGGAATCTTCCCTCAATTTTCTGTTTCCTCCTTACTGGCTGCTAATTCCCAATTTCCTTATTACTAACTTCCTTCTGCTTTCTTCCCTCCAGCTCAATGCCAGTCATCACTCTCCAAGCATCCTTGTTCCAGGATGCTCCTACAACAAACGCCTGGATTCACCCTGCATCCCATCTGCACTCAAATTTAAATGCACTCAGTCAAGGCAGCAGAGCCCCGGTATCAGAGGAAGCTCTGAGAGCACAAGACAGACAACGTTCCTCTTGTTAATCCTGTTGTCTGGTCTTAGACCTAGTTCAGCTTGTGACTAACCCAGAGCTGCAAATTTCAGGGTGATTTCCATTCCCCTGAATCATGCCAACTGCCGCTGAAAGCTGAAGTGGACGCTGCTGAGCATATGGGAAGTGAATTTGTTCAGGGTATAATTAGCTTCCAGAGCGATGGTTTTGTATCCTCTCTTCATAGTTGACCAAAGCAAAAGCTCAGAAAAATCCGAGTTCCCGTTTCAAACCACAGTGCCACTCTAACTTACCAATAAAAACAACCAGCTATTTTTTTCCTCTAATGAAAAAAAAAGCAAAACACTTTGCTTCAAACCTCTCTCTGAAATTATATGTTCATTTTAGCTGAAATTTGGCTGAAAAGTATACTGCCTAGGGCAGACACCTATCACAAACTTACCTCTCACATAATTACCTTTGGCAAAATTACAATAAATTGATATAAGTATGATATTCCCTGACACTTCACAGAACTGCTGGTGCAATCTATGAGTTATAAATTGGTAGGGCAATTTGTTTCTGTAACGCTTCATCACAGGTGCTTAAGAGTAGTTCTCACAAGCACAGCCAAAGACAGTCTGTTTAACTCATTCAGATCGTGCAGACCCTTGCAATAAGAGCTATGAACTCTAAGATGTGATTCAGGCCATGTCTTAAATTAATTTTTCATCAACAGGAGGACAAAAAAAAAAAAAGACATCCAGAACTCCTAAGAGTTTCTTTCTAGAAATACATACGCAACCTGTCTCTGAAAGCTTAAGAGTTGTCCTCAAAAGCCTGGAGAACCTGAGAGTCTTTTAATAAAATATTGACAGAAACTAAAATGACAGAACATTGTGAATGTCTATGCAAGTGTTCCCAGGGAGAAGCTCAAACAGGTATTACATACCATGAAAAGAATACAGTACAAACACATTTAGTATCAAGCTATGAATTCACTCATTTTTGCAGCTATTAAAAGGAAAAACAAAACCCTTGGAAAAAATTCTGAACACCCTGGATCTAGTTCTGAGGTCTTCAAAATCCGATTTTTCTGTTGGGCTATTCCATAATACAGGCTCAAAACTTTTTGCTTTCATCAGCTTTTCTTCCACAGGCTCCAGTCAGTGGAAATATATCACAGAGCACTCGGAGAGTGATGAGCTTAAGCAGAATACAAATACTCAAATTCTACGCTCATGGTTGCATGTCAGGTTAGTGACTCCCTTGCATATCACATTTCCATACCCTTAAGAAGTTTTGCAGTGCATCCTGTACGGTGGCTGTAGGAGGAGTTTCAAACAAAGCAGAAGCAGTCTTTTTTTCAAGCCATCCCAGATGGGAAACCTGCAGAGACAGTAAGATGAAACTATCAAACCCGCTGAAGACACAGCATGTGCAAAGGTATACATAGACAATGAGTTATCCAGTTTCTTGTAGCTGGCTCATGCACATAGGAGACAGCCAATAATATTGGGTGTATCTGCAGATTCTGGTCAAGAATGCAAATCCAGCTACAGAATTGAATCTGATTTTGCTTTCCTTTGTCCCTGCCTTATACTACTAGTCACCTGTGGTTTCATCCATCAGCTGCCACATGCATAACCTTCAATACAGGATTTGTCTCTACAACTGAATATCACAGCAGGGTAACAGTGTGGGTGGTCTATAATCCCAAACCTCCTTCTTGCAACCACACCAGTTCCTGGCAGTTCTCACCTATGCACTGGAGCTAAGGCACAGATGTAGCCCTCCTGGCTCCTAAATTAAATCTTGTACAAGAATATGTTCTCATCATACATAAAGATCATAGATCCCTTGAGAGAGGCCAGCTAAAGCCTTCCCACCAACACACATCCACATTTTGAGATGCAGGTAGCTATTATAATCATTTCTTGAAATCTTACTTTACTGCTCCTAGCTCCTCTAATATGAAACTCCCTGAGATTTTACTGGGGGAAAGATGCATACGATTCTAACTTCTGGTAAGACCATCTTTGTTTAACATCATGTAATTCTTGTAATAATTAGCAGAAGCGCTAACTCTCATAGCAGCATGGCTGACTAGGAAGTCCAGAACAGAATATAGAGCTAGGAGCTGCCACTGATTTAGCTTGCTGCTCCCCTGTAATTACCTAAGGCAATTATCTCAGCTACAATCTCTGCAATGTGACTTCATTTCTGACAGCAGCAAAGCACTTTCAAGTTGCCTAAACTGAAAAGTAGATAGTTACTGCAAACTCTTATTTCTTTTTATAGGCACTAAATGTGATTTATGGCATTTGATTCTAAGCTTTTCCTTGTCAAGAAATATAAAGCAGCCGGCACACTTCTTCTAATACCTCCAATACTTTCTGTAGCAGAGGAAACACATGCAAAGGATTATACAGATATACTGTGTGCAGAAGCTCTTGCCAGCCCTGAAATGTCCTTGATTACATCCACATGTGCTTAAAGGTTTGAAGGTAGTTTGTTTTTAATGAATAAAGCAAGGGAAACAGTAAGCTAGTTTGCAGCTAGTGCTGTTCCTAGTCCATTCGTTGCCATTTCACCTCCCATGCCACCTGCAGTGACTAAAAAGCAAAGATTGGAGCCCCAAACCCTTCAGAGCTCCAATTTTTAGTAGTTCGGAGAGAATACTTTTATCAAACTGCTTCCATTTGGAAAGAGACCAAAAAAAAAAAAAAAGAACACCAGGGAAAAAATGAAGAGCAGAATAGAGGCAGTAAATAAGTGAAACAGCAAAAAACCAGTAGCTTTCATTCCGTTGCACAGAGGTACAAGCACTTTTAAAGCCTTTTTTGATTGCAGGACAGAAGTATTACAACAGCAAGAGTAAATGACATTGCCAGTTTGAAACTGCATTCTTCATGCTTTTAAAAACTCCTTCATGTTTTTAAAGTCAGTGTGTCTTCCATACCACGAACCTTTCTCTGCCTCCTTCTGGCCTTTGATCGTGAGCACTGAGCAACACACTGTAAATGTGCTCAGCCAGTTCTTGTCCTGATCACCAACTCAGCCTTTCTGTACTATTTCTCTCTCACTACTGGGGGAGCGGAATTTATATAAACTCTCAAGAAAAACCTCTACCATTTAAAATCTAAGGCTTTAAGTAGTAATTACAGTATGAAGGTATACATTTTAGGTTTAACAGGAGGTTGATGAGGGAGAAGGACTGCCTAAGACTTTACAGTTACAGTTAAGAAAACAATTTGGATGGAAAGCTCAGAAAATCTGAATGAGACACTATGTCCTGGCAGACATTTCAATAGTGCTTTTATAAAAGCACTGAGGTGCTACACGTACAAGAACATAAACGTACAACACGTTCATTTTGTTACAAGAGGTTTCTGACAGTATTTGTCAGTGATGTGCTCTTCTTGGCACTGTTTCAGGATTGAAGTGAAGAATTTCCAGACCCCATGTAAGTGCAACTTTTAAACAATTTCTTCTAGCAACTAAGATATTTCTGTACTGGTACTTTCTGATACAATATCCAGTTCAGCAACTAAATAGAATGTGCTCACTGGTTATGGCTGGTGGTTTCAACCCACCTGTCTTTCATCCAAACAAGGAATTTAATTACAAGGAGGAAAGAACAGTAATAAATATTAATAAACTATTTTACCTGGTAACACCACCTGCCCAAAAGATAGTACGACTTTGGATCCTCTGGTTTCAGTGCAATCGCTTTATCGATGTGTTCCTATGGAAAATCATCACCAACACACATTATATTCTTGTTACAAGCAAATACAACAACCACAAGAGCAGATGAACTTATGTAGAAAGAGGGAAGGAATAAGTCCACAATTTCTCAGCAATCAGTGAAATTATGGCTACAAAGATATTCCAAATTTCCTTAAAACTGTTCCAGCTGAGCACAGAACATCAGCATTTTATCAGTCTCAGGAAAAAAATAAAAATAATAATAAAAAACAACTACATGATAAAAAATGAAGCTGCCCTTCACTTTATTCTACCAGCTTTTCATAATTTTGACATAACCAAATTACTGGTCATGTGAATAATCGACAAGATAATTTTATGTGGCCAGTTCTGTAGCAACTGGTGCATCCTCTTACCCTGCAATATAATATTCCTGTTCTGGTTGAAAGGCAAATTAAGGAATCTGAGGCAGATCAATTGCCTGTGAAAAATAACTATTTTGCACTTACTTAGGGCACAAAGAGGCTCACAGGCAGTTAGTGAAGAAAAGTTGGTATCTTATTAACACATGGTAATTTCACGCTTAAAGTTCTCAGTCTCATTGTATACATGTATTTTATTTGCAAAACTTTTATTCTTCTTTTTTTTTTCTGCCATTATAGCGTGCACAATTGCAAAGCAAAACTAGTCACCCCCATCACGTGTCGCAGGAATCGCCTTCCTCAGCCCAAACCACCCACTGAAAGCATCCCTTTGGTACCTATCACTTCTCTAATAAAAGCTGGAGCCAGTCTTAACTTACCACTACAGAAGTAAGCAGTGAACAATACTCACAGAAAAACCAGCACGTCCTTTCTACTCACCTTAAAAACATACCCAGTTTGAATGCGCTTCTGAATGCTCTCGTGTTCCGCTAACTGCCCGCAAAGAATAGCGTACCTGCACGGAGGAGACATTTGTGGCAAATCAGATTGTCAGTTTTAAATACACATTTACATTCTGCATGCATCTTCCCTCTGAAGATATAAGTGTGTTTAAGTTGCACATCATACTGGGGAAAGCAGGGCATACTTGCTCACATACACAGCAAGTATTTATTGCACAGAAATAGCTCAAAGGATGTCAATGAGTCAACAGCAGTGGCTTGACGTGACATAAGTTTGCTGCACTGACCGCTGAAGTCTTCCTTCTACATAAGACCAGAGCAGCACACTTCTACACCCTAAATTCCTCCATTCAGCAATGAAATTGCGTCAAAACACAGTGCTGAAGAGCAAATCCTATAGCAGTGAGAGCCAGAACTGCTAAAAGCTCTAATTAACTAGAAGGATGCACAGCCATCTCCCACACAAATCTACAGCACACTGGATGTCTACTTCGAGGGAAAATACTGTGAAAACCTACCTATATCCTGCAGCCCCACATGGCCACCGAACTTGGAAAACAAAATAATATGTTTTGAGTGCTGCAAACTCACACCAATTCAGTTTTGTCTAGTAGAAGACTGCAAAATTTAAGCCTGAGAGGCACAGTACCCAGCAAAATTAGGTAATTCACGAGCAGTGAAAGCAAGGAAGCTTGGTTACCCATGGATTTACACCCTCCCATCTCACCTCCCCATGCTGCTCTTCTCTGAAATAGGCTTACTGGCTTAAGACCCCCTGGGTAAAACAGAGGGACAAACGAACAACACAGGTCTCATTCTTTAAAAACATAAAGCAAAAAAGAAACAGATGCAAGTACACCTCTCTTGAACTTTCTTTTACCACATCCACAGTTCTAACACATGCTTCTGTGGCTGGATACTCTGTCTCGTCTCATCATACCATGTCCCAGAGAGTCCCCAGTGATGGTAAACCACAGCAGATGTTCGTGCAGGAGTCTGTCAGAAGACTTGAATCCCCAAGCACACTTTCTTCAATGTCACGAAGAAAACCCACAAAACATTTCATACCTTATTACTCTTGCCAGAACTATTTTCAGTGTGTAAGTTACAATGCAAAGAAGTTTTGTCTCCTGAATGTTTATCTCATTCTTTTAAGATGTTAATTTTCTTTTGGAAAACTCTGGTTCGATTCTAAAATTCTTGTTTTTTCACGACAATGGAAAAATGATCTTAATTGAGCAAATCCCTTTCACCCAACCAAAATAGTTCACAGCTGCATTGCCATAATCTGACACTTGCAGACGATGAAATGTTTTTACGATCTTCTGGAGCTTGTCTCACAACAAACACAGCCTGTGTAAAGTATTCCTAACCAGAACACAACTAGGGTTTAGAAATACACACCAATAAAAAACTTATTTTTTTTTAGACCACAAGATAAATTATTCTCATACACTTAATCTTGTAGTCTATAGCACTGTTGGATGCACACATGTGGCTCCTCCAAACACATTATTTAGGTTCCTGAATATGTGGGTAGGCATTACATACAATTAGGTCAGGTTTAAGGTCCCACAACAAAACATTAAGTCCTAGAAGCACCCTTTCTTTTTAAAATGGAAGCTACCCACATAATCTTCCTTTATTCCACTCCCTCCTTCTGCAGGGGAAGTCTAACACGTCTTCAAAGGAGCAATACATCCAATGGGCCATGAAGTAAGCCCAGCCCGATCCCTCCACCAGCCACCACATCAATGTCAAGCGGTGCCATATTCAGCTGTCAGAAGAAGATAAATATTACATTTGTTAACAGCCTAGTGAAACAGTAAAATAAGCAGTAAATAACAGTCCTATCTTTTTTGTCATTAAACAAACTAAAAAAACACAGCAAGAGATTCCTCAACTGTTTTTTCACCAGTCCCAGAAAGAGAAGACCCTACTGAACCCAGCTTTGCATGAACTTTCCTTTCGTATCTGTGCTTCAAGGTCCAGGTCCTGGTGGTGCTTTTAACACGAGACTCTGCGGTACTGAGACTTCTGTGGTCTTCAGATCCCAGCTTCCCTTCCTCTCCCTGTCTGCAACCCAGTGTGGTTTTCTATTTTTCTTCTGCTTGTTTAGCTTGGTTTGTCCTTCAATATTGAAGTGCTTTGTTTTAATTCTTTTTGTGAAATGCTTTGGGATGAATGTCACGAGAGGCACTACTCAGTTGCAGGAAGACTAACAGTAACAGGATAGATTAAAAATAATGAGTTTGGGAAGGGGATTTTCATCTTTTGTAAACATTTTGTAACTTCTGAAACACTGTTCAGATTGATGTCTCAGCAGTTACCAAAACCTGACGTTATGAGATTTGCTGGGCAAATTATTAACCAAAACTACTCATGAAGCTGACACTGGTCAAACCACAAGTTCCCACAGAAAGCTCAGCTCAGGAAAGATTTCCCCGTTCATTAGAAAATTAAACTCCGTGCAACGGGAGAGCAGATACTACCAGATGAGAGACTGCTGCTCTTCCTGCCCAAATCCCCAAGTTCAGAATGCACAACTTTGTTGAAACTTCATTTTCAATGCTGCACTCTGGCTGACTCCCATTTACAAGCAGAGCTTTTGGCCTCTTCACACAAAATACGCAGCTCTCCACAGCCCAGTACCTCCAGCTTTGTGGTCAGGGTGGCCTGCCAACCCAAATACATCTCATATCTTTTTTAGATGTTTCAAAGAGACACTAGCTAAGTCTGCTGGTGCTCCTTGCTGCCTAAGACAGACAGTAAATTAAAAAGAAATGGTGAGGCAAGAGGGAATAAAAGGAGAAAGGGAAAGAAGTGGTGAGAAGCAGCTCTTTTGCAGAAAGCTGATAAAAGTGAAATGTAGTTTGGTTTATATTGCCAAAGATGAGTAAATCTGTAAGTCGGACTGCTGACAATAGCATGAAGACGTGAAAATCCTTTCATTTTACTGAATTCAAATTTTGCTTCGTATCTATTCAAGTAATTTTACGTTGCAATACCCAAAAAATTAACGAGCTAGATCATATTCCTATTCAATCAACGCTAGCTGGGAATTGAAAATATCAAGGCTTGACTATAAAACCGTTCAGTGCTATTCAAAGAGCATTGCTAGTAAATCAAGAGAGCTTTCATCACACACAGACACGGAGATAAAAATCCATAGTTGGAGCTCAACTTCCAGTTACTAGAGTCAGATTAAAGGCTGGGAAGAATAAAACATTTTTAAATCAAGTAAATAATTCAAAGAAGCATAGCTTTTAAAGTATACATCTTTATAAAGAATTTAGAAGTTTGCACAATATTTTATGAATATTAACAGTTTTTCACCTTCCTGTGCACTGAGTCTCCTCACTTGTAAGGGAAGGAGACAGATAATTAGCATGTAGGTATTCAGACTGCAGTGAAACACACCAGAAATTGAAGTGATCATTTATTTAGGAATTAGTACCTTGGGAGAGACAGCAGGAGTCCCAGTGACTTAACCTGAAATTAATGACCATCTGGTCATAAAGAGCTTGGAACAAAGGGGTCAAGCTTAGGCTTTCCTGAACTCAAAACAAGCGGAGACAAGATCAAAGCTAAAAATCAGGAAGGCATAAGTACTCCTCCAGGCTTGTCCAGAGAACATGGCGAGCAGGTTGGGGTGTAGATGCACATGGAACCAGTGACGCCGCATTAATTCCCCATTCTGATTTACTCGGAGCACCACACTCTGATTGGAAGTGGAATTGCACAACCAGAAGATGCCCCTTTATTAAAGCCCAAACCATGCATATGGCGGAGTTTCTGTATTCTATACATACAACCTAGTTTCTCCACCAGCTTTGCAGCATCTGCGAGCCCCAAGTCAAAGTTTGGCTTTGCCCTACCAGTAGCAGAAGTCAATGGGTTGTGTGCCGAGTTGCATAATAAATGTTGGTTTACTTTATATAAAGCCATGTCACTGCTGTGCTCACTGTGTCATATGTCTGTGCCGTACGTCTTCCTAGACAGGGGTAAGAATTCATCGAGTGCCTTGTTGGTTCAGCAAGGAAAATAAAATTCCAGTTTCAGAAAGAGTCAACATTTATGCTGATATAGTGAATTTATACATGTGGATGGCTTAAAAAAGGAACTTAAGATGGTGGCATACATGCTAGAAATTTAAGCACAATGAGTTGTTCTGGATTAGAGCAACACTAATTTCCTACTGTCTCAATTTGCCATGGAGATTAAAAATTTTAAGTATTTGATCACATCAAAAACCGCAGTGATGAACAATAGCTTCGTCCCTGTTCTGACTTGCAAAAATACTTATAGCTACTCTTAACTGTAAATATATATAAAATGATTATATACATATAAAAATAAAATCTTGATATATAAAACCAAGTTTGTATATAGGAACACTTTTCAGGATGCTTACCACAACTCCTTTGAAAACATTTCATTTAATAAATTCTGAAAACTGACTGCTGGCCAAAGACATGAACTCATTTCTACAGGAAACATGTATTTAAAGGTTACAGCCTGCCTTAATCTCACAACTTAAAGGATATCTTATGTGAAAGATGGACTTGATTATCATCTCCACAAGCTAATAAAACAAAAGCTTGTAACTACTCCATCCAGACAATGCATGAGGTAAATGAAATGAACCTAAGCCCATGATATCCACCCCTTATCTTCCAGTACCAAAATGAGCCAGTTCAGATGAAAGGATCAGTTTTACCTTGGCAGTCATACCAGGCTTTGAGACATCATAACATGCCCATAACATAGCCTTCAAATGATCCACACAGATCACCATGCATGGCATCCTTCAGCTCTGTGAATAGTCAGTAGGTAAGAAGTCTTTTCATGCATACGCAGATATAAGGTTTACTGCACAAGGATTTCTGTCTGCGTTAAAGCTTTTTGCTTTATCCACACAGGTTTTGCGCTGTGTCCTTTAGCTCTGTGTTTCAGAAGCTCAGTAACATTTTCTTACCAAAGGAAAGGAGCCTGCTTCCCATTTTTAGCCTATTATTAAGCCAAAGAGGTTTATACGTGGTAGCTTAGTATCATTCACAGATGTGCAGGAGAGAATTTCTCAGACTTTCCAAACTCCAAGTACACAATGTCAATGGGCAGCACCCTCGCCCATGCAGCTTTCTTCAGATCTTTGAAACATTTCTGCACAAAAATGGCATTTTCTCAAGAAGATGGCATGCGTTATTAGCCTCCAACTTTTATTTATCACAGCTGTCAGTGACAGGGTGGGCAAGGAAATTGGAATTAGTTGGTAGTTTCCTGGATCCTCTTGTTACCCTCCAAAATCTGCATTGCATTTGCCACCTTTCACTCTTCACACACTAATACAAATTTAATTCGTTGTGTACCACAGGCAATATTTGTCAGTATCTCAATGTCTTTGAAAGATCTTAGTAGTGTGTTTAATTTCTTTACAGGGTTCCCTGTCACATTTTCACATGTAACTTGAAAGAGTTTCTTCCCTGCTCCACTGTACAGGACATTGAAAGACATCTTGTAGTTCCTGTAGTCTCCTCTGATGTTTAAATGGCATTTTTAAAGTACCATGATTAAAGGCTTCTTTCATTTTTATTAATGAGTAACCAGTATTTATTCTGAACCTCTAAAACACTGCATTTAAACGAGCTTTGAATTATCTGCAAGCACTTTACTCCCATGCTTCTTCCTGTACTCAAGCTTCCTTGTAGTCATTCTGTTTCTTTTGAAGTTATCATTAATTACTGATATCTTTCCCATGCTCCTACAAGGATGTTCAATCTCAGTCCTTTATGGTAATGACCATAAAATAGTTTTGCAATGTTTTAACACCTTGAACCCTACCCTACTAATCACTTAATGCAAAATCAAGACTTGTTTCTCTGCTTTTAACGCTCTGGGACACCGTCATATTCTTATCATGCAATTTACGATTAAAAAGAAAAAAATGCTACATTATGTTCCAACATGACACTGCGTTTTGGCAGAGAGCAAAATGAGAAGTGGTCTTCCCACATTATCTTTTAGTGCAGAAACTACAGTAACGTGAGCGCCATGATTTTCTATAGCTTGTGTGTCACTATCTAAGACAACTAGTGTCATGTATTTTCTATTTCAGCATGGAATTTAACTCAGAGGAATACTCAGGCATTTGTTGATACAGTTAACTTCTTTATTCCATGCTCTCTTTAACATACAACGCTCATCCCCTGGCACAATTCTGTAACAGAATTCGCATTCCAGTATTAAAACACAGCGGGTATCTGGGTTTTACCACCTAAATGAGATTATTTCTTAACTCTGTTCCTCACTATTTACTATCTGAACTTCTCTAGTTCTGTCTGTAGTTTTTAGAAAAGGTTATAATTTCAGATACATCAAAAAATCCAAAATCCCACAGACTTTCGTTACACAATCTGCTCTTGGGGGGAGGGGAATCATCCCAATCCACAACTACTATGAACTTCTTTAAGCCAGATAAATATATTTGTTTTCACTTTCTGCTGTAAAACCACAAATAATGCTGCTATAAATTCTGATTGTTTCATGTCAGACTGGTTCAAAGAAACCTGCATGTCTTTTATCTAACTCAAGGGAGCAGGACTTCTCAGTATTAACTAGCATACACAACTATTTGGAAGTCCAATTTTAATTAATTTTTTTAGATTAATATTCCTCTTTTCAACCTTGACATTTCCTTGACAGATTGATTTGAGAATACTGTGGAGGCAAGACTTCTAGCTTTACATAAGGAAAAGTAAAGAGAATACACTTTGAACAACACCCATCAACACAGGTCTTTGAGAATGAATGTTCCAAATGACAACACTGTCAAGACTAATCATACTAAAACCAAAAATTATCATAAGGTATGGAAATATTTGACAATTGTAGGGTCTACTTTACAAACCCCCTCTGGAAACCAACAGACATTTAAATAAATGGGCTTTCAGCTGCTCACATTTACCCTGAAGGCAAGCCTAAGCAAGGAAAGCAAACCTACAGAGATGCTTTGTTACTCAGCGTGACCAACTGTAAATCCTAAAACACTTGAGACCGCACCTTCAATTCTAGGACCAGTTACAAAAGAATTAAACAGCTAGTAACTCATGGTGACTTTTGCATGAGAATATTCTTTCCTTCCTTCTCTAGCTGTTGTTCTGGCCAGGTAAAACAAGGCTTAGAATAGGAACAATGCTGATTTAGTGGGAATTCACATGCTCCTCCAAGCAGCTGGGGGGCTTGCTAAAGGCAGGGAAATGAATCAGCTAAGTATAGGGTGAGAAATACAATCCAGAAAAACTTACCCCTAAGGTCCACAGCTCTTCCTTCTCATAAAACAGAGGTTTTAAGGGATGTATCAATTTGCTCTGTCTGCCTCCTGCTGTCAGAGAAAGACTGCACAGTTATAGAAGACGAAGGCTATAGGAATGGCACCTCAAATCCTGCAGCAAGGGTGCTGGTTTGAAGGAAAGGCTTACACTCACTCTGTAACTGGGAAGGTATTTATGAATCTCAGGTCTCTTGCCTGTTTGTAAAAATGTTCACCCAGAAACAACATGCTGAACTTCACTCCTTATACTGGGCTTCTTACTGAGCCCAAACGTTCGACAGATGCAGATTTCCTTTTCCAGGAAAAAAAAGGAGGCACAAAGGGCTACCAGCTCTAAAGATGCCACCTGCATGGAATAGCTTATAAAGTTAAAATAAGCTCTGAAGACATGAGATTTATTATGAGAATAATAAATGCTGCAGGGTTAACTGAGGATAATGGTGTTAAAAGATGACAGATTTTGAACAAGATATCCCATACTCTGATACTTGTGGTCATTATAATGTTGTATTTCTGCAAAAATAAAGGTATTAACACCGGCAAACAAATAATACAAGAATGACCACACTATCTCAAGTTGTTTTTTCCTGGAAGTGAAAATGGCAGACACATAGATAATAAAGTAAGAAGGCAGGCACATAACAACACTTCCTCTGAATATTCTTTGGATCAGGCATTGGACGTGCTCTTTGAAGAATACTCAGACACTTACTTTTTGAAAACACACAAGCTTTTAGTAGCCACCATGGCTTGGGGAAGGTTTTTTTGCAGCTTAACTGTAGGCATGATGTAAAGAACTTCTTTTGTTTGAGCCTGATGTAAACTATTTCCTTTTGTTCGAGTCTGATGCTTAACAACTTTATTTGATCTAGTTCTTTCTCTGGAAGAAAGTGTTTCCACTCCACCAACTCCTTGTCACTCAGTGTATGGATATGTTATATTCCTCTCAGTTATCTTTCCTCCAGCCTCACAAGCCTTAAACCTATCCACTAATTCCACTTGTGTTCAGGTAAAAAAAAAACATTCATCACTTTCCACCCTAAGCTTTAGGTGCAAGGACTTCGTAGGACTAAATAGCTCACAGATGTTCATCTAAACGACTTTTTAATTACTTGGACAGGATTCTGAGACTACTTCAGCACTTAATGATGCAGTCAGAGACCATCAGCTCCGGTGTAACAACTAATCTGGCAGCTTTGTGCATGTAAATTCCTCTTACCAAGGTTTAAAACTGCTTAAAGTTAAGTAAATTAAGAAATGTGTTAAAGCGTTTAAGAGAGAAATGCTTTTTCCTAAGCCACAGATTTGTTTCTGCAGGTTTTGTTTTGTTTTGTTTTAACTAGTAGGCTGAGAGAGCTGGGGCTGTTCAGCCTGGAGAAGAGAAGGCTCCAGGGAGACCTCCTTGCAGCCTTTCAATACTTAAAGGGGGCTTATAAAAAGGATGGAGAGGGACTCTTTACTCGGGTAGATAATAATGGGATAAGGGGGAATGGTCTTAAATTAAAAGAGGGGAGATTTAGGTTAGAGGTTAGGAGAAAATTCTTCACTCAGAGGGTGGTGAGGCACTGGAACAGGTTGCCCAGGGAAGCTGTGGATGCCCCATTCCTTGGAGGTGTTCAAGACCAAGCTGGATGAGGCCCTGGGCAACCTGATCTAGTGGGTGGCACCCCTGGCTACGGCAGGGGGTTGGAATTAAATATCTTTAAGGTCCCTTCCAACCCAAACCACTCTACGATTATTTTACTTGGATGTATGAACTTTTTTTCTCAATCCACCACAACTAAACTGCTATCTCCTAATCTACAAACTGGCCTATTGACTTTAACTCCATGCCAAGCACGACAACACCCAAGTATACCTACGTATAACTTTGGTGTGTGTACTAAGTAAATAAGTATTTATTTTAGTTAAATAAATTATGGATTGTAACTAAACATTTATTTAAAACATAAATGACTCAGCGGAAAGCAAAACAAGCTAATCTATGGCATACAAGTAAGAGCAATAAGCAATTTAGCAGGTCCTCCAGCAGTATTTTGTTAACAAGTATATCTGTACTACATGGGTATGGTGAGAAAGTGGAAAAAACAAAACACACTAATTTCTTAAATTAGACTAGCTCCAAATCTTTTCAAGCAGCTTTCTTACGTCACACACTTGTGCAACTTGGTGGAAAAAGTAACTGCAAACCCAAGTCTTTGTGACCAAGATATATTTGGATGAAAGCAACAACCTGACACATACAAATGAATAATTCCTACATCACATTAAAGGCTTGACAGAGAATATCACTTACAATAATACCACTCTCAACTTGGAAGACAAAAAGGTGCAACCCTACGAATCTGAGGATGAATTCAGATCACTCAAAAACACTTCCAGTTTACAGACAGAAAATCTGCTCAGAAGCTCGGGGCTGTCTTTAATTTTGGTGCTTCACACCAATGACTATCAATGAGTTCTTCACAGTTCATATAATCTCAATGTCTTAGCAACAAGCTCTCAGGGAAAAAATAGCACACGAACACCCTCAGCCCCAACAGAACAGCCTTACTACATTTGGGATACAGAAGTGTCTAGTGGCTTGATTTCCAAGTCTTGCCAGTAAGAGACACAAAAACAAAATACCAAACTAATCTAAATTTCCTGTTTTAAGAGAATTGATTGAGGGGGAAAAAAATACAGATATATTCAATTTTAGCATCTCTAGCATTCTTTTTGTGAAATTCTCATGGGTAAACAAAAGAAACATGGTATAGCTGCAACTCGTATAAAATTGATGTGCAATTCATTGAAGGGTGAGGTCAGGAGCTTCATCACTGGAGGTCTGCCTAATCTGTTTTGAAAATATGCATCAGGAAGAACATGACTTTTTTTTTTTTGACTAAGTTACCTGAATCTCCTTTACCACAGTTTTACATGATTAATTGATCTTTGAGATTGACTATGAACTAATGGATATTGAACGGAGTGGCAAGAAATTCCTCTAACATCAACACTGTTGTTATCAAATAACTTAATTAAGCTGGGTAATATAACACAGATTAAATTTAAATAGATGGTGGATTAACCTGTGCTAGAAAGTTCATCTATTAATGGCAGGTGGCAGCAGAGAATTAAATTTAAAGGTAGATCAGAAGCAGCCCAATGCTGTACTAGCAAGATTGAGCTCAAGGAGTATATACAAGTTTTGACTAATAAATTAGAAAGAAAAAAAGTATAGCTGGATAGAGTCCATGAAACAACAATAAGAACAGAACACTTGCAGAACACCACCACACTAAAAGGTTATGACAAGCGGGTCTGCTTTCTTTCAAAAAAGATTGGATAAGAAGATTGGAGTAACTATTGTATTCTCTTACAAACAGTTCCTCATGTTAAATTTTTTTCCATGTCTAGAGAGGACAGAACAAAGCTTTGGCTGATAGCAGGAAAAAAAATAAAATACTCGATTGTCCATGTAACTAAATGCACTGCTTGATGAAACAGGAGAAAGGCGAGAGGACAGTACAACCTTCATCAATAGAAGATTTTTTAGAGATCAGGGACGGTCTACATATACCTGGTGTGCATCACAGACGAGAAGATGAGCAAGATGACTTTCGGGAAGTCCCTCCCAACTCTATGTTCTTGATTCCTTGAACAAGAGAAACCAAATGGTTCCCCTCCCTCCCCCCTGCATTTTTTTTTTAAATGAAGTTTTATGCTACACTAAAACGTTCAAATGAAAATGGAATACGAATCTGGATCAGTGCCCTCCCTCACACTCGTGATTCAGGTTCCAGGAATCCTGCACGTTATGTTAATTTGCACATCAGCTAGTAAGGAGTCTACACAGGCACCTGGCTAAAGCAGAAGTTCATTTGTAATCTAAGTAAAAATTCTGATCACTGCCTCAGAAGAGAAAGGCTGAAATACACCTTTCTTTACCCATACCTCAATCCAGCTTTCCTTAATCCTAAAAAAGTTGAAGTTAAAAATCTGTATTAGCTACTAAAGCTGGGACAAAAGATGCGCCTTCAATTTTATTCAATTTCCATGTTGGTTTTATCCAGTGAATATCTCTAGTTTGCCTTAGGAGGTGGCAGGATGGACCATATGTGTTCACATAACAAAATGTATTCATCCCCAGTGAAGCCTGAAGATACAAATAGTATTTATTCTGTGGAATGTACAATTTTTACAGAGCAGCTTCATGCTTACTTAAAGCTGTTGACGTAGTCTACCTATACTTCAGCAAGGCCTTTGACACGGTCTCCCATAGTATTCTCCTGGAGAAGCTGTGAGCCCATGGCTTGGACAAGTACATGCTTTGCTGGGTTAAAAACCAGCTGGATGGTCGGGCCCAGAGAGTGGTGGTGAACGGAGTGAAATCCAGCTGGCGACTGGTCACCAGTGGTGTTCCCCAGGGGTTGGGGTTGAGTCCATCCTCTTTAATATCTTTATGGATGATTTGGACAAGGGAATTGAGTGCATCATCAGTAAGTTTGTAGGCAACACCAAGTTGGGGGGCAGTGTCAATCTGCCAGAGGGTAGGAAGGCTCTGCAGAGGGACCTGGACAGGACAGGTCAATGGGCAGAGTCCAATGGGATGAGGTTTATCATGGCTAAGTGCTGGGTCCTGCACTTTGGCCACAACAACCCCATGCAGTGCTACAGGCTTGGGGCAGAGTGGCTGGAAAGCTGTGTAGAGGAAAAGAATCTGGGGGTGTTGATTGATGCTCGCCTGAACACAAGCTGGCAGTGTGCCCAGGTGGCCAAGAAGGCCAATGGCATCCTGGCTTGTATCAGGAATAGTGCAGCCAGCAGGGCCAGGGAGGTGATCGTCCCCATGTGCTCTGCTCTGGTGAGGCCACACCTCGAGTACCGTATTCTGTTTTGGGCCCCTCACTACAAGAAGGACATCGAGGCCCTGGAGTGTGTCCAGAGAAGGTCTACGAAGCTGGTGAAGGGCCTGGAGCACAAGTCCTATGAGGAGCAGCTGAGGGAACTGGAGGTGTTTAGTCTGGAGAAGAGGAGGCTCAGGGAGACCTTATTGCTCTCTAGAGCTACCTAAAAAGAAGTCGTGGGGAGCTGGGGGTTGGCCTCTTCTCACAGGTAAGTAGTGATAGGACTAGAGGGAATGGCCCCAAGTTGTGCCAGGGGAGGTTCAGGTTGGAAATTAGGAGACATTTCTTCTCAGAAAGAGCAGTCAGGCACTGGAACAGGTTGCCCAGGGAGGTGGTGGAGTCACTGTCCCTGGGGGTGTTCAATGAAAGGTTGGATGCGGTGCTTAGGGACATGGGTTAGTGGTGACATTGGTGTTACAGGGATGGTTGGGCCAGATGATTTTGAAGGGCTTTTCCAGCCTTAATTATTCTATGATTCTATAACCTTCATGACTATAGTCCCAGCTCTTTAACTGCTCTGTTCTGACAGGTTGGATGCAAGCCCCCATCAAAACAGGGCAACACAGAAATCTTCCCATGAAGGAATCAAAACCATCCAGGTTCCTTCTTTCCAAAATTCCTGCTGGAAAGGTAGCAATAATGCTGGTAAAATAACGTTTTTTGGAATAGCCTACAGTATCTGAATTCCTTGATCTTCATTCTTTACTAAAGGCTGATATCTGTTAATAGACCTTCTCCCTTCCACCACAATGAAGTTAAAAGTGAGTACTAAGCTGAAGTAGAAATTACAGCTTTTATCTTTGGAATCACACATTTAAACATTTTAAAGAAAATATTGTTACTGACACATACAAAGCTGTACATCTACTGAGATTTGTGTGGTTAAACAGCTTCCATCTAAAAGACTGAGATGCAAATGTAACAGTATACAAACAATCAAGTTGGAACACTATTATTATTCCAAAACAATCTCTGTATTTCTGCAAGTTCAGTATTCATCAGAACCATAACTAATACCTGAAGATTTCATCAACTTCACCTGCTCCTCTCCAACAGCAAGCCCAGATCAAATTATCATATTCTGAAGAACTACTGGTGGCTAAATTTTTCATGGGAACAGGGTACAGAATCTCAAAAAAATCATTTTCTTACAGCTTGCTTCCCTTCACACCACTTTTATTATAATCATCCCTCAGTATTTTTTTTTTTTTAAAGGGAATATGTTGGGGCCAATTAGTAGTTAATAGTCCTTGATTCAGGGATTACAGTTTAAACAAGACAGCTCATTTCTTCATGTCTAACAAATAAAAAACAACCCACGGTCTGTGAACATCAAGTTACTTTGCTGTTTCCAAGAGAAGGACGGAAAGAAGGAAGGATAAGTGGTGCCTGCTGAGATTTCTTCTGTCCCTGCTCACAGTTTTCATAACTTTCGTCTTCCCTGGCTCTCCTCCAGCATCCCCACTCCCAGAGCCTCCAAGGCTCAGGACACAGAGGTGCTTCAGGATGCTGCCAGCCCTGGAGAAGGGCAGGACCTTCCTGAGCCTGGGGAATGCAATCAGGTGGCTTGAGCTGAATGCTATTGTTCCTCCTGTAAGTGCTGAAATATCATGCAATGAATATTCCTATTTGCTATAGTTGCTTCTGCCCCTAATTTATTGTCAGTAATTCCCCTGTTTAATCCACCTAGGGAACACAAAAAGCTCAGCTCAGAAATCCAGGCATAACTCAAAATTGGCCAATTCTGGGCAGTAATCCATGAAGAGTTAAATCCTGAAGTACTGCCAATTGTTAAAATTAAAGCTATCTTCAAGTAATATCCGGAGTGCTGTCACTTCTCAAAAAAAAAGATATCCACCCACAGGACAGCCAGATGTACCAACTGAATTTAAAAGGGCTGGTACACCATTCAGTGACTATCGAGTGTGCAAGATGATCCTCCGAAGCAACAGACTTTTAGAAGAGGGGGCACACTTCAGAGGCTCATCCAACCCAAGAACACATCCTCTCCTGCTTCTCATCAACATATATAATACCTCCAAGATGGGCCAAAGCTCATGACTTCTGCAATGACAGCTTTCAGCAGTCAGCATTTCATTTTCAAAATGAAATATTCAATTCAAACAAAAGCTGGGAATACAGCACCTGCAAAATTTTTCCCAGATGAACCTCTGAAATCCCTTACTGCTCTGGTTGTACTTCCAATATTTCTTTTTAACAACAGGAGCTGAAGCCAAGGCTAACACACTGCTCTCTGCTTTCTTGATCCTTAAAGCTGCTGTTACATGCTTGCTGTCGCATTGAAAACACACACATCAAAATGGGCAGGGGATTCTAACAAGGGTGAAACTGTTTCTCTCGCTTCATTCGTGACGATGCCACATACGTCTAAGCAGCAAACTGCACAGGTTTGTAAAATGATGACTCCTACATCCATTCCTGAAAGCAAACAAGAACAAGCCTACAAGCTTGTGCTGTCCCCCTATTCATGAGCTGAAATCTGTTAACAAATCAAATGATTTACTTGGAAATATCTACCCAGTTAAAGCAAAAGAATTACATTTATGTCTGCATCAAAAGTAAGAATCGGGTAGTTATTAGACAGGAGTACGTATGCATAAAGAACACTTGGTGTAGCACACTATACGGATCTATTCTGAAGGCACTAAATACGTCAGATGCCCAAGACAACCCTTACACGTTTCTGTGTTCTGGAACAGTGCCTACAAGTGAAGCACAGCCAGAGATCAGTCCCACTATACAAAGGCTGACTTGTCCGTGCGGCACTGATGAAATCTCAGCTCTGCTTCAACCATTCTGTGGAGATGGCTCTTTTGGGACCAGCTGAGTTCCAAGAGCAAATGGCTACAATAGCAGCTTTGTACCAAACTTAATGTCAAGAAGACCCAGGAGATCCATGAAAGGACTCTCCTTCATATTTGGGCAGATCCCAAGGCTGGTCCAGACAGAGTCCCAGACACTTACTGCCTTCCCTGTCGTTCTTGAGAAACCATTCACTATCACGCTGCCAAAGCCTTCAAACGATCCAGCCACAAAACTCTCCCAAGCTGCAGCCAGTCACTCTCCACGCACTGTTGCCTTAGCCAGCACTCAGCAATCCCTTTTTGTTCACTGTTACTTTGTCTGTTGCTTTAAAATATCACTCATTGCTGCAATACCTATGAGACACTGAGAGGAAACAGAAGCTTTGCTTGCAATGATGATCAAAGTATCTCCTGTCCTGCTTAACATGCATCACAATGTAAAGCCAATTAAACAGGGAATGATTTGTGCAACAGGAGCAAAGAATATAACAGAGAGAGCACGGAATAAGCACCAAAAAGCAGCAAAACTACCTTAAGCCATAAACATTAGGTTGCAATTGAGAAAACAGAAAATAACAGCCAACATGACATAATACACACATGAAAAATGCACCCAAAGATACATACACAGTCACAGGCTTCAAGTGAAGAGCTACTAAAATTGCTGGGAATATTTCTATTAAAACATCAATTTAATATGTGGTGGAAAAAGAGAAAGACAGCATTGATTACTGTATATGGAAGTAAGAACAAAAAGGATCATCACATTAGTATTACAGAAATCCATGCTGCTCCTATAACTCCTGTCTTCAAAAAAAAAAAAAAAAAGATACGGTCAAAACAGAATACAGAGAGACAAGGGGTGATGAGGACAATAAAATGATTCCTCAAAATGATCTAATAAAAGATTAGGATTCTTCAGCAAGGGGACCAATACGAAAGAGAAACAACTGTAAATTAAAAAATATATATATTTATATAAAACTGTAAATTAAGGAAGTGTGAATAATCAGGCCCTGTTCACTTCTCCATAAACCAAGAGCAATGGCATCAAATCAAAACCAAAGAAAGCTTTAAAACCTCTACTGACAAATTCAAACAGAATAAGTATTTTTTTTTCTACATGGAGCATGTTCCAGCACCTGTACTGGAGGATGGCATGGACAACAGAAGTACTGTGGAGGTAAAACAGGATTGCACAGACTTGCAGAGCACAGGTCCATCAAGGGCCATCACCTGACAGCGAATGCACCTCTGCACTCCTGCCTGCTGCCATTAAGGATGGCAAACGGGAGGAACTGATCACTGTATACTTTCCTTTTTTCCCTCCCCTTATATTTTCCTGAACATTTTTTCCTAAGCAGACAGCATGGCGAACTAAAAGTAATTCTGAGCAATATACTCATTACTCAAATAAAGAGAAAACAAACTATAATACTAGTCTTTTAGGATTATACTTTATCCCATGTTTTGCAAATATATGAACAATGTATTTCAATATCTTTCAATGTACTAAGCAGTATTTCATTAGCAATAAATTTTTTCTCATGGTAAAATTAATTAGCATAAGAAGAGACTGTAATTAAAACAGCTTGCGACCATCCCATGACCCCGACAGAGCTGGAATGGGAATTAATTTCCTGTTACATTCATGACAGCAAATAATTTCTGCAACTGATAAAGGTAGTTAGATATTCATTTTCAACAAATCCCATGCCTCCCACATACTGTTTTGCTATTTCCTTTTTCTAGCAGCCCTTTCTGCAGCTGTTCTTTATAATTAGAAGCAAGATGTTGATGTGCAGAAGCCTTACTCCTGTTTGGAAAAAGGACAGGTCTAACAGGATGAGAATTGTGCACTCTTTCACCAAGGCTGTTCTGGAATGAGTTCGGCATGGGTTTTAACATGGCAGCGTGCTCAGCTGAAAAGGCTTGACATTTTGTGTTGGAAACACATGACTGAACGTCCCATTACAGCCACTACTCTGCACACAATCAAATTCTGTATTATAAAGCTAAGCTTTATAAGTATATATAGAAGTATATTATACCCCGAATTAGAACCAAAATCCTGTCAGCTGCAGCATTTACACAAATACTGCTTGGTTAAATTGCAGATCATTTCATCTTCTATCATGAAAAAAAAAAAGGTATCTTTGGACAAGAAAGTCATATGCCTCTACTGCTATTGATTGTCTCAACTCATTTCAAAGCCAGAGTGCTTTGCAGAGTGACAAGCAGCATACACGATCAGACTACAGCAGTCCCGGACAGAAGACACTCTCCAGACAACTAAAAAAAAGGCTTTCTGATAAGAACAATGTTTCTCCTTCTTCCAGAATTAAGATAAATGTAGGAACACTGGCGCAGCACTAAGCCCACGCTAGCAGGCCTAGCCGACTGAGGCAAATACATCACACTCCTGACATAAAGCAAGCATCTCCGTGCAGCAGAGCGTTATTGAAATGTCAGTAACAGAGGAAAAACCAGCAATTAACCCAAGAATGTTGGAGGAACACAAAGGAAAAACTTCGTACATATTTGATGTGTAACTCCCTAGACTTTGCCCCCAACAACTGTGCAGCTGGCTGTGAGCTGGGCTTTGATGGATATACATCTTACTCTACAGGGGGCTGAAAAGGGGCCAAAGGAAATAGAGGACTTGTGAAGGAAAATAAAGCGAGCCTCACCATACTGAGCGCTCAAGCTAGCTTTCTGCAGCTTATCTGTGAGAGATGTTCTCTGGCAGCCCATCTGCACCAGCACAGACACATTTTCCCAGGGTCTGCACAATCACACTTGGATACCGCTGGAGTTCAGCTCGTTTCTGTGGCAAGAGGCTTGCAGCATCCTGCCCAGACACGTACACGGGCCCAAAAGTCATCTGCTGAGCAAATTGTTGTCTTCCACTTTCTACAAGGGGAATTCCACAGTTCCCAGAAAGGCTTCTAAAGCAAACTTTCCTTCATTTCACCTTTTCACAATATATGCACCTAAGCTATAAGAAGCCCAAAGAAAATGCAGTTTAGTCTGCTAAATTCACACTGATGCTAAATTTAATGGGGCTCATTGTACTCATTCATCTCAAACCCATTTTGCCAATAGCTTATTTCTCCAAGACTCATCTAGAAGTGTATCCTTCACTGCCATCAGCACAGTTTGACTTGTTAGGTGCAGATACACAAGAGCCTTATACAACCCATTGTTGGTATCCAAAGAATTTCATTACTCCAGCTGGTTGCTTTTGTTCAAGAACACTTCTGGCCATTTTGTCACAGAGAAATTCATAATTAAATCGGCATACGCAAAACAAAATAGTTTATTTCTATAACTGCAATGAAACCTATTGTCTGTAAAACTATTACTTACGCCAATTAACCAAAGCTATTAAGAAATGTCTTTTTAAGGAAAATAGAATTAATGAAGTGTATATCAGTTATCAGCATATAGGCTTTTTTTTCTTAAACAGTTTTTAAATGCAGCTCAACTCACAGCAATCTCCAGTTTTCCTATCCTTCTTAAAAACAGGACGGAGAGTTACATACCACTGATGACACTCAGCACTTTCATCCCATTTCTGAAAGGCAATCTCCAGCTCTTCTTTCCCTGCAAGTGGTCAGAGGTAAGAAATTCGGCTACTTTCAGTCCTAGCCTCCCCTAAGGAGGGAGGGACCCCACGTGGAGCAGGGGCAGAGAGTGACCGTGAAGGACAGTCAAGTGACAAAGAGGCATGGACCAACCACAACCCCCTTCCCCTGCACTGCCTGTGGGGACCAGGTAGAAAAGGATGGGGGCAAAGTGTTTTTAGTTTGCTTTTAACTCTTACTGCTCTAGACTGTTAGTGATAGGCAATAAATTATTCTTCCTCATGATGAGTCTGGTTTGCCCATTTTGGTAACTGGTAAGTGATCTCCCTGTCCTTATTTCAACCCGCAAGCTTTTTTGTCATCACATTTTCTCCCCCTGTTCTGTTGAGGAGGGGGAGTGAGAGAACAACATGGCAGAGCTTAGCTTGCTACTGGTGTGAAACCACCACAGCCATATATAATTTCACACCCTTGCAGTGATATGGAGCATCCAAGATAACTCAAAGAGATCATGCGAATTTTAAGCACAGTAGCAAATTTTCTTGACCTGTCAACATGGTTTCGCCCTATTTGGAAGTACATTCATCTGTAACGAAAAGTATCTTCCCCAACGTGTCAAGAAAAGTTAGCAAAAATTTGCAATGGTTTCGTTCTGATTCATTCCACAGCCTTACAGCTAGAATTTGCCTTACTTCCCTTCTTTCCTCTAAGAACCTGCAGCCTCAAAAAACTGAGAATTAAGCACCTATTAAAGGCAAAAAGAACTATCCAAATAGAAGGTAAATTTCACATTTTAAATGGCTACAATGGTTTCCAGAAAATAATTATATTACTTATAACATTAAAAAGTACATTTTGTTATTTGGATAATAAACAGGATAGAGATGTTTTAGAATAGAATCTTTTGTCACACATCTTTAATAAAATGAAGATGATAATTTGTTTTGTTCTGACCCACCTACAAACTTGCCAACAAATCAAATTCAAGATAGTGAAGGAGAATGAAATGAAACTAAACTGATTTCACTAACTATACAGACACATTTGGTTTTTTTAAGTACCTGCACATGTCAGCAACACAAAAAATTAAATGGGATGAAGCAAAAACTTCTCTTACTATCACACAGGATATATATAAGATAGGTTTGAGAAAAAAAACTTGTACATTTTTAAGTAGCTCTTGGTCCACTTACACTGCCCTTCAGAACACATACCACCAACCACCACAGTACAACTACATAATGCCTCCACATAGTCTGCAGTGCAGGGTTTATAACTCTGAAGTGTAGCACCAGGTTTGAACACCCCCCTCTCCTTGCCACGAACACACAATTCCTTACCATCAGATGCATATGTTTTCTTCTCATCTGTGTCTTCTGTGATTTCGTACATATCGCTATGTGCTCGGGCTAGGCGCCAAAGAAAGTCTCTCTGATCCGCATACTGCAGTGAAAACATAAACGAGATGCATCAACCACGTAAAACATCCATTCTGCCACTGATAGAACAAGAAGGAAAAATCAAGCGAGGGCACATACTAGAAGTTGCACAGACATTTCTGAAACCTTAAAAGGTCCAAATCTATGAGAACTGAAGCAGAACCTCAAAAGAGCAAATAGAGTGGCTGAATTTATAAGCTTACAATGCTACACTTCTGGTACTAATCTAATGATTGCTGCCCTCTAACAACACTTCCCTTCACTTCAGAGGTTATACTGGGGTCATTTTTTTGGCAGTCTCCACTAACCTGAAAACACTGGAGGAAAAAACAACAACAACAAAAAAAAAACAACAACCCCAAACCTCACTACTTCATTAAAATCAAAAATTGAATGTTCTTTTTCACGTTTCAGTCAGCACTCAGTTTCAATTTCTGGGTCATTCTGGAACCAGAGGTGCATTGGTAATGCTGGAGCAGTTATGTTCTGACAAATGCAAGTTTACTTTAAAAAAAAAAAAAAGTAAACTTAAAAACACAACCATCTAACAATCTGGTTTATTTTGCAATAGTGCTGAAAACATAAAAAAGTGGGAGATCACAAGAAAGAAGCATACAAAAGAATTTCAGAAGCTGACAACGCCGCCATTTCTTCCTGATTGGAAGGAAAAAACTCCCTTGGAATTAGAAATGATCAGGTCATCTTTTATATCTTTCCCTCTATAACTCATGGAAACACAGGAGTAGTACAGGCTTTGCTTTTTAAAACCTAAAAAGTTGTCTTTAATGGCTACGCAGTTCTCAGATAAACACTAACAGAGGGTGACGGTGCAACTGCAGCAAAGGCAGTCCTGAATTAGCTGCTGTAGATCACAACAGCAGCAATGCTGCGTTCAGCAAGGCACATTTCAAGGCTGGGTGCACCACTGTGCATGGCCAGAGATATAAGCTAGCTCCCTGCGACAGCTGGAGTAGAACTGACCCTTGCTACATTCTCTCACCTCAGCTGCAGCACCAACACAAACTAAATTGGGATAGTTTTGCATCACGTGTATGATATAGTGACACATCCAGGTTATCAAAACACTAGCTGAGTTTATTGTATAGACATCCCGCTGTTACTTTGCATTTGTGCGGTGCTCACTCAGGGAAAGTGATGACACTATGTAGTGGAGCTCCAGGACAGATAGGGACTGGGAACTGGTTGCTGCTGTAGCCTGAACTGTTTTGGTCTTCAGCCAGCTCCCAGGCTGCTCCTGAGAAAGAGGGCAGCTGGAAACTGGCCCAGTTGTTGTATAGAACCTGGATCCCACTAAGAAATGCAATTTCCTCTTTCCCGGCTATTTAGCTAAAAACACAAATCACTGCTGGAAGATATAAGAAGGCAACCTTTACCGCCAGTTTATTATTCAGAAGCAGCTGGAATCCCTCTCTCTTCTCTTGCTCATGTCCATTATGCAAGCGGTCAGCTTGCTGCAGTAGCTGACCCAGTCCTTCCTCCAGCAAAGAATCTAAGATTAAAGGTGTTTCATCCTCGTTGACAAGATCCAGGGAATCCCGGCGCACTGTTCTCACTGTTTCACAGCTCACTTCGTCCTCCCCTTCTTCACTCTCTCTCTCAGACTCCCGGTCATAGTCAGACTCCGCATTGGCTGTGGTGTACCTTTCAGAAAAAAAAAAAAAAAAAAAAGAAAAAAACACAATGGAAAATTAGTCTGAGGAGATGCTGTGCTATGACACATATGGTACACAAAAACTACCTCTTCCTAACAGAGTAATGTATCTCAAGTTTATCCCAGGGAACACTGTGCGATCCAAGCCTCTCAAATGACACACCGTTCATTATTTCTCATGTAACAGACACAACCACAAAAGGTTGAAGAAAGAAAGGAAGCCCCCAAAAAGTTAAGTAGAGCTCAGTCACAAGGGTCCATGTCTTGTTCACATACTTTAAAAGCTTCCCTTAGGCCTTTTAACTGTAAGAATTAAACACTAAGAACAGAGCTAGAACAATTTAGTTAAATGCATGAATTGTAAAAGAAAATTTCAACAAAAGATCCAACACGCTCATCCATGTAGAAAATATAATCTGAGATTTTTAACCTGTTCCAGGAAATTCAGACATAACAGCTGTTTTGGCAATACCTATTACCTCCATCACATTGTCTGAGCACTAAACACGAAACAGCTTGTTCCCGCTGAAAAGGTACAAAACAGGAGGGGAGCAATCCAAACTATTTGGCTTGAGCAAGAGTCAAGCAAGGAGATGGCATATGAGCCACAGAAAGGCACCCCGTGAACAAAAACCCAGGCAGTGATTAGCTGCTAAATTAGTCAAAAGAAACAGGATAAAGCTTAGATCAAAATTGATGAAAATGGCTAAAATTCAGCTCCCTCACATCATACACAGGCACCTAAGCTGGAAATTTAAAGCAGCATTATACATCAACTGATAGAATTGTGGTACGGTATCTACTTACAGAACGAGACCTGGGTGTGACGGCATAGCTTCAAACAACTTGAAAAAGATTCTTGATCTATTTGACCCCCTCACATTCTTCTGTGAGCGCTTAACCAGAAGAAGCAGCCCAGGTTAGCCAGGAATTTAAGAAGTTGCACTTCTATATTCAGATTTCATTGGTTTATCTGAGTAGAAGGCAATCTTTCTGAAGCAGTATACTTCAAAGCCCATAAGTGCTTAATTCTAGAGGATATTTGTTGCTGTTTCCTAATTAACCTGTGCCCAAGCTAAATGCTGAACTTAAAAAGTTCTGTTAGAATTAAAAGCTGTCACAGCCTGGGGGTATTTGGTAACTACAGCTGTACTCCCTTTTGTCCTGGCCGCACCGTTCTCCAAGGCAGAATCTATCACTCTGCACAAGCTGCCTTTGTCTGGCGATACAGATATGTGACTGGTGTGCATATCTAAAGAAAGCAGTTACACTAAATTGGCCACAGACAGATAACAAAGTACATTTGGCTATCAAAACTTCAGTTTTCTAAGAACCATCAATTATGCTCAAGCATTTCCCTTTCTGAGGTAAATAACCTCATTCACCACAGCCTACAACCATAAATTTTAAAAAGTACCATTTTGTAGTTTAAAAAATATATAAATAAGACAAGAAGTAAAGTAACAGTCATCTGTTATCCCTGCAAAACCTGGAAACCAAACACAAGGTGATGTGCTGAAGGTTATCCATTAAATTCCACACTGCCTACTTACAACACGGTGGTAGATGACACTGGCATGGCTCTCATTCAGATCGAGCTAAAAGCTTAATTTCATGGTATTTTCTCACGGTTAATGATATTATTAGTTCCCTAGACTATTTCATTTTCAGCACTTAAACAAAAACTCCTCAAATTTCCTCTGTGGCTGAGATTTAGCCCAATTCATTATTTCCCATCCTAACCCACTAAGCAGTGTGGCTGTGCGCTCCGCAACGGTGATACTGTTTCACTGCAACATTTCACTGGTGGCTGCAAAGATTTCGGTACTTAAACCACTTTCCACGCTGAAGGATCCTGAAACACAATAGGGCCTTTAAAAACAAGCAGCAACAGGTGGCTCCTATACACCCCTTTCTTCACCACAAAAATGTGTTTTCTCCAAGACAGCACATACAAGATGCTGCCAGCTTAAAAAGAGATGCATTGCTGTATCTAATTTCATAAACTCAAGAGTTTTTAGAAAGATTAAGGGATTTAGATATTATTGGCCTATTTTCCCAAGTTTATGATGATGGAAAGTCCTTAAATGCTTTGGTATGTTGAGGCCTCTGGCTAGCACACATCCTGACAGAAAATGAAAACACACTATCTGGAACTGCAAAGCACATGGAAGGAGGCGAAGAAGCCCGAAAGACCAAAGCAGTGCCAAAGCAATATGCAGAAATCAAGTTCTGTAAAAGCCCAAGACCCCCAGGCTCCTGAAAGTTTGTGAAGATTTTTGTCAATTGTATATGAAATCAGAGAAGATGCTTATGTTCATGTGGTTTATAAAATAAAGCTGAAACGTGACTTGTTCGCCCCCCCTTGTATTTCATTAAAAGAATGCAATTGCCAGAAATGAATACAGGGCTGAAGTGTATCTAAGGATAGTCTTATTCTTCCTCCCAGCGGCTGCTAAAAAGCTCAAATATTCTTTTTCCAAAAACTGCATTTTCTACCCTGATTTTCTACAATACAAGTTTAGTATTTACATCTCTAGAAGAAAACACTGCATGCCAAAGGCAGCTGGTCCTGAACAGACTAACATTACACTTATTTATGTAGGACAAATACCAGGGTGACATGATACACCATTCAAATATCCTATACATATACATATTTACATCAAACGAGAGCTGCTTATCCACTAGTTCTTCACTCCAGTCATTAAACCTTTTTATAGATTTTAAATAAAAAGCAAAAAATCCCCCAACCATCACAAGGTTCCTGATACTTGAAAACAAGGTTTTACAGTAAAATACGCCCCCACTCCACACTTCACTTGAGGTCCTCCAAGGAGAGTCTGAGCAAACCTTAGGATCCTTCCTGGCCTCTATCATGACTTAAAAATTTCTAATGATCAGATGCCACTCGGGGCTGGTATCTGTTGAAAAATATCACCCTTTTCAACTTGATGATTAAACGCATCTGTTGTTATCTGGATGGCACAGGTCCTGCCTTCAACTATATATATACACACACACACATATATATCTATAAGTTATTATGTAGCCTTCTGACACATTACACCACGGTGACTCACTTACTCCCAAATTTTGCTTTCATATGAACACGTGCTTCAGATGAATGAAGCAGTTCTATCACCTGAATGACACCGTATCAGCTCTTTCCTGCCTCACCAATTCCAGTTACTGAGACTGAACACTAAAATGACCTATTTTTATGGAAGTAACAAAGCCTGCTTTCCCACAGATCTGTGTCCTTTGTTCTAGGAGGCTGCTCCAGTAATTGCAGGTTTGTGTCCTGATTACAAACCCATGTTGCAAAGTGTCAGTGTGCACCAGCTGACTGGTCATTAGGCCACTACCAAACAGCACCTTACGTCCAAATTCTGCCTCTCTTTCTCTTTGTGCCTTAATTAACTTCTCTCTTTAAATTGTATTTCACGTCAACTTCTTTGGGAAAATGTTTGGTACCAGCACTGCGTGTTTTAGAAAATGTCTACATACTTCAAAAGCTGTAAAATTCATCTGATTAAGACACAGAAGCCTTTCATCAGAAAGGCAGAAGTCTGGCACATGTATGCAGCAGACCTCTTGCTTTAATATCACAGTACTTGCATTTATACTGGATTCTTTGTCTGTGTTCTTCAATTATACTGTAGTTTTCACCTGGTTTTAGATTATAAGAACCTAAGCAACAAAAGTGATCACTGTTACACACTGAGAAAAATTCACAAGAAATACCCTAACCAACAACACCTTATTTAACGGGAATATGTTTAGATTTCTCAAGCTTTCCAGACACTCTAAAATGTATTATGTATGGAAATTTTATTTCTAACCTGATAAGTCTCTCACTTGAGGTTCAGGCTGGGGTCCTAATACCCTTCCTGCAAGGTTCCCTAATAAAATGTTTTTGCTTTTTGTTTTTGTTTTTGTTTTTTTAAAAAGTCTCTCCTACCACCTCCCCAAAAGTCATGCTTGGAATCACAGCACTTATCTCTGGCAAAAGTTCCTGATCACCCATCATACATTAAGAATGAATTCCTGATGCTCCCAACTCCCATTAACAAACACCTTCAGAGGTTTTATCATGTGTGTGTGTTTGCTTCAAATTGTGCCCTGTCGTTCAGATTCTCAGGGAGCTGTATCTGCCTTCAGCAAGCACTATCAAAATGTAATCAGAAAAAAAATCTATATTCCAAAGTTATGATCCAGCCCAACTAGAGTATTGCTGATTTCCCTACAGTACGCTGTTAACTTTCCTACCAAGATGCATACAGTAGCAGAGACATGTCCCGTGCTGATAACCACCACTGGAAGGCTTCGGTTTTCTTTTTAAGGAGCAGTCTTTATCATCGGGGCCTCAGAGGGAAATAACTTTCCCTTACATAATACATCAGGTGGACTTATTGTAATAAAAGCAAATAAAACCAGGATGACAAACAGCCAGCAGGGGAAAGAAAACAAACCTTTTCTTTGCATGACACTGCTCATAAGTAAGTAATTGGGCATCAAAGTCTATAAAAGCTGCCTCAGACATGGCGTTCTGCTTACCCGCCTTCGCTTTCTCCATCATCTGTGGTAGCTGTTCCCGAGTTGGCTGTGAAATAAATTGAACTGGACCCCGTGGAATCACTTCTTTCCCTATGGAACGGGAAACGCCTTCGGCGTGTCACTCTCTGCGTTTCTTCCAGATGGCACCTGTAACAAAACCCACTTGATGGCGAGATTCTGCTTTCGTACCTCTCTCTAGCAGATTCTATCCAATGTGCTCTATACCCAAAAAATTCACAAGGCGACTTGCTCTTGCTTACACAAACATCTTGCTACCATCAGTAACCATGGTATTCTACTCTTTAAGCAAGTCTGACCACAGCAATACATATACAAAAGGATAATCATATCACACGCCTTCCTCTGATTTCCTCAGTGAGTAAAGGCAGAGGAATCCTGAAGCCCCTTGCAGAACCTAAGATCTTTTATTGCGTATCAGAAGTTACCTACAGTTGGCAGCACTTAATGACAAAACAGCAGTAACAAGAGACAAAGATTTACAAAACAAATAACCTTCCTAGTCTAGAATATGTCCTAAGCAAGTGTCAATACTTAGTATTCCAGAAGAAAAAACGCAAACTTGGCTAAATATACATTTTTATATATTTTTATACTAATCTCACTGGAGGCCAAGACGCAATGCCAGTGGAAACTAAAGAGACTTTTTTTCCACTTTTTCATTCTGCACTTAATATACACTTAATTAATCATGGCTGTTTTCCTGTGCTATAGAGTACAAACGTACAACTACAGGAAAAGATGAGGAAGGGGAAGGGTCGATACTCACCTGACTTCACCAATGATTTCTCCAGCTAAGTGCTGTAGGCTGTTTCGTAGCTCCTCCACTTCTTTCCTTAGCTCTGCAATGTTTCTCAACATGAAGTCCAGGCGGTCCAGAACATCCACCTGTTCATCCTGTGTCAGCAGAGGTGTGTACACAGCACCATCTCCTGCCTCTGCAGGAACTGGCGTTTTGTGCAGGGCTTAAAAAAAATGAGAGAAAAAGTTCATTAGCTGCAAATGGAAAAGGATTTCTCATAGGAAATCTCAGTTCAGCTTTGTTTCAGAAAATGGAGGATATAAGGCTTAATCTTGAGTACTGCCTCCTGACCTGGCCTAGGGTTTTGGGTTCTTCCACTGGTTTACCACTCCCTTCTCTGACACCTGCACATAGCCACACCTAACACTTGTGCAACGCTAATCGAGGTGAATAAAGCTCTTTTAACTACACTTCCATAGACATCCCGTGGTGAAAAATTTAGAAAAAGAGCAAAATCCATACCGAACATCACTAAGACCACTGCAGAAAAGGAAACTGCTGTTTTTTAAGAAGTCCTGACTGCAAATTAATTCAATTTCTGTTCTGCATACTTCTGTACCAATATTACACTTGAAAACTAGCCTGCTTTTCTTCTGAATTACAATCAGCTCTGGAGACCACCAGCCAGGAGAACAACCAGCCTACAAGGTATCACGTGGCAATGAACAAGGGCAATACAGCTAACTGTGGACAGACTTTTCTGTCCACAATGTTAAATAAATGTTAAATAAAAATTCTGTTAAATATGTTAAATAAAAATAAAAACAAACAACAAAACAGATAAACCAAACGTAACCAACCAATCAAAAAAACCAACAGCCAACCCACAACTCTATTCTTATTCAGGAAAAGAAAACGAAACAGAAACCCAAAGAGGAGACAACGGGTTTCAAATTGCAGCTGTCACCAACATACGTCATTGGCTTGGGCCAATCTACAACATTTACCAGTTTGCCTGATCTTTTAAGTCTTCTTGCACATACAGTGAGATCAACCAGCACATAAGGACAGATGTATATTTGTGAATTTTACTTGCTTTCCTCTGGAAAGCTCACACTAAATATTATAACTTAGAGCAACACATCACCATTTAAGTCAATTATTTAGGAACACTCTTTTAATATATATATTTAAAAAAGAAACTCTCAAAAGGCAGCCAGATTTGCAGAAGCGAAGGGCCTATCTTTCTGGGCACCCTGTGTTAAAACACCTGAACTCAGAGCTAACAGAGCACTGCCATTCTGTCCTTTTGCTTCTCAAAAATGATGTTTGCTTTGCTGTTTTCTGCAGAAGGGTCTGCAGGGAATCTCAACGTATGCCTCCTCAGCATCCACCCTGGTGCCAATTCTGGGGTGGAACTGCACAGAACTGGGTAAAAGGATTCCTTCCAAGTTATGCAGTTATTAACCAGCAGCAGAGGAACATCTATTGCAGCAGTCTGCCAAAGCCACCTGTCAAAATCGTGCAGGTATATTAACTCTCCTGCTCCTACTGGATGCTGCAGTTCTCCTGCAGTTTATGCCACGTGCAGCGCAGCAGGAAAACATTGAGTTAGAAACATCTAAAAGATGTTTTTGTAACAGGAAGAGGTTAAAGCTCTGTTTACAAGTTACTCAGTTACCCACCCCCACCAACACAGAAGCAGTGACAGGTCTTTAGATAACCCAGCCAAGGTATTCAGGTGAGAGCACTCTTTTTCTTTTTTTCTTGTTTTTTTTTGTTGTTGTTGTTGTTGTTGTTTGTTTGTTTGTTTGTTTTTGTTTTTTTTTTTTTTTTTTCATATGGGCTGCTGAGCTACGGGAGCATCTGTCCGTGCCCAGTCCCCACCACCACCGCCGTGCTCATTTTAAAACCCGAGCAATGCCACAAACAGACGCAGCCTCATTTTCTACCCCTCCAGCTTTGCCCAAGCTTGGAAAAAAAGGGAAAAAAAAAAAAAAGGAATTAAAAAAAAAAAAAAAAAGAAAAAACAAACCCCACGTGCGCTAACCCCGCTCCCCGCGCCCAGGCCGGCCCTCGCCAGCCCCTACCCAGGCTCCGCCGCCCCACGGCCTCCGCGCAGCCCGGGCCGAGCCCGCCGGGCCGAGCCCGATCCCGGTCTTGATCCCGATCGTGATCCCGGTCCCGATCCCGATCCCGATCCCGCTCCGGATCCCGCTCCGGATCCCGGCCGTCTCCTGTGCGGCGCCGCCGGAGCAGGCCGAGGCCGAGGCCCAGCCCCAGCCCCAGCCCCGCGGCGCCCAGCGCCAGCCCCAGCCCCAGCGACGGGCGGCCGGGCCCGGGCCGCGCCATGGCTGCGGGGGGACGGGACGGGACGGGACGGGACGGGACGGGAGGAACCGGGGGGACCGGGGGGAACGGGGCCGGGCCGCGCTGTGGCGTCAGGAGACGTCAGAGCCCCGCGCCTCGGCCGGAGGGAGGGGCCCGGCTGGGGCTGGGCCTGTGCGAGGGTGGATGGGTGGGTGGGTGGGTGGCTGGGGGGGGGTGTGTGTGTGTGTGTGGTGTGTGTGTGTGTGTGTGTGTGTACATGCATGTGTCTGTATGTGTACATGCACATGTACATGTGTGTGTGTACATGCATGCGTCTGTGTATGTGTACATGCACATGTACGTGTGTGTGTAAATGCATGTGTCTGCATATGTGCACATGTACCTGTACCTGTACCTAAACTTGTACCCATAGGGGTGTGTGTGCGTGTACCTACACCTGTAGCTGTACCTACACCTATACCTGTACATGTACGGGTACATGAACATGGACCTACACATGTGCGTGTGCATGTCCATGTGCATGTACCTACACCTGTAGCTGTGCATGTACATGTACCTACACCTGTACATGTACCTGTACCTGTAGGGGTGCGTGTACATGTACCTGTATGTGTACATGTACCTACACTTGTACCTGTAGGTGTGTGTGTATGTGCCCCAGTACCTGTACGTGTACCTACAGTTGTGTGTGTGTGTTACAGTACCTGTATGTGTACCTACACTTGTACTTATACCTGCACCTGTACAAGTGCGTGTGATTGTAACAGTAACTGTACACATACCTACACTTGTATTTGTACCTGCACCTGTACATGTGTGCGTGTATACATGTACCAGTACATGCACATACACTTGTACCTACACTTACACTTGTACCTGAACCTGTACTTGCACCTACAGAGACACCTGTACCTGTACCTACACCAACACTTGTATCTGTGACTGTGCTGATACCTACACCTACCCCATACACCTGTACGTACACTTGTACCTATACCTAAACCTGCACGTGTATCTGCACCTGCACCTACACCTAAACCTACATCTGCACCTATAGCTGCACCTACACCTAAACCTACAGCTACACCTGCACCTACACCTGCACCACACTGCCCCAATTCCTACAACTACAACACCACAATCCCTACAACACCACAATCACAGCACCACCACCACAATCCCTACAGCCACAGCACAGCCCTGCCAACGACCGCGGTGTCACCAGCACCCAGCGAAACCCTTGTGCCAAGGACCTGCCCCATCCCTTTCTTACTGATGCAGATAATTCAGGTGACAACTACAGGAGCACCTTCCAGCAGGCACGGAGATGGAAGGCTGAATTTCTTCATGTGGTTATTACGTATAACCCAGGGCAGCACAAATTCATGGTCCCGCGGATATTAAAGATGTTATCAGAATAACACCATGCTGCAGCCTGCTGTTCCTGTTCATCTCACGTTGCACTTTAATGAAAGTAATAAAAACAAGTTTTTTTGAAAGAAATAATTTCCGGAAATAATAGCTCCTGCTTGAGCCCTGTTACTCTTTCCCTTTAACCCCTCATGATTCAGCAGAAAAAAACTGGGGTGGTCAGGTGGAGTGTTGTAAAGACCTGAAATTCCCGCTGGATTTCATTTTCTTTCTTTTTCTTTTGGTTTTCATAAGCTCCTTTGGGTTTATTACCATAAGAGCGTCAGCTGCTCACATAATATCCTACAGTCTGCCTTCCCAGTTATTACCTTTCTGCCCTGAAACGTGCCAGCCCTGCAAACAACCCCCTAGATTGCACAGGTGTTTTTGTTATTGTCATGAAAATCTTCTGAAACGAAGAGATTGCTGCTGAAGGTAAAGCGGTAATAATGTCCTTTCCCATTTCCCCACGAATCCCTTTGCTGTGGCCAGAGGGAGGTTACTGGAACACAGTGGGGCTCTGGGTAAAATGAACATGCATGTAGACTGATTTAAGATCTTTTTCTTTTCTAAATGCTTTACTTTTCCTAAAATAACCTTGTAATTTGGTTTTACAGAGACACTTTGGGTCTGTTTGCTAACAGATTTCCAGCAGACGTGGCAGACAGGATGCTGAAGCTGTGAGCAGTGACAAATGGCCTCACATCTGACACACAAACCAGAGCTTAGCAAGAAGCACAGGTGACTTTCAGAGGCATTTTATCCTTAGCTCTGTGGGGGGGAAGTCTATTTCTCCCACGTGACATCAAAATGTGGAGTGAAAATCACTACCTCCTCATAAAAACACACAGCTTCATCACTTGGAGCAGGATCAAAGCCAACAGGTTGCAAGGACCCAATGCTGTGGATGAACAACTTGTTTGGTAATTAGGAAGCAATTCTTCATTATTAAAAGGCAATGCAATTACTTTCATATGCCTCAAGTTTTCATTAAGCACAATGTTCCTGGAATATCAAATCTTTTGATGCAATGAGTTCTCCTCATCCCCTGAGCAGAGGGGCTTGCAGATGACTTGGACCATCAGCTCTGGGTCTAGAATTGTGCCCTGAAGGATGGTGCAGGGCTCTGGGAGCACTCTGTCGTGTGAAATCTCTTAAAACCTCACTCTTCGCTGGCTGAAGGCTGGGCAGCTTCCAGGAGCAAGGGACAAGCATACAAAAAAAAAAAAAAAAAAAAAAAAGTCATTGAGGAAAGCCACCAAGTAGCATAGTCTGAAATGGTTATTTTAGAGAGCAAACCATTCATAGGACTTGCCATGATACAGGGGGTGTAAAGAACCACTGGCTTTTGGTTGAGATCGCAGTATTTTAGTTGGAGATGGACTCTGTCTAAGGCAAGGAAGATATTAATGATAAAATTCATGGCAAAATCATGAGCTCCAGGCTTTTGCGTTTTAGTTTCTCCATCCCACAGTAAATGCAATGAACCTGTGGGCTGGTTACGTTTCATAGAATTATCGAGTAGTTTGGGCTGGAAAGTACCTTCAAGACCAGCTGGTTCCAACCCCCTGCCACAGGCAGGGACACTTCCCACCAAACCAGGTTGCCCAAAGCCCCATCCAACCTGGCCTTAAACACCTCCAGGGATGGGGCAGCCACAGCTCCTCTGGGCAGCCTGTGCCAGTGCCTCACCACCCTCTGAGTGAAGAATTTCTTCCTAATGTCTCAGCTAAAGCTCCCCTCTTTTAGTCTTGGGAGCTGCAGAAAGAAGGGAGTGTTATGAGAGAAAGCCACTGATGTCAGATGGGGAAAAACAGAGCTCTTCGTGTGCCACTCTTGTAATGGTGCGATGATCTATGGCAGAGCCAAGTGACCTTTTGCTTTCTTTTCCACAAATTATTGCTGCCCATGTCCGACCACGACTTTAAGTAGACAGGTCGGAGCCAGCACCAAGGGGCGATAATTGCTTTCCGATGATGAATGGTACCGCGGGGATGTACTGCATCACATTTTATGGCTTGCTCTCACGCCACCACCACGCAGAGCGCTTGGGCTGCCTCCCAGATTTCGGTATCTCAACAGGAAATTCAATACCAAAATATTGTGTGCAGGCTCTGTTTTTCTTTTTCCTCTCTTTTATTCCCTGCCCCCCCAAGAAAGAGCCTTGCGAGAGCCAAAGCAGGCAGCGAGAGCAAGCGCCTGGCAGCCCGCCACGCTGCAAGAGCCCTGGATGTTTTTTTTTTTTCTTTTTTTTTCTCTTTAATTTGCAGAGAGATCCAAGGGTCTGGATTTCATCTCTGGGCTCCTTCCCATGGCTGGTGAGATGGGAATGCGCTCACAGCAGAGACCGCCTGGTCCGGGTCACTGGGGTGGTGGATTTGGGTGCTCTTGTAGGAAGCAATCACAACCGAGGTGAATTTAGCAGGAGAAAGCACTTCCTTTTCATTCACTGGGTAATGGAGGCAAAATTATGCCTCAGTTTCTCATGTTAGAAGCCAAGCGCATGTTTATACCGGAAAATAAGTGTTAGGAATAAACATTTCGCCTGTTCTGACACCAGGGAATTTGGGAAGACCGTCCTGGGCATGCAGGTGATCTGAAGGAGCAGGGGTTTAACCCACGGGGTGAGGTATCCATGTACAGCTCAAAATGAATACATCAGGATATTTGGGGCACACTTTAGGAATACGACAACATCAACATCTGTTAGTATTTTTTTTTTTTTTTTGTCAGGCCCAAACCAACAGACATGATAGGAACAGCAAAAATTGGCTCTGTCGGAGTATTCCCTTTAGACTAGTGAGCAGAAATGTGTATTTTTCTCTCTCGATCCCTGCTGGAGTTAATCGGTAACCCGTGGCAGTGCAGATAAACTGGCCGCAGGTCAGGCAGGAAGGACACGACGTGCCACAGCCCGGGCTCGGCCACATGGGAACATCCTTCTGCTTTCTCCTGAAGCCTTATTTCTGAAGACCAGTAAGAAAAGTAGGAACTGATTATAGCTGGTGACGAGCTGCATGGAAAGATTTCTGTGCAAGTTTTGAGGTTATAGAAATATTATTTGTTATTTGTGGAAATGTTATTTGTTTTATTTATAGCTAGAGCAGGTGTTGAGGAAGGAATTACTCCATCAGCTCCCACATCGGAAGCACCGGTGCTCTGGACTTGAGATATGAGCTGCCCCTCAAATTTTGAAGGGATTTAAACCACCACATTTCCAGATAAAAGCTGCAGGGTCCCAGGCTCACCCCTCCCTGGTTCCTGGTCCATTGTCTCCCAGTCCTTCATCTCCCTGTCCACCATATCCCCATCCTTTGTCTCCCTGTCCATTGTCTCCTGGTTCACTGTCTCCAGGGCTATCATCTCCCATCCTGCAACTCCCATCCTGTATCTCCCTGTCCTTCTTCTCTCTATCCATCACATCCCTGCCCATTGTCTCTGGCTTCATCATTCCCTGAGCCATCTTCTCCTGTCCTTCTACTCCTGTCCTTCATCTCCCTGTCCATCATCTTCTTCTCCATCATCTCGCTGTCCATCATCTCCCTGTTCATTGTCTCAGTGTCCCATATCTCCTGGTCCACTGCCTCCTGGGCTGTCATCTCCCATCCTACATCTCCCTGTCCTTTGTCTCCCTGTCCATTGTCTCCTGCTCCATCACCTCCTGTCCTTCATCTCCTGTCCTTCATCTCCCTGTCCATCAACTTCTTATCCACCATCTCCCTGTCCATCATCTCCCAGTTCATTCTCTCAGTGTCCCATGTCTCCTGGTCCACTGCCTCCTGGGCTACCATCTCTCATCATTCATCTCCCTGTCCTTCATCTCCCTGTCCATCGTCTCCTGCTCCATCACCGCCAGAGCCATCACCTCCTCTCCTTCATCTCCCCATCCACCACCTCCCCATCCACCACCTCCCTGTCCTTTTTCTCCCTGCCCATCACCTTCCTCTCCATCACCCATCTCCTTCTGTCTCCTCGACCTTTTTGGGGGGACGGAGAGCAGACCCAGGACCCTTGCGGAGCCCCCGAGCCGTCGGCGGTTTCTTGAACCACCCGGGCCACCTCGGGAGCCCCCCGGGGGCTCCTCTTCGGGGAGGGATCAGCGCGGCGGCCGCATCCTTCCCCGCGGGCGGAGCGGGGGCGGCTGCGGGGCGGGCCGGGAGGGGCCGCCCCCGGCCACAGCCCCGGGGGTGGCGGCGGCGGGGTCGGGAGCATGCCGTACCTGCTGGTCAGCACGCAGATCCGCATGGTGAGTCCGCCCCGCCGCTGCCCAGCTCCCCCGGGGGCTGCGGGGCTCGGGGGGAGCGCGTGGGGAGAGGGGAGACGGAGAGGGGGGCGACGGAGAGGGGGGCGACGGAGATGGGGGGTGATGGAGATGAGGGCGATGGAAATGGGGGAGATGGGGGGTGATGGAGATGGGGGAGATGGAAATGGGGGTGATGGAGATGGGGGTGATGGAGATGGGGGGTGATGGAGATGGGGGGGGCTCCTCCTGGGCACCGCGCTGCTGCCCGCAGCATCGCCCTGCACCTGCTGCTGGGGGGCTTGGGGGGGCTGCCCCAAGGGGCTGGGGGAGCCGCTGGGTGAACAGGGATGTGGGCAGCCACCCTCGCCCTCTTCCCTTCGTCCCGACCCTTCGCCTGGGTGAGGTGGGGAGCAGGAGAGCACCCAGGTGCCCCTAGTGCTGCTCCGCTCCCCTCAAACAGCGAGCAAGTTTGCTTGGGAAACTTGTTGCAGGAGCCCATGAAAGTCAAAGAAAGTAATCCATGTGTGCTCACCGTAGGTTTTTTCTCTTTCCTGAAAAGCCCTGCTGGCTGTCACGGTGGAAAACACGGCCACAGCCAAAGGGCAGGGCATTACTGGCACCAGGGTGGCTGCGCAGCACCCAAAGCCGTGGCAGGGACTGCGGCTGAGACCCATTGTTCCCCTAAAAAGGCGCAGAGGAAACCTTGCTTCCTAGCGATTGCTGTCCCACTGGCAGCCAGCACGTCCTGCTGGGCCCGCAGGAGCAGGCAGACGTCTAGAGGGTTTGGTTTTTGTTTTCCCAAGGGGAACTATATCAAATAGTGTCTGAAGGCCAAAGTGCGATGTCGCGGTTTTGCAACGGGAAGGGTGCGATGGGGAAACGAACAAACCAACAAGCTGGCAGGAGTCTGGTGAGAGATGCAGTCTGTCTGAGGAGGATGCCATCGCACCAAAACATCTCTGTTTGCAGCGATATTTGGTGTCACACCGGTTGATTGAATGATTATGGACTGATGGGCACAAACCATGGCACAGATGCGTTTTGTAGCACTTCAGGAAAACGCATGCAGCAGGGTGGACTGAAATACCTACAGGTTAACGCACTTTGCCCTGCAGACTTTGGAAACTCTGCTCTTTAGCAGCGCAAAGCAAACATTCACAGCCTGAAACCTGGCATCCAGCCACAACTGGAAAGGGTCTGTGCTGGCAGAGCAGGGGGGGACACAGACGTTGCTGCCTTTTGCTGGCAGCAGCTGGGGTGGGGACATGGACAGGTCGCTCGCTCCCCCGTGGCACATCCCCCATGGGATGCAGGCAGCCAGGATCAGATGCACAGTGACCAGCGGCTCTTCCTCCTCCTTGGTTTGTGTCTCCATCTCTCCGTGCAGTCGAGCGTGCCTGCGTGTTTGCACAGCACAAGGGGATGTTTGGTTAGCAGCGCTGTGCGAGCGCTTTCTAATTGGGGTCCGACAGAGGCTTGCGGTTAATGCGCAGTTTGCTGGTTTGTAGACGGGTGCCGTCAGGGTTTCACCCTCTCTGCTCTTCAGCCTTCCCAGACCACATCCACCTGAGCTTTCCACACCAAATACCAATTCCCTGCTGCCTTTGCTGTCCGAGTGCCTGACTGTTTCATTGCCAAACTCAGGGCCAAGGTGCACGGCTTCCCATTTACACCATGGTGTAACAGCAGAGCATGCGGCCCAGGAGACCCTGCAGGCACCATCTATTGGGGTCTCACAGACCCTGTCCTGTCCCAGGGCTGAGCTTCCTCCAAGGGGTGATGGAGAGGGGTCAGAAAGGATCTGGGTGATGCTTAACTTATTTTGGGTGCTACTCAGGGTTGAGCAGCCCTCTGCACGTTATAAATTATCAATAATTAATGTAGGTTGATGATGGCAGTGCCAGCAGGTGGGGACATTCTTCAGAAAGTTTTCACTTGCAAACTTACACGTGTAGTGTTAAAAGAGAGAGTTAAAAGGGAGTAATAGCTCCTCCTATTAGAATTAATTAAAAACCCTAAGTTTTTTTTTTTATTATTTTTTTTTGTTGTTGTTTAAGGCTGTGGTCTTTGTTTTTTCTGGCTTTGGTGTTGTGGGGGGGCTGGGTGCTCCCCATCGGTGCAGGGACGGTCCAGAGGCAGGCAGTTATTATGGATGTCACTCTGGAGCTATACTTCTCTGCTACGGCCTGTTACTTGGTTCTGGAAATTGTCCAGACCAGAAATATCTCATAAAATAACACTTCTGGAGTGCTGAGTGAAAACGTCCCTGTCCCCTTCATATGACGTGTGGGAAGGCCACCTGGTGGCTTTGGTGGCGCCGTGACTCACGGCTGCAGCCCGCTGCTCCAACAGAGGGTGACTGCTCTTCCTCATCCCATGGGTGCTCCTCTGCCCAAACCACCCCACAGCACCTCCTTGTCCCCATCTTCTCACCCTTCCTTGCTAGCGGAGCTGTTCCAAAGCCATCCTCTGCCAGGACAGGCAGATAGCCTCTAACTGGCCTGGGGACTCATTTCAAAACAGATTTGCTGGTTTTGTGTGATGAGGCCACGAGTACCACCCTGCTGCTGCCCTACAGACTTCCCAGAGCTGGATCCCAGGGACCAGAGACACTGTGAGCTCAGCCAGCAGGTGGCTCTCCAGGAGCAAAGCCACCAAGGTCCCCTCCTGGGATGCACGGGTGGCTCTGTCCTGAGCTGGGACATGTCGCCTCTGCTCCTACAGGCGGAGGAACTCACGTCAGTGCTCTTAAGGGTGGCACTGGAAACCCTGTTTTCTCGAGGGCACAATTCCCTTCCTGTTACAACTCACCGTCCCAAGGAGTGGGGAGGGTTGACCACGCGGCTGCACATCGCTCACCTGCTGCCTTTCCCTGCAGGAGGTTGGCCCCACCATGGTGGGAGACGAGCATTCGGATCCCAGCCTGATGCGCTACCTGGGGGCCACCAAGAGGAACATGCTGGGGAACCACTTGTAAGTGCATTTCCGTGATGTTTCAGGCTCTTTCCTCTCCAGATTTACCCAAGAGCATCACTCCTCGTATTCACCGCAGCACCTTCCGGCTGCACACCCACTTTTAATCCCAGCACTAATTCGATGCTGGAGGGGCACACACGTGTCCTTGTCCCTGCCTGTTAGTGCTCACCCAAGGAAATGCTTCCTGATACATCAGGAGGTGATGCTTTCTTTTTTTTTTTCCTCACTGTGACCCCATTTTAGCTCCTGACCCACCTTCTCCCCATCCTTACTTGCTTGGGATGCTTCTGATTGCTACCTGACGCATGCCCTGGCTGAAATAAAACAGGCACAGTGAGCACTTTAATCTTTCTGCATAACTATCTGCCTTTATCCCATCCCTAGCTCTCAAAGACAAACCTCCTCTGTCTTGTTACCATTTCCAGCCCCGAGATGCTCAAAAGCAAATTGAGTCCATCCCTCCTCCTGTACAGCCTTGCTCTGGCCTGTTTTGGTGCCAAATGACCCCAGATGTTCATCCACAGCCTGTCCTGCCCACTCCCCACCCTAGCTTGAGTTTTCTCCCCGTTAATGCGCACCTGAACCAGCCCCTCTTGACAGCTCCTGAAGCCTTTCCTTGGGCAGCTGAGCCCCAGGGTTAGAGCTGCTCCATGTCCCCAGCCTGCGCGTTCCTAAGCCATACATATCTGACACTTCCCTGCGTCCCTGCGTCTCTCTCTGCCCACACCAAGTTTGACAACAGCTTTCAGCAGGGTGCAACTTGGAAATGCTGCCATCCTGTTTGTTACATCTTGGCCCACTTTTTTTTTCCCCCCCTATTGGGTATCTCAACTTCTTGTTTTTCTCCAAGACAAAGCAAAACAACCCCCCCCAAATGCAAATTAAAACAGAGGGGAACAGTCAGATTTCTGCTCAAGCTTGCCCACTCGCGCCGCAGCACAGAGGAGGAGTAGGAGGAAAACCAGGCATGAAGCAGAAGGGGCTTCTTGGTCCCAGAATGTTCTCAGACTGCCGCCGACGGGGCTGGGAAGACCCACCTCCTCAGCACCAGGCTGGCAAGCATCGAGGTCCAGCTCCTCCACTGTCGCAGCACCAAAAACCTAAAAAATTAAAGAAAGAGAGGGGAAAAAAAATAAAAATCAAAGGTTGTCTGGTGAAGAGAAACCCTCCCAAATACAAGCTCGGGCCACCTGCCTCTGCAGGAGGGCTCATCCTAACCTCTTCAATCTCTCCTTTCCATCGCTTGCAGCTCTGGGGTGGGTTTGCAGGGCTGAGCCGTCTCCGTGCTGCTATTCCCAACCCCGTGGGTGGCGAGGAGATTGGCAGCAGTGTCAGCTTCATGCTGTTGCCTGTGAAGCCGAGCCCAGAAGCAGGCAGGGAGTTATGCAATAGGAGAAAGGAGACCCGAGGGGAAAAACAGAAGAGGCTTCAAGGAGGACAAAGCGCTCCTGGCTCCTGAGATGGAGGCGACTCTAGGATTTGAGTAAAGGAACAGCAAAGAAAGGCAAAATGCCCCCACGCTGCCTGCCCCAGCAGCCAGGGAGGAGATGCAGAGTTGGAAGGAACAGGAGTGCCAGACTTTGCTTCTTTTGGGGAATTTTTTATTGCATCTCCTGCTGCAGCCTGTGTCCGTGGCCTGGTAGGCATTTTGGGCTCTGTCTTGCCCCACCTGCTTCTTGTCACAGCTTGTGTCATACCCAGGGTCACCCCACTGCTTTCCTGCAGCACATCTTCCCCGGGTGCGCTTGAGCAACAGGGGGTGGAGAAAACAACCCTGCAGGAATGTGGCTGCTGACACCCCGAGAGGTGCAGCGACATGCCAGCAGGGTGAGCCCCATCCGCCCTTCTGCCAAAAAAAAAAACCAACAAACGTCCAGGAAGGAAGGAAAGCACCGCAGCCAAGCAGGATTCTCCCTCTGCCTGGCTGCAGGGCTGCACTAGCAGTAAGCCTGGCAGTAGGATGCCACAAATCCTGCCCTTTCCGCAGCACTGTGAGCCCCAAAATCTTAAGCATGACCTAAGGAGCTCAGAGGGAGCCTGAAAGAAAAGGTCTAAGCAGCACGGACCAGCTGGAGCACTATAATACACAGAGGTAGTGCTTAATTGCCTCTAATAAAGGGGAGCACAGATCCTGTTATGCAGTTCTGCACTAGCTCCTGCAAATGGCACATCGTTAAGCTGCATCAGCTGCCAGCATGCATTGTCGGTCCCTTATCTAACGTGCAGGGGCAAAACCCCACAGGAATCTGGGTCAGGGAAGAGCCAGGCTCTGACCCAGCCCATGTGGGGTCAAGAATCCAAAAGCTGACCTTTGGCTGCTGCAGAACAGGGGCTTCTTGGGCAACCTGCATGCCCAGGTGGACGTGCATGTGTGGATGATCACTCGGCGATGTCCTCCTGTAATTATAAGCACCTCCTGTAATTATAAGGGTTCTTAATCAGTACTGCTGGGTCTGAAATGAAAGCTGACGCCTGCTTGTCAGATTGTGGGAGCTGAGGTCCAAGGCAGCCACTAGCGCCCTAACGTACCTGTTTCCCAGGGGCACAGTCAAAACCCATCCCCAAGGAAGCTAAAAGGACTGCTGTGCATATCACCAGGAGATTGCTCCATCACTACTTTTAAATAGAAAGTCATTCCATAACAGGCTAGAAATCCCCACGTTTTGAGGATACTCCTGCTCCATCTCAATCCCATCCCCACGCACCACTCACTCGTCTAGTTCTGGCACATCTGGGAGGCAAGGCAGCTAGGGTCGTGTACTTACAATGTGCATGTGCAGAAGTCCTCTCCCATCTGGGGCGACTTCCCTGTTCCCTGGTGGCTCTTGGCTGGGAAGAAAGGCTTTACAAATGTTCCCAGCCACTCCATCCTGATTGAGACGGAGAGGGCGGTGTGCTCAATACACGTTGTGTGTGATCTTTTGTTTCATTCAACGCAGAGTTGTGTTTAAGGCCCTAGGCAACTCAGCTTGTCTTCTGCTTTTAGCTCAGCCAGTCAGTTTTTTAGGCTCCTACAAATAGCAAACAATCCCTGCCTCAGCTCCTTCTGCATAATGGCAATAATATTTACCAACTTGAACATGTGAATCCAAAGGGTATGTAGCAAGCCTCTTAGAGAAAGCATCAAGTTCAAAGACACTTATAATAATACATATTATCTTTACACCCCATCTATAATTATAGCAAAGTATAGTCTGTCTTGAGAAACTGAAAAAAACTTTCACATCTTGGTGTTATTTCAGGCTTTAAAAAGTATTCACCACTATTAATGTTTTGCAACCTTAGAAACTTTGCAAATGCTTTTCGGTCTTTTTTATTGTTACTGGTATGAAAGTCAGGACAGGCTTTGTGAAGATGCCCAAACAAGATCACCGAAGATCCCATAGCCCATCATTATCAGCTTATCTGGCACAGTGAGTCATCTAAGAAATGAACAATTACGAAGCTCATCCCATCTGCTTGAATAAATATTGCAGCCAAAATGGCTGTGTTAGAGGAACAGAAAGGCTGCCAAAGCCAGCACTGAAGGTGACACTTGCCATTTTGGCTCTGCTGCTTCCCAAGCTCATTCAGCACGTTTTGTGTCCGTATTGTGCTGTTCTTCCACTCCACGACCACCACCTATTTCCTTTCTGGTGGGAGCATTCTCACAGCCCTCAGGTCTGCCCTCAGGTCTTCTGCTGAGCCTGAAGGACCAGGTGGAGGCAAGGGTAGTTCCTGCTCCAAGCGCACAGAGCTGACATAAACTGTAAAGGAGCAAAAGCTAGACAAAGATCCCAGGTATCGGTTCTCAGACATCCACAGGCATACAACTGCTGTGAATTGCCAGGGTAGAGGATCCTGTGCTCCACCTTATTTGGCAGCTGTGTTGAGGACAGAGGACTTCTATTTTTCCAAATGCCTAATGCTTGCTGAAGGCAGCATTTTTGTCTCCCAACCCCCAAATTTCAAGCACGGGCTCACAAAAGCCCCTGACTCACAGACATGCTTTGACATACATAAAATATTGGCTTCCCATTCCTTTGAAACACCTGAATCAGTCTGTAAAAAGCTTCCAGAACAGCCCAGCCACGTAAACAGAAGCCTGGGTGCCAGCAACAGCAAACAGGGCCCAGTAACAGGAAGGTATTAGGCCCAGCAAGTTGTTAGCTAGGTCTGCTACTTGCAGGAACATGGGAACAGCTATGTTCTCACAGCAAAGAAAAAGCACTAGCTGTTGTGTGCTGTTAAGACACTGTTTGAAGCTGCTGTCCTACATTTTCACCTGCTTTGCAGAGACCACCCTATTTTTCCATGAATTCTGAGCTATGCATACTTGCAAACTCCCGCCGCTGCAGTTTCAGCCCAGTTAACCGTGAAACACGTGGCTTTGGACAACTGATCCCCAAACCACACTTCAATTTAAAGCTGAATTCCATTCTGGGTAGGCTTTTTCTTTGGTTTAGAAGCTGTGGGTTTTGTCCTTCCCCATCTGGTTAACCAAGATGTTGCAACACACAGGCAGTATGCCAGTTGCGGTCACTGCAGTGTTTTATACCAGTTTATTAGCAATGCAGACTCAGTTCCACAAGGAAATTCTTGTCTCTTCCTTCTCCACCTCATCTTTCTTCTTTTTCCTGCTTGCAGCTGGGAATACTACGTGGACGATGCACCACGGATAGTCCTGAACAAGCTGGAGAGCTGCGGTTACCGCGTGGTCAGCATGACGGGCGTGGGCCAGACATTGGTGTGGTGCCTCCACAAGGAATAGCGAGGAGACTTCTGCACTCCATCTGGGGAAGGACCCTGCTGGCAATCACCTCACACAGGACTTAAAGCAAGCTTTTTTCCTTGAGTAATTTGTTTCTGTTCCAGATGCTCAGGTGTGGGGGGAGGAGTGTTGTGGGAGCAAGACTTCACCTAATGGAAACTCACCATCCCTGCCATTTCATAAGGCCTGGGTGGAGGAAGCTATCCCAGCCCAGACAGTATCAGGCACACACAACAGATGGCTTTAACTCCACATTCATCCAAATGGCAGTCTGGCAAATACCATCTTTTTACATTTTAATAATCTATTTAGCATGCATTGGAAGGAGCTCAAATAACAGACTTGCCTGTCTGTTCCTCAGGGCTGTCCTGGGGGTACATGTTAAATGGGAGTTCAGAACATGCCTCCTCCCAGACTTAGGGGGGCAGGGATGAGAGGTCAAGCACAGATGGCATACCGTCTCATCCCCAAAATGAAAGCAGGAACTGCTAATCTCACACAGTGCTCTTTGAGAATCCCTCCACTCAGCAGCAAGGCCAATTTCCCTCCCATACTGAATCATGGTTAGCAGCATCAGACTTTCGGTCCCAAGAGTGCCCTTCAAGCATAACACGGTGGTTCCTGAAATACCTTAGATCAGTACAGAAAGGTTTTGTGAACATTTCAGGTATCCGCTCTGTAAACATAGCAGCAACAGTTGCAATGCTGGATTGTCTGGGACTGTACATCAATTCTGCTGTAAAGGTAACCCCAATAAAATATTTATCTGAAGAGACCTACATCTTTGTGTGGGTTGTTCTGAAGTGCCCAAAGCCTGCTGGATTCACAGCTCCCAAGCAAGCGCTTTCAGGAATTACAGAGCTCCAGGCTTTGAACGGTTTGGTGTTTGTTCAGATAGCACGTCTCAAAATCCTGTCCTCTGACTGAGCAGCTACTCTGAGTACGCAGACTGACAGGGTAACACTTACTCTGAAGCTTATGCAGCCATCTTTCCCTGTTCTCTGGAAAGCACTGCAGTCACATGCAGTCTGTATTCCTACAACAGTTTTAAAAAAGGATGTTTATTGGCTTAATTTAAGAAACAGCTTTGGAAATGGAATGATGGGGTGGGGAGAATCCATACTCTCTCCTGCTAGGTGTGAGACTCTTCCTCATCTTCGCGCTTGAGCTGTTCAATCAGCTGCTGCCTCTCTGCAGCTTGGCGCATCCGCATCATCACCAGGCTCTCGTAATCCCGCTCTGAGACTACAGACGCCTGGAAGCAGAAAACAAATGCAACCTGTAAAGGACAGCACACACTGCAAAGCTCCCACAGGTCCCCCCTCCAAAAGCCACACTCAGAACACCCGCATTTGAGTCAGGCAGACCATTTGTAGCAGTATGACACTAGAGAAATCAGGTAAGGTGTGAAAGCTGCCTGGCCTACAGAAAGTGGTTGGCTTCGTAGCAAACAGTGCTACTGACCCTTGATAGTGTCAGTGGAAAGAAAGAATAGAACAGGCAGGGTGGCTGAAATACCCTCTTGATCCCGGAACTACTCTCACCAGCTCACAGAGGTTGGATGGGGAAACACAGCTGGTTATTTTGGATGACAAGCTTGCTCTGCAAGTCCAGCACACACTTCATCCGTTACAAAGGCTAATGCCATAAAATCAAACTCTTGTGGTTTAGGCATGAAAGTAGCTGCACAGAAGAAAACCAGGTATGTTCCCAAACTTGGCACAGGAGTTTCTGTTCTCAAAAGCTCTTGGAGCCTTTCTGCTGTGTGTGGTAGCAACCGTCATGTCAGTTAAGTGGTGACTGCAGACTACCTAATAAATGTAGGCAGCAAATGACAGCTGCTATCTCAGAGCAAAGTGGCGGTTTTGGCACTCTGTTTTCAAAAGCCTTTTAGCATTAGTAGGTGGCCTTACTGATTTCAGATGTATTCAACGTGCCGCAATGCTTGGAAACATTCATCTCATTTGCTTGACAGTTCAGGCAGAAATAAAAGCATCTTGACAAAAGGTGAACATAAGAAATCTCACGCTAATTTTTCTAGGAACTAGATTTAGTGGTGATTTAAGGACATCTTGAACAGAAAACAGAAGGGCTGAAACGACAATCGAATAGCAAAAGCTTCTGCGGGAAAACAGTGCAAGGGTAAATTTGCTACTATGTGCCAGCAAAGCGGTTACTCCAGCTGCAGAGTGCCTAGCTGTGAGGACAAAATAGAAGCCCACAATAGATGAAAAAATGGGGGAATTAAGAGACTGGGATGCTGTAAATTGGTGTCTTTGGAACTGCATGAATGAAATAACCTTTCGGTACTGCGCAGCACAGACTTCCATAGTGTTTGAGAAAGCAACAGATTGTATCAGACCTCAGTGGCAGAACGAGGTTTCTTCAAAGCTTCTGTCCACTAACCACAGATATTCACTGACATCTGCTTGGCTGAATGAAATAGCCTACATGAGACTCATGTAAATGAGTCACCCATACAAACCTGAATCACTACCTCACACTCTGGATTTAAATTTAAAACAGAGAAGAGATTATTTCCGGCCTCATTTGGGAGCCCTGCTGATACAACAAGCCATCAGAAGTGACAGTACGGAGAGCACAAAGGGAAGAAGCAGTCTGATTCAAGATGGGCTACAAGTTGACGTTCACACTGACGGTTCTCAAGCAATCTGGGTGCCTCTGAGGGAGCTTGCTTTCTCCCCAGGCAGAGTGTGGGCTGATGCTTTGCCACTTTACACACCTACTTCCTGCAATCCTGACAATTACCAATAGTGTAAAACCCAGTTTCTGACGTGGCTGACTCAGCAAGGGCTTGGCTCAAAACAAATACATACGCACAGGGAACTGCAGCCAGGGAAGCAGTGACAAGAGGCACATGAAGAGAAGGCGGCGTGGATTTCTACCGCTCTGGGTCCAACCTGGCTGAATCATCCCTGGATTTGCTTCTTCTTCCAGCATCCCAGCATACTGGTGAGCGTGGTGGTCACCGTTCTCCGAGAACTTTAGCTGTCTCTCTCCTCTGCCTGTTGGACTCAGGTGCTTCTCCGACACAGTGTAAGTCTATTTTGCATTCAATTTTCCTAACGCTTATCTTTTACATCTTCATTTTGCTGCTTTTTAAATTTCCATTCCACTATTTCTTTGGTTTCCTTCAGTGTGACTGAGTCACCAGATCCCTTCCTAACCACCCACTGAGATTTTTATACCATGCCCTTCGCCATGAAGGTGGCTGGTTACCATGGTACCAGAGTGCCCTTCTGTTCTAGATGCTAGATTAAATCTGTTCTCATGGTGACTGTGTGCCTTTGCTATTCTTCATCAGCTTGTTTCTGCAGCACAGATTTAATAAGCTCAGACATCACCATTCCTTCTCCACCGAAGGAGGCTCCCTAATATGTAAGATGGGGCAACTGCTCCTGAACGCAGGGATGTAGTGTGAAGTTTGCATTTCCTGCAATACGAGCTTCTCTGTTTTCCTTCCAGCTACAGGAACAGGGAAGGAAGAAGTTGTTCCTGTTGTGTGGCTTGCTGCTGAGCCTGTGACTGAAGTTCAACACCTGACTGTGAAGAGTCAGCAGTTTCTTTCTTCTCTTTGCCTTTCATCAGCATGGATACTTGGCGGAGAGGATCCATTAAGTCCACAACGTTCTTCAGACGTTTCTCACTCAGGAGACACAAAAAGCTGGGCAACCAAGTCATTATCTTGAATCAGAACAGCCACACACTGGACAGTGATGGACAGTGCCAGAAGAGGGAATGCTTGAGGGAACTGAAGGACAAGTCTGATTACCTGTCATGTCAGAGTGAGCAAAACCTAGCCAAGGCACAAGCACCTCCTAAGCCTCCCCGGCTGTACCTGGACAGTTCTAGCTGCCCGAACATCATTGATCATACAGATTCTCACTCTGACGTCTCCTTTTCTGGTGCTGCTCATCAATACCACAAAGCCACTCAAACTCAGTTCCACAAGGAGCAGGCTACAGACTGCGGGACCTCAGAGACTAGTTCCCAGAATGGCACCACTCTTTCTGATCTGTCTGATCCTTTCCTGTCCTTCAAAGTGGATTTGGGGCTATCGCTTCTTGAGGACGTTCTGCAGACCCTCAGGAAACAGAATCCAAGAGATTACGCCATTTGAAGGTATTTATGATTTAATGTATCACATTTACCTACTGCTGGTGCCAGTTTCTCTAGTCCTAACAGGAGGAAGGATACTGCATCACCCCTGTTGTGTGGTCTGTTCTGTTGTTCTTGCCTTATCCATGACAGACTGCTCTTGTCCTTGCCAAGAAGTCCTTCAGAAGGGAGCTGACAGGTTCCATGCCTAGATGAGAGCACTGTCTGCTGGAACCTTGTGGGCATGTTTCCGTTCTCCACGCTGGGAATTTCCCGCTCTTGACTGTGTATCTCCAACTCACAGAAGAATGGCATTGTTTGGCAAAAGACTTGGTATTTGGGGGATGTGGATGTGACACTGCGGAGCATGGACAGAAAGGGGTATGGCATACATCATTTGTGGATAAGCAGGCAGCTTGTAAGGAGACAGGAGCATTGTTATCTCAAAGCCATAGCTACGGCAATGGTCAAGAGACAGAAACTGATGTTTCTTCTCCCACCACGTTTGAGTGTGAAAAAATCAAAGCTGTTCCTCTTTTTTTTTTTTTTTTAAATGTCAGTTTCTTTTCCCCTAACTCAAGTGCAGTTGGCACTCCCAGCCTGGAAACAGGTAAGCATCTATATAGGCTCATAACGCAGCAAGAGCAGTTCATTTAGTCTACTAACAGAAGAAATTTCTCTAGATACTGCTGCTTGAAGCATGCATTGATCTATCAGCTGTACAGACATGGAAGAATAAATGCATCTGTGACTGGAAATGTCTTGTTGCCTCATTTCATTGGTAGCAAGCCAAACCAACAAAGGCCAGGCATCAAGAGCACAGGTCCCTTATCTGCAGTGACCAAGATTTATCCTCTGGCACTTCAGGTTTTTATGAGGGTGGGGAAAGCAGCATTGCTCTTCTTTTCTGGGCTGGGAAACGGCTAGAGCTGCTGGTATTCTGTCTTCCCCTGGGAGGGGGGAGGGAAAGTGCACACAGATCAGGACCAAGATCTAGCGCTGAAATGAACGCAGTTCTTCACCCTGTAGGCTGGAAGTGCTCTGCCTGGCTGAATACTTTTTAGGCAGGATCAGGGGTGAACTATTAAAAAGACACTGCAGAAGCTGCTGGGTCACCAACGTCTTAACTTTTTTCATAGGTAGGTTAGATAGCAGGTCCCTTTTAAAAAAGACAAACACCACAACAGACCTTAACAACCATAAGCTTTGGAAGCAGGCTACAGCTTCCAAAAGAAGCTGTGCTCAGATTCCAGAGAAGGCACAGACAGCTCAACCTACAGCCTGATAGGAATCTAGTAAAGTCAGATAACGTGAATTTGCTGAAGCCTCAAAGGAGCTTAGAAAAGATGCAAGAGAATGCCAGAGGCTTTTGTCAGCACATTACTGTGGCTGAATGGATGGCGCAAAACAAATGTGGTGCACTGGTAGGGAGATACCACTAGTACAGATGCAAGGCTGACCTTCCCATGAGCAAGTGCTTCATGCTGTTGTGGAGGCAAAAGGTGCTCCTCACAGCACTATACAGTCCTTGTATGCTTTGAGCCACTCAGAGCTGCAGCAATCAAACAATCATTGCTCTCAAATTGCCTAGAGTAATAGCAGTTAAACCACAGCTTTTGTAATTCAAGCTTAACACTCCTATTCAGCTCCAGCAGTTCTCCAAAAACTGCTGAACAACACTCATCCCCTGCTGTGGGATGAAACAAGCCAGTAAAAAAAAAAAAACAGTAAAAACCGTGGAGACAAATAACTTGCAACTTGCTGCCTCAAGACCAACAACACGACCTTTCAGCAGGCAGTCTTGCTTTCACCTAGGAACTGCTTCCAAAGCTGCCCTGGTCAAGCCTGTCTGCAGCTCTGTTATTTGATGACTTTGGTGCACAGCTCCTGGCTGAGTACCCCACGCATAGAGCACAAGTGGATGAGTAGTGAGTGTGTTGCCATGAGAACAGTGCAGCTCTTCAGCTGTTTTCCGAAGCAGAGCAGGGAAGGAGCTTCATTTGCACAGAGTGGGAGCAAACAGGGGGTGGAATCAGACAAAAATAGGAGCTACCCAGAGAGAGCAAAGAGGAAATGAGGGCAGCTTCAATCAGAATGAAATTAGTGCAGCTTGAAAATGAGAATGTAGTCTGTGGTGGATGGAAAGCCAGACTGGGTATGAAGGGATAAGGTAGGGAGTAGATCAGGGCAGTGGCAACTGATACCCAAAAGACCTCATTTTGGATAGTCTAGAATTTAAGAGCTGAGAACAAAGAGGATAAGACACCTAGAAGCAATACAGCCAAGAGAAGTGATGACCAAGTTACTTGTTTTGGAAACATCTTTGTGGAAGCAGCAGCAGGCCTTGGGGAAGGCATGGTGTAGGGAGTAGGAAAAGGAACCAGAGCAGCTCAGAGATCTTAGCCTAGACAGCAAGACTACACTGCAAGCAGAGTTGCAGCTGCTTACACAAAAGCAGTAGAAAGGAAAAGCACCACAAGTGCAACTCCTGGGAAAGGATACAAGCCACTGGCCATAACTCTTCACCATTTTGAGAGCTAGCACAGGACTGATGAAGGTGTGCTGGACAGAAGTGAGTCACCACCTCCACACAGCACGAACACCACCAGCTGCTTCAGCCTGCCCTGCCTTGCTGCTGGCTCCACCAGGCTAATCCTTTGCAGCAGGCAGACGCTGCAGTTTCAAACTAACAAAGCTTTGGTCATGGAAAGAAGCCAAGACAAAGTTAGTCAAATGCTAAGTCTTTCACAGTTGAACCCACAGAGGCAAGAATCCATTAACAATTTTTGCACTAGTGACCCCCTCAGGTATGAATGAACTCTGAGACAGTTCTTGTTCTCCACTAGTGAGGGATAGTCAGACTTGATTCTGCTTTTTCCCAAATTGTCTTCTAACACTCTGACCCAACTCTGTGAATCTGCTGTGTCTGCAGGGCTCACTGGTTCTACACCACGCATGAAGATCCGCTTGGCTACTGAATTAAGATGCTCTGCCTTTGCCTGAGATCTCTGGGAAATGATGCTGGCTCAGCCCAGGCTGTTCAGACAGAACATAAAACCCTAAACAAAACTAGGATAGCAGCAAGGCATTTTGATATGTAAATTCTGTAAATAAAATACCTGAAAAGTCAGGAGAGAATGCATTGAACAGTCTCACAAGCCACTACAATATTTAGGCCATGAACACATACAAGGCTGACTGAGACACAGACGTGGACTAAGGACACCTGTAGCACATAAGGCAGGGGAAAAGGAGAGGGAAGGAAGTGTCACATTTAGTTTGAACTGGAACTCAAATAACCAGAGGATCTCAGGCCCCTCTGCACTTTGTCTCAGGGAAGGAATTACCAACTAGACCAGAAAACAGGCAGAACATGAGATATACTACACTTAGACTACACTGAGCTCTACAGCACAGAATTTAACATGCTGTAAAAGAAGTGGATATAGTTCCTACTTGCAAGAGGCAACAGGAGCAGGGGGTAACTGACAGCCAACAATTTGCTGCAGCATTGCCTACGCAAGGAGTGATTTGGCTTCTATGTTTAAACCACTAGTTGTTGTTGCCTTTTACGCATTTTGTGACTGAAGCAACAACTTCAGATTGATCATCTGGTGGAACAAACAGGAAGCAGCTAAGAGTTAGCAAATACCTTGTACTTGAAGCGTCTACCAAGCTTTAACAGCACTGGTGAAGGCAACCCAAACCAGACAATAAGGCCTCTTTACAAGGATATTCAATTTGATATTACTTTCTTTCCCTCCTGCAAACCCTAAGAACATAGGTTTGGTTTCAGCACTGAAATTCCATCCTCTTCTGAATGCAGTAACCAGAGCTCCCTAAAGCTGCCTTCTAGGAGAGCTGTTTTCTTTTTTAGTGAGCTATCAGCCAGAGGTTTCCCACAAAGTCTACTAAATTCACAGAAGAATGGCATTAGAAGCTTCGTGTTGAGCAAGAAGCATCCTTGTTTTTCACTTTTCAGAGAGAGACAGACACATTGTGCAAAGATCCGGTCACTCAAGTAGCCTGTGCCTCAGTGTGCTGCTACTCAGGCAAAAGGTCCTTTAAAAAAGCCACCGCTTCAGCATAAAAAGGATCACCAGAAAGCCAAACCTTTCACTAAGAGCTTCTTTTCCAGCTCTGCTAGGAATCAATGCATCTTACCATAAATGCAATGCATCCTTTTAAATTTGGGTTACTATAGAAACAGACTTAGGTAACAGCAGCGTATGTTCTCCTTACCTGTGAAGTCCTAGGCTGACTACTGCTGTCAGAAAGGACAGTGCTGGGATTGTTCTGGGGCTGGCCTTCCAGCCACGAAATCTTTAGAGGATTATTTGTCAGGCCAACTTCGTTCTTCACAGCCATCTCCTATCAATGAAAATATTCTATCACCATCTGAATTTTGGGTCACACTCCCTCACATTTCACTAACAGTCTTACGAGATTTTTCTATCTCAGCCTGTTACCAATGCCAATGAAGATTTCACAGCTGCCCTACATGAGAAGCACCCTTCAAGTCCCATACCCACATCCAGCACAGATAGAACATATCACTGACAGTACTTCTGATAAACAGGGCACAGACAGTTTTTCTTGTCTTTTTTTTTTTTTTTTGACTGTTTGAATATATCGAGTGAAAGAACAGTGACAAGGAATAAAGAGACTCTTGTAGTGTAAATTTAAGTTGATGGAACTACTAAAACATGGGTAACTGATGCATTCTGCTTCCACAGTAACATGAATTATTATAACTCATTGTGAGTCAAGACATTTAGATTTCTTTTAAACTGCAAATGCCTGATATAACCTCTAAGACTCATTAAGCCCATCTCCACAATTGGTAATTCACCCTCAGTGAGAGCTGGTTAAATAGCTTAATGTCTGCTGTTTAAAGCAGTGTCTCTTCCCTCAGCTGCTTACATGCACAGCCTGCTTGTTTGTGTGCATGATCTGCTCTGGGTTTACACCTCAAGGTTTGCCACTCCCTTCATGCATCTATACCTTTAGACTCTCATTACCCTTCTCCACTGCCTTAATGACAAGGCAGCGTTTCCAGGCTGTCAGACAGCAAACCCTTCCCTTCTGAAGCACCTTCTTGCCCACTTTCCACTGCACACATCTGTGGTCTCCACCAGACTTACAGCAGCCTTAACCGTAGCAAATTCCACAACTGCACTCCCAGTCTTCCTGCTGGAGATCAACAAATTTAGAACATCACCATACTGTTAGGAGAGAGAGAGAAAAAGAAAAGTTAATAACAAAAAGAGAAGTTTACATATGGAGTACCTGCAAAGAGAAGAGGTATCTTCACAGACAGGTGGCTTGAGCTGTCACCCTTTCTGTCTTGCACAGTCTCCCATTCATCCCAACCTGTCATAATTCCTGTCCCTCCAGGGAACAGCACTGGGGAGACATGTAGCTACACACTTTGCTTCCAGTGAGCCCTAATGCAAGAGGATTGTTCAGCTTAGTCAGAGCTACGGGAGATACTCATATGAAGGAAAAATACAGACCACGTGCTGGGGTTAATCAGATCAAAGGTTTGTCTATTCCTGCCTCCCAACTCCCCAGAGAAGTTAATGCATAGTGCTTAAAGTGAAGGTAAAAGTGCACCATAACCACAGAGCCTGTCTAAACCTTATAAAGGACATGGACCGAACCACTGAAGGGGAAGAGTTTGCATTTGCTCTGTTTCACTAGGAGTCCCTCCTGGGAACAAGACAGAGGTGCACCTCAGGAGCAGTTACAGCTAATGGATTGTGCCGATGATCTCTGGAAATGGCATGATCAAGAGGGCTCAGCAAAGAAGAAAATGAGCTACTCTGGTTTATATGGAGCTTCCCAAAATTCACTATCCATTCTTATAGCATTGAGAGCAGGGAAAGATCACAGAATAGAGAAACATCAGATAGGACCTTTTGGAGAATCCGCAACAGAACATCTTTCGAGTATCCCCCTCCTGACTCATCTTCTTTCCTGCATTTCCATTTTAGCTAGGAAACAAATGCAACAAGTTAATTTTGTCCAGCTGAACACACGTTGCCATGCTGAATACAGCTCATACCACCTGCACAATAATCAAGTTTGCTATTTACAGCTACAGTCCCAGAATACCAAGACAATGACTTTGACATCAGCACAAAAAAGGAACAAATTATTTGTGGAACAGTGAGAAAAGCCTAACTAGAATTAAAATTAAACTTGAAGGCATATTAATGGCTATATCAGGGTAAAAAACAGACGTTTCTCAGTGCCTAAAGCAGAGATGGCTGAAACATTCAGGTCAGAAAGTAGAGGAGAAAAGGATAGGGAAGGAAGGGTGCTTTAAACACAGCAACACATGCATGGGGGAGCTGTCGGCATGCATGATGTGCATTAAGTAGAGGAGATTCACCACCTCTGTACAAAGGGGCACGCCGGTTCAGCAGAGGAGTCCCTTCTGTTTTCCAAAACTGCAGAAGTTCTACCAGTTTTTACCAAAACCCATCTTTCTAGGGATGTCTTACTTTGAGTTTGGGAGTTATTCTGCCTTCTGCTCCATTTCCTTCTTGCCTGCCTAAAGAGGAGAAAGAAAATAAAGATGAAAAGGACATGGTTAAAAATTCATCAGCTAAACAGCTTTAGCACAAAATTTGCTCTGAGAATACAGCAAGCACACTTCTGGATTTCTTTTGCACTAGATCAGTTCAGCACCCCAAAAGTCTTACACAACGGTATCAGTACGAGCTGTAGTGTAAACTCAATACTGGATGTCTGCATTTTTTCCTTCCGTGATGCCCAGGCTGCCCATGATCAAGGTCAGAAAACAGCTAAGTTAAAAACACAAGTGTGAGACATGCTATATTCTGCGACATTTCTCCCTGCAAAGGGGCTGTGCTGGTAGGAACAAATGAGGAAAAATAAGGGAGGACAAAAAAATGCTAAGACATAGCTTAAGAATTTAATCTGGCCCTGCAACTAAATATTTAATAGCAAAATACGTCATAGTGATCTGCTCCTGCTCCGAGGATCAAAAAGTGATTTATGGTAAGTAAATGCTCAACATCCTTCCCAATTTCCAATATGTGAAATTAAGTAAGAGAGGTTAGGGTGGGCTGAACAGCTTATAGACTGTCATACAGGAAACCCATGGGAACCCCAAAACAGAGTTTCTGCATCTGGACCTCTGGTGTTTTTTTTTTTTTATTCCTTAGATCAACATTTTTCCTGTGAGAAAGCAAAAAATCTTATACTATGGCAACAGCCAGAACACGAAAGGGGTAGGAAGCAAGAGACAGTAAGTTTTTCTATTGAGCTGAAGCCCTGAGCAGCACTAACATGTTTTGAAAAGCAGAACAGAACTTCCTGAAATATAAAATTGCATTTTAAGCCCACAGAAATACAGAATATTTAAAAAAGGCAGATCACTAGGGAGATATGGGGATGGGAATGAGTTTCAAGAATCCCAGAGCCGAACTGGGATTCTAGAAACACCTCATCCCCTCCTTTTTACAAGGGAAGCTAACCACAGCTACTAAGCAGCCCATAAGAATTAGAGGGAGAAAATTAAATTCCAGGAAGTAAAACCTCAGCAACCACAGACTATGCAAAACTTCATTCTCCTCACTGCGTCTCTTTTGGGTACTAAGAATTTTCACAGGGATACAGAGGTAGTAGCCCCAACGACATGTGGTGGGTTTATTTTTTGGCAACCTTGAATCAGTCCTTATTCTGTGTGTGCAACACTGACTGCTTTAATTGTGACAGATGAGTTGGACTTTAGGTTTTCTTCCAGCACACCTGTGGGGATCCACATCAGGCCACCCAATTCTTTAGAATATTTATTGTAGAGGAGCAGAAATATGCCACATAAGAAAAAAGCCTCACAGAAACGCTCCTCTTTTGACTTACCCCTGAAAAAGGTGCTAAGTAGGATCCGATCCTATACATGGCAATGTGACCAAGTCAGAAAGCTGCATTTGCATGCAAGCCCTGCTCCATCTGCAGAGAAGTAAGAGTCCTAGGGGCAACTTAGTTCGGTTAAGGACTCCAGTCTCACCTATTCTCACCTTGGATGCGCTGCTCTCTTTCAAGCTGGATCTGTTCTCGAATGAGCCTCTGCTGCTCTTCAAGCTGACGAGAGCCTTCTTCACGCAGTCGTATTATCTGGAGCAGAGTTAAGACAGCATGGATATCTCAGTGCACAGTTCCACACTTGGCTCATGCCAGCTGAAGACTGCCAAGGATCACTTTTGCCTTTCCCCCATCTCCTGGGGGCAAACCTCCCCCTTGTTCCCCCATGCCATCTCCAGTGCTCATATAATAATTGCATCCCTTGTGATCCTACTGACACAGTCCCTATCAGCCAGCATATACCCAGTTAGCTGTTACTTTCTGCTACACAAAAGAGTAGACAAAACCCCAAACCCTGGGACAGAGACATCTACCAGACTGCTCCACATGCCTCTCATAGAGCCCATTAATCCAAAAGGCTGAATGACTGCTACACAGAGTTGTTATACCTCTTCATGTGGTTTGCATTATGAATGTAAAGTCTTTCAGTTATTCTTCTCAAACACAGTTTAAGAATTTTAAAATGATCATTACCTCTTGTTCTAATGTCCTTGTTATCCGGATCTCCTCCTCTTCACTGTCACGGGCCTGAGCTTCTCGTTCCCTGGCTTCAAGATCTGCAGAGAAAAAAAAAAACAAAATTAAAACAATGCAAAGAGAATTTTCACTGATGACACTGCTGTCCAGAGGTGGATGGAACGATCCCAAACTTTGCTTTGTCTACAACAGATTCAAAGTAGAGACCTGATGCTCTGCTATCTCTCCTCAGCCCAGGTGCAGCCATATATCAGCAGTCCTAATGGTCATCAAAAGCCACACTTGCCATCCCTAGCTATGACTATTAGATATTTCAGATGGCTACTATATTATACTGGGCTTAAAAAACAGCCATCACAGATGAAGAGCAGTTTAACAATTAGTGGTAAATTCCAGCAGCAGAAGAAATGCAAGCACCCAGCTAATGAAGACTCCAAGCCCAGAGAAAATTAAGTTTTATTACCAAGCTTTACTTTCTTTCTCTTCTCATCAAGTTTCTGTGTCCTTTCTGCTGCTTGCTTTTTGGCTTTTCTCACTTTGTCATATGCCGCCTGTCAAAGAGCCAACAGAACAGTGTAAGTACATATAAAGCAATAGGGAAAAAAATGAAAGCTGTGAATAAAGGAGAGGTCAGATATCAAAACACTGCTTAAGAGGAGGTGAAGCATTTTCTGCTTCCTGCTAGCACTTCTAAAAACGTTGGACGTTAACACATATCCTAAAAGATAAGAGGCCCCAGGATTTCCAGACACAGCCTGAAAGGATGAGGAAGTCTAGGAGTAAATGCAAAGTGGACTGTAGAAAAAAATCTCACCCATCTTCAGAGGTGGGAAAAATATGTATTTTTCAGGAACAGGCCAAAAGTAGCTTTAGGGGCACTGGAAACAATTCAGATTTGGCTTAGGGCATAGCTTTATGATTAAAAAGGTTTTATTTTATATGAAGAATTTACTCGCAGGACAGATGCTTGACTGACATGAATGTATCAAGAGCAAAGAACATTAGAATTCTTCAGTGCAATAGCACATTAACATTCACGTAGAGAGACTTAAGAAACAGGGTAAACTGGCAGCTTCACTGACATCTGCGCAATCCAGTGAATAATTTGTTAATCAACCTTCAGAATCTTTCTGTAGTAGGTAAAGCATGGCCCTACACAGAAGCTCAAACACATCACTTGAGCATCTTCCTTGTTTGAATAATTGTTCATGAGAGCTCTGCTCTTGCTTTATAAATAAGAAAAATTGGTATTTTCCCTTTATGCAAGGGAACCATTTCCTAAACACTTTTTTCCTTTTTAGGTATACAAGCCAAAAACTTCTTGGATACCAAAAGCATCATTGCCCCCTGGATCAAACATTACAATCTTTGCCAGTATTTGAAAAGAGAAGAGCTATTTCATGCTTTTAGGTCTTATGAGCTAAAAATTTTATATGAATTCTCTCAAGTTGATCTGGATAGGGTTACTTGCTCACGCTGGCCTGCTTTCATTTTGTTTTTATTCTTTCCTTTCACATGTTCGGATTACTTTCAGGCCTTGAGCAGTAGGCACTCAAACACTTCCTCGCAGCAAGAACAGAGTCCAAGCTACATCTGGCAGCCTGCAAAGCTCATGTAGCAAAAGGAGAGAGATCACGACTATGAGCTTTTCAGTTTACAAGTCTCTCATGCCCCACTGAAAGAAGTGCTTTGAGTCCTAGTGATCACATGTCTAGATACTATTTGTCAGACCTTGATTTCAAGCAAACTGCAAATACACTGTTGTCACACAAATTTAAAGCACCCCTGAAAGTGGTGGTTATTTTTTTAAGATAGATATATCCCAGTTGAGCACATTATTAAAACGGTATCTCACATGTGCCACAAAACAAAGCTACTCCCTGCACATAAGATCAGGAAAAAAACATTTGTTGAAGTCCTTATCTGGTGCCTACTATTAGATATCCTGGACAACAACAGGGAACAGACAAGACTTGCATTCATGAAAGCTCAGTTGGAGAAGAGAGCACAGAGCAAGGCAGACAGGATGAGATTATTCACTACTTCTCCAGCATGCACGCACAGAATAACGCCACACAATCCCAACATTACAGAGGGATAGGCATCCTTACCCTTGCTGCTGCATCTGTTAGCACAGCTAAGGCCTGAGACAGTTGGTGGAAGACTTCCGCTGGGAATTAGAAGAAAAAAGGGTAAGATGCAGAAAACCATGGCAGTGGCTTGGAGATGAACCAAAAAAGACAATCCCTTATGGAAGAGACCTGCAGAACATCAGAAAGAAAAAAAATCTTTCCAAAGCATTTTGTAAGCCAGATTCTAGTTATAGGTTGGCTATCTGGTTATTAAACCTGTGCAAATTAAGAAACAAAAACTGCAACCACTTCTTTTTAAAAGAAACCTTGCAAACATGAATTCAATAGAACCCATCTATAGACACAATTCTTCAATTTGCAGCCAGACTGAACATTACAAACAAATTCTGTCTCAAAAGTAGCTTTTCAGCCTGAGATCCAAACTCTCCATCTCACAGCGACGTTGCTCACCCTCTTCCTGGAGGAATATACACATAAGCTGGGGGTCTCCCCATACACTTAAACAACCTCCCAAACTTCTGCATGTATCAAAACCTCCTGCTCTACTCTTATCACCACTAAAAATATTTTTTCCTGGTGGCAATCCCCACACTACAGCTTTAAATCTTCAGTCTGTAAGACTGTAGTCTATCAATTTGGAAAACACAAGATAGAGAACAATGTTTCTTTTGAGGTGTCTTGATGAACAGTGTCCTTCCAGTTACTGATATAAATGTAAAATACTGATTTAAAAGCTTGTTATCGAAGTTCTGATTGCTAGAGGCATAAATTAAAATAGTGACCAGCCAGTAAACATTTAAGACAGTCAAAGATCCATGATTCAAGTATCGTATGGGAAGATTTTGAGTGGTACAAATAAAAATTCAGCATTGACTTAACACTTGTATTTTTAAAACCAGCATGTATGCATTCAACTTTAAAATCCTGAGCTACCTGATAGTGCTGAAAATAACTCTTAATCCTGCATACGTACACATTACATGACACAAAGTCAGGCATTCCCTTAATTACATACAAAGACAGACCTGAAGCTAAGCCGTTAAACACTTCCAGGAGTCTCTCCACATGTGAAAATAAACACGAGTGGTTTGCAGCCATATAGTTTCATCTTACCTGCTCTGGGATTGTCTGGGTTCTTATCTGGGTGACATGTCAGGGCCTTCTGACGGTACGCTTTCTTAACCTGCAAGAAAGGAACAGAGATCTGCCACTTATATCATTTAGTCCATGTTGAGATGCGAACTTAAAAAAAAAACACACTACAGAATCAAAAAAACAACTCAGGGTGGGCCCCTCAGGCCTGACAGAAAAATAAAGTCCAGTTCTGATGTTGAGCACACCATTAGTCCATCATATTGAAATACCTTTCCCTGTTTTCACCAGTCTACTGTAATAATGCGAGACTCCTGAAAAGCTCAGTTTTCTACTTCAGTGCAGTGACCTGCCCTTTTAGATCACACTGTTCTGCAAAGATAAGCATTTGAGCCCAGGGTACTTGGTAGGCTGGCAGCCACATTTTGAATGAGTTTGAGCTTTTCAAAGCTGGAAGTTTTACCTCTAGGTACGCTGTATTACAGCAGTCGATCCTCCTGATCATCAAGGCCAAGTCTGGTTCACAGAGGCAGTTTTCCAGCTGGAGGAATACAGTGTTCCTTGCAGCTATAGCTCTTTGGGACATTTACTGAGCAACAATTGAGCTTGGCAAGATGAAGAAATTTTGACTGAAGACTGCTTAATCTCTTCTACACTTCACAGAAAAATTGACAACTTTATGGGCTAAGTCACTAGTAAAGTTTTTAATAATCTGAGTTCCTTTTCTCAAGGAAACATCTGCATGCAAGAAAGGAAAGGAACAAAAGCTGCTCTGCTCGACTGCCAGTTTTTTGTTAGATTGTGTGGAATAAGTGGTGGCCCGGCACCACCTGGTGGACAAAGCTGATGGAAGGAAAATGTGGAGCTCAAGCCTTACGGGCCTAATCCTGTCTCTTCCATAAGCAAGACCCTAGTAAACGGCAAGTCTCCTCACCATGCAGTCACAACTACACCAGAAACTATTTACATAGCAAGTTCAGATAAGGCTTCTCTAAGCAATGAAGTTATTTAACAGCTTTGCTCCCCTTTGTTCACAGCTTTCAGCAAAGTTTCTCTGAATACAAATGGTCTTTGTGTTGGTTGCTTCAAGTATTTTATATCAAGGATCAGCACTCTAAATTACATTTGTCAATTTAAGTCACATCATAACTTCCCATTTGTAATCTCCTCCTCCTTTTTTCAGCCCCAGTAACTAGCTCAGCAGTGAAGTTGATGCCACCTGAAGCCCTTAATCTCATTCAACCCTATGAATTAGTTGTATTTGGCTTGTTCACCTGTTTTGTGTTTACAACAGAATTTCCAGCTAACCTCTAGCACGTTTTCTGGTTAGGCAGCCTTTAGCTTCTGAGTTTTACCTTATTGTACTTTTACTGCTCTTTATCACCATAAAAAAAAAAAAAGAAAACTTAAGGTAAGAAAAGAGTTTTCCTTTTAATTTTGTTCAGTTAATAGTTTTACCCAGAGAGTTACTTCCCTGGAATAGGTCACCTTCCCAGTTTAGTCGTGTAAGTCTTTCGGATGTTTAGCACTGACTTAACTATTAAATTAACAAAACAATATAACCATGTAATTCCAAACCCGCAAAATTAAAGATTACTTTTAGGAACCTACAGTACCTAGAACGCCCTCTAGCAACTGGATTTCTGGCAAACACCGGAGGAACTTTGCTCGTGAGGGTGCACAAACAAGGCAAAAGGAACTAACTGTCGGGGGCTCGCTCTGCAGCTCGCTTCGGGAAGATCTCACCCTCAGAAACACGATCTAAGATGTGAGAAGGGAAGGGTAAGTTGGGCGGGGGGCAACAGGAGGAGAAGTGGGCTTTCCGAATTATTTACGGCCAAGGCCGACAGCAGCTGCCGGACAAGGCAGCAGCGGGGCAGGAGCAGGCTGGTGCCAAGCCGGCACTTGGAGCAACCGCTAAGGCAACCGTGAGGGGAGGAGAGGAGGAGAGCAGCCCCTGACCCAGCCCCGAGCCCCCTCCTGGCCGCCGAGGGCCAGCCGGGGAGCGGCAGAGCAGGGCCGGGGGCGCCCAGGACGGCTGAGGGAAGGGGGCGGCCTCGCCCCGAGCCTTCCACGGCCCTGACCTCCTTCTCCGACGCCTTCTCGCCGACCCCCAGCAGGCCGTACAGGTCCAGCTGCAGCAGGTCCTTATCGACCGCCATCTTCTAGCGACCGGCTTCTCTCCGCGCCGCCGCCAGACCCGCGCAGCCTGCCGGGAAATGTAGTCTTCCCCTCGCCGCCTCCCCGCTCTCAGTGCTGGGAGAAGCCCAGGAGCCTGCCTACATGTACCAGGATGTCCCGCGCCTACTGACCGCGCTGCCGCTCCCAGCGGGCACAGCAAGGCGCGAGGCTTGCTGGGTGATGTAGTTTGCTTGTGGCTGTGGCCGGCATAGCGGAGCGGCCGAGGGACTACAACTCCCGTCGGGCCTTGCAGGGGAGGGACGGTTTTTGTTCCCCGCAGTCCTAAACTCCTTCTTGTGGAGAATTGTGTCAGCGCTACGCGAAAAAAGCACCAAAACAGAATATAGTTATGTACCGGCCTCGGAGCCAAGCTGCGGGGGCCTGTATTTGGGAAAGCAGTTTAGAAAGCGTGAGCCACGCTAAAGGCCGTCCCCCAAAACATGCTAAATATGGGTTACACTTTCACACTTCAGTGTGAAATACACAGTAGTGCGTATGATGTGAAATAAATGGACCTGTGATAGCTAGCAAAGGGGCATGTCTCCAGTAGATTAAAATACTTAATTGGAAGCATTATCAGAGCCACTTTGTAGGTATGCCCCTTGCATTTTCATCCTTGATGTGAGTGCTAGCACACCTAATAGCGGTTATGTTAGGAGACTGCCTTCTTTTGAGGCTCTTCTTGCACAGTTATCCAGTACATACTGCTGTTCTCTTTCTCTAAAGGGACTATACAGCAGGAAGAAACTGTGGATGGCTTTATAGGTAGATAGAGACCATGATTTTTGGAAGGTCTTCTACAGTCTAACCTCACATCTAAGCCAATCTTCATGCCTTTGGCAAACTAGCTCCTTTATTCCTCAGCTTCCCTTTTTATATTTGGGGCGGGGGGGAGAGAGAGGGAGAGAAAGAAAGTGATATTCTCCTCTTTAGCCACTGCTTTCCTTTCAGGCAGAAACCCATGCAGTAAAACTATCTGGACCGCTTCCCTTTACAGCGGGGATTGTGTATCACTAGACATTGCTGTACTGTCTGCCACAAGGAGATTGTGTCTGTAGCCTTTATTGTAGGTCAGGCAGCTCGGTAAATACCACTGAAGACATTGAACAAGCATGGATAGCTGCTTACCTTCCAGACAACATAGCTCCATGAACATGTTAAAGGCATTCTCTTCAACAATATAGACACACAACCATGCAACCTACCCTCAGACACAGGCAGTGTCATGGTGATAAGTCAGGTCCAAGTCCAAACCAAGAAGCCAATTCACAGGTCAGGTGAGTGCCAGACACGTTCAAAATGACAAGGCAGGGCTGAGGCCAAGTGATGAAGTTAGCGCACAGGCTGAGGTCTGGATCAAGAAGCTCCGTTACCAGGTAGGGACCAATACTCATCTGACACATCAAAAGAAAAAGAGCAGTCTAGGGCTGAGCTTAAATAGAGCTCCTGGGCCAATGTGTGTAGGGATGGAGGGTCCAGGTGAAATTGATCAGGGCAATTAAGACTTAATGCTTTGAGGGCCCTGACAGGGGCCTTTATTGTGTTGCTTTGGGCACCTCTTACAACCCCTCTTAATCTGATGTGTGAATCCGGAAACGAGAGACATGAATCATGAAAGCACATGATCACCACAGGGGATCCTTGTGTTCCTCACTTTGTGCAGAACAAACAGCAGGAGGGAAGACCGAGGAACCAAGAATGAGCAGACAGTAGATTTCCCAGGTTTCAGGGACTGAGCTAGAACTAGGCAGAAATGTCTGAAGTAAATGTTTCTGAGCTGCCCCAGTGCATATCTGGGCACACCAAACCTTCTCTGTTCCAGCCAATGTGCCATTGTGTTATGTGGGATGGCAGGAATGAAACCATTGCTCAGCAAATCCTGTGGTTTCCTAGTGACATTGCTAGGTTTGGATTCTCAGGTTTGGACATTGCAGGCTGGATTCTCACATGAGGGAAGACCAACTTGTATAAATTCCTTGAGCTTTTCTGAGGACAAGATCCTGCAGTCTTAAACCATATAAAGATATGTGGTTGTTGAAATGCATACAGAAGAGCCTTGTCCCATCAGTCAAGGCTTGCAGTGGCTACAGTCATACTTCTTAAACACCTGAAACTTGATTTCTGGAATAAAAAAATTAAAATAAAAATAGAAAAAAAAGTGTACCTCTGGTTTGCAAAGTTAATTCCCATGGATACAAAATTGATTTGCCAGAGATTCTTATGTGGCTTCTCTTTGTCATGCCTAATACAAACACACTGGAGTTGTCTTAGATGTCACGTTAGTGTCGGGTGACATTTAGACAGAGTCTGTTTGGGAGAGTTGTGGTTGTGAGAGATGCTCATCAGTGTATGCTCTAACTTCTGCCTTTGGAGAGGTGGGAATAGAGTGGGTGAGAAAATATTTCTTAGGTCTTCAAGAAACGTGTAGATTTACAACTTATTAGCATGGTTTAGTGGTGGAGTTGGCAGTACTAGGTTAAAGGTTGGACTAGATGATCTTAGAGGTCTTTTCCAACCTGAATGATTCTATGATTATATGATATTAAAATGGAAAGGAAACAAATGACTGGCAGTGACACATTTCTTTTCTTTATCCAAAACAAAATACAAGCGACTCAGAAATTTGTTTTTTTCTGTGTCTCAAGTGTTTGCTTATCTAGCAAGGTCCATCCTCGATGCTGATACCCCTTCCTTCCCCAAACCCATTCTCTTCTGTGGCTGAGATGTCAGAATGCATCATATGGTGAGCTGTGTGCATTAGAGATGGTTTCCAAACTTGATAGCTTATGGGAAAGTCATGATGCACTTTCTGAAGCTGTTCCTCACCTCCTTGTTTCTCAGGCTGTAGATCAGGGGGTTCAGCATGGGGACCACCAGGGTATAGAAGACTGCCGAGACTTTCTCCTGCTCCATCGAGTAGCTGGAGCTGGGTTGGATATAGCTAAAAGTAACAGATCCATAGAAAATGGTGACAGCTGTCAGGTGAGAGGCACAGGTGTGGAAGGTTTTCTTCCTGCCATCATCTGACTGGATCCTCAGGATGGCAGAGAGAATGAGCACATAGGAAACTGTGATGACAAAGAGGGTGAACAGGGCAATAACTACAGAAAAAGCTATTAGCAAAGTCTCATTACGATGAGTATCCGCACATGCAAGTTGCAGCAAGGCAGGTATGTCACAACAGTAATGATTGATGAGGTTGGGTCCGCAGAATGGCAGCCCCAGCAAGCCACAAGTGTGTGTCAATGAATTCAGGAGTCCCCCCATGTATGATCCCACCACTAATTGCCTACAGACTCTCTTGGTCATCACAGTCGTATAGAGCAGTGGTCTACAGATGGCTACATAACGGTCATATGCCATGGCAGCCAGCAAGAACCCCTCTGTAGTGAGGAAAACAGCAAAAAAGAAAATCTGGGAAAGGCATGCGGAATAGGAAATGGTTTTGCTCTGCACTAAGAAGCTCACCAGCAACCTTGGAGCAAAGACAGTAGAATAGCAGAGGTCAATTAGAGACAAGTTACTGAGGAAGAAATACATAGGAGTGTGAAGTTGGAGACGAGTCCAAATCAAAACGATCATCCCAAGGTTCCCCAACAGAGTGATGATGTAGATCCCTAAGAATATGAAGAAGAGAGGGACCTGCAACTCCAGATGATCTGTCAATCCTAGGAGGATGAAATGGGTTATCGTGCTGTCATTCCTCCCGTCCATTTGACTTAAGGGATACAACAGGAGATCTGCTGAATTACAAAGAATGGTCAGGATGAAGGAAGCGGTATTCATTACACGGAGTAACACAAACTGGCAATTTGAGGTTTATTCTGAAATTGTAGTCTGGTTATGCCTTCAATGCTGAATCAAGATGAGGTACAGAAACATTTGTCCTTAAAATTTTGTTTAATTCCAGGCCAGGTGGTGTGTGTGTATCTAACAAAATACAGCAGCAAGCAACATATTCCTGAGCTTGAATCTCTACAAGCTTATGCATAATGGGGTGAACTCTAAAAGTGAGTGCATGGCTTCTTTTCCACCTAGATGACTTTAATCTGTGATTCTTGTCCCTTTGCCTCACTTACTAAAATGTTATGTTGTCCATATATTGATTGTCTAGATTTCTTCTGAAGAGGAGAAGAGAGGAGAGGAGAGGAGAGAAGAGGAGAGGAGAGGAGAGGAGAGGAGAGGATACACTAGAACATCAGAAAACTCTTATAGGGATCTTTTTCAGCTCTACAACTGTTTCTATCACAGCTAGGATTACTAATTTTAGCTAGTTACTTCTTCCTCATTATCAATACAGTTGATGAAACTCCTCGATATCAGATGCCAGATGTTTGAATCCTGACATACAATCCAAACGGAAGCCTGCACAGGCATAGCTTAGGGGAAGATTTGGAGAAACAGGGTTTGAGAACACGATTTTCACAGAAAACGATGAGAAGTTAACGGTCATTTCCTATCATTATTTAACTACTGAAGGATTAGCTATATATCCAAAGGTGATTTCTCATATTCTTAAAATCAGAAAAAATAATTCTGTCTGCCTATGCTTGTGTATAGCTACCTTTATACTTCTTTGTGACCAAAGAGTATCGTACACACTAAGGGAGAACCACAGCTCAGGGCTGACATAACCCAGGAAACTGAAGGAAATAGGAAGTATCTGTGTAGTGAAGAGGGAGCCACAATGAATCAAAGAAGTAGAGAGAAAGAAAGGGAAAAGTAGAGAGAGCTTTGCACAGTGTAGCAATTTAGGAGGGAATCATCTTCTTACCAGTGCATCAAGAACTTTGCAGCCAATGCACACAGCAACGTGCTGTTTTATTGAACAATGTGCTGTTTTAATGCACATTGCAGTTTCTTACCTTGGATTGACTTCTATACAGCCCAAATTCAGACTGGTAGAATTAGGTAGCCATAGACCTGAAGCATATCTTTTAGTCCGAGGTTAGACCTCAAACAATTTGAGCCTGTTGTCTGGAAGTATTTTCTTTTTCTTCCTGCTTTTCTTCTTAATGACAAGCTAGAGTGATCTGGTGCATTTTTCTAGGCTTGTTACTCTAAGAAAGCATAGCAAGTTGTTGGGCATTGAAATCTGTGTCAGGTTTTGCAATTCAAAAGTCTAGCTGTCGATGTACCAGAAACGTGGGGTATAATTGCTTCAGGTGAGTAATGGTTGCTCAGCCTTAAACTGTCTTCAGAACATGTGATTCTTCCATTGCTTTTAGGAATTCAGTAAAGTCAGTGTTCTAGGAAGAGTTTTCCTTTTAAAGGAGAGACCCGCTGTGTGCTCTGGGAGCTGGAGCTTTATGTTTTTTACATCAGGCTCAAAGGGCCCAGTGATTTCCCTTGATGCTGTTCTTTCAGTGTTTACAGAATGCTCTCCTGAGTCTAATGGCCCGAAACTTGAGCAGAAGAAAAGCACAAGGAGTTAACTTCCGTATCAGTGGTTCTATTTCAACCTGACTGATAAATGAAATGTAAACCAACAATTGGAAGTTCTCCTTATAAACAGTTTAAATACAGAACAGAATTCTTCGGAGAATGCTAACCCTGACTTAAATCATTCAGATGTTATATATAAAAACTTTTCTACTTACTTCGACTGCCAGGATAGCAATGGCAGTCCTCCAGACCCCTCACCCTTGGTCTTTGGTTGAAGCAACACATTGGAGGTAACTCTAGACAAGACTGTCCACTTCCTGATGGGTAAAATGAGGAAACAGAAAGAATGGTATCCGAGGGCTCTGTGAGCAAATAGTAGAGAAAAACCTTCCAGAGAAATATTTTGTGATTGCCATACTTCACAAATATGCTCAAAACAGTGTGTCTATAGATATAGTCTCTGGCTGCCTCACTCTATCAAATATTCTGCCAGCTGCTGCCTTTAATGTGGCTAATGTGTGACATTATGGATAGGAAACCAGAACTCAGACATATCAAGATCCAGAGACTAATTAAGTCAGATTCATTGCTTAAGTCTTGAAAGTATTAATCTGAGAAGAAACAACTACACCAAACTCTTTCTAAGCCTATGGAGAGAAGTAAACCTTTATGGAATCATACTTCTTAATGAAGTATTTTTGGATAGGATGATTGTTCTTGTGGTGCCTATAACCCACCACTGATACAAAACATTAATTATTCTAATGCCATTGGTTCATTACCCAGCTGTCCTTTGGCTGTAGTGGGAGCTTAAACAACCACGACGACTGTTCAAGTGAGGTGAACTGAATCTGCCTGTTAGCGGCATAGGGTTGGAGCCACAAATGTTCTGACTGACCTCATCTCTGCAAAACGGGCAAGTATTCTGGGGACATAACTGTGTGTAAGATGTGATCTTATTTTTTTCTATAGACATCTTCCATTAACTGCTCTAAAAGATAAAGTTCCTTGCTTTGACATGAACGTTCTTGTACTGTTGTTTTAAAGAGAAATAAATCCTACTTATCCAACTGTCACACAAGAGAAAAAATGACAACTGGTGTTGGATCTGGATACTGGAGTTTAAAGAAACCCCAGGATCTGAGCTTTTACCTTACTTGACTATTTCATACACTGACTCACTCGTCCCCTCCGCCCTCCAGCATTGTATTTACAATACTTGTCTTCCCAGCAGGGGGGTGGCTGCTGGTCTGTGAAGGCCAGGCAGAAAATCCTGCTGGTTGGGACATTACTGACCAACATCCCCATCAATCATTTCCATGCCACTTTTTGCTCTCCAAGATCTTCTCTTCTCTCACTTCCAGGGTCTTTCCTCCAGCCAAGAACTTCGGCTGCTTCTTTCCAAGACTGCTTGTTATTCAGAAAGTCTTCTTTCAGGCACCAGCTCTTCTTCTTCAGTATCCCAGGCTCCAATTTTTCCCAATTTAAAGTCTAGGTGCAGATGCACAAAGCATGATCAGCCTTCTAGTAAGTTTTGTGTCATGCTTCTTTATTAATTGGAGGATTTGGAAAGCACTATTTCTATTTAGACCAGGTGTTATCAACATTTATAACCAACAAGCTGCTGGCAAACCTTTCTGGTGTTGTTTATTTGTCTCTTTTCTGGGATATTTTGCTGATTTTTTAGTTTTATCTTTTTCATGTGTAGAAGTATTAAATATAAACAGAGTATTTCATTATGCTTAGAAACAGTGAGGGGAGCTCACCTTTTTAGATATAGACATCTACAGTGGCTACCACAAACATGAAAATGTAACCTTCTCTTCCAAAACTTAAACTTCTTTGTCCAATAGAGATATCTACACAAGTTCTTGTCTTGGACTTCATATTCAGTCAAGAGAAAAATCAAACAAAGCAAACAAACAAAAATGCATTTTTTGGGCTTGTTCTTCCCCTGCTAACGTGAGTGGGTGTCTAAAACCAGTTAGATGACTGTGACCAAGCAGTGAAAATGAAGCTAGAAAATGAAGTAATGTGAAAGTGCTTTAGCAGACACTGTATGCACTTTTTGCAGGCAACTTCTTTAGAGGGTAATTAACACAGTTCTGAGCTCCAGAGCAAGTGGAGGGCTAGTGGCAGCTTCTTCTCTCTCCTGTTGTTGCAGAAGAGGGGACAGGAGCAGATAGAATTGATTACCAAGCTAATGTACTGTGAAATCTAAACTAACAATGTCCATCTGCCTAATTTGCACATGAACAAGTGAGATTGAGAGTTGATCCTTCTTTACCTAAGACTTTGATACTAGCACCATCTAAAAGCACAGTTAATGCACTGCATGAAAGCTGGGTATTTTTATTAGCTCTTGGTCAAGTGTTTTCATGCAAAAATCAGCCAAGCAAACACTTATGAATCTGTTTCTCATAGGCAGTGGTTGGAAGGACTTAAAAGTAGCATTTTTCAGTTCTGTGTTTCTTTCCTTTTACAAGTTTAACTGGGACAAGTAATGTGTGAAAGTACTCACAAAACCCCAATTTCATACCCACCAAATCCAGGTGGGTCTGAATGTAACTTGACATTGCTGAATATCAGGTTTTGCACTCTAGTTTTACCCAGGTAAAACCATAGGACACTGGATAACCTCTCTTGCACATTTCTCATCATGATAGTTGCTACTGAAGAGCATCTCCTTATAATTTATATACAGGTCCAGTAATTTTGGGTACCTCTTCTCTGGAAGACACTTGATTTACAAAACTCCATAGAAGTGAAGAGGACAGACAGCCTGCTCAGCTGACAATTCATGGTGGCAATGGAATGATGTGGAGTGGTGGAAAAGTGAGTTGTTTCCCAAACTGGATTGGGCATTTTGGCAATTAACTTTTTTCTTAATTTACCAAGAAATAGTGATTTATACAGCTGAGACCTTACAGGACTTTTAATATAGATAATGCTAGCCCAAAGTCATCCTGGGCTCCTTTCTGTGGGCTGGGCCTCATCAGATACAGCTATGCCATTGAAAACAAACAAAAACAAACAATCAATGAAACAAAACAAAAACAAACAAACACACACAAAAACAAAATACCACAGAAGCAATAAAAACAAGTTAGGCAGGATTCAACTCTGGAAACTAACACTGTGAGCATGCATTTGTGAGTCTCTGTCTTTTTGAGGTCTTTTTGAGTCTCTTGTCTTTTGAGAGTTAAAACATTTTCCTAGAAGCTCCCACCAAAAACATGATATATGTTATGAGAACCAAACAGTAGAAGGAGGCAATTTTTACCTTCTCCTCCAGGAAGTTAGTAATGTGTTACGAACATGAAGAAATACAATTGCAGGAAAAAAAGAAAAAAAAAAAAAAGAAAAAAAAGACAAAAAGACAAAAAGAGAAAAAAAAGAAAAAAAAGTTTGTTTGTTTCTCCTACTGTACCTTTAGCTCTAACATCCAAATCTAAGTTCAATGTTTAAATTATAGCAGACAGACTAGAAAAAAAAGATCACTCTAGATCTCATTGGTTCTCTGAGGTACTAAAAAGTTTCTGCCAAAGTTTCTCTAACTTTTCAGTTACGTTTGATTCATACATGTTTATAATTGGTATAAATACAAACATTGCTACCAAACTGATACCTCATTCTCTTTTCAGCTTTCCTAGGGAATTGGCTATTATTCTGACAAGCAAGTTGATGAGCAGCATTTTTTCCTTTCCATCACCCTTCTTAGAGCATTTTTCACCTCCTTGTTCCTGAGGCTGTAAATCAGGGGATTCAGCATAGGAACTGCCAGCGTGTAAAATACTGCAGAGATTTTCTCACGATCCAGCGAGTATCTTGAACTGGGCTGCACGTGGCTCAAACTCACAGGCCCGTAGAATAAGGTTACGGCTGTCAGATGGGAGGCGCAGGTGGAAAAGGCTTTGTACCTGGTTGCAGAGCCCATGCTCAGAACGGAGAAGAGGATGTAGATGTAGGAGACGATGACAATAAGGAGAGTTGACATAGCTATGATCCCTGAGAGGGTTACAAGCACTAGTTCGTTCACACGGTTGTCAGAGCAAGTGAGTTGTAGCAGTGGGTTTGTGTCACAGAAATAATGGTTGATGGTATTAGGGCCACAGAATGACAATTTCAGTAAGCCACAGGTATGTACCAATGAGTTAAAGAGTCCCCCTAAATACGATCCAACCACCAGGCAAATACAGACTTTCCTGGGCATAAGAGTGGTGTAAAGTAGTGGGCTGCAAATAGCTATGTAGCGGTCATAAGCCATTACAGCCAGCAGAAATCCCTCTGCGGTCACAAACACAACAAATAAGAAGTGCTGGGTGACACACGCTGAGTAAGAAATAGTCTTATTCTCCACTAAGAAGTTTACCAACATCCTTGGAACAAAAACTGAAGAATAACAGAGATCCACAATTGACAAGTTAATGAGGAAGAAATACATGGGTGTTTGCAGCTGGAAGTCAGTTGTGATCAAGCCAATCATACCAAGATTACTCGCAAGGGTGACAACATAGATTAGTAGGATCATCACAAAGAGCAGGGACTGTAGTTCTGGGCGATCTGTCAGTCCCAAGAGGATGAAGTAAGTTACTGTGGTGTGATTGCTTCTTGCCATCCTTACCTCTGTAACAGTTTACCTGCTGAGATAAGATATGTGTTGACTATACAGTTAAAAGAGAAAGAAAGGTTGAGGAGTAACCTCCTGTAAAGAAGAACAAGGGCTGAGATTAAATACCTGGATCTTGATTCCCTTTTGTGCAGCAGCAATTTTTGAGCATGCTCAAAAATGCCGATTTTCATCAATCAGACCAGCCTCACAGGGGGATCCTCTGTGCCCATCGTGCACAAGCTAATAGTAGCAAGCTGCCTAGTGGTCTTGCTTGTGGACAGCAGTGCACATCTGCAACAACACAGCTACTGATTCATATTTTTAGGTGATGTAAAGTTTGACATGCAGGTATAACTCATGGCTTTTGAAACATGTATGATAAACACTGAATGAATTCTGCAACTTTCTTCATCTTTTCAGCTAGGTATTTCACATTATTTACTCACCAGGAAAGATTGAAACTCACCAGAGTTTGTATTGTCCAGAGAGAAGGCATCTCACCTAAATCCTTAGTTCTCTCTTTGCTCTATGAATGTGCCTTTTCCTCCTCAGTCACTAGTAGAGGGAGCCTGCATGACTTGCTCAGCGTTGTGCCTTGGGCAGCACGAGACTTTCTTCAGTAGACACTCTCAGCAGCTTCTTTCCTTCCTTATGTCAATGGAAGATGAGATGACATGTAACAGTAGTCAACTTTTTAAAACACCAACATAGGAAGAGAGAGAGTTACACATTGGGTCTATTTTATGACTAAATTAATGAGATCCAAACCTACTTTGTAGAAGAGAGTCCATGATAGGGTGGGAGATGAGGTCTGGTCCCTCCTCTCATGACCGATCCCATATTTTATCCACAAGCAAACCACATAAAATACATAAGGGGGGGATCGTAGCCTAATTTTTAGGTATCTGGGTCTCTTGTTAGATTTTGACTTGAGATCCAGAGGAGATTTTTCAGGCAATCATGCAATTACCATTTACATGTCTAAATTTAATCTAGACTTCTAAGTCAACTAGGCTACCGCTGTGATCAGTGTATGATCAAACTATGGTGTAGTCAGCTACTCATCCTACTTATTTCACCTCCTTCTCTGAAGGGAGTGAGCAGCCTGAAAGCCTATCAACAGGGTGAATTGCCCTCTGGGGTATCCTGTCTTTTTCCATTAATCAAAAAAGCAGCTGAGGTGTTTAACTCTGAATGTAAGTGATGTAAGTGATTAGTGGAGAAATCTAAAGCTCAGTGAAATCTATCCCACAGAGACTGTACCATTTTTTGTGCAACATTTGGTCTTACAGTTGAAACTACCTGACCATCCTGCTGACATTATAATTCACAATTTACACAATGCAAACAAACAAGAAAAGTTTTTTTGAGTTCTCTGGATGTGAAATAAAGAAAGCAATATTGCTTTCCCAGTCTTTCTTGTGCATCCAGATGCTGAATTTTTAAAGGAGTCTCTTGCCATGTGTTTGTCAAATACTCAGAGAATGGGACCTGTCAAGGTCCATCTGGCAGGTCAGTGCTAAAACTGTCAAGGACATACCTGGATTTTGAGGCTCAGACACACTTCTCAAATCCTGAACTTCCAAACAGTCTAGCACTGCAGAAGTCTGGATTTCACTCTCAAGGATGCCATCACAACCTAGGTTTGTCCATATAAAGATATCTTCATGTCTAGCTTTCAGCTCTTTCATGATCTTCTCTAAGTGACGCCTGCAATATATAATTTCTCCTTAGAGAAGATATGTAACCAAAGGAAATGTATGTGACCAGCTCACCGCATTGACATGACAGTGAGAGGTGTCTGCAGACATCTGGGAAGAGAAAAAATAACCCTCATCCCTCCACAGAAAAGAAAAAATATCGTTCCATAATTGCATGTGGCACAGAAAAGCCACTCATCCCACAGACCTGAGAGGTCATGTCAGGACCTGCTACTGCAAACATTTGCTACTTTGACTATTAGGAACTGAACAAACAGCTGAGTCTTCAGCTAATATTTTTCAGATTGAACACAAAGGACATAATTAAAGTGTCCTCGTGGGAGGCTTTAAATAGGCAAACAGAGGTCTGGTCTCCCACAGCAACATGCATGAAATGAGTATGCTTACAGTCCTTTATGGCCCCATTTATGGCAAATCCTGTCTGCTTTATTAAGACAAAGGAAAAGAGAAAGGAGACTTGGGGATATTCTGTGTCTGTAGGACACTGGAAAAATCATTGTTGAACTTCAATCTAAAAGGAACACAGACATTAAACTGCTTGCGGTCATTTTTGAGTCAGTCTCCTCTCTCATCCCATCGTTCATGCAGTTGTATATCTTGTAGGGCATGGGCAGGGCGGACAAAGTCCTGGTCTTTCTGGCTGACATGTCCATTGGGTGGACACAAAGTTCACTGATACCAGCAACCCATGTTAGATACCCTGAAATGCAGGGGCTCATTGCTCTGGTTAGTTGTTTTTCAGAAGTTGTTTCATGGTCGGGTGGCTGAAAGAGAATGCACGACTTTTTAATACCCAGTCATGAAACTCCACCCATCTTAAAGTCTTCAACTGATGGAGAATCTATCAGAATTGAAGCAGAAGATTATATTTGGTTGTTTACATATGCTGATGAAACAAAATAAAACAAAGTAAAATTCTAGTAGTCCCTGTTTTCCTGGCTGACCACATAACAGAAAAGGTGTCCTCTTTTGGAAAATAACAAATAGGAGACTAAGAATATTGTAATGATGGCTCTTTATTTAGTTGAAAAGAAAGGGATTGTGTGAAAGACCAAGAAAAAGGGTTTATAAAATATTTCAGTAATTATCTTTCTGTTTTTTCTTAATCACTTATGAATGATCACAAAAATTTTGTTCTGCTTGGTTGTGCATGAAATTGCTACATGCAGTGTTTGAGAAGGAGGAGGGAATGTCTTATGGAAATGTCTTTTAATTTGTAGAGTTCCAGTGGCAGGGTAGTGACGAGGGCTCTCACTGTCAGGTGTCTGTGAGACCTCATGGATATGTGCTGGAAAGCTTGGTTTATTCTGTACCTAGAAAGTACACCAAGGATTAAACTTTTATACAAACCCTGTTGTGTTGGAAGACGCTGCAGGCAAAAGGCAGATACATTTCTCAAACAGTTTACCGCTCTTATATGTAGATGCCATCTGACCTAGAGCAACTCCTGCAACAGCTTTAGTCCTGCTTCTGTGAACTGAGCTGGTTAAGATCCAGTCTTTGAGACTTTCACCAGTCCAAGGCTGTTTATTTTCCTCACTGAAGATCTGACGTGTATTTGAGAAAGAAATGATAACAGTGGTTCTCAAAGCATGCACACTTGGAGCAAAATGACAAACAATTGTACAAGCCACTTCCTGGAGGATTTCTATTGATATTATTACCAATGCCACATGCTTACAAGACAAGTTTCCGCTCCTTCTTTATTTTCTTCCTAGACAACTTCAAAGTCACCTTTCAGATTGCCTAGTTGCTATGTTTTTCAGAACATGCACAAATATTTTGAGTCTTACAGTGCCACTATTAACTCTTCCTTTGCATTAATCCTAGGGGCGACAGGTGATAATAACAGTAATCACAAGGAATAGTTAAAGCCTTGAGGTGAGATTTAGGTACCTAAATTTGGGCAGATGAAAATTCAAAATTTTGACCTTGGCTGGTCATGTTAGATCTTTCCATAGTCCACAGAGAAAACAGGCAACTTTGGTGGTTTTACCCAGCTGGGCAGCTGAACTCCACCACAACCGCTCTCTCTCACTTCCCCTCCTCAAAGGGAAAGAGCGAGAAAATATGATGGAAAGGGCTCAAGTGTTGAGGTAAGGACAGGGAGATCACTCAACAATTATATTCATGGGCAAAACAGACTCAGCATAGGGAGATTAATGAAATTTATTACCTATTACTAACAAGCTAGAGCTGTGAGAACAAAAAAAAAAAAAAAAGAAAAACCCTAAAAACACTTTCCCCCCATCCACCCTCTTCTACATCCTCCCCCTGAGTAGAGCAGGGGAATGGGGACTGTGGTCAGTCCTAACACTTCGTCTCCGCCGCTCCTTCACAGTCACTCTCTGCCCCTGCTCCACGTGGGGTCCCTCCCACAGGGTGCCGTCCTTCCTGAACTGAGCCTGTGGGGGCTGCCCACAGGCAGCAGCTCTTCAGGAACTGCTCCCACATGGCTCCGTACCACGGGGTCCATCCGTCAGGAGCAAACTGCACCAACACAGGTCCCCTATGGGCAGCAGCTCCCCCCAGGCCTCCGGCTCCTGTGCGGGCTCCTCTCCATGGGCCACAGGTCTGGCCCAGGGCCTGCTCCTGCAGTGTCCTTCAGGCCAGCATCCACCTGCTCCACCTGGGGCTCCTCCACAGGCTGCAGCACGGAGATCTGCTCTGCCATGGGACTCATGGGCTGCAGCAGGACAGCCTGCTCCACCAGGAGACTCTCCACAGGCCGCAGGGGAACTTCTGCTGCGTGACTGGAACCCCTCCTGCCCTCCTGCTGCCCTCACCTTGGGGGCTGCAGGGCTGGTTCTCACTCCTTGCTCTCCCAGCTGCTGTTGCACAGCAGTTTTTTTTCCCTTTCTTAAAACTGCGCTCACAGAGGCACAAACAACATTGGTATCCAAAGACTTCAAAGAACTGGCAGGTGAAAAGGTGGCACTTAAAACTTCTGTGATGCAGAGCCTGTGTGTTATACTGACTTGGAATTTGATGAAATAAGGCTTTAGTAAGAGGATTTATATCTGTCTTTCCATATTGCACATCCTTCAGTTAGGAATCTTAGAATCATAGAATCATTTAGGTTGGAAAAGACCTCTAAGATCACCAAGTCCAACCATTAACCTAGCACTGCCAAGTCCACCACTAAACCATGTCCCTAAGCACCACATCTACACCTCTTTTAAATACTTCCAGGGATGGTGACTCAACCACTTTCCTGGGCAGCTTTTTCCAGTGCTTTACAATACTTTCAGTAAAGAAAATTTTCCTAACATCCAACCTAACCCTCCCTTGGCACAACTTGAGGCCATTTTCTCTTGTTCTATCACTTCTTGTTTGGGAGAGGAGACCAACCCCCACCTCACTACAATCTCCTCTGAGGTAGTTGTAGAGAGCAATAACGTCTCCCCTGAGCCTCCTTTTCTCTGGGTTAAATTACCCCACCCCCCTCAGCCACTCCTCATAGGACTTGTTCTCTAGACCCTTCACCAGCCTTGTTGTCTTTCTTCGGACACACTCTAGCACCTTGATGTGACTGGCCTCCAGCTGGATTTAGCTCCGTTAAATCTGGATTTAACACCACAACTCTTTGGGCCTGGCCACTCAGCCAGTTTTTTACCCAGCAAAGCGTACACCTGTCTAAACCACGAGCAGCCAGTTTCTCCAGAAGAGGGCTGTGGGAAACAGTGTCAAAAGCTTTACCAAAGTCTAGGCAGACAACATCAACAGCCTTTGCTTCATACACTAAGTGCATCACCTTGACATAGAAGGTGATCAGGTTAGTCAGGCAGGACCTACCTTTCATAAACCCATGCTAAGTGGGCCTGATCACCTGGGTGTCCTGTATATGTTGCATGGTGGCACTTAAGAAGATGTCACTATGCTCCATAACCTTCCCTGGCACCAAAGTCAGACCGACAGGCCTGTAGTTCCTTGGGTCCTCCTTCTGGCCCTTCTTGCAGATGAGTGTCACATTTGCTAGCCTCCAGTCAACTGTGACCTCATAATCCACATCCAAAACAACAGGGTTTTGTACAGATTCACCCTAGATGCCACTGTGGAAGGCTTTCAGCACATAAAGACTTTCCTCTTCAGCAGTTTCCTTGCAGCACATTTCACATCATTATTTCTCAAGCTGTATATTAAGGGGTTGAGCAGAGGAATAACTACCGTGTAGAACACAGAAACAGTTTTATCAGTGCTCAGCAAGTGGCTGGAGCTGGGGAAGAAATACATGAACAGGATTGTGCCATGAAATGTGAAAACAGCTGTAAGGTGGGAGGCACATGTGGAGAAAGTTTTTTGCCTGCCCTTGGCAGAACGGATCTTCAGCACTGTGACAACGATGCAAAAGTAAGAAATGATGGTGATTGTAAAAGTGGTTGCCTCAAACAAGGAGCCAAATACAGTAACAAGGACCTTGTTGAGATGGGTGTCACTGCAGGAGAGTTTTAGGAGAGGGAGGAGGTCACAGAAAAAGTGATCAATGACATTTGAGCCGCAAAAGGACAATTTTAGCAAGCCATGGGTGTGTATCAGTGAATTTACAATACCCCCAAAATAGGATCCAGCTATTAACAGTAAACAAACCTTTTTGGTCACAATGACAGTGTAGAGCAGTGGGTTACAAATGGCCACATAGCGGTCATATGCCATTGCAGCCAAGAGAAACATTTCTGTGGTGGCAAAAAGTGCAAAGAAGCCATACTGTATAAGGCATCCACTATATGACACTCCCCTTGACATTGTTAAAAAGTTGAGCAGCATATTGGGAGTAATAGTGGAAGAATAACAGACATCTAAGAAGGACAAGTTGCTGAGGAAAAAGTACATAGGGGTATGCAGGTATGGGTCAAACCTAATGATCAGTATCATTCCTAGATTGCCCAGCAAGGTCATCCCATAAATCAAAGAAAAGACAGCAAACAGTGGAAGCTGCAGGTCTGGTCTATCAGTTAATCCTGTGAATATGAAGCTAGCCACAGTGGTATGATTCTCTTGCACCATCATTTTCATTTAATTGTTGCCTGCTGGAGTAGAGAAGGAAAGCCACATATCAGAGCATGGGATGGATTGTCAGTGTCCCTCACCACAGTCCCTATGCCACTCATCCCCTCCAGTTTTGGCTTTTACACCTAAAATGATAACCAGTTATTTAATTTCTTTCCAGGTTCCATTGGTCCGCTTTCTTCTCTTTTATTTTCCATAATTACCTTTCTCTGATATAAGATGGAACAATCCCTGCTATTCAAGAAGACATAGAGAGCAGACCCATCAAAGTCCATGGAGCTGAATTTTGGAGGAAGTGAAGGGAGCTCAAGAAATTATCTAGCCTACCTCCACACTCCATGGCAGAGTTCCACTATGCCAGTGGTATTCCTGAATTTGAAGCAGTCCTTGATGCCCCATACCAATGGAGAATTCACAGCTTCTTTCATGCCTTTTCCCATAATGCACTTTTGAATGAGTATTTCAAAATATAATGACTAACATTTTCTAAAGTGGTTGATATTTTGAGGTGATTTTACCGGTATGTGAAATAACTAACAGTCTATTGGAGGACTAAATTTTAGAAGGCATCAAGCACTCACTGTTGCCCATTTCTTGGAATAACTTTGAATAAATGGTTCCAAATTAGGGGCTTGCAAGCACACTGTTTTCATCACAAACATTTGACGCATGTGACTCTATCTCATTTGTATAAGCTGCAGTAGCATACACCCAGGAGCAAACGTATGGGAAAAGAAGATTAAAACAAGCAGTAAGACCTAAACCATTTTCACTAGCAAAGCAGAAAAAACTCTGAGAGACGGTGAAAACTCCTAGGTACTTCTTATAAGGCTCAGGGTGGAGAATATTGTCCTCATAAAGAGCCAAAACCAAGCATTCATCAATAAATAAGGCTGTAAGCTGGCAACATAGCTTTCATACAATCATAGAATGGCTTGGTTTGGAAAGAGCCTTAAAGACCACCTAGTTCCAACCCCCTGCCATGGGCAGGGATGCCACCCACTAGATCAGGTTGCCCACGGCCTCATCCAACCTGGTCTCGAACACCTCCAGGGATGGGACATCCAAAACTTTGCAGGGCAAAATCCACAGCTTTAAATCCATTAAGTCTCTTTCGTGTTTGCTCAGTACTTTTGAGACATCATTATCTAAGTCAAAACATCTTTTAAAAATCTTAATAAGTCATAATATCTTTAAAAAATGTTCTTAAAAGCTATAGAGTCATATTTTTTCTTATTTACAAAGCAACAGATGAAGAAACCTCATTCATGTTGTTTACATGTGCTTTACTCCTTAAGCAGTCATTTCCAAATTGGTAATGCTGTTCTGAGAGATTCCAGTTTGGGAAGATACTTACATGTGGGTGAGATGCCTCTCTCCTGACTGCAGCTATCTCAAAGGAAAGCTTCTAGTGTCAGCTCTTTTCTGGGTTAGGATACAATGGTCACTTCTGTTGTAAGATAGTTGCCTAGGACAGGTGACATGAAACAAACTTGACGATGATAATTTCTTCTCATGGAGTACCACTGTAGCAGAGTAGAGGAGACCAAGGCAAAGGGAGAGTGCCCAGCCAGATTAGCTTAGATCATTAAATGTTAGGAGATACACACCTCACTTTATGCACCTGGAAGACTAAGATGTTCTTCCAACCATTGAGCTAGATTAATGCGTAGGAAAAATAATCTAACATTGGGTGTTTGACACCATCTAGACATTCTTAATTAGCATTATTAATAAAGAGCAGATCTTAAATGTTTTATTTGCGTATCTGAAAAGTACCAGTGTTTATGTTGAAAGAATCATGGTGTGATTTACCATTGAGATGCATTTACCATGTGGTGCATTTTCATCATTTGGATATTGACAAATTCAGTCCTGAGAACCATTCACTTCCTGCCTTTGATTCATTACGTCATTATCTGCCATGTTACCAGTCTTACATGATGGAAAACAGAAAGAAGACCACAAAATATTTTATAATTTCCTAAGGAAGGCTTACCACTCTGTTCCTCTCATTAAAGGTTCAAGAGAAGATTGATCTTCCAAATGCTTTTCTTAAATCAAAATATCCTGTAAGGTAAACGTATTTCATGTTAGAAACCAACATTGGCATATTGTTGCAGAAAAAAAACAACACAGAAAATAATTGTATTTTCTTATACCTGTTTCATTTCATTCTAGGACTGGTTCTATATCTGTGTTAGAGAAAAGTTCTGTGGAAAAACTACATGTATTAGAAGAGTTTGGTGTAATTTTTCTGTGGAGACAGCATGAATAGGAAGAAAACAATTTTGAGAGACAGGGAGAGAGAAATGACTGATAGAGTTGAAGTTTGATGCTTATTTTGATTTTGCAAAGATAATACCTCTTGCTTCTCTTCACTCCAGTTCAGGCTAAGGAGTATCAGTAAACTCCAAATTATTTAATTCCATGGTCATCTGCAATTTATACTTACTGTTATAATACCTTCCTGCTGTGAGAAAGGAACCAGCCCCATTGTGCATGTAGAGAATCCCTCAGATGAAAAAATTGTTGAGATGGAAATGAACTCATACCCGCATTTATATTTTTCCATCCAGATACCTGGAACAACTGGCCAGTACAAATGAATACTACTATTTTAAAACAAGCTTTCAGTGTAGAGTAATTGCTCTCGGTTGAATTGTCCCATGAGAAAAGCAAATTATGTTTACAACTGCTTCCATTATTATCAAGTGACTTAAGAGTCTCTTTCTACAGGCTGGAACTAATCAATGCAGCCAAAGCCACTCAGAGATTGATACCACTCATATATGAGCTACCATCATTATGTTGGCTAGGTGTCTAGTGAGTACACTGAGATCCTATACATCCTGGTCACATATAGACACCTATATATCCCTCTCTAAATGATATATCCCTATATATCTCTATATATCCCTCTCTAAATCCCTCTTTATTCTGTGAGCTGAGTCATAACAAAAGGCATGACTGTATCCTGAACAGGCATCTAGTCTGATATTCTGGCATTGCAAGTGCAACACCATTTTAGCAGAAATATATTAATATGACATCTATGCAAGTCTATTCCCCTTCTTTTCTTGCTTTGCTCTGTATCTCAAGCATGACATCTCCGCTCCTCATCTCTAATTATAGACAAGCTATTTTTTGTTTTGGTTTTGTAAATATACTCACCTCTCTTCTGCAATGCAGTGCTGAGATATTTGTTTCAGATCTGACTGCCCCTAATTGTCTTCGCACTAGGGATGTACAAAGGGTAGAGTCTGTTTTTATTTGTGTTGCATTAAGCAGGAAAGTGGACTCACCAATAAGAGTATCTCCACCAACACTTACTTACTTTGGACAAAGTAGGGAAATGGTAGCAGAAAATTGTTACCTGGTACTCCAGCAGAGAGGTGGGCACATGCTCTTCTACCTGCTTAAGATAACAGTCAACCTGAAGCTTTAAAATAAAAAGAATGCCTCAAGTTGTGTCTGAAGGCACGCATGGTATGATGGTGAGGAATATTCATTTCATGATAGATAATGCTCCTGGCTGATCTTCAAGGCAATCTTATGTAGGGCTGTGATATTAATCTAGTTTGAGGGTAACTGCATGGACAAAAGCAAACACAGAGGTGTGGAAAAGCTCTGGTAAGAAATACCTTAAGATTTCAAAACTCTAAAGCATTTATAATTTAGTTATTCTGGCTGGAAATCCCTGGCTTATACATGGCTTAGAACATCCTTGCTTCTTTTCAAAACAGACTTTTATTATTTTCCTATTATTTCATGCTTCTGCAAAAGGAAAGTATTTGCAATGCCTCTGAAGTCCCATGTGATGGAACCAGCCCAAATGAGACTGCTTGCAGGATTGTTCGTGTGGTCCTGAGATGTTTGGTTTTTTTCCCCTTAAGTCAGGCAGATGTTCATTCTTCAACTGTCTGCTTTTATTCCTGCCAATTGAATCACTTGATTTGGTAAAAGTTGGCATCTGAGGTATCTTTCACCATCCCTATTAGTCCATATCTTTGGAGATATATGTAAAAGTCTGCAAAAGCTTTTGTTCCAATAGCTATTTGTTCTGAGGATGTGGTTTCAGAATTAAAAGTCATTGCAAGTCTAAGATCTACCTGGGCAAACTGGCAAGCACTGTTTCCCAACTCTACGTTAAATAAATAGCTAAACTGTGTTGTTGCTTTCTTAATTCATTTATTTATAATTACTGCATTTACTACATGGGAAAAAATGCAAAGATTAAAAAAAAAACAACAACAACAAAAAAATCTCTGCTAATGCTAGAAGTACAGCAAGTACAGCAACAGAACTGAAATCCCAGCTCCTTCACTCTTTGCATTTACCTTTCTACCAGCATGACTCAAAATTTATCAACCCATCATATTTTCATCTTTGAAATAAATGACCAGACATCTTACTAAAAATGAAGAACAGAAAACCTATATTTCCTTTTGACATAATCAGTTGTTTCTTTCTGATGCTTATACCTGATTGCAGCATGACTTTCCTGCATTCTTCTCAGAACTTTTAGGCATCATTTAAACATTGGTAACATTTTACAGACCCTCTTCCAATGCACACTGAAATTGCCTTCATACTGTGGCACAGGTTCAGGAAGATGAATGCTGCTCCATCTGCAATAAATTTCATGTCAGGTTCTGTTCAAAATAGTGCTTAAATACACAGGAAACATATTTAATATGCAAAAGCAATGGAAATTTAAGACTAAACATGTGCTTAAGTGTTTTCTTTTTTGGACTTATTTGTTGGTCATCCCTTAAAATTCAGTTTGGGATCTCTCTGGACAGCCAAAGGGTCAGCGAAGCAAAACTTTGGTGGCTATAGTTCTCCGTAGGGCATCCTTTACCTCTGTGTTCCTCCAGCTGTAAATGATGGGGTTCAGCATAGGGATCACCACGGTGTAGAACAAAGATGCGATTTTGTCTGTGTTGAGTGAGTAGCTGGTGGCTGGTCGGAAATACATGAAGATTATTGTTCCATGGAACAAGATGACAGTCATCAGGTGAGAGGCACAAGTGGAGTAGGCTTTGTACTTTCTTTCCTTAGAACGGCTCCTCAGCACAGCCTGAATAATTAAAATATATGAGATGAAGGTGGTGGTGATGCTGCTTATCTCAACCAAGCTGCCAAAAGCAAAAACCAGCAGCTCATTGACAGCAGTACTGGAGGAAGAAATCTGGAAGAGCGGGCTGTTATCACAAAAAAAATGGTTTACCACATTTGAAGAACAAAAGTTTAGTCTTAGCAAGCCACTGGTGTGTATCACAGAGTTCAGGAACCCCCAGAAGTATGAAGCTTTCACCAGATTCCAGCAGACTGTCTTGGACATGATGATGGTATAGAGCAGAGGTTTACAAATGGCCACATACCGGTCGTATGCCATCACAGCTAGCAGCAAGCACTCTGAGATTATCAACAAAACAAAGCTGAAATACTGCATAATGCAACCTATGTATGAAATTGTTTTCATTCCTACTGAAAAGGTCATCAACATTCTAGGAGTGATAACTGTGCAATAAGTGGCATCCATGAAAGACAGATTTCGGAGAAAAAAATACATAGGGGTGTGAAGCCGGAGATCTATACTGATTAATGCAATCATACCCAGATTCATTAGCACAGTGGTGAAGTAGATGGCTAAAAACACCACGAAGAGAGGCACTTGCAGCCTTGGATCATCTGTCAATCCAGACAGAATGAATGTGGTTGGTGTTGTGCAGTTTCCTGAAGCCATTGGGCTTGACTGGTATGTTATCTGCCATCAGGAGGAAGGGTGACAAAGGGTTTGTTAGTGCTTAGAAATTAATGGGATAAGAAAACATGTATTGCTCACATCTGTTATCCATGATCACGTAACAGAGACTTCAGAAAACCCTGAGTTCCTAAGATGCCTGTAGCTATGTGAAATAGTACTGCCTAGATATTAAATCTAATTATCCATTCATTTTTCCATCAAAAAAAAAAAGCTAGATGTCCACTAGGAGGTAGTTGCATAGGCTCTCTTTACCTGCTGTGAGTGGACCAGGTATAGTCTTAAATGCAATCAAGTCAATATAAAACCCTCTCTGTAAATGGCAACTGAATTTTAAATATCTACAGAGACTTTTAGAGTCTATATTTATCAGGGAGAAATAAGGCACTGGTAGGGTGGCATGCATTAGATCTATTCCATGCACTCCTAAGATATATACCTGAGGATGAGAACATAAAGGCCTTAAACCTAAAATAGTTGGCTATGAACCCCAACCTAAGACAGGAGAGATAAATCCTAAATCTCAGTGCAAACATGCTTTCCAGTAGCTGCGCTTTGCTTATTCCTCATAGCTGCACATGAGAAGCATTCACAAAATCCAAGCTGGAAATGAAAAAAAATACAAAACAGAAGGTCCACGGTTACAGACAAAAAATATGTAAAAAATAAAATCAGACAAATCCCCTTTATTCTCTTCTACACTGTCTTTGCCCACTTGGTGCAGAGGCATACCTTTGTAACTAAGACTTAATTCAGGCACAAATATGATAGCTTTGCAGAATCAAACAATCAACATGCAACTTGCAGCATACACTTACTTTTCAAAGTGAACATTCAAGAATAAGAACTAATTTTTACAAGAACTGACAAGCATTATCCAGCTTCTTTATGGCTTGCCAACTTCACCTCATTTTTACTTCTTACTTCCAGGAGGCAGGCTTTTTATATGAAGCTGTGTTTTCATACACTCAGAAAAAAATTGAAGCAATTATATCTTTGACAAGCCAGACTGCACTAGCATGGCAATTATACCATACTTTATGTCTCCTGAGGAACAGGAGATAATCACATCACAACATCATCTTGAGAAGATGAGCAATATCTCAGATGTTTTAAGATTTTCCCTGTTCTGTACATCTACCTGATGGAGTTGGTGCCATAAATGATTGCTATCTGTGGAAAGCAGATCTGATTAAATGAAGATCATCTGTGATATTGTTCTTTAGTCTTAGTAATGGATGCTAGTTTAGATAATATCAATATTTGGAAGAGAAAAGCATAATGGCAGAGGTCCATTAACTCAAATCTCTCTTGGGTTTCTATTTTGAAGTGGTCTTTGCAACAACTTGTTAGGTGGGATCAAAGTTTGTTGTCTGTGTTTGAGTTAAGTGAGTGCTGGACACTATGCTCAGTGCAATGATTATTGCTTGCAAAACTCAGTAACTTCAACAGGATTCTGAGAGCTCTGTAGAAATAATTTACATAAGTATTCTGTAGAGGTCAAAGTTAGCTTTATTCTCCCTCAACTCTCTATTTATAAAGGAGAGGTAGTACCACTGCCATGCCCAAATCATAAAAGTCAGGGACACTTTAAACTACTAGTCCCACTTTTCTACTATGAACGGAGAACTTGGTGCCTTTAAATAATTGAGACAAGCAGTGTATGCAAGCATCATGTCTCCTTTCTCCTTTAGTCCACATGAGTCTGCCTGAGGTCACTGTCCTTTGCCTGGGTCACCATCAAAGAACATGTTCTTTTCAGACATTTACGGAGGTCTTCGCATGAAAACAATAAAAAGCATAAAGGCTTTTTATGGAGATTCAAAGGGAAAATCCTGGTCCCACTGAAATAAAGGATAGCGTTAACCATCCCCTTATCTCTACCATATAAAGCCAGGACAGGCAGATATATCTGGAGAGAAAAAGAAACAAGAAGTATTCTTTTAAAGCCTCTTACTCTAAGAGGGTTTAATGTGTAATTAGCACCTAAATCTCACTGCCTAAATTCTACTAGGATTCTTCTACTAGGATTCTTCATTGGTGTATAGCAGTCTAAGGTCCCACCTTGCCTATCACTACTCAAATGGCATAGATTCGTTATTCCAACTGCCTAATTGATGATGACCATTTTCAGAGATGATTCAGCAAAAGCTTCTCAGATACCTATAGATCTGTATAGACACTCTGTATAGACACAGAGAGACTATGAGGCTCTTTCAGAGTCATTACCCAATTTTAAATGTCTCTTTATAGGTCTATGATATTGCTATCTGCCTACATGATCTTTTGAGGTGATGGAGAAAAATAAGCACTTTAAAGGGTAATATATGTAGGTACTACGTGCCCATACCAGGTAGAGATGTGTCGCAACCCTAAAAAAAAAAAAGATTTTTCTCCACTGTCTTTAAAGGTACCCTTGGAAAATCATTTCACATGTAGATGTCTGCTGTTTAGATTTCCCATTTGTCAGTGAAAACTTTGCTAGGTTTAAGCAAGACAAATCACAGACTGCTAAATACAGTTAGGCAATGCTTCTGTCATGATTATGGACTTTAATGTATGTGTCTTTCACCTGCCTTGCATATACTTCACCTCCTTGTTTTGGAGTTCCATGCCACTTCCATTTGTAGAACAGTGCAAGATGCATTGTCTCAAATAACCACACAATAATATCATCACTGAATCTTGATACAATCCCAAACATTTGTGCTGATTCACATTGGAAACCTGTAAGTAATGATAAGGAGCAATCATCTCAAAACAAAGCCTTTTCATTTAGTGTTAGCACAAGAGAGACCCCCACAGGTGTTTTACCACATGCTCCATCACAAGCTACAAAAAAAAACAGGCTTCACTCTCCAGAGTGTGAAACAAACAAACAAACAGAAGGCACTCACTCAATCAGAGAATGAAAACCATAACCTGCAAGTTTTCATTAATTTTATTTACGTTAGACATGTGCAGTCAAAAATATACATCATTCATATTCCAGAAGGTCTTCCCTGTGGGCTAGTCCCTAACAGGACATGTTCCATTGGCCCTCATCAGCACTTGTTGAAGGGCTAACTTGTGCACACATCTATTACAGTGTATAATCAGTAACACAGCCTAATGAAAGAGAAAAAGAGATGAGACATGTCACTCATGCTTCTGACTCAGTGCCACAAAACAATCCTGCAAAACATACAGGAAAGCTGCTTACTACATGAATGGAAGGTTTCTCCAGGATACCAATACTCAGTTTTTAAAAACCAGCAAATCTCTCTTAGGTGTATGAAGTGGTCTCTTCCATAAAATTTGCTGCTTGAGGGTAAGCTCACTAAATGCAAGCACCAAAACCTGTTTTTCTTCATTAACAATAAAGTGAAACTGGGGAAACTAGTTTAGATGGAGATGTTAGTAAACATGGATATCTGCATTTAGAAAGACAGGTTGAATGTTTTTGTGCTGTACTGCACCAGTCCTACCCTACAGCCTATTCATTGCCTTTTCTCCTGCTAAGTGTCTGAGAAAACACTTTCCTCTCTATTGATCTTCTTAGGGCTTCCATAACCTCCTTGTTCCTCAGGCTGTAGATCATGGGGTTCAGCATGGGAAAGACCACAGTGTAAAATACAGCGATTATTTTGTCTGTGTCTGGTGAGTAGCTAGAGCTAGGCCGTAAATAGGTGAAGAGGAGGGAGCCGTAGAATAAGCCAACAGCCAACAGGTGGGAGGTGCAGGTGGAGAAGGCCTTGTGCCTGCTCTCTGCGACATGAAACTGAAGGATGGTGCCAAGGATGCAGGCATAGGAGACGACGATGATCAGGAAGGTGCTGGTTTGTATAAAGCCACACAAGGTGAAGAGGAGGACCTTGTTGACCTGTGTTTTGGAGCAGGAGAGCTCCAGCAGCGGGGGAATGTCACAGAAAAAGTGGTTGATGGTGTTGGAGCCACAGAACGACAGGGTGAACACGAAACTCGTGTGGAGCAGTGAGGTCAGAACCCCACTGAGATAAGCCCCGGCTACCATGAAGGCACAGACCCGGCGGGACATGGTGACGGTGTAGAGAAGAGGACGACATATGGCCACGTAGCGGTCGTAGGCCATCACAGCCAAAATGAGGCACTCGGCATCAGCGAGGGCAGCGAAGAGAAACATCTGTGTTGCACAACCGAAGACAGAAATGGTCTTCCGCTGTGCTAACAGATTCAACAGCATCTTAGGAGCAATGGCAGATGAATAGCTGAGGTCTAAGAAAGATAAATTGCTTAGGAAATAGTACATGGGGCTATGAAGGCAGCTGTTGAGCCAGACAAGCACAATGATGCCAGCGTTGCCCACCAGCGTGGTGATATAGATGAGCAGGAAGAGCCCAAACAAAGGTAACTCCACCTCCGGACGGTCAGTGAAACCCAAGAGAATGAACTCGGTCGCTGCAGTGTGGTTTTTTTCAGGCATTTCCTTTCTTCATATTTGTGTTTTCGGTAAGCGTTGTCCGAGGGACCATTGGTTGGTCCTAATGGTTGAGCCACAATCAAGCAGGGTTCGTCCCTGTCTTCTCAAGAGACTTAAAGGTAACACAATTATTTTACACACAATATCAAAAGGAGAAAGTGGTGATGTAAAGCATACTCAGATATAAAAACTGAGGAGGACACTGAAAGAGAAATTAGGAAACATTAATTCCATGAGTTCTTCCTCATATAGCAGATAGATTTAATGACATGTGCATGACATAGGTTCTTAGACAGATATTTTGAAATATTTAAAGCCAAAGTAGTATATCAATGAGTGTTTTATTTGTTACATTGCTGAAAAAAACACACATTACTTCCCATGAAATAAGTATTAGATATTCAGGTGAGTGAAGCATAGGGTTCAGGCACAATTTAGGGTTAGTAATGGTCATTTTTGCTTTCCTGATGCATGTTGTTCCTCATCTTTTCTTTCTTCTTAAATGCTTAACATAAATAAGGGATCTGGGGGACAGAGCCTCTTCTTTGACAGAGGTCAAGTTTAGAACTACACTAAGTCATCAGAAAAAGATATATATATTTTAAATATGGAACCTTTTTTTTTTTTAAAAAAAAAAATCTCACATACTTTGATGTTGTTGTTAAAGCTATGAATTGAATTTAAATTGCTGTCAAAAGCATCCCTCAGAACACATTCCTCCAAATACATTCTCCAAATAATCAGGTTTGGGTGCCAGTTTCACCTTTGGAATAGAAATGATGAGTTTAACTTTACCGTGCAAACGTAAAGACTGATTTCTGCTTCTATCAACATAAACTTAAGTAAGGATAGATTTTTTTTGTTCACATTTTTACTTACAAAAGGAGATGTAATAAAAGACATGCTGGCATAAGTCACTGAAATAACTGCAGATTTCAATGCTGTGCAGACAAAAAAAATACCATGAAAACAGAAATGTCAACATCCCTCCAAAAACCCCAAAACCAAAACAACAGCAAGAAAAATCTATGAACCCTTCAGGATAAGCAACCAAATGCACTTCAAAAATAAATCTTTTACTATATATAGTAAATAAATTAGGCAATAAGTTAGGCTTAATGTGGGCATACAGAAAAGCGGATTCTCTTCCCAGTTGTGTTTCCAGATCCTGCAGATGGAAGAATTTGCACACCCATTTAGCTGCCTAAATGTCAGTTTGAGTCATCTCAAGTCTGTGTGTAATCACGAGATCATTTATAATCACTTTTTTTTTCCTTGGTTTACTGCCAAGGAAGGAAGCCTGGGTGACCAGCACAAATTCATTGCCAGGCTTTCTGATAAGCAAACCAGAGTAAGCTGAATCTCACCCTGAGCATGTCGGTGGGATCTCCTCTTCCAAGACTCTTCTACTGTCAGGGGAAAGAGGACAAATTAAAAGTTACCTCTGAATCATCTTATCTAGCATCTGAATCACCTTCTGCACTTGTGCCTCCCTTCATTTTGTAAGGATCTAGAGCGTCTAAGGTTGTCATTTATGCTCCTGATTTCTGGTCCTGATGAGGGGTGACACACAGCCATCCCTGGAGTTTTAGAAGAAGTTAAAAATGCTGAAAGAAAGCAGAGATTATTTCCCCAAAGCAGAAACCTAGATAGCAAGGAACAAATAAGCACTATCCCCATGCCTTATGGCTAACCACAGTGTGTAATCCCTTTCACGAGCCAGGCAGCCTTCGCCTTAAAATGAAACAGACTTAGTTGCCAGCCTTGCTGGATGGATGGTACAAAACAAGGATGTTGAGGGGACCACAGCAATAGTCCCATTTTTTTTTTCCAAATGTGACAATTTATACACGTGTTGTTCACATCTTACCTCCCTTGAGGCTGTCTATGCGTGAAATACGGTTCATTCAGCTACACTGGATATGTGAGAATGTGGGGTTTTTATTCACAGCCCTTGATGGGTTGAATCTTTTCATACTGCTTCACCTCAAAACAAACCTTTTAAAATATATAGGAAATAGTCACTTTCTTTGGAAGTCTTCTACCAGCATGCCTGTGGTACCAGTCATTTCTGCAGGAGGTTCTCTTCCAAGCATCTGCCACTGGTGAGTAACATGCTGGCCATGCTACAACCCTGGGTCCACCTCGTCACCCAAAGTCAGGGAAAAGAGGCATTCCTAGACACCAGTTCATCCAGCCTACCTCAGACAGTTGTCTGCTTCTTTCACTTTCAGCACAGGAAAATTCATTCTTCTTTTGTCCAACCATTCAAATACAGAGAGTGATACACCAGCTCTGTACAGGGATTTGAGATATGCTATTGAAAAGCACTCTGTTTCCTGGCTGTTAATATTGTCACTTCCATCACGTTAAACACTCAGCAAAGAGTGTACACCTACAAGTCTCTAACCCCATGTTTTCCTGAGTCTTTGGTGAGGTTTCTTAGGAGCAATAATAAGAACCACCACCACCATATCAGAAATAATAATTAGCAGTTCTTAGCGAAGGAAATACTCTCTCAGTTCCAGTTTTGGCTGGGGGAAGAAGAGGAAAAAGGGAGGTCACGAGTCAGGAGAAGTGTGTGGTCCTCTTCTCCATCCCCTTTTCCACCACCTGTAGCATCATCTTGGTTAGTCATTTGAACAGAAATATAATGGAAACTTCATCTACACTCTGCAAAATATATTAAGCTTTTTCATGGAAAGGGACTTTAATGGTATTCAGAATTGGCAATAATTGCTATTTTTGCCAGTAGCTGAAGGAACCAGCCACAGAAGGCTGAAGTGATGTACCAGTCAAACACTGATATTCGTTCTTCCCCGTTTAACACCAGCCCCAAATCAGACCTACCTGTGGATGGTATGAGGACCTCCTCACACAAAAGCTGGTTTTGTAGTCGATGGGAAGGATTTATCACAGCACCAGTGAGGCACCAGGGACATGGTCCCTGTTGCATCTTCAGCTGGATTACCTCATGGAGAAAGGACAGCTAAGCTCCTGCTATTTTCTCCTTTCTTGGGCACTGAACTGACATCTGTACAGTGCAATTTACTGCACATCTGTTCCTGATTTTGGTGAAAAGGGTGACAGTCATAATGTGGAAGTCCAGCTGCTTGAAACTGAGTTTTGAATGGTTTGGGTTTGTTTTTAGGAGGAATTTTAATTGTCTCCTCATTTGTGAGCCACAGATGATCTATATTAAGGTTTTCCCCCATGAATTCCTAGGTTTGAAGGGGTTTTGTCGTGTTATAACTGTAATGACACAACTGAAATTGTCACCAGGGTAGAATTAACCAGAGATACTATTAAACCAGAGATACTATTCATCCATGTCCAAGTTACTTGTCTAAGTCTTATGTAGCTGTTTACACACTTTCTGTAGTCCATGGGGCATGATTAGTGGGATATTTATTCTGTCCACTTGGGAGAAGGCTCTCCGAAGATGCTTGTTTCTGATTTTGAAAGGTACTCGTTTCTGGTTACTGACTTAAAAGGCAGCCAGGATACCAAACCATATCCCCCTGAATTCAAGTGAGAGCAATCCATCCTTGGAAATCACTTGTTGCAACTAATGGAAAAACCTGAAGCTGGGCAAATTGAGCCCTGCCTCGTAATGACCAAAAAGTGTCCTTGTTACAGATGGAAGAGAACAGAATGAAGATAGACATTTGACAGCAGATCTTGAATGTGAGACAGAAAGGGGGAATGGTAACATTAATGTGGACGCATTTAGGAAAGAAGCAACTGCTGGAAGAGCATGTGCATGTGAAATACTGATATTGGAAGGGAAAAAAAAAATGAAAAAAGGGTGGTTACTCACCATCTCAGGAAAGGAGGGCAGAGTGCTGGTCTGCAAGAGAAAGAGAAATCTTTCTGAGGATACTACGTGTAGCATTTCCCTTATGTAAACAGAGAAATGAAACACACCTGATGAGATGTGATACCATCTCTTCTGAAGTAAGAGAACAAGATATTGATGGAGCTGAAAGACACGAAAACCCATAAAAGTCAAGTGAACCATAATTGATAGATGTCATACAACCTCCCCTTGTTCCTAATGAAAGTCCAATAATCAACAAAAACACGTTTTTTCTAGGCTGTTCTTTCAAGTATGAGTTTTTCAACTCTGTATTTATTGATTTACTGTGAAGCTGGATTTGACAAGGCCAAAAACATTAAAGCAACAAACTAAAAACAGCCCCTTTTGGGGCTGCAGAAATTACCCTCACCAGAGTTGACCTACAAGGAAAACTACCTGCAGACGGTCGTCCCAGAGTCCTCCATGAGCATCCCAGAGTCCTCCATGAACCTTTCAGAGGTCCCCAGGAGCCTCTGCAGAGCCTTCTGTGTTCCTCAGCTCCATGTCCCTTCTTCTGCTCCCTGAGCTCATCTGTGAATCATCACATGCTGTACAGGTCCCTTGGGGAGCCCTTGGTGCTGCCCCAGGCCTCTCTGCATGCCTTTGGAGGTGTGTCAGAAACCTTCATGGGTGGTTTGTATTAGAACCCTGGGTGTTCCTCTGAGTGCCCTCAGATCCCATTGTGCACCTCTGGACCAGGCAAGGACTGGAAGTGCTTCTCAGATCCCGACCTCAGCTCTTGACCTCTCAGTACTCCTCAGCCCAAACCATGTTATTCCCTTTGCTTTGCTTTCTCTGCAGTTATTTTCAGGGAGAATTTGCTTGGAGAAGCAGGTACCCCACTGAACCCCACTTTTCAGCACAAACAAGGTGCTGGCTGCTGACTTTGGTCTCTGGATGCCAGGTGCACCCAAGCCCATCGGCACTGGTGGTGGGCTGAAACTTGCTCCTTAATTTAGTCCCAGGTTTCACCATGTCCTTGCCCAGCAGTTAAAGCAGCAGCTGCACTGTCCCTCTGGGGGGATTTGGGTTTCAGGGTCTGCAGAGTTGCAGGTTGATGCCTGAGCTTTTGCTGCCAGCAGTTGTTTCAGCTCAAACCACTGGATGGGGTAGAAATGCTGCAGGGCATTTTTGTCCCCACACAACTCAGGCCAAGGGGCATGGTTGGTTTGGGATTGCCCATTGTGCACTGTTGTAGTGAAAGAGAATCTCTGAGTGACTTTTAAGAGTTTAAAGTTTTAAAGATGACTTTAAGAAACTCTTGAAGTCTGCTAGAGACTACTATATTTGGAAAGATTACTTTTGGAAATGTGGAAGTAGGCTGGAGACTAAGAAAGATGGCTTTCAGAAATCCCAGAATCACAGAATGGTTGAAGTTGGAAAGGACCTCTGGAGATCATCTAGTCCAAGCCCCCTGTTCAAGCAGGGTCACCTACATCCAGGCTGGTTTTGAGTATCTCCAGAGATGTGCCTATGTCTGCTGGGGACTAAGTCTTAAAGTTGACTTTAGGAAAATCCTTAAGTCTGCTAGAGACTTCAAGGAATGCATCAAGTTGGCTTTAGGAAAGTCTTGAATATGAGTTAGGAAGGTCTGCATGAGACTCCAAAGGTAGTCTTAAAGTCAACTTTAAGAACACTATACATTTATACACAGTTATACATATTTATAGGTAACACACAAAATGTACAAAGAAGTCTCTGCCTTTCCAGGGACAGCCTGTGGCCTGATGCCTTTCCTCAACTATCCTCTCTGTACTTGTTGGGCATTTTGGTGATCCCTATGCAGATATGCTGCCTGTAACACCACCTCAGCAGTGCTTTAACTAATTCAGCACCACATCTTGGATGTTAACCCTCAAAACTGTTAACAAAGGACAAAGTTTTCGCACAGAACAACACAGCAGCAAAAATATAGTGAAAAAGCCAAAAGGTTGATGAGCCCAGCTCTCAGGTATGCAAAAGGTTTTAAAAGTCTCTGGCAGAGGAAAAAAAAGAACTGTTAATCCAAGTGTTGATAAGAGTGCATCATCCATAAACATTGTCAAAATCTCTTCCTTATAAGAAAATCTACCCAAACCACTCGTTCCTGCCCTACCAATCAGGAAGATTTAGAAATACATCCAGAAAATAGGCAGGCATGCACATCTGCTACATAGGTAAAAGAAAAAAAACACAGAGTGGAGTAAAATAAAGTGCTTAAAGCAAAAAAAAAAATGTTAAAAGAAGAGCTTGTGCTTATTGTATTTTTGTTTTTACTACGTTATTGCAATTAGTTAAAATTGCAAGCATTTACCAGTTTATAGTCACAGAGCCCCCATTTCAGGAAATCTCTTAAGCATCCATTGAAGTCCAGTCCACTTCCATACATCTCAAACATGCCTAAGTCTTCCTTTCAGAAAAACATGAGCACTAGCTTAAGATAGTGAAAAGAATAAGATAGATAGAAATATAGAAAGATTTTAAGATAGAAAAAGAATAAGGGGAAACATTTGTGCCTCTTCCACATGGATTGCCAAGAGGAAGACACAAGGCAGAGAACGGATCAGCCAGCGCCCAGAGACACAAATGACAAGGACGGCCAATTCTTTAAATCCAGTTTACATTAACAAACACTTCATTAACATTACGGTGACTCCAAATGCAGTCTTTAATATCCAAATGCTCACAAGATAGAAACTGCATTAGCAATATTCTTCTAGCTGGCAGTGATGCGACGTTACCCTTTATAATCCAGAAACTGCCCAGTGACACCAGCACAAACCCTGACACAGCAGCAACAAAGAGCAGGAAACTCAATTTAAAGCAAATTCACTGTAGAAATGAGGCATATCCTATTAACAGACACAAAGAAATTGGCTGCTTGAGAACTTTTACAGCACATGGTGTTATTTTATTTTTTTTTGGAGATGCACCATGCATGAACATGGTGGTTATTATTACTTTTTTCTTCAGCCAGGCACTAAACCTAACTAAAAAGTTGGTGACTTTCCGATAGGTGAAGAATAGCAAAAACTGATACTATCTTCAGTTTGACTTTGGGCAAGATCTGGAGGAAGATGCTGGCACCATCTGGGCTATGCAGTGATTTAATCTCTGTACAGAGACCTGTGCTTCATTTTCCCCGAGTCCTCTCTCCTGGTGGACCAGACGCAGCATCAGATGAGAGAAGCATGTAGCATTTAGCACGTGATGTCCAGGCACATGTATAGAGCTATTGTATTTACATTTCCCTGTATATTCATCTTATTCTTTAAATGCATAAATCCAATCCTGACAGGTGATGTTTGTTTATATCAGATTCTCGAAAATCCACTCTCCGGCCAAGGCAGCATCTTTGACCAGGGTGGCAGGGACCTGGGAGTGTTGGATGTGCCCACCAAAACCCAACACGGGCACGCAAACACCTCCCCGAGAAACCCCAAAAAGATGGAGGTCAATGTGGTGTGGATGTGTATTTGTGCCCAAGCTGTACTGTCACTATTTTAGAATAGCAGCAAATAATAGAAGATTTAAACAATTTCTGCTGAAATAATAATAATAAAAAAACATATTCTTAGAAAAGTGCAAGAAATTATCTTAAGGAAAAGTGACCACATTTGGCCAATGCTGCTCTGAAGGAGGGCAACTGCCTAAAAGCCACAACAATCCATATTTAGGAAGTCTTTACAAAAACTGGCACCTCTTCAAGGCTGGCAGAGTAATTCCTGAGGATGGTGCCTCCATCAAACACACGGGCAGTGTTGGTATCCATCCACTGGTGCCCTTCTCCGGGCAGGTAGATATCTCGCCACGTTTGCCCTTTTTCTGTTACTGGGGCCACCAAGACCTGTGGTGAAAAAGAGAAAAAGAAAAAATAATTTTGCAGATGGAGGGTTAGCTGGGTCATTGCAATGGCCTTCATTGGTCTGTCCTTGAGAGTCCGTCCAACCTGTATTTTGTGAGAAAAAGCACCTCTGGAGTCCATCTAATGCATATTTTGCAAGAAAAACCTCCAGGATCCACCCAGCTCATATTTTTTTAAAAGACCCGAACTGAAAAAAAACAAACAAACAAACGAACAAAAAAAAACCAAACACATCAGAAGTAGGGTGTTTGCTCAAAACAAAGCTCCTGCTTCCAGGTTGAGCAGGACAGGATGGATGCAGGGAGGCTGCGTGTGGGCTCAGGCTCACATGAAGCAGCTTTTGAAGAGGTTTTATGGAGCTGTGGTGGGAATTGGTGGCACAGAGTCAGGGGAGAGACATCCCCATGCCACATAGATTTGTGACCGAGGCATGAATTTCTCTTTTCTCCTGTCACCCATTGCTTGGAGGAATCTGGTTTGAACAAACCCTTCATTGTGAGTTAATCAATGAAGTCGAACATTACCTGGCAGTGAGCCAAGCAGAAACTTCTATTTTAATTAGAAATGATCATACTACGGGAGCTTTAGATGTGGGCTGCCATAAAGGTGGGCTTCAAAAGCCCTCTGCCCAGGGCTCCTCTCCAGGAGACCCGGTCTGGATCCAGGTTAGATAAACTCTAGGAACAACTTGTGCTCAATATACATAACACAAGTTATTGATTCTCAAGCAACATGTTCACTTTTGAGTCATCATTCTGTGGACTCGAGGCTCCTTTGGAGATGCAAGAGATGTAGCTGCTCAGTGCCCTCAAATGCTCGTGAAAATCCTGGCTGGTGGCCTTGGTACATGGGTAATTGCATAAAAAGCATTTAAAAAAAAAGTAAAAGCATTTAAAATGTCCTTTTGTGTCACAAATCAGTGAGTCCCATTTGGAGATGTGGCATAAGGAGAAATGTGTTCTGCTTGCTCCTCTCCAGTGGCTTAGTCAGGGTAATACAGTCCCCAATGAACTTTACAGGTTATTTTTTTTTCTTCGAATTATGGGAAAGACTGTTCCATTGCTGGAGTTCTCTATATAGGAAGAAGGGGTTCCTGAGGGCTTTTTCACCCTTTATTGAAAGAGAAAAAAACAAAAAAAAAGCAAAAACAAAAAACAAAAACAAACAAACAAAAAAAACCAGTTCTCAGTATTCTGAGGATATTTATACTTGACAAATTATTTCACTTCAGAAACTGAAAGAGGTTTCAGAGCCCTAAATTAAGCCTTTTTCAAGGAAAGCACAGGCTTTCTGAAAAGGAAAAACGAACAAAAAAAAAAGGAAAAAAATCAACCACTTTGGCTTAAATTTAAAGCTGTTTAAACATGGAGGCTTTGATTTGCATTTGTGCTGTACTGAATGCACATGGTGAAGAAAGAGAGGATGAAAGGATAAAAATAAAATTCCAAGAAAGCCAGTAAAGGAAAAAATAAAGGATAAAAAGCAGAAATAGTGTAGGAAATTTATGCATCATTCATTCTTAAATCCACTTTTTGAGGTCTTGGTCAATCCCCGCACTCTACATCAATGCTCCTTGGGCAGCATTATCCAAAAGGAGGCAATGTGGTGTTTGGCTCCCTTTGGGGGACACTTTTGGACCCTGGTGGCCTTTATAGATGTGTTTGGAGCATGACCTGGCTTCCCAGCCACTTGCAGCATCCAATTTTGCCAGGCAGACAGCACTGATGGGAAGTGATGCTGCATGTGCTGATAATTTTTTGCTGACCGAGCGCCACTTGTCTCTTTGCCATTGCATTTCAACATGCTGTGCTGGAAGCATTCAACAGGTTGTAAGTGTGCTGCCAAGACATGTGGACTACAGCAATCTGGCCATAATAAATGTACAAATCCACCTGAAAAAAACAACACAAGTGGATTTCAAAGCAGGGCTATCCTCACAGCCCAGAGTTACTCCCCAAAAAGGCGTGGGAGACAGCTCAGACACCAGAAGATGTTGGTGGTAGCACAAAGTCATGTTCATGAGCACCCTGCAGCGGATGCTTACGTCCAGAGCAATGCTCAAAATGTTTATCCCAGCATCCTAATGCTTAGCCTTGCCTCAAACCACGCCAGGAGAGAACCACTTTATGTATCTTCCAGTAATTAGTTATTAGTGGCACTCCAAATGGCACCAGGCGGGTTTTGGAGCACATTTCTATTGTTCCAGCTTCCCAAGTCATCCTGAAAGTCAAAACATCCCCATCTGGATTCTTCCCCTGCCAGCTCAGGCTCCTTTTGAAGTGAAATCAGACAAGATTTTGCTGGCCTCACACGACACTTTATCAGAAGTGCTTGGCCCTGCAATACTGATGGAGCAGACCTGATGTTTTACCGTATTTCGGGAGCTCTCAGCCAAACCATAGTTTCACATCTCCAGGGAGAGATGATTTTCCAGTATTTTACTGGAAATCTCACCCTGCTAAAACAGACCAGGCCATTTTGATTACATAAGGGATTCTTCAGTTTGAGTGATTTCGGGGGAAGGAGCTAAGCTTTAGCTTGCTTGCAGTTATAACCTGGATATGCACCCTACAGGGCATCAGGACAGAAGTGTCTCTTCTCCTGCACAATGCCACTCAAATTCATTTGTGCTAAGGATTTATATGTTTTAAAACATCCTACCTGATTTTTTGATTTTTACTTTAAAGAGAAGCAGGAAGATATTTTAGCAATTTCCTGCAGTGAGGGAAAGTTTCCTTAAAAAAAAAAATCCACAAAACAACCTATACAATGAACCTGAAGAATCTGTGGTAAGAAACTCAAGCTTGGAAATCCTATATCACAGTATCTGCCAGAGGTTGCAAGCAGGACCTGAGAAGATAACTCTGCAACACAAGCTGCCCTGATGTTAAAACTACAAACTCACTGCTGATGAACTTTGCTTTTGAGTCTTGGATATTTTTTAGGGAGACTGTGTCCCCTCCTTGGCCACATCCCTATACAAAGGCAGCACAAAGTGTTGCTGCAATTCACAGAGGATTATGCTCCCCTTAGGAGCATTCCTTTGAGGGAATTTTTTCCACATTCCCCACCTCATCTCCAATGAGAAATTCATCCTCGATGGTGAAAGCAGTTGGGTCCGTTGGGCTGAGCCACCACGCCGGGCGGAAGATGGGGTACCCCAAACGCAGCCACTCCTCGCTGTATTTTATGATGAGTGGCACCACCAAGTCCCGGTGCCTCTGTATGCACTGCTGGGTAAGGTTCAGGACCTGCATGAGAGACACGTGGCAAGCCCTTCACCCAAAAAATAAGGAAAAACAATACATGCATTTCCTTAGGCAGAGAAATTGCTGAACTGCAAGATCCTGACGGCAGCCAGAGATGGTTGATGTGATGGATTTTTACTCATTTCGATATAAAAGCTGAGGACATCGGCTGGTGGGCAATATCCTCCAGGGTGCTGATGTCCTTAACCAAAGCAAACAACTCTTTTGCTGCTAGTAAAGAGATATGATGGCATTCCCCGCATCCTCCCTCATGATTTTTTAAGGAATCGCCTTCTTGCTTTAATGCCCTAAAGGAGACATCCCCAGGAAAATGCTTTCAACCATTGAAATAGGTCTTTATGGCAAATCTACAGTCTTCATTCTTGTATAATATAAACTATTTGATCAAACTATAATTAAGCAATTCCATCAGCAAAAGGGAAGGAGGGGCACATGTGATGATCACTGTCATACCCAGAGGCGCTGTAGGTACCACCCATGCCATTGTACATAGCCCAAGCACAAAGCTGCGTCAACTCACAAGAATTTTGTAGCAAAAATAATGTCGAGAGTGGGCAGCAATCAGGTCGCTGGAAACTTTTAATGGCTTTGGGAGGGTGGTTATCCCTTAAAGAATGGATGTGCCCTCCTCCGCAGGACAGAGGTTTACGTACCCAGGTGTCGCAGCAGAGCCAGGGCGGGGTGCTGAAGGCCATCACGGGGAGGAAGGTCACGATCTGCAGCCACCTCACATACAGCTCCTGGTCCCCCGGGGCATCACCAGCCAGGCTGCCTCCTGCCAAGGACAAGGAGCAGAGAAAAGCCTCTTGGGGACATCCCATCACAGGATGGCTCAAAGCCACCTGCTCTTGATGCAAGCAGGACACACAACCCCACTGCAAGAGAAGCTGGATCCCCACCCACGTGTTTTTTCTTCCTTTGTCCCCCATCAAACATCCTAAAATAGCTAGAGATGGTTGTCTGGTGAGGCTCATGCTGGGAATGAGCTGCCAGGAGACAGTTTCTAAATTTTAGCAGAACATCATAAAAAGGGATTTCTCCTGCAAAGGAAAGTGTTGGGAAAATAATGGATTTTCCTGCCACTTTGATGTGTGGAGTGGAAGCATCATGGAAAAATACTCCAGTCTCTCAAGGCTGTCACAATATGATATTCAAGGGGAAAAGCAGACGGTACAATATTGCACCCAGATCCTGTGCTAGGATTAAATTGGGATCACTAAAGCGTAGGTGATGCCATTATATCCAAGCAAAGGATGCTAGTCAGGTAAGACTTGATAGGATCACCTAAATGAACGAGACAGGTAGAGGGGAGACAGTAAGAAACCCTAAAAATTTGCTTCACCAGAACACAGCCAGTACCAACAGGGAAGGGCATGTTTGAAAAATCCAACAGTCCTCAGAAAGGCACAAAGTGGATTTGTCCCCAAATGGGAAGAAAGAGACGATGCTGTTCGTACCCCATGAAACAAGGCCCAAAGACATCCCTTGCAGGGATGGAGCCCTGCTGTCTCATCCCTTGTCCCATTGACAAAAGCCAACAGACTCAACATCTCCTCAGGGCAGCAGTGACATGCCGTGATTGCCCAAGCCTTGGTTTCTAAGGAAAACCAGCTAAAAATAGCAGACGAATTGGTAATTGCTCAACACCACTTTTTTTTTTTTTCAGGGCTGTTTGCAGCTCTGCTGGCTCTGATCATCTCCATGTGCAGCCTCCGCGATGACTCGTGTGCTTGTGGCAAGGTTCAAACAAATAACATGGCCACCTCCAAGAAGAGAGGTGAAACAAGCCGCTCATCAGCCCTCATTACATGAGTGTTTCTCAATTTTTATAATTATTTTTCCTGTTGTTGTTGAAGGATGTCTCATGCCATCATACTCTGGAGCAGAAATACAAACTTTGACCGTGGCTGCTGGCATTTTAGGAATATTTATGTCCCCATCTGAGAGCCCAGGCAAGCTGTTTGCCAGTGGTTGGCTCCCTCCTTGCTTTTGTCACACTTTTAGTCCAAGAAAAGCTGCAAGAGGCAGCGGGCTGCCCTCTGCACGTGGTTAAGGAGCTCCACGAAGGGGATCCCCAGAGAGCTGGCTGCCTGTTAAGATTTACAACGTGTTTTTTTGTTTTCAGTTCCTCGGTCGATTCCCCTAGTAACCCTCAATCCAATCAAAACCGGATCCTGGGAACAAAACGCTTGAAGCCTCCCTATAGCACCCTAAAGCCTGTGCTCCTCTTGCCTGAAAAAGTGCTGGAAAACAAAACAAAACAAAATAAAACAAAACAAACAAAACAAACAAAACAAAACAAAACAAACAAAAAAAACAGAAAAGACAGCAACAGGTAGCAAAGAAGGAAAGAAGTCCTCACCCACTGCGTCGGGGATGAAGAAGTTGTAGCCCAGCAGGCTGTAGTGCAGCGCAGAGGGGATAACCCCCTTCAGGCCCGCGTGGCTCCAGTCTGAGCGCCGTGGGCTCATCTGGACAAAGAGCGGTAGATGACTAGATCTGCAGGGAAACAAGCACAAAACTGGTGTTTTTAGAAGGATCGGAGTGGAAATGTTAAGATTTCCGGCTGTCTTGGCGGTTGCTGTGGTCAGATGTGGGTTCCTCGGCCACTGGGGACCTCCGTGGAAGGGAGGTCAGTGCTCCCCACTGAGACTCCCACCCACTGAGCCTGCCCTGTCTCATTTGGCCACCCCAGTCCACCTCCTTCCTCTGGAACCTTTCCCCAGATCCCCAGATTCAAAGATTTCCTTCTCCTGGCTTGACCCATGCAGTCCATTTTTGGTGGCCCACCTCGCAGCCATGGGCTGTAAGCTTTCTCTTCCTACTCTACATGTGGCTATGCCAATCGTGATGGGAAAACACTCCCCAAAAACATACCCGAGACATCAACCAAGGTATCCCAACAGCACCCTCAGCCTTGGCCCGTGTGGGGCCCCAAATCCAAGGCATGAACCCCACTGAGATGCATCCTGCAGGGAGGATTTCTCCTCTTGGCTTTCACTCGTGCTCATCTGTTTTGCATTGAGCGGCTGTCATTTCTGACCGCTTTTGTCCATCTGCCATAGGAAAACATTATTTTCCTCATTTTTTTTCCCTCAATTTTTTTATTATTATTTTATTATTTTTTTTTCCAATAGCATTTCTATGCCCAGGGTTTCCTTGGAGGTGCGGTGGGTCATGCCCCTGAGCAGCCCAGTATTGGAAGCAACCCCCCACCACTGCATTTCTGGCAGCCAAAAAGGGTCACGTCCAAACTTTCATGACACGCCTTGGCTTAAAAATGGTCTGGAGCTCGTCTAGCCAGGAAGAGTTTAGCCCTGAGTCCATCCACTCCCACAGCTTGGATTCTTCATTGACCTCACGCCCATTTGCTGACTCCCCAAAAGTCTCTGCTTTCATCTTAGGAGACAGTAAGGCTGACACGAGGGTTTATGAAACACTTCTGGTATGAAAACTGCCCACCAGGAAAGGTACGGTTCCCAGATGAGCTAAAAATGCTTAGAGAAGTGGCTCTTTGCACCACTGGGTCACAGATGGTTGAGCAGGAGCCATCCACATCCCCAGCAGCTGTTGGCCTGTCAGCGCCTCGGCAGGTGAAACCCCTCTTTCTCTTTGAAATTAACTAGCTTGAAGTTGCTTTCTCAGGCAGTTCACCATCAATTCCTTGCACAAAACATGGAATTAGCCATTTCCTATTAGCCTTCCTTTCCATTTTGCAAAAAGTCTTTTGCAAAATTAACCTTCCCATCTGGTAACCATCACAATAGTGGGGGGAAAAAAAGTCTCAAGGCATAATTTCAACTATTAATAAGTTAACCCTGCTATGGGCTATGCAAGCATGAAAAGTCAGAAATTTTGCAGCCATTTGGCACCATAAGCCACTGCCAACATGGGGATTTGGTCATAACTGCAGGGCTCACCTCCATCCTGCAGGAGAGGTAGCAACCTGAAGCTTGAATGCCCACAAACCACGAGATGCATTTTCATTGCATCTGGCATTAATACAGTTAAACATTATTTCATTTCAGCATTTTTATGCTCTAGAACATTAAAAAAAATAACATGCCAGAAGAGGAGACACGAGAGCAGCCTCTCCACATGCACGCAGCATCTCGAGGGCACATTTAAAGCATCACCCCGAGCATCTTCTCACCGTGACCCACCTGGCGCCGGCGCTGATGATCGTGGCGTTCCCCAGCGTGGCCAGCGCTGCTGCCAGTGCCCCGGCGTATTGGTCACCGGCCAGCTCAGCAGGAGGGGACATGGCTTGCTCCAGGAAGGCATTGCCCTCGGCACCCTCAAAGACCACGTACGCGGCCCCCAGTGCCTGCCGCAGGGCCCGGGTGCGGGCCAGGTACCAGCTCAGCGCTGCCTCGCTGGTGACATTCAGGCGGGCGCAGAGCCGTCCCTTCCACGTGGTCAGCAGCGGGACCTGCAGCAAAGGGTGGAAAACATGGGTCGGACCCTTAAAATATCCTGCCGACCCCCTAGGCTGGGGGGTGGATGGTGCCGCAGTTTGCAATGCGTAAAGGCGAAAACACTCTGCTCCCCAAAACCCCCAGTGGGTGGCAAACTGGTGGATCATCAAATGACTATAAAAAAAAAAAAAGGGGGGGAGGGAAACATAAAGCATTGAGCTACTTTCTGCATGCTGGTGACTTTTTGAAACGTCTTTCAGCAGTGGAAATTCAAAAGCTGCTTCTTTGCAAAGCAGGAGGAAAGCTGCTCCCCGACACTTTGCCCTGCAGCCACGGGGTTTGCCCCAAGCATGGGATGGGACTGTCCCGAGCTGAGGGTGGGGAGTATTTATTCAGCTTTAATTTCACAAACAGGGTTAACATGCAGATGGGGGGCCATGTCCCATACCAAGCAGCCCCCGAAGCGGGGCTGCAGGCTCAGCCAGTAGCCCGCCTCGTTGTCCCTCAGCGAGCGCAGGAAGAGTGGGGAGGCGATGCTGGTGTAGGGGGACAGCGTGATGGAGAGCCGCAGGGGGTTGATCAGCGCGGGGTCCCAGGCACGGGCCGAACTGCGCCGCCTCCTCTGCTCCATGGACACGTATTCCTGCGAGGAAGGAAGGTGGAAAAATGTGTTTAATGGGAGTGGCAAAGCCTCTGAGCTCAGTGTCACCAGATCCACAGATAAAACCCCAAACCGAGCATCCTGTCCCAGGGAAGGGATGCTCACGGCGCACCAATAAACTCCCCACCCCACAAAACAGGTGCATTTGCACTTTCGAGAGATCTAATTAACCCCCCCTTTTAGAGGGGTTTAAAGGTGCTCTTGGATTGCATTTTGAACACAGAGGCTGGCAGGAGGGGACGTACTGCGGCGGCGAGAGTGGCAGTGCTGCGCTCCCCCAGGGCCAGGACCCCCTCCTGAAGCCGGTGCCGCTTCAGTCTCCTGGCGAACGATCTCAAACCTCGCTTAATTTTGGCAGCTGAGCCCACCGGGCCATAATACTGCCAGATGGGAGACCTGTGTGATGGAGAAAATGGGGAATGGGGTTGCACCTCGCTCTGACACAAGACACTCAGCACAAGAAGATGGAGATGGGCAAGCAAAAAGCATTGCTGCCCTACCTATGGCAGCAGGTGAGATATAGCAGCAAGATAGATTTTTTTTTTTTCTAATTAGGGCTTAGAAAGCAATCTGGCACCAGGGATGGAGGGAGCAGCTTACCCCAGGAGGGCCGTGTCCGGCAGCACCCGTGCTGGCCCCACCAGCTGGGTGCCCACGTGCCGGTGTGCGGTGGCCACATCGGAGCTGATGCAGAGGAGGTAGTGCAGGGGGCCCCCGGCACCACCCAGGCAGAAATGCCGGTTGCTCTCCAGCGAGAGGACGAAGGGCACGTCGGGTGCCACCGTTACTGTCACTCCTTTGCGGTGAAAAGAAGGGAAAAAGCAAATGGCCGGCTCCTGATGCCTCCATGTCCTCGTGCTAGTGGCCACGAGGACGTGCAGGCAGAGTCCAGCCACTCCCTGGATTTTTTTCCACTCCCTGGAAAGAAAAATCCCCCTGGATTGCCCCTGGCCATGCAAGAATATCCAGCTCTTCACTTCCACTACTCCTTTTTAGCCTCCAGCCCTTAAAAGCCCTTCTGATTTGCACCATTTCTTGCCTTTTGCTCTGTATTCAGCTCAGGCAGCAGCTTCAGCTTCTTTCCAAAAACATAGCCTCAGGGGATTTTCAGGACAATTGATGATTTGGGGGGGAATATCCGGAGTTTGGCATGCTGGAAAATAATCCAAATATCCACCCAAGAGTGGCAATCAATGGCAGTTTGATTCATTCCAGCATCCCACAGCAGTACTGGGGACCTGTGAGCTCAGTGTGAAGCCACCCAAGAGGAATTTACATCCATGACAGACAGGTGTGTAAAATCCTGCTCGAGTTTGGGAAGTGATTGACAAAATTATTCTGGACTATGCCACCCCTCAGCTTCCTACTTCTAGGCTGGAAATTTGGATGCCAAAGATTTTGCGTGCTTTATGCGGTGCCAGCCAGGGGAACAGGCAGTGAGGGAGCTGCACCCATCCTGCTCCGTCTCACCTGGCTAGAAGGGGGAGATGAATTTGCCCAGAAAATGCATGCCAAGAGCAAAGGATTTCCCTGAGGTAACCTGGGTAAAACCCCATTTTCCAGAGAGGAAGGCACTGAGTTGTAAAGGCAGCCTAGGTTCAACACCCTGGCTTTTCCCACAGAGATAGGGTGGTTTGGGATCCATCCCTCATCTACTCATGCCAGTTGTTATCCCATTTATAAAATATTTTAATCTCCAAGCTATCTACCCTGCTCTTTAATTGCCTTGTAAATGACGGGAGGGATAGGGAGAGGCAGTGATTAAAGCCATAGGAGATTGGGAAAAATGGGAAAGGAGGCGGATACCTGTTGATCCTAAGAAGTATCTTTCTAGCACAGGGCCGTATCCAGTGGGGTTTTTGCCAAAATCTCCGCTGACGAAGAGCTGTGCTGGGCTGTCAGCACTGTTGAATGGCCAGCGCTGGGCACGGATGCTCGCCCCTCCGTACCAGGAGACATTGGCCATGGAGAAGCAATCCTGCAGCAGGGAGAGAGAAATGTCTCAGGCTGGGGACAAATACATGACCATGTTGCATTGTAAGATGCAAACCCCTGCCTGCTATTGCAGCATTGGCACAGCATCTTCTTCCAGGAAGAAAAATCCCCGAACCCTGAGTGAGATTTAGGGGTTTCCTGCACAAAGCGATGGGTGCTTGTTTTTTTTTTTTTTTTTTGCTTTCTGCATCTGACCTGCTAGAAGATATTTGGCTTTAAGATTTTCCTCCACAAGAAAAAGAGCTGGGCTTTTAAGTATGAAAAAAAATGCTGAAATTCTGTATGAATACTTTTTTGCAACCTGCAGGTTGATTAGTTATTGAATAGTGTGAGAGCAGGAAGAGAAAAGAAATTACAAAACAAAAATCAAGAGTACAAGTTACGCATTTCATTTACTTTGAAGACGACAAAAGTTTTAACTTGCTCATTTAAAGCCAAAGGTAGTGGGGTTTTCCTCCTTTCCCTGGTTGCCCAGGGCCCCGTCCAACCTGCCTTTAACACCTCCAGGGACGGGGCATCCACAGCTTCTCTGGGCAGCCTGTGCCAGTGCCTCACTGCCCTCTGAGTGAAGAAATTCCTCCTAACCTCTAACCTAAATCTCCCCTCTTTTAGTTTAAGACCATTCCCCCTTGTCCTGTCATTATCTGACTGAGCAAAAAGTTGCTCTCGATCTTTTTATAAGCTCCCTTTAAGTATTGAAAAGCTGCAATGAGGTCACTCCGGAGCCCTCTCTTCTCCAGGTTGAAGATCCCCAGCTCTCTCAGCCTTTCTCCATAGGAGAGGTGCTCCAGCCCCCTGAGCATCTTCGTGGCCAGAGCAGAGGGGGACAATCCCCTCCCTGCCCTGCTGCCACCCCTCTGGTGATGCAGCCCAGGATGCAGGTGGCTGCCTGGGCTGCAGGCACACACTGCTGGGTCCTGCCGAGCTTTTTGTCCACCAGAACCCCCAGGTCCTTCTCTGCAGGGCTGCTCTCAGTGAGGTCTTCTCCCAGCCTGTGCTCATGTCTGGGATTGCCCCGACCCAGGTGCAGCACCTTGCACTTGGACTTGTTGAACCTCGTTAGGCTCACAGGGGCCCGATTCTCAAGCTTGTGGAGGGAGGGAAGGAAAACTTCCCCCACATTTGCTGTTGTGTGCTGCCCAATGCTCCTAAGCCCCTGAGGGTTCCCCTTCTCCGCCAGAGCAGGGGATCAGCAGGACTTAGCTTCCCGCGTGACTCCGCATGCGGGGATGGGCCCCCCCGAAACCCGAAGGGGTTTGGGCTGAGCAGAGATGGCCCCCACGCCTGACCTGGCCCTGGTGCCGCTTCCCACCCCACCACCGAGGATGATCCCAGAGCTTGCTCCTGCTGCGGGGGCAGAGAGAGGTTAAAGTCTCGACAAGGGGCAGGGAGGGGAGATGTAAATTATTAAAGTGGAAACCTGGAGGCCCAGAATAGCTGCACGGGTGTCAGCTGAACCAGTTATGCCAACTGGGAGTGGGAAAAAAAAAAAAAAAAAAAAAAAAAAAAGCTGTTCTTAACACTTAACTTTCCCCACATCATATTTTCCAATAGTTGTTTGTTATTATTTTTTTATTTTTTAATGGGGGAAGAAAATCTATTCTTGCTCATCCCCTCGAGACCTCCCAAATGAACACAAGCTGATGTTAGCACAGGACAATTGGCTGTGCTCAGGCACCCTCCGCCAGCATGAAATAAGGCCATTTAGCGCCGAAGAGGAAAAAATATGCGAATGAAAACTCTCCATAAATTGTCATCCCAGCAGGAGCACGGGCGTCGCGAGATGCCGCATTGTTCCTGGGGTTGGCAGGGACCTTCCCGAGCTTTCCCCATGTCCCCTCGCCACTTCTCACTCCAGCAGTTATTTATTTGGTCTCCATACAAACACAGCACTGAGAGGAGGTGGTGGCAGCCTCTTCGATATTTTGGGTGCTCAGCATCGGGGCACGAGGTTTCTGGAGGGGGATTTTTTCCTACCCGGCACTCTCCAGCCATGGGATGCTTTGCAAGATCGGGGGTGACCCCCTAATAAACCACGCTGGGGAAATATTACATTTAGGCCAAATCCTTGATGTTTGGGCTAGTTTAGTGAAGAAAGAGGGCACGGAGCAGGGGATCCCCAGTACCTTCAGCATCACGTCGGGGCGCAGCGGGGTCCAGCGGACGCCGTAGCACTCGGTGCCGGGGGCCGGCGGGGGCTCGAGGGAGAGCCGGAGCTCAGCTGCCTCCTCCCATGCATAGCAGAACTGGCCTCTGTCCTGCCAGCACCGGTCCCGTGGCGGGGGTGGCTCAGCCGCGGGCACACCACCCACAGTGATCACGGCCACCGGCTGCCCCTCGGGCAGTGCCCGTAGGAGCAGGGCACCCCGACGGCGCTCCCACAGCACCCCTCCCGCCTGGCCCCGCAGCACCCACTCCTCTGGTGACTGCTCCAGCGCCTGCCAGGAGATGATGCCGATGGTCATGGTGAAGAAGACGGCCACGCCGAGGCAGCCCAAGGCACCTTTCCAGGGCTCCGTCATCTCCCTCAAGCCCGAGGTCCAGGCGGCGTCGGGGATTCGGCCGGTGGGGCGAGCGATGGGCATGGTGCGAGGGATGCTGCGGCTCCTCTTCCTCTCCCTTGTAAGAAGAAAAATCCTCTCGGATGGCTCCGAAAGAATGCGAAGAGTTAAAATTAGGCTGCAAGGCTTTGCAGTGACCCCGAAGGTAAGAGAAATCCCTCCTGCAGCCTTCCAGTGCTCTGCAGCGCCGAAATTCAGCAGCCGGAGGGGAGGGGGACGGGGCTCCGCAGGGCTCGGGGTTCTGCCTTGCCACGCAGCTCCCCTTGTCTCACAAAGCTGCTGTAAATATCCAGGGGGTGCTGAAAAAATATTGCAGGGGTGCTTGGAGCCGGGGGGGAGGACTGGAAAAGTGACCCCGTAACAGGACACCGGTTTTCCATTCTCCTTCCCCCTCCTCTAGAAAAGTATTTGGTTAATGCACAGCCTAAGGGGGCACGGTCTGGGTGTGCTGGCTGAGCCCTTGCTCAGGGACCCGGCACCCGATGCTCAAAGCGGGCATGGGGACACCAGCAGTGACAACCTGGTGGGGTGGCACCAGCTTGTCCCCATTGTCTGCCTCTCCCATCTGTTACACTCTGTTTTGGGGCCAATAATGCAGATTTTGGTGCTGCTGTCCCCATCAGGGGACCACATGCTGCCTCCCCTGGCTCTGCACACCCACCCTCTGCATCCCCCTGCCAACCCCCCCACGGAAAAGCACGGGTTTTTATTTTACCTAATGGCAGGTTAAAGGATGCTCCGGCGGTACCCAGAGGCAACCGCCTCTGACCGAGTGCTTCACCCGGATATTTCTCTGTGGTTCTGTAGGGTTTGCTCCTCTTTCCCGAGGGGGTGTTTTCCTCCCAGCCCTGCAGCCACGTCAGAGACCTTTATAGCCCCGGCAACTTGATCCAAGCAAAGCCAGCATGTTATCTAAGACGAGATATCACTCTGCTTCCCACCTCGGGCCCCTGCAGGTTTTTTACATTAGAAACGGAGCTGGGAAAGTTTTACAAGTATTTTCAACAAGCATTTACTTATACAGCAATAACTTTTTTCCCCCTCTTTTTCCTTTTTAGCAGTTATTGAGGTGGCTCTGGATGAGCCCTTAGTACACACCTGCGAATCCATGCGTACATGAACTATGCCAGTGCTAAGGCTGCTCATTCTGCTGATTCAGGTTTTACTGTTATTATTATTATTATTATTATTGGGGTTTCCTCCCCATTTCTTGTGCTAAATGAGGTGCTTGGCATCCCTTTAGGTCCTCTCAGGTCTCCCAGGAAAAAAAGAAAAACCACCAAAAACCCAGCACCAAGCCCTGGGTCCAAAGACAACAGCACTACTTACCCCAGGAAACGTTGCTCTTACGGAGGGTCTCAAGGTGGCCAAATCCCCTGGGAAAATCCTTCATTGCGACCCAAAAAAAAGCCTTTGGAGGTGCATCTCCCAACACGCAGACTCCAAAATTATTTTTGGGCAATACCACTGTGGGAGGTGGGGAAAAATGGGTCGATGACACCAGGATGAGCATCTCCCTGCTGCTGGCTTGGGCTCCTGAGGGTGGAAGGAGGTTCAGATCCAGGATGAGGAGGAAGGATGGAGCGGGGCTCACCTGAAGATCCAAGGCAGCAGCATCCATCCCGACAGGAGTCTGGATCTGCTCTCTCTGGTCCTGAGATTAGGAGGGTGGGAACAAAGCGATGGGTGATGGATGTGGGGCTGGGTATCAAGCACTATGGGAAGAGGGCACGGCTCTCCCAGCTGGAGTTTGTTGGGATTTCTGGAAGGAGATGGGGAGAATTAGGACTTTATTTATAAAAATAAAAATAAAATAAAATAAAATAAAATAAATCAAGGTTATGGACCAAGCTAGTTTAAATAAAGGGAAAAGCATTAAAAAAAAAAGGATGAAGTGGTTCTTTTTTCCACCAAAGACATTAAGACATTATCACTGGACTTATGCTGCTCATGCTGCCCCACAAGCTGGAAAAAAGGCAACAAATGGAAGTCAATAAAATCTGATGGCAATTCAGAGCTGTTCAGTCACAATCTAAACCAGGGCTGGCTGAATTATTAGGATGGGACTTGTCACTTTTTTTTTTTAATTGGTCTTTATAAATCCATCTGCCGTAATGAAAGCGCTGTTTGGCTAAAAAAAAATTACAGAAACAGGACAGAGAAGATAAAAATTACCTTTAGGAAGGGGCCACGAACCCTGATGCTCTTGCCTCTGAATCCCCCAGCCTATAGGATGGGGACACAGTAGGAACCCCAAAATTTCAGAAAATCGTGGCAGGTATCAGCCATTTCCAGCTTCCCAGTGCTCGAAGGGCTGGGGGCGACCCATGATGCTGTTGGCAGTGAGACGAGCTCCAGGAAAAGCTCTCTCACATGGCACACGATTAAATCCTGGTAGCTGCAGGACGGCAAATCACTCTAAGAGAGGATTAGAGAAACTCAGGCACAGCGAGCCTGTGGGATGCTGTTAGGGGGATGTATGGTTTTATGAAGCTTTATGTCTCCTCTGTAGAATGAGGTATTTTTCCCCACCTTTCCCAACTTTGTAGATTTTAAAAAGGTTTTACGTTTCCCATTTTGCATCCACAGGGGCTGGCAAGGAGACTGAACACCTGAGGCCATGCCCAGTTCATCATGTTGCTGCCTATTGCTCTATTGCTCTCAACCAAATTTGCACAGGCCTGGAGGTGTATGGTGGTAAAAAAAAAAAAAAAAAAAAAGCTTAAATATTGGGTTGGGAAACCACCAATTTGCTATTTTAATGGAGGGCTTCCCAAAGGCTCCAATTAATACGTGCCACCTCGAGAGCTTTGACTGACAACCCCTTTAGGGTGGGAACATGGCTCCTCCAGCTGCTGATGCCCAGGAAAGGGTTGGGGTAGGAAATATATTTAACCCAGCAGCAGCACCAATAAGGACAGCTCAAAAAAAAAAAAAAAAAAAATCAATGCTTTCTGGTGAAAACAAATGGGGAAAAAAAAAACGCAACAACAACAAAAAAAAAACCAAACAGGGAATAAGATTTATTCCTACTGAATAAATTTCGTATTAGCGGCCCTTAAGAGAGTGCTTTCTTGCAGTGTGTCCCATAGAAAAGGGTGCTGTATGCAATCTAAAGTCCTATGGTTATGTTTCAGGCTCAGAAAACAGAGTGTGAGGAGCTGTGGGGACTTTGCTCATGGGGTAAGGAGCACAGGCTTGTCCTTTGTGAGGACCAGCCCTTACTATCAATATTTTCCTGCAGCTTTAGAGCGCCAGTGATCACAGCCAAAGCTTCCCAGGAGCACGCCCAGTCTATACCGGAGATTTTTATTTTTTAAAGAAAAACTATAAAAGTAGATGTGTGGGTTTACCTAGGACAAAAGAGGGGTGGGAGCAGCGGAGCACCTCCAGGACTCGGTGTGTCTCTGTGATTTTCCCTAGGCGAGAGCAGCTGCATGCCCCAGGCTCCAACCGTGCTCTCATCGTAGGGATGTATCCTACTGAAATCCTACACCCCAAAACCCACCTGTTTTCCCCCAAAGTTATACATAAGCCAGGAGGCATAGGCATGAGCACAAGGAGGCAAACCTGGACAGTATGTCTGTAGCTATCCTCTTGCCCTCCCCTCACTACCTCTCCCTGGTTTATCTGCTCTTCCTAACCTGGGAGAAATGCTGTAAAACCACAGGCAGGTACACGTGAGCCGATGCTCTGTGCTGGGTGTTTTCCTTTGGCTTTTCTTCCCCCTTGCAGTTCCCAGCACTTCCTTTCAGTGCCAGCAAAAGCTTTCGGCTGTGCTGAGCGTCTCCACATCTTGCAGAGGCTTGTGCTCGGCTGGAGAAAGTACTTGGAACTATCAAACAATTTAAAAGGAGTAAAGGAAACAAAAGAAATAAAGGCTAATATAGCTCCTCTGATGACTGGAAACCCTAAGTTTTGACCCCTGATTTCCCCCCTGGAGACCAGTCCTGAATTTCCCCGAACTCACAGGCAACTTGGCAGCAGCTCGTAATGGCAATAAAACAAGCAGCAGAACCCACAGTGAGCACGCGGGCATATAAATAGCAGCAGAGTTTGGAAACGACGGCTCTGGACTATTGTTTCAGTTTTATTTCTTTACTTACCCCTTTCCATCCTGTCTGCCTGAACTGGGAGAGAAACCACCCTTATGGGGGCTCATCTTCCTGCTCCCCAGGCTCCAGCACCCAACAGCCCCCAAGCAACCAGACTGAACCTCTTAAAGCCAGGGAACTTTGTAAGACCCAGCCTCCTGCGTTTTGCTCTGAGCTTAAATCAAAGTGACCAATTAGAGAGTCTGCATTTATTTCAGGTGCCTAAAGCCAGCACCTGCTCAGAAGATGCCACCAGCAGCTTCACACCCCCCTTTCATCATTATGTGTAGTTTGGGGATGCCGTGAGGCCAGATGCACACAGCTCTTCTCCAGGCAAAGCCACGTGGCCAAACACGTAATTTCTCAAAGACTTCAAAAAATAATTCCCAACTTTTCTTTTAAAGCACAAGGTTGATGATGTTGAAGAGCGTGCAATGAACTGAAAGGAGCTCCCCCCTCCATGGGCTTACTCCGTGCCTCTTGCTAAAGGGTGATCATACCTCCTGCTGAAATCAGACTTCATATCCCCATGTAAGCATGGTTTTACCCTTCTGAGCTACTTTTATAGGCTTTGGCTGCTGGAGCTGAGCCTCAGAGCCTTCGGTTTCCTTAGTGTTTCAGAAAGCTCCCCCAAACCATGCGGGGTGTGAGGGTGGAGGAGCAGGTACCACAAGATTGGGAGCATCGATGCAAAAAAAACTCATCTTGCTCAACCCAAGCACAACATAGGGAGAAAAAATATACTTTAGGGTCTCTGCCCAGGTGGTACACACACACACATTACTTTTTCAGTGGAAGGATTTGCAAAGGGTGCTAAGGGGTTGTTGAAGGGGCTCAGCATGCCTGGGAGGTGCTTTCAGTGACCAGCATGCGAGGAGCTTTTGGGAAGGATGTTTCTGTGTTATTCGCCTCTTCCAAGCTTCCCAGAAATCTGGTAAGCAGATTTGCAGCCTATACGCTTGCAAAATTGAATCACTGCCCTGGAGATGCCTTTTCGATGATTAGGCCAAAACTCTCCAGCTCTTCTCTACGGGGCCCAGCCATCGGCTTCCCATCACAGCCCTGCCATCAGGCTGGAAGGACTGACAGCCCCCAGGTGCAGGACGGCCCTCCAGGCCCCCACATGTCTCCTGAGGGCTAGCATTTTCCAGCAGAGCAGCAAAGCACGGGAACATTTGTCCAGAGCATCAGCACGGGACGCGCCTGCTCCATTAAGCTGTGTTCCCCCTCATGTTATCAAGCAGCCCTGAAGCCTGCCCCCACCCCTTTTTGGGGGGGGACTCCAAAGCAAACCCAATAGCAATCTTCACACCCCACACTGCAGGATTACACCCCCAAAATTGCCTTATATGTTATTGCAATGGCACTGCCCATTACTGCAAGGAGGGGGCTGTAGGCTGGGCATCCCTACACAGCCAGGGACCTCCAAGGGGCTGCAACATGGAGGTCTGGGCACCTCCTGTCTGGGTTCATGGGTTTAATCCTCCTCCCTGAGCCCCCCAAGCTGCAGAACCTGCTCCAAGGAAGGCAGAGACCTTCCTCTCTCTCCCCTTGCCTGAGCCCCTGCAGAGGGATTTAGGATTTTGGGGACTGCCCCATTGCATTACCCCCAAGAGCATCTTCAAACCCTCCCCACCAATGCTTTTCCCACTCCTACTTGGTGTGGCACCCTCAGGATGCTTTACCCAAGAGAGGAAACTCCTCCAACAACAGCCAGGAGCACACAAGGATGCCTCAAGCTCGTGGAGAGCCACTAAAGGCTTCCAGCAATTAGCAGCCCTGATGAGCTCCCCCTGGCCTCCCAGAGAGCAGCTGAACAAATGAGGTTTCTTGCTAATTATAGCAGGCGAGCAGGGCCAAGTGAGAGGGGGCTGAAACACAGGCAGCAAATGCACCAGGGTTTTGGCTAAAAAACCCTTTCTGAATTCCTGATGGTGTAGAAAATCACTGGGGTTGGCTCGGGACAGCGGTCCCCACTGCTCTCCACCCCCGGGGAGCAGAAGCGTGTGCCGGCCCCTGCTTTCCACCAGATGCCTGCCCCTCTCCCTTCCCTCGCTTTGGATAATTCATGCTGAAAAATGTGGATTTCTGCTCCACCCGGCTCCGCACAGACCTGGAGCACAAGCTGGTGAAGAAAAGGGCCGTGCCCTCAGGGGCACGGGGCGAGGGTCAGGTGTGTGCCCACATCACAAAGGGGTTTCGGGGCACCCTGGGTTTGCAGCCCCCGGTGCTTGGGGTCGGTGAGTGAGGCTGAAGGCTGCATCCTCACAGCCCCGGGTTCCTTCTCCCCTCCCCATCCCGGCAGCTTCACGGTCGGGCAGCTTTCAGCTGACACGGCTATCTCCCGAAAACCAGCCAGTCCCAAACAGAAACAACCTCTCAGGCTGCCAGACCGCAAAGCCTCAAGCCCAGCTCACTTGGCAATGCCATAAAAAAATAAATAAAAAACAAACTCTAAAATTTAAACAAAAAATAAAAAAATCCCAACATTTGCTTCCCCTTAGCCAGCTCCCCAGGGCTTTAAGCCCCGGATTTTGCTCTCGCTGAACACAGAGGCCTGGCTGTGAGCAAACCAGCAGCTCCCAGTGACATTTCCCACTGCTGCCACTTCAGAGATTACTTAAAATGCTGGGAACAAACAGTCCCAAATTGTCCCGGACCCTCGACGGGGTTCATCCTCACCCCACAGGAGGGATGCAGGTGTATACCAGAAGTGCTGATTTAGTGGGATTTAGTTAAATTCTGGGTGAGTAAGCTCTTGGTTGAACGCAAGCAGCCCGAGGAAGCACCTCGGGGAGCTTTAAGGGGCCGAGGGGTGTCTGTGCAGTGTGTGATGCCCTGCAGGGCCCCTGGCAAGCATCTCCACCCGCTCCTTCCCTCTTGCAGCACCCTGGCAGAGCTGGAGGGAGCCTGGAGACCCGAATTTAAAGGCTTTGTTGCCCACCCTTAAGGCTGTTTTCTCCCTGGCAGGGAAATGTCTGGCACATCCGAGTGAGAGAGCACCGCACAAAATCACTGTATGGGCTTTTATTGTCACAGGACGCAGCAGCACACAGTTACTTCTCGGAGGACACACACACGGCACGCTGCAGGTCTCCCAAAAAATGCACTTTTCGGATGGCAAAGCAGCACTCTGCACTGGGAGGGTAGGAGGGAGAGAAATTGGGCAGGAGCAGCTCAGCGGGAGGATGTGCCCTGGTGCTGACGATGCAGCAGCACACCCAAATTCTCTGGCCACAGCAATTTCCCGTTTGGGATGGGGCAACTAATAAGCAGGTGAGGGACCGAGAACCATTTGCACCTCCCGCTCTCTGCTCCGCTGCACCCACGTCCCACAGCTTGCACCCGGGGGACCCTCTGAGACACACTGCAAATGCCGAGCTGAGCCGCAGGGTGAGGGCATCACTAGAAGTTGCGTCAGGAATAATATCCCCCTGGGATGGAGAAGCATGATCTCAGCCCGAGGTTGCAGCGTACATCAGCAGTGCAGCCTGCTGTGCCTCCCCTCGGAAGCCGGCAGCCCCGAGTGAGACGGAGACATAGAGCAAGGGGCAGCCTCAGCCAGAAGCCCATTGCCCAGGCTTTTATTTACAGTGGTGTTAAAGGAGAGAGTGATAAGGAGCTTCAGATGTTGAAAAACACGGGTTTTGAGAAAAGCCAGGGGTTAGCAGGCTTTTTTCCCCCTGCTGTAAACAGATCTCTGCTTTCCTTTGGAACATGCCTGTGCTGCCAGCCCATGAGCGAGGAGAAGGGCTCCAGCAGAGCCCAGGGCCGTGCAGCAGGGATACAAACAAACCCAGCGAGCCTCGGGTGGGGAGCAGGGAATCCACAGGGAGGTGTCGGAGATGGGTCTGGTACCCAACAAAGCAAATCGGAGCCTGTGAGTGTTGACCCAGCACCGCTGAAGCCAACAGGGATGACCTTCGTTGCTAACTTCAACTGTGGAGGAGGAAGAGGAGAAGGAGGAGGAGGAGCGAAGGGGTGGGACAGAGGAAGAGCATCCTCCCTGCCGATGCAAAGCCTGTTTGTGGAAACCTACGGGCTTTCAGAGGCTGCTCAGCACCAATCCCACCCTCCCCACCTCTTAACCTTCCTCTACCGGGAGCTCAGCCCTGGCCCACAAGCTGCCCTCCAGCCCCTGGAGAAGGTGGCTCCTCACTCCCCAGCAGGTGCCCCAGCAGCAGGAGGACCCGTCCCCCGGTCCCGGCTTATCCATCGCTCCTGCCTCTGCCCTGGGGGTGCTCACTCGGGGATGTAGTCCCTGAAGGAGTTAAAGCTGAGGCTCCGGCCCGCCGTGTTCAAGGTGGAGCTGGCTTGCATCTTGGGGATCTTCTCCATCACCTTTGACACTGTCCTCCTCTTGAGGGAGCCCGGGGAGAAGTGCCCCTGCCTCATGAGCTCCTGGTAGAGGGTGTTGAACACCACCACGGTCTCTTCATAGCTGTCCCGGGTGGAGATCTCATAGAAAGGAAGCTTCAAGGTTTTGGAGAGGTTTTCGCCGTCCTCTGTGGACACCATCCTGTCGAACTGCAAGTCCTTCTTGTTGCCCACGATGACCACGGGGGGCTGCTCACTCCCACCGCTCCGCTTGGGGCTGGCGTGGATGTGGTTGATGAGGAAGCAGAGCCGCACGACCTCGTCGAAGCTGCACCGGTCCGTCACCGAGTAGACCACTGCAAAGCCATCTCCCCACTTGATCTTTTCCTCTATCTGCAGGGAGTCTTCCTCCTGGTGCGGCAAACAAGCTCCCATTAGCACAAGAAGACCCCAACATCTTCTAAATACACGCATCACCAACTGCAACCACTAAAACCTCCCATTAGGGCCCACCACCGTTATTCCTGAAGGGTTTTTGGAGCTGGGCTTGCACATGGCGGGGACTTGCAAGCAAGACCAGAAAAGGAATTTGTTGGACTGGGCGAAGTGATGGGTGGAGGCTGCAACCAAACACACCTGATGTGGACAAGGGGAGGATGAGGGCCACCACGGTTGCAGGGCTAGATGGGAAGTCAGCACAGGACTCTCCATTCCCTGCAATCATTTTGGAGGTAAACTCTCCAAAATGTCATTTTTCTGAGACAAACAACTCAATTGATATTTCAGACATGACAGATTAAAGCTAGTGGAAGAGCAGGATGTCCTCTGATGGCAAGTGAGGTTGCCCCGTTAATGTTTGCCAGGGTCAGCTAGCAGTGTAAGCTCACCTGCCCCGCCGTGTCGAGGATCTCGAAGTGCACCATCTCCCCATCGATGACAGCCATGTGCCTGTAAATCATTTCTGGAGGAGGACAGATAGGAAAGCACAGGTGTGAGAAGCCTTCAGGTGGTAAATGACAACCAAGGTAGCCTCAATGCAAACTCTGCTGGAGAAGTCCATTTTAACCCACTGTAACCCACAAACTACATGGCCTCCAGCTCTAACACAGCTATTGCCCTGGCCCCGTCTCTTCCAGCACAAAACATGCCGTGAAACACCCCAAGCTTCACATTCCTCATCGTGTTGTTCCCCTCGAACTGCTGCCGTTTGAGCCTGGCAAAGCCCAGATTGGTGCCAATTTTATTTCAGTGCATGGCTGAGTGCATTGAGCCCCACGGTGGGACTGAGCAGCAGGCAGAGAGGAGTTCCAGAGAGGAAAAACGAATTTCACCTTTTTTGGAGAAAAATATTGTTCACCATAACACATATCCACTCTTTCTGGAACATTTCTGCTGGGATCTGACTTAAGTATCCCCTAAAACTCAAATCCAATGCAAAACAAAACAAAACACAACACAACACAACTAGAGGACAGGAAAGCACCAGCCACTGATCCAGGAGATGCCTCCTCCCAGCAAACTGCATGCTTGTGCGATGATGACGTCCTGCCCCAGCAGGTTTTGCCTTAAGAAAACACCAAAAAAAGAGGAGGGACACAAGAGGTGCCACTAGGGCCAGTGGTTCTCGCCACTGCTGGTCAGGTTGAGGAGCAGCAAGCAAAGGTGGTGGGTTTGAGGGTGGTGCTGCTGAGTGAGCAGCAGCAGCACCAGCAGTGAGGAAAAGGACTTCACCTACCTAGCGTTGGGTCATAGTCTCCAATGAACCTCCTGGTGATGAATCTTACAGTCAGTGCTGTTAATACAAAAACCAACAAATCTAGTTATGATTGTCAGAGCAAACTGTGGAGAAATATTGGCTGATGGAGGCAGAAGGGATGGAGCAAAGACCTGCCCTGGTGGGGACCAGGAGGCAATATCCCAGCTAAAATACTTCCAGAGGACCCAGCACCATGCCGATGGGATCTGCCTTATACAAGGGCCAACACAGAGCAGGTGGGGGTGACCCAGGACATTTGGTGCCCTCCCCAGCAGAGGGGATACTGCTGAGATGCTCCAGGCAGAGGACGAGGTCTGTGCCCAGATCAGACATCAGCAGTGAAAATGCCCTCCACGTCAATGCAACTCAGCATCACAGTCTTGGAAAGCAGCAGCAGCCCCCTGGGACTCTGCTAATCCAATCTCTTGCCTGGCCAGAGCTCAGCAGCCTCTCCCACACTGCTGGTGTCAGAAATGTCCCCCCGGGGCACGTGGACGAAAAGTGGCTCCTGCCTGGTGGCCGGGAGCAAAGCGCAAGCCAGGGAAACCCAACCCCACAACCCCTGCCTCGTGCGTGCAGCTTACAGTCAGGTTTGATAAACTGCTCCTTCTGGCCCCGAATCCCGCAGAGATTTATGCATGTGCTGAGCTTTATGCCGGGTGAGTGATGCCCTCGGTGGCCTCCAGCCAAGTGCTTTCCAAATGTGAGCTCAGCGCGTTGGCGAGCCACCGCAGGGCCAGGCTCCTCCTCTACATCACCACCGTTGGCGGTCTGACTGCCTGGTTGGGTCTCATGAATCTCAGCCCTGTTTGTTTAACCTGACCCAGGCATGTTGCAGGGAGGAATTAAAGCCATTGGCACCAAATCTCATGAAATTCATCTCAAACGGGGCATTGCAGGGCATGGCAAGACGGGAGGGATGTGTGGAGCAACTCTGAGCGGGGTCTTCTTTACGGCACCAACATGCTGCAGCAAAACAAGCCCTGGAAAGGCAGTGCGTGCAATTAAACTGCTCTTATCCAATTACCAGACCTCCCTGCAACACAGACGGGGAGATGCAAAGCCCAAATTATACTCTAGTGGCTGGCCAGGGTGGAGGTCTGCTGGTGCTGCAGGCTTGACCATCCAAACACGGCAAGGGATGGAAAATTCAGGCAAAAGTCGTGCCTCTTGGCACCTCTCTCCATCTAGCCAGGTTGGGTGAGACAGAGCTCAGCTCCAGAGCACCCACAGGTGCTCAAGCCCAAGCAAGTGCTTGTTCAGGGTGAGCTCTGAAAAAAAACAAAAAAACAAACAAACAAAAAAAAAACACCTCAATGAAGAGACTCCTGAAAGGGAAATAAGGTATGGCAAAAGCTTTCCCTTTGTGCAGAGCCTCTAGCTGGGATGTTTCCAGCAGCGGGGACAGCAGATAGTGCTGGTGAACAGCCTGGAACGGGAAACAGGAAAAAAGCAACAGCTCTTTGAGCACATGCACAAGCTGGAGGTGCCAAACACCCCACTGGCCTGCAAGGGGCAGGTAGGCAGCCAGAACTTGTCGCTGCTAACAGAGCTCCAATGGAAGGGACAACCTCTGGCTTCTGGGGGGGATTTTCCATGCTCACTGCTTACCCACAGCCTCCACCACCCCACAAAAAGCTGTGAGGAGGTCGTGATGCTCAGGGAGACACTAGAGACCCAAGGACAAGCAGGACATGCAAGCCCCAATGCTCAGCTGGCGTCCATTTAGCAGGAGCTGAGAACTTGCCCCTAGGGCTAGAAAGTTTCTTCCTCCAGCAGGGGAAAGCCATTGCACAGAGCCTGTGAGTGCAGAGAGCAAGCGTCACCAGGGGGCATTAACTCATTAAACTGGCCCCTCTAATCCAGGATGGGATAAGTGCCAGGGCCCCAGGGTCAAGGGCTGGAGGTGGTTTGGTGGAGACCGATGCAAAGGTGGTGGCCGGGGACTTGTGTGTGTGCCAGGACTGATGAGAAACCCCACAGGCTGATGGGGGCAATTAGGGAGCATCGTCTTTATCAGCAATACGACAAGGCTATGGGGCTGAACCAGCAAGGGGAGTTCCCAATGTTTCAGTGCCCTGCTCAGAAATCATCATGGAGCTGGGATGGGCACAAGAGGCTTTGCAGCCTGCAGGGCTGATTCCAGCTCCAGCTCTGACCAGGGGAAACGCTGGAGGTGCCTTCCCATCAGCAGGAGCATTGGACAGTCTCAAACAGAGCCAGCCATGGGTGAGCTCCTGCATCTCCTGAGAGCCCTTTGGCTGGCAAAACAAACAAACAAACAAACAAACAAACCCAAAGTGTTATTTTTGCACTTGGCTTCCTTTCCACGCTCGCTCTCTGGACATCTTTTCAGTCCTTAGGAGCCAATCCATGTGCCCACGGCCACAGATGTTGAAAGAAAAAAGGTCCGCGCAGCATCTTGTAGGCAAAATCTTTTCAGTGCAGCTGCTGTGAAAATGCACTGTTGGTGCCTCAGTGTGATTTTTGGTGCAGACGGAGAAAGGGTCTGGAGGCTGGATGGAGCACGGCTAATGTAAGTGACGCTTAAGCCCTTTCGAGGTGGTTGTGATGGTAATGGTTATGGACGGGAGCGAAAGGCAGCAGAGAGGCTGAGAGATGGCTTGGAAAGAGAGGCAATAGGAGCGGAAAGTGAAATTGGTGGAAAATGAGTAGGAATAGAGGGCAGGGCAAAGAAAAAAAAAAAAAAGGAAAACAGAACAAGGCAGGAGCTCGGAGCCCCAGGAAAGGCAGAATGAGGAGGCTGTGCACAGGGTGCCAGCACAGCAGGAGGAGGAAACAGAGCCGGGAGCGCAAAGGGAGAACAAAACACTCCGAACCCAGGACATGGCACTAAACCCTCCTGGTTACAAGAAGCTGAAAAAAAGCTCCTAGCCAGCAGGACTGGTGTGCTCCTACGCCAAGGAGACATTTGCTTTCTGCACACAAGCCCAGGGAGAGTTTGGCCCAGCTGTTTGTCGTGTTGAATGTTGCCCCACATCTTATGCACGTGCCTGGCTCCTGTTCTGGGGATTCAGCGTCCTTCCATCTTTCAAGCAGCCTCTGAGTTTCAAACCCTGCCTGTCAGAGAAGGGATTTGATGACATAAACATGTCATTTAGCAAAACTGCTCTGCAGAGATAACCAAGGACCCCGCAGGAGGCATGCAGCAGCATCCTTAAAGAGGGACCCAAATTGTCAGGGGGAGAGGGAGGCAAGTCAGTTCTGATTTCTAGAAAGCACCTAATCCTATGTCGTATGTTCAGCAGCCATCCGAAGCTGGTGTGCATGGTGTTGTATGAGAAGAGGAGCCAATTAAATTGATTAAAAATTGGCTCGGGTGCAAGCATTCAGGCAAAGCTGCCAATCAGGAGAAGGGGATGAAGGCAGCAAGGCGCGAGCACGTCCAAGCAGCCATATATGGAGTTTTTTTTTCCCCCAATCTTGAACATAAATAACCTCGGAGAGGGCTCTCTTTGGAGAACCCTGGTGCAGATAAGGTTAATTAGGTCTCTATACATGGTTAAGGGGATGTTGTGATGCGTGGCTAAGCCACGTTGCAGGGACCGGCTGGTCACCTCGGCGGCTGCCCAGTGCCCTGTGCGCCCACGTGCTGAGCTGTTTATGCTGCTGCATAGCACATCCCTCTTGCAAGCGGAGCAGCTTACAACATCAATTCATCTTTGGGCCGTGTTTCGTAAGCAGAGCTTTCCTCTGAAGTGCAGCAAAGTTTACACTGGCTAGGATCAGCAGCAGAAGGCAGGAGATAACGCCGGAGAAGGGCTGGATTTACAGCCCCCTGCAGGTGATTTACGCAGCCTGGATCTCACGGCTACTGATGGGGATCAGCCACAGGCCTGTCCCCAAGCTCATCCCCGCTCAGAGGATTCGGGACCTCAGGTCGCTTTGTCCTGCTTACGTGGGGCTGCTCAGATATCTCCCTGGGAAGCTGGATTTGAAGTTTTCCAAACTGCCCAGAGAGTCAAAGCGAGCTTTTTCCTCCCCTTTTGTAGCTGTCCAGATTTTAATTGCCCTTTAGATTAGAAACAAGTCACAGGCCATGGCCCCTTCAGCCCCCAAACCTGGTTTCTGTATCCAAACACGAGGCTCCTTCTTCAAAGCCCTGGCAGTCCTTGGTGCCCCCTGTCCCGCTGCCAGGGGGGATGCAAGCAGCTCACCCGCGTGGTGCCGCAGCCCAGGGCCTCCTGTCTGTCCAGCACCGGCAGCTTCATGGCTGCAGGACGGGCTCCCGAGACCTGGCCTTCAACCCCACGCGAGCAACAAATCCCTCTTGCCCAGACCAAACCTTCCGCAAGCAGATCCTGCCTTGAAGTCAGTCCAGAGCAAACGCCTGGGCTGCAAGTGGGACAAAATGCCAGCTGAAAGTCCATTTTGATTCCCCTCATCCCCTTTCCCAAAACGGGGCACCCCTGCCCTTCTCACTCCTCCCTCTCCCGGCTCCATCCCGACACAGGGTCTTTTCAGGCTCACGGCCCATTACCAGGGCATCAATGTGACGGTGCTACGCTGTCCCCAACATGCAGCACAGCACCCGTGGGGACAGAGGTGGGGAGATCCCTGCGTTGGGGTGCCGTGACATCCCCCCTTCAGAAATGCGGCAGCGAGGGCAGGATGCTGCCAACACGTCCCCGCAGATGCTCCCGGTCCCTCCCTGCCTGGAACAAGCCAGGCATCGATCACCTCCCTCTGCCCTGGTCCCTGCAACCAGCACCCAGGGCCCCCTCTACTCCTCCTGCTGGCAAGGATTTCAGCCAAGGCCGAACAACCCCCCTGTTCCTGCTCCCAGCTGGGCTACACAGCTGCTCCTGCAGGTGAATTCGGCAGAAAATATTTCTGCAGCTCGAATTTACCTGCCTGGAGAAAGGCAGGTGTGCTGCTGCTGAGTTTTGCTCAGTTTTTATCACAGTAGACTTCTGCTTTTAATTCTCCGCCAAGAGCACCGGGCCTAGGGAGTCCTTATTTAGGCATTTAGCCTCAATATTCACTTTGATTTCTGGAGCGTGAGTTCCTGCTCTCTAACCGGGACCTCAGCGGCACCTCCTTTCTAGCAAGCAGGGAAACAGCAAATTTATTTTTTTCCCTAACCCCGGGAAAGAGGAAGGCAAGAGGCTGGACGGTTACTGTATATGGAAACGCGACTTGGACGGCACCGACAGCTAAAGCTGCTGGCAGCGAGCCTGGCGGAGGTGCCACCGCCACAGCCCCCGTTCAAGGTTGTGCCTCTGGTGGGGTGGCGAGCGTCGCCCTGTCCCCAAGGACGTGGCAGCCCTGTCCCCAGCCCCGGCGCTGCCAGGACTTCCCCTGCCGGCGACTGGCACCCTTGGGTGCTGCAGGAAGGGCTCGGGGGCAGCTGCCAGCCCTGCAGGAGGGCGAAGGGGAGAGTTGGGTGCCCCTAGCTCCGCACCCCAAAATTCCCCACCTGTCAGCTACAGGTGGAGAGTGCAGGGAGGGAGAGCTCGCCGGGAGGAAAAGTAAATTGCTCTCTGCTGCGAGGGGCCCTGCAGACCCCACTATTTCCCCACAGACACCCCAGCGACCCCCCAAACCTCAGCTGGGCGAGCGGCCCCCGCAGCTCCAGCAGGACACCCCGACCCAGCGCCCCGCTTGTAGAGCTGCCCAGCTGCAAACCCCAAAGCCGAGCGGCGATCCTCTTCCGAAAAATCAAAGAAGGGGGACGAGGAACGAGGGGTTCCCCTGGGGACACGTTCCCCATCCCACCGCCCCGGCCGGGACCCCCCTCTCCTACCTGTCTTGCCCACCGCGCTCTGCCCCAGCACAACCAGCCGCAGGGTGCGGGCAGGGCTCAGGCTCACCGAGCGCCGCAGGGGCCTCGGGAAGCTCATGCCGGGGCTCCGGGGCTCCCAAACTCCGGGGCTCCGAGGCTCCCAAGCTCCGAGGATCCCAAGCTCCAGGGCTCCCCGCTCTGCCGGCCGCGCACCGGCGGCTCCGCCCCGGGGGCCGGGCAGGGCTGGGAGGCTGGCGAGGGGATGCTCACCTCCTCCTCCTCCTCCTCCTCTTCCTCCCCTCCTCGCCCCCTGGCACCTCTCCATCAGCTCGGCTTTGCCCCGCGCCCCGTTTTGCAGGGGGGGAGCGGGCAGTGGGCGCCCGTAGCCTCGAGCGGTCCTAGGGGAAGGGACAGGGACATGGACAGGGAGCTCTGCAGGAAGCGGTGTCTGAGTTGTTGGTTTCAAGGGGAGAAGACCTTCCGCCAGGTCTGGAACCACATCTTGCCTGTGCTTTGGTGTGGCAGCATTGCGAGGGCGTTCAGTAACAGGGCACGGGCATATCTGTGAGCAAGGGGCGTGCGTGCGTGCACGGATAATTGTGGGCACAGGCGATGTGCAGCCATGCAGAGCAGCAGCTGGAGCAGGCGAGGATGTACACGGTGGGTGCACACCCAGCCCCAAACGCAGCAGAGTGCTGGGATGAAGGGAAAAGACCTGCAGCATCTTGACCACCTTCAGCAGGCTCTAGGATGACGCTTGCACACACGGCGCAGATGCACGGCTGACACCAGCACCCCAAAATCCCACAGAAGAGACACAATCAAGGCTACAGAGCAGCTGAACGGCCCTGCTAGGGCTCCAGCCTCCTTTTGGAAGGCTTCAGTCATTCCTTGGTGATGAAGCATTTTGCCCGACAAGCTCTGGTGACTTCACTTGCAGCAGCACACAGATCACCTTGGCCGGTGCTAAAGGTGACAGTCACCTCACCCAGTATTTATAGCCCGTACCACGTGTCGAAGCTAAACATCGCTGATGCCTGCACAGGATGTGACCTCAGATGGGGAGAAGGGTCAGCCGAAGCATTCCTGCCACCAGTGGAACCACTGAAGCCCTCCCTGGGAAGAGGGCGCTGGATAAAACAAAGAGCATCTTTGGGGTGAGCCCAGGGAAGGAGCAAGAGGAGATGCAGAACATTGACTTCACAATTCCTTCTGTGGCACCAGCCCCTTACGATGCCCATGCTCGTGCACCACTTCCCCAAGGCTGCCAAGAAACACATCTGCAGCCCGACTACATCTGGAGCCCAGAAGACAACGGCAAGAGCTCCAAACCTCAGATTTCAGGACAAAAGCCACTACCCAGCTGGAGAGGGGGGCGTCAAGAAAAAGAAGTCTTCCTTATGTCCTTCTCCTATTTTTAGTCCCATTTCCTAAGGAAATGAGATGTCTGCAATCAAACCCTCTCTCGCCTGTCCCCGTTCAGTGCAGTTGTTGAGTAGATTGGCTGATTTCAGCCAAATCTGACAGCGCTGTGTGCTCTGGGTAAATCCCAGATATATTTTTACGTGCATTTATCCCAACTTGTGGCAAATGCATCCAGAAGCCACATCGCCCTCGGCAGGTGCTTAAAACTCCCCTTTGCTTCTCGCAGTACGCCCACTGTCAGCTCTGCTAAGGTGAAGCTCAGATAAAGTGCCAGTAACAGCCAGGTGTATCAAGGCTGGGTCTCTGCTCCTCCATCAGCTCTGCTGCTAAACCAGGCCTGGGCAATTTCCTTGCAGGCTGGTATCTGGCGAGCTCCCCTGGTGGAAGGTGCTAGTCAACCACCTCTGTGCCCATCCTTCCTCGGGGTGTAACAGCAGCAGAATGATGTAACGGCCCTGATGACAGATACCAATATCCAAGCACGAAGTCTGCAAGAGGTTACGCCTTCCAATTGTTTTTTTTTCCAACAAATTGGAATTGATGAGCTTTCACCAGCTGCGTTGCATCATATTGCTGCAGCGTTTTGTAGAGCCAGTCCTGGGTTTGTCACAGCTTCAGCTCCCTGCCCGGTGACAGATTCATAGCCCTGGGTAGGACCAAAAGTGAACCATAGTGCTGTGCTCAGCTGCAATGGCCAGAGAGCATCAGGGGGAACAGAGTCTAGCTGAGACACTGGAGCTCCTCTCCTCCCTCAAAAAAACTGTCAGAGATGTTTCTAGGTGCACATATTTGGAAGATCAAATGGAAAAATAATAATAATGTTAAAAAAACCTTCCCACTTGCAGAGCTGTTCCACTGAAAGACCTGATGTATGCCCAGCAATGGCAGAGCAAATGACGCTGTCACATCTTTTTACTCCAAGACCTACCCTCAAGGAAAATCTAAACGGCTCTACTATGATGTCCAGCAAGCGATGAGATCCTAGGTTGGACTTAAGGATTCTTCTTCAACACGCCTTTCAGGCTGGTTTCTTCTGGTGCCCATCCAGGTCCTCTCTTTGCATAGGTTGGATCAGCCAAGACACACTTAACTTAAAAGACTTTGTAAACACTGAAAAGGTTTCTCAGAAGCAGACTGAAGGCAGGGAAGGCTGCAGGGTGAGCTCAGCCCTGCCCTACACAGAAGAAACCACACAGGAGATCATGGTAGATGGTCTCAGCTTTGAGAAGGCATCTTTCAGCTCTGGGGTGGCCAGATGCAAAGTCCATCAAGCTCATGAAACGGAGCCCTAGGCAATGACCAAACTTCTGTCTTCTGACCCTCACCAACCTCATTTTCTAAATCTCTAACATATATGTAACTCGTGCCAGTAAACATAACAGCATACCTAGACACCCATGCGTGCACGCAAGGGCAGCCGTCTCCGAACCAGCTCCGCAGTGTGGAGGTGTTATCAAAATCCTGCTTTTGCAGCAGAGCCCATGGAAGAATAGGGGAGAGGTGCTGCCTCTGCTATGAGCATCTCCCCTACTTCTGTAGCCTTCAGGAAAGAACTTGTCAGAGTCCACCCAAAACTATTTGGTGTAAGTGTTTAAATCCAGCCAAGGGTAGGGTGATGCTACACCCAGCCAGCCCACAGCTGAGTTCTGAAGGAAAAACGTTTCTGGCTAGCTTGCATCCAATTTCCTCCCCTCCCTCCAAACCCGTTTTCGCTTCTCTCAAGAACAGGGACAGGAGCAGACTGACCCAGCCTAGAGCTTGGGTAAATTTGTTCCTTTTTTTCTCCTTCACAGAATCACAGAATCATCTAGGTTGGAAGAGACCTCCAAGATCATCTAGTCCAACCTCTGTCCTAACACTAACAAGACCTCCACTAAACCATATCACTAAGCTCTACATCTAAACGTCTTTTAAAGACCTCCAGGATGGCGACTCAACCACTTCCCTGGGCAGCCCATTCCAATGCCTCACAACCCTTTCAGTAAAGAAGTTCTTCCTAATATCCAACCTAAACCTCCCCTGGCGCAACTTGAGCCCATTCCCCCTCGTCCTGTCACCAGGCACGTGGGAGAATAGACCAACCCCCACCTCTCTACAGCCTCCTTTAAGGTACCTATAGAGAGCGATGAGGTCTCCCCTGAGCCTCCTCTTCTCCAGGCTAAACAACCCCAGCTCCCTCAGCCGCTCCTCGTAAGACTTGTTCTCCAGACCCCACACCAGCCTCATCGCCCTTCTCTGGACTCTCTCGAGCACCTCCATGTCCTTCTTGTAGTGAGGGGCCCAAAACTGAACACAGTACTCGAGGTACTCCTCGACTGATTCAAGTCAAGGTACTCCTTGATTCAAGTCAACAAACCTAAGCACTGCATTTTGCACAGCTGTGCTCACCTCCAGCCCTGGGAAGTGCTGGCCTGGAGGATCAGTCAATAGCCACATCCAGCTCCAGACCTTCCTGGAGAGACGAGAAGCAGAAAGCACCTCTTGGGGAGAAAACAGCCCCACAGTCCTGTGTTTGCTGGAGACTTTTCGGATGGACGATGATGGAAACACAGCTTTATCACCTGATCACTGAATAAATCACCTCCAGCGTAACAAAGCACCTGCAGCAGAGCCAGGTGAAGGTAGGCGGGGTGGATATTGCTTTCTGTTGAAATATTTGGGACCAGGCTAGTCCACATTTGCAGTTTTGTTGTTGTTGTTGTTGTTGTTTTTAAAGGCAGGGAGTTTGCACTGGGAAAGAGGCCAAATTCACTCATGAATCATGTCCCTGCAAACAAAAATCCAGAAGTAAAAAGTTATCCTAAAGCAGACCGAACGAAATCACCTCAAGCCCCAGAGCATGGGATCCCCATAACATGGTCCAAACTAAATCCCTGGCTATCACTGGCTATTTTGAGAAGAAACAAACAAACAAAAAAAAAAAGAACTTTGCTGGACCTGAAAGAAGTGGTGTGTTTGTTTTTATTTAGAAAAGGAAGGCAAAATACAAGCCAGTCCTTTTTCACTCCATTAAATGACCTGGAGATGCAGGATACATGCAGAAAACAACTCAATACCAAGCTGACTTCAGAGCCTGCACCCTGTTTTTAATAATGACCAAGGTGTTTCAAAGCTTTGGTCCCAACAGTGGTTAGCTCGTCTCCTGAGCACCCTCTCGAAGGGCCCAAATCCCAGGCTTCCAGCTCAAGTATTACCCTTAATTGTCTCTCATTAATGACTGCACAAACATTATTCCTGTTGAGACAACAAGTATGCAGCAAGCTTTGCTACTCACACGCCTCTTGAGAGTTAATGTTGGACAGGGCCATCAGGGACTCCTCTCCAAGAATATATCTGAAGCCACGCTGTCAATAAACATATTTTTAGTTGCTATAGCAAAGACAGCATGCAATTAAAAAGTGCTCTCAGACTTCAGGGAGAACACGGAGCCCGCTCCTTTCTCAGTGCTGTTGCAGCCTCCTACCAGAATTGAAACCTGACTTTGCTTCGGCGGTGCAAACATCGCATTAGCAGCCAGGCAGAGACACTGCAGAACAAGGACACGGATCCCTATCGCTTCTCCCAGCTTCTATAAATAGGGAGAGAGAAAATAGATGAAAGGCACCTAGTCCCCCTGCTCGCTCACACTGAGGCTTGCTGGCCGCTGTCGGATTTCTCTGTAATGGCTTTGTATGGACCTGGCGGTGAAGCATCCCTTTTCTTAATATAGAGGCTGTATTTTTGGGGTCACAAAAGAGGAAAGAAAACCTCTAGTGCAAGAGAAATCAAACCAACACAGTTTCCTGGTGTTACATTCTGTCTTTTGCTGATTTCTAACCGCTGAGGCGTACTGTGACGCGCAGCCAAAATGTGTCTGGATCATGCTGAGAAAATAAATCTGCCTGCACGTAAGAGTTCAAAGACGGCTTTGCAAAGCTGGCAGGGGAAATAAAGAAAAAAGAAGAAAACACCACCAAAGGGGCGTATTAACAGTATTTCCCTTCCACCCCAGAGGCCTGAACGAGGTGCCCTAAGAACTTTCCAAGCCGCTTTGCCACTTCACCAGGATGAAGACTTGCAGCTTGTGGAGTGGTACAGAGTGTGAATGTTGAGCAGGTCCACACATCTTAACCAAGATGCTAAGTCCTTCTGCTGGCCCTTGGGTCCCAAAGTCAGAGTTTAAGGCACTTCCGTTCCTCTGCAGATGCTGGCCATCGGAAGGAAAGGCCGTGGATGCTCACCACTTACATGACACTTGGTTATGCTGCACGGATAACGCATTCTCACAACAGGAAGGCTTCATGCTGCGAGAAACGGCTTCGTTTATGGAGCTTATTTTAGAGCACAGAACAACTTGCCAAGGGATGGAAGAGGAACCCCATAAGGCAGGTAATTTAAAACTTGCCCAGACAGAGCTCTGGAGACACGCCACAGAAAGCTATCCCGCCGGATGACCAGCGTGGGCTGTTTCCACTTCAATCGCGATGATAACCTCAGCTTTGTCAGAATGCAAAACCCAAATACAAGCACCTCGATGTTGCAGACTGTGCATCTGAGCAGCCGTGACCATAACGTCCTGCCGGAGGAGGAAGAGAACAGCATTAGCCTTTTAAATTATTGAAACCTCATTTCAAAATCGAACTCTTGAAAGCATCCATCTGAAGGGAAGAAGAGAAAACGAAGCCACAAATGAATTAAGGTGCCACGCTCCATTGCTCTTAAAAGGACACGGGATGAGGTCGGGGCTGGTGCTGACATTCAGCCAGGCCAGCAGTTCATCGATCTCTTGTGCACCACCACGTCCTGCCAGCTGCTGGGCTCACGCTTAATTAGCACTTTGCTAAATGCTTCCTTTTCCTCCTTCAGAGAGGGAACAGGGGAGCAAGGGGTGCCCTGAGGGGGCTGTATGATTCATTGGGGATCCAGAAAGCAGCACAGCCGGGAATCGCGTCTGCTACACGCAGGCATTCATACCCCAAACCGGAGAAGACGAGAGTAGCGTGAGGCCAGAGCAGAGCTGGCAGAGACGCAATGGCAACTTTCTGAGCAAACCTCTCGGCAGTCTGGCTGGTGAGAAAACAAGGCTTCCTTGTAGTGGGAAAATGTCAGCGTTGCAAAGCCCGTTGTCCTTCTGCTGGGGAATGAAGCAGAGTCCCGTTGGCATTCTTCGAAAGCATGAGAGGGAAAGCAGAACAGCCAGCGGCTTTGTGGCCAGCAAGCAGGGAGCAGGCACTGGAATTTGCGTCTGACTCAGAGCAGACAGATGCCCTCCACGCTCCGGGCAGTGAATACTTATTTACACAAAGTCAAACAGCTCTAAGGGAGATTGGGGGGGGGGACAAACTCGGCAGTCTTGCTTTAGAGAAGCTGGATGGCAGGAGCTCAGGTCTGGAGCTCGTCTAACCCATGTGGATGCCTAATCATTAGAGACCGGGCAAAGCATCTCTCAAATTCCACCCTGATCCAAAGTGCTGTCCAAAAAGATGTTTTGTCCTAACGGATAAATTTCCACTATGAATCAGTGCTAACAAAAAAAAAAAAAATCTGTTTTGTAGAGGAATTCCTGCTCTTGCTTAAACTATTTAAGTGTGGCAAATCACATCTAGCAGGAAAAAAAGAAAATCTCAAGCGGCCACCCCTAGCACGTGAAGCCAAAGAGACCTGCAGCTTCACTCTGGAGAACCACGGATTTCTGCTTCCATTTGGAAGAGCAAAGAGCTTTCACTTCCCCCAAAACAGATGCCAGAAGTAGCCCCGTTATGCCTCGGACTGAATGCATAATTTCAATAAAACCTCAATATTTTGCTCTATGTAATTACATTTTCGAATCAAAAACCAGGACTTCCTGATATTGGTTGAATTTTCCCTTCCTGCATTTTTCTCAAAAAAAAAAAAAAAAAAAAGGCAGTAAGCAGAAGCCACTCTAGTTTCATACAGTATCTCATCTGGATTAGAATTGCTTTTCCCAAGGGCTTTTTTTTGGGTGGGACCAATTTTATAGATGGACTGAAAACATTTGATTTTTCTTTTTGGATAAACACCGGGCTCTTTCTTCCAGTTTCTGAGCCTTGAAATCTCTCATTATTTTCAACTGTTTCCCCAGGAAGGCTAGAAAATTCCTCCTGGAGCCAAGACACGCATGCTGTTCCTTAGCCCCAGCGCTCACAGACCTTAAGAAACGCGCAGGAATCGTGACGTCCCCACTCAAACTGCTTCAGCTGGCAGGGCTGCTTCCGCCGTGGACCGCGAACAGCCTGTAACTGGAAGAGAGGCACCGCAGAGCCTGCGGCAGCGTGCTCTTTGTGCCAGCCCGCTGCCACTACAGATCGCAATTAACTGCTCCTGCTGGGATCTGTGGTCCCAGCGAAGGAACAGAGGCACCTTTGGGAAAGGGGGAAAATGTGGTAGCACCAGCAGGAGGTGTTTTTTTTTTTTTAGAGAAGAGGTTTCTCCCCGCCTTCTGTTTGTAAGGGATTGGAAAGGAAGAAGATGGAATGGTTGAAGCAGGCTGCAGAAAGGGCCCTGCCTTCATATTAAAACCTAGGTGCCCAACCTCCCTGTACAGTTGGAGAACCAACAGCATCTCCCCAGTGCTGTCCATGCCAGGCTATCCAAAAGGGGGAGATGAGTTGACCATCTCTCTTCCATGACTAGAGAACTAGCTTAACCCAACCGCACCTGGATCTTTCTCTGATGGAAGTCAGGCGAGATGAAAAGCAGCCCAAAGCACTAAGCTTGCTGCTTACGGCACCTCGAGGGATCTCCTGAAGGCTTATAACGACTTGCAGGACTTGAAAGCCAGAACCACACCCCAACATAGTTATGTTCAAAACCAGCATTTCCTTCAGTACAGGGCTGTGGGCACCCTTGGTCCTGTGAAGGAGTCACAGGGAGGGTGCGTAAGGACACCCCATATGGGGACTTTCCTCCTGACCTGTTTGGAGTAAGATATTCCCTACAGACATGGTAAGGTCAGAGCCCACCTGCCACTTCCCACCATTGCTGTAGGGAATCTGAAAGCTCCCTGGAGAGCCTGCTGAAAGCTCAAGGAAACTCTTCCTGGTTTCATTACTGTCCAACAAACACATGGGGACCTCGGCTGAATACACCTGCTGAACCTGGCCCAGCATATGCTGCTCAGTGACACTGCCCAGTTTGCAGGCAAAGTGAAGAGAGGAAGGAAAATACCGAGACCCAGAGATCAGAAAAGTACTCTGGAGGTCAGGCATCAAGTCCGTTGAACAGACACGAAATCACTCCTGAGCTGCTGGTATCTGTTATTTTGATGGTGAGATACACACGCCAACTATTTATTGCTATGCAACAGCTTGGCTCACCTTTAGGAGGTGAATTTCCCAGCTGCATCTCCTGTTGTTAACGCTTAAGGATTTCCACTGCTTAGCTGGGATCCTGCAGTCATCTTGTTTCACTGCTCTCTTCAGCCCCATGCTTGCTGTGGGCCACAATGTACCATGCGGTATTCCCTGAAGTCATCCAATGCCAACATTATATTAACAGAGCAGCCAGAATTTTGTCAGGAGAGGAAAGCAGGCAAAAAAAAAAAAGTCACTTAACACTCTTAAAAACATCTCGCCTTTCTATAGCTATGTAACTGCCGTCTGTGGAGAGCACCAAGTGTTTCCAGAAGACAAATCGGCTCACCTAAACATGCCTTCCTCTCTGCTAGCCTTAAGTGCACTCACAGTCCCAGGATAGGGAAACTTGCAAGGACATGAGCAACTAAGCACAGCAGCAGGCTCTTTAAATTGACTGATCACAGACTTAGGTCCTGCCTTCCAGAATCAGAGCCTCATCTCGGGGACTGCAGAGGACAATGGCCCTCTTCTTCTGCAGCCAGTGAAGCCCCAGATATTTTTAAGACTTAGCTGAGACACTGAAAAACTAAAGTCAGAGAGGTGTGCAGGAAAAGGGAGACCCTATCGGCATGAAACAGCTTGGCAGCTAGCAAGGGATCCTGGGTTGTTTAGGACGCTGAACAAACAAACACCGAAGTTGAAATAATAGTTAACAAAACCATTTCATTTTGCTTTTTAAAAAAGAAATTACATATAGATTTCCATTGTAGACAATAGCAAGAAGTCCAGAAGTTTCCAATGACGAAGCAGTTTTATTTCCAAAATTGCCTAAAGCAACAATAAGCCTAAGCCATACAACACCCGATCAATCAATCATGACAAACAGGGGAAAATTTCTATGGTGTTTATCCGGAGGACGGTCTGCGGGTTTGTGATGACTGAAAAAGAATGAAAAGAGAAAAAAAAAAAGATCAGATGATAGCACAAAAAACTGTTACATACCTTTCAGAAGGCTTAGCTACATCAGTCTAAGGCATGCCAAGGCATGACAATGCCTAGGAGGGGGCATGCTGGCAGATAGCGTCATGTTGACAGGACAGCTACATACCATTGGTATGGCACAAGGCAGAGCTCCTATGGGACCATGTCAGATTGCTCAACGTTTTAGTGTCTGTTCTGCAAAGAGCAGTCATAACTTCTCTCCCTCTCAGTCATAGCTGAGAAGGGGCCGTCGTCTGGCAATCAAAAAGCCTGCCACGTGATACTGTTAAAGCTTGTTAGTATCTGTGATTAAATATCCAGTATTCAAGGCTTTGGAAGGAGAACAAAATTGCTTTTCTGCCCTGGAACTTCCCCGCCCCCCCCCCAGAAAGGCCTTTTCCAAAGCTATTCACCAAAGGGTGCTAGAGAGAAGGGATAAAGTCACTGTGCTCTGAATGCAGTGTGCACACCTCAGGCAGCAGGCTGGGAAAGAGGTGCTGTGCCATGAGGAGTCCTAGGGTATGTTGAACAAGTCTCCCTTCCCAGGTATTGCTCCTACGTCGCGGTATGTTCCTCTCCCAGACCCAGCCACAGAACAGCAGGGAAGGAAGCTCTGTACTCTTTACATCTTACTTTTCTTCTTTTGATAATTGTGCCTTTTCCAGAAGCGCACGTTAATTTTTGGCCACGACTCCGTCTTTTCAATCACAGTAGCCTCCACACGGACGAGTTCTTTCCTTGAAAATAAACCAAAAAAAAGATACCACCTTTCAATTATTTACATCCCCTGCCTGTCAGTGAGCAGGTTTCTGGGGAGAAAAATGACACCCAGGTAACACACCCTGCCTTACAAAGCCCAGATATGGAGGAACTACAAAGTCACCAGGGAAGGAGGAGGGAAATCTGTCAGGTTGCTGCCTTCATGGTGCAAAGACAAAAGCCTCGAGGTGCTGTCCATGAATCAGGCAAGTGATGTGCTATTCTGCAGGGCAGTACCTCTCTGTCACATGAGAGCTGAGACCAGAAACAGCCAAGAATGCAGTAGTAAGAGAATCCTGCAGGAACTTGTAGGATTACAGTAGGGTAAATTCTCCTGGCATGTTCACATGATCTTTCTACTTTGCTTACTGTACACATTAAACAAACACGGTCCCTTCTCCTGTGCTCTGCTGGTCAACACAGAATTCCTTCCTTCTGTACAGCATCCCAGGCAGCTGGAATAAAATCTTCACACCTTTCTCACCTGATTAAGTTCTGGCAAAGGCTGAGCAAAAACATTTGGCCCACTGTTTCTAGCAGGAAGCACAGCTAATTGGCTGCTGGAGCAAGTCACTTCTTCTCCCACATGGTTCTCTTCTGCCTCCCACTCTTGGTCGGTCCTGCTTGTTTACCCCAGATTGGAAGAGAGGACAGGGATTCACTGAGGATTTCATGTACAGCTTTCACTGCAACCAGGGGAGTTCAGGTTGAGTGGTGAGACCACTCAAAGACTCAAATTGTTTCTAAATCTCACTACTACACATGAGAATTCTCAGCAAGTAAACATCCTTCCTCCCCTAGGATGGAGAAGAAGAGAAGAATGCAGCCCGTACTTCCTTCACACTTGACTAAAATCAGAGTAATTTGTCCCTCTGCATTAGCTTACTGACACACACAAATAAACACTTTCTGCCCAGCCAGGGAATCTGCAGAGCATCAGGAGAAGTCCTGCTGAAGTTAGAAAAAAAGAGCACTGGGAATTCTAGCTGCCACTTGAAGAACACCGGAGGTGGAAAACAAGGGGATCTGAGGTATGTGCTGGAGGTCCAGCAACCTGTCTGCACAACGCCTCCTCCCTGAGAAGGTAAGAGCCTCCAGACAAGAGCTTTGGGAAGTTTAGTTTTAACCAACAGCCACAGTGGAGAAGGAAGAGACACTCTTTCATGCAGCATCACTGCAAAATACCATTAAAAACTGATTAGCATGCTCACTTGGCTGCCAGAAACAGTTAAAGAACATTTTCTTGACAAACAACTCTGCACTTCAGGGGCAGAGGAGGGAAGCCCATCTAGCCTCACTGTTCCAACAAGGTCACTAAGAGGCCAAAGGCTTTGAGACATTTAGCATCTCTCTTAACATTTACCCTCTGGGGTGTAATATATATCAGAGGTTAAATCCTTAAGGGAGGAGAGAAAGACAGCCAGAGGAAAAAACTGATAAATTTACATTTACTGACTAGCCCAGAGGAAAACAGACATAAGAATATCTAGATTTTAAAGAGACCGCTGGGTGACCCTGACATCCCAGCTAAAGGGTGTTATCCAGATTCAACAATAGGACCAACAGCACTACTGAAATACACAACAAGCACTGCAAGACTAGGAAAGAAACCAAAAACATAGACTGCACTCCAGGGGCTGGCTGTGTTTTGCCACTCTAATTAGGGAGCTTTACTTTCTGGGCCTAACTTCTGTCCACTGAAAGCAAAAGGGAAATCTAAACTCCCACTGACTTCTCACAGGCTTGGACGGTAAAGGCATGCAAGAAACTCACTAATGACGATCACATGGGCAAACTGGACAGCAGCCAGGCCAGATAAAAGGAGCCAGTCACTGAAATCTCCATGCTGCTCTCAGGAGAATCAGGGTTTACAGCAGCACAGCCAAGCTACCCCGGTACAGCTCTTGCTGCCGGACCACACTAGCTGCCCTAAGCCTCGAGTAGCATTCAGCTGAGGGGAGAAACACTGACACATCTGCAGATAACCATCTACCTGATGCTGCTTATGGACGTTGACTTTCTTTCCAGCAAATCTTTAATGGTGTTGTTGAGCACAGCTGAGTATTAAGGCAGTAGCTTCACTCTGCAAGTCAAGGTTCAAGGGCAACGGGCCCTGGTGAGTCCCCCTCTCTGCTGGACCAAACACCAAGACCTGCTGGCTGAAAGGCTGAAGCAGGGCAGAAGCCAGCTCGCTGGTGAAGTGCATACAAACATAAAAGTTCTCAGCAAAATAGAGCCCAAGAAAAAAAAAATCTTTATTGAATGTTTTAGGTATGACTGGAATGCCCATAAAAATAAGAAGGGGGGTCACACATTTCCCAGAGTCTGAGATAGTCGGGCCTGCTGCTCTCAGAAGGAAAACATTTCATGAAAAAGGACATCTACCAGATTTTAGCAGGAGGCCAGAAAAATTCATACTGAAACGTCAGAGATCAGAGATCAGTCCAATGAAAGGTATTGCCAGTGGGCACTGCAAGTGATCCAGGTCAACTACAGCCCTGATCCCTACAAAAAGGATCATAACTCTTAGAGGTTAACAACTTAAGCCAAGTCAACGAGCCCTCTCTGTCCTTGCAGAAGGTAACTGAATCCTAGCCTGGCTGTCTGGAAGAGCCGAAGGCACTTTCTCATTGCTGCTGAAGCCATTGCAAAAATGGTCTGGTGGCAGGAGAAAAAGTAGGGATCATTAAAAGGAAAAAAAAAAATCTCATCAGCTGTACTTTGTATAGAAACAAACACAACTTTTTGGCTCAGAGGCACCACTCATTTCACTCAGGCCTAAAACAGATGAGAGGACTCAGCTGATGGTTTGAAATACAAACCTGCCCAAAGTTATGTTCGCTTCCGATCACGGATTTAAAAACGCACAACAATTTTTGCATTATACAGCTAAACGAAGTACAACCACATACCACTTGATACCCTGTGCCAACTGACCAGACAGCAAGTTACTTGAACAGAACCAAAACCCAAGATTCCAGAGTAGAAGCCAGCTAAGAGTTCCCAAAATAGCCTCTGCCACGCAGATATGTTTTGTTGCACTGTTTTTTTTTTGTTTTTTTTTTAAGGCTTTAGAGAAGTGTCATCTTGGGAGGTATCTGCTACATAAAATTAAAACATGACCATCTGCCCAAAACAGGACAAGTTCCTACCCGTCTCCAAGTCAGAACAGGGAGTGCAGCTGCAACGAACTGTCTTACGCAGACACTGGTGCAAGCACCCACTGATGTGTTTATTTTTAAAACAACAGAAAAACAAAAATGCCTTTGTTCGCATCCAAGCTCTTATCTCCCCTCCAAAATGTTTGTGGTTTAGGCACAACCGGGAGCTATGTGAAAGAACTGCCTGCAACACATGGGGTTCTGCTTTCCTCAGCCCGTAGCGGAGAGCTGGGGAACCCACAGCTCACGGGGAGGACAGCACCTCCCCAGCAGCCCTTCGCTCTGCCTGGGCAGCCTCCTCCACACACTGATCACCCTCTGCCAAAGTTACTACAGTTCAGTCCAGTGCTGGCAGATGTGCAGTTTGGTCTGCCTCGAGCAACTGACAAGGCTTTCCGCACGCTCAGAGCACTTGCAGGAACCAAACAGATGGTTTTCTTCCTGTCCTGGAGCTCCTGGCTCTTGGGGCACATACCAAGTGCAGCACTCGGGGAACTGTAAAGAACCACTCCAGTGCCACCAGTTAAGAGAACCAGGTGAAGGACGGTGCTCCTATCCTGCCTGAGGTGCCATATCCCTGTCTGCAGAACGTAGGCTCTTATTTGAGTATCTGGAAGATGACATTTCTAGTCCTAAAAATGGTATTTCCCCTTCCTAAAAATCTTCCACAAGTCTAACAGTGTCTGGCAGTAATTCAAAGGCTCCTGAGGATCTGCTATTCCAGATCTCTTTGCAGCACTGCTCAAAGAGCTGTCAGCTCTCGTAATCCTGCCTAACAAAGGGAACCTGAGGCAGGTACCACCAGCGCAGCTGAAGTCGCATTATCAAATATGCAAACATGTTATCAATACCTCTTAAATATGGACAACCTCCTGGTAGCACAGAAAACACTCAGAAGCCAAACCCACCTGAAAACGCGTGGTATTTCTAACTCGAATCTACAAGCCACCAGGAAATATTTCTCAGATCTGCAAGCTCCTCCTCATCTGGCCATCCTCTGCCAAAGTTGCTTCAGTTCAAGCTAACACAAACACGTGGGTTAGCCTGAAACCAGACCACAGCCAGGGCTTCCAGATGCTTAAAGCACTTGTAAGCCACATTATCTTGACCTGTACTTTACCACTAAAACCTCCTGTTCTGGGGAAAACCACATACCATTGATGACTTTGCTTCCAGCCAGTGCTAAAAGCTGAAACAGCAACACCTAGTCCACATACCACTTCCTTCTGGTAAAGCAGAGGCTGAAGAACCAGATGTTCTGACAGTTTGTACAGTGAGTCCGACAGCATTAAGATGGAGCTGGGGCTGTGATTGCTGGAGTCATGTAACTAGGAGGAAGGGAAAACTGGGAACTCTTAAATTAAGATTAAGACCTGCTGAGTTAAGACATGGGTAAAAGGAAGTGGGTTTAAAAAAAAAAACACAACAACTCAAATTACGAGATTAAGGGATGGGCAAGGATTTCTGGGTTATTCTAAGATGGCTATCACTGCAATTATGGTTAGGGAGTAAAGATGCTGAAGAGCAAGATTTACTGCTAGTTTGTGCAAGGCTTTTACAATGAGGAAAAAGAACCAACCCAAGAGAGGTGAATATCCTACAGTTACCTTAGGAATAGGTACTGCTGCTCTATCCTGGCATTGAGGTAATGGTTGAAGTCAGCAGAGGCTGATGAGCTTATTTTATGGGTGATTCTTTCAAAACCCATGGGGCTGGGAAAAGAACTAGTGCTGATAAATTCATGTTTCTCTTCAGTTTAGAGGATAATTCTTGTGTGAGACCTCTTACCCAAGGAGCGGCCTTCCAATAAGCGTGAAATCATCTGCACCAACCAGCAAAACCTATGGAAAATAACTTAATCAGACATATCAGTGGTTCATTACCCTGGCAGAAATGCAAACAACATTTTCCAAATTCTGCAGTCACCATAACGGAGCCAAAAAGCTTAAAAATGCATGTTTCAAACCTGACACTGTTACTAGAGAGGAACAGTGGGAAAAGGCAGCTAACAGGCTAGAAACAGATTCATAAAACAGACAGTCTTCCAGGAGAACTTAAATCTACTAAAACATACTTTACAAGTATCTTTCACAGTCATCAGAACACACTGAACTTTTCTGTTCTGGCTCACCAACAGTTGTAAAAGATATGAAAAGCAATACAGGGAAGAATAATATGCCTTTGCGTGGGATCTGAATGAATGGCAGCTACTAAAATCATTTTTTTTTATACCAATTGCAACACATCTCTACAGAAACCCTTTCATCATTCTCCTCCACGAGGCCCCAAGATGAACAATAACGAAATGAACATCTGGCGTGAATTCGCCACCAAGGGACTAACCATTTTGTTTCAGGACATTTCAATCACCTGCCAAAGACATGACTGAAAAAGTTGCCTCTAAACTGGACTTTCAAAGCAGTGGATGAAGTAGAAAAACTGCCCATCTCTCCTTAACCGCTTACTTGGCTCTACCAACTAGATATTAAGCCAAGCGAATCCCACTTCAGTCTTTCATTTAAGATTTGGATTAACGAGCCTCTACAAGTTCCTGCTAGTTAAGCATGGCTAAGGATAAATATATTGAATTGCATATTGGCAATTCTCCCCTGCATGCACCATCCCTCCCTCCACCCAAGACACTCAGCACGATAAGGATCTCACAAAGCACGGAGCGGTGACAGTTCCTCTGGGAGCACTGTCAGTGTTTTGGGTGTTGCAGTCTCAAGGTAAACACAATCTTCAGCTGCCGTCTCTAAAAACAACTGTAATTTTCTCTTTTTTTTGGATGAAGTTAGTACAACAGAAATCCGTCTCCTAACAGAGTCTGGCACAACTCATTCCAACCACATTCGACAGAAATCACATTATCACTAACAGCTTAACTGAGACTGGAACAAAACTAAGGCAAACAGCTGGAGTAAGAACAGGAGATCCAACAGGAACTCTTCAAGACTTTTCTAAAACTGGTTTTCGGTTTTGTCTCACGGAACATTTGTGTGCCATTTGCTCCAGCCCCATGCATAGCATGGCAATCACAGGCACTGTGGACAAGGCACGTTACCTTTTCCATCCGGATTCGGTCTCCGCATTCAGCCTCCAGCACGTTGTCCATCATAATCAAGTCTTCACTGGTTATTTTCCACTGCTTGCTGGCAAAGTGGACCACGGCAAAGAGCCTTCCGTACTGCCCTGCTGCGATCATATTGTTCACCTTTTGTACCACTTCTGTTGGCAAACATCAGGGAAAAAATCAGAGTAGAAAACCCAACAAGGTGTGAAGAGCTGATCAAAATTAATTCAGCCACACTGCTCTCCCCCTAAAACTGTTATCTTCTGGGAATCTCTAAGCAAGGCTCAACAGCGGTGTTGTTTTCTACAGGGTGTGAGCCATCCTTTCACAAAGGTATTTGCCTTTTAGTTGCTGGAAAAAAAAACATGCAGAAGTAAACACCTATGTATATATTGTGCAGTCAATCCAAGGGTGTTCATTTCTTGGCTTGTATCTTAGGCATCCTAAAAGGCACTGTGTTCAAACACAAAGCGTTCCAGAAGAGACAGCTTGTCAACACGCAACCTACATCTGGAAGGGAGCTATCCTCAATTCCCAAGTAATACTAGGACTAGGACCCTAAATACTTTGTAAGGTGCCCCGGAGCATCAGGAAGAGTTCTGCAAACTACGCAGGAAAAAGTGCTCCAGGCATATTAACAAAGCCTGGCCTGAGAACTTGTACCTACAGCAAAATCAGGAGAGACTGCCACAAAAGCTCTTCCTATACATGCACACACATCCAGAGGTGGTGCCAGGAGCAGCACAAATTCCAGGGACGAGGTCCTGCACAGCACATGCACATAACTCAGTTTTCTGTGATCAGCTTCCTGTGCAGTGAAGCCAAAACCAAGTTTTATGGGAACATCAAAAGGTATTTCTTAACAACTGCCATTCCCCTGCCAAATAGCAGCCTTCCACCCTCTCGAGCTGTTCACAAAAAGAGTAACTTTGCTATAACTGGAAAAGTAGGTTTTCTTCGTTGTCCTCAAAAGTGGCTGAATCGTTTTTTTTCTTGGAATGTAAACACAATATAATGACCGTTTGGGACAGACAAGAATTTAGCAACCAAACCAAACCCAGCCCTTACAGGAACACTCTAAAAGTGTCCAAGTTTCAACTCAGCAGAAGCAAACTATTATAGGTAGAGGTGAAAATAGAAACGATTGTGTGAGACAGTAGTTACTGCAGTCCTCACTAAGATGAAGAGCTTAGCCTCTGTGTTTCTGCAACTGCCATTCCAGAAGAAAAGATCACTGTGTGCTCTTCTCTGACTCAGAGTGGTCCACTACCAAAAGTGCACAGAAAAGCACGATCCCCTTCTCTTTGTTATATCCCCAATGCACAATGGGATACGGTAAGTTTCTTCCGGCTCCAAATTGCTGATCCAGGTATATGAGCAGTCCTGTGGCCAGCATTTCAAAACCAAAATTTCAAAGTGCTGACCTACAGTTTTCCCCTAGCCAGAAAAACACATGTAGTCATGCTCTAACAAGGGTTATTTCCTTGTCAAATTTCAACTTTCTACCCACAGGGCTTTCTCATCTTTTTTGTAACAGAAAAAGGTACGTGTTCTTCAACGTACTTGGGCTCTGAAGCTGTTGATAACTCTTCCAAATATCTCTAGACAGGAAACATTGTACGCTTGTACATTTGATTGTTAGTACGGCTTGTATCTTAGCACCATGTGGAGCGACCCTTCCTAAAATATCCATGGCTGTTTCCACAGACAGCAGGAGAATATAAGGCAGAATTCGAATGCTCTGGCTGTTGTATGCTTTGGATAAGCACAGCCAGGAGATAATGATGCAAGCTCATAAACAGTAGGAGGTTACGAGGCACGGAAATCACAATGGCCCCAAGGATCCCGTGTGAAGCAGTCAGAGGAACGTGGGACCCTGCTCACCACAGGGCGTCAGCAAATCAAACCGAGCAGTTTATGGTTCACTGCTGGGTCAAATCATGCTCTGGGACAGAACACTCATCCGTCACTTAAGCAATCCCAGGAGCACAGAGGAAATGAAAAGCGGGATAAAAAAGAAGCCAGAGAGGGGACCTGGAGCAAGAGGCTCTCTCCAAAGCACATCACTTGCACAACTATTAACACATTTTAGCTACGCTATGGGAGACTATCTGCAAAAATACAGACACAGCTCTGCTTCTCTCCTGTCATTGTCTCCTTGTACAAGAACTACTCTCCTTCACTTCTTGGGTCTCTCCAGTCTAGAGCCTTTAGAGATGTCCCTTCAGGTGCCTTTCATAGATGTCCCAGAGGCTAACAGAACAATACAGTAGGACAGCCTGTTAATAAACACAGGAGCTCATTTCCTGCATAAAGCAGGCAACTGCTAATTGCCCACCACCACCATGGTAAGGGAAATTCACCCACTGGGGCTCATTACTCCCCAGTTCTGAGAAACATCCTGTGCCCGTGCTGGCTTCCCTGCTACCACCTCTACCACAGTCTGGATGACAACAGCCCCACCTGGGCAATATAAGGCTAGGCACATCTCTGTATTCGATTTTCACATTCCCACCTGCCATGGGGAACCTGTGTGTGTGGTAACAAGTGGAAGCCTGACATGCTGTAGTAAGACCAAGTGATGAGAACGGTTGCTAAACAGCTACGTGCACTTCACTTGCTGATTTGGGAGGCTGACTGCTCGGGAGTCAGCCTCCCGAAAAGGAGCCCAGAGGCTTCTTTCGGGAGGACCACTGGCTGCGTTCAACAGTCCTGACTAGATGCGAGGACAAGAATACATTCACTAAACAGTGTCACTTACCACCTGCTCGTTGCCTTATGTCACACCTCTGCAGCTCTGTCGTGTGCCCACTACCCAACTGCTTATGCTGGCTCTAGCGTTCTGTTTTATTTGCTACAAAATACCAGCTCTCTGATGTGCCCACTATCCAACTGCTTGTGCTGGCTTTAGCATTTTGCTTTATCCACTGAAAGAAAAATAGGTGTTTCCTCCTGTCCAAAATGCATGTTTCACACTTTAGGTGGCAACACATTACATCAGGTAAGATTCCTTTGGCAGCTTTATGACCTGTCAAGCTGTCACACACTAAAGAGGCTTCATGATCTACCCAACTCTCTAATACCAGCAGTTAGAGCACGAGGCCAGTGACACTAAAATATGCCAGAAAGAAGACAAAAAGTAAAAGAACAAGAAGTAGCTTGAATCATTGAAGACAGTGATTTATGCTCAGTCAGGCCACGAATGGCAGTAACGAATCATTAGTCTTCACTTGGAGCCTTGAGACCTTTACCTGCATGATACTTTGCTTCTTCTGTTGGATCTGGCAGTTTCACTTCAGGCCATGGCGGTGAAGTTAGAGATGTTTTGGCAACGAGTCTGTGAACAATAAGGTAAGATTCACCTGTAGCAAACAGATATCGCCAAGGAATGCAAACCACAAAGAGGAGAGAAGGTAAAGGAAACTGGAGATGGAGCAGAAAGTGGTTTTCCACTAGGGGAGCAGAAGTTGTACAGGAGAGTTGACGATTTGTCAGTATGAAAGACTCACCCCAAAACACACTCACACCAGAAGGCAATATCCCACAGACCACATTTCACTTTGTAGCAGCTCATCAACAAGGTGAGGGTTTTTATTCAGGTCTTAAGTCTTACGGGTAGAGGGTGTCAGGCAACACAAAAGCAATGTTACTTCCCTAAGACTTAATCCAATGGAGGACACTGGATATGGCAAAGTCCCCAGACCTTCCACAAGAAATGCTACAAAGGTGCTGAAGCTGCAGCCCAGCTCAGAAGACTGTTCACACACATGCAGAAAACACATGGCCTCATTTCTGAGTTCAGCCTGCAAACTCTCTGCCACACACAGTCACTGCACCCAGGGCTTAACATCGTTCAGGTCCACCGTGAATGGCAGCAAGCTTTAAGTAAAAGCAATAAATGCCTCAGTTGCTGGTTTGTTTTACACCCATCTATCATTAAATTCAGTATGGGGGAAATGGATTTTAGTTTTACTTTCAATTTCAGAATGTTATTTGAAATAGTGTGAAACAAACAAAGAGTTCAGAAAGCAACCAACTGAAAATTAACTCAAAATTCACCTATTTATTGCTTGTTATTGCTTGTCCCTGATGTTCAGACATCTACAGGTAGACGTGCTAGTGACGATTGACCTCAGCAACCACCAGTTACTTCCCACTGCCTCGTTTCTACAGACTGGGATTTTATGACAAACTCCAGCGGGATCAGACCTACCCAAAGCCTTGCTTGCACTTGAGTTTTAGACAAAAGGCTTGTAAGCTTTTCTAGGTATGTATATACAAATTACCTCCACCACAGCTGACAGGCTGAACATGTAAATGCTCCTCATCCCACTTCAGTACCAAGTACAAAGCCCTACAGTTATCCAGTAGCAGAGAGCATCCGGGAGGAGGCAATGTGCCTTTGACAGGGAGAAAGGGCTAATGAGCATCCTTAAATCAGCCTCGAGCGCTACACATGAATGACTCATGCATCCTTTTTTCCTCTATTTGTAATGCTCTTCTGTTAAACAGATAGTTTTGAGAGGGTCTTAAGACCACAGCTGGGTTCTTTACAGGAGAGTTATAAGGCTGCTCTTCTTTTGTCACTTTCAGCTGTGTACCCTGAACGGCTTCTCCCATCCAGGTGCAATTCAGCATTCAATACAACAAACATTTAGCCCAAAAGCCTCTTCTGTGCTATCATGACGTCTGTCATCAACCTATACCACTCTGGGGAGGGACTACCAGAGGGATCTAACAAGACTACTTAGACCCATGCCCAACTTGGTTCAGGTGGACCACAGAAGTGAGTGGGAGCATGCGCTGTCTCAAATCCAGCCAGCCAAGCACAAACATAATTTCTCAATATATTTTGCTAAAAGATGCAAATTAAATCCTTTTTTTTTTTTTTTGAAACAGTAGCTTCCACTATTGTTACTAAAAAATTGCTTTAATAATGTCTCTTTTCAAAACACTCTGCAACCATACTGCTAAGACAAGAGCCTCACAATTTCAAGACTTCACTTTTGCCCCTGAAAGCCTTCCTGGGGATCATCCAGCGGAGTTCTGAGCATTACAAACATGACCCTTTCAGGATCTTTCAGCACTGCCGCAATTAAGGGATCAATCACAGCTCAAACCACCCCAGCAAGAGATCTTACTTAGAGCCTGCTCTACTTTCTACACCTGGCTGTTGCTGTCTTACTTACTGAAAATGGTTTATGGCTGTCACAGCATGAGACACCTCCAGTTTAGAGAATAAACTGGGAGCTTGAAAGCAAGCAGGCCATGGCATTGACACAGAATGGAAGACTGAAAACAGCCAGGGGTATTTCAGCTAGCAGCCAGCTACACGTTCCCACTAGCTGTCATTCTGGATTCTTTCTGCTTTTCTCAAGACTATCACTGGGAGGGATCCCCTGTCTGAAAACTGAACTAATTCTTTACTGCCTCAAGCCATCGGTACTTGGCTCAAGACATCAGTACCATCGGTACTGCAGGTATTCACGTGCATATGCTGCCTTTCTCGACAGCAGCGCAGATAGCACTAAATCATGAGAACCCTGTTTAAAACGTCAGAGCTGAACAACAATCAACTCTGCTCAAATGTGCCACAGGGTGTTAACTGAAAAATAAAATGCTACGTGAAATTCACAGCGTGAGTGAGAGCAGAAAAAAATGCGAATAGCCCTTGCTTGCAATTAGTTGTTTTTCAAGATCTCTAGGACAAGGAGCAGCAAGGAGGAGCACCAGAGGCAACTGTTTACTTCTCTGCATTAGAGTCAGTTCCAAAAACTATTGATTTGTTCCCAAAGAAACACTGGAGAGAAAAGCATCGCCCTAACCAGGGACAGCACTTTGCACACGCAGTGCTTTCATCAGAACTGTGGCACACACCTCACTGGGCAGGGAAAGGAGGCATGATGCCAATACAGCTACATTTAGAGATTATCCTGAGAGGTGCCAAATGCCTTTACTTAGAACAGGACACACGGCTGAAAGGCATCAGATTATAGTTCTTTTTTAGGCAAGGACCTATGATACCATAGAGCCAATCTCAGATTTAGTCAGTGGCAGGAAGATTCACCCTGGATTTCATTGAGATGATCAGAGAGCTCCTGGTTTCTCTAATTTGAAGAGAAAGGTGTTGCTCAGTAAATATCATCTCCAACACAAATGGAAAGCTGGGAATTTCCTGTGGGCTGAGATCCACACTTTCTATATAAAAAATTGCTAGTCCTAAGGCTTTGTGGGTTTGTTGCAGAGTTTAGTAATAACATTGTATGCTGTGTCACGGAGGCAGAGATCCAAACTGTGTTCCCACACACTGAGGACCAGCGGGAAGAGACCACCCCCTGCACTCTTCATCAGGACAGAGTGAATGGAAATGAACCTTTTCATTTCTCCCAGATGCTGCTTACAGGATTTCTTTATTTCTGCAGTGTCCCCTTCTGGTTAAAGCAAGAAGCAGCACAGCCTGCAGCTCTATCCAGGTATTTTGGTGCTAGATCCCAGCAGAAGAAATAAAATAAAGATACAAACAAGCAGTTCTAAAAGCGCTGAAATTAATGAAGCCTGAAGTTTTCTGGCTTGGTGTCTTAGAGCAGCTTCTCTTAATTACAATTCATAAAGAGTGCAGTGCAAGTTCAATATTTATCAGATACTGAAAAGACTGGCCAGGAGATAAACCTTGCCTGAATAATAGACCACCTGTACCAAAAAAGATGAGTGTCAGCTGAGGCCCCTTCCTCAGAGTCTGCAATGCCCTGACTTGAGTGGCTTCTCTGCTGTTTACTATGGACTAAGCCACATTGCAGCCCTTTGCTAAATGGAGGATTTAGTTACCTGTCTCTCTACTCAGCTGCTTAATTTCACAAATCAATAGAATTGGCCTTTTAGCAAAGATGACTGAGGGTAGGCAGAGTGTCTAAAATTTTTCAGGAAGTGACAGACAATGGGATCTGAATAGTCTCTCTTTCAAAGGAAAAATAAGCTGCCCTCCAGCCCTTCCTGCCCCATCTTCCCACTCTCCCACAGAAGGTCAGCATTTCAGGGGGCAAAAATCAAAGCAGAGTCATTTGACATTACCCTTCCCGCACTGCCGTGCTCTGGGAACTCTGGTGCCGAACTGCAGATGAAAACAAGAAAGCTAAAAAGGAGAGAGAGAAAAAGAATTAAAAACAAGCAGCAACTGTTGGATTCTTAGGCCTTAGTGAGGAACAGTAGAGCAACGTCAAAGGAAACATCACAGTGCTGGTACCATTTTCTGCCTGTGAAAGCTTTGTTCAGTTTTATCACAATAAGCAAACATAAATGGAAGGAAAAAGAAAATACACAAAGGACTTGCTAGTTGCGTGCAGCATTGTATGAGAGCAAGGGAAAGGCCTCCTCCTGCAAGTGACACATCCAGCTGGACACAACAACTTCACAGGGACACGCTCCGAGCACTCCACCTCTTTTAAAGGACAGCGTGACCGAAAGGCATAGGGGACAGGTGATCTGAACTCTGTACTGCACTCCCTTGATTCTGAGCGCTAACTGATGGTGCTAAAAGGATCCCTCCTGGATGCCTCAGCCCCCAAAACAGGGAGAGAAACTCTTGCATGGCATTTATCAGGCGATTCTCAGCAACTCTTACTAAGCCTTAGAGAGTTTCCATCCAAAAACACGCTGGAGGTGTTCTTCCAGGAACTCACTAGCCATGTGGCCTCCATGCAGATGCCACAACACCGAGGGAAACCTGGAAGGTGCAACAGGTTTGGGTTTTCTGCTCCTACATCTGGATTTTCACTGTCCCAGACAGGCTTTTTATTCCAGAAAGGAATGAAAGAGCTATGGAAGTAAGAACAACAGGAGAAGAATTTAGGAAGATGTATTCATGCTTTTCAGAGCTATGTATATATGAGTTAATAGCATTCACCTGAACACTGAAGTTGGTACTGCCATTAAAACACGAATATTGAAAGAATTGGTGCGTTACCACAACTTAAATTGCGTTTTAAGTGCAGCTTCGGCATTCTTGGAAAGGAGCTGGACATGCCTATACCTTGTTAATTCACAGAAAGAGATGGAGGCCTACAAACACACACTCAGGGACTCGTCCCCATGTCATCTCGGGGGTAACAACATCCTTTCTGGAACAATTTGTTTAATTAAATGCCAGCCCATGAACACTGTGCGGGAACATCCACCTTCTCACCCCCCAGCCACCACACGAATGGCAGAGGGGCTTGGGAAGACCTCTTAAATCCAAACGCACATGGTCCCATGAACAAAGACAGCATTTAATGAGGTTATATTCGCAAGCACACGAATAACCCTAGACAACAAACCTTCACAGGACGAGGGCACCAGCAGCTCACAGCACAACCCCCATACCAAAACCCCACACCTGCCTACAAACCCGCCCCGGCTCCTCCTTTCCGGCCCTCAGTCGAGCACCCCCGCGGGGCAGCAGCCACCCTGCGAAGGACCGAGAAGGCGGGATCCCCCTTCGGCCGACCCCGTCCCCGTTGCCCCTCACCTGCCGCCCGCCGCCGGGCTGCGGCCACCGCCGCCATCTCGCTGCCCCCCGGCCCCTGCCCCGGTAGCGGAAGGGGCGGCCACGGAGCCATGATGGCGGCGGCCACGGTGGAGGCGGCGGCGGAGCGGCAGCTGGAGCTGCTCCGGGAGGAGCGGGAGGCAGAGCTCGCCGAGAGCAGGTAGCATCAGCCCCATAGGTGGTCCCCGAGACCTGCCGTCGCTTGTGGGGAAGCTCTGCTGGGATCGCCCCTATAGGATCTGCTGGCACCCCTAGGAAAGACTCGCCCCCATAGGAAACCGAGCTGGAGTCACCCCTGTAAGGTCTGCTGGCACCCCTAGGAAAGACTCGTCTCGATAGGAAACCCTGCTGGGCTCGCCCCTATAGGGTCTGTTCTCACCCCTAGGAGAATCTCTTGACTCGTCCATATATGAAACCGAGCTGGAGTCACCCCTATAGGGTCTGCTGGCACCCCTAGGAAAGACTTGCCCCATAGGAAAATGAGCTGGAGTTACCCCTATAGGGTCTGCTCACACCCATGGGGATCCCTGCCAGACTTACCTCTGTAGGACTTGCTGCCACATGCAGGAAACCCTGCTGACTCCTATAGGATCCCCTCTCCTATGGGAAGCCTGGCTGGCCTGGGCCTTACAGACACTTATAGGAAATGCTGCTGTACTCACTATGTACAGCCCGCTCAATGGGAAACCCTGCCACAGTCACCCTGTAGCACCTGATCTCACATATAGGATTCACCCATACTGCCAGCTCGCTCCTATAGATCCCTGTTAGACTCACCCTTTAGGGCTTGCTGTCATCTATAGGATCAAAGCTCACTCCAGCAACATTTTGGGGCTGCTCTTCTCTTCCCCAGACCCTAGCTGGCATCCTGTGGTCCCGTGGCCCCCACACTGCCCTGCCCAGATGCTTAAAATTCCCTACAAACAATGAAACAAATTGGGAGACTAAAGAGGATAAACTTGGGGGATTTTATTTTTTGTGTCAATCCATACAAAAGTAAAGAACCCACCAAGGCCCCCAAGTAAGACTGTGGGGTGAACCCTGCTGCTGTGGCAGGCGTTGGGCCCAAAGTACAGCAAGCTGCAAAGCTGCTGCCCATATTTTGTGCCTTAGTCGCTTGTAGCCTGCATATCAGCGCAAGATATCTGCTCCTTTTCCCTGTGCAGCTGCATGTGTGGAGTATTTGTTGGGGATTAGCAGAACTTCATGTGAAAAAACAGCAAATCTTCCATTTTAGAGCTTATATGTGATAGGAGAAAACTTGGATTATTCTCTCGTGGCTCATGGGACTGGGTTAACTGGGCAGCGACTTCCTTTTCACACTCAGACAGGAGAGAGGAAAATCATATAAACCTCTTCTTCAGGATCAGTGAGCATCGCCCCATTGCCCAAAATAATTCTGCAGAAGCCAATCCAGTTAAATTGCTACCAAGCAGTCGTGTAAGTCAGTACTTCGGTACTACAGGAAGCTAATGTCTCTTTTTGCTGTCATCCTCTTTTTCCATCCCTTTGTCTTTTTCTCTTTTGTCTTCTGAAGCTTTGAATTTGTCTCAGTCTGGCAAATGGTGTTCATGCCTGTGTGTGGTTTCCAGGGCCTGGCAGGAAAACGTCTCCCTGAAGGAACTGCAGCGCAGGGGTGTCTGCTTGCTAAAGCTCCAAGCTACCAACCAGAGGACTGGCCTCTACGGGCGGCTACTTGTGACGTTTCAGCCTAGAAAATATGACTCAGACGCTGAGCTGCCCTATAACAGTTTCGGGCCTGGTAAGTGCTATTCCTGTTCATGGGAAGTAGGTAAGGTGAGAGACGACCAATGTATTCTTCCTAACATCTTTCTAATGTGACACTTGTAAAGACTGAGCAATTGATACAAAAAGGGAGAAAAAGGTTATGGCTAGAAGATGAATCTAGAGAAAAATGTCCTCTTTCTCCCTCAGCTTTTTATAAGCATGTATGCTGCAACAGGGAAGAGTGACAGTGATTAAAGAGTTGGCTTTCCTTATTCTGAATCCTTAAAAACAAAGCCCTGGTCTCTTGTCATTAAAGATTTCATGGCACTCTTTGTATGTGCTTACATCTTGGGGTAGGTAAGGAGCTTTTGTTATTTACACTTTAATTTCAAAATGAAAAGTGGATTTTCCTTTTCCTTCCTGAGCTGCCATATTTCCTCCCTTCCCTGTACTGTTATTTTTGGTGAAAACGAGGTGAAGAGTGTGCCATGTGTATTAGTTGACATGCCTGGATTTCTGTTGGGAATAAAAACAATAGAGAAATACAGACTCACCAGCACATCAGCCAGTGCCCTTTTGACTTGTCTCACCTTCTGCCATCACTTTCTTGAAAAGGTCTGAGCTGATGCCAGTATCTGAGGAAGGTAAGGACCCAGTCTGCCATGCTGTGGCCAGCTACACAGAATTATCCCTTGAAAAAAGTTGGGTTTGACCATGAAATAGTTCCAAGTGACTCCGCAAGGAAAGCCCTCTGTGTTTTTTTTCCTGCAGAGACCTTTTTTCCCTTTTCCTTCAGCAATAATGATATTGCCTTGCACTCTCCAAAACTGGTCTACAGGAGTGAAGCTGGCTGCACCAGATAGTTTGCTGGTTTAGCTTAGTCCTTTACTCGGTTTCGTTTGCTCGATCAATTAGTTTGCTAAGCGGATGCATTGGAAGTGGAAACTGGACTGTTTCTCATCTGTGGTACTGTTATGAAGTGTCACAGTTCAATTTGTTGATGCATTCCTTGCCAGCCAGGCCTCCAAGCTGCTGACATGTGAAATTAAAATGACTCATTGCAGATCAGGGTCTCAGCCTTGAGGTCTAAGAAACAGCATCCGTAAGGGCTCTTCAAAGAGAAGTAACGTTACTGTAGCACTAAATTGTTCCTCAGAGACAAACGTTTTAATGTAAGAGCTGATGGAGACTATTGAGGCAAGCTTCCCTTACTTTGCAAATCTGAGATTTAGTCCTCAATGAGTGTGTGCCTCAGCTAAGGTATCCACTTGTCAGACATCCTGCTTAAAATCTCCATTTCACCACTGCACTGCATAATTTGACTGGTCCCATCTCGACGTGACCGTGAAGAACAGAAAGGCCACAGTGAGTCCTTACAAATCTTGTCTTTCTTAGTTCTACTGACTGGTGTAGAGCAGTCATCTGGGAGGCACACATTGTTGTACAGCCTCCTTGGCTATTACTGAATGATAAAATGAATGTAAAACAGTTTGAGAGTTTGGAGAAGTTAGGTCTTTCCAAGATCTGTGTGAAAGCATCTTAGCTTTATGTGCAGCTCTGTGGAGAGCACTGTTGGTGTCCTCTCCAAGCCCTGCGGTGCATGGAGAACATAAGGCAGCTGGTTAGTTGTTACCTGGTGTCTTCTCACTGCTAATAGTTTTTTCACTTGCCTCTTGCTGCATGCACTATCATGAAAGAGAAGGATATTTTTCTCCTTTTTGGGCTTGATACAAATTCTGATCTTGGCAGAAAACATGGAACTAGTCCTGTGGCTGGTGTAGGTGAGCCCACTGTCTCCAGTGGACCGTGCTGGTTTCCTCCAAAGAACTTCTTTTCAAAATACTTACTCTACTTCACTCTCTGTCTTCTAACTTGTCTTTGCAGGTGACATTTTGGGGCTTTATGATTCAGTCGGCCAGGGCGATCCACTCTCCACCGGCATTGTAACACGTGTCACCTCCAAAGCAGTCACCGTTGCCTTTGAGGAATCTCGAGATGGCATGCTGAGCTTGGACCGTGAGAGCTCTTACCGCCTGCTGAAATTAGCCAATGATGTCACCTACAACAGGCTGAAAAAGTAAGGGCTGAGAGGGTGTAGTTTGCCTGGGATCACTGCTCAGGAGTGCAAAGGCCAATTGAAAATTGCCAGGCTTATTTTGGGAGAGCTCTTCTGCGACTGATCTCAGTCTGCTTCACTAGTCTCAGCTTCTCTTTCTTCCCATCTTATTCCTCTTACTCCTGTGGCAGCTCCACTTAAGAGAGGTATCCACCTTCAGGACGTGCCTTTCTCTTTCTGGTGACTACTGAGGGAACCTGTACTCCTTAATGAGATAACTCAACTGGCTATCTTATGCTGAAGAGTCAGAACAGCCTAAATTTATTTACCAGCTGGCTGGTGCAGTCCTGCTCTTCTCTGTTCCTCCCCTGCCCCGCATCCCACAGTTACCCGTTTTGGTCCCGCATTGTGCCAGCTCTGGTGCCCACTGGATTCTGTGTAGCACCTTTTCCATCCAGGCAGTAGAACTGAGTAGCACTTTGATGAATTAATGCACTGAAAAGGCTCAGCACAGGGTCTGACTGTATCAAACCAAAGCAATAGTAGAAAGGGGAAATGTATGGCAGGTACGGGGGATATGAGCATGTGAGGGGTGGGAGATGGAGCAATTAGACTTAGTCGTTGTGCACACAGACGTCTTTCACTGGGGTACGTTGCCCTAGCCCCTAATGTGCACTGGGAGTCTCTGAAGGAATTTATGCTGTGCATATAACCTGGGTGTTTTCTTCTTTGGCAGAGCTTTAAACACACTAAAGCAATATCGTGGTGGTCCAGCCTCTGGTCTGATCGATGTCCTCTTCTTTTCATCTGATCCAACCTCATTCAGTGAAACAAGTAAGGATGTTCCTTTCTAAGACTTTGTATCATCCTGATGGCAAGTGCTGGGTTAGTCTATCTAAAGGAATTTTCTGGACCCTCAGGGTGAGAGCCCCTAGCAGTTTACGGCCCAGCGTGTGCACTGAGACTGCCACTGTGTTTGATCTGCCTTGGTATGCAGGACTGAGAGCTAGGCAGGTGGAGAGCTCTTTTGGATGTATCAGTAAAAGCACATGTTGCTACTCACACAGGTTTTAAGCAAAGATCACAGTAAGTTGTTGTGGGGAAGGAGGTAAAATCTTCAGTCTCCAGAGCAGTCAGTGAAGCCTGAAGTTTCCTACCCACAGGCTCTGCACCACTTATGAGGATGTTCACATCTTCAGATGCCCCATTAAATCTGACAGATCCGGAGTACTAAGTGAGGGTTGTACAGGTTTTTCCACGCACTATGCTGCCATTACTCCTCTTCTAGTCCAGCAAGATGCATCACTGGGGCTGACCCTCTGAGAGGAGTGCTTGTGGTCTCTCAGTTCATGACCTGTTCTTTGAAACTGCCCATAGGAACAAATTACTCAGATCTTTGTGCAGTTCTGGTCCACGCCAAAAGTGCAGCTCACTTTGCTCTAGGAAAGACCTGAGCTGAACGTGAGTAATAAGTGGTGTTGCAGCTGGCAGCATTAAACACCTACTTTTCATACTGGTTAATGGGTCACCGGACATGCTAACCTGGTGTAAAGACCCTTGTCATCTCTGGATCATCACTGGAAAAGAGACAGAATTACCCAGACTGTTCAGATAGCTAGTGCCCACTTCCCTCAGGGTGTACCAAGGAAAGCTGAATTGTGGCATAAAACAAACAGGATCTGTGATGGGGGAATTTCTTTGCACACATTCACAAGTCTGAAATTCAGTTTAGTTTATGAGGCATTTCTTATTTGCTTTCTGCCCCAATCCTATCCATAAACTTCAGAGATAAGAAACTACCAGCTCTGCTTCTGTACTGAAAATCCAGTAACTCAGCCTTCATGGGAATTAAGCGACTGTGGAACTACTGCAGTTTGAAACAGCATGGGGTGTATTCTATTGGCTTGTATTTTTATTTTTACAGCCTTCTGATTATGTTTAGTCAAGCTGAAGATATGCAGACTGCTTTAGTCTCATCATCAAATACTTAAAACATCACAACTTGGTTTTACCAACAGCTGTCCAAAAAAATGCATGCAAGTAGAATCCCCTTTTACTCTGATCTTTCTTGATTTGAGTTTTTGGGAAACTAAAGATGAAATTACCCTTTAAGAGGAACTGTGAGGAAACCAAAGCCCCTGATGAGCAGAATATGAAGGCTGGGCATCTGTTAATGAATATTATCCCTTGACATAAGGGAAATATCATCTGGGCTGCAAAAATCAGGGAAGAAAGGCAGAAGGTAGATTGAGTTGCCTAAGAGGATTGTCAAGCAGCCTGTATCTCAGCTCTCTCCTGAGGCCCAGGCTCACCTCTCAGCAGCATATCACGCATTATGCCATCCATCCCTGGTCTCCTTGCTGGCCAGGGCTGTGCTCGGTTTCCTCCCCGCTGCAGCTCCTTGTGCTCTGTGCTTGCTGTTGCAGTTTTTTTCCTGTTACCTTGATTACTGCATTTAGTTGTCCACAGTGGTTCCCTTTTTTCACATGCACACTTCTATTACCTTCAGGCTAGGTTTCTGATATATCAGAGATGAAGAGTTAATGCTAGTGTGAGTCATACCTCTGTAGTTCTAAGCACTGAGCTTAGTCTGAGTCAAACCTCTTAGCCTTTTGGCTACCCAGGGACTTTGGTGTACTCAGGTTTTTAATATTAGATAAAAGAATTAAATTTTAATGAACTTTCTTAGCAGCTTCAACTGTGCCTTTTCCCCATGGTGGCAGAACTGCCTCGCTAATAAAGAAAAATTCCTTTCCACTGAATTGCTCAGATGTGCCAAACTAAGCACAGAGATGAATTTTACATCTCCCCAGCACTGAGAATATGGATTGATGGAAACATTCAGTCACGTCAGACAGGAGATGCAATATGAGAAGTCAGCATATCACCTGAGAACAGCAAAACACTCTGGCAGGGTGGAATGGCCTTCTATTTACATTTTCACTGCATAGCTCCTTTCATGCCAGCTAGGAAGATGTGATACTAGCCAGGCATTAAATAATAACTTTTAAGTTCAAATAGGTCCTGCAAGGTGCCTTCAACTCCCAGCCTCTAATGAGTTCAATGGGAGGGCACTCAGCAGCTGGCTGGATAAATCCTCTCTTACACCTATAAGATGGCACACGCAGTTCCCCGGGTGTCCCATATAGCTCATATATAGATGTGTTTCTGCAAATAGTATAGAAATGTGCAATGTGTGGATTATCTGCAAAAGGCAAGAAGTATTTCCCAGGTGTGTGGTCTGACGTGGAAGGATAGAAAAACCTCCCAGCATTTCAGGCTGTTTCTCTTCCATGGCATGGCACAGCACCTCCTTTCATGATCAAACATCTTTTAGTCTGTTTTCTTAAAGGAATGTTTCACTGCATCTGTCTCATCCCATCCATTATCTGATTTCAAACAAACCCATCAGGAGTCCCAGAGTTAATAAGTTCTCTACAGCTCATAAAACTGGATGTCTATACACGCCAGGTTGGATGGGGCCCTGAGGAACCTGATCTAGTGGGTGCCCCTGGCAGGGGGGTTGGAGTTAGGTGATCTTTAAGATCCCTTCCAATCCAAGCTTTCTGTGATCTATGTTAACACCACTCCGGGATGCAATTTAAACTCCACTTCCATCAGAAGCTCAGAAAGCCAACAGTAGGAATAAGACCATATAAACACCCATCCCGAGGAAAAGCTAGAACTGACACTAGTCTAGGCAAAGAAGAGTAGATAAGGTCTGTGCCCAGAGGGACAGTCACTGTCTTCTCTGACGACGTGTAAACCAAATTACAAGGAGATTGAGAAGTAGAAGGGTCACTGGAGAGCATAAGCACCCAGCTCCATGCCCAGATAAAAAATTAAGACACCCTCGAATATCTAAGATGTGTGTGATAGTGGGGGGGGGGGAGTAGATTAGAAAACTAATTTCTCAAGCATAGGAGTCTTGGGTCTCTTAGCTGGGTTCTCAGAGGTCTGACACCACTGTCCATTTTCATAAAACACGTAGGGACTTCATGCCAGCTTGGTTTGAAATTTGTCAGCAGCTTTGTAGTTCTTCATTCCTGCTGCAAAGCTTGGCAGAGTCCTAATGCCATCCTCTGCTTTGTTGGTGCTTTCTGCTGTTTAGTGACATGGAGCCTCTCAACCTGGAGGGAAAAGCAGGGGAAAAGCAAACTTTTTTCAAAAAGGTTGGTTATACAGGGTTTCTTTAGGGCATACTCAAATAGAGTTGCAGTAGCCTGGTGGCATTTTGTGGCCTATCTGGTAAATAACTTCGAGATGCTTGTTTGTTGTTTTTGTTTTACTCTCCTGTGTTGTGATTTACTCATGAGTGGATCACAGCTGCCTTATTATGACAGAGTGTGCTGCCAAATGCTGTGCCTGGAGGATCTATATTAAAGCCTGTGTCATCCCAGGAGGGTGTCTAAATCCAGGCACTGACTGATTAGATGGACAAGGAGTCAGATAAAGCCAATTGAAACATGTTTTTAAAGTAGTTAGTGGCTGCTGGCATCTGACCAGTGCATGATATATGCTTGCTAAAAAAGCACCAGTATGCACAGAAGGGTAATAATGACAAAAAACAAGTTAATGCCTTTATACCCAACTGCTGATGACTTCCAGAGTTGCTAATTGCATGCAGCTATTTCCCACCGTACGTGGAAAATCCTGCTCACTACCTGGGGGATGAGTCCTTCCAGTAGTAATGGGTGTAGGCATGACTCCCACTGGGAAAATGGCTCTGGAGCATGTTTGTTTTGGGATCAGGCTTGTATAAGATGGTTGTCAGTAACTCAGGAAAAAAAATGCCAGGCTTTTGACCCTGAGAAGCCTAAAATTAGTTTATACCAGCCTTCTCACCCCATGATCTTTACAGGCAACAGTCTCACAGCTTGTGGCTCTCACACCACTGCTACTGTGAGATGCTTGGGTTGCCCTTCAGCATCTAGCCAGGAATATGTTCGGAGATCTGAACTGTGAGGGACAGCTAGGGGCTTCAGGTTCAATTCAGAGAGCTGGTAGCTCCCTGTCTGATGCTAAGTGGTGGGGATATGTCAGAAGCTGTCTCTTCTGCACGAAGAGCAAAGCTGCAGCGCTCTTGGAGCTAACACAGAATGCCAGGGCACTCTCACAAGCCCCTTACGTGAGAGTGTATGGCTAGTGCAATCAGAAGGATTGTATTTGCTGAAGTTAGGCCCTCAATCTCTGCTGTTATCTGTCCTCATGAGCTGCTGTGATTGTGCATGGATTGAGCCCTGCATGATGAAGTCCAAGTCTTTGCAAAACATTAAAAGCTGCAACTCGGAATAAATGTCCTTGGCGTAACACAAACACTAGACAGGCTTCAGGAAGAATTACCTATGGATCATCCAAAGGAGCATATGAAGGTAAAACCAATGGGTAGACACGATCTGCAGCTAAGAATGGGACTGCTCCCCACCACAAAGCATTTCCAACCCTTATCTTGTTACCTCCAGAAACGTACCAAGTGGAAAAACAGGCTTTCCAAAAGGCAAACTTTGAACAGAACAGGATTTCTGTTCACCAGGCTTGGTGGAAAACAAAATCCAGAAGCCCATCCATGAGAAATACTTTGCTTGGCTCTCCTCCACTTTAACCTGCACCTGTGGCCCAGAGCATTTAGGGCTTTCCCACTGGAAGCCTCCTATAAGAAAGCCTTCCCTGCTCACAGCATATACGCAGGGATTCCTGCACCCATACGTTGTGGTGGATGTACAGAGAGGCTTTGCTAGCCAGCAGAGGCCAGCATTTCTCTGCTTGCTGTGCGCCACAGGGCCAGCCAGGCTAGGTGCGTGCAATCTCTTTTCTTACAGAGAATTCCCTGTTGCAGGCCTAACCCAGTGCAGATCATGATAGGAGAGAGCTGGTAGCTGTTAATCCTGGAGCAGGTCAAGAAAAAGTGAGGGGATATTAATCTGGGTCTAGATACAGCCAGCCAGTGCTGGCTTCCCAGGCCATGTGGAGTGCAAAAGGCATTGCTTATATCTAATTCTGCTTATTGCACTAAAAGGACACTTGAGAAAGAAAGAAGAAAAAAGCCTATTTTAAAGGTAGGGGTGCAAGCAGTAAAAAAAAAAAAGTTGACCCAGCAGACAAAGGTCTGGGGAAGCACCAGGGATTTATACCAAAGTTTCCTCTGCTCCTTGTCCCATGCATTGGGCTTGTGCTGTGTCACTTGCAAAACCTTAAATGCTCCTTGTCCCTCTACTGTGAACCTCCTGTCAACACAGGGGCCAGGAAGAGGGCCCTGAAATCTATGAGGAAAACTAAGCAGTGTGGACAACTCAGCTGTCAAATACCTAAGGAAGAGAGAAGGGGAAGTTCCCTGTTTCAGGCTGAATTACCCACCTGGGTTTTGTCTAGCAGTGTTTGGCTGCAGAGGTGCTGATTGTGGGATCTGGCTTGTTCTTGGTACCCATACACACAGGAGGCGAGGAGCATACCTTGGAAGGTACATTGAAGTGCAAGAACCCTCTAGCTCTGGAAAACCGGATTTCTTCCTCCCTGGAGAGATTGTTCCTTCATAGTTATGCACCCAACACAGATGGGAACAAAGACCCCTTTCCTGGACTTGAACATCACCTTCCAGCCCACTCCTGCCCCCTGAACTGCTGGTACCGTGCAGAAAAGGGTCTTGGTTCCTGCAAAAGTTTTTGGAGGACCAACCTTGCTGGCCAGGGTTGATTTTTTCAATGTAAAGCTAAACCAAGTTCTGCATCAGGGGCTGGGTTACTTGGCCCCCAGTGAGACCCAGCCCAGCCAGGGATGCAGATTGCCCTTCATCCTCTCCAGGGACTACGTGGGGAGGCTGAGATGGACAGCCTTGGGCAGAGCAGGAGACATCAACACAGACTTGATGCCACAGCACTACAGCTGGGTTAATGGCCCTCTTCTAGGACCATCTGTGCAAATCCTAAACTGATTGCTTTTGAGAGTACTCGGGCCAATCCTGCTGGAGTAGATAAACAGCATTTCTTGAGGTGAGCCTTCTCAGAGCCCAGCTTATAGATGAAAGATCAGAGGAGCCTCTTAAGAAGCTCTGTCCTCCTCCTCAAACCTTGCTAATGTGTCCAGCCCAGAAAAGAGGCACATTTCCCAGCCTGCCCCCACAGCAACTCTTGGCAGTGTGTGATTAAAAGGGAAGAGGGTGTGCATGTGTGGGAAAGACTGTTTCTGATCTCATTCTTTAAGCAAAGAAATATCAATGACTCTTCCATCCTCACTTGTTCCTTGTTGTGGGAAGTAGTTTTCAGTTTTTAAGCTATTCTTTCTTTTTCCCTGGCCCATGGAAGCTTGCTGTTCTTAGTCACTGCCATACTAACTCAAAAATAAACAAAGCAAGAGACAGGCTAGTAGGAAAAATCACCAATACTTCCCCGCCGAGCCTTTTTAACCTAACTGTGCTCTTTGTTTAACCTGGGTGCCTCACTTGCTTGTGCTGCTTCAAAAGTCAGTGCCAGAGGTTGCCTGGGAGTTGCACGTAAGTTCACTTGTCTGAAGCCAGAGGAAACTTTTATGCCTTTGATGCATCCCTACCTTAATGCAGAGGTAGAGATAAAACAGATGATGCCCTGCAGGGAATGATGCCCAGAGATTTGTCTTATATAAGCTTTCGTGGGAACATTATTTTCAGTAAACCTCAGATGAGTCATCGTCTCTGCTGTAATTAATTTCCATAATGAACAAGGAGATTAGCAGCAGGATTAAGTGGGATGAGAATAAATAATGGGTTTAAATTAGATAAATCTGGGAGGTAAAGAACAGCTTGTGAGAATTCTATCTTCTGCAGTGAAACCAATCCTCTTATAACGCAATTTAAACACTCTTTTCTCCTTTCTGATCATTAAAATCCAAACTAACAGTTTTCATCGTTTATATGGGCTGCTTGTATCTTTTTCGTGCCTAGGAAAAAGCGTCTTTGTGTCTTGGCTTCCCCACAGACCACGTACTTCTTTTCTGCTGCTTTTTCACTAGCTGTTTGTTGGGTTTGTTAACCAGAAGAAGAGCAATTCCCTTGCAAGATCAGCTTGAGAATCGGGCCCCTGTGAGTCTAACAAGGTTCAACAAGTCCAAGTGCAAGGTGCTGCACCTGGGTCGGGGCAATCCCAGACATGAGCACAGGCTGGGAGAAGACCTCACTGAGAGCAGCCCTGCAGAGAAGGACCTGGGGGTTCTGGTGGACAAAAAGCTCGGCAGGACCCAGCAGTGTGTGCCTGCAGCCCAGGCAGCCACCTGCATCCTGGGCTGCATCACCAGAGGGGTGGCAGCAGGGCAGGGAGGGGATTGTCCCCCTCTGCTCTGGCCACGAAGATGCTCAGGGGGCTGGAGCACCTCTCCTATGGAGAAAGGCTGAGAGAGCTGGGGATCTTCAGCCTGGAGAAGAGAGGGCTCCGGAGTGACCTCATTGCAGCTTTTCAATACTTAAAGGGAGCTTATAGAAAGATGGAGAGCAATATTTTGCTCATACAAATAATGATAGGACAAAGGGGAATGGTTTTAAACTAAAAGATTTATATTAGAGGTTAGGAGGAATTTCTTCACTCAGAGGGCAGTGAGGCACTGGCACAGGCTGCCCAGGGAAGCTGTGGATGCCCCATCCCTGGAGGTGTTCAGAACCAGGTTGGATGTGGCCCTGGACAACCTGATCTGGTGGGTGGCATCCCTGCCCATAGCAGGGGGATTAGAACTGGATGATCTTTAAGGTCCCTTCCAACCTGAGCCATTCTATGATTTTCTTCCCTCTTTTCACTGAATGCTTATTAAATAGGCTGGCTCACCTCCAAAATATCCCCAACGCACCCTCCCTGTCCTAAACATTTTGTATTATGGCAAGCAGATGCCTCTTTAAACACTGTAAAGGATCCACATATAGACTAGCTGTATTCATGCCTGAAAGCTTGCTCCTTTGGAAACATTACCAGGTGGGGGGAAGAGACTGATGCAGCACAGGTAACCTGTTTGTTCTAGAAGTACAAAAATCCTTACTTTTACCAGTTTGTGGTCTTTCAGCCACCTAGGTGGGAAGCAGCATACCTCACTCCCCAATCAAGTTATTCTCATTATCTAATAGATTTAGCCCAGCCACTGAGAGCATCTGGTTTATATTCATGGATTTGTTTCTCAGAAAGCACCCAAGTTAAGGCTGAGAATCTCTTGCTGTCTCCCCAGAGCCTTTAAAGTTTTACAATGACTTGCTGGACACATCACAGAGGGAGGCTGTGTCCTTCTCCCTGGCACAGAAAGAGCTTGCCATCGTCCATGGACCACCTGGCACAGGGAAGACCACGACAATAGTAGAGATCATCTTGCAAGCTGTACAGCAAGGCCTGAAAGTGAGTAATCAGTGACAGAACTGTAGTGGCAGCAAGCATGCGGATTTATTTTGCAAAGTCACTGGGGTTCGTGGCAGCTGGAGCAGATCCAGTAGCAGCTGTGTTACACTGTAGAGCCTGGCTTGACTTGCACAGGCTGGGCAGTTTACTCTACCAGCTGAAATGAGGTGCAAATAGAAGCTTCAGAGCTCAGGTTTGCTAATTATAGAAAACCCTGCCCTGGTGCTTGAAAGCAAGAGAATTTGAGTTTCCTGTGGTGTCTGGAGGCTATGGAGATGTCAGTGGTTTATTCCTAATAGCTATCCTCTTCTCTGCTCTGCTGAGCACCCTCCTGTTGCTCCAGTGCTTTGCTGGCCTTGGCAGTCTCACATTCAGCAATAACAAGCACTGGCTTTCTCCCCTCACAGGTCCTGTGCTGTGCCCCTTCCAACATTGCAGTGGATAACCTGGTGGAAAGGCTGGCTGGCTACAAAGCCCACATCCTACGGCTTGGGCACCCTGCTCGCCTGCTGGAGCCCATCCAGCGGCATTCCTTGGACGCGGTCTTGGCTCGCAGCGACAGCGCTCAGATTGTGGCAGATATCAGGAAGGACATCGACCAGGCCTTCGTACGTGTCCCTGCAACAGGCCCCACGTGGGTAACCTGAACGGCAGCTCTCTATATTAGCGGCACCCAATCTGTTAGCCAAGTTACTTTGTAAGTGAGGAGTGAGTAACTCCACCACTTCTTGGATACTTAAGGGTATCCATCATCTTCCAAGGAAAACAGTGACTTTAGGCAGGTGCTCTGGGTTGCCCCATGAAGAGTGGCTGGAAGCAAGTCTCAGTGACTAGCTCTGAATCACATGGAGGAATCAACAGAAGGTCACTTTAGGAGAGGGGAAAGGTTAAAAAAAGCATAGTGGAGAGGTCTCACAATGACAGCTGGAGGTGTACATAGCCTGCATTCATCCCTCTGACTGGGCATCATTTAACTTGGCCTTGGAGGAGAGGAATTGGGGTGCAAGCCTGGTCATTGGAAGTGGGGGAAGCTTCCAGCCTGAAGCAGCATCTTACAGAGACAGCCTCTCTACCAGGGTATGCCTGAGCCAAGTTGACTTGCCAGCAGTGCTCATCTCCATCTGCTGTAGAGGCAGCTGAGGGCAAAACCCCTCCTAGACAAATTCCTCTCTGAACAGGCAAAATCATAGTCATTACTACTGTGCAGGGGGGAGATGCTGCAGTGGCCCTGCTCTCCACATTTTTTGTCTGGCATTGTTCATGCAGTCCTCTTCATCAGAGGGGAAGGGAAACATTCACATCACTAATTCACTTCCTAATGAGATATCTGGCTGTCCTAACACTCCCTCCCACTCTCAGCCACCTCAAGTGGAAAGAAGAGTACACCATAAAAATGCATCCTTAATTTCTTCTTTCACAACTTAATTTTTTAAACTTAATTTACTGAGCAGCTCTTCTACTTGAGATAATAGATTTTGATGATAATTAGAACTTTTTTCTCCCCCTTCTGGTGACTGCATTGTCCAAAAGCCATTCTGCAAATGTGTCCAGCCTAGGCAAAATTTCCTGTGTCTCAGTAGAAGACAAAGGAAAGCATCTTCATACCCCTGCACGTTGCATCATACTTGCTCAAGTATACTGCCATGCCCTTTGGTAGGGCACCACACATTTACTTTTTTGAATGATGCAGGCTGAACATGGCATTCAGCTCCATGAACATCAGTCTGCAGCTACTGCTGTGGCAGCAGCTTCATTTATTTCCCCAGATGTAGGACCCAGTTGTAATCACAGCTACACACCAAGTATTTTTTTACTTAATTTATTTTGCATCTTTCTCACTAATGGCTGATTTTTTGCCCTGTCCTCTCCTTGGGAAGGACTTTGAAAGGCATGAGAAGATTTCACCTGGGAAAGGTGGGAGAAAATGGAAGAAAGCAGAGTCTTTAATACTAAGATCTCCGTCTGCTTCCTTCCTAGAGGAAAGGGTACATAGGGATGAGAGACAAGGACTGGCCACCAAAGCTTGTTCCACTTCATAACACCAGAGAAAAAAACAATATCTAAAATACTGCTGCAATTCAGCTTGCATGGCAGCGCTTTGAGATGCCTATGATAAGGTCTTTCACAAAATAAACACCTGACTTATTACTACAGAATATCCCATGTTGGGAGGGACCCATAAGGATCATCGAGTCCAACTCCTATTACCTCCCTTTCTCTCTCTGGACTGCAGAGAGCTCACCTCTGAGGTCCTGGCCTCTCTCTCCCTAATCCTGCCTCAGTTTCTCCCTCTCAGTGTCCCCTAATTGACTATTTAATTATTTCCTTCCTTTTTTCACTTCTATTTTGCCTCCTCTCTCCCCTTTTCTTTACCATTGCCTTCAACCATGGAGGGACTAGTAAATGAAAAATCCATGTTCTTTGCACATATTTTTCTACCCAATTTTGTTCCCCCCCACACACACGCACCTGTTTAGGCTGGGAGCTTTCCAGGACATCATCTTCTGGATCTTGTTTGCACCAGCAAAGGTGCAGTCCCACAGCAACCGAGCAAGAAAGTCAGACAGGTCCAGGAATGTCAAAAAAAAAAAAAGTTAGCCATCTATCCATATTACCAGACAAACAGTGAAATAAGTCTGTAGCTAGCCCAGAAAGAAAGCAAAACCCAACTGAGTTCAGTGCAGCCCCCCCCCCCCCTACAAGGTTCATACAAGGATAAGGGAGCAAGGTCTGGCCTTAAATGCAGTTCCCAGACCCAGGGGTGAAGGACACATGGGTGGGGGCCCAAACAAGGCAGATTAGGGTAACTAGAGCCTGCTGGCACCCATGAAGCCCTAACGAGGAGTGAGTGGGCTCAATGTACCAAGCAATATCCTTGGGGCTGACTGACTGCGCTGTTACTGCAGGGCTGGGCTCCCTGCTCCCTCAGCTGCTTTCAGATTTGACATTCAGCCAGATGTTTGGGTCTTAATTTCATCAGCCAGTCGCTATTGTTAATTCACTAACTAGATCTTTTTTGCAAAACAGACATGAAACTTGGAGTACTGGCACCAGCAATTTTGCTCTCTAATTTTCCTGTGTTTCAGGCGGAGAGGAACTTGACACTAGTCTGTTTGTTCCTTCAACTAAACGAGTACCAGTAACGGCACCCACTCTCTCCTTTTAGGCCAAGGAAAAGATCATCTTTCCTTTTAGCTCAGGAAAGGATGATCCCTCCTGTGTGATACCTCCCCTGTAACTTCTGAACCCGGCCACCTATTTGACTACGTTTGACAGACATATGGAGGCCTTGCAGATATTAAATACCTAGAAGCTTAACAAAAACAGGTGGCTGGGGAGATGAGAGAGACACAAGTGAACGTCTTTCCTAGGGGAAATGCTGTGGTATGAGCTGTGGTAGGGTCTTACACCCCAGACAATCCATCCATGCAGAAGATGGTTATAGGAACCATCAACTCTTATTGGCTTGGCTGCTTTTGAAAGCCCATGTTTGTAGCCTTTTCGGGTTTCTCATGTCATCAGCCTTCCCTCCAAGGAAACAGTCCAAATTTCAGCTTGAGAGCACGGGCAGCCTTCTCAAGGTGACCTGCAGCGAGCGATAGCTTGTCCGTTGTCTTGTAGCTGCCGGCCTGCAGCCGGGAAGCGCCAGCAACCAGTGGTGATGATTTGATGTTTTAGATATATATAATAGGCATTGCTAAAAAAAGCCACGAGCCTGTCTAGATATTGCTGTGAATCATTTACAACAACTCAGAGACGCCTCTTTAAAAATGCAGAGCTGCTGCTGTGGCTGGCCATGGCGCAGCCAACTCGGGGAGCCCTTCTGCTTTGAGGCCTCTTGGAGCCCAAGGGTCCCTGCTTCCCCTGAGCAAAGGAGCAGACTGAGACTGGGAGAGTGTTTGTGATGTTCCTCACCCAGTAAAGGCACAGAACTCTTCCCTGTAAGCTTAAACACCACTACATATTACACCCCTCCATGTGCTAAGGTGCTTCTGCTTATGCACGGAGTTGGCTGTTGGCCAGACCAAAGCATCTGACCTTCTCCCTGCTAATCTTTGGGGCACAGGGAAAGTACAGGGCAGAGCAGGAGGGCTGAACAGAGGATTTAAGGTCAGGGAGTTACTCTTTAACAATCCTTTATGCTCGTAATTAAGGATGGTTTTAAGAGGTTTTTAAGTATGGACCGGCTAAGTTTGGGAAATCGCTGTCTGGACCATGAGTGATGGTGCTAGTGCTGATGCTCCCAGATGGTCAGATAGGCAGGGAGTGATATTCTCATTTTGCTGCTCCACGCACCGAGCCTGGGGTTGTATTGATACAGTTCATCTTTTGCACAGACAGACATCCTCGTTATGTTTCAGGCAGTGGTGATTGCAGAACGGGCTTGCTGGCAGGGAGAGGGAAGAGAAACCAAAGTTTTATGGAGCTGATTCTGATAAGCCAGTGGACCATGGTGTACATAGAGGAGCTGTGTTGAATTTGACTGCTTTGGTTATCTGAGAAGCTGAACATAACCCCGTTTGGTCTATCTACATTTTTTATTTTACAGGCAAAAAGCAGAAAGGCCCAAGACAAGGGAGAACGGAGCCATTTTCTCAGTGAGATTAAGGCACTGAAAAAGGAGCTGAAGCAACGAGAAGAAACTGCCATGACTGCAGCCCTTACTCATGCCAGTGTTGTCCTTGCTACAAACACAGGTGCAAGATCCTCTTTCTTTGCAATATTTTGCCTCACTTGGCAAGACTGATGTAAACCACGTGCCATGCAATGCTGCATCCTGCCAGGATAGGAGGGAGGCTTAGATTTCCTGCTCCTGGGAGTTCTGTCAAGTTTTCTGCATGCTGTCAAACCCCTCCCCAGTGGGATCCTCACTGCTTACACCCTGGCACGTTGTTCCACTCTGCAGTGAAGAGAAGGTGTAGACCACCTTGTGGATCTAGAGTATGTAACTTAGAAGAGCCTTTGTGGGAGCCAGCGTGGCCCATCTTTTTCAGTTCTGAGTAGGAGCACAGCTTCTAGTGAGTAAACAAGCGCTATTGGAAGTGTGCAGTCTGCTAATTGATTTCATAAGTCACATGGAGTTGCTTTCCTGCTTGGATAATTTCCATGGCTGATGAAATACAACACGTTTCCGTAGCCTGGTCTCAGTCTGTGTGTTTGGTTAGCTTTGTAAATCACCCGAGTGGAATAAACCACATGGGATTTAGGGAATTGTTCCAGGTGTTGGTCAGGCAGCACATGTAGGCACATCTACAAAATCCCTTGCAATCAAAGGGAAACAGCAGTGTTTAAATTTAACACATGCTAAAGTGCTTTTCTAGATCAGATGTGTAATACTCCAGAGCCCACTTATAATCTTCAGATTTGGTTGCTCAGAGATTACTTGCTGAAGGAAAACATCAGTAATTTTAGGTCAAAAAAAAGAACCTCATGGGGCATTCGCAAGTTACTAACATGAAGGTAAAATGGAATAAAATTCCTTCCAGTAATTATTTGCTGGGAATTGGTCTCTCACTTCTTGTAGCTTTGTATGAAAAAATGGGGGAAGCTTTCTTTTTTTTCAATAAAACTGGTATTTTGTGCTAGGCATTGTGATGATCAGATTTGATTATCTCCTGGGGCTTGCTAACCTGTTTGGAGGTCTATGCAATTCTGTTTCAGTGAAAGGCAATGGAAAAACAAAGGGTTTGAACTTCCGTTTCCTCAGTTAAGTAATCTTGGTATTTGTCTCAAACCATGTAGTTTGGTGGGAATTATTTATGCAAGCCAAGCTGCTCTGTTGCTAGGTTCAGTGGAGGGGGAATTTAATCATGGCAACACAGAGGGACAGCAGTGACCTTTAGTTAATGGGAGTTCGATAAGTTGAGCTGCAACACTGGAGGGGAAGGAAACCATCTGCACAGCTGCATGCCACATAGGGACAGTTTTAGACAGAACCTTTCTGGTTATTTTTCTTTTCCTTCCACCTGCAGCGTGGTAAAACTGCAAAAGTCAAGTTCCAACTGTATGCCCCTTGTTATCAGAGTGGACTTGCATAGGCTGGATTTTATTTTATTTTTTTAAGGAAAACACAGCATCTCAGTTGACGAACTATAACATCAGATTTGATGCAGAGCTGTAGAGGCAGCAGGGTTTGCAGTGTCAAAGCAAAATCATTCCTAATCAGTTGCTTTCAGTGCTACATTGCAATAGCACAGGAGCTTTTGAAAAACATTTCTGTGAATGCTGTGACTAAAATCTCCTTGTCTGGCACCCTGGCTTCTTCATCATTCTTTCCTCCTTTTGCGTCTTCTTTTTCTTATGAATTGCAGTGGTATTTTGATGCCTGGGAAATTCACTGTTCTGATTGATGCACGAATCAATGTCGTTTCATGTCTGGATTATAGCAGGACCCGGGTGAGGGTTATTTGTTTGACAATACAAATGAATGTTTGACGTAAAAAACAGCTCTTGCCCTGGCTGTCTGACTACAGTCTCTTGTGTTTCCCTTCTCCTGCTCTAATGGGGAAGGACAGGGGAGCATAGCCAGGGTCAGCAGGGTTGAGGAATCTGGGTCTCAACTGATCTTTCCCCCTTGGGGTATCCCTCAGTATATTAAGCAATCTCAAGTCTGTCATCCTTCCAGTTTTGGTTGGTGAGTTGCATTTGAGGGCAGAAGGAAAGTGGGCGTTCATTAGTGCTTTTGCTTTACTTTTGCTCTGGTGAAGTATTCGAGCGTATTGTTCTGTTTATCAGCTGTGTTTCACTGCTGTTTTCAAAGATGCTTTGGAAGCTTCTGGCCCCAGATGCCAGGGCAAAAAAGGACAAACAGAAATTGGCAAAAACAACTCTGACACATACATGTAAATGTATATTTATTTGTCATCGACTGCAGAGCTGAATCTCTAAATCTCTGCAGAGAAACATCATTCTACCTCCCTCCCTCAATCACAATTAAAGCATGTAGGCTTTGTTTTAAAAATGTGTTGCTTGCTCTTCTGTGCTTCCCTGCTAAGCTGTGCACCTTGTCCTTTCATTAGGTGCTTCCTCGGATGGTCCACTGAAGCTGCTTCCTGAAGATCACTTTGATCTTGTGGTGATAGATGAGTGTGCACAAGCCGTGGAAGCCAGCTGCTGGATACCTCTGCTGAAAGCTCCCAAGTGCATCCTGGCTGGGGATCACAAGCAGCTTCCCCCCACCATCATCTCTCACAAGTAAGGAGCAGTTTGCTGCCACAGGTTCTCCTGTTTGTGCTTCTGGACACCTCGAGTTTCAAAACATTTCATTAGTGTGATTATTTAGTAGTGTCCTCCATGGGCTGGGCTTGGTCACACAGCCAGAATTACATCAGACTTGTTTTACCCAGAGCCACTGCTTAAAGTTTAATGCACCTCCATCTGAGCAGGCTTTCTTACGGCACAAGGACGTGACAGTTGTGTTACCTGCTGCTGACTCACATAATAGCACAGCATTTGTAGTCAGCATGGCGCTGGAGAGCCTCCTTTTGTGCTGATAACTGCCTGCTGGGCAACTGCTCAAGGGCTTGTAAAGGTTTTGAGGTTGCAGACAGGGAGAGCAATTTGACAGGCAGCCTTTGGCCTCACTCAGGAGCTTTTGTGAGTTCTCCAAGGCGCGTGCACCTTGCCCACGAGGCTCTCGGATGTGCAGGAGCAGAGATGTGGCTTACGGGAGCCTGCACGTCAGATGAAGTTTTGTAGACATGAGCATAGGTGAGTTGCCCTGGTAGAGGTGCTAAAGGAAACCTCAGAAACTGAAGGCAGTTCTGTGCCAGATCCAGCTGTTTGTAGTGGGAATGTAGTTGTCACACAGTGACAGGGACATGCGAGCCTTTGAAACACTGCTGTGCCCGTTCTGCATAGGGCTTCTAAGCTGCATCAGGGGCGTGATCCAGCAGCTAGATTGCCTGCCTTGTCTGAGATTGCTGTTCGCCCATGTTCTGCATGCAATTGAGGCTTGTGTGTCCACAACAGAGAGGATCCTCCATGCAAAAAGCAAGGCAGACAGGGAGGATGAATGCAATGAGGGCGTTTGCACAAGGGGCAGGTACTTTTGAGATAAAGAGCATGAGATGAGAGGATACTGTCCTGAGTGGTACTGCTAGGGAACCGATGGTGCTTTCAGCATGCTTATCTGCATCCTTCCATCAGCCATCTGAAATGTCCCCCAGCTGTGAAGAATTAAATGTGTTGAGCTTGCATTATATGCTTTTGTTTTTTCCTTTAGTGAGAAGGAGTACTGTGCTACACGCTAATGCTGGATTACTCAAAATTGTGTATACTTTAATAGATGTTTTTCCTGAGAGATGTGTCATTAGCAGAGATATTTTTTTTGATTCTGCTTGTTTATGAGCACTGTGTTTGAATTCGTGGTTTTCTCTGTTTTGCACTGAAACTTTCAGACTGGTTGGAAAAGTTGTTCAAAAAAGAGTTTAAAATACTGCATGTCAGCCATTGAAGTTAGTAAAATGGTCAGCAAACAGAAGTTGAATAAAAGCCAGAAATTCATAGATTTTTAAAACGTTTGTTTTTAAGAAAAATAATCTGTTTTTCTGTGTGAGGTTTTCTTCCACCTGGCAAGAAGGGTGGCCTAGTTTACCTTCTCTTTGCTGACTACAGGCTCTGTAGAGTGAATGTAGGCTCCTGCTCAGATTAATCCAAGTCTTCTCTTTCCTTTATTAAATTCTGCCTCTATGGTTCTGCATTTATTCGTTTAACATATTAATGTGGGAGTTGGCCCACTGAGATGCTGCAACGCATTATCACACGCACCACAGTGATTATAAAACTGCAATATGTACAACATGCACATTAAGAACAAGTAGTTTGTGGAAAAGATCCATGGCTACTGCAAATTGCCTGTGCTTTGAGGGGGATACTCTGAACAGTACTTGGGAGCTTTCTGGTAGTTTAAAATATAAATGCAGGCATGTTTATCTAGCTCTAGATCTGGAATTACTGAACTGGCTTTGTGCACAAGCAGAGAAATAGGTCTGACTTCATAAACTTTCTCCTGCTTCCAAAAAATAATTAGCCAGATACATATCTATAACCTCACTTGAATTTTGAACAAGAGAAATGAAACATCCAAGGGAAGCAGCAGCTCAGCAGGTGCCTGAGAGATGGTGCAAATAATGATAAGGAGCTGCATCAACCTGGAGACAAAGGCCTGGTTTTTACCTGATGCACAAATGCTCATTGTTTTGCATATCTTTGCAGGTGATAAGCACACTCCTACACGGTCTAGCAGAGTTATCTAGGTTGGTGAACTGCACAAAAATGCCTGTCTGGAACCCCCTCACCTTCTTGGTTTGGTGTTTATTTACTGTGGCTTTGCAGGCTGTCTCCCTGCGCCCAGGTTTTCCCCATCTGTAAGATGGGAACAAGCAGCCTTCCCTCCATGCAGCAGCCAAATGGCTGGCCAAGGCCGGGGAGCTGGAGGGAGGCTGCAATCTGTGCTGAGTGAACTGAGTTGTTCTTAACCTCGTCTTGAAAAGAGGTTAATAGTCAGGGGCTCTAGATGAAGGCTAGAGCAAGCTTAGCTCCTGGTAGATCCTTGCTTACTTGCTGTAGGATGGATTTGGTTTCTTTTGGAATCAGATAACAAAACCATGCCCAGTAGAGAAGAGCTTCCTGTATAATGTACAAGGTACTGCTTGGAGTAAGTTTCTATTTACTAAGAAGAAGAAATTTACAATTTGGTCCTTCTAATTTCAGAGTTTTTTTTGTTGTTGGCTTTTTGTTGTTTTTCTTGGAGGGCTGGGTGTTGGTTTTTTTGGTTGTTGTTTTTAAATGCTGTGTTCACTTGTTCTGGGCCCAGCGCTCCTGCCACAGTAATGCTTATTTATAAGATCAGAAGCTTCAGTTGGATGAAAACACTCACCAAACACTTGCTGCGGTCCCAGAGCAACAGCTATTGGAATTGCCATGTGCTAGTGAAGAAGACAGGGTTGCCCAGCCCCAGGAACAGAGCCTAGAGACTTACTTCCCCAAGAGTAAGGCAAAATGTAGTAGAAATCTACTTCTATGTAGATTCTTCTTCTTCTATCTACTTCTACTTCTATGTACTTCTACTTCAATCCTTCTACTATGGCTGAGTGTCTCTAACACTCAGCTGATGTCAGTTTTGCCTGCTCTTTGAAACGAAGCAGATTTTTTTCAGAAGAGCTCAGAAAACATTATACCACCTGCCCAGCTGCTTTCTTCTGCCCTCTTGCTCACGATGGCTGATGTCAGGAGCCTTTGCTGGTGCTGCTTCATGGAGCTGACAGCAGGGAGCTCTTGTGTTTGGTAGGACCCATCTGCTGCAGATCTGCTGCACTTTTCTCTACTCAATTTTGAGTTCATTTGACAGTGCAGTGGAAAGCTGCCACTAGTTTGCATCTCTCCTGCATTCACAAGTGAGTTTAATGTCCTCTTTCTCCATCAGAAACTGTTGTGCCCCTTAGATCCTACGGTTGCGACTTGGACCAAGCTGTTTAACCTTGCTGTTCCCATTGTTGTTCTTTAAAAAGAGCGTAATGGTTTTGTTTTCCTTCTGTATTTTTAAATCCCAGCTGCACAAAGAACTGGTATTTGTAAAATTAAGAGAGGGTGCTGGCAGAAGTCAGATCTTCTGGCTTTTCAACCTTGGCAACCCTTTTGGAGCTTAACGATGTTTAGACACTGTGTCGCTCTGTGCCCTTCCTAAGTTAAATAGATTTAAAATAAAATAGGACAGAGAGACCGTGTGTCTGAATCAATAGCGTTAGCAGTTCTGTATTTCAGCCTTACTTACCAATGAATTATGATCTGAAAAACTTGCTATGCAGAAAACATTATTGCGCAGGGCATCAGCACATCCATGACCCAAGTGCTGCTCAGACACGACACCGATCCCCTGCTCAGCCTCGTAAACAGCTGAGTTTTGGAAGATAAAGTGCAAAAAGCCAAGCTGACTTAAGCTTACATGGAAGAAATACAGGCTGGGCTTGTAAATGCTTCTGCTCTCCAGGCAAGCCTCTCTGTTCTTAGGTTAAAAGGCAAAGCTGCTGCAACGCTGCTGGCAGTGCAAGCCAGTCTTCTCTCAGTTTCCCGAATAACTCCTGAAATCCTTTAGCTAATGTGAAGGAAATCCATCAAGGTGTGGAGGGCCTGGAGATCTTCAGCTCCATAAAAGTAGGTAACAAAGCTGAAACCTGAGTTTATGCCTACGCTCTGGGGAAAGCCATCATATGAATTCAACCAGAATAGTGGCCACAAGAGAAGCTGCACAGGAGGGAGCCAGAGGAAACACATCTTTCTGAATTAAGCTGCTTGTACAGCTTTCTGTATTAATTACTTTTTAGTATGTTAGTTTAAGTGTTGGAGGACTCCAGCTAATATTCCACTGTATTAGGCATGGTATATAATGAAAGACAGTCCGTGTTATGATATGAAGAAATAGTTTAAAGGGACAAGAAGAATTATTTTCCCCAATTCATACAGGAAATCTGTGATGGCTTCAAGGCCTGAGCAAGATCTCTTGAGCCCCAGCCTGGCATTTGTCTGTGTGCCCATCTTTCCTGTCCTTCCCGTCACTGCTAAAAGCTGGAATCTTGTTAAATAAAATGATTTAAAATTGGGCATTTTAAAGCTTTGGTCGTTGATCAGATGATTGACTGGAAAGACTGAGAATGTAGAAGAACAAGTGGAAAATGAATTTCAACTGGAAAATAAAGCTTTCTGAGCTATTTATGGCTTTACCTTTCATCTCAGTGGGAGCCCCTGGTAGCAGTTCCATAGATCTTAATTGCAGATGGTTACACTCATAGGTATCGGCTTCCATACAGAAATCAGAGTGGGTGCTCCTCAGGCAGGCACTGATCTGCAGTCTTCCTTCTAGACCTTGCCACTGCTTGGAAACAGCAAAGTTTGCCTCTTTTCTACCCAAGGTACCATCACATCCTTCATCTCTGCAGTCTCTATAGAGCAGAGGGTTCTTAGACAGACTGAATCTGCAGAGGGTTTAAATAGTGTGGTATAGAGTATTTGTCCTGTGGGAAAAAAAAAAACAAACCTGGGATGGCACATGTCATGCTGGTGGAAAGCAAAGCTGTGTAATGCTCAACGAAAGGAGTTTTTCTTTCAGGCTCTGTTGTTGTGTCCTGAAAACACCCAACAAGCCTGTGATGGAGAGGATGTACAGCGAGGTCCAGCTGGAGCAGCTGACAGAATTTGGCTCAATAGCCCTCCTCATGAAATGCAAAAGCTAACAAATCTTGATCAAGTAGAACAACTTACTTTGAGAAATCCAATTACTTTTCAAATAAACGCCTTTAAAAATGAGTAGCTCTTTTCCTTTATACATCTGAACTCCAGCCTTGTTTTTAATTGCTGCCTGAGTGAAAGCATTTGCTTTATTGACCAGGGTGAGGATCACAGCTCTCCTCTTTGCAGCACAGCCCCTTCCCCACTCGAATAAAGCAGAGGCTGGAGAGCATTGCTTTGTGCTTTTCCCAGCTGTGGCCCCTGCAGACTGCGAGACGCAGCACGAAGGCGGCTCCGTTCTACCTCCATGCTGTTGGGTATTTCCAAGGATTAATTAAGGAGCCCAATCATCCGCCAGCTCCCTCTTTGGTTAATGGAAATAGATAAGCTATTTCCAGGGATGATTCATGCTGAGGACTCAAATCCTTCCACCTACCTTCCTCTTCTCCTCCATTGATGACAGCAGACCTGCAGTGGGTGGACTCCTATTTTCGGGGCCTCAGTGCAGGGTCTAAAGTTAGCTGGGATGAATCTGGGCTGACAGAAGGATCATCTGTTACTACCGGGTGTGAAGTCGGTCCTGCCCAAGTGGGAAGCCTCTGTGAAACAGGAGGGCTTTTATACTTTCTACATGCCATACTGCAAGCACGAGCAGATGAGCAGGCTGTCCCCCAGCTTGTGCTCAGCGCACGGAGCTGGGCCCTGTCTGGTGCAACTACTTTTTTGTTACCTGCTTTTTCTCCCACACGTTCAGCATTTATTCAACTATTATTTTTTTTTTCCATTTGAGGAAAAGGGATTTTCGGTGGGGTGGTCTGTGGGATGCACTTCTTTCATGCTTTTTGATGTAGCTCAGGATGCAGAGCAGAAGACATTTTGCTGCTGTTGGGTTGTCTTGTCTCCCTGACTCACACCTTACAAACCTTATACCTAGATCTTGTCCATGTTGGATGTGTTTCCTCTGAAAGGGCTCCCAGCAATGGCAAATACCCGTCCCTGCCTGTCCCCTCTCAGCAGCCTTCCTCAAAGCTCACTGACATCAGCTTCAGGCCTCACACTGGTTTTTGGCCTGGTCCCAGGGCGCATCTCAATTTACAGACACTTTCTGCAGTCTGGCAGGAACATTTGTTTTCCTTGTTTTCATTTTAGTCCTCATTCCTTCCTTTTCTGACATCCTAGTTAATTTGTTTCCATGTGTCAGGGCTTTGACTTATGTATTTGTTTTTACTCTCTTCAGATACCTGCAGATACTTATCAGACCTCTTGTTCTCAGCTAGTGTCTTAGACAAGCCCAGGAATCTTTTGCTTTCTTGTTTGTTAGCAGTCAGCCTGGATGCCTCCACCATCCAAAACCCCTGTGCTAGACCTCCAGAATAACTTTGCTGAATTGCACATCAAGGTCAAAATGGGTTTGCTTTCAATTTCTCACAGAAGAGCAAATGTCAGGCCTAGGTTTTCTTTGCTAGCCTCTGCAGCTGGAAATAACAAGCTACCCTCCTCCCTCATATTTGTAAGGATTAAAAAAAAATAAATCCACAATATCCAGAGAAAAGGGGAGTTCTGGACAGCCTCACTTACTACTACTGCTTTACTTCTGTTTTTGAAACCTCTTAAATCTATACCAGGATGCAAAATCTCAGGGCACAAACCAGAGGACAGCTAATACTCTGAACGTCCGCAGCAGCCTCGGCCTGTTTTTGACATCCAAGAGCTCTTGAGGTAGGCAAACACAATAAAACCCTGTTATTTATCCTTCTTCAGACTTTTCTGTCTGAACTTGGTGATACACAATGGGAATCAGAGTGTCTTACAGAGGAGACCAGCTATCCAGAGAGTGAATAAGGAATGATGTAATGTGAGTGAAGGTACAGCTCCATCCCCCCATGGGAAACACTTCCCATTTACTCCCCCAATAAAGATCATTCGTTACATCGACGTGGCAGGCTCCTCACGCCCAGCCCATAAAGGATATTTCACACCACAGTGGGCACAAGAGCCTTTGAACTACTTGGTTCCACTTGGCTGCAGCTGTCACTGTTGGCCTTACCTGTAAAGAGCAGCACACAGCGCCAGGGCCTCATCCTCCCTCTTTGGGATCCATCCTGGTAGCCACAGGAAGGCGTATTCAAGCCAAGTGCAGCCTTTTCCTGCATGTGAACCAAGGCAAAAACAGGTTAACAGCAAACACTGGCTTCTGTGGGCTTGTTTGGGTAATCTTGGTGTTTCTATCTTTACTTTATGTATTTTAAAGCAGATGTTTTCTGAGCATCAGGAATGTGGTTCTGTCTCTCCAACCTCCTATCCCAGTTTCATACCTTAAACAACCAACACTTAAAAGCTTTTGCTCTGTGCTGCGTTATTTTGTTGGCATAGGGATCAACCGTTGCAGGAATTAACTGAGCTGTAAATAATAGGAAACTTATTAACAGGTGAAATATTTGTGAGCAGTTTAATATCGTCATTATTAATTCAACATATAACCTCATGTAGATCCCTGCGGTGAAACCTGTGCTGTTAGCGTATAAAAGAGTGCTATTTCCAGGGCTTGCTGTGAGATTTTAATGCCTCCCCCATGCATTATTGTATATCATTAGAAGAAACCCTTCAGAATGTTTGTTGTTAAAAACCACTGCTTTTTTTTTCCTGCTGGTTCTGCAGAAGAGTCAGCTTTAGACCTGCAAGAACTTGTGAGCCAGGGGAGGAGAGTAAAGGACAAAAGCAAAGGGGAGATACCTGGCGAGATACCAGCATGGGATGAACAAAGTCTGGGGTCTCTGCAGGTAGTCCCATCAGCATGTAGGCTAGACACAAGGCCACAACACAGGTCCAGCATCCATCCAGCAAAAAACATGGGATCCAAATGACCTACGAGGTACGTCCAGCAGGCAGAGACAGGACATAGCTCAGTAGGAAGGGAAGGCAGCTCGCAGCTCTGTGCCGGTGCCTTTCCTTGCTGGCAGGGCCGGGGGACAGCAGGAGAGCCACACTGCTTCCTAAATTGCCGTGTTTCAGAAGCAGCACAGGGGCTGGGAAGTTGTAAAGGCTTCATGGCCACCCTCAGCAGGGGCCATGGTCATCAGCAGAACACAACACAGCTGGAAGCCGCTGTCACATAACCCCAAATATCCTTACTGCACCCCTGCCAGCTCTTCTCCTAGCCTCCGTGGCTGTGTACGCTGTTCAATGGTCATTATGTTAAAACAGTCTTTGAAAAAGCAGCGCTGTCTCCGAAATCCTGCAGCCGTGACCGTTTGCAGCTTATGATCCTTTTTTTATTATTTTTTTTCCCTGTGTGCTGCATTCTGCAATCTATCAAGGAGGAGGGCTAACGAGACTCGACTTCTCTCCTCGGAAAAATCTACCCTCAATTTTCCCTTCTGCAGTTTTAATGAATTTGCAGTCTCTTGATATATTTACCAAGCTCGCCGTTAACGTGACAGAGCTGGCTGGCGCAGCAAACAAGGCGCTCGCCGTGGGGCTGTGTATTGATGCCGCGCTTCCCCGCAGCAGTAATTGGATGCGTGCTGTGCCCCCCGGCCTCAACAGAAACAATTTTCCCGAGCTGTTCCCTGTCATCATTTCATCATTGCTGTGCTTGTTCTGTGTGTTCTGGGAGCAAGCAGAAACCCTCGCCGTGAACCATGAGTCTCAGACGAGACTCAAAATGCTCAAAACATGTAATTCTCGCACCACGATTCCTCTCCACCTTCTTCAGACAGACAGCACTGACAAACCCTTTCTGTACGTCGAAGAGAAAGCAATTAGGCTCCTGAAAGGCTTACTTCATTAGCAGGTTTATTAATTTGTGTCACCGGGAACTTTGCCATAAGTGAGGGAGTGTTGGTTTTCTTGATGGGCCGTAAAGCAAATGTTAAAAACCTTGGTCTGGGGTGAGCAGCCGAGGGGTAATGAGAACGCTTGCATGTCAAGTGTCTCGATAAAACACCAGTAAGATCTGGCTGTGCTGACACCAAATGTTTTAAGATGCTTGTAGGGTCAAGCTGTAGTAATAATGCATTAGGTGATCCTAGTGCCACTGCTGAGCTAGGGGTAATGTGAGTACAGCGTTAGGCTGACCGACGTGGTACCCAGAGCTTGTATGAGGAGCGCGAGGATGTTGACGAGATGAGCTTACAGGTTAAGAGTATTTTGTTCTGGAGTTGTTTACCCATGCTGGGCATCCTGACTCCTCTTACTCCAACCACACAGAGCGAATCTGGGTGTGAGAACTGGCCGCTCCAGGCAGGGATGGCTCCTAAACCATTTGTGTCTCTCGCATTATGGTGGCAATGCCAGCAGACTTTGCCCTGTGGGAAAGGGAAGCAGGCATCTCTCCATCCCGACACGTTCAGACCGATCTGGTATCTGTGAAATTCTGTCCCTGAGGGCTTCACCCTGCTGGGGACCCCACGCTGGGAATGCTGCAGCCTTCTCCTGCTCCCTCTCCACTCCCCACTGGGACCCAAGTGGAACACACGAGGAAAGCCAGGGAGGTAAAACCATCCCAGCAAGGGGCAGAGACACACGAGGGTGCTCAGCAGGGTCCAGAACATGTATCCAAGGTACTCTGATAGCATTGCCGCCTCACACTTTCAGCACTGATGGGCACTGTGTTCAGTTCCAGCTGCATCACTGTCATGGCTGTGTCCGTACCAAGAAGATGCTTATTGATTCTTTAGTGCAAACAGGGTTAGATTCATACAGACATCTAGACTCCACTTCTGACTTGCATTTCCCATGCAGGGCTGCTGCCAGCGGCCTTTCACTCAGTTTGATGGAGCGTCTTATCGAGAGGTATGGGGAGAAGATCGTGAAGATGCTGACGGTGCAGTACCGGATGCACGAGGCCATCATGCAGTGGGCTTCCTCGGAGATGTACAGCGGCCGGCTCACTGCTCACCCGTCAGTAGCCCAGCATTTGCTCAAGTAAGTGACTTATTCCTTGGTGATATAGCTGAGCAGAGATGTCTTTTTTATCCCGGTGCATGTGGGGTTTGTCCCTTTCCCCATGATGGAGCTTTCCATTCTTCCCTGCGATGGCATTTCTCTTTCGTCCTTTATTTCATTGAGGAAACATTGACTAGGGGGGGGAGCTGTCCTTTTTGCTTTGTAACAAGAAGCCATGCAGAGTTATCTTCCATTTCCTCCATTGGTAGGATAAATGATTATTATCATTGGTATGATAAGTGATTAAATAAAATCCTCTTGCACCTGCTGACAAAATACAAAGACCTGACCTGCAGTGGGATGACCCCAAGCAGCGTTTCCCTGTCTCAGGCTTTCACTTAGGGTAGGGCCAGACGCTGACTTTTACTGTTTTTCCACATGTCCAAGCAATTACATGGACCACCGTGTCCCCCATCTGTGGTCCCAGAATTGACATCAGAAAGATGAGAAAGCAAGATTCCTTTTCTGGCTTGGATAGTTTTACTGAGGTAAACTTGGATAGTTTACCTGAGGCAGGTCTGACAGCATCAGATCCTTGTCTGCAACACTTTACCATTCCTTTGGTAATTCAGAGGAAATGACTAGCGTTTCTTTTCCATTGCATCCTGGGACCAGCAATTGTTTGCCAACACATGCTGTGACTGTCAATAATTGGTGCTTTTTAAAACTGCACTCAGCAGAATTCTTGGGAGGTGAATGGGAAAACATTAATTCTCTCTGTTGGACTTGGAGAAGCACAAAATACCACAGTGCCTGTCTGCGTAGTGCTTTTGTATTTTTAGCAATGCTTTTATTTTTTTTTTAATGCAGATATGTAGGAGTTGGAAAAATTGAAATTCCCCTAGAATCTCTCCATTTCACAGTGGAAATGGAAAGAGATAGCAGGAGTTGTTTTGGACAGAGACAGCTGGAGTGGCCATCTTGTTCTGCTCGTTTCATAATTATCTTACTTGTGAACAATGCGAACAATAACGTGAGATAGGAACCTGTGCCCAGACAAGAAGAACAAGCTTTGTGTTTGAGACAGCCCCGACACCCTCATCCTCATCTGCTGCAGCCAGCGTGGGGATTTCTGCATGTGTCAGCATGCTCTGTATCAGGGCTTCAGCTCAACTTACATCAGAGAGCCTATGCAGAATAATGTCATGGTTTATATATATTTTGTATGTATATATATATATATATGTAATTATATAGGTGTGTGCAGTGAGTTCTTTAAGTAAAAAGGCTTCTTTCTGATGGTTCATCTCTGCCCGGAGCTCAGCTGAGATGGACAGGACTCATTCAGCGATGTTTTAGCCACGAGGATCTAATTCCAGGACTGGTGCCATACAAAATGCACTTCTCGGTTGTTCTTGTTCCTTGACATGCTTATTTTCCCATTTAGCTTCACAAATTAAAAATAGCAGCTAATGAGAAACCCCAGGCAAAATGGTTTGAAACCGTTAAAATAGGAGCTAATTGAAAAGTTGAAGTTAGCGTACTGTTATTCTGATGAGCTGGCTAATTTTTATGGTTGATAAAGGAGTGAATGTCTTTCTTCCCAGCCCACAGGACAGCTTTGTCCCTGCTCAGGGCCCTTTCCTGCAGATATCGATGTCTAAGCCTGTAATCAAATCTGCCAGCCCACAGCCCTGCTGACATATCGCATGAATACAGCAGTCTTCAGTTCAGGCACTAGACCACATAAAATTTCTGTGCTTTTGTATAAGACAGATAATGCAGGGCCTTGATACTGGACCACAGTCCTCTTATATTTAGGTTGCTAGTACAAATTCTTTCATGGTATTTGTGACCACCTCCTCTCCTTTGTTGACTTAGGCCAAATGATTTGCTTAATGCAGTGCCTGAGCGAGAAATAAGCAAGTTTTTTCTCTCTGATAGTTCAAAGAAAACCTCTCTTACAAGCAGAAATATCCTAGGGAAGGCTCAGGAGTGCCCACAGGAGTTACCTGCTCCTACTGAAGAGCAGTCAAACCCCGGGCTGCAGCTGCAATAGCATTTACCCAAACTCTGGCTTTGTGGCTTTTTGTTACCTCCTTCCTAAGGGCTGGTGGCCGATGCTCGAGGAATATGAGCGGATTCCTGAAACACTGTGCAAAGAGCGGGGTTTCCATCTCTGCTGAACACATTTTGAAGTATTCCTTTGAAGAAAAATCTGAGGTGATCTAGACCATAATCACCGTGGCCTTTCTCTGAAGAGCATCGTTGATGCAAATCTCGTCTCCCTTACCTGAAGCACAAACACGAGGCTTTGAAAGAACTGCAGCTCTGCTCTGAATGACTTCCTATTTCCTTACCAACTTCTGCTCTGACTTCAGAGGCACTTGGTCTGTGATCTGCTAGGGATTTCTCCAACACCATCTTTTCTCACAGAAGGGAACTTCGTTTTCCTGCAGTGTCTTTTCGGGGGGGGCGGGGAGGAAGTATTTCCAAGGGAGCAAAACCTTCTTCCCACATCCCCCTTCCTTCTGAAATGGGTGACGAAGCACATCAGAAACCCCCACACATCTCCGGAATAAAGTCCAAGAGGCTGCAAGCAGTATTTTCCAACATTCAAAACATTTGTGACTCAATCTGTGAGAAACAGGTTTGAAAATCACCAGCAGCTTCTGCTGTCAGTTTTTATCTGCGCTGGGTGTCCTTTCTCTTAGCACATTTCTGGGGGCCAGCACCCTCTCACTGATGGGGAAAATGGGGGAACCCCTTCTAGTAGGACCCTCAGAAGCCAGAATGCCCCAACTCACCCAGCTGGGATCAGATCCTCCCGGACAAAGCACAGGGTCCCTGGATGCCCCAGAGCAGCACACTGAGCCTGGATCAAGTGTCTGGCTGCATGGATGACTGAGTTTATCCTTGAAGGGCAAGAGTCTCTCCAGGAGCAAAAATCCATCCCCGGATTAAACCACAACATTAAACCACAACAGCACCAGAGATCTTTTCTCCAAGGTAACAGCTGGCTCTGTTGCAATATCTTAAAAAAGAGTGAATTCTTCTCTCCCCTGCAAGATTTATGTAGGTAGTTACTCCTCTGAAGCAACATTCCCAGGGTTGAGGTTGTTCCTGGCACCGAGAGATGCTACGAGGTCTTCCTGTGGCCACTACAAGCAGATAAAGAATCAGGATTTTCTATGTGGAGACCTCAACTTTTGCTCAAAGCGAATCTGCACAGACCTGGACCGTGGCAGGACAGCAAGTGGGCAGGTACAAAGGAGATGGGAAACCTGCTAGATTTGATGTTACAAAGAGAGGAAGACAAACTGTAGCGTGCTGCACAGGGGAGGAAGCCCTCTAATGTGGGACTGAAGGTGGCCCTACTCCAGAGGAGATCATGGAGAGGGAAGTTGGGTGCTGATCCCTGTGGTTCTTGGAAATGGGGAAGGTATCTTGTGCCTCTCTTTAAATCCAGTCACCAGGCAGAGGCAGCCAGTCCCCAAAGCTGAGGATGAGCTCTTTCTTTGGGCTTCTGCTCACTGTAGGAGTGGGGAACGTGCACCCTGGGCACTTTTGCAGGGCTTTGGCTCCCCATCATAGCTGTGCTGGTCTCTGTACTTCACAGCCATGCATTACAACAGCACTAGCTTTGAGATGGCAGAAAAATGAGTTTCAGTCAGGAGAGGAGACTCTTGTTGTCACTGAAATGAGTAATGTCCGAAGTCTGTGGGAAACGGGGCAGTCAGAGGCATACAAATGCAGAGGAGCAGACATGCAGTGCTGGGAGTCCTGAGGAGGAGAGGCTGCAGGTGGAACTGGAAACTGGCTTTGCCCTCACTTCCCTGCCTGTCATTTGGTGGTAATCCTCCTCTTCGATGGCTTGCCGTCTGCCATTTTTATTTGCAAGGCTCTCCAGAGTCACAGCTCTCCTTCACTAGCACGTGAAGCACTGTAACACCTTGTTTCAGAGCTCTCCTGCCATCTCTGGGCTTTCTCTTCCTGCCCTCCATCACCAGTCCTCTTCCTAGGCTGTAAATTCAGCAAGCAGCTTTCTTGAATAATAAAATACGGTTTATTAAATTTTGTTATTCTCTTTTGAATGCAGAAGCTTTAGATGTAGAAAGGATGTGAAAATCCAATTCCTCTGTGGTTCCCTGTGCTGCACTTTCTTGCCTTGCCCAACAGCACTGCTGTCAAATCTCTGGTAATGCTTCTTTCCCCTCTGAGAGCAGCTGCCACGTCTCCCTAGGCCTGCGTATCTTTCCTGTTTGAGGTCGTTTGAGCGAGATGCTGCCACCCACACACCGTGCCCCTGCCTACAGCAGCTGGGCTGTGCAGCAGAGAGAAAGCTCACGGCGCTGCTGGCTGACCCGCGCCAGCCACCCCACAGCCCCTCATCGGCGTTTGGGGAGTAATTTAAAGGACGATATCGCAGCGCAGAGCGATAAAGGCTTTTCAGCTGTGGCTTCCTGGCATTGCCAGACTTCCCTGGGGCTTTGGGACTTCCTCTACTGGTGGCTGTGGTTGCAGTCCTGGCACTGAATCCAGGAAGTCTGGAGATAAAAGCCTGAGACCCCCCCAAGAGCTAAAGGGCCCTGCCCCGTTATCGCTGTACGTGGCAGGCTCTTCGGTAGCATCACTGCCAGCGCAAAGGGGACCACAGCTTGGAGAGACACAAAGTGGGGGGGATCTCAGTTCTCAGATGGCTGTGGTTGATCCACAGCCTTGTCCCTGGGAAGCAATACCCAGCTGTGTTTTCCCCCTTGCCCTTGCTGTGTTGCTGGGAGGAGTAAGCAGCCAGACAAACGATGGCCCTTTTGGCCTAATTCCAGTGCTGTCAGCTGGCCCTTTCCCAACACCTTTTGCAGGGACCTGCCGGGGGTCACCTCCACGGAAGAAACCACAATCCCCTTACTGCTCATCGACACCGCTGGCTGTGGCCTGCTTGAGCTGGAAGTGGAAGACGAACAGTCCAAGGGCAATCCAGGTACCGCGGTTTTGGGAAAACTGGCCTTGCAGGAATTCATCGAGGTCCTCAGCCTCACAGCTTAGTCACGGTCCTGAGATGCTCCCCCTGAGATGCAGGTAGGGTCCCCAGGGAGCCAGGCAGTGGTGGCAGTGGGTGGCCGCGCTGGCTGCCTTGGTCCCTCGCAGAGACCTTTCTCCAAGCAGAGGCAGAGCTGAGGGCTAGGGCAGGGTGGGGAATCCCTGCAGCAGATACCTCACACAAGGTAAATAATACTGAGCACGGCACGAGGCTGTTGCAGAGAGGCTGTAGATGTGGCTCAGAATTGCCTCCCGTTCATCTGCTGCTTTCATCAAGTCCCACGTGGCTGTTCTCTATGAATCTTCCCGAGACACCGAGCTTCCTGTGTTTTTCTGGCTTAAAAAATAGGTTTCATTATAAAGATTGAGTGTGAAGTCAGGCTCCATAGCCATTCTCATAAAGCAGGAGAAAATATGAAAATGAAGATGCTACCTCCTTTGCGTCCCTGCATTCACAGCAGGCTGAATGGATGTGATTTGCTATTCGGGGGTGCTGCTCGTGCTCCTCTACACTTAGTCTGGCTGGATAGTGCTTAAGAGGCTCGTGGAGGGACTTGGCCACCCCTGCCCACCACACGACACGCTTTCCCCAGTGGCTGAGCCACAGGCTTCTCTAGCCAGTCCCTCTCACGTGGCCAAAGAGAGCATTTGGCAACGCTGCTGCCTGCTTCAGGGATTCATTTGGTTTCCCTGCCGGTGCAGACCTAACACCAGCGACAGATTTCTGAGGTTCCAAGTCCCTCTCCGACAAGACAGGGAAAACAGACTGTAAAATACAAAGGCAGTTTATTACCGGTTTGATTATCTTATTCGTGAAAGTCCACTGGTGTTTTAGTGCCTCTCATTTTCCCGTGCACCAATTCCCATGGCCCCACTGAGACAGAGAAAGACTCTTGCCCCCAGATGGAGATCTAGAAAAACTTGTTCAGGGATTGTAAGCAGGGGATTAAATGCAAGTCTCCCAAAATTTGGCAGGCTGCAGGTTCTGGATTTTTATACACGTGTTTTGCTGCAAAAGATGGTAAAGGCAGTCTGGCAGATAAACCAGGGAGGTAGTTTACACTCATATTTAGCTTGGCCTTGTTAGATCTCTCTGAGGCAGCCACCAGCCTGAATAGCGAGCTGTTTGTGGCAGGCTGTCTGCAGAGCCTGGAAGCTCAGAGCCCACAGGTCTGAGCATGAAGGTTGTTTCTGTGACCACGAGGGTGGGCTGAAAAGTAAAATAAGACAAAAAGCTGGACTTCTTTCAGCTGCAGCCTAGAGAAGTATATTTGCAGTGAGGTCCAGGGTCTCACTTCAGAGGGAGACTGATCTCTTGCCTGGATTATTGTTATCTCTTGGATTAAGGCAGAAGGGCCAGGGAAAGCTGGGGCTGTTCAGAAAGCTCTCTTCCTAAGCGTAAACGTAGACAGCTGGTGACTTGGCAAGGCAAGAAGCAGGCAGGGTGCAGCTCCAGGAGTGGGGCTGCGTAGCACATCACCATCTGTCCAAGCCGGCCAGGCTGGGAATTGTTGCTCCCATGCAGTGCTGGACCACAGGCAGTTCTTGCCTTGGTCTTTCCTCCCTGTTTAAGAGGAGGTGGGCAAGCTTCTCCAAGCCACAGCACTCCCAAGCTGTTGGTTTCAGCAGCCTGAAACCATTCCCATCACTGTCCCTTCTGTTTTGTGCCCTAGGAGAGGTGCAGCTGGCCGGTTTGCACATCCAGGCTCTGGTGGAAGCTGGTGTGAAGGCACAGGACATTGCTGTTGTAGCCCCCTACAACCTCCAGGTGAGATGACCCTCTCACAGCATCCCCTCTCTTTCCCCATGTGCACCGTAGCGGATTCAAAGCTTGACACTTTGAGGCAGGATCCCAAAATATCCTCAGAGGGAAGAAGGTGGAAGTCAGAAGCAGAAGCCAAATTACATAATAAGCTTATATGGCCAACTTCTCAAAATTTAAGCAACTCAAGGCCACGGAGGTGGTGTCAGAGAGCTGGGTTATTTTCCACTCCCAGCATCAGGAGCCAGCACTTGGGAGATGCAAGCACTCGTCCTTGTGGATTTGAGAGGAAGGCACTTCTCCAGAGCAATGTCATTTTAATGCTTTTCACCCGAGGCTTTTCTTTAAACGTGATGTATCTCATCTTTTCCAGGTGGACATGCTAAGAGAACACCTTTGCCACAGGTACCCAGAGCTGGAAATTAAATCAGTTGATGGTTTCCAAGGGAGAGAGAAGGAGGCGGTGGTCCTGTCGTTTGTGAGATCCAACAGGAAAGGTAAGAGTTTGCTGCTGAGGAGTAACTCCATGGGGAAGAAATGGGAGCTGTGATTGCTGAAAGGTCACTGGTCTCGTTGCCAAGTGCTGTGGTTTGGTTTCAGTTCTGACTGTCTCTAGCACTTCGCTCTGCACCAGTTTACTGGCAAGAAGCTTCCATTTCAGCTTTTTTTTTTTTTTTTTTTTTAAATGAACACATTTGCTGTCACAATTGTAGAGGAAGGCTTCCATGCCAGGCAGCAGGTAAAAAGGCAGCCAGGACTGCTTAGTTTGAAGGTTTCCAGAATTGAGGCCTCAGAAATGATTGAACTGGAGTCCCAGGTGTGGCATGTATCAGGTTAGCACCACGCTTGCTGGAGTGCTGAGGGCTTCATGCAGAAGGTGGAAATCCGTGGGGCTTGGAGACTATTTCGGGTCGCTCACTCGAAGAAAGTAGGAGCTGGCATTGCAAGTCACGCACAGAAAATGCTCCTTTTGGAAGCGAAATCTGGAGCGGAAAATCGAGTTCTTCCTTATCGGTGACTGCAGTGGAAGTTAATAGCTGTAAAAAAGCTGCAGCCCCCGGAGCCACCAGGCTCCTGTGCAGAGCCATCAGCCCGTGCCGCAGGGTTTTGTGGCAGCCAGCTCAAGCAGAGGGCACGTGTGGGATCGCCCCCCTGAACCACCTCTCTCCCCCGAGGGGTTCGCTGCCCTTTTCAAACCCAAAACAAGACACATCCCTCGCTGCACTGACTCGGCCGGTAATGCTGCTGAAGCCAAGACACCCAGTGTGTGCTGGGGGGGCTGATGTCTGGAAGAAAAAAAGGGGAAAGGATGCATGGAAGGGGGAGGTGGTTTGGTGTTTTAAAGAAAGCCTGGAGCAAGAAAAGCAGCACCGGGGGGAGGATGGAGGTGGGGTGCAGGACTAAGAATAGTCTTTATTCATGAGTGACTCACCTCGCCTGTGCTTAGTGGCTCGGCGGGAGCTGGTTGTCCTCTCCGAAGGATGTGGCCCCCAGCCCCATTCCGGTGCACAGCAAGCAGACAAAGCTCAGCCCAGTCCCTTTCCTGGGGCACAAGCAGCTTTTCGTGATGTCTGGGCACAGCTCTGGTCTGCACGGGATGTGAGAAATGCTGTTAGCACCCTGTGAGACCCGGGGGAGAAAAGCTCACCTATTTTGTGACCACATTTCTCAGCTCAGGGGAAGCTGGGCACGGTGCTGGCCCTGTGTGGCCATCCAAGAGCCAGCAGGAAGCCCTCGTGCTGGATCAGAGGAGCTGACCTTGCCCCTGCAGTCAGGGGAAAACGCATCAAAGAACCCACAAACCATTCCCTAAGCTGCAGAGCACGGAGAGGGAATCGCCCACACCCTGCTCCTCGAAGGCAGCGCAACGTGGACTGCTCGGCCACGGCAAGGCCAGGCAGACACGGAGCCAGGCTGGTCCCTGCAGCAGAGGAGACGTTAACTTCTTCCCTGCCGGCCTCCTCTTTATCCTCAGGAGCTGGAAACTTGAGAGCCGCCCACGCTGCCCTTCTCACTAGCAGATCCTCACTGAGTCATCCTGGCGTTTGCCAGCTCTCACTGCTTTTCTCTGACGAAGTAGCCAGACGGCAGAAGCAAACCTTGCAGAGCTGCCTAAATGCCTGGTGCTGTCAGCCCTGCGTGCACCGGGAGCCTGGGGGCGGGCAGGGGGAGCTCGTCTGGGGCGGTGGATTTCTCATTTCTTCACCTGCAGCTCCCCTTCTGGTGCAAGGGGAGCCTCTTCCACACCGCTCCCTAGGCGTTTGCTTCCCGGTCCCAGCCTGCTCTCATGTCCTGGGCTACCCGGGAAATATTTCTCCTCCCTGTGTGCTCTGGGTGTCACCCAGCCCTCTCCCCAACCCAGGGGAGGAGCAGGGACCCCTGGCTCTGGCTTTCAGGCAGTGAACCAGAGGCAGAAGGATCACGGTGTGCCAGCGTGAGTCAGGAGCCCTGCACCCACAGACGGTGCTGAGCAGACACCCGGTGAGTGACCTGGGGGGGCCTCTTGCTTTCTTCCTGCCAGGTGAGGTGGGCTTCCTCGCGGAGGACCGGCGGATAAACGTGGCGGTGACCCGTGCCCGGCGCCACGTGGCCATCATCTGCGACACGCGCACCGTCAGCAGCCAGGGCTTCCTGCAGCGCCTCGTGGCCTACTTCAGCCAGCACGGGGAGGTGCGCACGGCCTTCGAGTACCTCGACGGCCTCGTGCCCGAGAACTACTCCCACGAGAGCCACGGTGAGCGGCGGCAGGGCACGAAGCCCCCCGCGGCACCCGGCCCTGAGCCGCGGCCGCCCGCAGGGAGGAAGCCCAAAGCAGCAGCAGCCAAAGCAGCTCCGCAGAAGCGAGAAACGCCTTTCTCCCCGAGCACCAGCGGGCCTGGGAGAGAGAGCCCAGGGACAAAAGATGATACGAACACGTTTAAAACCATGCTGCTGGCCTTCCTGGAGAGCAGCGAGGCCCAGCTGGATTTCCCCCCGTCCCTCAGTTCGCACGATCGGATGCTGGTGCACGTCCTGGCAGAGGAGTACGGGCTGCAGCACGGGAGCACCGGGGAAGGCAAGGAGCGGTACGTCAGCGTCCGCAAGAAAGAGCCTGGGCAGCCTCCGGCACCCTCAGCTGCCACCTCCAGCCTTCAGCATCCCCTTCCTCAGCCGCAGGAACCTCCTGGGGAAGCTCCTGCCCCTGTCGAGACAGGAGGAAGCAGTGAGGGCTCGGGAAAAGTGGACCTGAGAAACTTGCACCTGGAGAGAGTTCAAAGGGAGAAAGCAAGACGAGAGGAGATGGCAAGGAAGCTTCAGGAGCCCAGTGCTGGCCTTCAAGGCGGCAGCAAGAAGAAAGACAAGAGCGAAGCCAAAGGTAGGTCATTGCTTCACAACCAGCACCGTTAACAATCCTGCTTGAATGGGTCTTGCTGCTTAATCCCCTTGGTTTTGCCTCCAGACCTCATGTGCGTGGGGGGCTTGGGATGTGGCTCCTGGAAATCTGCAAAAAGGGCTCCCTGGAGCTGTGCTGCTTCGCAGCGGCTGGGTCACGAGGCTTTTTTGGGGGTTTGTTCGCCACTTCCAAGCAGGTGCTTAAACCCCCATGTCTCTTCTGCCCTCTCTGTAGGAAAGCCAGCAGTCAAAACCGGGGTGGCCGGCACAACGGAAGAAGATATTGATGCTCTGATTTCTGCTGCCATTAAAGCTGACAACACCTGTGGCTTCCCCCGCTGCAAGGCCAGTGTTACAACCCTGGGCCAGCTCTGCCCCCACTGCAACAGACGCTACTGCCTCAGCCATCACGTCCCCGAGGTACGTGTGGGGCCGGGCAGCTGCCCAGGGACTCGAGCACCGTGGGGGCTGGAGAGGAGTAGGACGTGCCCAGCAGCACGGCTTTAACCTGAGAATCGTCCCTGTCAGGCTCCCCAGAAAAGATTTCCTTGCAGGGGGGTTAAAGCAGAACCAGCTCAAGAGTAGGCTTGTGATGGCCACTGAATCACTGTCTTCATAGAATGGCTCGGGTTGGAAGGGACCTCAAAGATCATCTAACTCCAACCCCCTGCCATGGCAGGGATGCCACGCACCGGACCAGGTTGCCCAGGTTCAGCCTGGCCTTGAACACCTCCAGGGATGGGACATCCACAACCTCTCTGGGCAGCCTGTGCCCGTGCCTCACCCCCCTCTGAGTGAAGAATTTCCTCCTAACCTCTGATCTTCTTTAGTCTTCTTCCTTGCTGTTCTTCCACAGCTGCTCGAAAGCCCCTCGCTCCTCAGATCTGGGAAGAAAGAAAGGAAGAAAACAAAGCTTGAACTGTTGTCAGGCTTTATCTTTTAGTTTTGGTGCCAAGGCAGACGGGTAGGTTTAAACCTCCAGGGCTGGCAGCGTGATGCTTCATGGTCAGCCAGCCCTGGGCTTTGAGCCCCTCAGGCAGAGCTGATGAGGCTGTGAAGAGTACTGGGGCTGAGAGGTGATGATTTTCCATTCATCCACAGCCTTGTGCTCCCCTCCTGCATCACCCAAGCGTAGCGCTTGGCCACGTGGAGCCTCCCAGGGCTTAGCAACGTTTAGCAAGCCGACCTATAAATCATCAGCAGAGATTTTCCCCTTGTCAAATGCTATCTGTTTCCATGGCAAAGGATAGTTGTATTTATGGTCATTCACAATCCGGGTGGGATGTGAATTTATTTCTTGCAGAATCGCCTCTCCCTGTTGAATTGTAATGAGAACTCCAATGAGAAACAATTGGAAGGATAAAATCCACTTCAGTGAGTTTTTCTTCCCTTTCAAAGCTCAGCCCTTTTTCTAGAGGTCGTCTGGCAAATAGCCTGGGACCTTCTACCCATGCCTGACCCTCAGGGGGGGATTAGCAGGGCCAGGAGCAGCTTGCCAGGCATTGCTCACAGTTCTTCTCTGCCACTGACCTGCCCCAGCAGCAGGGACAGAAATCTTTATCACGGCACGGAGAGAACCAGCTGCTGTCTTCCAGGCTGTGTGTGTGTTCCTGAAAACATCAAATGATTTGGGGATAGACTGAGCAGAAGGGATGAACTTTTAAGAGCCAATTTAGACCCAGTGAAGGTGATTCAAGCCGGTGTTGATCTTAACACGCAGTTGGGTCACCTTAAACACAACCTGCGCTTCGGTGCAGGCTGGTTTTGTAAAAGGTTCACCTGCACAGAATGAGCCTTGTGATACCTTTGCTATTATCGTACAGACCAAACTACCCTAGCAAGGCAGATAACGTGGCTGAAAAGAGCTCTTCTCATTTCCCAAGTCACCTGTCCTGTTTCACTCCTTTTTCCATACTGAGAACATCAGCGAACGGGAGCTCAGTTTTGTTTCCAACTCACACGTAGGAACCATAAAAGATCCAGCTCCTGACGTGAGGAGTGGAAGTTTCCCCCAAACATTGAAAGTTTCTTGAAGGCGACACTTCAGCTGTCCAAAAGGCTGATTTACCCCCTGTGCAGATCCTGCAAGGAAAGAAATTACCTTTCTATTTTTGTTTCTTGTTAGAGGAGCTGTAAATAAATGGGAGGTGGTCTTAGGGAGTACGAAGCAGGTGGAAGAGGACCTCCAGGCTCCAGCCACACAAACGCCAGGCTCCCTGTTTCCCACCGTGTGCCCTGTTTCCCACCTGTGTCCCTCCTCTCTCTCCCCCCAGGTTCACGGCTGCGGGGAGAAGGCCAAGGCGCACGCGCGGCAGAGGATCAGCAGGGAAGGGGTTCTCTACCCTGGGAGCGGCTCCAAAGACAGGTCCCTGGACCCTGCCAAGAGAGCCCATCTCCAGCGCCGCCTGGACAAGAAGCTCAGCGAGCTGACCAGCCAGAGAAAGAGCAAAAAGAAAGACAAGGAGAAATGAAGGTGCTGGTTACTTCTCTCTGACAACCGAGACCTTTTCTTAGGTTAACGGGTCAGGCTACGAACACCAAAGATGCACCAAAGGGTGGTGCTGAGCCCCACAGGAAAAGGGGAGCTCGTTCTGGGTGGCAGACAGCTTGGAGCCAGCGTGCCATAGACTGCTGAATAAATAGTCACCGGGCCTCTCGAAACCCCAGAGCTGCAACGGAGGAAGGAGAGCACTTTCCTTTGTCCCAGTTACCCTTATTGACAAAGTAATGGATGTACACAGAGAGGCTGCAGCGTGCCAATAAAGACGGATGTTAAAACACCTAAAGCAATCAGCTGTCACTGGGACATTTCTCCTGCTCCAGCAAGAAGATAAATGCCTGTGGGCAGTAGGGTGGGGAGGAACTGAAAAGCCCCAGGTGACCCTCTCCTCTCGGGAGGATGACTAAGGAAATGGATGCCTCCAGCTCTGTCCCCCCAGCTCCTGTCCCTCCTGGACCCATTACCTGGCCCTGTACCCCCCGAAATAATCCATCCCCCACCCTGCTTTGCTGCCTGCTGAGCCTCAGCTCTGTAGCATCTCCTCCACAGCCCCCAGCGCCATTGTCCCCTCTCCTCGATAGCTCGAGGAGGTCCTGATGACCCACACGTCTTGAACCACCCCCGAGAAGTGGCTCAGAAAGCCACTTACTGTCCCCAGGGCAGCACACGAGTGTCATTCTAGGAGGAAGGGAAAGCTGCTGAGAAGCCTGCACAGAGGAGGGACTGGAAGAGGAGCTGCGAAACCACCAAACCATACGTGCCTTGGCATTTCAGAGCTTTGCAGCACTTGCCCACCAGCGATTTCAGCCTCACTGAACACCAGGGGAAGGCACTCATCTCATCCTGACCAAAAAAAAAAAGCTCAGCAATTTGCAGGGGCTGCACGTTAGGCAAACCTTCCTATTTCTTTCTTTCTTCCCAAACGCTAGGTGAAGTAGCTAATAAGCACGTTTTTCCCCTCAAATCTTGGTGCCTGTCAGTACCGGCTGTGCAAAAATAAACAAACAAACAAACAAACGTGATGCTGAGCATCACTTGGCTTGTGCCCCGGTCCCCAGAGCCAGCCATGTGTCAGCTCGCGGAGGGACGGCGCCGGCTCACGCGGCAGCTGCATGGTGGCAGCAGATGGGACATGGGGGCTCCTGGAGGGAGAGGTGGGGAGGAGGAAGAGCGTGGGAGAAATAAAATCTGTGCCTCTGCGAGCAGCGCTGGGTGCGCACGGGGGAAGGAGCCAGCGCAGCACATGCAAGGGGTTGTGTGTGGGGGGGAGCAATCACAGCCTCATGCCAAAACAATGGTCAGACGGAAGACAGAGGAGCAGAGAAGAAAATCACTGCCAGCTCAGGGTACCACCGTGGTATTATCTTTAATCAGGGCTAAATGGCTCATTCACGCTTTTATATTTTTTTTTCCAGCTCAAATCATTCAAGCAACCCAATGCCTCACCTAGCCCACCCCGTGGAGCCAGCTCCCTGGCAAAGAGCCCCCACGCACCCCCCCAGGTTTCCCTGCCTGGCTTTCTGCAGGCATCCTGCAGGCAGAGACAAGCCGAGGCTCTGCTGCGAGCACGGGACGCGTCCCCAGAGCATCCTTTGCCTGCCAGCTCCCTCCATCTGTCAGCCTCCAGAAAACTGGGGGAATCGGCTCCCCAAAAAAGCTACCTTTATGCAGAGGACCTTGCTTGGGACAGGAGCCCACAAGCAGACAGTGTCCATAGAGGTTTTTTTTTCCCCTCCTTTCCCCCTGAAACAGGAGATGGGCTTAAAAATCAGGAACCTGGGCAGGTCTCTGGTGCCTGTTGGACTTGGCCCTGCTGTGGGGGGAGCCCAGGAGTTATTTCAGCTGGGAAAAGGGCTGGGGTGGGGACAGGTGCCCCTGCTCACATTTAACCTTTAGGGGATGACTCAGGCTGGACTTGACCTCAAACCCAAGGGGTTTAAAGACCGCTCGTCAAGTCCTGACGCCCGTCAGCAGCCAGCAGCATCTGCCTTGATTTATGCTGCTGGAAAGGCGGTGGAAGGAAAGAGAAGATATATAACAACGGTTTGTTTTTTTTCTGCTGTTATTTCTCCCTTTTTCCTTGCAATTTGAAGTGGTTCAGCCCGGGTGCAGTGCACCAAAATCCCTCCGAAACCCAGCAGAAAGTCCCCACGTGTTGAGAGAAACCGCGCAGTGCCAGCATTTATCGCCCCCCTCGGCATTTTCCCCTCGCTTGCCCCAAAAGCGCCTTCCGAAGCAGCCCGTCGCGTTCCCCCCAGCGGTCCCCAGAGGCCACGTCTGGGGTCACCACTGGTTTGAGGAGCCCGGCGGGGGGCGTGCAGGATGCTCAGGAGCCGGGCAGGCAGCCGGGCAGCAGTTTGGGGAGGATTTTGCTGGTTTTGGTCCTTCCTCGGCGGGTCCCTTGGTAGCTTCCAGCGCATGCGGATGGAGAGAGATGCGGACAGGAGTTTCTCCATCCTCCCCGTCGAGGCTTTCGGCAGCGGGATGCTTGGGCCGAGGCGTGCCGGCAGCTCTGCCTTTTTGGCCAGCCCCAGACCTCTGGACACAGCGCTCGGCCGCCGTCCACGGGGCAGAGCTGGCATCGGGGTGCAGCGTCCCGGGGCGCGCGGGGCTCCCCCCGCCAGCACCCTTAGTTCCTCCGCAGCGGGTGCCACATGGACACGGGCTTCCTCAGCGTGGCCAGCATCTGGTTCCAGTGGGTGATGCCCATGCCGCTGGCCGCCGGGCCGATGAGGACGTGGCCCGTGTTGTCGGCGCGGCCGTCCTCGCCGCTCTCCGCCACCGTCACCCGCAGGGACAGGTCCTGGGGGGGGGCGTGGGGACATCGGGGTGGGGCGGCACCCCCCCGTACGTACGTATCCCCATACCACCAGCCACATGTGCACATATAAATGTGCCCCCCCCCAATACCATCCCATACACATCCCCTGTACTTCCCGCCCCATAAATGCACATCCACCCAAACTCCGGATATTCCCCTACACCCCTGCCCGGCTCGTACACACATCCCTATGTCCTCCCCCCGCCAACATACTGGAAAACCACATGTGCCCATCCCCACACACAGCCTTACCCTGTACGTATACATCCCCCTAACCTCCCATCCCACATGTACTCATCACCTGACTTCCCCCCACACCCCCTGAACCCGTGTATGCACCCACCTACAAACACAACCACACACTATATGAATTCCCTATACCATACGCCCCCACACAACACATCCCACCAGCAGCCATACCCTGCACATACACGTGCCCTCCTGTAGCCATACCCCATACAGACACATCCCCCTACAGCCCAAAATCATAAATGCCCATCCCTGTACACGTAACCATACCTGATACCTGCACGTCTCCTGTACCACCACCCCATCCATACACACCCTGCTGCATCATATATGCACCCCGCATCCCCTAAGATTCCCTCTCCACCCCTAGCACAGGCATTTGGGACCCCGTGGAGCAAGACCCCCAGGCTGGGACAGACCTGGAGCACAATGGCCGGCACCGAGAAGATCATGGCCTCGTTGAACAAGGGGTTGTTGTCGTCCCTCTTCACCGCCGTCTTCTTCTTGCTGATCTTCCTCCCATCCTGCAGCAGGTAGACTTTGACGAAGGGATCTGCTCAGGAGAGAACAGCCTGAACGTTGAGCCAGTGACCTCCCCGGGTGGCTCTGCCCTCCACAGGAGCCACCCCGAGGGACATCTCCAGCAAGCACGGGGACACACCGGGATGAGCACCCACCTCCAGCTCGGAGGGGACGCAGACCCGCGCTGGCCCCCTGCTCACCTGCGGTCACTTTGCCGTTGGTCCACACGAGGTTTTTGGCTTTGACCACCACCACCGTCAGGCGCTCGGCCGTGGGCAGGTAGCTCAGAGACAGCAGGATCTCCCCCACCGTGTCCACCGCCTGCGGGGCACACCAGCCCTCCAGGAGAGGGACAAAAAAAAAAAAAAAAAAACAAAACCAAGCCAAACCCGGGCACGCAGAGCCTCGCCACCACCCCGCTCACCTTGTTCATGTCCTGCAGGTAGAGCCAGGCGTTGAAGGGGCGCAGGGCCAGGTCCAGGTCGGACAGCTTGAGCTCGGCCACGCCGGTGCTGACGTTCCTCTCGTCCTCGTCGATGCCGAAGACGGAGAAGCGCAGGCTGTTCTCCTCCAGCGCCGCCGGGTCCAGCGGGATGGAGAAGCGCTCGTCGAAGGCCACAGCGTAGGTGCTCCGCTGGATCTGCCACGGGGAGAGCCGAGGGGCTGGTTGAAGAGGAGCCCCCCGCGCCGCCACCACCGTCTCCCTCTGCCCACCTCACCCCCCTGAGACCTCCTAAGGCGACTTCCCCACGCTCCCCCGCCAGCTCTGCCCAACCTCCGCAGTCCCCAGGGGATTAAAGTGCCTCTGTGGGAAAGGCAGATCTGCAGAAAATTTGCTTTATAGCACTGATCGCTCTCAGTTTACAGCCTGTTGTATTTTGGGGACGTCTGGATGAAAGCTACTATAAGAAGTTTTAGCCATCATTTGAAAATAAAACAAGAACAACAATAAAAAAACAGGTACTGCAGAGCATTAAAGGAAAAAAAAAGACTTCATGACTTGTCTCAGGATTGCAAAAGAGGGTAAATAGGGCTGGTAAATTATGAATAATGATGCTAAATAATAAATATCTCCAGAGCGTAAATACAGAACCTGATCTTGGGATGGAAAAATGGTCTTGAAAGAGTGCTGGGAAAATATTTTGCTGTCTTTTTGTGTGCCTCCACCCCCAGGGAAGTGGTTTCTTCGGTGGGATGGGGCTTTCTGCTCCATTCTGGAACAGCCTGATAAAATCAAGCTGGCAGACCCAGAGGCTTTCCAAAATCCCTCTGCAAAAAGCCAAGATGCCAAGAGGCAATTGGAGGCTCCTGCTTTCCCAGAGCACTTTTTGTGGTGTTAAAAAAAAAAAAAAAAAAGGATTTTTTTTTTTTCCCCAAAACCAGCTCTGATCATGCCTGCAAGGAGGGAGGAATGCCGAGGTAGTCCCATTGCCTCTTTATCTGACTGGGCAAAATTTTTGACCGCCCCATCACATGCAGAGAAGGACTCCAGGACTCATCCCCCTCCAGTTCCCATCTGGGACCCCTGCCACCCAAAAACCCCGCAACCAGCCCCAACCTCAGCGGTGGCTCAGCACAGGTGAGCCCGGACCCCTTTCCACCCCAGGACACGTCACCACCCTACGCGCCCGCGTTGCGAGCAGCACCACGCCCGCGCGGGGTTTTCGGGGAAGGAGCCGCTCACCCGGGAGATGCCGACGATCTGCTCGGCCGGCAGCAGGCTGATGCGCATGAAGCAGGACTCGAAACGCGTGTCCTCCTTCTCCAGCAGGTCCTTGCCCTGCAGCAGCGTCACGTGCAAGGTGGCCGCCTTCCCGTCGTACTCCATGGACACCTCCACCTGCCCCACGGTGATGTCCTGCCCAAAGTTGTTCCCGATGGAGGAGATGGAGCTGAGCGAGTCGGCCGAGATGGATTTCTTCAAGGGGCCGTAGGGGGCCAGCCCCAGGTCTTTGCTCATCAGCTCCAGGCTCCCCAGCTCGTTGATGCTCTCGAAGGTGTCAGCCGCCCGCAGGCTGGCTTGGCGGATGGGCGACGTCTTCCCCAGCCCCCGCTGCGAGCCCACGGTGGCCCCGCGCTGCGAAGGAGAAGCAGTCACTGCCACTTGGTCCCCTCCTTGCAAGAAGCACTTCCGCACCTCCAGCAACTCCGCGTTTGCACCAGGAGCAGCACTGAGCCCAGCTCCCCACGCCTGATTTATCTTTTTTACCTTGTGCTTGACATCCGAGCACGCCGCCCCGTATTTCTGCTCCAGGTAGCGGTAGTCATAGTTGGGGAAGGGGGACGGCGCCGGGTAGCTGCCGGAGCGCCAGAGCTTCCACAGGTTGATGGCCGCGATCCCCAGCAGCGCCAGTGCGCCCGCGGCGTAGATGCCGACCTCCCAGCGCGGCGGACTGGTGGCCACTGCAAGGGGACAGAGGCACCGTGAGCCACCCCATGGAGGGGGCTTCGGCCACATCCCGGCCAGGAGCTCTTCATCCCCTTCACATGGGATCAGCTGCAGAGGCTGGGAATTAATCGCAGCTGCCCACAGGTTGAAAAAGGGCAGTGGGCAGTGCTTTGCAAGCCTAGAGTCGCGGACTTTTGGCCAAGCAGCCCCTGGGAGGTGAGGCGCACGCGGGTTTCTGCCCCGCTCCCCAGCAAGCAACATCGGTGAATGGTTGCAGCGCCCCTGGGACGCAGGGAGCTCCCGGCAGCGGGTGCAGCCCCGTCCCGCTCACAGCAATCCCGCATCGCCTTCGTGCTGAAGGGAACTGCTCGGGATGCCAAAAAAAAAAAAAAAAAAAAGGAAGGAAAAAAAATTGGAATGGGAAAAAAAATCGGAAATATGGGAAAAAGAACCCTAAGGGTAAGTGATGGGAGATGCAGAGGAAAAAGCCTGGCTGGAGGCTGCGAACTGGGTCGGCTGTGATGGCACAGCGAGCCGTCGGTGCTGCATTGCAGCAGCCTCCATCGCCCGAGCGATTCAAGCAATGCCGGTGGCTCAGCCTAACAAGAAGAAAAGGAGGGGAGTCAGGTGGGGGGGGGGAGATTTGTGATTATTGAGCGCTGCCGGGGGCCCCCCAGCGCTGCCTCCTGTGTCACACCACCATGCTCCTGCCTTCAGCGGCGGCTTCAGAGGCAGAAGGAGCCGAAGCCAGGCTGGTCCCATCACAGCTTTATGCCCCCGACCTGCTCTGGCAGGAGGGCTGTGTCAGGAGACAACAGCTGTTTGTACCCCAAGCAGCGAATTCTGGTCCCTCGAAAGGACCACGAGCAGCCCAGAGGGATTTTGTGGGATAAAAGCTTGGGGCAGAAGCCAGGTCTGGCTTCCTCCATCCCTGTCCAAGCACGGTTTAGGTTTGTGCAGGGCTGTGGTGCATCCCCCTGCATCCCTGGGGGGTGATGGTGCTGGGGGAGGCGCTGTGGCTCCCCTCTTCCTAGCGCACTCCCACGCACAGAGGTGCTCGGCGGCAGCCAGCTTCGCCAAATTCACAAAATCCTGTTATAGCACGGGGGCAAAACCGGGGCAAAACCCAACCCCTTCTGACTCCTGCTTCTGAATAACTCCAGGCACAAAACCCAGCTGTGCTCTAAACCCGCTTCCTACGAGTAACCTGCCCATTTTTTAGGGCAGAGTGCCTAATACTGGGAAGTTTAGGAATTTTCCTTTTTCAATTAAAAAAAGTCAGGAGATGAAACTCCATGCTCATGTGTGATGGAGAGGGGCTCCTGATGAAAGCAGCGGGGACCAGCAGCTCTCCCGCAGAGCTGTGTATGCCAGCACCGAGGGCTCAGCCCGCCCCCAAAAACCCTTCCCGGAGCTCATTAAACCACTCACCGCTCAGGCGGTACCTGCCCGCGTGGTCACTGTCCATGGCAAGCACTCCCCGCTAGCGGGACAGCCTGCAGTGCACAGGGAAAAGCAGTTAGGGTAAGAGGAAAAAAAATAATTAAATTGTCTTTTTTTTTTTTTTGTCTTTCTAAGTAGGGATGCTAAATAGCTGCTCAATGACTTTTCTCTATTACCTTCCTCACCCGGAGGGGTTTTCCCAGGTGAATGCTACGTGAGACCCAATCTTAAACACGAGCAATTCTCCAAACTAGACCCGAACCATGCTCGTGGCCAGGGAGGAAGAGCTGGATTTGCCTGGTGGCTGAAGATTTGGATACCATCTTCCAGTTCAGCCGGGCTATCGATGAATTTGGGCATCCAGGGGGCAGCCGATCCCCCAGCCCATCCAGGTTTGGAGTTTAACAGGAGAATTGGAAATTGCAGTGTTTCATAGCGTAAAATATGAGCCCCGGTAGCCTGATGTGGCTGGCAGACCTCCACTAAGGGCAACAGGGTCCAGCAGGAGAAGGGTTTTCTGAATGTAACAGAGCCACAAAGCATCCCGAAACAGCAGCAAGGCTCGGAGATGCCCACCTCGCCCCAGCCTCGCGCCTCGGTCGCGCTGTGCATCAACACTCGGCTGAGAACGGGCACCTCGTGTCACCCCCGGGCTGAGCGCCACGAGGGACGTCCAACACCGCGAAACCGGGTGGTGACAAGCACATCGCCACGGGGGCTCACCCAGAACAGACCCTTTTATCTGCTGGAAAACCACCTCACCTAAGAGGTTTCATTTTCTGGCTTTTTGAAACTGTGAAAATAAAAGAAGTTTAGAGGAACAAGTTTCTCTGCAAAAGTGCAAATATCCCTTGTCAAAACGCCCCGTTTCCTTCAAAGCCGTTCCCCCCGTGACAGCGTTTTCTGAGCAGCTGTGAGGACAAGCAGCAGCTCCAGCAGATTTCCGAGGCATCCCCATGAGAGCCGCCGACTGACTGCAGCATTCATCGGAGGAATTAAATGAGCTGGTATTTCCCCCAGCAGCAAGACGACGACAGCCTTTCCTGGGCACGCAAACGAAGGTGCAACCAGAGCTCGGGAGGAGATTTACAGCTTTTTGTGTCAAGCCAGGCTTTCCCCACCTGTTTTTGTTTGTTTGTTTGTTTTTAGTTTTTTTCTTGGTGGGACGTCGGGATCTGGGTATCACAATGGGGTCAGGGCAGCTCTGCTCTCCTTGAGAGCTGCTGCGATGGGACGTGGGGCATCTCCTGCTCGGGGGGATAAAACAGCTCAAAGGGGGAGACCTGCCAGTGAAGCCACGTGTCTGCTGAGAGAGGGGGGGCAATTCCCTCAAAATTAAGAGGGCTGACACCCCCGCTTGCCCTCGCTGCTGTGACCACTCGAGGCTAGAAGACGCTCGCACAAGGGGTCTGCATGGTCCCAGCGCGCCTCAAGCACCGCGGGTAAATCCAGGACACGCTGCAGAGCAAGCTGCAGCCCCCAAAAGTCATAATCCAAGTTATAAATGGCAGCAGTGATCTCTGTGCAAACCTTGCCTGCTGCCCCTGGTCGCCCAGCACGGGCAAGCTCCGTCCCCTCCACCCTCCAGCACCGTCCCCACGTCCTGGGCTGGGAGCGGGGCTTCTCCATCCCCCCCAGTCCATCCCCAGCCTCCTGCCAGAGGGTGAAAGCCTCGATCCGCAAGGCAGAAAAGTAGGATGGGGTTTGCTGATGGTGAGTTTGTTAATAACAATAAATCCGAGACCTGACCCGAGGGGTTGGGCTCTGCCCCTCACCGTGCTGAGCCCTGAACGCAATCCCACCGTGCTCCCCCTCCCACGGTTACTGCTGCAGGAGGTGAGGGCAGCAGCCACCTCCCCAGCAGACCCCCCCACTCCAGGCACCAAGCAGTGCCCCAATCTTCCCAGTTTTTCACCCAAAGAGGACCCCGCACCACCCCACGCCTCCCGCAGCCACAAGGCAGCGCTCGGTGGCACCGGTGCTCCAAGGGTCTACGGAGCCACGGCGGGCACAGGCCTGGATCTGTCTCAACACCAATTGCTGGCTTTTTTTAAAAATTTTATTTTTAGCCTGTGCTGGTTAAAAGCAGGGAAGAAGGAAATCCTCGGGACCCTCCTCACCTCCATCCTTAGCCGGGCAGCATTTGCATCCCCGGCAGTGCCTGGGAATGCAGCAGAGCCCGGCCCAGCGAGCCGGGGAAGCCAATGCTGAGCCCAGGGGGTGGCTCCGGGGTTGAAGCAGCCCCCAGCTCCTCCAAGGGGTGCCAGGTTGAGCTCCTTCCACACCAGGAATTTCCAGCGCGATGCCAGGCTGGGCTCCTCGCACCGGCTGCAGGGCGCAGCGCCTGCTCACAAGTGCAATGAGCTGGGCAGCCTCTGCCCCGCATCACCCAGAGCGAGGAGGTTTTTGCCCTAAAGGTTTTGCCCTAAAGCAGCCCAAACCCCCGGCCGAGCAGGCTGGGGGGAGCAGGGGCCCCAGTCACGCCACATTTCTGTAGGGTTGCTCTGGAAAAGCGTTTCCCTCCTGGTTCATCCTCGTGGCACCACAGCCAGGGCATCGCTCAGCCCTGGGGTCTTGCATCCGCACCCACTCGGGGTACCCCAAATCCCCCTCTCCTGCCTCCCAGGGACCCCCAGGTCCACCCAGCACCCTCTGCTCCCCCTTTGTAGCACCTTTGGGCTCTTCCCTTGCTCCCCCCAGGGTATTTTTCTGCTTCAGGACCCGTGTGCAGGAGGCGACGCGCATTGCAATAAGCTCAGAAAGCTGCACCGGCGAACCCCCCAAAATAAATAAACAAGTAAAAAAATAAATAAAAAATAAAACCGCGACCCCAAAACACTGCAAGAGGGCGAGAAGATGCTCTGCAGGGGTCGCATCCCCTGCCTGGGGGGTGGCGTGGACCCGACGGGGGTTTCCTCCCCTGCCTCCCCCTCTCCCCCCCATCACCACCGTCAACCCCGCGTCTCGGACTCACCGCTCCTTTGGGGAGAAAAGGGAGAAAAAGCTCATTTTGCGGCCGGGGGGTGCTGGCAGCGGGCGGCTGGAGCGGGGACTGCGGGAGGGGCCGCCCCCTCCCGCCCCCCAGGTGCGGCCCCAGCCGCCGCCCGCCCCCTGCAGCCCCCGGCCCCGCCGGGCGGGTTTGGGATCGGCTGCTGCTCCCCCCCCCCCCATCCCGCCCCTTCCTCGGGTTTGGGTTTCCCCCAGCCACCAGCATCCTTCAGCCCCGGGGTCCTGCATCAGATAAGGCATGGGATGAGACAGATGCAGTGAAAACCCAAATCCCCCCCCCCTCCTGCCCCCCAGGGACCCCCAGCTCCATCCAGAGCCCTTTGCTCCCCTCTTATAGCATCCTCCAGCTCATCCTTCAGCTGCTTCAGGACCCGTATCCCCTCCTCTTCCCTCCCACAGGGGTGATGCTCTCCTCTATAAGGCTTTTTACGGGCTACGGCTTGAAATCGTTACCCCAGAGCCAAAGGTTTGGCTTCTCGCCTGTCCTTAATGCGGGCTCCGGGGCTTCAGGTCCCTTCCCACCGCTGCAGGACAGAAACCACCGCGCTCCTCGCCCCCCCTTCCACCCCTGGACCCCGGGGGGGGGGAAACTGGGCAAGGTCCCGGCTCTGCCCCTTCGGCCACAAAACCCACAGGTTCTCCTCTCCCTCAGCGCAGCACAAGTCAAAGGCTCATCCCGAAAACACCAATTCCATGGGATTTGTCCCCAAAAAGCCCTTTGATCGGAGACCAAAAGCTCAGCACACCCGGCAGGCGCTGTCTGCTGTGGCAAAGGAACTGGTCAGCAGCCAAACCTCCCCGAGGTGCTCCTATGGGGTGGGGATGGAGAGCCTGCCTTCTCCTCTCCTAGCCTCGGAGCCCTGTGTTCAGCCTCTTTCCTACTCCAAATGCCGGGCCACTGCTCCGTAGGAGCGAGTGGTAATTCCAAACAGAAAGATTCAATTTGCTCAAATTAGTGAAAAAATAATAATCACAATTTGGGGAGGAAAGAAAACCATTCGCCCCAAGGAAAAGGCCAGCTCACCTGGTGCACAGCAGCGTGATGCTCCAGGAGCTTTACCTCCCAGGAAAACCCACCAAATCCTTCCTGGCGGAGAATTCATCTTTAGGGAGAGATGGTTTTTAATTTTCTCATAGATAAAAAAGAAACAAAAACCAACAATGGACTGAATTTCAACTGCAGCCCCATTTTGGGTGGGAGCTGAACCTCGTCCCCCAGCTGAGAGCCCTCTCCAGGAGCACGGGTTCCCCCCAAAGCAGCCCTTCGTCCAGATGTACAAAAGGCAGCTGGAAATTGAGCTGGCGAGGGTTTCTTCCTTCCTCAGATCCCAAACCTAAGAGAGGAGAAGCGTTCCCAGGGGCCAGCAGCCGTCCGTCTCCGCAGCCCCGGACACCAGCACCCTCTTGTGGGGCCTCCTTGGGCTCAGCCCCGTCCACGGCTGACCTCCAGAAAGCTGGGTTTAGCCAAATTCGGTTTGGCCGGTATCTCTCGGCCATCTGAGAGCAACGTAAGGCACCCAAGTGGCCCTATGAAAATATTTTGTTAATACCACGGGGACATGGTGGAGGTACCTCAAGCAGCTTCTGCTTGCAGCGGCACGCTCAGCCAGCTCGCTAGGAAGTAAAGAGCTCTTTATTTCTGGTCAAAACACTCCTGGAAAAGCCCCCCAGCAGCAGCCAGCTGTGCGTCGGGCATTTTCCAGGTGGTTAAACCATCACCCCCGCCTCGTGCTGCTGTTCTTACACCTTCACCTCTGGAGGGCCTCACCTTTTATGTGCTTCTTCAGCCTCTGCTGATTTACCTTATTCACTTACCCCTGCCCCATCTGAATTCCCATACGAAATACCACCCAGAGCAGTACTCTGCAGACTTTTAAGTCTAATAATAGTAATAACAGACCACTGAGCCTTTTAAGAAATAAATACCTACATACAAACACACACACACAAAAAAAAACACAAACCACCACCACACACACAATGAACATGCTTGAGCCTAAAGAACAAACAGCCAGGGACGGACGAACAGAAGGCAAGAAGTGTTCTGGAAGCCCAGCACCCAAAATCTCTGCCCACTGAAGGCTCCCACCAGCACACGGAGGTACCTCAGAGGATGGAGCAGTGCAGAAAAGCACCAACAGGCATGTGCCCTCCCCAGGCTTGCCTCCTTGCAGGAACTAAATGGCTGCTGCTCCTTCGCCTGGCAGATCCATGCAGGGGGGCAAGGGCCATTGCCTGCTCCTTTAAAATCCAGCTTAAAAAAAATATATAAAATAAGGCAGTAGCTGTGTCAGAAGCTGTTGGCGATGACAAAGAGGCAGACGAGACTCAGCGCTTCAAAAGCAAGGATATCCCTATTGCTTTCCCATCTGGAAAAAAAAAATCCCATCCCACACGTATGTACTGCATTGAACACACCAAGAGAAACCCTCTGGGACTTTCCTGCTTTCACAGCCACAGAGCCTGGTGGCTGTTTGGCGGTCTCCTGCCCCGTGACTCACAGCACAGACTGGCAGCGAGGAGTCAATGCCACTGTCACCAGGCATGGAACGAGGTGCGTGCGCTCATCGCAAGGCAGCGCTGGTGTTTTGGGGTATCGGACTTCGGAGGATCCATTCTCATCGACCAGAGCCCGTGCAGGAGGTGATTCAGCATTAGCTGAGTATGTTTTCACTCACCTGGCCAATTCCCCTGCATTTTCCCTTTTTAAACCCAACAACTTACCACTGGTAAACTTCACTACAAACATTATGGCATACCCACACGAGGAAGCTACCTCGTTCCAGTTTTCTGAGAAGGAAGGTGAGTGAAGAAAGCCTGCGGTAAGATAAGGATGCGCGTGGTTGTGGGAGACAGTCACCTCTTTCATCTCCACGGGGGGTGGTCTCATCTTATGCCACTGCAAATATCATTTAAGTAAAGCTTCTCAGCTGTCCTTTCATCATCTCTGTATGAAGTTGCTTTTGCCTGCTTCTCAGAGAGATGATCACAAAAGGATTTCTAAAACCAGGCAAGATTTCAATGATTAGAGCCCACCTGCAATGCTGGACATGAAATCTGGAAAGGAAGAACCGAGACTGCAACGTTACTCAACGTGTTGTGTGCACAGCTCACGTCCGCTTTACTGTGCAAAGATCACCAGTGTAAATGACCTGCAAGAAGCTTCTGAATTGCAACAGCTGACCAAGGACTTGTACCATCCATTTCTCTGAAAATGTGGACACGGTGGTTATCTTAAGGCCCAGGACCCATCACAGACAGCACGGAAGCATTTGGTAGTTTTTGTAGCAAGGGAAATTCAAGCCAAGCCCCCTCAGCCCCACTTTTGAGGTGACGAGCAAGACAAAAGAGGAGCACAGGCACGTTGTACCAAAGAACACACCAGCAAACATCACTTTATTACACCGGTTCAGTTATCCAGACTAGCCATAAGAGCCATGTAGATGGATGTAGACGAACACAAGTCAGTGTCTTACGTATTAGGTCAAAGCTCCAGAACTGTTACTGGGAAGGGGTACGCTTCACCAGTTGTTTCAGATGTACACGTGTGGCCCTTTGGCGGGGCGGGGAGGAGGGAGGTGCAGTGACAGATCCCCCCCCCAGGTGTGCCTGCTACCACCCAGCTCCTGAGACAGCCTCGAGGTGGTCGTAGGGCAGAGATCAGCGGGGCACCACAGCGATAACCAGCACAGACGGAATGGAGATACACTGACCTGAGCCTCGCTCAGCTGGGACTACACAAGCACAACACACTGGTACAAGCTACCAAACAATCAGTTAACAGTTCACAGGACTGGTAGAAAGCTGGAAATTAGAACGACTCGGGGTGGAAAGGCATAGAAATAAATACTCGCTCAACTCAGCACCGTCTGCCCATTTACAAACTTGCCAGCATCGAGTTGCACAGCCATTTATTCTCCACTACCTCAGAGCAGCAAAAGACTAGGATTTAAGAGCAGCCATTGGGTGACTATCCACAGGACGTTGTACGTACTCGAGGAAGAAGATGGATGCTACCTCTCACACTGGTCATCCTCCTCTCTGTATGCTAAGCGACTGGGGCAGGCCCCAGGGCCCACGAACACTGCTTCATTTGTTGAGCTCTTCTGATGCAACCCATTCATTAACTAATGCTCCATTACTTGAAGAGCGCCCTACTGCTAACTGTCCGTTCTTTAGGGGTGGAAAATATTTGGGTCACTCTGTAAACATAGAGAAATGCAGATTTTGGTTGTTGTTCATGTACAGGACCAAAACCGCTCAGAAATGAGGATGTTTGCTAGCCAGCAGCTCTGCAAGTCTCCTGCCACTTCAAAAGTTTGGGGCTGTGCTCTTTAAATGTTACTGGTGTTGTTTATGTAATTTTCTTCTGGATAAACACTTCCCTGAAAAATATCCTTTAAGAGCCAGATTAGATCATTGTATCTAAAAAGTGATACGGTTACATCAGTGCCTCAGGGGCCAATGCAAAGGCTTAGAGCAGGGTTTACCAAATTGATGCTTAGTTGTAGCACTTACATTTTGGAATAACGACCTGAAAAAATGCAGCCCAGGTTTCTAATTTATTTTCCTAGATGCTGAGTCATGAGCAAAAAAAAAAAAAAAAAAAAAAGCTGTTTAGTTTGGCCTGCAAACCTCCACTACGCACTGCTCAGTGAGGAACGATGCGCGTTCTTCCCGCTTGCTCTTTTTGGCAGGGATGGCAGCATGGTAATGGCTATTTTGTGCGTGATTGCAGAGAACACCTTTTCCAGTTGGACTCAGGAGATTGCTCAGCCTGGAGCTACCTCAAGAGGAGAAGGGGGCAGCTCTGAAGGTGGCAGAACAGGACACGCCTTGTACAGCAGACACCAAGAATTAAATCCTCTTGGCAAGCAAAGAGCTGAGAATAAGGCAAATAACTTAAGAAGGATGGAGTAACTCCCAGTTTTCTGTTTGTAATAGATTTCACTCCATGAAGCAAATGAAAGGCGGGCTGACCTTTCTTATTTAACCCTCCCTTCCATTTAAGAGATGACCAAGATTAAAAAAAAAAAAAAAAAGAAGTCCTTCTGTCTCCCTAGAGCTGTGACATAACATAAAATTATTGTAAGCTATTCCAGGATATTGAAAGTCAGTTTAGAGAAAGGCAGTAACCCCTGCATTACAGGGGCTGTAACAGTAGTGTACTGTATCACATTCTGTGCAAGTTACGCAACTTGTTCACAAGCTTCAGCTTATCTATGTTTTATCTCGCTGCACTTCTGTTAATTGGTGGCTGAACACGTTACACAATCTGACTCCACACCTCAAGGTATTTTCAAGCAGAAGAAACAAAATTCATTTCCTGTGCCGGTATCTGCACACTCCAAAACAAGTGCTCCTAATGCCCAAATGTCAAAACCGAAATCTCACAGTTTACTGGAAATAGGTCAGCTAGATTCCCTTTGGGCTTTGTTTTAAAGCCCCTTGTCTCCAAACCTTGTTTGCTAGGAAGACATACAACACGCTTGGACGAAGATCCCATCTCGTTGCAATGGTGTTGGTTCTGACTTCCCTCTACACAGACTTTCTCTGACTCTGACTAGGTGTACACAAGGAGAAAGGGTGCGCATGTCAATGCGATATCTTTTCCCCCAAGAGGACTTTCACACGTTGGAAAACTAACAATGAAACAAGTTAGGTAGGATAAGGTTGAAACTGTCCACCAGGCCAACTTGAGCACAACGAGTTCTTTTTAGCCCTTTGTCTGTTGCTCAAAGTTTCCTTTCCCTTAGTTTGTTCCCATTTTGTTCATCCAGTATTGAAGAATGTCCATCACCATTGCTCAAGCACTTGTCCTTTTCATATTTGTGTTCTTGCTTCTGTCTTCTTATTTCCTTATACCTCAAGGTGATGTCACTAAAAAGAAAAACAAACAGACATGTATACCAGCGATGCGAATAAACAGTTTCAATATACAATAAAAACAATAAACCAGTTCTGTTCTGGATGCAAGCACCCTTGGGATAACTTAACCCATCTGAGTATTTTGGCTGGAAATTTCTGAAATTGCTGATGGCATTAATTCATTTGAGATCTGTTTCTTGCTAGTAGTCTGGCTATTTTCACTTCTTTCAGAAGCATAACACAACAGCAAGTTCAACAACAACCTGTTGCACAGGGCCTGCTCCAGAGATCACACTGTAATTCTTTCAGCCTTGTACTGCTGCTATTTTTTTTTAAACCTGCACAGAGCAGCATCCAAACCCAAGGGGTTTAAGTTGGCTCACTTGTTGCTAACACTAGGACAGCTTGGACAATTGCAGTGCAGTACTGTTCTTGCAGTGAAGCCGTAAACATCTTTGTCTTGTCTAAATCACAGCACACAAAAACCAGAACACTAACCTTGGTTGCCTTCTACATTCAGCCAGGAAAGCCGCATGAAGTCAGGCACTTAACTGTTCACCTGCTTCTACAGCAACAATAACACAAGCAGTCCCACAAAGACCACAGCTACCAGAGGCTTGATCCATAAAGAAAACTGCCAGGATCACGCATGGAAAACTCCCTGCTTACTTAATAATTCTTAACAGAGAAACACTGTAGCTCTACCCATCCAAAAGAGCTGTAGTCCCTCTTCAGGAGGCACTGAAGGCTGATGACAGCATACACTTGACATTCCACACGCTGTTGAACAGAAGCCTAGAACAGTCCACCCCTAAGATCCAGGCCAGACCTGGACATAGCACAACCACTTCTCACCGAATGAAGAAACGCCAGGCTGTCCAGGTGAGCACAAGTATAATCCCCAAGATCCAGCACTGGGTAATGTAGAAAGGAAGCGACAGCGTGAGCGTGTAGGGATCGTACTTCACTACAATCAGGAACTCTGTGGCAGTAATAGCAGCAACCAGCCAGGCCTGCTGACCCAACTTCTTATGGAACTTCCTGCAAAACAAACACAGAGATAAAGCAAAGCCATTACTATCAAACTAAGCATTTGGAGAAATATTCATTCATAAAAAGACAGCTGGGGTAATAATTTCATTTAGCTTTGCACAATTCTGTAAGTCTGGTCCGGATTACACACACACATGCAGGCTGACAGCTTCCACGCTGGTATAAATTTCCTCTCAGAGGCCCTGAAAACACTTCAGAAGTTAAACTCCAACATTACATGATGCAGGGAAGTACCCCTACTTTCAGGGTATTGGTAAATCCAAGTAAAAAAAAATTATCCAACCACCTTGAGATTAGCTGAGGTTCGGGGTAAGGTATGAAGTAGGAGCGCTACTCCTAGATTACTCCTGCAAATACCAAGTCACACTGCCATACCTGTATTTAACCCCTAGATAATTAATTGCATTCTGAAATTTACTCTTCCCAAGTAGGTGTTCAGTAAGCTGTCACTAACGACCTCTAAAGCGATTTTAACAGAAGAAAGCTTAATAACAACAGGGTAAGTCACTGGGAGACACAAGGAAGGTGTTCTACTTCTAGGACAACACAACCTTGAAACAAAAACATGCTTAATATTTAATCCCCAGGGTTTGTTTTTAAGCAGGAGCAGACAAGCAAATTAGAAACTGCACTGTTCTGTACAAGCCTAGCGAAGGAGTGTACTAATCAATCACTACTGCTAGGAATTAAACTGCAGTACAACCAAGACATCTATTTAGAGGCTCTACTGGCAGAACGAGAGATTGGAGATAAGCTATCTTTTGGGCCACGTACTCCTGCACGGGAAATACATAAAAATAAAATACCTACTGACTGTCCTTCAAGAAATGTCAGTACCCTCACAGTCAGACTATTACTAGAAACCTGGGTAAGTTGCTTGATCTAAGCAAGCTAGATCCTGCATTTCTTGACCCTGTCTGCTAACGTCGTTTCTAGACTTGACATTTTTTCCCTTTTACTAACCTGTCAGACTAGATGATTCGTATAGCAGATGTAGCTCTGTTTAGGCAGCACAAGACCTTTTCTCTGCCTTGGGTTGCACTGGCATCCTGCCCACCACAGCACCACCGGTACACATGGATTTGCTGCCCAACAGCATAGCCAAGTAGGTGACTTCACACTTGGTAGAATAAAGCTTTGTTCTTCTATCACCCACCTTCTGAAACTTGGATGCAGAGGGGCCTTGCCCTCTCACTTATCACAACGTGTTCTGATGTACATTTTCCTACCAGGCCATTTCTCTTTTGTCCAGCTTACTGTGTTACTCCGCTCCTACCGCAGCGTAAGATGCAGAATGAAACGCATCCAGGAGGACCTCAGTGTAAAGTGACAGAATTACCAGGGCAGGACAAAGGAGATGGGGAGCAAGTGTTTTAACAACCTTCAGTGGGCTGGGGAGAGAGAAACGGACATGTTAAGATGACATCTGCAGTGCTTCTAAGGCACTGCAGCAACAGGAAATTCTAGTTGGGCCTGTAACTATGGCTTAGACACTGGCTTAGTAAATGCTGCGATATTCAGTGGCCACGTAAAACCTTGGGGCTGTATTTCCTTCCCAGTTTTGCCACAAAACGGACAAAAGAGAAACCACCTAACAAACCCCTGATTAGGATTGCCCTTGGAGAGGGGCTGCTCAGCTAATGCTTCTCTCTGCGAGGCAGAGAAACAAGCCTGCCACCTTCAGCTGGTATAATGCCCAGCTTGCTCAGGTCAGAACAGACCCCCAGGCATCTCCAGTAGTGCTGGGGAGAGGGAGCTGCGACTGCACATTTGCTCCCAACTTCTCTTCCCTTCTTTTCATCTGTTGCCAGCAGTTGCATTGAGAGCAGCCTTCCTTTAGCAGGCATTTTGCTGCTGCTCAGACACATCTGCGCCATTGAATCCCCTTGGAGTCTCTGTATCTGGAAAAAGAACTAAGCATGGGAAGCAAACAATTTCTCTTCACTCTCCTGTGATGCTTTCCTGAATCTAGGGGAGTCATAGCAAGTCAAGCACACAAAACACACATTTTCTTTAACAAGAGGCCCGACAGCCATATTTGACACCAATGCATAAGTTCAAACTACACAACATTGACCAAATACACTGGAAAAAAATATGATACAGTAAACCGAGTGTGGATTATTGCTGATGCAGATGGGATGAGTGCATTCCACTTTAAAAAATATCCTGCCTACACCAACTCAAGGTGAAAGGACTTCAGAAACTGCTCCAGGTGATTTACCTGAGATTAACCAGGCAGAAGCTAGCCATAACACATGGACAGAGTAAAAAGAAACATCTCTCACTGTGAACTCAAGCTGTTCAGATGACTGGATCAGCTTTCTGCTTTGCTGATCTGCGTCCTGATTTGCCATTGTTTTCTTTCACTAGCTTATGAGAGCACACTGACAGAAGAATCAAGGTAACTCCAACAGAGAGCTGCGCAGACCCTAAGGCTGACAAAGAAGAGAGTTGGTTCTTCTCTCATGAAAGGTTTTAAAGAAAATCCTATATATTTTTTTTTAATTTGATGAATGAGTTTAAAATTCAGGGCCTTAATGCAGACCCCTTGGAAGAGACATGAAGACTAGAAACCAGGAAGGTATGGCAAGGTCAGCTGCTACAGGTCCTCTTATATTGTGGCATTTCTGGTCAGGAACATTTCATTAGCCAGTCCTCAAGAACTCCAGAGGCAGAGCATATCAACTGGAATAGGAGCACAGAATATCTTAGAGTTGGAGAACAACTTCAAGAACCACCTCTCTCTTGGACTATTCCCTTCTAGATACTTTTTTGTCACCATGCTCAGATCAAGTTCCTGCAAGTAGTCCTATGACTCTCTGCACATACTAAGAATCATGAATGAGAAAAAAAGAGTTTTTGTATTTGAAATTTGCAACATTTAGTCCAGAAAGTAGAAATGTTAGCTGAAGAGACCTAATCGGTTTATCTCAGACAATCCCATCAATAACAGACAAGGCACTGTGCCATGATTCTGACAAGGAAGGTCAGTGGAATACTCCAACCTTTGTCCATAAAGTTGTTGAATGAGTTTCCAAAAGGAAAAGGTCAGGAAGGTTTCTTGTGTGGTGTTAGCTGGGAGCCTCCCATACAGCCTGCTCTTCCTCAGCAGCTTCTCCCTACAACACAACAGGAAGAACCCATCAAGGAACTCCACTAAGTTCCTTGGCTCAAAATGATGTGCAACTGAAAATACACCCAGATACACTGGTAAAATGGGGGCAGATGATCTCTGCTTGGATGACACAAAATGCCTGAAGGAATCAAAATCCGGTTGCAAGAATCTTTACAGAGCAGGTATCAGGGAAGACCAGATGCTAGGTTCCACCATTTTTCATGAACAATCTGGTGAGGTCAGGTCTGTGGTGCATCAAGCAGAGCCATGAACCTCAGAAGAAAGGGAGTTAATCACCTTACCCACCAAGAGAAACAGGCCAGTAGGTGGTGGTGGCAGTCATGAAGACATGCAGTTCAGGATGAGAGTCTCTGCTTGCTTGATGAATTTCTCCAGCTCATTGAAAGAATGGAAAGAATTAGCAGTGAGGCACTGGTGACTGATGATTCTTGTAAATTTCAATGTCAGGCCATGTGGTTGAACAGAGGGCAAAGGAATTGTTTTTTTCTAACCCAAACGAAAGGACCAGAAGATGGGGGAGTGGTGCTAAGGAGAGGAGCTCACCAGTGAGAGGTAGAGACCTCTTCTTACCTTTGAGTTGGAGGCACGTCCCAAACCAGTAGGTCCGACACCAAAGGCAGGGGCAGCCTGCCACTGCTGAATGTCCTGCAATCCGCCTAAGCAATGTGGGTTGGCCCTTCTTCCCAGCTCTAGGAGTCAAAGCCTTGCAATGGAAACTGATCTTCAGAGAATGGTGGAACCCTAAATTCTGAACACAGACACTTTTGTGTTGGTCAGTGACAGACAATGAGCACCCCTTGAAGCCAGGCGTTGTCTTAGACTTAAGATGTGGGCTCAGGCAATTTGTGACATTACCACTAAAACTTAAAAGAAAACGCGATTTTGAGAACAAAGCATTCTCTGATCTTACATGGTCTGCAGAAACAAAAGCAGCAAGGACAAATATGATGCTTAAGTAGGAACAGTCTGAAAGTACATGCACTGTTGTGTATAGGTGCACTTTGCCTTCAGTATACTTTACTGCAGGGTCTGCTGATGTGCAAGAGGGTGCCATGAGAGCTTCAGGGGACCAGGAACCAGTTGGAAGACAGATCAAGAAAAGAAGCACCTTTAAGAAACAGATTTTTTAGTTTGGGCCCTGTTGTCCTTAGAAGGTACTACTAAGGACTATAGTTCCTGGCTATCGATCTGAAAATGGAGTTAAGTACTCCCCTGCCCACAAGCCAGTGGCACTCCAGCTAATTTATACGTTACATGCTCAAAAGAGTGATCATTTATTAAATCTGAGGTTAAAAACAGTGCATATGGAATGCCCTTAACAGCTGTTCTCCATCCAGATGCAGTCAGAATTTTACCTCCAAACCAAAAGAAAACAAAGCAGATGCTCTGGGGTTAGATCATTTTGTCCCCAACAAGCTGAGATGGATGCCAACAAGCTGGAGCAAACTGGAGCAAACACAGAATAAAGCAAGTGAAGCTTGACATGGTAATATACACAAGAGGACTGGCTTACGGGTCATCCATGAAGTCGTAGATCTCCCTCATAGCCACACCTCCCACATTAACAAAAAAGACAAGTCGTAACAGGACCAAGTAGTGTTCTGGTGGCATCCAAAGGACAAACTTCAAGTAAAATGTGTTCAGCTCTGCCAATAAAAACTGAGAAAAAGGACATTTTAATTACATTCAGAAGACTTCACTGAATGAAGCCTGGAATCTCCCTGCACCCATGCATGACCCCCCCCTACCCCCACCCAATTATTCACTGACTCCACAATGCCCTATGGTATCACTAAACCCACCATCATCCTCTGCAATAATGACCAAGAACAGGCGGTGGGTTGTTTTGTTTTTTTTTTTTTTTTTTTTTTTTTTTTTTTAACATCCCCCCCAGTCGCTGAGTGTGTTGGAAGAGGTTAAAAAAACACATACACGTTTGTGCATAGCACAGGACACAAAAGAAACCTGGTCAAGCATCGCCCCTGGTGTCAAACAAGTTTATCGGGAGTTTGAAGTACCTTCAGAACTACTAATAAATCCTAAATGCAAAAAGCTTCTCCTTCCAACTTCTCCTTCGAAGTATTATTCCATCGAGGGAACCCAAAATGACAAGAGGCAGTAGCAATGAATCCTGGTGGGTGTTGTTACGTGCCTTTCCCCCCCCACACCTTTTTTTAAACAGTTGTGCAACCACCACTGCCAAAGCCAACTTAGGAGCACTGGTTACACATTTATAGCAAATGTTCTCAAGCGAGCTGTCCTAAGAAAGCGATTAAGTGAGCAAGTAGACACAAGTTTCTCACTTCAGAAGAAATGATATTAAAAGGCATTAAGTGTTGCTTAATACAGAAGTATATGCTAATACATGAAGCTGTTTATAAACTGGAAATCAGCTGCAGCTATGTTTTGCTACAAGAAACATTATTATACCAAAATATAGTATAAACTCAATGGAACCTCTCAGCTGCAGAACCTATTCCTGCACCTAAAAATGATTTCTTCAGAGTGCAAAAAAATTGGAGTATGCACACAGTAACCATTAAAGCAAACAAATTTTATTTATACAGGCACATTTATGTTAATTCTCCCATCAACTATGGGAACCTCAGCAAGTCTGTTATGCTATACGAACTGGGCAAATGTTTTATGTAGCAGAAATCAGGTGATTTGAAGTTCTTTTCAACTGGGTTTGCAAATTGCCTGATGCATCCCTGCTGGCACTGCTTTATGTTGCTTGCTTCGTTACAGACAGCATATTGCTCCTGCAGCACACTCAATCTGCAACGTGACGTTAATGTAAAACAAGACGGAGGTGGTGACTTATGAGCTGACTGTGTCCCACTCAGCAAGCTGGGATAGGGAACTTCAAAATCAGGCACCACTCAATTTCATATTCCACATATTTCAAGATGATTAAGTATGCTGTTCTAGCAACTGTTACAAAATACACAGACCAGTTATATCCTGTACCATAGCAGAAGCCAGTTAACGCCCATTGTCTTTGGCATCACTGTAAGTACCACAAAGGGTTTTTTGTTATTGTTTCTAAGTTAAATTTGACAGTTACTGAATTGAAATAAACCTGAGTTGCTCAAAACTGAGCTGAGTGACATCCCATGGATACCATAAAGGCCAAAGTCTCCTAACTGAGAAGAGGCAGGAGTGGGGAAGAAGCATTTAAAAATGCCACATTTTCCCTCCATGTCAACGCCATGTGCTACACCTATGACTGTGAGATGGGAGTTATGAATTCAAGATGATGCATTCCCACAACGTAGCCACTCAGATGGCTAAATCAAGGAGGCAGACTTCCAATGTATTGCAACTGCTGGAGAAACAAACATTTAATTTTGTCTAAATGGGGTGAGTTTACCTGTACTGGTCAAGCTGGATACCATTAGCACTGTTAAGTACTACATGTTCAGTGAAACATCCAAAAAATTAGGATAGCAGAATTATTTAAGTCTGTATAAAAACATTATCCAAGGCAAAACTGCAGGCGTCAGGAGCCATGCTGCCCAGAGCTAACATACGGCAGCCTGAGGCTTTGACCACAGTCCTCTCCAGCTGGAATGTGTTACGTATCTGCTTGAGGCACAGAGAAACAAGCCCCTTCCATCCAAGGCCAATGTTTTTGGTAGCAGCAGTTACTCACTGAATTGTGTGCAGATCACGGTTTAAATCATTCACACTGCCAATCAGTGATGTTCAGCGAGAAAAAAGTATTTATGTAATGAATCTGTAGACTGCACCAGAGACAAGGAAATCTTTTCTGCAGAATTCAGGAGCGATCTCTTCTGGCCTCAACTAAAGAAACATCACCACGCCAGTGCTTCAGCCTAAGTTACCTTCTGCATAGTCAAGCGTTACAAAACATCAAATCAGATGATAGAGAAAAGACAAGACAGAGATGTTTCCTTACTACAAAGATAATGCCACAAACTGCTAGCCATC